>NC_086015.1:2496250-4982500 GCF_028858775.2 Pan troglodytes
CGCCGCCTTCTGTATAAACATGGAAATATCTACACGGTCATCTGTGTAAAGATGGAAATATCAACACCGCCATCTGTATAAACATGGAAATATCTGCACCCCTATCTGTATAAACATGGAAATATCTACACCGCGGTCTGTATAAACATGGAAATAGCTAAACCGCTATCTGTATAAACATGGAAATATCTACACTGCTATATCTATAAACCTGGAAATATCTACACCGTGATCTGAATAAACATGGAAATATTTACACTGCTATCTGTATAAACATGGAAATATCTACAATGTTATCTGTATAAATATGGAAATATCTACACCACTATCTCTATAAACATGGAAATATCTACACTGCCATCTGTATAAACATGGAAATATCTACACTGCTATCTCTATAAACATGGAAATATCTACAATGCCATCTGTAAAAACATGAAAATACCTATACAGTCATCTGTATAAACATGGAAATATCTACACCACCATCTGTATAAACATGGAAATATCTACAATGCCATCTGTATACACATGGAAATACCTACACGGCAATCTGTGTATAGATGGAAACAACAACACCGCCATCTGTACAAACATGGAAATATCTACACCGCTATCTGTATAAACATGGAGATATCTACACTGCGGTCTGTATAAACATGGAAATTTCTACACCGGTATCTGTATAAACATGGAAATATCTACACCACGATCTGTATAAACATGGAAATATTTACACCGCTATCTGTATAAACATGGAAATATCTACACCGCTATCTCTATAAACATGGAAATAACTACAAAGCCATCTGTATAAACATGGAAATACCTACACAGTCATGTGGAGGAACATGGAAAAATCTACACTGCCATCTGTATAAACATGGAAATATCTACAGAGCCCTCTGTATAAATATGGAAATATCTGCATAGGCATCTGTATAAACATGGAAATATCTGCACCGCTATCTGTATAAACATGGAAATAGCTACACCGCTGTCTCTACCAAAAATGGAAATATGTACACCGCTATGTGTATAAACATGGAAATATCTCCACTGCTGTCTGTATAAACATGGAAATATCTACACCGTGATCTGTATAAACATGGAGATATCTACACCGCAATCTGTATAAACATGGAAATATCTACACAGCTATCTCTATAAACATGGAAATACCTACACTGCCGTCTGTATAAACATGGAAATACCTACAAAGTCATCTGTATAAACATGGAAATATCTGCAAAGCCATCTGTTTAAACAAGGAAATATCTACACAGCCATCTGTATATACATGGAAATATCTACACCGCTATCTGTATAAACATGGAAATATCTACACCGCCTTCTACATATCCATGGAAATATCTGCGCCGCCTTCTGTATAAACATGGAAATATCTACACGGGCATCTGTGTATAGATGGAAATATCAACGCCGCCATCTGTACAAACATGGAAATATCTGCACCGCTATCTGTATAAACATGGAAATATCTACACCGCGGTCTGTATAAACATGGAAATAGCTAAACCGCTATCTGTATAAACATGGAAATATCTACACTGCTATCTCCATAAAACTGGAAATATCTACACCGTGATCTGTATAAACATGGAAATATTTACACTGCTATCTGTATAAACATGGAAATATCTACACCGTTATCTGTATAAATATGGAAATATCTACACCGCTATCTCTATAAACATGGAAATATCTACACCGCCATCTGTATAAACATGGAAATATCTACACTGCTATCTCTATAAACATGGAAAGATCTACAATGCCATCTGTAAAAACATGGAAATACCTATACAGTCATCTGTATAAACATGGAAATATCAACACCACCATCTGTATAAACATGGAAATATCTACAATGCCATCTGTATACACATGGAAATACCTACACGGCAATCTGTGTAAATATGGAAACACCAACACCGCCATCTGTACAAACATAGAAATATCTACACCGATATCTGTATAAACATGGAGATATCTACACTGCGGTCTGTATAAACATGGAAATTTCTACACCGGTATCTGTATAAATATGGAAATATCTACACCACGATCTGTATAAACATGGAAATATTTACACCGCTATCTGTATAAACATGGAAATATCTGCACCGATATCTCTATAAACATGGAAATATCTACAAAGCCATCTGTATAAACATGGAAATACCTACACAGTCATGTGTAGGAACATGGAAAAATCTACACTGCCATCTGTATAAACATGGAAATATCTACAGAGCCCTCTGTATAAATATGGAAATATCTGCATAGGCATCTGTATAAACATGGTAATATCTGCACCGCTATCTGTATAAACATGGAAATACCTACACCGCTGTCTCTATAAACATGGAAATATGTACAACGTTATGTGTATAAACACGGAAATATCTCCACTGCTGTCTGTATAAACATGGAAATATCTACACCGTGATCTGAATAAACATGGAAATATTTACACTGCTATCTGTATAAAAATGGAAATATCTTCACCGTTGTCTGTTTAAATATGGAAATATCTACACCTCTATCTCTATAAACATGGAAATATCTACACCGCCATCTGTATAAACATGGAAATATCTACACTGCTATCTCTGTAAACATGGAAATATCTACAATGCCATCTGTAAAAACATGAAAATACCTTTACAGTCATCTGTATAAACATGGAAATATCTACACCACCATCTGTATAAACATGGAAATATCTACAATGCCATCTGTATACACATGGAAGTAACTACACGGCAATCTGTGTATAGATGGAAACAACAACACCACCATCTGTACAAACATGGAAATATCTACACCGCTATCTGTATAAACATGGAGATATCTACACTGCAGTCTGTATAAACATGGAAATATCTACACCGGTATGTGTATAAACATGGAAATATCTACACCACGATCTGTATAAATATGGAAATATTTACACCGCTATCTGTATAAACATGGAAATATCTACACCGCTATCTCTATAAACATGGAAATATCTAGACCGACAGCTCTATAAACATTGAAATATCTACACTGCCATCTGTAAAAACATGGAAATATCTACACAGTCATCTGAATAAACATAGAAATATCTACACCACCATCTGTATAAACATGGAAATACCTACAATACCATCAGTATACACATGGAAATATCTACTCAGACATCTTTATAAATATGGAAATATCTACACCGCCATCTGTATAAACATGGAAATATCTACACTGCCATCTGTAGAAAGATGGAAATATCTACACCGCTATCTCTATAAATATGGATATATCTACACCGCCGTCTCTATAAACATGAAAATATCTACACTGCCATCTCCATAAAGATGGAAGTATCTACTCCGCCATGTGTATAAACACGGAAATATCTACACCACCATCTGTGTAAACATGGAAATATCTACACCACTATCTGTATAAACATGGAAATACCTACACCGCCGTCTGCATGTCCATGGAAATATCTACGCCGCCATCTGTAAAAACATGGAAATATCTACACGGCCATCTGTGTATAGATGGAAATATCAACACCACCATCTGTACAAACATGGAAATATCTACACCGCTATCTCTATAAACATGGAAATATCTGCTCTGCCATGTGTAAAAACATGGAAATACCTATACAGTCATCTGTATAAACATGGAAATATCTACAATGCCATCTGTATACACATGGAAATATCTACACAGCCATCTGTATAAACATGTAAATATCTACACTGCTATCTCTATAAACATGGAAATATCTACACCGCCATCTCTATAAACATGAAAATATCTACACTGCCATATCCATAAACATGGAAGTAAGTACTCCGCCATCCATATAAACATGGAAACATCTACACCGCCATCTGTGTGAATAAGGAAATGTCTACAATGCCATCTGTATAAAGATATAAATATCTGCACCGCGAGCTGTATAAACATGGAAATATCTACACCACGATCTGTATAAACATGGAAATATTTACACCGCTATCTGTATAAACGTGGAAATATCAACACCGCTATCGGTATAAACATGGAAATATCTACAACGCCATCTATATAAACATGGAAATATCTACACAACTATATCTATAAACATGGAAATACCTACACCGCTATCTCTATAAACATGGAAATATCTACACCGCTATCTGTATAAACATGGAAATATCTACACCGCTACCTGCATAAACATGGAAATATCTACACCGCGATCTGTATAAACATGGAAATATCTACACCGCGATCTGTATAAACATGGAAATATCTTCACCTCGATCTGTATAAACATGGAAATATCTTCACCACGATCTGTATAAACATGGAAATATCTACAACGCCATCTATATAAACATGGAAATATCTACACCGCTATGTCTATAAACATGGAAATATCTACACTGCTATCTGTATAAACATGGAAATATATACACCGCTATCTGTATAAACATGGAAATATCTACACCGCCATCTGTATAAACATGGAAATATCTACAATGCCATCTGTAGAAAGATGGAAATATCTACAACGCAATCTGTGTAATCATGGAAATATCTACACTGCTATGTCTATAAACATGGAAATATCTACACCACCATCTATATAAACATGGAAATATCTACACCGCCATCTGTATAAACATGGAAATATCTTCACCTCGATCTGTATAAACATGGAAATATCTTCACCACGATCTGTTTAAACATGGAAATATCTACACTGCTATCTGTATAAGCATGGTAATATCTACACCGCCATCTATATAAACATGGAAATATCTACACCGACATCTGTATAAACATGGAAATATCTACAATGCCATCTGTAGAAAGATGGAAATATCTACACCACAATCTGTGTAAACATGGAAATATCTACACCGATATCTGTAAAAACATGGAAATATCTACACCGCCATCTGTATAAACATGGAAATATCTACACCGCGATCTATATAAACATGGAAATATCTACAGCGCCATCTCTATAAACATTGAAATATCTACACTGCCTTCTATAAAAACATGGAAATATCTACACAGTCATCTGAATAAACATCGAAATATCTACACCACCCTCTGTATAAACATGGAAATACCTACAATACCATCTGTATACACATGGAAATATCTACACAGCCATCTGTATAAACATGTAAATATCTACACTGCTATTTCTAGAAACATGGAAATATCTACACCGCCATCTCTATAAACATGAAAATATCTACACTGCCATCTCCATAAACATGGAACTAACTTCTCCGCCGTCTGTATAAACATGGAAACATCTACACCGCCATCTGTGTGAATAAGGAAACATCTACAATGCCATCTGTATAAAGATATAAATATCTGCACCGCGAGCTGTATAAACATGGAAATATCTACATCGCTATCTGTATAAACGTGGAAATATCAACACCGCTATCGGTATAAATATGGAAATATCTACCACGCCATCTATATAAACATGGAAATATCTACACTGCTATGTCTATAAACATGGAAATATCTACACCACCATCTATATAAACATGGAAATATCTACACCGCCATCTGTATAAACATGGAAATATCTACAATGCCATCTGTAGAAAGATGGAAATATCTACAACGCAATCTGTGTAATCATGGAAATATCTACACCGATATCTGTAAAAACATGGAAATATCTACACCGCCATCTGTATAAACATGGAAATATCTACACCGCGATCTGTATAAACATGGAAATATCTACAGCGCCATCTCTATAAACATTGAAATATCTGCACTGCCATCTGTAAAAACATGGAAATATCTACACAGTCATCTGAATAAACATGGAAATATCTACACCACCATCTGTATAAACATGGAAATACCTACAATAGCATCAGTATACACATGGAAATATCTACACAGACATCTGTATAAATATGTAAATATCTACATCGCCATCTGTATAAACAAGGAAATATCTACACTGCCATCTGTAGAAAGATGGAAATATCTACACCGCTATCTCTATATATATGGAAATATCTACACCGCCATCTCTATAAACATGAAAATATCTACACTGCCATCTCCATAAAGATGGAAGTATCCACTCCACCATGTGTATAAACACGGAAATATCTACACCACCATCTGTGTAAACATGGAAATATCTACACCGCTGTCTGTATAAACATGGAAATATCTACACCGCCATCTGCATGTCCATGGAAATATCTACGCCGCCATCTGTATAAACATGGAAATATCTACACGGTCATCTGTGTATAGATGGAAATATCAACACTGCCATCTGTACAAACATGGAAATATCTACACCGCTATCTCTATAAACATGGAAATATCTGCTCTGCCATCTGTAAAAACATGGAAATACGTATACAGTCAACTGTATAAACATGGAAATATCTACAATGCCATCTGTATACACATGGAAATATCTACACAGCCATCTGTATAAACATGTAAATATCTACACTGCTATCTCTATAAACATGGAAATGTCTACACCGCCATCTCTCTAAACATGAAAATATCTACACTGCCATCTCCATAAAAATGGAACTAACTACTCCGCCATCTGTATAAATATGGAAACATCTACACTGCCATCTGTGTGAATAAGGAAATATCTACAATGCCATCTGTATAAAGATATAAATATCTGCACCGCGAGCTGTATAAACATGGAAATATCTACATCGCTATCTGTATAAACGTGGAAATATCAACACCGCTATCGGTATAAACATGGAAATATCTACAACGCCATCTATATAAACATGGAAATATCTACACCGCTATGTCTATAAACATGGAAATATCTACACCGCTATCTGTATAAACATGGAAATATCTACACAGCTATCTGTATAAACATGGAAATATCTACACCGCTATCTGTATAAACATGGTAATATCTACACCACCATCTATATAAACATGGGAATATCTACACCACCATCTGTATAAACATGGAAATATCTACAATGCCAACTGTAGAAAGATGGAATTATCTACACCGCAATCTGTGTAAACATGGAAATATCTACACCGATATCTGTAAAAACATGGAAATATCTACACCGCCATCTGTATAAACATGGAAATATCTACACCGCGATCTGTATAAACATGGAAATATCTACACCGCCATCTCTATAAACATTGAAATATCTACACCGCCATCTGTAAAAACATGGAAATATCTACACAGTCATCTGAATAAACATGGAAATATCTACACCACCATCTGTATAAACATGGAAATACCTACAATACCATCAGTATACATATGGAAATGTTTACACAGACATCTGTATAAATATGGAAATATCTACACCGCCATCTGTATAAACATGGAAATTTCTACACTGCCATCTGTAGAAAGATGGAAATATCTACACCGCTATCTCTATAAATATGGAAATATCTACACCGCCATCTCTATAAACATGAAAATATCTACACTGCCATCTCCATAAAGATGGAAGTATCCACTCCACCATGTGTATAAACACGGAAATATCTACACCACCATCTGTGTAAACATAGAAATATCTACACCGCTGTCTGTATAAACATGGAAATACCTACACCGCCGTCTGCATGTCCATGGAAATATCTACGCCGCCATCTGTAAAAACATGGAAATATCTACACGGCCATCTGTGTATAGATGGAAATATCAACACCGCCATCTGTACTAACATGGAAATATCTACAACGCTATCTCTATAAACATGGAAATATCTGCTCTGCCATCTGTAAAAACATGGAAATACCTATACAGTCATCTGTATAAACATGGAAATATCTACAATGCCATCAGTATACACATGGAAATACCTACACCGCCATCTGTATGAACATGCAAATATCTACACGGCAATCTCTATAAACATGGAAATATCTACACCGCCATCTCTATAAACATGAAAATATCTACACTGCCATCTCCATAAACGTGGAATTAACTACTCCGCCATCTGTATAAACATGGAAACATCTACACCGCCATCTGTGTGAATAAGGAAATATCTACAATGCCGTCTGTATAAAGATATAAATATCTGCACCGCGAGCTGTATAAACATGGAAATATCTACATCGCTATCTGTATAAACGCGGAAATATCAACACCGCTATCGGTATAAACATGGAAATATCTACAACGCCATCTATATAAACATGGAAATATCTACACCACTATATCTATAAAAATGGAAATACCTACACCGCTATCTCTATAAACATGGAAATATCTACACCGCTATCTGTATAAACATGGAAATATCTACACCGCTATCTGCATAAACATGGAAATATCTACACCGCGATCTGTATAAACATGGAAATATCTACACCGCGATCTGTATAAACATGGAAATATCTTCACCTCGATCTGTATAAACATGGAAATATCTTCACCACGATCTGTACATGGAAATATCTACACCGCTATCTGTATAAACATGGTAATATCTACACCGCCATCTATATAAACATGGAAATATCTACACCGACATCTGTATAAACATGGAAATATCTACAATGCCATCTGTAGAAAGATGGAAATATCTACACCACAATCTGTGTAAACATGGAAATATCTACACCGATATCTGTAAAAACATGGAAATATCTACACCGCCATCTGTATAAACATGGAAATATCTACACCGCGATCTATATAAACATGGAAATATCTACAGCGCCATCTCTATAAACATTGAAATATCTACACTGCCTTCTATAAAAACATGGAAATATCTACACAGTCATCTGAATAAACATCGAAATATCTACACCACCCTCTGTATAAACATGGAAATACCTACAATACCATCTGTATACACATGGAAATATCTACACAGCCATCTGTATAAACATGTAAATATCTACACTGCTATTTCTAGAAACATGGAAATATCTACACCGCCATCTCTATAAACATGAAAATATCTACACTGCCATCTCCATAAACATGGAACTAACTACTCCGCCATCTGTATAAACATGGAAACATCTACACCGCCATCTGTGTGAATAAGGAAACATCTACAATGCCGTCTGTATAAAGATATAAATATCTGCACCGCGAGCTGTATAAACATGGAAATATCTACATCGCTATCTGTGTAAACGTGGAAATATCAACACCGCTATCGGTATAAATATGGAAATATCTACCACGCCATCTATATAAACATGGAAATATCTACACTGCTATGTCTATAAACATGGAAATATCTACACCGCTATCTGTATAAACATGGAAATATCTACACCACTATCTGTATAAACATGGAAATATCTACACCGCTATCTGTATAAACATGGTAATATCTACACCACCATCTATATAAACATGGAAATATCTACACCGCCATCTGTATAAACATGAAAATATCTACAATGCCATCTGTAGAAAGATGGAAATATCTACACCGCAATCTGTGTAAACATGGAAATATCTACACCGATATCTGTAAAAACATGGAAATATCTACACCGCCATCTGTATAAACATGGAAATATCTACACCGCGATCTGTATAAACATGGAAATATCTACAGCACCATCTCTATAAACATTGAAATATCTGCACTGCCATCTGTAAAAACATGGAAATGTCTACACAGTCATCTGAATAAACATGGAAATATCTACACCACCATCTGTATAAACATGGAAATACCTACAATAGCATCAGTATACACATGGAAATATCTACACAGACATCTGTATAAATATGTAAATATCTACATCGCCATCTGTATAAACATGGAAATATCTACACTGCCATCTGTAGAAAGATGGAAATATCTACACCGCTATCTCTATATATATGGAAATATCTACACTGCCATCTCTATAAACATGAAAATATCTACACTGCCATCTGCATAAAGATGGAAGTATCCACTCCACCATGTGTATAAACACGGAAATATCTACACCACCATCTGTGTAAACATGGAAATATCTACACCGCTGTCTGTATAAACATGGAAATATCTACACCGCCATCTGCATGTCCATGGAAATATCTACGCCGCCATCTGTATAAACATGGAAATATCTACACGGTCATCTGTGTATAGATGGAAATATCAACACCGCCATCTGTACAAACATGGAAATATCTACACCGCTATCTCTATAAACATGGAAATATCTGCTCTGCCATCTGTAAAAACATGGAAATACCTATACAGTCAACTGTATAAACATGGAAATATCTACAATGCCATCTGTATACACACGGAAATATCTACACAGCCATCTGTATAAACATGTAAATATCTACACTGCTATCTCTATAAACATGGAAATGTCTACACCGCCATCTCTCTAAACATGAAAATATCTACACTGCCATCTCCATAAACATGGAACTAACTACTCCGCCATCTGTATAAATATGGAAACATCTACACTGCCATCTGTGTGAATAAGGAAATATCTACAATGCCATCTGTATAACGATATAAATATCTGCACAGCGAGCTGTATAAACATGGAAATATCTACATCGCTATCTGTATAAACGTGGAAATATCAACACCGCTATCGGTATAAACATGGAAATATCTACAACGCCATCTATATAAACATGGAAATATCTACACCGCTATGTCTATAAACATGGAAATATCTACACCGCTATCTTTATAAACATGGAAATATCTACACAGCTATCTGTATAAACATGGAAATATGTACACCGCTATCTGTATAAACATGGTAATATCTACACCACCATCTATATAAACATGGGAATATCTACACCGCCATCTGTATAAACATGGAAATATCTACAATGCCAACTGTAGAAAGATGGAATTATCTACACCGCAATCTGTGTAAACATGGAAATATCTACACCGATATCTGTAAAAACATGGAAATATCTACACCGCCATCTGTATAAACATGGAAATATCTACACCGCGATCTGTATAAACATGGAAATATCTACACCGCCATCTCTATAAACATTGAAATATCTACACCGCCATCTGTAAAAACATGGAAATATCTACACAGTCATCTGAATAAACATGGAAATATCTACACCACCATCTGTATAAACATGGAAATACCTACAATACCATCAGTATAGACATGGAAATGTTTACACAGACATCTGTATAAATATGGAAATATCTACACCGCCATGTGTATAAACATGGAAATATCAACACTGCCATCTGTAGAAAGATGGAAATATCTACACCGCTATCTCTATAAATATGGAAATATCTACACCGCCATCTCTATAAACATGAAAATATCTACACTGCCATCTCCATAAAGATGGAAGTATCTACTCCGCCATGTGTATAAACACGGAAATATCTACACCACCATCTGTGTAAACATAGAAATATCTACACCGCTGTCTGTATAAACATGGAAATACCTACACCGCCGTCTGCATGTCCATGGAAATATCTACGCCGCCATCTGTAAAAACATGGAAATATCTACACGGCCATCTGTGTATAGATGGAAATATCAACACCGCCATCTGTACAAACATGGAAATATCTACACCGCTATCTCTATAAACATGGAAATATCTGCTCTGCCATCTGTAAAAACATGGAAATACCTATACAGTCATCTGTATAAACATGGAAATATCTACAATGCCATCTGTATACAAATGGAAATACCTACACCGCCATCTGTATGAACATGCAAATATCTACACTGCAATCTCTATAAACATGGAAATATCTACACCGCCATCTCTATAAACATGAAAATATCTACACTGCCATCTCCATAAACATGGAACTAACTACTCCGCCATCTGTATAAACATGGAAACATCTACACCGCCATCTGTGTGAATAAGGAAATATCTACAATGCCATCTGTATAAAGATATAAATATCTGCACCGCGAGCTGTATAAACATGGAAATATCTACATCGCTATCTGTATAAACGCGGAAATATCAACACCGCTATCGGTATAAACATGGAAATATCTACAACGCCATCTATATAAACATGGAAATATCTACACCACTATATCTATAAACATGGAAATACCTACACCGCTATCTGTATAAACATGGAAATATCTACACCGCTATCTGCATAAACATGGAAATAACTACACCGCGATCTGTATAAACATGGAAATATCTACACCGCGATCTGTATAAACATGGAAATATCTTCACCTCGATCTGTATAAACATGGAAATATCTTCACCACGATCTGTATAAACATGGAAATATCTACACTGCTATCTGTATAAACATGGTAATATCTACACCGCCATCTATATAAACATGGAAATATCTACACCGACATCTGTATAAACATGGAAATATCTACAATGCCATCTGTAGAAAGATGGAAATATCTACACCACAATCTGTGTAAACATGGAAATATCTACACCGATATCTGTAAAAACATGGAAATATCTACACCGCCATCTGTATAAACATGGAAATATCTACACCGCGATCTATATAAACATGAAAATATCTACAGCGCCATCTCTATAAACATTGAAATATCTACACTGCCTTCTATAAAAACATGGAAATATCTACACAGTCATCTGAATAAACATCGAAATATCTACACCACCCTCTGTATAAACATGGAAATACCTACAATACCATCTGTATACACATGGAAATATCTACACAGCCATCTGTATAAACATGTAAATATCTACACTGCTATTTCTAGAAACATGGAAATATCTACACCGCCATCTCTATAAACATGAAAATATCTACACTGCCATCTCCATAAACATGGAACTAACTTCTCCGCCGTCTGTATAAACATGGAAACATCTACACCGCCATCTGTGTGAATAAGGAAACATCTACAATGCCATCTGTATAAAGATATAAATATCTGCACCGCGAGCTGTATAAACATGGAAATATCTACATCGCTATCTGTATAAATGTGGAAATATCAACACCGCTATCGGTATAAATATGGAAATATCTACCACGCCATCTATATAAACATGGAAATATCTACACTGCTATGTCTATAAACATGGAAATATCTACACCACCATCTATATAAACATGGAAATATCTACACCGCCATCTGTATAAACATGGAAATATCTACAATGCCATCTGTAGAAAGATGGAAATATCTACAACGCAATCTGTGTAATCATGGAAATATCTACACCGATATCTGTAAAAACATGGAAATATCTACACCGCCATCTGTATAAACATGGAAATATCTACACCGCGATCTGTATAAACATGGAAATATCTACAGCGCCATCTCTATAAACATTGAAATATCTGCACTGCCATCTGTAAAAACATGGAAATATCTACACAGTCATCTGAATAAACATGGAAATATCTACACCACCATCTGTATAAACATGGAAATACCTACAATAGCATCAGTATACACATGGAAATATCTACACAGACATCTGTATAAATATGTAAATATCTACATCGCCATCTGTATAAACAAGGAAATATCTACACTGCCATCTGTAGAAAGATGGAAATATCTACACCGCTATCTCTATATATATGGAAATATCTACACCGCCATCTCTATAAACATGAAAATATCTACACTGCCATCTCCATAAAGATGGAAGTATCCACTCCACCATGTGTATAAACACGGAAATATCTACACCACCATCTGTGTAAACATGGAAATATCTACACCGCTATCTGTATAAACGCGGAAATATCAACACCGCTATCGGTATAAACATGGAAATATCTACAACGCCATCTATATAAACATGGAAATATCTACACCACTATATCTATAAACATGGAAATACCTACACCGCTATCTCTATAAACATGGAAATATCTACACCGCTGTCTGTATAAACATGGAAATATCTACACCGCTATCTGCATAAACATGGAAATATCTACACCGCGATCTGTATAAACATGGAAATATCTACACCGCGATCTGTATAAACATGGAAATATCTTCACCTCGATCTGTATAAACATGGAAATATCTTCACCACGATCTGTATAAACATGGAAATATCTACACCGCTATCTGTATAAACATGGTAATATCTACACCGCCATCTATATAAACATGGAAATATCTACACCGACATCTGTATAAACATGTAAATATCTACAATGCCATCTGTAGAAAGATGGAAATATCTACACCACAATCTGTGTAAACATGGAAATATCTACACCGATATCTGTAAAAACATGGAAATATCTACACCGCCATCTGTATAAACATGGAAATATCTACACCGCGATCTATATAAACATGGAAATATCTACACCACCATCTGTATAAACATGGAAATACCTACAATACCATCAGTATAGACATGGAAATGTTTACACAGACATCTGTATAAATATGGAAATATCTACACCGCCATGTGTATAAACATGGAAATATCAACACTGCCATCTGTAGAAAGATGGAAATATCTACACCGCTATCTCTATAAATATGGAAATATCTACACCGCCATCTCTATAAACATGAAAATATCTACACTGCCATCTCCATAAAGATGGAAGTATCTACTCCGCCATGTGTATAAACACGGAAATATCTACACCACCATCTGTGTAAACATAGAAATATCTACACCGCTGTCTGTATAAACATGGAAATACCTACACCGCCGTCTGCATGTCCATGGAAATATCTACGCCGCCATCTGTAAAAACATGGAAATATCTACACGGCCATCTGTGTATAGATGGAAATATCAACACCGCCATCTGTACAAACATGGAAATATCTACACCGCTATCTCTATAAACATGGAAATATCTGCTCTGCCATCTGTAAAAACATGGAAATACCTATACAGTCATCTGTATAAACATGGAAATATCTACAATGCCATCTGTATACAAATGGAAATACCTACACCGCCATCTGTATGAACATGCAAATATCTACACTGCAATCTCTATAAACATGGAAATATCTACACCGCCATCTCTATAAACATGAAAATATCTACACTGCCATCTCCATAAACATGGAACTAACTACTCCGCCATCTGTATAAACATGGAAACATCTACACCGCCATCTGTGTGAATAAGGAAATATCTACAATGCCATCTGTATAAAGATATAAATATCTGCACCGCGAGCTGTATAAACATGGAAATATCTACATCGCTATCTGTATAAACGCGGAAATATCAACACCGCTATCGGTATAAACATGGAAATATCTACAACGCCATCTATATAAACATGGAAATATCTACACCACTATATCTATAAACATGGAAATACCTACACCGCTATCTGTATAAACATGGAAATATCTACACCGCTATCTGCATAAACATGGAAATAACTACACCGCGATCTGTATAAACATGGAAATATCTACACCGCGATCTGTATAAACATGGAAATATCTTCACCTCGATCTGTATAAACATGGAAATATCTTCACCACGATCTGTATAAACATGGAAATATCTACACTGCTATCTGTATAAACATGGTAATATCTACACCGCCATCTATATAAACATGGAAATATCTACACCGACATCTGTATAAACATGGAAATATCTACAATGCCATCTGTAGAAAGATGGAAATATCTACACCACAATCTGTGTAAACATGGAAATATCTACACCGATATCTGTAAAAACATGGAAATATCTACACCGCCATCTGTATAAACATGGAAATATCTACACCGCGATCTATATAAACATGAAAATATCTACAGCGCCATCTCTATAAACATTGAAATATCTACACTGCCTTCTATAAAAACATGGAAATATCTACACAGTCATCTGAATAAACATCGAAATATCTACACCACCCTCTGTATAAACATGGAAATACCTACAATACCATCTGTATACACATGGAAATATCTACACAGCCATCTGTATAAACATGTAAATATCTACACTGCTATTTCTAGAAACATGGAAATATCTACACCGCCATCTCTATAAACATGAAAATATCTACACTGCCATCTCCATAAACATGGAACTAACTTCTCCGCCGTCTGTATAAACATGGAAACATCTACACCGCCATCTGTGTGAATAAGGAAACATCTACAATGCCATCTGTATAAAGATATAAATATCTGCACCGCGAGCTGTATAAACATGGAAATATCTACATCGCTATCTGTATAAATGTGGAAATATCAACACCGCTATCGGTATAAATATGGAAATATCTACCACGCCATCTATATAAACATGGAAATATCTACACTGCTATGTCTATAAACATGGAAATATCTACACCACCATCTATATAAACATGGAAATATCTACACCGCCATCTGTATAAACATGGAAATATCTACAATGCCATCTGTAGAAAGATGGAAATATCTACAACGCAATCTGTGTAATCATGGAAATATCTACACCGATATCTGTAAAAACATGGAAATATCTACACCGCCATCTGTATAAACATGGAAATATCTACACCGCGATCTGTATAAACATGGAAATATCTACAGCGCCATCTCTATAAACATTGAAATATCTGCACTGCCATCTGTAAAAACATGGAAATATCTACACAGTCATCTGAATAAACATGGAAATATCTACACCACCATCTGTATAAACATGGAAATACCTACAATAGCATCAGTATACACATGGAAATATCTACACAGACATCTGTATAAATATGTAAATATCTACATCGCCATCTGTATAAACAAGGAAATATCTACACTGCCATCTGTAGAAAGATGGAAATATCTACACCGCTATCTCTATATATATGGAAATATCTACACCGCCATCTCTATAAACATGAAAATATCTACACTGCCATCTCCATAAAGATGGAAGTATCCACTCCACCATGTGTATAAACACGGAAATATCTACACCACCATCTGTGTAAACATGGAAATATCTACACCGCTATCTGTATAAACGCGGAAATATCAACACCGCTATCGGTATAAACATGGAAATATCTACAACGCCATCTATATAAACATGGAAATATCTACACCACTATATCTATAAACATGGAAATACCTACACCGCTATCTCTATAAACATGGAAATATCTACAC
This sequence comes from Pan troglodytes, assembly GCF_028858775.2. Classification (NCBI taxonomy): domain Eukaryota; kingdom Metazoa; phylum Chordata; class Mammalia; order Primates; family Hominidae; genus Pan; species Pan troglodytes. The sequence continues at coordinate 2,513,403 of NC_086015.1, forward strand.
CGCTGTCTGTATAAACATGGAAATATCTACACCGCTATCTGCATAAACATGGAAATATCTACACCGCGATCTGTATAAACATGGAAATATCTACACCGCGATCTGTATAAACATGGAAATATCTTCACCTCGATCTGTATAAACATGGAAATATCTTCACCACGATCTGTATAAACATGGAAATATCTACACCGCTATCTGTATAAACATGGTAATATCTACACCGCCATCTATATAAACATGGAAATATCTACACCGACATCTGTATAAACATGTAAATATCTACAATGCCATCTGTAGAAAGATGGAAATATGTACACCACAATCTGTGTAAACATGGAAATATCTACACCGATATCTGTAAAAACATGGAAATATCTACACCGCCATCTGTATAAACATGGAAATATCTACACCGCGATCTATATAAACATGGAAATATCTACAGCGCCATCTCTATAAACATTGAAATATCTACACTGCCTTCTATAAAAACATGGAAATATCTACACAGTCATCTGAATAAACATCGAAATATCTACACCACCCTCTGTATAAACATGGAAATACCTACAATACCATCTGTATACACATGGATATATCTACACAGCCATCTGTATAAACATGTAAATATCTACACTGCTATTTCTAGAAACATGGAAATATCTACACCGCCATCTCTATAAACATGAAAATATCTACACTGCCATCTCCATAAACATGGAACTAACTACTCCGCCATCTGTATAAACATGGAAACATCTACACCGCCATCTGTGTGAATAAGGAAACATCTACAATGCCGTCTGTATAAAGATATAAATATCTGCACCACGAGCTGTATAAACATGGAAATATCTACATCGCTATCTGTATAAACGTGGAAATATCAACACCGCTATCGGTATAAATATGGAAATATCTACCACGCCATCTATATAAACATGGAAATATCTACACTGCTATGTCTATAAACATGGAAATATCTACACCGCTATCTGTATAAACATGGAAATATCTACACCACTATCTGTATAAACATGGAAATATCTACACCGCTATCTGTATAAACATGGTAATATCTACACCACCATCTATATAAACATGGAAATATCTACACCGCCATCTGTATAAACATGGAAATATCTACAATGCCATCTGTAGAAAGATGGAAATATCTACACCGCAATCTGTGTAAACATGGAAATATCTACACCGATATCTGTAAAAACATGGAAATATCTACACCGCCATCTGTATAAACATGGAAATATCTACACCGCGATCTGTATAAACATGGAAATATCTACAGCGCCATCTCTATAAACATTGAAATATCTGCACTGCCATCTGTAAAAACATGGAAATATCTACACAGTCATCTGAATAAACATGGAAATATCTACACCACCATCTGTATAAACATGGAAATACCTACAATAGCATCAGTATACACATGGAAATATCTACACAGACATCTGTATAAATATGTAAATATCTACATTGCCATCTGTATAAACATGGAAATAACTACACTGCCATCTGTAGAAAGATGGAAATATCTACACCGCTATCTCTATATATATGGAAATATCTACACCGCCATCTCTATAAACATGAAAATATCTACACTGCCATCTCCATAAAGATGGAAGTATCCACTCCACCATGTGTATAAACACGGAAATATCTACACCACCATCTGTGTAAACATGGAAATATCTACACCGCTGTCTGTATAAACATGGAAATATCTACACCGCCATCTGCATGTCCATGGAAATATCTACGCCGCCATCTGTATAAACATGGAAATATCTACACGGTCATCTGTGTATAGATGGAAATATCAACACTGCCATCTGTACAAACATGGAAATATCTACACCGCTATCTCTATAAACATGGAAATATCTGCTCTGCCATCTGTAAAAACATGGAAATACGTATACAGTCAACTGTATAAACATGGAAATATCTACAATGCCATCTGTATACACATGGAAATATCTACACAGCCATCTGTATAAACATGTAAATATCTACACTGCTATCTCTATAAACATGGAAATGTCTACACCGCCATCTCTCTAAACATGAAAATATCTACACTGCCATCTCCATAAAAATGGAACTAACTACTCCGCCATCTGTATAAATATGGAAACATCTACACTGCCATCTGTGTGAATAAGGAAATATCTACAATGCCATCTGTATAAAGATATAAATATCTGCACCGAGAGCTGTATAAACATGGAAATATCTACATCGCTATCTGTATAAACGTGGAAATATCAACACCGCTATCGGTATAAACATGGAAATATCTACAACGCCATCTATATAAACATGGAAATATCTACACCGCTATGTCTATAAACATGGAAATATCTACACCGCTATCTGTATAAACATGGAAATATCTACACAGCTATCTGTATAAACATGGAAATATCTACACCGCTATCTGTATAAACATGGTAATATCTACACCACCATCTATATAAACATGGGAATATCTACACCACCATCTGTATAAACATGGAAATATCTACAATGCCAACTGTAGAAAGATGGAATTATCTACACCGCAATCTGTGTAAACATGGAAATATCTACACCGATATCTGTAAAAACATGGAAATATCTACACCGCCATCTGTATAAACATGGAAATATCTACACCGCGATCTGTATAAACATGGAAATATCTACACCGCCATCTCTATAAACATTGAAATATCTACACCGCCATCTGTAAAAACATGGAAATATCTACACAGTCATCTGAATAAACATGGAAATATCTACACCACCATCTGTATAAACATGGAAATACCTACAATACCATCAGTATATATATGGAAATGTTTACACAGACATCTGTATAAATATGGAAATATCTACACCGCCATCTGTATAAACATGGAAATTTCTACACTGCCATCTGTAGAAAGATGGAAATATCTACACCGCTATCTCTATAAATATGGAAATATCTACACCGCCATCTCTATAAACATGAAAATATCTACACTGCCATCTCCATAAAGATGGAAGTATCCACTCCACCATGTGTATAAACACGGAAATATCTACACCACCATCTGTGTAAACATAGAAATATCTACACCGCTGTCTGTATAAACATGGAAATACCTACACCGCCGTCTGCATGTCCATGGAAATATCTACGCCGCCATCTGTAAAAACATGGAAATATCTACACGGCCATCTGTGTATAGATGGAAATATCAACACCGCCATCTGTACTAACATGGAAATATCTACACCGCTATCTCTATAAACATGGAAATATCTGCTCTGCCATCTGTAAAAACATGGAAATACCTATACAGTCATCTGTATAAACATGGAAATATCTACAATGCCATCTGTATACACATGGAAATACCTACACCGCCATCTGTATGAACATGCAAATATCTACACGGCAATCTCTATAAACATGGAAATATCTACACCGCCATCTCTATAAACATGAAAATATCTACACTGCCATCTCCATAAACGTGGAATTAACTACTCCGCCATCTGTATAAACATGGAAACATCTACACCGCCATCTGTGTGAATAAGGAAATATCTACAATGCCGTCTGTATAAAGACATAAATATCTGCACCGCGAGCTGTATAAACATGGAAATATCTACATCGCTATCTGTATAAACGCGGAAATATCAACACCGCTATCGGTATAAACATGGAAATATCTACAACGCCATCTATATAAACATGGAAATATCTACACCACTATATCTATAAACATGGAAATACCTACACCGCTATCTCTATAAACATGGAAATATCTACACCGCTGTCTGTATAAACATGGAAATATCTACACCGCTATCTGCATAAACATGGAAATATCTACACCGCGATCTGTATAAACATGGAAATATCTACACCGCGATCTGTATAAACATGGAAATATCTTCACCTCGATCTGTATAAACATGGAAATATCTTCACCACGATCTGTATAAACATGGAAATATCTACACCGCTATCTGTATAAACATGGTAATATCTACACCGCCATCTATATAAACATGGAAATATCTACACCGACATCTGTATAAACATGTAAATATCTACAATGCCATCTGTAGAAAGATGGAAATATCTACACCACAATCTGTGTAAACATGGAAATATCTACACCGATATCTGTAAAAACATGGAAATATCTACACCGCCATCTGTATAAACATGGAAATATCTACACCGCGATCTATATAAACATGGAAATATCTACAGCGCCATCTCTATAAACATTGAAATATCTACACTGCCTTCTATAAAAACATGGAAATATCTACACAGTCATCTGAATAAACATCGAAATATCTACACCACCCTCTGTATAAACATGGAAATACCTACAATACCATCTGTATACACATGGAAATATCTACACAGCCATCTGTATAAACATGTAAATATCTACACTGCTATTTCTAGAAACATGGAAATATCTACACCGCCATCTCTATAAACATGAAAATATCTACACTGCCATCTCCATAAACATGGAACTAACTACTCCGCCATCTGTATAAACATGGAAACATCTACACCGCCATCTGTGTGAATAAGGAAACATCTACAATGCCATCTGTATAAAGATATAAATATCTGCACCACGAGCTGTATAAACATGGAAATATCTACATCGCTATCTGTATAAACGTGGAAATATCAACACCGCTATCGGTATAAATATGGAAATATCTACCACGCCATCTATATAAACATGGAAATATCTACACTGCTATGTCTATAAACATGGAAATATCTACACCGCTATCTGTATAAACATGGAAATATCTACACCACTATCTGTATAAACATGGAAATATCTACACCGCTATCTGTATAAACATGGTAATATCTACACCACCATCTATATAAACATGGAAATATCTACACCGCCATCTGTATAAACATGGAAATATCTACAATGCCATCTGTAGAAAGATGGAAATATCTACACCGCAATCTGTGTAAACATGGAAATATCTACACCGATATCTGTAAAAACATGGAAATATCTACACCGCCATCTGTATAAACATGGAAATATCTACACCGCGATCTGTATAAACATGGAAATATCTACAGCGCCATCTCTATAAACATTGAAATATCTGCACTGCCATCTGTAAAAACATGGAAATATCTACCCAGTCATCTGAATAAACATGGAAATATCTACACCACCATCTGTATAAACATGGAAATACCTACAATAGCATCAGTATACACATGGAAATATCTACACAGACATCTGTATAAATATGTAAATATCTACATTGCCATCTGTATAAACATGGAAATATCTACACTGCCATCTGTAGAAAGATGGAAATATCTACACCGCTATCTCTATATATATGGAAATATCTACACCGCCATCTCTATAAACATGAAAATATCTACACTGCCATCTCCATAAAGATGGAAGTATCCACTCCACCATGTGTATAAACACGGAAATATCTACACCACCATCTGTGTAAACATGGAAATATCTACACCGCTGTCTGTATAAACATGGAAATATCTACACCGCCATCTGCATGTCCATGGAAATATCTACGCCGCCATCTGTATAAACATGGAAATATCTACACGGTCATCTGTGTATAGATGGAAATATCAACACTGCCATCTGTACAAACATGGAAATATCTACACCGCTATCTCTATAAACATGGAAATATCTGCTCTGCCATCTGTAAAAACATGGAAATACGTATACAGTCAACTGTATAAACATGGAAATATCTACAATGCCATCTGTATACACATGGAAATATCTACACAGCCATCTGTATAAACATGTAAATATCTACACTGCTATCTCTATAAACGTGGAAATGTCTACACCGCCATCTCTCTAAACATGAAAATATCTACACTGCCATCTCCATAAAAATGGAACTAACTACTCCGCCATCTGTATAAATATGGAAACATCTACACTGCCATCTGTGTGAATAAGGAAATATCTACAATGCCATCTGTATAAAGATATAAATATCTGCACCGCGAGCTGTATAAACATGGAAATATCTACATCGCTATCTGTATAAACGTGGAAATATCAACACCGCTATCGGTATAAACATGGAAATATCTACAACGCCATCTATATAAACATGGAAATATCTACACCGCTATGTCTATAAACATGGAAATATCTACACCGCTATCTGTATAAACATGGAAATATCTACACAGCTATCTGTATAAACATGGAAATATCTACACCGCTATCTGTATAAACATGGTAATATCTACACCACCATCTATATAAACATGGGAATATCTACACCACCATCTGTATAAACATGGAAATATCTACAATGCCAACTGTAGAAAGATGGAATTATCTACACCGCAATCTGTGTAAACATGGAAATATCTACACCGATATCTGTAAAAACATGGAAATATCTACACCGCCATCTGTATAAACATGGAAATATCTACACCGCGATCTGTATAAACATGGAAATATCTACACCGCCATCTCTATAAACATTGAAATATCTACACCGCCATCTGTAAAAACATGGAAATATCTACACAGTCATCTGAATAAACATGGAAATATCTACACCACCATCTGTATAAACATGGAAATACCTACAATACCATCAGTATACATATGGAAATGTTTACACAGACATCTGTATAAATATGGAAATATCTACACCGCCATCTGTATAAACATGGAAATTTCTACACTGCCATCTGTAGAAAGATGGAAATATCTACACCGCTATCTCTATAAATATGGAAATATCTACACCGCCATCTCTATAAACATGAAAATATCTACACTGCCATCTCCATAAAGATGGAAGTATCCACTCCACCATGTGTATAAACACGGAAATATCTACACCACCATCTGTGTAAACATAGAAATATCTACACCGCTGTCTGTATAAACATGGAAATACCTACACCGCCGTCTGCATGTCCATGGAAATATCTACGCCGCCATCTGTAAAAACATGGAAATATCTACACGGCCATCTGTGTATAGATGGAAATATCAACACCGCCATCTGTACTAACATGGAAATATCTACAACGCTATCTCTATAAACATGGAAATATCTGCTCTGCCATCTGTAAAAACATGGAAATACCTATACAGTCATCTGTATAAACATGGAAATATCTACAATGCCATCAGTATACACATGGAAATACCTACACCGCCATCTGTATGAACATGCAAATATCTACACGGCAATCTCTATAAACATGGAAATATCTACACCGCCATCTCTATAAACATGAAAATATCTACACTGCCATCTCCATAAACGTGGAATTAACTACTCCGCCATCTGTATAAACATGGAAACATCTACACCGCCATCTGTGTGAATAAGGAAATATCTACAATGCCGTCTGTATAAAGATATAAATATCTGCACCGCGAGCTGTATAAACATGGAAATATCTACATCGCTATCTGTATAAACGCGGAAATATCAACACCGCTATCGGTATAAACATGGAAATATCTACAACGCCATCTATATAAACATGGAAATATCTACACCACTATATCTATAAAAATGGAAATACCTACACCGCTATCTCTATAAACATGGAAATATCTACACCGCTATCTGTATAAACATGGAAATATCTACACCGCTATCTGCATAAACATGGAAATATCTACACCGCGATCTGTATAAACATGGAAATATCTACACCGCGATCTGTATAAACATGGAAATATCTTCACCTCGATCTGTATAAACATGGAAATATCTTCACCACGATCTGTACATGGAAATATCTACACCGCTATCTGTATAAACATGGTAATATCTACACCGCCATCTATATAAACATGGAAATATCTACACCGACATCTGTATAAACATGGAAATATCTACAATGCCATCTGTAGAAAGATGGAAATATCTACACCACAATCTGTGTAAACATGGAAATATCTACACCGATATCTGTAAAAACATGGAAATATCTACACCGCCATCTGTATAAACATGGAAATATCTACACCGCGATCTATATAAACATGGAAATATCTACAGCGCCATCTCTATAAACATTGAAATATCTACACTGCCTTCTATAAAAACATGGAAATATCTACACAGTCATCTGAATAAACATCGAAATATCTACACCACCCTCTGTATAAACATGGAAATACCTACAATACCATCTGTATACACATGGAAATATCTACACAGCCATCTGTATAAACATGTAAATATCTACACTGCTATTTCTAGAAACATGGAAATATCTACACCGCCATCTCTATAAACATGAAAATATCTACACTGCCATCTCCATAAACATGGAACTAACTACTCCGCCATCTGTATAAACATGGAAACATCTACACCGCCATCTGTGTGAATAAGGAAACATCTACAATGCCGTCTGTATAAAGATATAAATATCTGCACCGCGAGCTGTATAAACATGGAAATATCTACATCGCTATCTGTATAAACGTGGAAATATCAACACCGCTATCGGTATAAATATGGAAATATCTACCACGCCATCTATATAAACATGGAAATATCTACACTGCTATGTCTATAAACATGGAAATATCTACACCGCTATCTGTATAAACATGGAAATATCTACACCACTATCTGTATAAACATGGAAATATCTACACCGCTATCTGTATAAACATGGTAATATCTACACCACCATCTATATAAACATGGAAATATCTACACCGCCATCTGTATAAACATGAAAATATCTACAATGCCATCTGTAGAAAGATGGAAATATCTACACCGCAATCTGTGTAAACATGGAAATATCTACACCGATATCTGTAAAAACATGGAAATATCTACACCGCCATCTGTATAAACATGGAAATATCTACACCGCGATCTGTATAAACATGGAAATATCTACAGCACCATCTCTATAAACATTGAAATATCTGCACTGCCATCTGTAAAAACATGGAAATGTCTACACAGTCATCTGAATAAACATGGAAATATCTACACCACCATCTCTATAAACATGGAAATACCTACAATAGCATCAGTATACACATGGAAATATCTACACAGACATCTGTATAAATATGTAAATATCTACATCGCCATCTGTATAAACATGGAAATATCTACACTGCCATCTGTAGAAAGATGGAAATATCTACACCGCTATCTCTATATATATGGAAATATCTACACTGCCATCTCTATAAACATGAAAATATCTACACTGCCATCTGCATAAAGATGGAAGTATCCACTCCACCATGTGTATAAACACGGAAATATCTACACCACCATCTGTGTAAACATGGAAATATCTACACCGCTGTCTGTATAAACATGGAAATATCTACACCGCCATCTGCATGTCCATGGAAATATCTACGCCGCCATCTGTATAAACATGGAAATATCTACACGGTCATCTGTGTATAGATGGAAATATCAACACCGCCATCTGTACAAACATGGAAATATCTACACCGCTATCTCTATAAACATGGAAATATCTGCTCTGCCATCTGTAAAAACATGGAAATACCTATACAGTCAACTGTATAAACATGGAAATATCTACAATGCCATCTGTATACACACGGAAATATCTACACAGCCATCTGTATAAACATGTAAATATCTACACTGCTATCTCTATAAACATGGAAATGTCTACACCGCCATCTCTCTAAACATGAAAATATCTACACTGCCATCTCCATAAACATGGAACTAACTACTCCGCCATCTGTATAAATATGGAAACATCTACACTGCCATCTGTGTGAATAAGGAAATATCTACAATGCCATCTGTATAACGATATAAATATCTGCACAGCGAGCTGTATAAACATGGAAATATCTACATCGCTATCTGTATAAACGTGGAAATATCAACACCGCTATCGGTATAAACATGGAAATATCTACAACGCCATCTATATAAACATGGAAATATCTACACCGCTATGTCTATAAACATGGAAATATCTACACCGCTATCTTTATAAACATGGAAATATCTACACAGCTATCTGTATAAACATGGAAATATGTACACCGCTATCTGTATAAACATGGTAATATCTACACCACCATCTATATAAACATGGGAATATCTACACCGCCATCTGTATAAACATGGAAATATCTACAATGCCAACTGTAGAAAGATGGAATTATCTACACCGCAATCTGTGTAAACATGGAAATATCTACACCGATATCTGTAAAAACATGGAAATATCTACACCGCCATCTGTATAAACATGGAAATATCTACACCGCGATCTGTATAAACATGGAAATATCTACACCGCCATCTCTATAAACATTGAAATATCTACACCGCCATCTGTAAAAACATGGAAATATCTACACAGTCATCTGAATAAACATGGAAATATCTACACCACCATCTGTATAAACATGGAAATACCTACAATACCATCAGTATAGACATGGAAATGTTTACACAGACATCTGTATAAATATGGAAATATCTACACCGCCATGTGTATAAACATGGAAATATCAACACTGCCATCTGTAGAAAGATGGAAATATCTACACCGCTATCTCTATAAATATGGAAATATCTACACCGCCATCTCTATAAACATGAAAATATCTACACTGCCATCTCCATAAAGATGGAAGTATCTACTCCGCCATGTGTATAAACACGGAAATATCTACACCACCATCTGTGTAAACATAGAAATATCTACACCGCTGTCTGTATAAACATGGAAATACCTACACCGCCGTCTGCATGTCCATGGAAATATCTACGCCGCCATCTGTAAAAACATGGAAATATCTACACGGCCATCTGTGTATAGATGGAAATATCAACACCGCCATCTGTACAAACATGGAAATATCTACACCGCTATCTCTATAAACATGGAAATATCTGCTCTGCCATCTGTAAAAACATGGAAATACCTATACAGTCATCTGTATAAACATGGAAATATCTACAATGCCATCTGTATACAAATGGAAATACCTACACCGCCATCTGTATGAACATGCAAATATCTACACTGCAATCTCTATAAACATGGAAATATCTACACCGCCATCTCTATAAACATGAAAATATCTACACTGCCATCTCCATAAACATGGAACTAACTACTCCGCCATCTGTATAAACATGGAAACATCTACACCGCCATCTGTGTGAATAAGGAAATATCTACAATGCCATCTGTATAAAGATATAAATATCTGCACCGCGAGCTGTATAAACATGGAAATATCTACATCGCTATCTGTATAAACGCGGAAATATCAACACCGCTATCGGTATAAACATGGAAATATCTACAACGCCATCTATATAAACATGGAAATATCTACACCACTATATCTATAAACATGGAAATACCTACACCGCTATCTGTATAAACATGGAAATATCTACACCGCTATCTGCATAAACATGGAAATAACTACACTGCGATCTGTATAAACATGGAAATATCTACACCGCGATCTGTATAAACATGGAAATATCTTCACCTCGATCTGTATAAACATGGAAATATCTTCACCACGATCTGTATAAACATGGAAATATCTACACTGCTATCTGTATAAACATGGTAATATCTACACCGCCATCTATATAAACATGGAAATATCTACACCGACATCTGTATAAACATGGAAATATCTACAATGCCATCTGTAGAAAGATGGAAATATCTACACCACAATCTGTGTAAACATGGAAATATCTACACCGATATCTGTAAAAACATGGAAATATCTACACCGCCATCTGTATAAACATGGAAATATCTACACCGCGATCTATATAAACATGAAAATATCTACAGCGCCATCTCTATAAACATTGAAATATCTACACTGCCTTCTATAAAAACATGGAAATATCTACACAGTCATCTGAATAAACATCGAAATATCTACACCACCCTCTGTATAAACATGGAAATACCTACAATACCATCTGTATACACATGGAAATATCTACACAGCCATCTGTATAAACATGTAAATATCTACACTGCTATTTCTAGAAACATGGAAATATCTACACCGCCATCTCTATAAACATGAAAATATCTACACTGCCATCTCCATAAACATGGAACTAACTTCTCCGCCGTCTGTATAAACATGGAAACATCTACACCGCCATCTGTGTGAATAAGGAAACATCTACAATGCCATCTGTATAAAGATATAAATATCTGCACCGCGAGCTGTATAAACATGGAAATATCTACATCGCTATCTGTATAAATGTGGAAATATCAACACCGCTATCGGTATAAATATGGAAATATCTACCACGCCATCTATATAAACATGGAAATATCTACACTGCTATGTCTATAAACATGGAAATATCTACACCACCATCTATATAAACATGGAAATATCTACACCGCCATCTGTATAAACATGGAAATATCTACAATGCCATCTGTAGAAAGATGGAAATATCTACAACGCAATCTGTGTAAACATGGAAATATCTACACCGATATCTGTAAAAACATGGAAATATCTACACCGCCATCTGTATAAACATGGAAATATCTACACCGCGATCTGTATAAACATGGAAATATCTACAGCGCCATCTCTATAAACATTGAAATATCTGCACTGCCATCTGTAAAAACATGGAAATATCTACACAGTCATCTGAATAAACATGGAAATATCTACACCACCATCTGTATAAACATGGAAATACCTACAATAGCATCAGTATACACATGGAAATATCTACACAGACATCTGAATAAATATGTAAATATCTACATCGCCATCTGTATAAACAAGGAAATATCTACACTGCCATCTGTAGAAAGATGGAAATATCTACACCGCTATCTCTATATATATGGAAATATCTACACCGCCATCTCTATAAACATGAAAATATCTACACTGCCATCTCCATAAAGATGGAAGTATCCACTCCACCATGTGTATAAACACGGAAATATCTACACCACCATCTGTGTAAACATGGAAATATCTACACCGCTGTCTGTATAAACATGGAAATATCTACACCGCCATCTGCATGTCCATGGAAATATCTACGCCGCCATCTGTATAAACATGGAAATATCTACACGGTCATCTGTGTATAGATGGAAATATCAACACTGCCATCTGTACAAACATGGAAATATCTACACCGCTATCTCTATAAACATGGAAATATCTGCTCTGCCATCTGTAAAAACATGGAAATACGTATACAGTCAACTGTATAAACATGGAAATATCTACAATGCCATCTGTATACACATGGAAATATCTACACAGCCATCTGTATAAACATGTAAATATCTACACTGCTATCTCTATAAACATGGAAATGTCTACACCGCCATCTCTCTAAACATGAAAATATCTACACTGCCATCTCCATAAAAATGGAACTAACTACTCCGCCATCTGTATAAATATGGAAACATCTACACTGCCATCTGTGTGAATAAGGAAATATCTACAATGCCATCTGTATAAAGATATAAATATCTGCACCGCGAGCTGTATAAACATGGAAATATCTACATCGCTATCTGTATAAACGTGGAAATATCAACACCGCTATCGGTATAAACATGGAAATATCTACAACGCCATCTATATAAACATGGAAATATCTACACCGCTATGTCTATAAACATGGAAATATCTACACCGCTATCTGTATAAACATGGTAATATCTACACCACCATCTATATAAACATGGGAATATCTACACCACCATCTGTATAAACATGGAAATATCTACAATGCCAACTGTAGAAAGATGGAATTATCTACACCGCAATCTGTGTAAACATGGAAATATCTACACCGATATCTGTAAAAACATGGAAATATCTACACCGCCATCTGTATAAACATGGAAATATCTACACCGCGATCTGTATAAACATGGAAATATCTACACCGCCATCTCTATAAACATTGAAATATCTACACCGCCATCTGTAAAAACATGGAAATATCTACACAGTCATCTGAATAAACATGGAAATATCTACACCACCATCTGTATAAACATGGAAATACCTACAATACCATCAGTATACATATGGAAATGTTTACACAGACATCTGTATAAATATGGAAATATCTACACCGCCATCTGTATAAACATGGAAATTTCTACACTGCCATCTGTAGAAAGATGGAAATATCTACACCGCTATCTCTATAAATATGGAAATATCTACACCGCCATCTCTATAAACATGAAAATATCTACACTGCCATCTCCATAAAGATGGAAGTATCCACTCCACCATGTGTATAAACACGGAAATATCTACACCACCATCTGTGTAAACATAGAAATATCTACACCGCTGTCTGTATAAACATGGAAATACCTACACCGCCGTCTGCATGTCCATGGAAATATCTACACCGCCATCTGTAAAAACATGGAAATATCTACACGGCCATCTGTGTATAGATGGAAATATCAACACCGCCATCTGTACTAACATGGAAATATCTACACCGCTATCTCTATAAACATGGAAATATCTGCTCTGCCATCTGTAAAAACATGGAAATACCTATACAGTCATCTGTATAAACATGGAAATATCTACAATGCCATCTGTATACACATGGAAATACCTACACCGCCATCTGTATGAACATGCAAATATCTACACGGCAATCTCTATAAACATGGAAATATCTACACCGCCATCTCTATAAACATGAAAATATCTACACTGCCATCTCCATAAACGTGGAATTAACTACTCCGCCATCTGTATAAACATGGAAACATCTACACCGCCATCTGTGTGAATAAGGAAATATCTACAATGCCGTCTGTATAAAGACATAAATATCTGCACCGCGAGCTGTATAAACATGGAAATATCTACATCGCTATCTGTATAAACGCGGAAATATCAACACCGCTATCGGTATAAACATGGAAATATCTACAACGCCATCTATATAAACATGGAAATATCTACACCACTATATCTATAAACATGGAAATACCTACACCGCTATCTCTATAAACATGGAAATATCTACACCGCTGTCTGTATAAACATGGAAATATCTACACCGCTATCTGCATAAACATGGAAATATCTACACCGCGATCTGTATAAACATGGAAATATCTACACCGCGATCTGTATAAACATGGAAATATCTTCACCTCGATCTGTATAAACATGGAAATATCTTCACCACGATCTGTATAAACATGGAAATATCTACACCGCTATCTGTATAAACATGGTAATATCTACACCGCCATCTATATAAACATGGAAATATCTACACCGACATCTGTATAAACATGTAAATATCTACAATGCCATCTGTAGAAAGATGGAAATATCTACACCACAATCTGTGTAAACATGGAAATATCTACACCGATATCTGTAAAAACATGGAAATATCTACACCGCCATCTGTATAAACATGGAAATATCTACACCGCGATCTATATAAACATGGAAATATCTACAGCGCCATCTCTATAAACATTGAAATATCTACACTGCCTTCTATAAAAACATGGAAATATCTACACAGTCATCTGAATAAACATCGAAATATCTACACCACCCTCTGTATAAACATGGAAATACCTACAATACCATCTGTATACACATGGAAATATCTACACAGCCATCTGTATAAACATGTAAATATCTACACTGCTATTTCTAGAAACATGGAAATATCTACACCGCCATCTCTATAAACATGAAAATATCTACACTGCCATCTCCATAAACATGGAACTAACTACTCCGCCATCTGTATAAACATGGAAACATCTACACCGCCATCTGTGTGAATAAGGAAACATCTACAATGCCATCTGTATAAAGATATAAATATCTGCACCACGAGCTGTATAAACATGGAAATATCTACATCGCTATCTGTATAAACGTGGAAATATCAACACCGCTATCGGTATAAATATGGAAATATCTACCACGCCATCTATATAAACATGGAAATATCTACACTGCTATGTCTATAAACATGGAAATATCTACACCGCTATCTGTATAAACATGGAAATATCTACACCACTATCTGTATAAACATGGAAATATCTACACCGCTATCTGTATAAACATGGTAATATCTACACCACCATCTATATAAACATGGAAATATCTACACCGCCATCTGTATAAACATGGAAATATCTACAATGCCATCTGTAGAAAGATGGAAATATCTACACCGCAATCTGTGTAAACATGGAAATATCTACACCGATATCTGTAAAAACATGGAAATATCTACACCGCCATCTGTATAAACATGGAAATATCTACACCGCGATCTGTATAAACATGGAAATATCTACAGCGCCATCTCTATAAACATTGAAATATCTGCACTGCGATCTGTAAAAACATGGAAATATCTACCCAGTCATCTGAATAAACATGGAAATATCTACACCACCATCTGTATAAACATGGAAATACCTACAATAGCATCAGTATACACATGGAAATATCTACACAGACATCTGTATAAATATGTAAATATCTACATTGCCATCTGTATAAACATGGAAATAACTACACTGCCATCTGTAGGAAGATGGAAATATCTACACCGCTATCTCTATATATATGGAAATATCTACACCGCCATCTCTATAAACATGAAAATATCTACACTGCCATCTCCATAAAGATGGAAGTATCCACTCCACCATGTGTATAAACACGGAAATATCTACACCACCATCTGTGTAAACATGGAAATATCTACACCGCTGTCTGTATAAACATGGAAATATCTACACCGCCATCTGCATGTCCATGGAAATATCTACGCCGCCATCTGTATAAACATGGAAATATCTACACGGTCATCTGTGTATAGATGGAAATATCAACACTGCCATCTGTACAAACATGGAAATATCTACACCGCTATCTCTATAAACATGGAAATATCTGCTCTGCCATCTGTAAAAACATGGAAATACGTATACAGTCAACTGTATAAACATGGAAATATCTACAATGCCATCTGTATACACATGGAAATATCTACACAGCCATCTGTATAAACATGTAAATATCTACACTGCTATCTCTATAAACATGGAAATGTCTACACCGCCATCTCTCTAAACATGAAAATATCTACACTGCCATCTCCATAAAAATGGAACTAACTACTCCGCCATCTGTATAAATATGGAAACATCTACACTGCCATCTGTGTGAATAAGGAAATATCTACAATGCCATCTGTATAAAGATATAAATATCTGCACCGAGAGCTGTATAAACATGGAAATATCTACATCGCTATCTGTATAAACGTGGAAATATCAACACCGCTATCGGTATAAACATGGAAATATCTACAACGCCATCTATATAAACATGGAAATATCTACACCGCTATGTCTATAAACATGGAAATATCTACACCGCTATCTGTATAAACATGGAAATATCTACACAGCTATCTGTATAAACATGGAAATATCTACACCGCTATCTGTATAAACATGGTAATATCTACACCACCATCTATATAAACATGGGAATATCTACACCACCATCTGTATAAACATGGAAATATCTACAATGCCAACTGTAGAAAGATGGAATTATCTACACCGCAATCTGTGTAAACATGGAAATATCTACACCGATATCTGTAAAAACATGGAAATATCTACACCGCCATCTGTATAAACATGGAAATATCTACACCGCGATCTGTATAAACATGGAAATATCTACACCGCCATCTCTATAAACATTGAAATATCTACACCGCCATCTGTAAAAACATGGAAATATCTACACAGTCATCTGAATAAACATGGAAATATCTACACCACCATCTGTATAAACATGGAAATACCTACAATACCATCAGTATACATATGGAAATGTTTACACAGACATCTGTATAAATATGGAAATATCTACACCGCCATCTGTATAAACATGGAAATTTCTACACTGCCATCTGTAGAAAGATGGAAATATCTACACCGCTATCTCTATAAATATGGAAATATCTACACCGCCATCTCTATAAACATGAAAATATCTACACTGCCATCTCCATAAAGATGGAAGTATCCACTCCACCATGTGTATAAACACGGAAATATCTACACCACCATCTGTGTAAACATAGAAATATCTACACCGCTGTCTGTATAAACATGGAAATACCTACACCGCCGTCTGCATGTCCATGGAAATATCTACGCCGCCATCTGTAAAAACATGGAAATATCTACACGGCCATCTGTGTATAGATGGAAATATCAACACCGCCATCTGTACTAACATGGAAATATCTACACCGCTATCTCTATAAACATGGAAATATCTGCTCTGCCATCTGTAAAAACATGGAAATACCTATACAGTCATCTGTATAAACATGGAAATATCTACAATGCCATCTGTATACACATGGAAATACCTACACCGCCATCTGTATGAACATGCAAATATCTACACGGCAATCTCTATAAACATGGAAATATCTACACCGCCATCTCTATAAACATGAAAATATCTACACTGCCATCTCCATAAACGTGGAATTAACTACTCCGCCATCTGTATAAACATGGAAACATCTACACCGCCATCTGTGTGAATAAGGAAATATCTACAATGCCGTCTGTATAAAGACATAAATATCTGCACCGCGAGCTGTATAAACATGGAAATATCTACATCGCTATCTGTATAAACGCGGAAATATCAACACCGCTATCGGTATAAACATGGAAATATCTACAACGCCATCTATATAAACATGGAAATATCTACACCACTATATCTATAAACATGGAAATACCTACACCGCTATCTCTATAAACATGGAAATATCTACACCGCTGTCTGTATAAACATGGAAATATCTACACCGCTATCTGCATAAACATGGAAATATCTACACCGCGATCTGTATAAACATGGAAATATCTACACCGCGATCTGTATAAACATGGAAATATCTTCACCTCGATCTGTATAAACATGGAAATATCTTCACCACGATCTGTATAAACATGGAAATATCTACACCGCTATCTGTATAAACATGGTAATATCTACACCGCCATCTATATAAACATGGAAATATCTACACCGACATCTGTATAAACATGTAAATATCTACAATGCCATCTGTAGAAAGATGGAAATATCTACACCACAATCTGTGTAAACATGGAAATATCTACACCGATATCTGTAAAAACATGGAAATATCTACACCGCCATCTGTATAAACATGGAAATATCTACACCGCGATCTATATAAACATGGAAATATCTACAGCGCCATCTCTATAAACATTGAAATATCTACACTGCCTTCTATAAAAACATGGAAATATCTACACAGTCATCTGAATAAACATCGAAATATCTACACCACCCTCTGTATAAACATGGAAATACCTACAATACCATCTGTATACACATGGAAATATCTACACAGCCATCTGTATAAACATGTAAATATCTACACTGCTATTTCTAGAAACATGGAAATATCTACACCGCCATCTCTATAAACATGAAAATATCTACACTGCCATCTCCATAAACATGGAACTAACTACTCCGCCATCTGTATAAACATGGAAACATCTACACCGCCATCTGTGTGAATAAGGAAACATCTACAATGCCATCTCTATAAAGATATAAATATCTGCACCGCGAGCTGTATAAACATGGAAATATCTACATCGCTATCTGTATAAACGTGGAAATATCAACACCGCTATCGGTATAAATATGGAAATATCTACCACGCCATCTATATAAACATGGAAATATCTACACTGCTATGTCTATAAACATGGAAATATCTACACCGCTATCTGTATAAACATGGAAATATCTACACCACTATCTGTATAAACATGGAAATATCTACACCGCTATCTGTATAAACATGGTAATATCTACACCACCATCTATATAAACATGGAAATATCTACACCGCCATCTGTATAAACATGGAAATATCTACAATGCCATCTGTAGAAAGATGGAAATATCTACACCGCAATCTGTGTAAACATGGAAATATCTACACCGATATCTGTAAAAACATGGAAATATCTACACCGCCATCTGTATAAACATGGAAATATCTACACCGCGATCTGTATAAACATGGAAATATCTACACCGCCATCTCTATAAACATTGAAATATCTACACCGCCATCTGTAAAAACATGGAAATATCTATACAGTCATCTGAATAAACATGGAAATATCTACACCACCATCTGTATAAACATGGAAATACCTACAATACCATCAGTATACATATGGAAATGTTTACACAGACATCTGTATAAATATGGAAATATCTACACCGCCATCTGTATAAACATGGAAATTTCTACACTGCCATCTGTAGAAAGATGGAAATATCTACACCGCTATCTCTATAAATATGGAAATATCTACACCGCCATCTCTATAAACATGAAAATATCTACACTGCCATCTCCATAAAGATGGAAGTATCCACTCCACCATGTGTATAAACACGGAAATATCTACACCACCATCTGTGTAAACATAGAAATATCTACACCGCTGTCTGTATAAACATGGAAATACCTACACCGCCGTCTGCATGTCCATGGAAATATCTACGCCGCCATCTGTAAAAACATGGAAATATCTACACGGCCATCTGTGTAGAGATGGAAATATCAACACCGCCATCTGTACTAACATGGAAATATCTACACCGCTATCTCTATAAACATGGAAATATCTGCTCTGCCATCTGTAAAAACATGTTAATACCTATACAGTCATCTGTATAAACATGGAAATATCTACAATGCCATCTGTATACACATGGAAATACCTACACCGCCATCTGTATGAACATGCAAATATCTACACGGCAATCTCTATAAACATGGAAATATCTACACCGCCATCTCTATAAACATGAAAATATCTACACTGCCATCTCCATAAACGTGGAATTAACTACTCCGCCATCTGTATAAACATGGAAACATCTACACCGCCATCTGTGTGAATAAGGAAATATCTACAATGCCGTCTGTATAAAGATATAAATATCTGCACCGCGAGCTGTATAAACATGGAAATATCTACATCGCTATCTGTATAAACGCGGAAATATCAACACCGCTATCGGTATAAACATGGAAATATCTACAACGCCATCTATATAAACATGGAAATATCTACACCACTATATCTATAAACATGGAAATACCTACACCGCTATCTCTATGAACATGGAAATATCTACACCGCTATCTGTATAAACATGGAAATATCTACACCGCTATCTGCATAAACATGGAAATATCTACACCGCGATCTGTATAAACATGGAAATATCTACACCGCGATCTGTATAAACATGGAAATATCTTCACCTCGATCTGTATAAACATGGAAATATCTACACCGCTATCTGTATAAACATGGAAATATCTACACAGCTGTCTCTATAAACATGGAAATAACTACACCGCCATCTGTATAAACATGGAAATATCTACACAGCTATCTCTATAAACATGGAAATACCTACACCGCCATCTGTATAAACATGGAAATACGTACAAAGTCATCTGTATAAACATGGAAATATCTACACAGCCATCTGTATAAACATGGAAATATCTACACAGCCATCTGTATATATATGAAAATATCTACACCGCTATCTGTATAAACATGGAAAAATCTACACCGCCTTCTACATATCCATGGAAATATCTGCGCCGCCTTCTGTATAAACATGGAAATATCTACACGGTCATCTGTATATAGATGAAAATGTCAACACCGCCATCTGTAAAAACATGGAAATATCTGCACCGCTATCTGTATAAACATGGAAATATCTACACCGCGGTCTGTATAAACATGGAAATAGCTAAACCGCTATCTGTATAAACATGGAAATATCTACACTGCTATCTCTATAAACATGGAAATATCTACAATGCCAACTATAAATACATGGAAATACCTATACAGTCATCTGTATAAATATGGAAATATCTACACCACCATCTGTATAAACATGGAAATATCCACAATGTCATCTGTATACACATGGAAATACCTACACGGCAATCTGTGTATAGATGGAAACATCAACACCGACATCTGTACAAACATGGAAATATCTACACCGCGGTCTGTATAAACATGGAAATAGCTAAACCGCTATCTGTATAAACATGGAAATATCTACACTGCTATCTCTATAAACCTGGAAATATCTACAATGCCATCTGTAAAAACATGGAAATACCTATACAGTCATCTGAAAAAACATGGAAATATCTACACCACCATCTGTATAAACATGGAAATATCTACAATGCCATCTGTATACACATGGAAATACCTACACGGCAATCTGTGTATAGATGGAAACACCAACACCGCCATCTGTACAAACATGGAAATATCTACACCGCTATCTGTATAAACATGGAGATATCTACACTGCGGTCTGCATAAACTTGGAAAATTCTACACCGGTATCTGTATAAACATGGAAATATCTACACCACGATCTGTATAAACATGGAAATATCTACACCACGATCTGTATAAACATGGAAATATTTACACCGCTATCTGTATAAACATGGAAATATCTACACTTCTATCTCTATAAACATGGAAATACCTACAATGCCATCTGTATAAACATGGAAATACCTACAAAGTCATGTGTACGAACATGGAAAAATCTACACTGCCTTCTGTAAAAACATGGAAATATCTACAGAGCCCTCTGTATAAATATGGAAGTATCTGCATAGGCATCTGTATAAACATGGAAATATCTGCACCGCTATCTGTATAAACATGGAAATACCTACACCGCTGTCTCTATAAACATGGAAATATGTACACCGCTATGTGTATAAACATGGAAATATCTCCACTGCTGTCTCTATAAACATGGAAATATCTACACCGTTATCTGTATAAATATGGAAATATCTACTCCTCTATCTCTATAAACATGGAAATATCTACACCACTATCTGTATAAACATGGAAATATCTATACAGCTTTCTCTATAAACATGGAAATGCCTTCACCGCCATCTGTATAAACATGGAAATACCTACAAAGTCATCTGTATAAACATGGAAATATCTACACAGCCATCTGTGTAAACATGGAAATATCTACACAGCCATCTGTATATACATGGAAATATCTACACCGCTATCTGTATAAACATGGAAATATCTACACCGCCTTCTACATATCCATGGAAATATCTGCGCCGCCTTCTGTATAAACATGGAAATATCTACACGGTAATCTGTGTAGAGATGGAAATATCAACACCGCCATCTGTACAAACATGGAAATATCTGCACCGCTATCTGTATCAACATGGAAATATCTACACCGTGGTCTGTATAAAAATGGAAATAGCTAAACCACTATCTGTATAAACATGGAAATATCTACACTGCTATCTCTATAAACCTGGAAATACCTACACCGTGATCTGTATAAACATGGAAATATTTACACTGCTATCTGTATAAACATGGAAATATCTACACCGTTATCTGTATAAATATGGAAATATCTACACCGCTATCTCTATAAACATGAAAATATCTACATCGCCATCTGTATAAACATGGAAATATCTACACTGCTATCTCTATAAACATGGAAATATCTACAATGCCATCTGTAAAAACATGGAAATACCTATACAGTCATCTGTATAAACATGGAAATATCTACACCACCATCTGTATAAACATGGAAATATCTACAATGCCATCTGTATACACATGGAAATACCTACACGGCAATCTGTGTATAGATGGAAACACCAACACCGCCATCTGTACAAACATGGAAATATCTACACCGCTATCTGTATAAACATGGAGATATCTACACTGCGGTCTGTATAAACATGGAAATTTCTACACCGGTATCTGTATAAACCTGGAAATATCTACACCACGATCTGTATAAACATGGAAATATTTACACCGCTATCTGTATAAACATGGAAATATCTACACCGCTATCTCTATAAACATGGAAATATCTACAAAGCCATCTGTATAAACATGGAAATACCTACACAGTCACGTGTAGGAACATGGAAATATCTACACTGCCATCTGTATAAACACGGAAATACCTACAAAGTCATCTGTATAAACATGGAAATACCTACACCGCCATCTGTATAAACATGGAAATATCTACAAAGTCATCTGTATAAACATGGAAATATCTACACTGCCATCTGTATATACATGGAAATATCTACACCGCTATCTGTATAAACATGGAAATTTCTACACCGCCTTCTACATATCCATGGAAATATCTGCGTCACCTTCTGTATAAACATGGAAATATCTACAATGCCATCTGTATACACAAGGAAATACCTACACGGCAATCTGTGTATAGATGGAAACACCAACACCGCCATCTGTACAAACATGGAAATATCTACACCGCTATCTGTATAAATATGGAGATATCTACACTGCGGTCTGTATAAACATGGAAATTTCTACACCGGTATCTGTATAAACATGGAAATATCTACACCACGATCTGTATAAACATGGAAATATTTACACCGCTATCTGTATAAACATGGAAATATCTGCACCGCTATCTCTATAAACATGGAAATATCTACAAAGCCATCTGTATAAACATGGAAATAACTACACAGTCATGTGTAGGAACATGGAAAAATCTACACTGCCATCTGTATAAACATGGAAATATCTACAGAGCCCTCTGTATAAATATGGAAATATCTGCATAGGCATCTGTATAAACATGGAAATATCTGCACCGCTATCTGTATAAACATGGAAATACCTACACCGCTGTCTCTATAAACATGGAAATATGTACACCGCTATTTGTATAAACATGGAAATATCTCCACTGCTGTCTGTATAAACATTGAAATATCTACACTGCGATCTGTATAAACATGGAAATATCTACACCGCTATCTGTATAAACATGGAAATATCTACACAGCTATCTCTATAAAAATGGAAATACCTACACCGCCATCAGTATAAACACGGAAATACCTACAAAGTCGTCTGTATAAACATGGAAATATCTACAAAGCCATCTGTATAAACATGGAAATATCTACACTGCCATCTGTATATACATGGAAATATCTACACCGCTATCGGTATAAACATGGAAATATCTACACCGCCTTCTACATATCCATGGAAACTTCTGCACCGCCTTCAGTATAAACATGGAAATATCTACACCGTTACCTGTATAAATATGGAAATATCTAGAACGCTATCTCCATAAACATGGAAATATCTACACCGCCATCTGTGTAAACATGGAAATATCTACACTGCTATCTCTATAAACATGGAAATATCTACAATGCCATCTGTAAAAACATGGAAATGCCTATACAGTCATCTGTATAAACATGGAAATATCTACACCACCATCTGTATAAGCATGGAAATATCTACAATGCCATCTGTATACACATGGAAATACCTACACGGCAATCTGTGTATAGATGGAAACACCAACACCGCCATCTGTACAAACATGGAAATATCTACACCGCTATCTGTATAAACATGGAGATATCTACACTGCGGTCTGCATAAACATGGACAATTGTACACTGGTATCTGTATAAACATGGAAATATCTACACCACGATCTGTATAAACATGGAAATATCCACACCACGATCTGTATAAACATGGAAATATTTACACCGCTATCTGTATAAACATGGAAATATCTACACTTCTATCTCTATAAACATGGAAATACCTACAAAGCCATCTGTATAAACATGGAAATACCTACAAAGTCATGTGTACGAACATGGAAAAATCTACACTGCCTTCTGTATAAACATGGAAATATCTACAGAGCCCTCTGTATAAATATGGAAATATCTGCATAGGCATCTGTATAAACATGGAAATATCTGCACCGCTATCTGTATAAACATGGAAATACCTACACCGCTGTCTCTATAAACATGGAAATATGTACACCGCTATGTGTATAAACATGGAAATATCTCCACTGCTGTCTGTATAAACATGGAAATATCTACACCGTTATCTGTATAAATATGGAAATATCTACTCCTCTATCTCTATAAACATGGAAATATCTACACCACTATCTGCATAAACATGGAAATATCTATACAGCTTTCTCTATAAACATGGAAATACCTTCACCGCCATCTGTATAAACATGGAAATACCTACAAAGTCATCTGTATAAACATGGAAATATCTACACAGCCATCTGTGTAAACATGGAAATATCTACACAGCCATGTGTATATACATGGAAATATCTACACCGCTATGTGTATAAACATGGAAATATCTACACCGCCTTCTACATATCCATGGAAATATCTGCGCCGCCTTCTGTATAAACATGGAAATATCTACACGGTCACCTGTGTAGAGATGGAAATATCAACACCGCCATCTGTACAAACATGGAAATATCTGCACCGCTATCTGTATCAACATGGAAATATCTACACCACGGTCTGTATAAAAATGGAAATAGCTAAACCGCTATCTGTATAAACATGGAAATATCTACACTGCTATCTCTATAAACCTGGAAATATCTACACCGTGATCTGTATAAACATGGAAATATTTACACTGCTATCTGTATAAACATGGAAATATCTACACCGTTATCTGTATAAATATGGAAATATCTACACCGCTATCTCTATAAACATGGAAATATCTACAATGCCATCTGTAAAAACATGGAAATACCCATACAGTCATCTGTATAAACATGGAAATATCTACACCACCATCTGTATAAACATGGAAATATCTACAATGCCATCTGTATACACATGGAAATACCTACACGGCAATCTGTGTATAGATGGAAACAGCAACACCGCCATCTGTACAAACATGGAAATATCTACACCGCTATCTGTATAAACATGGAGATATCTACACTGCGGTCTGTATAAACATGGAAATTTCTACACCGGTATCTGTATAAACATGGAAATATCTACACCATGATCTGTATAAACATGGAAATATTTACACCGCTATCTGTATAAACATGGAAATATCTGCACCGCTATCTCTATAAACATGGAAATATCTACAAAGCCATCTGTATAAACATGGAAATACCTACACAGTCATGTGTAGGAACACGGAAAAATCTACACTGCCATCTGTATAAACATGGAAATATCTACAGAGCCCTCTGTATAAATATGGAAATATCTGCATAGGCATCTGTATAAACATGGTAATATCTGCACCGCTATCTGTATAAACATGGAAATAACTACACCGCTGTCTCTATAAACCTGGAAATATGTACAACCCTATGTGTATAAACATGGAAATATCTCCACTGCTGTATGTATAAACATGGAAATATCTACACCGTGATCTGTACAAACATGGAAATACCTACACCGCTGTCTCTATAAACATGGAAATATGTACACCGCTATGTGTATAAACATGGAAATATCTCCACTGCTGTCTGTATAAACATGGAAATATCTACACCGCGACCTCTATAAACATGGAAATATCTACACCGCTATCTGTATAAACACGGAAATAACTACACAGCTATCTCTATAAACATGGAAATACCTACACCGCCATCTGTATAAACATGGAAATATCTACACAGCCATCTGTATATACATGGAAATATCTATACAGCCATCTGTATAAACATGGAAATATCTACACAGCCATCTGTATATACATGGAAATATCTACACCGCTACCTGTATAAACATGGAAATATCTACACCGCCTTCTACATATCCATGGAAATATCTGCACCGCCTTCTGTATAAACATGGAAATGTCTACACGGTCATCTGTGTAAAGATGGAAATATCAACACCGCCCTCTGTTCAAACATGGAAATATCTGCACCGCTATCTGTATAAACATGGAAATATCTACACCGTGGTCTGTATAAACATGGAAATAGCTAAACCGCTATCTGTATAAACATGGAAATATCTACACTGCTATGTGAATAAACCTGGAAATATCTACACCGTGATCTGTATAAACATGGAAATATTTACACTGCTATCTGTAGAAACATGGAAATATCTACACCGTTATCTGTATAAATATGGAAATATCTACACCGCTATCTCTATAAACATGGAAATATCTACACCGCTATCTGTATAAACATGGAAATATCCACACAGCTTTCTCTATAAACATGGAAATACCTACACCGCCATCTGTATAAACATGGAAATACCTACAAAGTCATCTGTATAAACATGGAAATATCTACACAGCCATCTGTTTAAACATGGAAATATCTACACAGCCATCTGTATATACATGGAAATATCTACACCGCGATCTGTACAAACATGGAAATATCTACACCGCCTTCTACATATCCATGGAAATATCTGCGCCGCCTTCTGTATAAACATGGAAATATCTACACGGTCATCTGTGTAGAGATGGAAATATCAACACCGCCATCTGTACAAACATGGAAATATCTGCACCGCTATCTGTATAAACATGGAAATACCTACACCGCGGTCTGTATAAAAATGGAAATAGCTAAACCGCTATCTGTATAAACATGGAAATATCTACACTGCTATCTCTATAAACCTGGAAATATCTACACCGCGATCTGTATAAACATGGAAATATTTACACTGCTATCTGCATAAACATGGAAATATCTACACCGTTATCTGTATAAATATGGAAATATCTACACCGCTATCTCTATATACATGGAAATATCTACATCGCCATCTGTATAAACATGGAAATATCTACACTGCTATCTCTATAAACATGGAAATATCTACAATGCCATCTGTAAAAACATGGAAATACCCATACAGTCATCTGTATAAACATGGAAATATCTACACCACCATCTGTATAAACATGGAAATATCTACAATGCCATCTGTATACACATGGAAATACCTACACGGCAATCTGTGTATAGATGGAAACAGCAACACCGCCATCTGTACAAACATGGAAATATCTACACCGCTATCTGTATAAACATGGAGATATCTACACTGCGGTCTGTATAAACATGGAAATTTCTACACCGGTATCTGTATAAACATGGAAATATCTACACCACGATCTGTAAAAACATGGAAATATTTACACCGCTATCTGTATAAACATGGAAATATCTGCACCGCTATCTCTATAAACATGGAAATATCTACAAAGCCATCTGTATAAACATGGAAATACCTACACAGTCATGTGTAGGAACACGGAAAAATCTACACTGCCATCTGTATAAACATGGAAATATCTACAGAGCCCTCTGTATAAATATGGAAATATCTGCATAGGCATCTGTATAAACATGGTAATATCTGCACCGCTATCTGTATAAACATGGAAATAACTACACCGCTGTCTCTATAAACCTGGAAATATATACAACCCTATGTGTATAAACATGGAAATATCTCCACTGCTGTATGTATAAACATGGAAATATCTACACCGTGATCTGTACAAACATGGAAATACCTACACCGCTGTCTCTATAAACATGGAAATATGTACACCGCTATGTGTATAAACATGGAAATATCTCCACTGCTGACTGTATAAACATGGAAATATCTACACCGCGACCTCTATAAACATGGAAATATCTACACCGCTATCTGTATAAACACGGAAATATCTACACAGCTATCTCTATAAACATGGAAATACCTACACCGCCATCTGTATAAACATGGAAATATCTATACAGCCATCTGTATATACATGGAAATATCTATACAGCCATCTGTATAAACATGGAAATATCTACACAGCCATCTGTATATACATGGAAATATCTACACCGCTACCTGTATAAACATGGAAATATCTACACCGCCTTCTACATATCCATGGAAATATCTGCACCGCCTTCTGTATAAATATGGAAATGTCTACACGGTCATCTGTGTAAAGATGGAAATATCAACACCGCCCTCTGTTCAAACATGGAAATATCTGCACCGCTATCTGTATAAACATGGAAATATCTACACCGTGGTCTGTATAAACATGGAAATAGCTAAACCGCTATCTGTATAAACATGGAAATATCTACACTGCTATCTCTATAAACCTGGAAATATCTACACCGCGATCTGTATAAACATGGAAATATTTACACTGCTATCTGCATATACATGGAAATATCTACACCGTTATCTGTATAAATATGGAAATAGCTACACCGCTATCTCTATAAACATGGAAATATCTACATCGCCATCTGTATAAACATGGAAATATCTACACTGCTATCTCTATAAACATGGAAATATCTACAGAGCCCTCAGTATAAATATGGATATATCTGCATAGGCATCTGTATAAACATGGAAATATCTGCACTGCTATCTGTATAAACATGGAAATACCTACACCGCTGTCTCTATAAACATGGAAATATGTACACCGCTATGTGTATAAACATGGAAATAAATCCACTGCTGTCTGTATAAACATGGAAATATCTACACCGCGATCTCTATAAACATGGAAATATCTACACCGCTATCTGTATAAACATGGAAATATCTACACAGCTATCTCTATAAACATGGAAATACCTACACCGCCATCTGTATAAACATGCAAATAGCTACAAAGTCATCTGTATAAACATGGAAATATCTACACAGCCATCTGTATAAACATGGAAATATCTACACAGCCATCTGTATATACATGGAAATATCTACACCGCTATCTGTATAAACATGGAAATATCTACACCGCCTTCTACATTTCCATGGAAATATCTGCGCCTTCTGTATAAACATGGAAATATCTAGACGGTCGTCTGTGTAAAGATGGAAATATCAACACCGCCATCTGTACAAACATGGAAATATCTGCACCGCTATCTGTATAAACATGGAAATATTTACACCGCGGTCTGTATAAACATGGAAATAGCTAAACCGCTATCTGTATAAACGTGGAAATATCTACCCTGCTATCTCTACAAACCTGGAAATATCTACACCGCGATCTGTATAAACATGGAAATAATTACACTGCTATCTGTATAAACATGGAAATATCTACACCGTTATCTGTATAAATATGGAAATATCTACACCGCTATCTCTATAAACATGGAAATATCTACACCGCCATCTGTATAAACATGGAAATATCTACACTGCTATCTATATAAACATGGAAAGATCTACAATGCCATATGTAAAAACATGGAAATACCTATACAGTCATCTGTATAAACATGGAAATATCTACACCACCATCTGTATAAACATGGAAATATCTACAATGCCATCTGTATACACATGGAAATACCTACATGGCAATCTGTGTATAGATGGAAACACCAACACTGCCATCTCTACAAACATGGAAATATCTACACCGCTATCTGTATAAACATGGAGATATCTACCCTGTGGTCTGTATAAACATGGAAATTTCTACACCGGTATCTGTATAAACATGGAAATATCTACACCACGATCTGTATAAACATGGAAATATTTACACTGCTATCTGTATAAACATGGAAATATCTGCACCGCTATCTCTATAAACATGGAAATATCTACAAAGCCATCTGTATAAACATGGAAATACCTACACAGTCATGTGTAGGAACATGGAAAAATCTACACTGCCATCTGTATAAACATGGAAATATCTACAGAGCCCTGTGTATAAATATGGAAATATCTGCATAGGCATCTGTATAAACATGGTAATATCTGCACCGCTATCTGTATAAACATGGAAATAACTACACCGCTGTCTCTGTAAACCTGGAAATATGTACAACCCTATGTGTATAAACATGGAAATATCTCCACTGCTGTCTGTATAAACATGGAAATATCTACACCGTGATCTGTATAAACATGGAAATACCTACACCGCTGTCTCTATAAACATGGAAATATGTACACCGCTATGTGTATAAACATGGAAATATCTCCACTGCTGTCTGTATAAACATGGAAATATCTACACCGCGATCTCTATAAACGTGGAAATATCTACACTGCTATCTGTATAAACATGGAAATATCCACACCACCATCTGTATAAACATGGAAATATCTACAATGCCATCTGTATACACATGGAAATACCTACACGGCAATCTGTGTATAGATGGAAACACCAACACCGCCATCTGTACAAACATGGAAATATCTACACCGCTATCTGTATAAACATGGAGATATCTACACTGCGGTCTGTATAAACATGGAAATTTCTACACCGGTATCTGTATAAACCTGGAAATATCTACACCACGATCTGTATAAACATGGAAATATTTACACCGCTATCTGTATAAACATGGAAATATCTACACCGCTATCTCTATAAACATGGAAATATCTACAAAGCCATCTGTATAAACATGGAAATACCTACACAGTCATGTGTAGGAACATGGAAAAATCTACACTGCCATCTGTATAAACATGGAAATATCTACAGAGCCCTCTGTATAAATATGGAAATATCTGCATAGGCATCTGTATAAACATGGAAATATCTGCACCGCTATCTGTATAAACATGGAAATACCTACACCGCTGTCTCTATAAACATGGAAATATGTACACCGCTATGTGTATAAACATGGAAATAACTCCACTGCTGTCTGTATAAACGTGGAAATATCTACACCGCGATCTCTATAAACATGGAAATATCTACACCGCTATCTGTATAAACATGGAAATATCTACACAGCTATCTCTATAAACATGGAAATACCTACACCGCCATCTGTATATACATGCAAATACCTACAAAGTCATCTGTATAAACATGGAAATATCTACACAGCCATCTGTATAAACATGGAAATATCTACACAGCCATCTGTATATACATGGAAATATCTACACCGCTATCTGTATAAACATGGAAATATCTACACCGCCTTCTACATATCCATGGAAATATCTGCGCCACCTTCTGTATAAACATGGAAATATCTACACGGTCATCTGTGTAAAGATGGAAATATCAACACCGCCATCTGTACAAACATGGAAATATCTGCACCGCTATCTGTATAAACATGGAAATATCTACACCGCGGTCTGTATAAACATGGAAATAGCTAAACCGCTATCTGTATAAACATGGAAATATCTACCCTGCTATCTCTACAAACCTGGAAATATCTACACCGCGATCTGTATAAACATGGAAATATTTACACTGCTATCTGTATAAACATGGAAATATCTACACCGTTATCTGTATAAATATGGAAATATCTACACCGCTATCTCTATAAACATGGAAATATCTACACCGCCATCTGTATAAACATAGAAATATCTACACTGCTATCTATATAAACATGGAAAGATCTACAATGCCATCTGTAAAAACATGGAAATACCTATACAGTCATCTGTATAAACATGGAAATATCTACACCACCATCTGTATAAACATGGAAATATCTACAATGCCATCTGTATATACATGGAAATACCTACACGGCAATCTGTGTATAGATGGAAACACCAACACCGCCATCTCTACAAACATGGAAATATCTACACCGCTATCTGTATAAACATGGAGATATCTACCCTGTGGTCTGAA
The DNA here is from genome assembly GCF_028858775.2 of Pan troglodytes. Taxonomy (NCBI): domain Eukaryota; kingdom Metazoa; phylum Chordata; class Mammalia; order Primates; family Hominidae; genus Pan; species Pan troglodytes. Next base: position 2,547,295 of record NC_086015.1, read on the forward strand.
TAAACATGGAAATTTCTACACCGGTATCTGTATAAACATGGAAATATCTACACCACGATCTGTATAAACATGGAAATATTTACACTGCTATCTGTATAAACATGGAAATATCTGCACCGCTATCTCTATAAACATGGAAATATCTACAAAGCCATCTGTATAAACATGGAAATACCTACACAGTCATGTGTATGAACATGGAAAAATCTACACTGCCATCTGTATAAACATGGAAATATCTACACCGCTATCTGTATAAACATGGAAATATCTACACCGCCTTCTACATATCCATGGAAATATCTGCGCCGCCTTCTGTATAAACATGGAAATGTCTACACGGTCATCTGTGTAAAGATGGAAATATCAACACCGCCATCTGTTCAAACATGGAAATATCTGCACCGCTATCTGTATAAACATGGAAATATCTACACCGTGGTCTGTATAAACATGGAAATAGCTAAACCGCTATCTGTATAAACATGGAAATATCTACACTGCTATCTGTATAAACCTGGAAATATCTACACCGTGATCTGTATAAACATGGAAATATTTACACTGCTATCTGTATAAACATGGAAATATCTACACCGTTATCTGTATAAATATGGAAATATCTACACCGCTATCTCTATAAACATGGAAATATCTACACCGCTATCTGTATAAACATGGAAATATCTATACAGCTTTCTCTATAAACATGGAAATACCTTCACCGCCATCTGTATAAACATGGAAATACCTACAAAGTCATCTGTATAAACATGGAAATATCTACACAGCCATCTGTGTAAACATGGAAATATCTACACAGCCATCTGTATATACATGGAAATATCTACACCGCTATCTGTATAAACATGGAGATATCTACACTGCGGTCTGTATAAACATGGAAATTTCTACACCGGTACCTGTATAAACATGGAAATATCTACCCCACGATCTGTATAAACATGGAAATATTTACACCGCTATCTGTATAAACATGGAAATATCTGCACCGCTATCTCTATAAACATGGAAATATCTACAAAGCCATCTGTATAAACATGGAAATACCTACACAGTCATGTGTAGGAACATGGAAAAATCTACACTACCATCTGTATAAACATGGAAATATCTACAGAGCCCTCTGTATAAATATGGAAATATCTGCATAGGCATCTGTATAAACATGGTAATATCTGCACCGCTATCTGTATAAACATGGAAATAACTACACCGCTGTCTCTATAAACCGGGAAATATGTACAACCCTATGTGTATAAACATGGAAATATCTCCAATGCTGTCTGTATAAACATGGAAATATCTACACCGTGATCTGTATAAACATGGAAATACCTACACCGCTGTCTCTATAAACAAGGAAATATGTACACCGCTATGTGTATAAACATGGAAATATCTCCACTGCTGTCTGTATAAACATGGAAATATCTACACCGCGATCTCTATAAACATGGAAATATCTACACCGCTATCTGTATAAACATGGAAATATCTACACAGCTATCTCTATAAACAAGGAAATACCTACACCGCCATCTGTATAAACATGGAAATATCTACACAGCTATCTCTATAACATGGAAATACCTACACCACCATCTGTATAAACATGGAAATACCTACAAAGTCATCTGTATAAACATGGAAATATCTACACAGCCATCTGTATAAACATGGAAATATCTACACAGCCATCTGTATATACATGGAAATATCTACACCACTATCTGTATAAACATGGAAATATCTACACCGCCTTCTACATATCCATGGAAATATCTGCGCCGCCTTCTGTATAAACATGGAAATATCTACACGGTCACCTGTGTATAGATGGAAATATCAACACCGCCATCTGTACAAACATGGAAATATCTGCACCGCTATCTGTATAAACATGGAAATATCTACACTGCGGTCTGTATAAACTAGGAAATAGCTAAACCGCTATCTGTATAAACATGGAAAAATCTACAATGCTATCTGTACAAACCTGGAAATATCTACACCGTGATCTGTATAAACATGGAAATATTTACACTGCTATCTGTATAAACATGGAAATATCTACACTGTTATCTGTATAAATATGGAAATATCTACACCGCTATCTCTATAAACATGGAAATATCTACACCGCTATCTGTATAAACATGCAAATATCTACACAGCTATCTCTATAAACATGGAAATACCTACACCGCCATCTGTATAAACATGGAAATACCTACAAAGTCGTCTGTATAAACATGGAAATATCTACACAGCCATCTGTATAAACATGGAAATATCTACACAGCCGTCTGTATATACATGGAAATATCTACACCGCTATCTGTATAAACATGCAAATATCTACACCGCCTTCTACATATCCATGGAAATATCTGCGCCGCTTTCTGTATAAACATGGAAATATCTACACGGTCATCTGTGTATAGATGGAGATACCAACACCGCCATCTGTAAAAACACGGAAATATCTGCACCGCCATCTGTATAAACTTGCAAATATCTACACCGCGGTCTGTATAAACATGGAAATAGCTAAACCGCTATCTGTATAAACATTGAAATATCTGCACTGCTATCTCTATAAACCTGGAAATATGTACACCGTGATCTGTATAAACATGGAAATATTTTCACTGCTATCTGTATAAACATGGAAATATCTACACCGTTATCTGTATAAATATGGAAATATCTACACCGCTATCTCTATAAACATGGAAATATCTACATCGCCCTCTGTATAAACATGGAAATATCTACACTGCTATCTCTATAAACATGGAAATATCTACAATGCCATCTGTAAAAACATGGAAATACCTATACAGTCATCTGTATAAACATGGAAATACCTACACCACCATCTGTATAAACATGGAAATATCTACAATGCCATCTGTATACACATGGAAATACCTACACGGCAATCCGTGTATAGATGGAAACACCAACACCGCCATCTGTACAAACATGGAAATATCTACACCTCTATCTGTATAAACAAGGAGATATCTACACTGCGGTCTGTATAAACATGGAAATTTCTACACCGGTATCTGTATAAACATGGAAATATCTACACCACGATCTGTATAAACATGGAAATATTTACACCGCTATCTGTATAAACATGGAAATATCTACACCGCTATCTCTATAAACATGGAAATATCTACAAAGCCATCTGTATAAAGATGGAAATACCTACACAGTCATGTGTAGGAACATGGAAAAATCTACACTGCCATCTGTATAAACATGGAAATATCTACAGAGCCCTCTGTATCAATATGGAAATATCTGCATAGGCATCTGTATAAACATGGAAATATCTGCACCGCTATCTGTATGAACATGGAAATATCTGCACAGCTATCTGTATAAACATGGAAATACCTACACCGCTGTCTCTATAAACATGGAAATATGTACACCGGTATGTGTATAAACATGGAAATAACTCCACTGCTGTCTGTATAAACATGGAAATATCTACACCGCGATCTCTATAAACATGGAAATATCTACACCGCTATCTGTATAAACATGGAAATATCTACACAGCTATCTCTATAAACATGGAAATACCTACACCGCCATCTGTATAAACATGGAAATGCCTACAAAGTCATCTGTATAAACATGGAAATATCTATACAGCCATCTGTATAAACATGGAAATATCTACACAGCCATCTGTATATACATGGAAATATCTACACCGCTATCTGTATAAACATGCAAATATCTACACCGCCTTCTACATATCCATGGAAATATCTGCGCCGCCTTCTGTATAAACATGGAAATATCTACACGGTCATCTGTGTATAGATGGAGATACCAACACCGCCATCTGTAAAAACACGGAAATATCTGCACCGCCATCTGTATAAACTTGCAAATATCTACACCGCGGTCTGTATAAACATGGAAATAGCTAAACCGCTATCTGTATAAACATTGAAATATCTGCACTGCTATCTCTATAAACCTGGAAATATGTACACCGTGATCTGTATAAACATGGAAATATTTTCACTGCTATCTGTATAAACATGGAAATATCTACACCGTTATCTGTATAAATATGGAAATATCTACACCGCTATCTCTATAAACATGGAAATATCTACATCGCCCTCTGTATAAACATGGAAATATCTACACTGCTATCTCTATAAACATGGAAATATCTACAATGCCATCTGTAAAAACATGGAAATACCTATACAGTCATCTGTATAAACATGGAAATACCTACACCACCATCTGTATAAACATGGAAATATCTACAATGCCATCTGTATACACATGGAAATACCTACACGGCCATCCGTGTATAGATGGAAACACCAACACCGCCATCTGTACAAACATGGAAATATCTACACCTCTATCTGTATAAACAAGGAGATATCTACACTGCGGTCTGTATAAACATGGAAATTTCTACACCGGTATCTGTATAAACATGGAAATATCTACACCACGATCTGTATAAACATGGAAATATTTACACCGCTATCTGTATAAACATGGAAATATCTACACCGCTATCTCTATAAACATGGAAATATCTACAAAGCCATCTGTATAAAGATGGAAATACCTACACAGTCATGTGTAGGAACATGGAAAAATCTACACTGCCATCTGTATAAACATGGAAATATCTACAGAGCCCTCTGTATCAATATGGAAATATCTGCATAGGCATCTGTATAAACATGGAAATATCTGCACCGCTATCTGTATGAACATGGAAATATCTGCACAGCTATCTGTATAAACATGGAAATACCTACACCGCTGTCTCTATAAACATGGAAATATGTACACCGGTATGTGTATAAACATGGAAATAACTCCACTGCTGTCTGTATAAACATGGAAATATCTACACCGCGATCTCTATAAACATGGAAATATCTACACCGCTATCTGTATAAACATGGAAATATCTACACAGCTATCTCTATAAACATGGAAATACCTACACCGCCATCTGTATAAACATGGAAATGCCTACAAAGTCATCTGTATAAACATGGAAATATCTATACAGCCATCTGTATAAACATGGAAATATCTACACAGCCATCTGTATATACATGGAAATATCTACACCGCTATCTGTATAAACATGGAAATATCTACACCGCCTTCTACATATCCATGTAAATATCTGCGCCGCCTTCTGTATAAACATGGAAATGTCTACACGGTCATCTGTGTAAAGATGGAAATATCAACACCGCCATCTGTTCAAACATGGAAATATCTGCACCGCTATCTGTAGAAACATGGAAATATCTACACCGTGGTCTGTATAAACATGGAAATAGCTAAACCGCTATCTGTATAAACATGGAAATATCTACACTGCTATCTGTATAAACCTGGAAATATCTACACCGTGATCTGTATAAACATGAAAATATTTACACTGCTATCTGTATAAACATGGAAATATCTACACCGTTATCTGTATAAATATGGAAATATCTACACCGCTATCTCTATAAACATGGAAATATCTACACCGCTATCTGTATAAACATGGAAATATCTACACAGCTTTCTCTATAAACATGGAAATACCTCCACGCCATCTGTATAAACATGGAAATACCTACAAAGTCATCTGTATAAACATGGAAATATCTACACAGCCATCTGTGTAAACATGGAAATATCTACACAGCCATCTGTATATACATGGAAATATCTACACCGCTATCTGTATAAACATGGAAATATCTACACCGCCTTCTACATATCCATGGAAATATCTGCGCCGCCTTCTGTATAAACATGGAAATATCTACACGGTCATCTGTGTAGAGATGGAAATATCAACACCGCCATCTGTACAAACATGGAAATATGTGCACCGCTATCTGTATAAACATGGAAATATCTACACCACGGTCTGTATAAAAATGGAAATAGCTAAACCGCTATCTGTATAAACATGGAAATATCTACACTGCTATCTGTACAAACCTGGAAATATCTACACCGTGATCTGTATAAACATGAAAATATTTACACTGCTATCTGTATAAACATGGAAATATCTACACCGTTATCTCTATAAATATGGAAATATCTACACCGCTATCTCTATAAACATGGAAATATCTACACCGCTATCTGTATAAACATGGAAATATCTACACAGCTTTCTCTATAAACATGGAAATACCTCCACGCCATCTGTATAAACATGGAAATAACTACAAAGTCATCTGTATAAACATGGAAATATCTACACAGCCATCTGTGTAAACATGGAAATATCTACACAGCCATCTGTATATACATGGAAATATCTACACCGCTATCTGTATAAACATGGAAATATCTACACCGCCTTCTACATATCCATGGAAATATCTGCGCCGCCTTCTGTATAAACATGGAAATATCTACACGGTCATCTGTGTAGAGATGGAAATATCAACACCGCCATCTGTACAAACATGGAAATATCTGCACCGCTATCTGTATAAACATGGAAATATCTACACCATGGTCTGTATAAAAATGGAAATAGCTAAACCGCTATCTGTATAAACATGGAAATATCTACACTGCTATCTCTATAAACCTGGAAATATCTACACCGTGATCTGTATAAACATGGAAATATTTACACTGCTATCTGTATAAACATGGAAATATCTACACCGTTATCTGTATAAATATGGAAATATCTACACCGCTATCTCTATAAACATGGAAATATCTACAATGCCATCTGTAAAAACATGGAAATACTTATACAGTCATCTGTATAAACATGGAAATATCTACACCACCATCTGTATAAACATGGAAATATCTACAATGCCATCTCTATACACAGGGAAATACCTACACGGCAATCTGTGTATAGAAGGAAACACCAACACCGACATCTGTACAAACATGGAAATATCTACACTGCTATCTCTATAAACATGGAGATATCTACACTGCGGTCTGTATAAACATGGAAATTTCTACACCGGTATCTGTATAAACATGGAAATATCTACACCACCATCTGTATAAACATGGAAATATCTACAACGCCATCTGTATAAACATGGAAATATCTACACCGCTATCTCTATAAACATGGAAATATCTACAAAGCCATCTGTATAAACATGGAAATACCTACACAGTCATGTGTAGGAACATGGAAAAATCTACACTGCCATCTGTATAAACATGGAAATATCTACAGAGCCCTCTGTATAAATATGGAAATATCTGCATAGGCGTCTGTATAAACATGGAAATATCTGCACCGCTATCTGTATAAACATGCTAATACCTACACCGCTGTCTCTATAAACATGAAAATATGTACACCGCTATGTGTATAAACATGGAAATAACTCCACTGCTGTCTGTATAAACATGGAAATATCTACACCGCGATCTCTATAAACATGGAAATATCTATACCGCTATCTGTATAAACATGGAAATATCTACACAGCTATCTCTATAAACATGGAAATACCTACACCGCCATCTGTATAAACATGCAAATACCTAAAAAGTCACCTGTATAAACATGGAAATATCTACACAGCCATCTGTATAAACATGGAAATATCTACACAGCCATCTGTATATACATGGAAATATATACACCGCTATCTGTATAAACATGGAAATATCTACACCGCCTTCTACATATCCATGGAAATATCTGCGCCGCCTTCTGTATAAACATGGAAATATCTACACGGTCATCTGTGTAAAGATGGAAATATCAACACCGCCATCTGTATAAACATGGAAATATCTGCACCCCTATCTGTATAAACATGGAAATATCTACACCGCGGTCTGTATAAACATGGAAATAGCTAAACCGCTATCTGTATAAACATGGAAATATCTACACTGCTATATCTATAAACCTGGAAATATCTACACCGTGATCTGAATAAACATGGAAATATTTACACTGCTATCTGTATAAACATGGAAATATCTACAATGTTACCTGTATAAATATGGAAATATCTACACCACTATCTCTATAAACATGGAAATATCTACACCGCCATCTGTATAAACATGGAAATATCTACAGTGCTATCTCTATAAACATGGAAATATCTACAATGCCATCTGTAAAAACATGAAAATACCTATACAGTCATCTGTATAAACATGGAAATATCTACACCACCATCTGTATAAACATGGAAATATCTACAATGCCATCTGTATACACATGGAAATACCTACACGGCAATCTGTGTATAGATGGAAACAACAACACCGCCATCTGTACAAACATGGAAATATCTACACCGCTATCTGTATAAACATGGAGATATCTACACTGCGGTCTGTATAAACATGGAAATTTCTACACCGGTATCTGTATAAACATGGAAATATCTACACCACGATCTGTATAAACATGGAAATATTTACACCGCTATCTGTATAAACATGGAAATATCTACACCGCTATCTCTATAAACATGGAAATAACTACAAAGCCATCTGTAAACATGGAAATACCTACACAGTCATGTGGAGGAACATGGAAAAATCTACACTGCCATCTGTATAAACATGGAAATATCTACAGAGCCCTCTGTATAAATATGGAAATATCTGCATAGGCATCTGTATAAACATGGAAATATCTGCACCGCTATCTGTATAAACATGGAAATAGCTACACCGCTGTCTCTACCAAAAATGGAAATATGTACACCGCTATGTGTATAAACATGGAAATATCTCCACTGCTGTCTGTATAAACATGGAAATATCTACACCGTGATCTGTATAAACATGGAAATATCTACACCGCAATCTGTATAAACATGGAAATATCTACACAGCTATCTCTATAAACATGGAAATACCTACACTGCCGTCTGTATAAACATGGAAATACCTACAAAGTCATCTGTATAAACATGGAAATATCTGCAAAGCCATCTGTTTAAACAAGGAAATATCTACACAGCCATCTGTATATACATGGAAATATCTACACCGCTATCTGTATAAACGTGGAAATATCTACACCGCCTTCTACATATCCATGGAAATATCTGCGCCGCCTTCTGTATAAACATGGAAATATCTACACGGGCATCTGTGTATAGATGGAAATATCAACGCCGCCATCTGTACAAACATGGAAATATCTGCACCGCTATCTGTATAAACATGGAAATATCTACACCGCGGTCTGTATAAACATGGAAATAGCTAAACCGCTATCTGTATAAACATGGAAATATCTACACTGCTATCTCCATAAAACTGGAAATATCTACACCGTGATCTGTATAAACATGGAAATATTTACACTGCTATCTGTATAAACATGGAAATATCTACACCGTTATCTGTATAAATATGGAAATATCTACACCGCTATCTCTATAAACATGGAAATATCTACACCGCCATCTGTATAAACATGGAAATATCTACACTGCTATCTCTATAAACATGGAAAGATCTACAATGCCATCTGTAAAAACATGGAAATACCTATACAGTCATCTGTATAAACATGGAAATATCAACACCACCATCTGTATAAACATGGAAATATCTACAATGCCATCTGTATACACATGGAAATACCTACACGGCAATCTGTGTATATATGGAAACACCAACACCGCCATCTGTACAAACATAGAAATATCTACACCGATATCTGTATAAACATGGAGATATCTACACTGCGGTCTGTATAATCATGGAAATTTCTACACCGGTACCTGTATAAAAATGGAAATATCTACTCCACGATCTGTATAAACATGGAAATATTTACACCGCTATCTGTATAAACATGGAAATATCTGCACCGATATCTCTATAAACATGGAAATATCTACAAAGCCATCTGTATAAACATGGAAATACCTACACAGTCATGTGTAGGAACATGGAAAAATCTACACTGCCATCTGTATAAACATGGAAATATCTACAGAGCCCTCTGTATAAATATGGAAATATCTGCATAGGCATCTGTATAAACATGGTAATATCTTCACCGCTATCTGTATAAACATGGAAATACCTACACCGCTGTCTCTATAAACATGGAAATATGTACAACGTTATGTGTATAAACACGGAAATATCTCCACTGCTGTCTGTATAAACATGGAAATATCTACACCGTGATCTGAATAAACATGGAAATATTTACACTGCTATCTGTATAAAAATGGAAATATCTTCACCGTTGTCTGTATAAATATGGAAATATCTACACCTCTATCTCTATAAACATGGAAATATCTACACCGCCATCTGTATAAACATGGAAATATCTACACTGCTATCTCTATAAACATGGAAATATCTACAATGCCATCTGTAAAAACATGAAAATACCTTTACAGTCATCTGTATAAACATGGAAATATCTACACCACCATCTGTATAAACATGGAAATATCTACAATGCCATCTGTATACACATGGAAGTAACTACACGGCAATCTGTGTATAGATGGAAACAACAACACCACCATCTGTACAAACATGGAAATATCTACACCGCTATCTGTATAAACATGGAGATATCTACACTGCAGTCTGTATAAACATGGAAATATCTACACCGGTATGTGTATAAACATGGAAATATCTACACCACGATCTGTATAAACATGGAAATATTTACACCGCTATCTGTATAAACATGGAAATATCTACACCGCTATCTCTATAAACATGGAAATATCTAGACCGACAGCTCTATAAACATTGAAATATCTACACTGCCATCTGTAAAAACATGGAAATATCTACACAGTCATCTGAATAAACATAGAAATATCTACACCACCATCTGTATAAACATGGAAATACCTACAATACCATCAGTATACACATGGAAATATCTACTCAGACATCTTTATAAATATGGAAATATCTACACCGCCATCTGTATAAACATGGAAATATCTACACTGCCATCTGTAGAAAGATGGAAATATCTACACCGCTATCTCTGTAAATATGGATATATCTACACCGCCGTCTCTATAAACATGAAAATATCTACACTGCCATCTCCATAAAGATGGAAGTATCTACTCCGCCATGTGTATAAACACGGAAATATCTACACCACCATCTGTGTAAACATGGAAATATCTACACCACTATCTGTATAAACATGGAAATACCTACACCGCCGTCTGCATGTCCATGGAAATATCTACGCCGCCATCTGTAAAAACATGGAAATATCTACACGGCCATCTGTGTATAGATGGAAATATCAACACCACCATCTATACAAACATGGAAATATCTACACCGCTATCTCTATAAACATGGAAATATCTGCTCTGCCATGTGTAAAAACATGGAAATACCTATACAGTCATCTGTATAAACATGGAAATATCTACAATGCCATCTGTATACACATGGAAATATCTACACAGCCATCTGTATAAACATGTAAATATCTACACTGCTATCTCTATAAACATGGAAATATCTACACCGCCATCTCTATAAACATGAAAATATCTACACTGCCATATCCATAAACATGGAAGTAAGTACTCCGCCATCCATATAAACATGGAAACATCTACACCGCCATCTGTGTGAATAAGGAAATATCTACAATGCCATCTGTATAAAGATATAAATATCTGCACCGCGAGCTGTATAAACATGGAAATATCTACACCACGATCTGTATAAACATGGAAATATTTACACCGCTATCTGTATAAACGTGGAAATATCAACACCGCTATCGGTATAAACATGGAAATATCTACAACGCCATCTATATAAACATGGAAATATCTACACAACTATATCTATAAACATGGAAATACCTACACCGCTATCTCTATAAACATGGAAATATCTACACCGCTATCTGTATAAACATGGAAATATCTACACCGCTACCTGCATAAACATAGAAATATCTACACCGCGATCTGTATAAACATGGAAATATCTACACCGCGATCTGTATAAACATGGAAATATCTTCACCTCGATCTGTATAAACATGGAAATATCTTCACCACGATCTGTATAAACATGGAAATATCTACAACGCCATCTATATAAACATGGAAATATCTACACCGCTATGTCTATAAACATGGAAATATCTACACCGCCATCTGTATAAACATGGAAATATCTACAATGCCATCTGTAGAAAGATGGAAATATCTACAACGCAATCTGTGTAATCATGGAAATATCTACACTGCTATGTCTATAAACATGGAAATATCTACACGACCATCTATATAAACATGGAAATATCTACACCGCCATCTGTATAAACATGGAAATATCTTCACCTCGATCTGTATAAACATGGAAATATCTTCACCACGATCTGTTTAAACATGGAAATATCTACACTGCTCTCTGTATAAGCATGGTAATATCTACACCGCCATCTATATAAACATGGAAATATCTACACCGACATCTGTATAAACATGGAAATATCTACAATGCCATCTGTAGAAAGATGGAAATATCTACACCACAATCTGTGTAAACATGGAAATATCTACACCGATATCTGTAAAAACATGGAAATATCTACACCGCCATCTGTATAAACATGGAAATATCTACACCGCGATCTATATAAACATGGAAATATCTACAGCGCCATCTCTATAAACATTGAAATATCTACACTGCCTTCTATAAAAACATGGAAATATCTACACAGTCATCTGAATAAACATCGAAATATCTACACCACCCTCTGTATAAACATGGAAATACCTACAATACCATCTGTATACACATGGAAATATCTACACAGCCATCTGTATAAACATGTAAATATCTACACTGCTATTTCTAGAAACATGGAAATATCTACACCGCCATCTCTATAAACATGAAAATATCTACACTGCCATCTCCATAAACATGGAACTAACTTCTCCGCCGTCTGTATAAACATGGAAACATCTACACCGCCATCTGTGTGAATAAGGAAACATCTACAATGCCATCTGTATAAAGATATAAATATCTGCACCGCGAGCTGTATAAACATGGAAATATCTACATCGCTATCTGTATAAACGTGGAAATATCAACACCGCTATCGGTATAAATATGGAAATATCTACCACGCCATCTATATAAACATGGAAATATCTACACTGCTATGTCTATAAACATGGAAATATCTACACCACCATCTATATAAACATGGAAATATCTACACCGCCATCTGTATAAACATGGAAATATCTACAATGCCATCTGTAGAAAGATGGAAATATCTACAACGCAATCTGTGTAATCATGGAAATATCTACACCGATATCTGTAAAAACATGGAAATATCTACACCGCCATCTGTATAAACATGGAAATATCTACACCGCGATCTGTATAAACATGGAAATATCTACAGCGCCATCTCTATAAACATTGAAATATCTGCACTGCCATCTGTAAAAACATGGAAATATCTACACAGTCATCTGAATAAACATGGAAATATCTACACCACCATCTGTATAAACATGGAAATACCTACAATAGCATCAGTATACACATGGAAATATCTACACAGACATCTGTATAAATATGTAAATATCTACATCGCCATCTGTATAAACAAGGAAATATCTACACTGCCATCTGTAGAAAGATGGAAATATCTACACCGCTATCTCTATATATATGGAAATATCTACACCGCCATCTCTATAAACATGAAAATATCTACACTGCCATCTCCATAAAGATGGAAGTATCCACTCCACCATGTGTATAAACACGGAAATATCTACACCACCATCTGTGTAAACATGGAAATATCTACACCGCTGTCTGTATAAACATGGAAATATCTACACCGCCATCTGCATGTCCATGGAAATATCTACGCCGCCATCTGTATAAACATGGAAATATCTACACGGTCATCTGTGTATAGATGGAAATATCAACACTGCCATCTGTACAAACATGGAAATATCTACACCGCTATCTCTATAAACATGGAAATATCTGCTCTGCCATCTGTAAAAACATGGAAATACGTATACAGTCAACTGTATAAACATGGAAATATCTACAATGCCATCTGTATACACATGGAAATATCTACACAGCCATCTGTATAAACATGTAAATATCTACACTGCTATCTCTATAAACATGGAAATGTCTACACCGCCATCTCTCTAAACATGAAAATATCTACACTGCCATCTCCATAAAAATGGAACTAACTACTCCGCCATCTGTATAAACATGGAAACATCTACACTGCCATCTGTGTGAATAAGGAAATATCTACAATGCCATCTGTATAAAGATATAAATATCTGCACCGCGAGCTGTATAAACATGGAAATATCTACATCGCTATCTGTATAAACGTGGAAATATCAACACCGCTATCGGTATAAACATGGAAATATCTACAACGCCATCTATATAAACATGGAAATATCTACACCGCTATGTCTATAAACATGGAAATATCTACACCGCTATCTGTATAAACATGGAAATATCTACACAGCTATCTGTATAAACATGGAAATATCTACACCGCTATCTGTATAAACATGGTAATATCTACACCACCATCTATATAAACATGGGAATATCTACACCACCATCTGTATAAACATGGAAATATCTACAATGCCAACTGTAGAAAGATGGAATTATCTACACCGCAATCTGTGTAAACATGGAAATATCTACACCGATATCTGTAAAAACATGGAAATATCTACACCGCCATCTGTATAAACATGGAAATATCTACACCGCGATCTGTATAAACATGGAAATATCTACACCGCCATCTCTATAAACATTGAAATATCTACACCGCCATCTGTAAAAACATGGAAATATCTACACAGTCATCTGAATAAACATGGAAATATCTACACCACCATCTGTATAAACATGGAAATACCTACAATACCATCAGTATACATATGGAAATGTTTACACAGACATCTGTATAAATATGGAAATATCTACACCGCCATCTGTATAAACATGGAAATTTCTACACTGCCATCTGTAGAAAGATGGAAATATCTACACCGCTATCTCTATAAATATGGAAATATCTACACCGCCATCTCTATAAACATGAAAATATCTACACTGCCATCTCCATAAAGATGGAAGTATCCACTCCACCATGTGTATAAACACGGAAATATCTACACCACCATCTGTGTAAACATAGAAATATCTACACCGCTGTCTGTATAAACATGGAAATACCTACACCGCCGTCTGCATGTCCATGGAAATATCTATGCCGCCATCTGTAAAAACATGGAAATATCTACACGGCCATCTGTGTATAGATGGAAATATCAACACCGCCATCTGTACTAACATGGAAATATCTACAACGCTATCTCTATAAACATGGAAATATCTGCTCTGCCATCTGTAAAAACATGGAAATACCTATACAGTCATCTGTATAAACATGGAAATATCTACAATGCCATCAGTATACACATGGAAATACCTACACCGCCATCTGTATGAACATGCAAATATCTACACGGCAATCTCTATAAACATGGAAATATCTACACCGCCATCTCTATAAACATGAAAATATCTACACTGCCATCTCCATAAACGTGGAATTAACTACTCCGCCATCTGTATAAACATGGAAACATCTACACCGCCATCTGTGTGAATAAGGAAATATCTACAATGCCATCTGTATAAAGATATAAATATCTGCACCGCGAGCTGTATAAACATGGAAATATCTACATCGCTATCTGTATAAACGCGGAAATATCAACACCGCTATCGGTATAAACATGGAAATATCTACAACGCCATCTATATAAACATGGAAATATCTACACCACTATATCTATAAACATGGAAATACCTACACCGCTATCTGTATAAACATGGAAATATCTACACCGCTATCTGCATAAACATGGAAATAACTACACCGCGATCTGTATAAACATGGAAATATTTACACCGCGATCTGTATAAACATGGAAATATCTACACCGCTATCTCTATAAACATGGAAATATCTACAAAGCCATCTGTATAAAGATGGAAATACCTACACAGTCATGTGTAGGAACATGGAAAAATCTACACTGCCATCTGTATAAACATGGAAATATCTACAGAGCCCTCTGTATCAATATGGAAATATCTGCATAGGCATCTGTATAAACATGGAAATATCTGCACCGCTATCTGTATGAACATGGAAATATCTGCACAGCTATCTGTATAAACATGGAAATACCTACACCGCTGTCTCTATAAACATGGAAATATGTACACCGGTATGTGTATAAACATGGAAATAACTCCACTGCTGTCTGTATAAACATGGAAATATCTACACCGCGATCTCTATAAACATGGAAATATCTACACCGCTATCTGTATAAACATGGAAATATCTACACAGCTATCTCTATAAACATGGAAATACCTACACCGCCATCTGTATAAACATGGAAATGCCTACAAAGTCATCTGTATAAACATGGAAATATCTATACAGCCATCTGTATAAACATGGAAATATCTACACAGCCATCTGTATATACATGGAAATATCTACACCGCTATCTGTATAAACATGGAAATATCTACACCGCCTTCTACATATCCATGTAAATATCTGCGCCGCCTTCTGTATAAACATGGAAATGTCTACACGGTCATCTGTGTAAAGATGGAAATATCAACACCGCCATCTGTTCAAACATGGAAATATCTGCACCGCTATCTGTAGAAACATGGAAATATCTACACCGTGGTCTGTATAAACATGGAAATAGCTAAACCGCTATCTGTATAAACATGGAAATATCTACACTGCTATCTGTATAAACCTGGAAATATCTACACAGTGATCTGTATAAACATGAAAATATTTACACTGCTATCTGTATAAACATGGAAATATCTACACCGTTATCTGTATAAATATGGAAATATCTACACCGCTATCTCTATAAACATGGAAATATCTACACCGCTATCTGTATAAACATGGAAATATCTACACAGCTTTCTCTATAAACATGGAAATACCTCCACGCCATCTGTATAAACATGGAAATACCTACAAAGTCATCTGTATAAACATGGAAATATCTACACAGCCATCTGTGTAAACATGGAAATATCTACACAGCCATCTGTATATACATGGAAATATCTACACCGCTATCTGTATAAACATGGAAATATCTACACCGCCTTCTACATATCCATGGAAATATCTGCGCCGCCTTCTGTATAAACATGGAAATATCTACACGGTCATCTGTGTAGAGATGGAAATATCAACACCGCCATCTGTACAAACATGGAAATATGTGCACCGCTATCTGTATAAACATGGAAATATCTACACCACGGTCTGTATAAAAATGGAAATAGCTAAACCGCTATCTGTATAAACATGGAAATATCTACACTGCTATCTGTACAAACCTGGAAATATCTACACCGTGATCTGTATAAACATGAAAATATTTACACTGCTATCTGTATAAACATGGAAATATCTACACCGTTATCTCTATAAATATGGAAATATCTACACCGCTATCTCTATAAACATGGAAATATCTACACCGCTATCTGTATAAACATGGAAATATCTACACAGCTTTCTCTATAAACATGGAAATACCTCCACGCCATCTGTATAAACATGGAAATAACTACAAAGTCATCTGTATAAACATGGAAATATCTACACAGCCATCTGTGTAAACATGGAAATATCTACACAGCCATCTGTATATACATGGAAATATCTACACCGCTATCTGTATAAACATGGAAATATCTACACCGCCTTCTACATATCCATGGAAATATCTGCGCCGCCTTCTGTATAAACATGGAAATATCTACACGGTCATCTGTGTAGAGATGGAAATATCAACACCGCCATCTGTACAAACATGGAAATATCTGCACCGCTATCTGTATAAACATGGAAATATCTACACCATGGTCTGTATAAAAATGGAAATAGCTAAACCGCTATCTGTATAAACATGGAAATATCTACACTGCTATCTCTATAAACCTGGAAATATCTACACCGTGATCTGTATAAACATGGAAATATTTACACTGCTATCTGTATAAACATGGAAATATCTACACCGTTATCTGTATAAATATGGAAATATCTACACCGCTATCTCTATAAACATGGAAATATCTACAATGCCATCTGTAAAAACATGGAAATACTTATACAGTCATCTGTATAAACATGGAAATATCTACACCACCATCTGTATAAACATGGAAATATCTACAATGCCATCTCTATACACAGGGAAATACCTACACGGCAATCTGTGTATAGAAGGAAACACCAACACCGACATCTGTACAAACATGGAAATATCTACACTGCTATCTCTATAAACATGGAGATATCTACACTGCGGTCTGTATAAACATGGAAATTTCTACACCGGTATCTGTATAAACATGGAAATATCTACACCACCATCTGTATAAACATGGAAATATCTACAACGCCATCTGTATAAACATGGAAATATCTACACCGCTATCTCTATAAACATGGAAATATCTACAAAGCCATCTGTATAAACATGGAAATACCTACACAGTCATGTGTAGGAACATGGAAAAATCTACACTGCCATCTGTATAAACATGGAAATATCTACAGAGCCCTCTGTATAAATATGGAAATATCTGCATAGGCGTCTGTATAAACATGGAAATATCTGCACCGCTATCTGTATAAACATGCTAATACCTACACCGCTGTCTCTATAAACATGAAAATATGTACACCGCTATGTGTATAAACATGGAAATAACTCCACTGCTGTCTGTATAAACATGGAAATATCTACACCGCGATCTCTATAAACATGGAAATATCTATACCGCTATCTGTATAAACATGGAAATATCTACACAGCTATCTCTATAAACATGGAAATACCTACACCGCCATCTGTATAAACATGCAAATACCTAAAAAGTCACCTGTATAAACATGGAAATATCTACACAGCCATCTGTATAAACATGGAAATATCTACACAGCCATCTGTATATACATGGAAATATATACACCGCTATCTGTATAAACATGGAAATATCTACACCGCCTTCTACATATCCATGGAAATATCTGCGCCGCCTTCTGTATAAACATGGAAATATCTACACGGTCATCTGTGTAAAGATGGAAATATCAACACCGCCATCTGTATAAACATGGAAATATCTGCACCCCTATCTGTATAAACATGGAAATATCTACACCGCGGTCTGTATAAACATGGAAATAGCTAAACCGCTATCTGTATAAACATGGAAATATCTACACTGCTATATCTATAAACCTGGAAATATCTACACCGTGATCTGAATAAACATGGAAATATTTACACTGCTATCTGTATAAACATGGAAATATCTACAATGTTACCTGTATAAATATGGAAATATCTACACCACTATCTCTATAAACATGGAAATATCTACACCGCCATCTGTATAAACATGGAAATATCTACAGTGCTATCTCTATAAACATGGAAATATCTACAATGCCATCTGTAAAAACATGAAAATACCTATACAGTCATCTGTATAAACATGGAAATATCTACACCACCATCTGTATAAACATGGAAATATCTACAATGCCATCTGTATACACATGGAAATACCTACACGGCAATCTGTGTATAGATGGAAACAACAACACCGCCATCTGTACAAACATGGAAATATCTACACCGCTATCTGTATAAACATGGAGATATCTACACTGCGGTCTGTATAAACATGGAAATTTCTACACCGGTATCTGTATAAACATGGAAATATCTACACCACGATCTGTATAAACATGGAAATATTTACACCGCTATCTGTATAAACATGGAAATATCTACACCGCTATCTCTATAAACATGGAAATAACTACAAAGCCATCTGTAAACATGGAAATACCTACACAGTCATGTGGAGGAACATGGAAAAATCTACACTGCCATCTGTATAAACATGGAAATATCTACAGAGCCCTCTGTATAAATATGGAAATATCTGCATAGGCATCTGTATAAACATGGAAATATCTGCACCGCTATCTGTATAAACATGGAAATAGCTACACCGCTGTCTCTACCAAAAATGGAAATATGTACACCGCTATGTGTATAAACATGGAAATATCTCCACTGCTGTCTGTATAAACATGGAAATATCTACACCGTGATCTGTATAAACATGGAAATATCTACACCGCAATCTGTATAAACATGGAAATATCTACACAGCTATCTCTATAAACATGGAAATACCTACACTGCCGTCTGTATAAACATGGA
Organism: Pan troglodytes; assembly: GCF_028858775.2. NCBI lineage: Eukaryota > Metazoa > Chordata > Mammalia > Primates > Hominidae > Pan > Pan troglodytes. The sequence continues at coordinate 2,567,778 of NC_086015.1, forward strand.
AATACCTACAAAGTCATCTGTATAAACATGGAAATATCTGCAAAGCCATCTGTTTAAACAAGGAAATATCTACACAGCCATCTGTATATACATGGAAATATCTACACCGCTATCTGTATAAACGTGGAAATATCTACACCGCCTTCTACATATCCATGGAAATATCTGCGCCGCCTTCTGTATAAACATGGAAATATCTACACGGGCATCTGTGTATAGATGGAAATATCAACGCCGCCATCTGTACAAACATGGAAATATCTGCACCGCTATCTGTATAAACATGGAAATATCTACACCGCGGTCTGTATAAACATGGAAATAGCTAAACCGCTATCTGTATAAACATGGAAATATCTACACTGCTATCTCCATAAAACTGGAAATATCTACACCGTGATCTGTATAAACATGGAAATATTTACACTGCTATCTGTATAAACATGGAAATATCTACACCGTTATCTGTATAAATATGGAAATATCTACACCGCTATCTCTATAAACATGGAAATATCTACACCGCCATCTGTATAAACATGGAAATATCTACACTGCTATCTCTATAAACATGGAAAGATCTACAATGCCATCTGTAAAAACATGGAAATACCTATACAGTCATCTGTATAAACATGGAAATATCAACACCACCATCTGTATAAACATGGAAATATCTACAATGCCATCTGTATACACATGGAAATACCTACACGGCAATCTGTGTATATATGGAAACACCAACACCGCCATCTGTACAAACATAGAAATATCTACACCGATATCTGTATAAACATGGAGATATCTACACTGCGGTCTGTATAATCATGGAAATTTCTACACCGGTACCTGTATAAAAATGGAAATATCTACTCCACGATCTGTATAAACATGGAAATATTTACACCGCTATCTGTATAAACATGGAAATATCTGCACCGATATCTCTATAAACATGGAAATATCTACAAAGCCATCTGTATAAACATGGAAATACCTACACAGTCATGTGTAGGAACATGGAAAAATCTACACTGCCATCTGTATAAACATGGAAATATCTACAGAGCCCTCTGTATAAATATGGAAATATCTGCATAGGCATCTGTATAAACATGGTAATATCTTCACCGCTATCTGTATAAACATGGAAATACCTACACCGCTGTCTCTATAAACATGGAAATATGTACAACGTTATGTGTATAAACACGGAAATATCTCCACTGCTGTCTGTATAAACATGGAAATATCTACACCGTGATCTGAATAAACATGGAAATATTTACACTGCTATCTGTATAAAAATGGAAATATCTTCACCGTTGTCTGTATAAATATGGAAATATCTACACCTCTATCTCTATAAACATGGAAATATCTACACCGCCATCTGTATAAACATGGAAATATCTACACTGCTATCTCTATAAACATGGAAATATCTACAATGCCATCTGTAAAAACATGAAAATACCTTTACAGTCATCTGTATAAACATGGAAATATCTACACCACCATCTGTATAAACATGGAAATATCTACAATGCCATCTGTATACACATGGAAGTAACTACACGGCAATCTGTGTATAGATGGAAACAACAACACCACCATCTGTACAAACATGGAAATATCTACACCGCTATCTGTATAAACATGGAGATATCTACACTGCAGTCTGTATAAACATGGAAATATCTACACCGGTATGTGTATAAACATGGAAATATCTACACCACGATCTGTATAAACATGGAAATATTTACACCGCTATCTGTATAAACATGGAAATATCTACACCGCTATCTCTATAAACATGGAAATATCTAGACCGACAGCTCTATAAACATTGAAATATCTACACTGCCATCTGTAAAAACATGGAAATATCTACACAGTCATCTGAATAAACATAGAAATATCTACACCACCATCTGTATAAACATGGAAATACCTACAATACCATCAGTATACACATGGAAATATCTACTCAGACATCTTTATAAATATGGAAATATCTACACCGCCATCTGTATAAACATGGAAATATCTACACTGCCATCTGTAGAAAGATGGAAATATCTACACCGCTATCTCTGTAAATATGGATATATCTACACCGCCGTCTCTATAAACATGAAAATATCTACACTGCCATCTCCATAAAGATGGAAGTATCTACTCCGCCATGTGTATAAACACGGAAATATCTACACCACCATCTGTGTAAACATGGAAATATCTACACCACTATCTGTATAAACATGGAAATACCTACACCGCCGTCTGCATGTCCATGGAAATATCTACGCCGCCATCTGTAAAAACATGGAAATATCTACACGGCCATCTGTGTATAGATGGAAATATCAACACCACCATCTATACAAACATGGAAATATCTACACCGCTATCTCTATAAACATGGAAATATCTGCTCTGCCATGTGTAAAAACATGGAAATACCTATACAGTCATCTGTATAAACATGGAAATATCTACAATGCCATCTGTATACACATGGAAATATCTACACAGCCATCTGTATAAACATGTAAATATCTACACTGCTATCTCTATAAACATGGAAATATCTACACCGCCATCTCTATAAACATGAAAATATCTACACTGCCATATCCATAAACATGGAAGTAAGTACTCCGCCATCCATATAAACATGGAAACATCTACACCGCCATCTGTGTGAATAAGGAAATATCTACAATGCCATCTGTATAAAGATATAAATATCTGCACCGCGAGCTGTATAAACATGGAAATATCTACACCACGATCTGTATAAACATGGAAATATTTACACCGCTATCTGTATAAACGTGGAAATATCAACACCGCTATCGGTATAAACATGGAAATATCTACAACGCCATCTATATAAACATGGAAATATCTACACAACTATATCTATAAACATGGAAATACCTACACCGCTATCTCTATAAACATGGAAATATCTACACCGCTATCTGTATAAACATGGAAATATCTACACCGCTACCTGCATAAACATAGAAATATCTACACCGCGATCTGTATAAACATGGAAATATCTACACCGCGATCTGTATAAACATGGAAATATCTTCACCTCGATCTGTATAAACATGGAAATATCTTCACCACGATCTGTATAAACATGGAAATATCTACAACGCCATCTATATAAACATGGAAATATCTACACCGCTATGTCTATAAACATGGAAATATCTACACCGCCATCTGTATAAACATGGAAATATCTACAATGCCATCTGTAGAAAGATGGAAATATCTACAACGCAATCTGTGTAATCATGGAAATATCTACACTGCTATGTCTATAAACATGGAAATATCTACACGACCATCTATATAAACATGGAAATATCTACACCGCCATCTGTATAAACATGGAAATATCTTCACCTCGATCTGTATAAACATGGAAATATCTTCACCACGATCTGTTTAAACATGGAAATATCTACACTGCTCTCTGTATAAGCATGGTAATATCTACACCGCCATCTATATAAACATGGAAATATCTACACCGACATCTGTATAAACATGGAAATATCTACAATGCCATCTGTAGAAAGATGGAAATATCTACACCACAATCTGTGTAAACATGGAAATATCTACACCGATATCTGTAAAAACATGGAAATATCTACACCGCCATCTGTATAAACATGGAAATATCTACACCGCGATCTATATAAACATGGAAATATCTACAGCGCCATCTCTATAAACATTGAAATATCTACACTGCCTTCTATAAAAACATGGAAATATCTACACAGTCATCTGAATAAACATCGAAATATCTACACCACCCTCTGTATAAACATGGAAATACCTACAATACCATCTGTATACACATGGAAATATCTACACAGCCATCTGTATAAACATGTAAATATCTACACTGCTATTTCTAGAAACATGGAAATATCTACACCGCCATCTCTATAAACATGAAAATATCTACACTGCCATCTCCATAAACATGGAACTAACTTCTCCGCCGTCTGTATAAACATGGAAACATCTACACCGCCATCTGTGTGAATAAGGAAACATCTACAATGCCATCTGTATAAAGATATAAATATCTGCACCGCGAGCTGTATAAACATGGAAATATCTACATCGCTATCTGTATAAACGTGGAAATATCAACACCGCTATCGGTATAAATATGGAAATATCTACCACGCCATCTATATAAACATGGAAATATCTACACTGCTATGTCTATAAACATGGAAATATCTACACCACCATCTATATAAACATGGAAATATCTACACCGCCATCTGTATAAACATGGAAATATCTACAATGCCATCTGTAGAAAGATGGAAATATCTACAACGCAATCTGTGTAATCATGGAAATATCTACACCGATATCTGTAAAAACATGGAAATATCTACACCGCCATCTGTATAAACATGGAAATATCTACACCGCGATCTGTATAAACATGGAAATATCTACAGCGCCATCTCTATAAACATTGAAATATCTGCACTGCCATCTGTAAAAACATGGAAATATCTACACAGTCATCTGAATAAACATGGAAATATCTACACCACCATCTGTATAAACATGGAAATACCTACAATAGCATCAGTATACACATGGAAATATCTACACAGACATCTGTATAAATATGTAAATATCTACATCGCCATCTGTATAAACAAGGAAATATCTACACTGCCATCTGTAGAAAGATGGAAATATCTACACCGCTATCTCTATATATATGGAAATATCTACACCGCCATCTCTATAAACATGAAAATATCTACACTGCCATCTCCATAAAGATGGAAGTATCCACTCCACCATGTGTATAAACACGGAAATATCTACACCACCATCTGTGTAAACATGGAAATATCTACACCGCTGTCTGTATAAACATGGAAATATCTACACCGCCATCTGCATGTCCATGGAAATATCTACGCCGCCATCTGTATAAACATGGAAATATCTACACGGTCATCTGTGTATAGATGGAAATATCAACACTGCCATCTGTACAAACATGGAAATATCTACACCGCTATCTCTATAAACATGGAAATATCTGCTCTGCCATCTGTAAAAACATGGAAATACGTATACAGTCAACTGTATAAACATGGAAATATCTACAATGCCATCTGTATACACATGGAAATATCTACACAGCCATCTGTATAAACATGTAAATATCTACACTGCTATCTCTATAAACATGGAAATGTCTACACCGCCATCTCTCTAAACATGAAAATATCTACACTGCCATCTCCATAAAAATGGAACTAACTACTCCGCCATCTGTATAAACATGGAAACATCTACACTGCCATCTGTGTGAATAAGGAAATATCTACAATGCCATCTGTATAAAGATATAAATATCTGCACCGCGAGCTGTATAAACATGGAAATATCTACATCGCTATCTGTATAAACGTGGAAATATCAACACCGCTATCGGTATAAACATGGAAATATCTACAACGCCATCTATATAAACATGGAAATATCTACACCGCTATGTCTATAAACATGGAAATATCTACACCGCTATCTGTATAAACATGGAAATATCTACACAGCTATCTGTATAAACATGGAAATATCTACACCGCTATCTGTATAAACATGGTAATATCTACACCACCATCTATATAAACATGGGAATATCTACACCACCATCTGTATAAACATGGAAATATCTACAATGCCAACTGTAGAAAGATGGAATTATCTACACCGCAATCTGTGTAAACATGGAAATATCTACACCGATATCTGTAAAAACATGGAAATATCTACACCGCCATCTGTATAAACATGGAAATATCTACACCGCGATCTGTATAAACATGGAAATATCTACACCGCCATCTCTATAAACATTGAAATATCTACACCGCCATCTGTAAAAACATGGAAATATCTACACAGTCATCTGAATAAACATGGAAATATCTACACCACCATCTGTATAAACATGGAAATACCTACAATACCATCAGTATACATATGGAAATGTTTACACAGACATCTGTATAAATATGGAAATATCTACACCGCCATCTGTATAAACATGGAAATTTCTACACTGCCATCTGTAGAAAGATGGAAATATCTACACCGCTATCTCTATAAATATGGAAATATCTACACCGCCATCTCTATAAACATGAAAATATCTACACTGCCATCTCCATAAAGATGGAAGTATCCACTCCACCATGTGTATAAACACGGAAATATCTACACCACCATCTGTGTAAACATAGAAATATCTACACCGCTGTCTGTATAAACATGGAAATACCTACACCGCCGTCTGCATGTCCATGGAAATATCTATGCCGCCATCTGTAAAAACATGGAAATATCTACACGGCCATCTGTGTATAGATGGAAATATCAACACCGCCATCTGTACTAACATGGAAATATCTACAACGCTATCTCTATAAACATGGAAATATCTGCTCTGCCATCTGTAAAAACATGGAAATACCTATACAGTCATCTGTATAAACATGGAAATATCTACAATGCCATCAGTATACACATGGAAATACCTACACCGCCATCTGTATGAACATGCAAATATCTACACGGCAATCTCTATAAACATGGAAATATCTACACCGCCATCTCTATAAACATGAAAATATCTACACTGCCATCTCCATAAACGTGGAATTAACTACTCCGCCATCTGTATAAACATGGAAACATCTACACCGCCATCTGTGTGAATAAGGAAATATCTACAATGCCATCTGTATAAAGATATAAATATCTGCACCGCGAGCTGTATAAACATGGAAATATCTACATCGCTATCTGTATAAACGCGGAAATATCAACACCGCTATCGGTATAAACATGGAAATATCTACAACGCCATCTATATAAACATGGAAATATCTACACCACTATATCTATAAACATGGAAATACCTACACCGCTATCTGTATAAACATGGAAATATCTACACCGCTATCTGCATAAACATGGAAATAACTACACCGCGATCTGTATAAACATGGAAATATCTACACCGCGATCTGTATAAACATGGAAATATCTTCACCTCGATCTGTATAAACATGGAAATATCTTCACCACGATCTGTATAAACATGGAAATATCTACACTGCTATCTGTATAAACATGGTAATATCTACACCGCCATCTATATAAACATGGAAATATCTACACCGACATCTGTATAAACATGGAAATATCTACAATGCCATCTGTAGAAAGATGGAAATATCTACACCACAATCTGTGTAAACATGGAAATATCTACACCGATATCTGTAAAAACATGGAAATATCTACACCGCCATCCGTATAAACATGGAATTATCTACACCGCGATCTATATAAACATGGAAATATCTACAGCGCCATCTCTATAAACATTGAAATATCTACACTGCCTTCTATAAAAACATGGAAATATCTACACAGTCATCTGAATAAACATCGAAATATCTACACCACCCTCTGTATAAACATGGAAATACCTACAATACCATCTGTATACACATGGAAATATCTACACAGCCATCTGTATAAACATGTAAATATCTACACTGCTATTTCTAGAAACATGGAAATATCTACACCGCCATCTCTATAAACATGAAAATATCTACACTGCCATCTCCATAAACATGGAACTAACTTCTCCGCCGTCTGTATAAACATGGAAACATCTACACCGCCATCTGTGTGAATAAGGAAACATCTACAATGCCATCTGTATAAAGATATAAATATCTGCACCGCGAGCTGTATAAACATGGAAATATCTACATCGCTATCTGTATAAATGTGGAAATATCAACACCGCTATCGGTATAAATATGGAAATATCTACCACGCCATCTATATAAACATGGAAATATCTACACTGCTATGTCTATAAACATGGAAATATCTACACCACCATCTATATAAACATGGAAATATCTACACCGCCATCTGTATAAACATGGAAATATCTACAATGCCATCTGTAGAAAGATGGAAATATCTACAACGCAATCTGTGTAAACATGGAAATATCTACACCGATATCTGTAAAAACATGGAAATATCTACACCGCCATCTGTATAAACATGGAAATATCTACACCGCGATCTGTATAAACATGGAAATATCTACAGCGCCATCTCTATAAACATTGAAATATCTGCACTGCCATCTGTAAAAACATGGAAATATCTACACAGTCATCTGAATAAACATGGAAATATCTACACCACCATCTGTATAAACATGGAAATACCTACAATAGCATCAGTATACACATGGAAATATCTACACAGACATCTGTATAAATATGTAAATATCTACATCGCCATCTGTATAAACAAGGAAATATCTACACTGCCATCTGTAGAAAGATGGAAATATCTACACCGCTATCTCTATATATATGGAAATATCTACACCGCCATCTCTATAAACATGAAAATATCTACACTGCCATCTCCATAAAGATGGAAGTATCCACTCCACCATGTGTATAAACACGGAAATATCTACACCACCATCTGTGTAAACATGGAAATATCTACACCGCTGTCTGTATAAACATGGAAATATCTACACCGCCATCTGCATGTCCATGGAAATATCTACGCCGCCATCTGTATAAACATGGAAATATCTACACGGTCATCTGTGTATAGATGGAAATATCAACACTGCCATCTGTACAAACATGGAAATATCTACACCGCTATCTCTATAAACATGGAAATATCTGCTCTGCCATCTGTAAAAACATGGAAATACGTATACAGTCAACTGTATAAACATGGAAATATCTACAATGCCATCTGTATACACATGGAAATATCTACACAGCCATCTGTATAAACATGTAAATATCTACACTGCTATCTCTATAAACATGGAAATGTCTACACCGCCATCTCTCTAAACATGAAAATATCTACACTGCCATCTCCATAAAAATGGAACTAACTACTCCGCCATCTGTATAAATATGGAAACATCTACACTGCCATCTGTGTGAATAAGGAAATATCTACAATGCCATCTGTATAAAGATATAAATATCTGCACCGAGAGCTGTATAAACATGGAAATATCTACATCGCTATCTGTATAAACGTGGAAATATCAACACCGCTATCGGTATAAACATGGAAATATCTACAACGCCATCTATATAAACATGGAAATATCTACACCGCTATGTCTATAAACATGGAAATATCTACACCGCTATCTGTATAAACATGGAAATATCTACACAGCTATCTGTATAAACATGGAAATATCTACACCGCTATCTGTATAAACATGGTAATATCTACACCACCATCTATATAAACATGGGAATATCTACACCACCATCTGTATAAACATGGAAATATCTACAATGCCAACTGTAGAAAGATGGAATTATCTACACCGCAATCTGTGTAAACATGGAAATATCTACACCGATATCTGTAAAAACATGGAAATATCTACACCGCCATCTGTATAAACATGGAAATATCTACACCGCGATCTGTATAAACATGGAAATATCTACACCGCCATCTCTATAAACATTGAAATATCTACACCGCCATCTGTAAAAACATGGAAATATCTACACAGTCATCTGAATAAACATGGAAATATCTACACCACCATCTGTATAAACATGGAAATACCTACAATACCATCAGTATACATATGGAAATGTTTACACAGACATCTGTATAAATATGGAAATATCTACACCGCCATCTGTATAAACATGGAAATTTCTACACTGCCATCTGTAGAAAGATGGAAATATCTACACCGCTATCTCTATAAATATGGAAATATCGACACCGCCATCTCTATAAACATGAAAATATCTACACTGCCATCTCCATAAAGATGGAAGTATCCACTCCACCATGTGTATAAACACGGAAATATCTACACCACCATCTGTGTAAACATAGAAATATCTACACCGCTGTCTGTATAAACATGGAAATACCTACACCGCCGTCTGCATGTCCATGGAAATATCTACGCCGCCATCTGTAAAAACATGGAAATATCTACACGGCCATCTGTGTATAGATGGAAATATCAACACCGCCATCTGTACTAACATGGAAATATCTACACCGCTATCTCTATAAACATGGAAATATCTGCTCTGCCATCTGTAAAAACATGGAAATACCTATACAGTCATCTGTATAAACATGGAAATATCTACAATGCCATCTGTATACACATGGAAATACCTACACCGCCATCTGTATGAACATGCAAATATCTACACGGCAATCTCTATAAACATGGAAATATCTACACCGCCATCTCTATAAACATGAAAATATCTACACTGCCATCTCCATAAACGTGGAATTAACTACTCCGCCATCTGTATAAACATGGAAACATCTACACCGCCATCTGTGTGAATAAGGAAATATCTACAATGCCGTCTGTATAAAGACATAAATATCTGCACCGCGAGCTGTATAAACATGGAAATATCTACATCGCTATCTGTATAAACGCGGAAATATCAACACCGCTATCGGTATAAACATGGAAATATCTACAACGCCATCTATATAAACATGGAAATATCTACACCACTATATCTATAAACATGGAAATACCTACACCGCTATCTCTATAAACATGGAAATATCTACACCGCTGTCTGTATAAACATGGAAATATCTACACCGCTATCTGCATAAACATGGAAATATCTACACCGCGATCTGTATAAACATGGAAATATCTACACCGCGATCTGTATAAACATGGAAATATCTTCACCTCGATCTGTATAAACATGGAAATATCTTCACCACGATCTGTATAAACATGGAAATATCTACACCGCTATCTGTATAAACATGGTAATATCTACACCGCCATCTATATAAACATGGAAATATCTACACCGACATCTGTATAAACATGGAAATATCTACAATGCCATCTGTAGAAAGATGGAAATATCTACACCACAATCTGTGTAAACATGGAAATATCTACACCGATATCTGTAAAAACATGGAAATATCTACACCGCCATCTGTATAAACATGGAAATATCTACACCGCGATCTATATAAACATGGAAATATCTACAGCGCCATCTCTATAAACATTGAAATATCTACACTGCCTTCTATAAAAACATGGAAATATCTACACAGTCATCTGAATAAACATCGAAATATCTACACCACCCTCTGTATAAACATGGAAATACCTACAATACCATCTGTATACACATGGAAATATCTACACAGCCATCTGTATAAACATGTAAATATCTACACTGCTATTTCTAGAAACATGGAAATATCTACACCGCCATCTCTATAAACATGAAAATATCTACACTGCCATCTCCATAAACATGGAACTAACTACTCCGCCATCTGTATAAACATGGAAACATCTACACCGCCATCTGTGTGAATAAGGAAACATCTACAATGCCATCTGTATAAAGATATAAATATCTGCACCGCGAGCTGTATAAACATGGAAATATCTACATCGCTATCTGTATAAACGTGGAAATATCAACACCGCTATCGGTATAAATATGGAAATATCTACCACGCCATCTATATAAACATGGAAATATCTACACTGCTATGTCTATAAACATGGAAATATCTACACCGCTATCTGTATAAACATGGAAATATCTACACCACTATCTGTATAAACATGGAAATATCTACACCGCTATCTGTATAAACATGGTAATATCTACACCACCATCTATATAAACATAGAAATATCTACACCGCCATCTGTATAAACATGGAAATATCTACAATGCCATCTGTAGAAAGATGGAAATATCTACACCGCAATCTGTGTAAACATGGAAATATCTACACCGATATCTGTAAAAACATGGAAATATCTACACCGCCATCTGTATAAACATGGAAATATCTACACCGCGATCTGTATAAACATGGAAATATCTACAGCGCCATCTCTATAAACATTGAAATATCTGCACTGCCATCTGTAAAAACATGGAAATATCTACACAGTCATCTGAATAAACATGGAAATATCTACACCACCATCTGTATAAACATGGAAATACCTACAATAGCATCAGTATACACATGGAAATATCTACACAGACATCTGTATAAATATGTAAATATCTACATTGCCATCTGTATAAACATGGAAATATCTACACTGCCATCTGTAGAAAGATGGAAATATCTACACCGCTATCTCTATATATATGGAAATATCTACACCGCCATCTCTATAAACATGAAAATATCTACACTGCCATCTCCATAAAGATGGAAGTATCCACTCCACCATGTGTATAAACACGGAAATATCTACACCACCATCTGTGTAAACATGGAAATATCTACACCGCTGTCTGTATAAACATGGAAATATCTACACCGCCATCTGCATGTCCATGGAAATATCTACGCCGCCATCTGTATAAACATGGAAATATCTACACGGTCATCTGTGTATAGATGGAAATATCAACACTGCCATCTGTACAAACATGGAAATATCTACACCGCTATCTCTATAAACATGGAAATATCTGCTCTGCCATCTGTAAAAACATGGAAATACGTATACAGTCAACTGTATAAACATGGAAATATCTACAATGCCATCTGTATACACATGGAAATATCTACACAGCCATCTGTATAAACATGTAAATATCTACACTGCTATCTCTATAAACATGGAAATGTCTACACCGCCATCTCTCTAAACATGAAAATATCTACACTGCCATCTCCATAAAAATGGAACTAACTACTCCGCCATCTGTATAAATATGGAAACATCTACACTGCCATCTGTGTGAATAAGGAAATATCTACAATGCCATCTGTATAAAGATATAAATATCTGCACCGCGAGCTGTATAAACATGGAAATATCTACATCGCTATCTGTATAAACGTGGAAATATCAACACCGCTATCGGTATAAACATGGAAATATCTACAACGCCATCTATATAAACATGGAAATATCTACACCGCTATGTCTATAAACATGGAAATATCTACACCGCTATCTGTATAAACATGGAAATATCTACACAGCTATCTGTATAAACATGGAAATATCTACACCGCTATCTGTATAAACATGGTAATATCTACACCACCATCTATATAAACATGGGAATATCTACACCACCATCTGTATAAACATGGAAATATCTACAATGCCAACTGTAGAAAGATGGAATTATCTACACCGCAATCTGTGTAAACATGGAAATATCTACACCGATATCTGTAAAAACATGGAAATATCTACACCGCCATCTGTATAAACATGGAAATATCTACACCGCGATCTGTATAAACATGGAAATATCTACACCGCCATCTCTATAAACATTGAAATATCTACACCGCCATCTGTAAAAACATGGAAATATCTACACAGTCATCTGAATAAACATGGAAATATCTACACCACCATCTGTATAAACATGGAAATACCTACAATACCATCAGTATACATATGGAAATGTTTACACAGACATCTGTATAAATATGGAAATATCTACACCGCCATCTGTATAAACATGGAAATTTCTACACTGCCATCTGTAGAAAGATGGAAATATCTACACCGCTATCTCTATAAATATGGAAATATCTACACCGCCATCTCTATAAACATGAAAATATCTACACTGCCATCTCCATAAAGATGGAAGTATCCACTCCACCATGTGTATAAACACGGAAATATCTACACCACCATCTGTGTAAACATAGAAATATCTACACCGCTGTCTGTATAAACATGGAAATACCTACACCGCCGTCTGCATGTCCATGGAAATATCTACGCCGCCATCTGTAAAAACATGGAAATATCTACACGGCCATCTGTGTATAGATGGAAATATCAACACCGCCATCTGTACTAACATGGAAATATCTACACCGCTATCTCTATAAACATGGAAATATCTGCTCTGCCATCTGTAAAAACATGGAAATACCTATACAGTCATCTGTATAAACATGGAAATATCTACAATGCCATCTGTATACACATGGAAATACCTACACCGCCATCTGTATGAACATGCAAATATCTACACGGCAATCTCTATAAACATGGAAATATCTACACCGCCATCTCTATAAACATGAAAATATCTACACTGCCATCTCCATAAACGTGGAATTAACTACTCCGCCATCTGTATAAACATGGAAACATCTACACCGCCATCTGTGTGAATAAGGAAATATCTACAATGCCGTCTGTATAAAGATATAAATATCTGCACCGCGAGCTGTATAAACATGGAAATATCTACATCGCTATCTGTATAAACGCGGAAATATCAACACCGCTATCGGTATAAACATGGAAATATCTACAACGCCATCTATATAAACATGGAAATATCTACACCACTATATCTATAAACATGGAAATACCTACACCGCTATCTCTATAAACATGGAAATATCTACACCGCTGTCTGTATAAACATGGAAATATCTACACCGCTATCTGCATAAACATGGAAATATCTACACCGCGATCTGTATAAACATGGAAATATCTACACCGCGATCTGTATAAACATGGAAATATCTTCACCTCGATCTGTATAAACATGGAAATATCTTCACCACGATCTGTATAAACATGGAAATATCTACACAGCTATCTGTATAAACATGGTAATATCTACACCGCCATCTATATAAACATGGAAATATCTACACCGACATCTGTATAAACATGTAAATATCTACAATGCCATCTGTAGAAAGATGGAAATATCTACACCACAATCTGTGTAAACATGGAAATATCTACACCGATATCTGTAAAAACATGGAAATATCTACACCGCCATCTGTATAAACATGGAAATATCTACACCGCGATCTATATAAACATGGAAATATCTACAGCGCCATCTCTATAAACATTGAAATATCTACACTGCCTTCTATAAAAACATGTAAATATCTACACAGTCATCTGAATAAACATCGAAATATCTACACCACCCTCTGTATAAACATGGAAATACCTACAATACCATCTGTATACACATGGAAATATCTACACAGCCATCTGTATAAACATGTAAATATCTACACTGCTATTTCTAGAAACATGGAAATATCTACACCGCCATCTCTATAAACATGAAAATATCTACACTGCCATCTCCATAAACATGGAACTAACTACTCCGCCATCTGTATAAACATGGAAACATCTACACCGCCATCTGTGTGAATAAGGAAACATCTACAATGCCATCTGTATAAAGATATAAATATCTGCACCGCGAGCTGTATAAACATGGAAATATCTACATCGCTATCTGTATAAACGTGGAAATATCAACACCGCTATCGGTATAAATATGGAAATATCTACCACGCCATCTATATAAACATGGAAATATCTACACTGCTATGTCTATAAACATGGAAATATCTACACCGCTATCTGTATAAACATGGAAATATCTACACCACTATCTGTATAAACATGGAAATATCTACACCGCTATCTGTATAAACATGGTAATATCTACACCACCATCTATATAAACATGGAAATATCTACACCGCCATCTGTATAAACATGGAAATATCTACAATGCCATCTGTAGAAAGATGGAAATATCTACACCGCAATCTGTGTAAACATGGAAATATCTACACCGATATCTGTAAAAACATGGAAATATCTACACCGCCATCTGTATAAACATGGAAATATCTACACCGCGATCTGTATAAACATGGAAATATCTACAGCGCCATCTCTATAAACATTGAAATATCTGCACTGCCATCTGTAAAAACATGGAAATATCTACCCAGTCATCTGAATAAACATGGAAATATCTACACCACCATCTGTATAAACATGGAAATACCTACAATAGCATCAGTATACACATGGAAATATCTACACAGACATCTGTATAAATATGTAAATATCTACATTGCCATCTGTATAAACATGGAAATATCTACACTGCCATCTGTAGAAAGATGGAAATATCTACACCGCTATCTCTATATATATGGAAATATCTACACCGCCATCTCTATAAACATGAAAATATCTACACTGCCATCTCCATAAAGATGGAAGTATCCACTCCACCATGTGTATAAACACGGAAATATCTACACCACCATCTGTGTAAACATGGAAATATCTACACCGCTGTCTGTATAAACATGGAAATATCTACACCGCCATCTGCATGTCCATGGAAATATCTACGCCGCCATCTGTATAAACATGGAAATATCTACACGGTCATCTGTGTATAGATGGAAATATCAACACTGCCATCTGTACAAACATGGAAATATCTACACCGCTATCTCTATAAACATGGAAATATCTGCTCTGCCATCTGTAAAAACATGGAAATACGTATACAGTCAACTGTATAAACATGGAAATATCTACAATGCCATCTGTATACACATGGAAATATCTACACAGCCATCTGTATAAACATGTAAATATCTACACTGCTATCTCTATAAACATGGAAATGTCTACACCGCCATCTCTCTAAACATGAAAATATCTACACTGCCATCTCCATAAAAATGGAACTAACTACTCCGCCATCTGTATAAATATGGAAACATCTACACTGCCATCTGTGTGAATAAGGAAATATCTACAATGCCATCTGTATAAAGATATAAATATCTGCACCGCGAGCTGTATAAACATGGAAATATCTACATCGCTATCTGTATAAACGTGGAAATATCAACACCGCTATCGGTATAAACATGGAAATATCTACAACGCCATCTATATAAACATGGAAATATCTACACCGCTATGTCTATAAACATGGAAATATCTACACCGCTATCTGTATAAACATGGAAATATCTACACAGCTATCTGTATAAACATGGAAATATCTACACCGCTATCTGTATAAACATGGTAATATCTACACCACCATCTATATAAACATGGGAATATCTACACCACCATCTGTATAAACATGGAAATATCTACAATGCCAACTGTAGAAAGATGGAATTATCTACACCGCAATCTGTGTAAACATGGAAATATCTACACCGATATCTGTAAAAACATGGAAATATCTACACCGCCATCTGTATAAACATGGAAATATCTACACCGCGATCTGTATAAACATGGAAATATCTACACCGCCATCTCTATAAACATTGAAATATCTACACCGCCATCTGTAAAAACATGGAAATATCTACACAGTCATCTGAATAAACATGGAAATATCTACACCACCATCTGTATAAACATGGAAATACCTACAATACCATCAGTATACATATGGAAATGTTTACACAGACATCTGTATAAATATGGAAATATCTACACCGCCATCTGTATAAACATGGAAATTTCTACACTGCCATCTGTAGAAAGATGGAAATATCTACACCGCTATCTCTATAAATATGGAAATATCTACACCGCCATCTCTATAAACATGAAAATATCTACACTGCCATCTCCATAAAGATGGAAGTATCCACTCCACCATGTGTATAAACACGGAAATATCTACACCACCATCTGTGTAAACATAGAAATATCTACACCGCTGTCTGTATAAACATGGAAATACCTACACCGCCGTCTGCATGTCCATGGAAATATCTACGCCGCCATCTGTAAAAACATGGAAATATCTACACGGCCATCTGTGTATAGATGGAAATATCAACACCGCCATCTGTACTAACATGGAAATATCTACACCGCTATCTCTATAAACATGGAAATATCTGCTCTGCCATCTGTAAAAACATGGAAATACCTATACAGTCATCTGTATAAACATGGAAATATCTACAATGCCATCTGTATACACATGGAAATACCTACACCGCCATCTGTATGAACATGCAAATATCTACACGGCAATCTCTATAAACATGGAAATATCTACACCGCCATCTCTATAAACATGAAAATATCTACACTGCCATCTCCATAAACGTGGAATTAACTACTCCGCCATCTGTATAAACATGGAAACATCTACACCGCCATCTGTGTGAATAAGGAAATATCTACAATGCCGTCTGTATAAAGATATAAATATCTGCACCGCGAGCTGTATAAACATGGAAATATCTACATCGCTATCTGTATAAACGCGGAAATATCAACACCGCTATCGGTATAAACATGGAAATATCTACAACGCCATCTATATAAACATGGAAATATCTACACCACTATATCTATAAACATGGAAATACCTACACCGCTATCTCTATAAACATGGAAATATCTACACCGATGTCTGTATAAACATGGAAATATCTACACCGCTATCTGCATAAACATGGAAATATCTACACCGCGATCTGTATAAACATGGAAATATCTACACCGCGATCTGTATAAACATGGAAATATCTTCACCTCGATCTGTATAAACATGGAAATATCTTCACCACGATCTGTATAAACATGGAAATATCTACACCGCTATCTGTATAAACATGGTAATATCTACACCGCCATCTATATAAACATGGAAATATCTACACCGACATCTGTATAAACATGTAAATATCTACAATGCCATCTGTAGAAAGATGGAAATATCTACACCACAATCTGTGTAAACATGGAAATATCTACACCGATATCTGTAAAAACATGGAAATATCTACACCGCCATCTGTATAAACATGGAAATATCTACACCGCGATCTATATAAACATGGAAATATCTACAGCGCCATCTCTATAAACATTGAAATATCTACACTGCCTTCTATAAAAACATGGAAATATCTACACAGTCATCTGAATAAACATCGAAATATCTACACCACCCTCTGTATAAACATGGAAATACCTACAATACCATCTGTATACACATGGAAATATCTACACAGCCATCTGTATAAACATGTAAATATCTACACTGCTATTTCTAGAAACATGGAAATATCTACACCGCCATCTCTATAAACATGAAAATATCTACACTGCCATCTCCATAAACATGGAACTAACTACTCCGCCATCTGTATAAACATGGAAACATCTACACCGCCATCTGTGTGAATAAGGAAACATCTACAATGCCATCTGTATAAAGATATAAATATCTGCACCGCGAGCTGTATAAACATGGAAATATCTACATCGCTATCTGTATAAACGTGGAAATATCAACACCGCTATCGGTATAAATATGGAAATATCTACCACGCCATCTATATAAACATGGAAATATCTACACTGCTATGTCTATAAACATGGAAATATCTACACCGCTATCTGTATAAACATGGAAATATCTACACCACTATCTGTATAAACATGGAAATATCTACACCGCTATCTGTATAAACATGGTAATATCTACACCACCATCTATATAAACATGGAAATATCTACACCGCCATCTGTATAAACATGGAAATATCTACAATGCCATCTGTAGAAAGATGGAAATATCTACACCGCAATCTGTGTAAACATGGAAATATCTACACCGATATCTGTAAAAACATGGAAATATCTACACCGCCATCTGTATAAACATGGAAATATCTACACCGCGATCTGTATAAACATGGAAATATCTACAGCGCCATCTCTATAAACATTGAAATATCTGCACTGCCATCTGTAAAAACATGGAAATATCTACACAGTCATCTGAATAAACATGGAAATATCTACACCACCATCTGTATAAACATGGAAATACCTACAATAGCATCAGTATACACATGGAAATATCTACACAGACATCTGTATAAATATGTAAATATCTACATCGCCATCTGTATAAACATGGAAATATCTACACTGCCATCTGTAGAAAGATGGAAATATCTACACCGCTATCTCTATATATATGGAAATATCTACACCGCCATCTCTATAAACATGAAAATATCTACACTGCCATCTCCATAAAGATGGAAGTATCCACTCCACCATGTGTATAAACACGGAAATATCTACACCACCATCTGTGTAAACATGGAAATATCTACACCGCTGTCTGTATAAACATGGAAATATCTACACCGCCATCTTCATGTCCATGGAAATATCTACGCCGCCATCTGTATAAACATGGAAATATCTACACGGTCATCTGTGTATAGATGGAAATATCAACACCGCCATCTGTACAAACATGGAAATATCTACACCGCTATCTCTATAAACATGGAAATATCTGCTCTGCCATCTGTAAAAACATGGAAATACCTATACAGTCAACTGTATAAACATGGAAATATCTACAATGCCATCTGTATACACACAGAAATATCTACACAGCCATCTGTATAAACATGTAAATATCTACACTGCTATCTCTATAAACATGGAAATGTCTACACCGCCATCTCTCTAAACATGAAAATATCGACACTGCCATCTCCATAAACATGGAACTAACTACTCCGCCATCTGTATAAATATGGAAACATCTACACTGCCATCTGTGTGAATCAGGAAATATCTACAATGCCATCTGTATAACGATATAAATATCTGCACCGCGAGCTGTATAAACATGGAAATATCTACATCGCTATCTGTATAAACGTGGAAATATCAACACCGCTATCGGTATAAACATGGAAATATCTACAACGCCATCTATATAAACATGGAAATATCTACACCGCTATGTCTATAAACATGGAAATATCTACACCGCTATCTGTATAAACATGGAAATATCTACACAGCTATCTGTATAAACATGGAAATATCTACACCGCTATCTGTATAAACATGGTAATATCTACACCACCATCTATATAAACATGGGAGTATCTACACCACCATCTGTATAAACATGGAAATATCTACAATGCCAACTGTAGAAAGATGGAATTATCTACACCGCAATCTGTGTAAACATGGAAATATCTACACCGATATCTGTAAAAACATGGAAATATCTACACCGCCATCTGTATAAACATGGAAATATCTACACCGCGATCTGTATAAACATGGAAATATCTACACCGCCATCTCTATAAACATTGAAATATCTACACCGCCATCTGTAAAAACATGGAAATATCTACACAGTCATCTGAATAAACATGGAAATATCTACACCACCATCTGTATAAACATGGAAATACATACAATACCATCAGTATACATATGGAAATGTTTACACAGACATCTGTATAAATATGGAAATATCTACACCGCCATCTGTATAAACATGGAAATTTCTACACTGCCATCTGTAGAAAGATGGAAATATCTACACCGCTATCTCTATAAATATGGAAATATCTACACCGCCATCTCTATAAACATGAAAATATCTACACTGCCATCTCCATAAAGATGGAAGTATCTACTCCACCATGTGTATAAACACGGAAATATCTACACCACCATCTGTGTAAACATAGAAATATCTACACCGCTGTCTGTATAAACATGGAAATACCTACACCGCCGTCTGCATGTCCATGGAAATATCTACGCCGCCATCTGTAAAAACATGGAAATATCTACACGGCCATCTGTGTATAGATGGAAATATCAACACCGCCATCTGTACTAACATGGAAATATCTACACCGCTATCTCTATAAACATGGAAATATCTGCTCTGCCATCTGTAAAAACATGGAAATACCTATACAGTCATCTGTATAAACATGGAAATATCTACAATGCCATCTGTATACACATGGAAATACCTACACCGCCATCTGTATGAACATGCAAATATCTACACGGCAATCTCTATAAACATGGAAATATCTACACCGCCATCTGTATAAACATGGAAATATCTACACCGCGATCTGTATAAACATGGAAATATCTACAGCGCCATCTCTATAAACATTGAAATATCTGCACTGCCATCTGTAAAAACATGGAAATATGTACACAGTCATCTGAATAAACATGGAAATATCTACACCACCATCTGTATAAACATGGAAATACCTACAATAGCATCAGTATACACATGGAAATATCTACACAGACATCTGTATAAATATGTAAATATCTACATCGCCATCTGTATAAACATGGAAATATCTACACTGCCATCTGTAGAAAGATGGAAATATCTACACCGCTATCTCTATATATATGGAAATATCTACACCGCCATCTCTATAAACATGAAAATATCTACACTGCCATCTCCATAAAGATGGAAGTATCCACTCCACCATGTGTATAAACACGGAAATATCTACACCACCATCTGTGTAAACATGGAAATATCTACACCGCTGTCTGTATAAACATGGAAATATCTACACCGCCATCTTCATGTCCATGGAAATATCTACGCCGCCATCTGTATAAACATGGAAATATCTACACGGTCATCTGTGTATAGATGGAAATATCAACACCGCCATCTGTACAAACATGGAAATATCTACACCGCTATCTCTATAAACATGGAAATATCTGCTCTGCCATCTGTAAAAACATGGAAATACCTATACAGTCAACTGTATAAACATGGAAATATCTACAATGCCATCTGTATACACACGGAAATATCTACACAGCCATCTGTATAAACATGTAAATATCTACACTGCTATCTCTATAAACATGGAAATGTCTACACCGCCATCTCTCTAAACATGAAAATATCGACACTGCCATCTCCATAAACATGGAACTAACTACTCCGCCATCTGTATAAATATGGAAACATCTACACTGCCATCTGTGTGAATCAGGAAATATCTACAATGCCATCTGTATAACGATATAAATATCTGCACCGCGAGCTGTATAAACATGGAAATATCTACATCGCTATCTGTATAAACGTGGAAATATCAACACCGCTATCGGTATAAACATGGAAATATCTACAACGCCATCTATATAAACATGGAAATATCTACACCACTATATCTATAAACATGGAAATATCTACACCGCCATCTCTATAAACATGAAAATATCTACACTGCCATCTCCATAAAGATGGAAGTATCCACTCCACCATGTGTATAAACACGGAAATATCTACACCACCATCTGTGTAAACATGGAAATATCTACACCGCTGTCTGTATAAACATGGAAATATCTACACCGCCATCTGCATGTCCATGGAAATATCTACGCCGCCATCTGTATAAACATGGAAATATCTACACGGTCATCTGTGTATAGATGGAAATATCAACACTGCCATCTGTACAAACATGGAAATATCTACACCGCTATCTCTATAAACATGGAAATATCTGCTCTGCCATCTGTAAAAACATGGAAATACGTATACAGTCAACTGTATAAACATGGAAATATCTACAATGCCATCTGTATACACATGGAAATATCTACACAGCCATCTGTATAAACATGTAAATATCTACACTGCTATCTCTATAAACATGGAAATGTCTACACCGCCATCTCTCTAAACATGAAAATATCTACACTGCCATCTCCATAAAAATGGAACTAACTACTCCGCCATCTGTATAAATATGGAAACATCTACACTGCCATCTGTGTGAATAAGGAAATATCTACAATGCCATCTGTATAAAGATATAAATATCTGCACCGCGAGCTGTATAAACATGGAAATATCTACATCGCTATCTGTATAAACGTGGAAATATCAACACCGCTATCGGTATAAACATGGAAATATCTACAACGCCATCTATATAAACATGGAAATATCTACACCGCTATGTCTATAAACATGGAAATATCTACACCGCTATCTGTATAAACATGGAAATATCTACACAGCTATCTGTATAAACATGGAAATATCTACACCGCTATCTGTATAAACATGGTAATATCTACACCACCATCTATATAAACATGGGAATATCTACACCACCATCTGTATAAACATGGAAATATCTACAATGCCAACTGTAGAAAGATGGAATTATCTACACCGCAATCTGTGTAAACATGGAAATATCTACACCGATATCTGTAAAAACATGGAAATATCTACACCGCCATCTGTATAAACATGGAAATATCTACACCGCGATCTGTATAAACATGGAAATATCTACACCGCCATCTCTATAAACATTGAAATATCTACACCGCCATCTGTAAAAACATGGAAATATCTACACAGTCATCTGAATAAACATGGAAATATCTACACCACCATCTGTATAAACATGGAAATACCTACAATACCATCAGTATACATATGGAAATGTTTACACAGACATCTGTATAAATATGGAAATATCTACACCGCCATCTGTATAAACATGGAAATTTCTACACTGCCATCTGTAGAAAGATGGAAATATCTACACCGCTATCTCTATAAATATGGAAATATCTACACCGCCATCTCTATAAACATGAAAATATCTACACTGCCATCTCCATAAAGATGGAAGTATCCACTCCACCATGTGTATAAACACGGAAATATCTACACCACCATCTGTGTAAACATAGAAATATCTACACCGCTGTCTGTATAAACATGGAAATACCTACACCGCCGTCTGCATGTCCATGGAAATATCTACGCCGCCATCTGTAAAAACATGGAAATATCTACACGGCCATCTGTGTATAGATGGAAATATCAACACCGCCATCTGTACTAACATGGAAATATCTACACCGCTATCTCTATAAACATGGAAATATCTGCTCTGCCATCTGTAAAAACATGGAAATACCTATACAGTCATCTGTATAAACATGGAAATGTCTACAATGCCATCTGTATACACATGGAAATACCTACACCGCCATCTGTATGAACATGCAAATATCTACACGGCAATCTCTATAAACATGGAAATATCTACACCGCCATCTCTATAAACATGAAAATATCTACACTGCCATCTCCATAAACGTGGAATTAACTACTCCGCCATCTGTATAAACATGGAAACATCTACACCGCCATCTGGGTGAATAAGGAAATATCTACAATGCCGTCTGTATAAAGATATAAATATCTGCACCGCGAGCTGTATAAACATGGAAATATCTACATCGCTATCTGTATAAACGCGGAAATATCAACACCGCTATCGGTATAAACATGGAAATATCTACAACGCCATCTATATAAACATGGAAATATCTACACCACTATATCTATAAACATGGAAATACCTACACCGCTATCTCTATAAACATGGAAATATCTACACCGCTATCTGTATAAACATGGAAATATCTACACCGCTATCTGCATAAACATGGAAATATCTACACCGCGATCTGTATAAACATGGAAATATCTTCACCTCGATCTGTATAAACATGGAAATATCTTCACCACGATCTGTATAAACATGGAAATATCTACACCGCTATCTGTATAAACATGGTAATATCTACACCGCCATCTATATAAACATGGAAATATCTACACCGACATCTGTATAAACATGGAAATATCTACAATGCCATCTGTGGAAAGATGGAAATATCTACACCACAATCTGTGTAAACATGGAAATATCTACACCGATATCTGTAAAAACATGGAAATATCTACACCGCCATCTGTATAAACATGGAAATATCTACACCGCGATCTATATAAACATGGAAATATCTACAGCGCCATCTCTATAAACATTGAAATATCTACACTGCCTTCTATAAAAACATGGAAATATCTACACAGTCATCTGAATAAACATTGAAATATCTACATCACCCTCTGTATAAACATGGAAATACCTACAATACCATCTGTATACACATGGAAATATCTACACAGCCATCTGTATAAACATGTAAATATCTACACTGCTATTTCTAGAAACATGGAAATATCTACACCGCCATCTCTATAAACATGAAAATATCTACACTGCCATCTCCATAAACATGGAACTAACTACTCCGCCATCTGTATAAACATGGAAACATCTACACCGCCATCTGTGTGAATAAGGAAACATCTACAATGCCATCTGTATAAAGATATAAATATCTGCACCGCGAGCTGTATAAACATGGAAATATCTATATCGCTATCTGTATAAACGTGGAAATATCAACACCGCTATCGGTATAAATATGGAAATATCTACCACGCCATCTATATAAACATGGAAATATCTACACTGCTATGTCTATAAACATGGAAATATCTACACCGCTATCTGTATAAACATGGAAATATCTACACCACTATCTGTATAAACATGGAAATATCTACACCGCTATCTGTATAAACATGGTAATATCTACACCACCATCTATATAAACATGGAAATATCTACACCGCCATCTGTATAAACATGGAAATATCTACAATGCCATCTGTAGAAAGATGGAAATATCTACACCGCAATCTGTGTAAACATGGAAATATCTACACCGATATCTGTAAAAACATGGAAATATCTACACCGCCATCTGTATAAACATGGAAATATCTACACCGCGATCTGTATAAACATGGAAATATCTACAGCGCCATCTCTATAAACATTGAAATATCTGCACTGCCATCTGTAAAAACATGGAAATATCTACACAGTCATCTGAATAAACATGGAAATATCTACACCACCATCTGTATAAACATGGAAATACCTACAATAGCATCAGTATACACATGGAAATATCTACACAGACATCTGTATAAATATGTAAATATCTACATCGCCATCTGTATAAACATGGAAATATCTACACTGCCATCTGTAGAAAGATGGAAATATCTACACCGCTATCTCTATATATATGGAAATATCTACACCGCCATCTCTATAAACATGAAAATATCTACACTGCCATCTCCATAAAGATGGAAGTATCCACTCCACCATGTGTATAAACACGGAAATATCTACACCACCATCTGTGTAAACATGGAAATATCTACACCGCTGTCTGTATAAACATGGAAATATCTACACCGCCATCTGCATGTCCATGGAAATATCTACGCCGCCATCTTTATAAACATGGAAATATCTACACGGTCATCTGTGTATAGATGGAAATATCAACACCGCCATCTGTACAAACATGGAAATATCTACACCGCTATCTCTATAAACATGGAAATATCTACTCTGCCATCTGTAAAAACATGGAAATACCTATACAGTCAACTGTATAAACATGGAAATATCTACAATGCCATCTGTATACACACGGAAATATCTACACAGCCATCTGTATAAACATGTAAATATCTACACTGCTATCTCTATAAACATGGAAATGTCTACACCGCCATCTCTCTAAACATGAAAATATCTACACTGCCATCTCCATAAACATGGAACTAACTACTCCGCCATCTGTATAAATATGGAAACATCTACACTGCCATCTGTGTGAATAAGGAAATATCTACAATGCCATCTGTATAACGATATAAATATCTGCACCGCGAGCTGTATAAACATGGAAATATCTACATCGCTATCTGTATAAACGTCGAAATATCAACACCGCTATCGGTATAAACATGGAAATATCTACAACGGCATCTATATAAACATGGAAATATCTACACCGCTATGTCTATAAACATGGAAATATCTACACCGCTATCTGTATAAACATGGAAATATCTACACAGCTATCTGTATAAACATGGAAATATCTACACCGCTATCTGTATAAACATGGTAATATCTACACCACCATCTATATAAACATGGGAATATCTACACCACCATCTGTATAAACATGGAAATATCTACAATGCCAACTGTAGAAAGATGGAATTATCTACACCGCAATCTGTGTAAACATGGAAATATCTACACCGATATCTGTAAAAACATGGAAATATCTACACCGCCATCTGTATAAACATGGAAATATCTACACCGCGATCTGTATAAACATGGAAATATCTACACCGCCATCTCTATAAACATTGAAATATCTACACCGCCATCTGTAAAAACATGGAAATATCTACACAGTCATCTGAATAAACATGGAAATATCTACACCACCATCTGTATAAACATGGAAATACCTACAATACCATCAGTATACATATGGAAATGTTTACACAGACATCTGTATAAATATGGAAATATCTACACCGCCATCTGTATAAACATGGAAATTTCTACACTGCCATCTGTAGAAAGATGGAAATATCTACACCGCTATCTCTATAAATATGGAAATATCTACACCGCCATCTCTATAAACATGAAAATATCTACACTGCCATCTCCATAAAGATGGAAGTATCTACTCCACCATGTGTATAAACACGGAAATATCTACACCACCATCTGTGTAAACATAGAAATACCTACACCGCTGTCTGTATAAACATGGAAATACCTACACCGCCGTCTGCATGTCCATGGAAATATCTACGCCGCCATCTGTAAAAACATGGAAATATCTACACGGCCATCTGTGTATAGATGGAAATATCAACACCGCCATCTGTACTAACATGGAAATATCTACACCGCTATCTCTATAAACATGGAAATATCTGCTCTGCCATCTGTAAAAACATGGAAATACCTATACAGTCATCTGTATAAACATGGAAATATCTACAATGCCATCTGTATACACATGGAAATACCTACACCGCCATCTGTATGAACATGCAAATATCTACACGGCAATCTCTATAAACATGGAAATATCCACACCGCCATCTCTATAAACATGAAAATATCTACACTGCCATCTCCATAAACGTGGAATTAACTACTCCGCCATCTGTATAAACATGGAAACATCTACACCGCCATCTGTGTGAATAAGGAAATATCTACAATGCCATCTGTATAAAGATATAAATATCTGCACCGCGAGCTGTATAAACATGGAAATATCTACATCGCTATCTGTATAAACGCGGAAATATCAACACCGCTATCGGTATAAACATGGAAATATCTACAACGCCATCTATATAAACATGGAAATATCTACACCACTATATCTATAAACATGGAAATACCTACACCGCTATCTCTATAAACATGGAAATATCTACACCGCTATCTGTATAAACATGGAAATATCTACACCGCTATCTGCATAAACATGGAAATATCTACACCGCGATCTGTATAAACATGGAAATATCTACACCGCGATCTGTATAAACATGGAAATATCTTCACCTCGATCTGTATAAACATGGAAATATCTTCACCACGATCTGTATAAACATGGAAATATCTACACCGCTATCTGTATAAACATGGTAATATCTACACCGCCATCTATATAAACATGGAAATATCTACACCGACATCTGTATAAACATGTAAATATCTACAATGCCATCTGTAGAAAGATGGAAATATCTACACCACAATCTGTGTAAACATGGAAATATCTACACCGATATCTGTAAAAACATGGAAATATCTACACCGCCATCTGTATAAACATGGAAATATCTACACCGCGATCTATATAAACATGGAAATATCTACAGCGCCATCTCTATAAACATTGAAATATCTACACTGCCTTCTATAAAAACATGGAAATATCTACACAGTCATCTGAATAAACATCGAAATATCTACACCACCCTCTGTATAAACATGGAAATACCTACAATACCATCTGTATACACATGGAAATATCTACACAGCCATCTGTATAAACATGTAAATATCTACACTGCTATTTCTAGAAACATGGAAATATCTACACCGCCATCTCTATAAACATGAAAATATCTACACTGCCATCTCCATAAACATGGAACTAACTACTCCGCCATCTGTATAAACATGGAAACATCTACACCGCCATCTGTGTGAATAAGGAAACATCTACAATGCCATCTGTATAAAGATATAAATATCTGCACCGCGAGCTGTATAAACATGGAAATATCTACATCGCTATCTGTATAAACGTGGAAATATCAACACCGCTATCGGTATAAATATGGAAATATCTACCACGCCATCTATATAAACATGGAAATATCTACACTGCTATGTCTATAAACATGGAAATATCTACACCGCTATCTGTATAAACATGGAAATATCTACAACACTATCTGTATAAACATGGAAATATCTACACCGCTATCTGTATAAACATGGTAATATCTACACCACCATCTATATAAACATGGAAATATCTACACCGCCATCTGTATAAACATGGAAATATCTACAATGCCATCTGTAGAAAGATGGAAATATCTACACCGCAATCTGTGTAAACATGGAAATATCTACACCGATATCTGTAAAAACATGGAAATATCTACACCGCCATCTGTATAAACATGGAAATATCTACACCGCGATCTGTATAAACATGGAAATATCTACAGCGCCATCTCTATAAACATTGAAATATCTGCACTGCCATCTGTAAAAACATGGAAATATCTACACAGTCATCTGAATAAACATGGAAATATCTACACCACCATCTGTATAAACATGGAAATACCTACAATAGCATCAGTATACACATGGAAATATCTACACAGACATCTGTATAAATATGTAAATATCTACATCGCCATCTGTATAAACATGGAAATATCTACACTGCCATCTGTAGAAAGATGGAAATATCTACACCGCTATCTCTATAAATATGGAAATATCTACACCGCCATCTCTATAAACATGAAAATATCTACACTGCCATCTCCATAAAGATGGAAGTATCTACTCCACCATGTGTATAAACACGGAAATATCTACACCACCATCTGTGTAAACATAGAAATACCTACACCGCTGTCTGTATAAACATGGAAATACCTACACCGCCGTCTGCATGTCCATGGAAATATCTACGCCGCCATCTGTAAAAACATGGAAATATCTACACGGCCATCTGTGTATAGATGGAAATATCAACACCGCCATCTGTACTAACATGGAAATATCTACACCGCTATCTCTATAAACATGGAAATATCTGCTCTGCCATCTGTAAAAACATGGAAATACCTATACAGTCATCTGTATAAACATGGAAATATCTACAATGCCATCTGTATACACATGGAAATACCTACACCGCCATCTGTATGAACATGCAAATATCTACACGGCAATCTCTATAAACATGGAAATATCCACACCGCCATCTCTATAAACATGAAAATATCTACACTGCCATCTCCATAAACGTGGAATTAACTACTCCGCCATCTGTATAAACATGGAAACATCTACACCGCCATCTGTGTGAATAAGGAAATATCTACAATGCCATCTGTATAAAGATATAAATATCTGCACCGCGAGCTGTATAAACATGGAAATATCTACATCGCTATCTGTATAAACGCGGAAATATCAACACCGCTATCGGTATAAACATGGAAATATCTACAACGCCATCTATATAAACATGGAAATATCTACACCACTATATCTATAAACATGGAAATACCTACACCGCTATCTCTATAAACATGGAAATATCTACACCGCTATCTGTATAAACATGGAAATATCTACACCGCTATCTGCATAAACATGGAAATATCTACACCGCGATCTGTATAAACATGGAAATATCTACACCGCGATCTGTATAAACATGGAAATATCTTCACCTCGATCTGTATAAACATGGAAATATCTTCACCACGATCTGTATAAACATGGAAATATCTTCACCACGATCTGTATAAACATGGAAATATCTACACCGCTATCTGTATAAACATGGTAATATCTACACCGCCATCTATATAAACATGGAAATATCTACACCGACATCTGTATAACCATGGAAATATCTACAATGCCATCTGTAGAAAGATGGAAATATCTACACCACAATCTGTGTAAACATGGAAATATCTACACCGATATCTGTAAAAACATGGAAATATCTACACCGCCATCTGTATAAACATGGAAATATCTACACCGCGATCTATATAAACATGGAAATATCTACAGCGCCATCTCTATAAACATTGAAATATCTACACTGCCTTCTATAAAAACATGGAAATATCTACACAGTCATCTGAATAAACATCGAAATATCTACACCACCCTCTGTATAAACATGGAAATACCTACAATACCATCTGTATACACATGGAAATATCTACACAGCCATCTGTATAAACATGTAAATATCTACACTGCTATTTCTAGAAACATGGAAATATCTACACCGCCATCTCTATAAACATGAAAATATCTACACTGCCATCTCCATAAACATGGAAATAACTACTCCGCCATCTGTATAAACATGGAAACATCTACACCGCCATCTGTGTGAATAAGGAAACATCTACAATGCCATCTGTATAAAGATATAAATATCTGCACCGCGAGCTGTATAAACATGGAAATATCTACATCGCTATCTGTATAAACGTGGAAATATCAACACCGCTATCGGTATAAATATGGAAATATCTACCACGCCATCTATATAAACATGGAAATATCTACACTGCTATGTCTATAAACATGGAAATATCTACACCGCTATCTGTATAAACATGGAAATATCTACACCGCTATCTGTATAAACATGGAAATATCTACACCGCTATCTGTATAAACATGGTAATATCTACACCACCATCTATATAAACATGGAAATATCTACACCGCCATCTGTATAAACATGGAAATATCTACACCACCATCTGTATAAACATGGAAATATCTACACTGCTATCTCTATAAACCTGGAAATATCTACACCGTGATCTGTATAAACATGGAAATATTTACAGTGCTATCTGTATAAACATGGAAATATCTACACCGTTATCTGTATAAATATGGAAATATCTACACCGCTATCTCTATAAACATGGAAATATCTACAATGCCATCTGTAAAAACATTGAAATACCTATACAGTCATCTGTATAAACATGGAAATATCTACACCACCATCTGTATAAACATGGAAATATCTACAATGCCATCTGTATACACAGGGAAATACCTACACGGCAATCTGTGTATAGATGGAAACACCAACACCGACATCTGTACAAACATGGAAATATCTACACCGCTATATGTATAAACATGGAGATATCTACACTGCGGTCTGTATAAACATGGAAATTTCTACACAGGTATCTGTATAAACATGGAAATATCTACACCACGATCTGTATAAACATGGAAATATTTACACCGCTATCTGTATAAACATGGAAATATCTGCACCGCTATCTCTATAAACATGGAAGTATCTACAAAGCCATCTGTATAAACATGGAAATACCTACACAGTCATGTGTAGGAACATGGAAAAATCTACACTGCCATCTGTATAAACATGGAAATATCTACAGAGCCCTCTGTATAAATATGGAAATATCTGCATAGGCATCTGTATAAACATGGAAATATCTGCACCGCTATCTGTATAAACATGGAAATATCTGCACAGCTATCTGTATAAACATGGAAATACCTACACCGCTGTCTCTATAAACATGGAAATATGTACACCGCTATGTGTATAAACATGGAAATAACTCCACTGCTGTCTGTATGAACCTGGAAATATCTACACCGCTATCTGTATAAACATGGAAATATCTACACAGCTATCTCTATAAACATGGAAATACCTACACCGCCATCTGTATAAACATGGAAATGCCTACAAAGTCATCTGTATAAACATGGAAATATCTATACAGCCATCTGTATAAACATGGAAATATCTACACAGCCATCTGTATATACATGGAAATATCTACACCGCTATCTGTATAAACATGGAAATATCTACACCGCCTTCTACATATCCATGGAAATATCTGCGCCGCCTTCTGTATAAACATGGAAATGTCTACACGGTCATCTGTGTAAAGATGGAAATATCAACACCGCCATCTGTTCAAACATGGAAATATCTGCACCTCTATCTGTATAAACATGGAAATATCTACACCGTGGTCTGTATAAACATGGAAATACCTAAACCGCTATCAGTATAAACATGGAAATATCTACACTGCTATCTGTATAAACCTGAAAATATCTACACCGTGATCTGTATAAACATGGACATATTTACACTGCTATCTGTATAAACATGGAAATATCTACACCGTTATCTGTATAAATATGGAAATATCTACACCGCTATCTCTATAAACATGGAAATATCTACACCGCTATCTGTATAAACATGGAAATATCTACCTAGATATCTCTATAAACATGGAAATACCTACACCGCCATCTGTATAAACATGGAAATACCTACAAAGTCATCTGTATAAACATGGAAATATCTACACAGCCATCTGTATAAACATGGAAATATCTACACAGCCATCTGTATATACATGGAAATATCTACACCGCTATCTGTATAAACATGGAAATATCTACACCGCCTTCTACATACCCATGGAAATATCTGCGCCGCCTTCTGTATAAACATGGAAATATCTACACGGTCATCTGTGTAGAGATGGAAATATCAACACCACCATCTGTACAAACATGGAAATATCTGCACCGCTATCTGTATAAACATGGAAATATCTGCACCGCGGTCTGTATAAAAATGGAAATAGCTAAACCGCTATCTGCATAAACATGGAAATATCTACACTGCTATCTCTATAAACCTGGAAATATCTACACTGTGATCTGTATAAACATGGAAATATTTACACTGCTATCTGTATAAACATGGAAATATCTACACCGTTATCTGTATAAATATGGAAATATCTACACCGCTATCTCTATAAACATGGAAATATCTACAACGCCATCTGTATAAACATGGAAATATCTACACCGCTATCTCTATAAACATGGAAATATCTACAAAGCCATCTGTATAAACATGGAAATACCTACACAGTCATGTGTAGGAACATGGAAAAATCTACACTGCCATCTGTATAAACATGGAAATATCTACAGAGCCCTCTGTATAAATATGGAAATATCTGCATAGGCGTCTGTATAAACATGGAAATATCTGCACCGCTATCTGTATAAACATGCTAATACCTACACCGCTGTCTCTATAAACATGAAAATATGTACACCGCTATGTGTATAAACATGGAAATAACTCCACTGCTGTCTGTATAAACATGGAAATATCTACACCGCGATCTCTATAAACATGGAAATATCTATACCGCTATCTGTATAAACATGGAAATATCTACACAGCTATCTCTATAAACATGGAAATACCTACACCGCCATCTGTATAAACATGCAAATACCTACAAAGTCACCTGTATAAACATGGAAATATCTACACAGCCATCTGTATAAACATGGAAATATCTACACAGCCATCTGTATATACATGGAAATATATACACCGCTATCTGTATAAACATGGAAATATCTACACCGCCTTCTACATATCCATGGAAATATCTGCGCCGCCTTCTGTATAAACATGGAAATATCTACACGGTCATCTGTGTAAAGATGGAAATATCAACACCGCCATCTGTATAAACATGGAAATATCTGCACCCCTATCTGTATAAACATGGAAATATCTACACCGCGGTCTGTATAAACATGGAAATAGCTAAACCGCTATCTGTATAAACATGGAAATATCTACACTGCTATATCTATAAACCTGGAAATATCTACACCGTGATCTGAATAAACATGGAAATATTTACACTGCTATCTGTATAAACATGGAAATATCTACAATGTTATCTGTATAAATATGGAAATATCTACACCACTATCTCTATAAACATGGAAATATCTACACCGCCATCTGTATAAACATGGAAATATCTACACTGCTATCTCTATAAACATGGAAATATCTACAATGCCATCTGTAAAAACATGAAAATACCTATACAGTCATCTGTATAAACATGGAAATATCTACACCACCATCTGTATAAACATGGAAATATCTACAATGCCATCTGTATACACATGGAAATACCTACACGGCAATCTGTGTATAGATGGAAACAACAACACCGCCATCTGTACAAACATGGAAATATCTACACCGCTATCTGTATAAACATGGAGATATCTACACTGCGGTCTGTATAAACATGGAAATTTCTACACCGGTATCTGTATAAACATGGAAATATCTACACCACGATCTGTATAAACATGGAAATATTTACACCGCTATCTGTATAAACATGGAAATATCTACACCGCTATCTCTATAAACATGGAAATAACTACAAAGCCATCTGTATAAACATGGAAATACCTACACAGTCATGTGGAGGAACATGGAAAAATCTACACTGCCATCTGTATAAACATGGAAATATCTACAGAGCCCTCTGTATAAATATGGAAATATCTGCATAGGCATCTGTATAAACATGGAAATATCTGCACCGCTATCTGTATAAACATGGAAATAGCTACACCGCTGTCTCTACCAAAAATGGAAATATGTACACCGCTATGTGTATAAACATGGAAATATCTCCACTGCTGTCTGTATAAACATGGAAATATCTACACCGTGATCTGTATAAACATGGAAATATCTACACCGCAATCTGTATAAACATGGAAATATCTACACAGCTATCTCTATAAACATGGAAATACCTACACTGCCGTCTGTATAAACATGGAAATACCTACAAAGTCATCTGTATAAACATGGAAATATCTGCAAAGCCATCTGTTTAAACAAGGAAATATCTACACAGCCATCTGTATATACATGGAAATATCTACACCGCTATCTGTATAAACATGGAAATATCTACACCGCCTTCTACATATCCATGGAAATATCTGCGCCGCCTTCTGTATAAACATGGAAATATCTACACGGGCATCTGTGTATAGATGGAAATATCAACGCCGCCATCTGTACAAACATGGAAATATCTGCACCGCTATCTGTATAAACATGGAAATATCTACAGAGCCCTCTGTATAAATATGGAAATATCTGCATAGGCATCTGTATAAACATGGTAATATCTGCACCGCTATCTGTATAAACATGGAAATACCTACACCGCTGTCTCTATAAACATGGAAATATGTACAACGTTATGTGTATAAACACGGAAATATCTCCACTGCTGTCTGTATAAACATGGAAATATCTACACCGTGATCTGAATAAACATGGAAATATTTACACTGCTATCTGTATAAAAATGGAAATATCTTCACCGTTGTCTGTATAAATATGGAAATATCTACACCTCTATCTCTATAAACATGGAAATATCTACACCGCCATCTGTATAAACATGGAAATATCTACACTGCTATCTCTATAAACATGGAAATATCTACAATGCCATCTGTAAAAACATGAAAATACCTTTACAGTCATCTGTATAAACATGGAAATATCTACACCACCATCTGTATAAACATGGAAATATCTACAATGCCATCTCTATACACATGGAAGTAACTACACGGCAATCTGTGTATAGATGGAAACAACAACACCACCATCTGTACAAACATGGAAATATCTACACCGCTATCTGTATAAACATGGAGATATCTACACTGCAGTCTGTATAAACATGGAAATATCTACACCGGTATGTGTATAAACATGGAAATATCTACACCACGATCTGTATAAACATGGAAATATTTACACCGCTATCTGTATAAACATGGAAATATCTACACCGCTATCTCTATAAACATGGAAATATCTAGACCGACAGCTCTATAAACATTGAAATATCTACACTGCCATCTGTAAAAACATGGAAATATCTACACAGTCATCTGAATAAACATAGAAATATCTACACCACCATCTGTATAAACATGGAAATACCTACAATACCATCAGTATACACATGGAAATATCTACTCAGACATCTTTATAAATATGGAAATATCTACACCGCCATCTGTATAAACATGGAAATATCTACACTGCCATCTGTAGAAAGATGGAAATATCTACACCGCTATCTCTATAAATATGGATATATCTACACCGCCGTCTCTATAAACATGAAAATATCTACACTGCCATCTCCATAAAGATGGAAGTATCTACTCCGCCATGTGTATAAACACGGAAATATCTACACCACCATCTGTGTAAACATGGAAATATCTACACCACTGTCTGTATAAACATGGAAATACCTACACCGCCGTCTGCATGTCCATGGAAATATCTACGCCGCCATCTGTAAAAACATGGAAATATCTACACGGCCATCTGTGTATAGATGGAAATATCAACACCACCATCTGTACAAACATGGAAATATCTACACCGCTATCTCTATAAACATGGAAATATCTGCTCTGCCATGTGTAAAAACATGGAAATACCTATACAGTCATCTGTATAAACATGGAAATATCTACAATGCCATCTGTATACACATGGAAATATCTACACAGCCATCTGTATAAACATGTAAATATCTACACTGCTATCTCTATAAACATGGAAATATCTACACCGCCATCTCTATAAACATGAAAATATCTACACTGCCATATCCATAAACATTGAAGTAAGTACTCCGCCATCCATATAAACATGGAAACATCTACACCGCCATCTGTGTGAATAAGGAAATATCTACAATGCCATCTGTATAAAGATATAAATATCTGCACCGCGAGCTGTATAAACATGGAAATATCTACACCACGATCTGTATAAACATGGAAATATTTACACCGCTATCTGTATAAACGTGGAAATATCAACACCGCTATCGGTATAAACATGGAAATATCTACAACGCCATCTATATAAACATGGAAATATCTACACAACTATATCTATAAACATGGAAATACCTACACCGCTATCTCTATAAACATGGAAATATCTACACCGCTATCTGTATAAACATGGAAATATCTACACCGCTACCTGCATAAACATGGAAATATCTACACCGCGATCTGTATAAACATGGAAATATCTACACCGCGATCTGTATAAACATGGAAATATCTTCACCTCGATCTGTATAAACATGGAAATATCTTCACCACGATCTGTATAAACATGGAAATATCTACAACGCCATCTATATAAACATGGAAATATCTACACCGCTATGTCTATAAACATGGAAATATCTACACTGCTATCTGTATAAACATGGAAATATATACACCGCTATCTGTATAAACATGGAAATATCTACACCGCCATCTGTATAAACATGGAAATATCTACAATGCCATCTGTAGAAAGATGGAAATATCTACAACGCAATCTGTGTAATCATGGAAATATCTACACTGCTATGTCTATAAACATGGAAATATCTACACCACCATCTATATAAACATGGAAATATCTACACCGCCATCTGTATAAACATGGAAATATCTTCACCTCGATCTGTATAAACATGGAAATATCTTCACCACGATCTGTTTAAACATGGAAATATCTACACTGCTATCTGTATAAGCATGGTAATATCTACACCGCCATCTATATAAACATGGAAATATCTACACCGACATCTGTATAAACATGGAAATATCTACAATGCCATCTGTAGAAAGATGGAAATATCTACACCACAATCTGTGTAAACATGGAAATATCTACACCGATATCTGTAAAAACATGGAAATATCTACACCGCCATCTGTATAAACATGGAAATATCTACACCGCGATCTATATAAACATGGAAATATCTACAGCGCCATCTCTATAAACATTGAAATATCTACACTGCCTTCTATAAAAACATGGAAATATCTACACAGTCATCTGAATAAACATCGAAATATCTACACCACCCTCTGTATAAACATGGAAATACCTACAATACCATCTGTATACACATGGAAATATCTACACAGCCATCTGTATAAACATGTAAATATCTACACTGCTATTTCTAGAAACATGGAAATATCTACACCGCCATCTCTATAAACATGAAAATATCTACACTGCCATCTCCATAAACATGGAACTAACTTCTCCGCCGTCTGTATAAACATGGAAACATCTACACCGCCATCTGTGTGAATAAGGAAACATCTACAATGCCATCTGTATAAAGATATAAATATCTGCACCGCGAGCTGTATAAACATGGAAATATCTACATCGCTATCTGTATAAACGTGGAAATATCAACACCGCTATCGGTATAAATATGGAAATATCTACCACGCCATCTATATAAACATGGAAACATCTACACTGCTATGTCTATAAACATGGAAATATCTACACCACCATCTATATAAACATGGAAATATCTACACCGCCATCTGTATAAACATGGAAATATCTACAATGCCATCTGTAGAAAGATGGAAATATCTACAACGCAATCTGTGTAATCATGGAAATATCTACACCGATATCTGTAAAAACATGGAAATATCTACACCGCCATCTGTATAAACATGGAAATATCTACACCGCGATCTGTATAAACATGGAAATATCTACAGCGCCATCTCTATAAACATTGAAATATCTGCACTGCCATCTGTAAAAACATGGAAATATCTACACAGTCATCTGAATAAACATGGAAATATCTACACCACCATCTGTATAAACATGGAAATACCTACAATAGCATCAGTATACACATGGAAATATCTACACAGACATCTGTATAAATATGTAAATATCTACATCGCCATCTGTATAAACAAGGAAATATCTACACTGCCATCTGTAGAAAGATGGAAATATCTACACCGCTATCTCTATATATATGGAAATATCTACACCGCCATCTCTATAAACATGAAAATATCTACACTGCCATCTCCATAAAGATGGAAGTATCCACTCCACCATGTGTATAAACACGGAAATATCTACACCACCATCTGTGTAAACATGGAAATATCTACACCGCTGTCTGTATAAACATGGAAATATCTACACCGCCATCTGCATGTCCATGGAAATATCTACGCCGCCATCTGTATAAACATGGAAATATCTACACGGTCATCTGTGTATAGATGGAAATATCAACACTGCCATCTGTACAAACATGGAAATATCTACACCGCTATCTCTATAAACATGGAAATATCTGCTCTGCCATCTGTAAAAACATGGAAATACGTATACAGTCAACTGTATAAACATGGAAATATCTACAATGCCATCTGTATACACATGGAAATATCTACACAGCCATCTGTATAAACATGTAAATATCTACACTGCTATCTCTATAAACATGGAAATGTCTACACCGCCATCTCTCTAAACATGAAAATATCTACACTGCCATCTCCATAAAAATGGAACTAACTACTCCGCCATCTGTATAAATATGGAAACATCTACACTGCCATCTGTGTGAATAAGGAAATATCTACAATGCCATCTGTATAAAGATATAAATATCTGCACCGCGAGCTGTATAAACATGGAAATATCTACATCGCTATCTGTATAAACGTGGAAATATCAACACCGCTATCGGTATAAACATGGAAATATCTACAACGCCATCTATATAAACATGGAAATATCTACACCGCTATGTCTATAAACATGGAAATATCTACACCGCTATCTGTATAAACATGGAAATATCTACACAGCTATCTGTATAAACATGGAAATATCTACACCGCTATCTGTATAAACATGGTAATATCTACACCACCATCTATATAAACATGGGAATATCTACACCACCATCTGTATAAACATGGAAATATCTACAATGCCAACTGTAGAAAGATGGAATTATCTACACCGCAATCTGTGTAAACATGGAAATATCTACACCGATATCTGTAAAAACATGGAAATATCTACACCGCCATCTGTATAAACATGGAAATATCTACACCGCGATCTGTATAAACATGGAAATATCTACACCGCCATCTCTATAAACATTGAAATATCTACACCGCCATCTGTAAAAACATGGAAATATCTACACAGTCATCTGAATAAACATGGAAATATCTACACCACCATCTGTATAAACATGGAAATACCTACAATACCATCAGTATACATATGGAAATGTTTACACAGACATCTGTATAAATATGGAAATATCTACACCGCCATCTGTATAAACATGGAAATTTCTACACTGCCATCTGTAGAAAGATGGAAATATCTACACCGCTATCTCTATAAATATGGAAATATCTACACCGCCATCTCTATAAACATGAAAATATCTACACTGCCATCTCCATAAAGATGGAAGTATCCACTCCACCATGTGTATAAACACGGAAATATCTACACCACCATCTGTGTAAACATAGAAATATCTACACCGCTGTCTGTATAAACATGGAAATACCTACACCGCCGTCTGCATGTCCATGGAAATATCTACGCCGCCATCTGTAAAAACATGGAAATATCTACACGGCCATCTGTGTATAGATGGAAATATCAACACCGCCATCTGTACTAACATGGAAATATCTACAACGCTATCTCTATAAACATGGAAATATCTGCTCTGCCATCTGTAAAAACATGGAAATACCTATACAGTCATCTGTATAAACATGGAAATATCTACAATGCCATCAGTATACACATGGAAATACCTACACCGCCATCTGTATGAACATGCAAATATCTACACGGCAATCTCTATAAACATGGAAATATCTACACCGCCATCTCTATAAACATGAAAATATCTACACTGCCATCTCCATAAACGTGGAATTAACTACTCCGCCATCTGTATAAACATGGAAACATCTACACCGCCATCTGTGTGAATAAGGAAATATCTACAATGCCGTCTGTATAAAGATATAAATATCTGCACCGCGAGCTGTATAAACATGGAAATATCTACATCGCTATCTGTATAAACGCGGAAATATCAACACCGCTATCGGTATAAACATGGAAATATCTACAACGCCATCTATATAAACATGGAAATATCTACACCACTATATCTATAAAAATGGAAATACCTACACCGCTATCTCTATAAACATGGAAATATCTACACCGCTATCTGTATAAACATGGAAATATCTACACCGCTATCTGCATAAACATGGAAATATCTACACCGCGATCTGTATAAACATGGAAATATCTACACCGCGATCTGTATAAACATGGAAATATCTTCACCTCGATCTGTATAAACATGGAAATATCTTCACCACGATCTGTACATGGAAATATCTACACCGCTATCTGTATAAACATGGTAATATCTACACCGCCATCTATATAAACATGGAAATATCTACACCGACATCTGTATAAACATGGAAATATCTACAATGCCATCTGTAGAAAGATGGAAATATCTACACCACAATCTGTGTAAACATGGAAATATCTACACCGATATCTGTAAAAACATGGAAATATCTACACCGCCATCTGTATAAACATGGAAATATCTACACCGCGATCTATATAAACATGGAAATATCTACAGCGCCATCTCTATAAACATTGAAATATCTACACTGCCTTCTATAAAAACATGGAAATATCTACACAGTCATCTGAATAAACATCGAAATATCTACACCACCCTCTGTATAAACATGGAAATACCTACAATACCATCTGTATACACATGGAAATATCTACACAGCCATCTGTATAAACATGTAAATATCTACACTGCTATTTCTAGAAACATGGAAATATCTACACCGCCATCTCTATAAACATGAAAATATCTACACTGCCATCTCCATAAACATGGAACTAACTACTCCGCCATCTGTATAAACATGGAAACATCTACACCGCCATCTGTGTGAATAAGGAAACATCTACAATGCCGTCTGTATAAAGATATAAATATCTGCACCGCGAGCTGTATAAACATGGAAATATCTACATCGCTATCTGTATAAACGTGGAAATATCAACACCGCTATCGGTATAAACATGGAAATATCTTCCACGCCATCTATATAAACATGGAAATATCTACACTGCTATGTCTATAAACATGGAAATATCTACACCGCTATCTGTATAAACATGGAAATATCTACACCACTATCTGTTTAAACATGGAAATATCTACACCGCTATCTGTATAAACATGGTAATATCTACACCACCATCTATATAAACATGGAAATATCTACACCGCCATCTGTATAAACATGAAAATATCTACAATGCCATCTGTAGAAAGATGGAAATATCTACACCGCAATCTGTGTAAACATGGAAATATCTACACCGATATCTGTAAAAACATGGAAATATCTACACCGCCATCTGTATAAACATGGAAATATCTACACCGCGATCTGTATAAACATGGAAATATCTACAGCACCATCTCTATAAACATTGAAATATCTGCACTGCCATCTGTGAAAACATGGAAATGTCTACACAGTCATCTGAATAAACATGGAAATATCTACACCACCATCTGTATAAACATGGAAATACCTACAATAGCATCAGTATACACATGGAAATATCTACACAGACATCTGTATAAATATGTAAATATCTACATCGCCATCTGTATAAACATGGAAATATCTACACTGCCATCTGTAGAAAGATGGAAATATCTACACCGCTATCTCTATATATATGGAAATATCTACACCGCCATCTCTATAAACATGAAAATATCTACACTGCCATCTGCATAAAGATGGAAGTATCCACTCCACCATGTGTATAAACACGGAAATATCTACACCACCATCTGTGTAAACATGGAAATATCTACACCGCTGTCTGTATAAACATGGAAATATCTACACCGCCATCTGCATGTCCATGGAAATATCTACGCCGCCATCTGTATAAACATGGAAATATCTACACGGTCATCTGTGTATAGATGGAAATATCAACACCGCCATCTGTACAAACATGGAAATATCTACACCGCCATCTGTTTAAACATGGAAATATCTACACCGCGATCTATATAAACATGGAAATATCTACA
Organism: Pan troglodytes; assembly: GCF_028858775.2. Classification (NCBI taxonomy): domain Eukaryota; kingdom Metazoa; phylum Chordata; class Mammalia; order Primates; family Hominidae; genus Pan; species Pan troglodytes. Next base: position 2,612,777 of record NC_086015.1, read on the forward strand.
GCGCCATCTCTATAAACATTGAAATATCTACACTGCCTTCTATAAAAACATGGAAATATCTACACAGTCATCTGAATAAACATCGAAATATCTACACCACCCTCTGTATAAACATGGAAATACCTACAATACCATCTGTATACACATGGAAATATCTACACAGCCATCTGTATAAACATGTAAATATCTACACTGCTATTTCTAGAAACATGGAAATATCTACACCGCCATCTCTATAAACATGAAAATATCTACACTGCCATCTCCATAAACATGGAACTAACTACTCCGCCATCTGTATAAACATGGAAACATCTACACCGCCATCTGTGTGAATAAGGAAACATCTACAATGCCGTCTGTATAAAGATATAAATATCTGCACCGCGAGCTGTATAAACATGGAAATATCTACATCGCTATCTGTATAAACGTGGAAATATCAACACCGCTATCGGTATAAATATGGAAATATCTACCACGCCATCTATATAAACATGGAAATATCTACACTGCTATGTCTATAAACATGGAAATATCTACACCGCTATCTGTATAAACATGGAAATATCTACACCACTATCTGTTTAAACATGGAAATATCTACACCGCTATCTGTATAAACATGGTAATATCTACACCACCATCTATATAAACATGGAAATATCTACACCGCCATCTGTATAAACATGAAAATATCTACAATGCCATCTGTAGAAAGATGGAAATATCTACACCGCAATCTGTGTAAACATGGAAATATCTACACCGATATCTGTAAAAACATGGAAATATCTACACCGCCATCTGTATAAACATGGAAATATCTACACCGCGATCTGTATAAACATGGAAATATCTACAGCACCATCTCTATAAACATTGAAATATCTGCACTGCCATCTGTAAAAACATGGAAATGTCTACACAGTCATCTGAATAAACATGGAAATATCTACACCACCATCTGTATAAACATGGAAATACCTACAATAGCATCAGTATACACATGGAAATATCTACACAGACATCTGTATAAATATGTAAATATCTACATCGCCATCTGTATAAACATGGAAATATCTACACTGCCATCTGTAGAAAGATGGAAATATCTACACCGCTATCTCTATATATATGGAAATATCTACACCGCCATCTCTATTAACATGAAAATATCTACACTGCCATCTGCATAAAGATGGAAGTATCCACTCCACCATGTGTATAAACACGGAAATATCTACACCACCATCTGTGTAAACATGGAAATATCTACACCGCTGTCTGTATAAACATGGAAATATCTACACCGCCATCTGCATGTCCATGGAAATATCTACGCCGCCATCTGTATAAACATGGAAATATCTACACGGTCATCTGTGTATAGATGGAAATATCAACACCGCCATCTGTACAAACATGGAAATATCTACACCGCTATCTCTATAAACATGGAAATATCTGCTCTGCCATCTGTAAAAACATGGAAATACCTATACAGTCAACTGTATAAACATGGAAATATCTACAATGCCATCTGTATACACACGGAAATATCTACACAGCCATCTGTATAAACATGTAAATATCTACACTGCTATCTCTATAAACATGGAAATGTCTACACCGCCATCTCTCTAAACATGAAAATATCTACACTGCCATCTCCATAAACATGGAACTAACTACTCCGCCATCTGTATAAATATGGAAACATCTACACTGCCATCTGTGTGAATAAGGAAATATCTACAATGCCATCTGTATAACGATATAAGTATCTGCACAGCGAGCTGTATAAACATGGAAATATCTACATCGCTATCTGTATAAACGTGGAAATATCAACACCGCTATCGGTATAAACATGGAAATATCTACAACGCCATCTATATAAACATGGAAATATCTACACCGCTATGTCTATAAACATGGAAATATCTACACCGCTATCTTTATAAACATGGAAATATCTACACAGCTATCTGTATAAACATGGAAATATCTACACCGCTATCTGTATAAACATGGTAATATCTACACCACCATCTATATAAACATGGGAATATCTACACCGCCATCTGTATAAACATGGAAATATCTACAATGCCAACTGTAGAAAGATGGAATTATCTACACCGCAATCTGTGTAAACATGGAAATATCTACACCGATATCTGTAAAAACATGGAAATATCTACACCGCCATCTGTATAAACATGGAAATATCTACACCGCGATCTGTATAAACATGGAAATATCTACACCGCCATCTCTATAAACATTGAAATATCTACACCGCCATCTGTAAAAACATGGAAATATCTACACAGTCATCTGAATAAACATGGAAATATCTACACCACCATCTGTATAAACATGGAAATACCTACAATACCATCAGTATAGACATGGAAATGTTTACACAGACATCTGTATAAATATGGAAATATCTTCACCGCCATCTGTATAAACATGGAAATATCAACACTGCCATCTGTAGAAAGATGGAAATATCTACACCGCTATCTCTATAAATATGGAAATATCTACACCGCCATCTCTATAAACATGAAAATATCTACACTGCCATCTCCATAAAGATGGAAGTATCTACTCCGCCATGTGTATAAACACGGAAATATCTACACCACCATCTGTGTAAACATAGAAATATCTACACCGCTGTCTGTATAAACATGGAAATACCTACACCGCCGTCTGCATGTCCATGGAAATATCTACGCCGCCATCTGTAAAAACATGGAAATATCTACACGGCCATCTGTGTATAGATGGAAATATCAACACCGCCATCTGTACAAACATGGAAATATCTACACCGCTATCTCTATAAACATGGAAATATCTGCTCTGCCATCTGTAAAAACATGGAAATACCTATACAGTCATCTGTATAAACATGGAAATATCTACAATGCCATCTGTATACACATGGAAATACCTACACCGCCATCTGTATGAACATGCAAATATCTACACTGCAATCTCTATAAACATGGAAATATCTACACCGCCATCTCTATAAACATGAAAATATCTACACTGCCATCTCCATAAACATGGAACTAACTACTCCGCCATCTGTATAAACATGGAAACATCTACACCGCCATCTGTGTGAATAAGGAAATATCTACAATGCCATCTGTATAAAGATATAAATATCTGCACCGCGAGCTGTATAAACATGGAAATATCTACATCGCTATCTGTATAAACGCGGAAATATCAACACCGCTATCGGTATCAACATGGAAATATCTACAACGCCATCTATATAAACATGGAAATATCTACACCACTATATCTATAAACATGGAAATACCTACACCGCTATCTGTATAAACATGGAAATATCTACACCGCTATCTGCATAAACATGGAAATAACTACACCGCGATCTGTATAAACATGGAAATATCTACACCGCGATCTGTATAAACATGGAAATATCTTCACCTCGATCTGTATAAACATGGAAATATCTTCACCACGATCTGTATAAACATGGAAATATCTACACTGCTATCTGTATAAACATGGTAATATCTACACCGCCATCTATATAAACATGGAAATATCTACACCGACATCTGTATAAACATGGAAATATCTACAATGCCATCTGTAGAAAGATGGAAATATCTACACCACAATCTGTGTAAACATGGAAATATCTACACCGATATCTGTAAAAACATGGAAATATCTACACCGCCATCTGTATAAACATGGAAATATCTACACCGCGATCTATATAAACATGGAAATATCTACAGCGCCATCTCTATAAACATTGAAATATCTACACTGCCTTCTATAAAAACATGGAAATATCTACACAGTCATCTGAATAAACATCGAAATATCTACACCACCCTCTGTATAAACATGGAAATACCTACAATACCATCTGTATACACATGGAAATATCTACACAGCCATCTGTATAAACATGTAAATATCTACACTGCTATTTCTAGAAACATGGAAATATCTACACCGCCATCTCTATAAACATGAAAATATCTACACTGCCATCTCCATAAACATGGAACTAACTACTCCGCCATCTGTATAAACATGGAAACATCTACACCGCCATCTGTGTGAATAAGGAAACATCTACAATGCCGTCTGTATAAAGATATAAATATCTGCACCGCGAGCTGTATAAACATGGAAATATCTACATCGCTATCTGTATAAACGTGGAAATATCAACACCGCTATCGGTATAAATATGGAAATATCTACCACGCCATCTATATAAACATGGAAATATCTACACTGCTATGTCTATAAACATGGAAATATCTACACCGCTATCTGTATAAACATGGAAATATCTACACCACTATCTGTTTAAACATGGAAATATCTACACCGCTATCTGTATAAACATGGTAATATCTACACCACCATCTATATAAACATGGAAATATCTACACCGCCATCTGTATAAACATGAAAATATCTACAATGCCATCTGTAGAAAGATGGAAATATCTACACCGCAATCTGTGTAAACATGGAAATATCTACACCGATATCTGTAAAAACATGGAAATATCTACACCGCCATCTGTATAAACATGGAAATATCTACACCGCGATCTGTATAAACATGGAAATATCTACAGCACCATCTCTATAAACATTGAAATATCTGCACTGCCATCTGTAAAAACATGGAAATGTCTACACAGTCATCTGAATAAACATGGAAATATCTACACCACCATCTGTATAAACATGGAAATACCTACAATAGCATCAGTATACACATGGAAATATCTACACAGACATCTGTATAAATATGTAAATATCTACATCGCCATCTGTATAAACATGGAAATATCTACACTGCCATCTGTAGAAAGATGGAAATATCTACACCGCTATCTCTATATATATGGAAATATCTACACCGCCATCTCTATTAACATGAAAATATCTACACTGCCATCTGCATAAAGATGGAAGTATCCACTCCACCATGTGTATAAACACGGAAATATCTACACCACCATCTGTGTAAACATGGAAATATCTACACCGCTGTCTGTATAAACATGGAAATATCTACACCGCCATCTGCATGTCCATGGAAATATCTACGCCGCCATCTGTATAAACATGGAAATATCTACACGGTCATCTGTGTATAGATGGAAATATCAACACGGCCATCTGTACAAACATGGAAATATCTACACCGCTATCTCTATAAACATGGAAATATCTGCTCTGCCATCTGTAAAAACATGGAAATACCTATACAGTCAACTGTATAAACATGGAAATATCTACAATGCCATCTGTATACACACGGAAATATCTACACAGCCATCTGTATAAACATGTAAATATCTACACTGCTATCTCTATAAACATGGAAATGTCTACACCGCCATCTCTCTAAACATGAAAATATCTACACTGCCATCTCCATAAACATGGAACTAACTACTCCGCCATCTGTATAAATATGGAAACATCTACACTGCCATCTGTGTGAATAAGGAAATATCTACAATGCCATCTGTATAACGATATAAGTATCTGCACAGCGAGCTGTATAAACATGGAAATATCTACATCGCTATCTGTATAAACGTGGAAATATCAACACCGCTATCGGTATAAACATGGAAATATCTACAACGCCATCTATATAAACATGGAAATATCTACACCGCTATGTCTATAAACATGGAAATATCTACACCACTATCTTTATAAACATGGAAATATCTACACAGCTATCTGTATAAACATGGAAATATCTACACCGCTATCTGTATAAACATGGTAATATCTACACCACCATCTATATAAACATGGGAATATCTACACCGCCATCTGTATAAACATGGAAATATCTACAATGCCAACTGTAGAAAGATGGAATTATCTACACCGCAATCTGTGTAAACATGGAAATATCTACACCGATATCTGTAAAAACATGGAAATATCTACACCGCCATCTGTATAAACATGGAAATATCTACACCGCGATCTGTATAAACATGGAAATATCTACACCGCCATCTCTATAAACATTGAAATATCTACACCGCCATCTGTAAAAACATGGAAATATCTACACAGTCATCTGAATAAACATGGAAATATCTACACCACCATCTGTATAAACATGGAAATACCTACAATACCATCAGTATAGACATGGAAATGTTTACACAGACATCTGTATAAATATGGAAATATCTTCACCGCCATCTGTATAAACATGGAAATATCAACACTGCCATCTGTAGAAAGATGGAAATATCTACACCGCTATCTCTATAAATATGGAAATATCTACACCGCCATCTCTATAAACATGAAAATATCTACACTGCCATCTCCATAAAGATGGAAGTATCTACTCCGCCATGTGTATAAACACGGAAATATCTACACCACCATCTGTGTAAACATAGAAATATCTACACCGCTGTCTGTATAAACATGGAAATACCTACAACGCCGTCTGCATGTCCATGGAAATATCTACGCCGCCATCTGTAAAAACATGGAAATATCTACACGGCCATCTGTGTATAGATGGAAATATCAACACCGCCATCTGTACAAACATGGAAATATCTACACCGCTATCTCTATAAACATGGAAATATCTGCTCTGCCATCTGTAAAAACATGGAAATACCTATACAGTCATCTGTATAAACATGGAAATATCTACAATGCCATCTGTATACACATGGAAATACCTACACCGCCATCTGTATGAACATGCAAATATCTACACTGCAATCTCTATAAACATGGAAATATCTACACCGCCATCTCTATAAACATGAAAATATCTACACTGCCATCTCCATAAACATGGAACTAACTACTCCGCCATCTGTATAAACATGGAAACATCTACACCGCCATCTGTGTGAATAAGGAAATATCTACAATGCCATCTGTATAAAGATATAAATATCTGCACCGCGAGCTGTATAAACATGGAAATATCTACATCGCTATCTGTATAAACGCGGAAATATCAACACCGCTATCGGTATCAACATGGAAATATCTACAACGCCATCTATATAAACATGGAAATATCTACACCACTATATCTATAAACATGGAAATACCTACACCGCTATCTGTATAAACATGGAAATATCTACACCGCTATCTGCATAAACATGGAAATAACTACACCGCGATCTGTATAAACATGGAAATATCTACACCGCGATCTGTATAAACATGGAAATATCTTCACCTCGATCTGTATAAACATGGAAATATCTTCACCACGATCTGTATAAACATGGAAATATCTACACTGCTATCTGTATAAACATGGTAATATCTACACCGCCATCTATATAAACATGGAAATATCTACACCGACATCTGTATAAACATGGAAATATCTACAATGCCATCTGTAGAAAGATGGAAATATCTACACCACAATCTGTGTAAACATGGAAATATCTACACCGATATCTGTAAAAACATGGAAATATCTACACCGCCATCTGTATAAACATGGAAATATCTACACCGCGATCTATATAAACATGGAAATATCTACAGCGCCATCTCTATAAACATTGAAATATCTACACTGCCTTCTATAAAAACATGGAAATATCTACACAGTCATCTGAATAAACATCGAAATATCTACACCACCCTCTGTATAAACATGGAAATACCTACAATACCATCTGTATACACATGGAAATATCTACACAGCCATCTGTATAAACATGTAAATATCTACACTGCTATTTCTAGAAACATGGAAATATCTACACCGCCATCTCTATAAACATGAAAATATCTACACTGCCATCTCCATAAACATGGAACTAACTTCTCCGCCGTCTGTATAAACATGGAAACATCTACACTGCCATCTGTGTGAATAAGGAAACATCTACAATGCCATCTGTATAAAGATATAAATATCTGCACCGCGAGCTGTATAAACATGGAAATATCTACATCGCTATCTGTATAAATGTGGAAATATCAACACCGCTATCGGTATAAATATGGAAATATCTACCACGCCATCTATATAAACATGGAAATATCTACACTGCTATGTCTATAAACATGGAAATATCTACACCACCATCTATATAAACATGGAAATATCTACACCGCCATCTGTATAAACATGGAAATATCTACAATGCCATCTGTAGAAAGATGGAAATATCTACAACGCAATCTGTGTAAACATGGAAATATCTACACCGATATCTGTAAAAACATGGAAATATCTACACCGCCATCTGTATAAACATGGAAATATCTACACCGCGATCTGTATAAACATGGAAATATCTACAGCGCCATCTCTATAAACATTGAAATATCTGCACTGCCATCTGTAAAAACATGGAAATATCTACACAGTCATCTGAATAAACATGGAAATATCTACACCACCATCTGTATAAACATGGAAATACCTACAATAGCATCAGTATACACATGGAAATATCTACACAGACATCTGTATAAATATGTAAATATCTACATCGCCATCTGTATAAACAAGGAAATATCTACACTGCCATCTGTAGAAAGATGGAAATATCTACACCGCTATCTCTATATATATGGAAATATCTACACCGCCATCTCTATAAACATGAAAATATCTACACTGCCATCTCCATAAAGATGGAAGTATCCACTCCACCATGTGTATAAACACGGAAATATCTACACCACCATCTGTGTAAACATGGAAATATCTACACCGCTGTCTGTATAAACATGGAAATATCTACACCGCCATCTGCATGTCCATGGAAATATCTACGCCGCCATCTGTATAAACATGGAAATATCTACACGGTCATCTGTGTATAGATGGAAATATCAACACTGCCATCTGTACAAACATGGAAATATCTACACCGCTATCTCTATAAACATGGAAATATCTGCTCTGCCATCTGTAAAAACATGGAAATACGTATACAGTCAACTGTATAAACATGGAAATATCTACAATGCCATCTGTATACACATGGAAATATCTACACAGCCATCTGTATAAACATGTAAATATCTACACTGCTATCTCTATAAACATGGAAATGTCTACACCGCCATCTCTCTAAACATGAAAATATCTACACTGCCATCTCCATAAAAATGGAACTAACTACTCCGCCATCTGTATAAATATGGAAACATCTACACTGCCATCTGTGTGAATAAGGAAATATCTACAATGCCATCTGTATAAAGATATGAATATCTGCACCGAGAGCTGTATAAACATGGAAATATCTACATCGCTATCTGTATAAACGTGGAAATATCAACACCGCTATCGGTATAAACATGGAAATATCTACAACGCCATCTATATAAACATGGAAATATCTACACCGCTATGTCTATAAACATGGAAATATCTACACCGCTATCTGTATAAACATGGAAATATCTACACAGCTATCTGTATAAACATGGAAATATCTACACCGCTATCTGTATAAACATGGTAATATCTACACCTCCATCTATATAAACATGGGAATATCTACACCACCATCTGTATAAACATGGAAATATCTACAATGCCAACTGTAGAAAGATGGAATTATCTACACCGCAATCTGTGTAAACATGGAAATATCTACACCGATATCTGTAAAAACATGGAAATATCTACACCGCCATCTGTATAAACATGGAAATATCTACACCGCGATCTGTATAAACATGGAAATATCTACACCGCCATCTCTATAAACATTGAAATATCTACACCGCCATCTGTAAAAACATGGAAATATCTACACAGTCATCTGAATAAACATGGAAATATCTACACCACCATCTGTATAAACATGGAAATACCTACAATAGCATCAGTATACATATGGAAATGTTTACACAGACATCTGTATAAATATGGAAATATCTACACCGCCATCTGTATAAACATGGAAATTTCTACACTGCCATCTGTAGAAAGATGGAAATATCTACACCGCTATCTCTATAAATATGGAAATATCTACACCGCCATCTCTATAAACATGAAAATATCTACACTGCCATCTCCATAAAGATGGAAGTATCCACTCCACCATGTGTATAAACACGGAAATATCTACACCACCATCTGTGTAAACATAGAAATATCTACACCGCTGTCTGTATAAACATGGAAATACCTACACCGCCGTCTGCATGTCCATGGAAATATCTACGCCGCCATCTGTAAAAACATGGAAATATCTACACGGCCATCTGTGTATAGATGGAAATATCAACACCGCCATCTGTACTAACATGGAAATATCTACACCGCTATCTCTATAAACATGGAAATATCTGCTCTGCCATCTGTAAAAACATGGAAATACCTATACAGTCATCTGTATAAACATGGAAATATCTACAATGCCATCTGTATACACATGGAAATACCTACACCGCCATCTGTATGAACATGCAAATATCTACACGGCAATCTCTATAAACATGGAAATATCTACACCGCCATCTCTATAAACATGAAAATATCTACACTGCCATCTCCATAAACGTGGAATTAACTACTCCGCCATCTGTATAAACATGGAAACATCTACACCGCCATCTGTGTGAATAAGGAAATATCTACAATGCCGTCTGTATAAAGACATAAATATCTGCACCGCGAGCTGTATAAACATGGAAATATCTACATCGCTATCTGTATAAACGCGGAAATATCAACACCGCTATCGGTATAAACATGGAAATATCTACAACGCCATCTATATAAACATGGAAATATCTACACCACTATATCTATAAACATGGAAATACCTACACCGCTATCTCTATAAACATGGAAATATCTACACCGCTGTCTGTATAAACATGGAAATATCTACACCGCTATCTGCATAAACATGGAAATATCTACACCGCGATCTGTATAAACATGGAAATATCTACACCGCGATCTGTATAAACATGGAAATATCTTCACCTCGATCTGTATAAACATGGAAATATCTTCACCACGATCTGTATAAACATGGAAATATCTACACCGCTATCTGTATAAACATGGTAATATCTACACCGCCATCTATATAAACATGGAAATATCTACACCGACATCTGTATAAACATGTAAATATCTACAATGCCATCTGTAGAAAGATGGAAATATCTACACCACAATCTGTGTAAACATGGAAATATCTACACCGATATCTGTAAAAACATGGAAATATCTACACCGCCATCTGTATAAACATGGAAATATCTACACCGCGATCTATATAAACATGGAAATATCTACAGCGCCATCTCTATAAACATTGAAATATCTACACTGCCTTCTATAAAAACATGGAAATATCTACACAGTCATCTGAATAAACATCGAAATATCTACACCACCCTCTGTATAAACATGGAAATACCTACAATACCATCTGTATACACATGGAAATATCTACACAGCCATCTGTATAAACATGTAAATATCTACACTGCTATTTCTAGAAACATGGAAATATCTACACCGCCATCTCTATAAACATGAAAATATCTACACTGCCATCTCCATAAACATGGAACTAACTACTCCGCCATCTGTATAAACATGGAAACATCTACACCGCCATCTGTGTGAATAAGGAAACATCTACAATGCCATCTGTATAAAGATATAAATATCTGCACCGCGAGCTGTATAAACATGGAAATATCTACATCGCTATCTGTATAAACGTGGAAATATCAACACCGCTATCGGTATAAATATGGAAATATCTACCACGCCATCTATATAAACATGGAAATATCTACACTGCTATGTCTATAAACATGGAAATATCTACACCGCTATCTGTATAAACATGGAAATATCTACACCACTATCTGTATAAACATGGAAATATCTACACCGCTATCTGTATAAACATGGTAATATCTACACCACCATCTATATAAACATGGAAATATCTACACCGCCATCTGTATAAACATGGAAATATCTACAATGCCATCTGTAGAAAGATGGAAATATCTACACCGCAATCTGTGTAAACATGGAAATATCTACACCGATATCTGTAAAAACATGGAAATATCTACACCGCCATCTGTATAAACATGGAAATATCTACACCGCGATCTGTATAAACATGGAAATATCTACAGTGCCATCTCTATAAACATTGAAATATCTGCACTGCCATCTGTAAAAACATGGAAATATCTACCCAGTCATCTGAATAAACATGGAAATATCTACACCACCATCTGTATAAACATGGAAATACCTACAATAGCATCAGTATACACATGGAAATATCTACACAGACATCTGTATAAATATGTAAATATCTACATTGCCATCTGTATAAACATGGAAATATCTACACTGCCATCTGTAGAAAGATGGAAATATCTACACCGCTATCTCTATATATATGGAAATATCTACACCGCCATCTCTATAAACATGAAAATATCTACACTGCCGTCTCCATAAAGATGGAAGTATCCACTCCACCATGTGTATAAACACGGAAATATCTACACCACCATCTGTGTAAACATGGAAATATCTACACCGCTGTCTGTATAAACATGGAAATATCTACACCGCCATCTGCATGTCCATGGAAATATCTACGCCGCCATCTGTATAAACATGGAAATATCTACACGGTCATCTGTGTATAGATGGAAATATCAACACTGCCATCTGTACAAACATGGAAATATCTACACCGCTATCTCTATAAACATGGAAATATCTGCTCTGCCATCTGTAAAAACATGGAAATACGTATACAGTCAACTGTATAAACATGGAAATATCTACAATGCCATCTGTATACACATGGAAATATCTACACAGCCATCTGTATAAACATGTAAATATCTACACTGCTATCTCTATAAACATGGAAATGTCTACACCGCCATCTCTCTAAACATGAAAATATCTACACTGCCATCTCCATAAAAATGGAACTAACTACTCCGCCATCTGTATAAATATGGAAACATCTACACTGCCATCTGTGTGAATAAGGAAATATCTACAATGCCATCTGTATAAAGATATAAATATCTGCACCGCGAGCTGTATAAACATGGAAATATCTACATCGCTATCTGTATAAACGTGGAAATATCAACACCGCTATCGGTATAAACATGGAAATATCTACAACGCCATCTATATAAACATGGAAATATCTACACCGCTATGTCTATAAACATGGAAATATCTACACCGCTATCTGTATAAACATGGAAATATCTACACCGCTATCTGTATAAACATGGAAATATCTACACCGCTATCTGTATAAACATGGTAATATCTACACCGCTATCTGTATAAACATGGTAATATCTACACCACCATCTATATAAACATGGGAATATCTACACCACCATCTGTATAAACATGGAAATATCTACAATGCCAACTGTAGAAAGATGGAATTATCTACACCGCAATCTGTGTAAACATGGAAATATCTACACCGATATCTGTAAAAACATGGAAATATCTACACCGCCATCTGTATAAACATGGAAATATCTACACCGCGATCTGTATAAACATGGAAATATCTACACCGCCATCTCTATAAACATTGAAATATCTACACCGCCATCTGTAAAAACATGGAAATATCTACACAGTCATCTGAATAAACATGGAAATATCTACACCACCATCTGTATAAACATGGAAATACCTACAATACCATCAGTATACATATGGAAATGTTTACACAGACATCTGTATAAATATGGAAATATCTACACCGCCATCTGTATAAACATGGAAATTTCTACACTGCCATCTGTAGAAAGATGGAAATATCTACACCGCTATCTCTATAAATATGGAAATATCTACACCGCCATCTCTATAAACATGAAAATATCTACACTGCCATCTCCATAAAGATGGAAGTATCCACTCCACCATGTGTATAAACACGGAAATATCTACACCACCATCTGTGTAAACATAGAAATATCTACACCGCTGTCTGTATAAACATGGAAATACCTACACCGCCGTCTGCATGTCCATGGAAATATCTACGCCGCCATCTGTAAAAACATGGAAATATCTACACGGCCATGTGTGTATAGATGGAAATATCAACACCGCCATCTGTACTAACATGGAAATATCTACACCGCTATCTCTATAAACATGGAAATATCTGCTCTGCCATCTGTAAAAACATGGAAATACCTATACAGTCATCTGTATAAACATGGAAATATCTACAATGCCATCTGTATACACATGGAAATACCTACACCGCCATCTGTATGAACATGCAAATATCTACACGGCAATCTCTATAAACATGGAAATATCTACACCGCCATCTCTATAAACATGAAAATAACTACACTGCCATCTCCATAAACGTGGAATTAACTACTCCGCCATCTGTATAAACATGGAAACATCTACACCGCCATCTGTGTGAATAAGGAAATATCTACAATGCCGTCTGTATAAAGACATAAATATCTGCACCGCGAGCTGTATAAACATGGAAATATCTACATCGCTATCTGTATAAACGCGGAAATATCAACACCGCTATCGGTATAAACATGGAAATATCTACAACGCCATCTATATAAACATGGAAATATCTACACCACTATATCTATAAACATGGAAATACCTACACCGCTATCTCTATAAACATGGAAATATCTACACCGCTGTCTGTATAAACATGGAAATATCTACACCGCTATCTGCATAAACATGGAAATATCTACACCGCGATCTGTATAAACATGGAAATATCTACACCGCGATCTGTATAAACATGGAAATATCTTCACCTCGATCTGTATAAACATGGAAATATCTTCACCACGATCTGTATAAACATGGAAATATCTACACCGCTATCTGTATAAACATGGTAATATCTACACCGCCATCTATATAAACATGGAAATATCTACACCGACATCTGTATAAACATGTAAATATCTACAATGCCATCTGTAGAAAGATGGAAATATCTACACCACAATCTGTGTAAACATGGAAATATCTACACCGATATCTGTAAAAACATGGAAATATCTACACCGCCATCTGTATAAACATGGAAATATCTACACCGCGATCTATATAAACATGGAAATATCTACAGCGCCATCTCTATAAACATTGAAATATCTACACTGCCTTCTATAAAAACATGGAAATATCTACACAGTCATCTGAATAAACATCGAAATATCTACACCACCCTCTGTATAAACATGGAAATACCTACAATACCATCTGTATACACATGGAAATATCTACACAGCCATCTGTATAAACATGTAAATATCTACACTGCTATTTCTAGAAACATGGAAATATCTACACCGCCATCTCTATAAACATGAAAATATCTACACTGCCATCTCCATAAACATGGAACTAACTACTCCGCCATCTGTATAAACATGGAAACATCTACACCGCCATCTGTGTGAATAAGGAAACATCTACAATGCCATCTGTATAAAGATATAAATATCTGCACCGCGAGCTGTATAAACATGGAAATATCTACATCGCTATCTGTATAAACGTGGAAATATCAACACCGCTATCGGTATAAATATGGAAATATCTACCACGCCATCTATATAAACATGGAAATATCTACACTGCTATGTCTATAAACATGGAAATATCTACACCGCTATCTGTATAAACATGGAAATATCTACACCACTATCTGTATAAACATGGAAATATCTACACCGCTATCTGTATAAACATGGTAACATCTACACCACCATCTATATAAACATGGAAATATCTACACCGCCATCTGTATAAACATGGAAATATCTACAATGCCATCTGTAGAAAGATGGAAATATCTACACCGCAATCTGTGTAAACATGGAAATATCTACACCGATATCTGTAAAAACATGGAAATATCTACACCGCCATCTGTATAAACATGGAAATATCTACACCGCGATCTGTATAAACATGGAAATATCTACAGCGCCATCTCTATAAACATTGAAATATCTGCACTGCCATCTGTAAAAACATGGAAATATCTACCCAGTCATCTGAATAAACATGGAAATATCTACACCACCATCTGTATAAACATGGAAATACCTACAATAGCATCAGTATACACATGGAAATATCTACACAGACATCTGTATAAATATGTAAATATCTACATTGCCATCTGTATAAACATGGAAATATCTACACTGCCATCTGTAGAAAGATGGAAATATCTACACCGCTATCTCTATATATATGGAAATATCTACACCGCCATCTCTATAAACATGAAAATATCTACACTGCCATCTCCATAAAGATGGAAGTATCCACTCCACCATGTGTATAAACACGGAAATATCTACACCACCATCTGTGTAAACATGGAAATATCTACACCGCTGTCTGTATAAACATGGAAATATCTACACCGCCATCTGCATGTCCATGGAAATATCTACGCCGCCATCTGTATAAACATGGAAATATCTACACGGACATCTGTGTATAGATGGAAATATCAACACTGCCATCTGTACAAACATGGAAATATCTACACCGCTATCTCTATAAACATGGAAATATCTGCTCTGCCATCTGTAAAAACATGGAAATACGTATACAGTCAACTGTATAAACATGGAAATATCTACAATGCCATCTGTATACACATGGAAATATCTACACAGCCATCTGTATAAACATGTAAATATCTACACTGCTATCTCTATAAACATGGAAATGTCTACACCGCCATCTCTCTAAACATGAAAATATCTACACTGCCATCTCCATAAAAATGGAACTAACTACTCCGCCATCTGTATAAATATGGAAACATCTACACTGCCATCTGTGTGAATAAGGAAATATCTACAATGCCATCTGTATAAAGATATAAATATCTGCACCGCGAGCTGTATAAACATGGAAATATCTACATCGCTATCTGTATAAACGTGGAAATATCAACACCGCTATCGGTATAAACATGGAAATATCTACAACGCCATCTATATAAACATGGAAATATCTACACCGCTATGTCTATAAACATGGAAATATCTACACCGCTATCTGTATAAACATGGAAATATCTACACAGCTATCTGTATAAACATGGAAATATCTACACCGCTATCTGTATAAACATGGTAATATCTACACCACCATCTATATAAACATGGGAATATCTACACCACCATCTGTATAAACATGGAAATATCTACAATGCCAACTGTAGAAAGATGGAATTATCTACACCGCAATCTGTGTAAACATGGAAATATCTACACCGATATCTGTAAAAACATGGAAATATCTACACCGCCATCTGTATAAACATGGAAATATCTACACCGCGATCTGTATAAACATGGAAATATCTACACCGCCATCTCTATAAACATTGAAATATCTACACCGCCATCTGTAAAAACATGGAAATATCTACACAGTCATCTGAATAAACATGGAAATATCTACACCACCATCTGTATAAACATGGAAATACCTACAATACCATCAGTATACATATGGAAATGTTTACACAGACATCTGTATAAATATGGAAATATCTACACCGCCATCTGTATAAACATGGAAATTTCTACACTGCCATCTGTAGAAAGATGGAAATATCTACACCGCTATCTCTATAAATATGGAAATATCTACACCGCCATCTCTATAAACATGAAAATATCTACACTGCCATCTCCATAAAGATGGAAGTATCCACTCCACCATGTGTATAAACACGGAAATATCTACACCACCATCTGTGTAAACATAGAAATATCTACACCGCTGTCTGTATAAACATGGAAATACCTACACCGCCGTCTGCATGTCCATGGAAATATCTACGCCGCCATCTGTAAAAACATGGAAATATCTACACTGCCATCTGTGTAGAGATGGAAATATCAACACCGCCATCTGTACTAACATGGAAATATCTACACCGCTATCTCTATAAACATGGAAATATCTGCTCTGCCATCTGTAAAAACATGGAAATACCTATACAGTCATCTGTATAAACATGGAAATATCTACAATGCCATCTGTATACACATGGAAATACCTACACCGCCATCTGTATGAACATGCAAATATCTACACGGCAATCTCTATAAACATGGAAATATCTACACCGCCATCTCTATAAACATGAAAATATCTACACTGCCATCTCCATAAACGTGGAATTAACTACTCCGCCATCTGTATAAACATGGAAACATCTACACCGCCATCTGTGTGAATAAGGAAATATCTACAATGCCGTCTGTATAAAGATATAAATATCTGCACCGCGAGCTGTATAAACATGGAAATATCTACATCGCTATCTGTATAAATGCGGAAATATCAACACCGCTATCGGTATAAACATGGAAATATCTACAACGCCATCTATATAAACATGGAAATATCTACACCACTATATCTATAAACATGGAAATACCTACACCGCTATCTCTATGAACATGGAAATATCTACACCGCTATCTGTATAAACATGGAAATATCTACACCGCTATCTGCATAAACATGGAAATATCTACACCGCGATCTGTATAAACATGGAAATATCTACACCGCGATCTGTATAAACATGGAAATATCTTCACCTCGATCTGTATAAACATGGAAATATCTTCACCACGATCTGTATAAACATGGAAATATCTACACCGCTATCTGTATAAACATGGTAATATCTACACCGCCATCTATATAAACATGGAAATATCTACACCGACATCTGTATAAACATGGAAATATCTACAATGCCATCTGTAGAAAGATGGAAATATCTACACCACAATCTGTGTAAACATGGAAATATCTACACCGATATCTGTAAAAACATGGAAATATCTACACCGCCATCTGTATAAACATGGAAATATCTACACCGCGATCTATATAAACATGGAAATATCTACAGCGCCATCTCTATAAACATTGAAATATCTACACTGCCTTCTATAAAAACATGGAAATATCTACACAGTCATCTGAATAAACATCGAAATATCTACACCACCCTCTGTATAAACATGGAAATACCTACAATACCATCTGTATACACATGGAAATATCTACACAGCCATCTGTATAAACATGTAAATATCTACACTGCTATTTCTAGAAACATGGAAATATCTACACCGCCATCTCTATAAACATGAAAACATCTACACTGCCATCTCCATAAACATGGAACTAACTACTCCGCCATCTGTATAAACATGGAAACATCTACACCGCCATCTGTGTGAATAAGGAAACATCTACAATGCCATCTGTATAAAGATATAAATATCTGCACAGCGAGCTGTATAAACATGGAAATATCTACATCGCTATCTGTATAAACGTGGAAATATCAACACCGCTATCGGTATAAATATGGAAATATCTACCACGCCATCTATATAAACATGGAAATATCTACACTGCTATGTCTATAAACATGGAAATATCTACACCGCTATCTGTATAAACATGGAAATATCTACACCACTATCTGTATAAACATGGAAATATCTACACCGCTATCTGTATAAACATGGTAATATCTACACCACCATCTATATAAACATGGAAATATCTACACCGCCATCTGTATAAACATGGAAATATCTACAATGCCATCTGTAGAAAGATGGAAATATCTACACCGCAATCTGTGTAAACATGGAAATATCTACACCGATATCTGTAAAAACATGGAAATATCTACACCGCCATCTGTATAAACATGGAAATATCTACACCGCGATCTGTATAAACATGGAAATATCTACAGCGCCATCTCTATAAACATTGAAATATCTGCACTGCCATCTGTAAAAACATGGAAATATCTACACAGTCATCTGAATAAACATGGAAATATCTACACCACCATCTGTATAAACATGGAAATACCTACAATAGCATCAGTATACACATGGAAATATCTACACAGACATCTGTATAAATATGTAAATATCTACGTCGCCATCTGTATAAACATGGAAATATCTACACTGCCATCTGTAGAAAGATGGAAATATCTACACCGCTATCTCTATATATATGGAAATATCTACACCGCCATCTCTATAAACATGAAAATATCTACACTGCCATCTCCATAAAGATGGAAGTATCCACTCCACCATGTGTATAAACACGGAAATATCTACACCACCATCTGTGTAAACATGGAAATATCTACACCGCTGTCTGTATAAACATGGAAATATCTACACCGCCATCTGCATGTCCATGGAAATATCTACGCCGCCATCTGTATAAACATGGAAATATCTACACGGTCATCTGTGTATAGATGGAAATATCAACACCGCCATCTGTACAAACATGGAAATATCTACACCGCTATCTCTATAAACATGGAAATATCTGCTCTGCCATCTGTAAAAACATGGAAATACCTATACAGTCAACTGTATAAACATGGAAATATCTACAATGCCATCTGTATACACACGGAAATATCTACACAGCCATCTGTATAAACATGTAAATATCTACACTGCTATCTCTATAAACATGGAAATGTCTACACCGCCATCTCTCTAAACATGAAAATATCGACACTGCCATCTCCATAAACATGGAACTAACTACTCTGCCATCTGTATAAATATGGAAACATCTACACTGCCATCTGTGTGAATCAGGAAATATCTACAATGCCATCTGTATAACGATATAAATATCTGCACCGCGAGCTGTATAAACATGGAAATATCTACATCGCTATCTGTATAAACGTGGAAATATCAACACCGCTATCGGTATAAACATGGAAATATCTACAACGCCATCTATATAAACATGGAAATATCTACACCGCTATGTCTATAAACATGGAAATATCTACACCGCTATCTGTATAAACATGGAAATATCTACACAGCTATCTGTATAAACATGGAAATATCTACACCGCTATCTGTATAAACATGGTAATATCTACACCACCATCTATATAAACATGGGAATATCTACACCACCATCTGTATAAACATGGAAATATCTACAATGCCAACTGTAGAAAGATGGAATTATCTACACCGCAATCTGTGTAAACATGGAAATATCTACACCGATATCTGTAAAAACATGGAAATATCTACACCGCCATCTGTATAAACATGGAAATATCTACACCGCGATCTGTATAAACATGGAAATATCTACACCGCCATCTCTATAAACATTGAAATATCTACACCGCCATCTGTAAAAACATGGAAATATCTACACAGTCATCTGAATAAACATGGTAATATCTACACCACCATCTGTATAAACATGGAAATACCTACAATACCATCAGTATACATATGGAAATGTTTACACAGACATCTGTATAAATATGGAAATATCTACACCGCCATCTGTATAAACATGGAAATTTCTACACTGCCATCTGTAGAAAGATGGAAATATCTACACCGCTATCTCTATAAATATGGAAATATCTACACCGCCATCTCTATAAACATGAAAATATCTACACTGCCATCTCCATAAAGATGGAAGTATCCACTCCACCATGTGTATAAACACGGAAATATCTACACCACCATCTGTGTAAACATAGAAATATCTACACCGCTGTCTGTATAAACATGGAAATACCTACACCGCCGTCTGCATGTCCATGGAAATATCTACGCCGCCATCTGTAAAAACATGGAAATATCTACACGGCCATCTGTGTATAGATGGAAATATCAACACCGCCATCTGTACTAACATGGAAATATCTACACCGCTATCTCTATAAACATGGAAATATCTGCTCTGCCATCTGTAAAAACATGGAAATACCTATACAGTCATCTGTATAAACATGGAAATATCTACAATGCCATCTGTATACACATGGAAATACCTACACCGCCATCTGTATGAACATGCAAATATCTACACGGCAATCTCTATAAACATGGAAATATCTACACCGCCATCTCTATAAACATGAAAATATCTACACTGCCATCTCCATAAACGTGGAATTAACTACTCCGCCATCTGTATAAACATGGAAACATCTACACCGCCATCTGTGTGAATAAGGAAATATCTACAATGCCGTCTGTATAAAGATATAAATATCTGCACCGCGAGCTGTATAAACATGGAAATATCTACATCGCTATCTGTATAAACGCGGAAATATCAACACCGCTATCGGTATAAACATGGAAATATCTACAACGCCATCTATATAAACATGGAAATATCTACACCACTATATCTATAAACATGGAAATACCTACACCGCTATCTCTATAAACATGGAAATATCTACACCGCTATCTGTATAAACATGGAAATATCTACACCGCTATCTGCATAAACATGGAATTATCTACACCGCGATCTGTATAAACATGGAAATATCTACACCGCGATCTGTATAAACATGGAAATATCTTCACCTCGATCTGTATAAACATGGAAATATCTTCACCACGATCTGTATAAACATGGAAATATCTACACCGCTATCTGTATAAACATGGTAATATCTACACCGCCATCTATATAAACATGGAAATATCTACACCGACATCTGTATAAACATGGAAATATCTACAATGCCATCTGTAGAAAGATGGAAATATCTACACCACAATCTGTGTAAACATGGAAATATCTACACCGATATCTGTAAAAACATGGAAATATCTACACCGCCATCTGTATAAACATGGAAATATCTACACCGCGATCTATATAAACATGGAAATATCTACAGCGCCATCTCTATAAACATTGAAATATCTACACTGCCTTCTATAAAAACATGGAAATATCTACACAGTCATCTGAATAAACATCGAAATATCTACACCACCCTCTGTATAAACATGGAAATACCTACAATACCATCTGTATACACATGGAAATATCTACACAGCCATCTGTATAAACATGTAAATATCTACACTGCTATTTCTAGAAACATGGAAATATCTACACCGCCATCTCTATAAACATGAAAATATCTACACTGCCATCTCCATAAACATGGAACTAACTACTCCGCCATCTGTATAAACATGGAAACATCTACACCGCCATCTGTGTGAATAAGGAAACATCTACAATGCCATCTGTATAAAGATATAAATATCTGCACCGCGAGCTGTATAAACATGGAAATATCTACATCGCTATCTGTATAAACGTGGAAATATCAACACCGCTATCGGTATAAATATGGAAATATCTACCACGCCATCTATATAAACATGGAAATATCTACACTGCTATGTCTATAAACATGGAAATATCTACACCGCTATCTGTATAAACATGGAAATATCTACACCACTATCTGTATAAACATGGAAATATCTACACCGCTATCTGTATAAACATGGTAATATCTACACCACCATCTATATAAACATGGAAATATCTACACCGCCATCTGTATAAACATGGAAATATCTACAATGCCATCTGTAGAAAGATGGAAATATCTACACCGCAATCTGTGTAAACATGGAAATATCTACACCGATATCTGTAAAAACATGGAAATATCTACACCGCCATCTGTATAAACATGGAAATATCTACACCGCGATCTGTATAAACATGGAAATATCTACAGCGCCATCTCTATAAACATTGAAATATCTGCACTGCCATCTGTAAAAACATGGAAATATCTACACAGTCATCTGAATAAACATGGAAATATCTACACCACCATCTGTATAAACATGGAAATACCTACAATAGCATCAGTATACACATGGAAATATCTACACAGACATCTGTATAAATATGTAAATATCTACATCGCCATCTGTATAAACATGGAAATATCTACACTGCCATCTGTAGAAAGATGGAAATATCTACACCGCTATCTCTATATATATGGAAATATCTACACCGCCATCTCTATAAACATGAAAATATCTACACTACCATCTCCATAAAGATGGAAGTATCCACTCCACCATGTGTATAAACACGGAAATATCTACACCACCATCTGTGTAAACATGGAAATATCTACACCGCTGTCTGTATAAACATGGAAATATCTACACCGCCATCTTCATGTCCATGGAAATATCTACGCCGCCATCTGTATAAACATGGAAATATCTACACGGTCATCTGTGTATAGATGGAAATATCAACACCGCCATCTGTACAAACATGGAAATATCTACACCGCTATCTCTATAAACATGGAAATATCTGCTCTGCCATCTGTAAAAACATGGAAATACCTATACAGTCAACTGTATAAACATGGAAATATCTACAATGCCATCTGTATACACACGGAAATATCTACACAGCCATCTGTATAAACATGTAAATATCTACACTGCTATCTCTATAAACATGGAAATGTCTACACCGCCATCTCTCTAAACATGAAAATATCGACACTGCCATCTCCATAAACATGGAACTAACTACTCTGCCATCTGTATAAATATGGAAACATCTACACTGCCATCTGTGTGAATCAGGAAATATCTACAATGCCATCTGTATAACGATATAAATATCTGCACCGCGAGCTGTATAAACATGGAAATATCTACATCGCTATCTGTATAAACGTGGAAATATCAACACCGCTATCGGTATAAACATGGAAATATCTACAACGCCATCTATATAAACATGGAAATATCTACACCGCTATGTCTATAAACATGGAAATATCTACACCGCTATCTGTATAAACATGGAAATATCTACACAGCTATCTGTATAAACATGGAAATATCTACACCGCTATCTGTATAAACATGGTAATATCTACACCACCATCTATATAAACATGGGAATATCTACACCACCATCTGTATAAACATGGAAATATCTACAATGCCAACTGTAGAAAGATGGAATTATCTACACCGCAATCTGTGTAAACATGGAAATATCTACACCGATATCTGTAAAAACATGGAAATATCTACACCGCCATCTGTATAAACATGGAAATATCTACACCGCGATCTGTATAAACATGGAAATATCTACACCGCCATCTCTATAAACATTGAAATATCTACACCGCCATCTGTAAAAACATGGAAATATCTACACAGTCATCTGAATAAACATGGAAATATCTACACCACCATCTGTATAAACATGGAAATACCTACAATACCATCAGTATACATATGGAAATGTTTACACAGACATCTGTATAAATATGGAAATATCTACACCGCCATCTGTATAAACATGGAAATTTCTACACTGCCATCTGTAGAAAGATGGAAATATCTACACCGCTATCTCTATAAATATGGAAATATCTACACCGCCATCTCTATAAACATGAAAATATCTACACTGCCATCTCCATAAAGATGGAAGTATCTACTCCACCATGTGTATAAACACGGAAATATCTACACCACCATCTGTGTAAACATAGAAATATCTACACCGCTGTCTGTATAAACATGGAAATACCTACACCGCCGTCTGCATGTCCATGGAAATATCTACGCCGCCATCTGTAAAAACATGGAAATATCTACACGGCCATCTGTGTATAGATGGAAATATCAACACCGCCATCTGTACAAACATGGAAATATCTACACCGCTATCTCTATAAACATGGAAATATCTGCTCTGCCATCTGTAAAAACATGGAAATACCTATACAGTCATCTGTATAAACATGGAAATATCTACAATGCCATCTGTATACACATGGAAATACCTACACCGCCATCTGTATGAACATGCAAATATCTACACGGCAATCTCTATAAACATGGAAATATCTACACCGCCATCTGTATAAACATGGAAATATCTACACCGCGATCTGTATAAACATGGAAATATCTACAGCGCCATCTCTATAAACATTGAAATATCTGCACTGCCATCTGTAAAAACATGGAAATATCTACACAGTCATCTGAATAAACATGGAAATATCTACACCACCATCTGTATAAACATGGAAATACCTACAATAGCATCAGTATACACATGGAAATATCTACACAGACCTCTGTATAAATATGTAAATATCTACATCGCCATCTGTATAAACATGGAAATATCTACACTGCCATCTGTAGAAAGATGGAAATATCTACACCGCTATCTCTATATATATGGAAATATCTACACCGCCATCTCTATAAACATGAAAATATCTACACTGCCATCTCCATAAAGATGGAAGTATCCACTCCACCATGTGTATAAACACGGAAATATCTACACCACCATCTGTGTAAACATGGAAATATCTACACCGCTGTCTGTATAAACATGGAAATATCTACACCGCCATCTTCATGTCCATGGAAATATCTACGCCGCCATCTGTATAAACATGGAAATATCTACACGGTCATCTGTGTATAGATGGAAATATCAACACCGCCATCTGTACAAACATGGAAATATCTACACCGCTATCTCTATAAACATGGAAATATCTGCTCTGCCATCTGTAAAAACATGGAAATACCTATACAGTCAACTGTATAAACATGGAAATATCTACAATGCCATCTGTATACACACGGAAATATCTACACAGCCATCTGTATAAACATGTAAATATCTACACTGCTATCTCTATAAACATGGAAATGTCTACACCGCCATCTCTCTAAACATGAAAATATCGACACTGCCATCTCCATAAACATGGAACTAACTACTCCGCCATCTGTATAAATATGGAAACATCTACACTGCCATCTGTGTGAATCAGGAAATATCTACAATGCCATCTGTATAACGATATAAATATCTGCACCGCGAGCTGTATAAACATGGAAATATCTACATCGCTATCTGTATAAACGTGGAAATATCAACACCGCTATCGGTATAAACATGGAAATATCTACAACGCCATCTATATAAACATGGAAATATCTACACCGCTATGTCTATAAACATGGAAATATCTACACCGCTATCTGTATAAACATGGAAATATCTACACAGCTATCTGTATAAACATGGAAATATCTACACCGCTATCTGTATAAACATGGTAATATCTACACCACCATCTATATAAACATGGGAGTATCTACACCACCATCTGTATAAACATGGAAATATCTACAATGCCAACTGTAGAAAGATGGAATTATCTACACCGCAATCTGTGTAAACATGGAAATATCTACACCGATATCTGTAAAAACATGGAAATATCTACACCGCCATCTGTATAAACATGGAAATATCTACACCGCGATCTGTATAAACATGGAAATATCTACACCGCCATCTCTATAAACATTGAAATATCTACACCGCCATCTGTAAAAACATGGAAATATCTACACAGTCATCTGAATAAACATGGAAATATCTACACCACCATCTGTATAAACATGGAAATACCTACAATACCATCAGTATACATATGGAAATGTTTACACAGACATCTGTATAAATATGGAAATATCTACACCGCCATCTGTATAAACATGGAAATTTCTACACTGCCATCTGTAGAAAGATGGAAATATCTACACCGCTATCTCTATAAATATGGAAATATCTACACCGCCATCTCTATAAACATGAAAATATCTACACTGCCATCTCCATAAAGATGGAAGTATCTACTCCACCATGTGTATAAACACGGAAATATCTACACCACCATCTGTGTAAACATAGAAATATCTACACCGCTGTCTGTATAAACATGGAAATACCTACACCGCCGTCTGCATGTCCATGGAAATATCTACGCCGCCATCTGTAAAAACATGGAAATATCTACACGGCCATCTGTGTATAGATGGAAATATCAACACCGCCATCTGTACTAACATGGAAATATCTACACCGCTATCTCTATAAACATGGAAATATCTGCTCTGCCATCTGTAAAAACATGGAAATACCTATACAGTCATCTGTATAAACATGGAAATATCTACAATGCCATCTGTATACACATGGAAATACCTACACCGCCATCTGTATGAACATGCAAATATCTACACGGCAATCTCTATAAACATGGAAATATCTACACCGCCATCTCTATAAACATGAAAATATCTACACTGCCATCTCCATAAACGTGGAATTAACTACTCCGCCATCTGTATAAACATGGAAACATCTACACCGCCATCTGTGTGAATAAGGAAATATCTACAATGCCATCTGTATAAAGATATAAATATCTGCACCGCGAGCTGTATAAACATGGAAATATCTACATCGCTATCTGTATAAACGCGGAAATATCAACACCGCTATCGGTATAAACATGGAAATATCTACAACGCCATCTATATAAACATGGAAATATCTACACCACTATATCTATAAAAATGGAAATACCTACACCGCTATCTCTATAAACATGGAAATATCTACACCGCTATCTGTATAAACATGGAAATATCTACACCGCTATCTGCATAAACATGGAAATATCTACACCGCGATCTGTATAAACATGGAAATATCTACACCGCGATCTGTATAAACATGGAAATATCTTCACCTCGATCTGTATAAACATGGAAATATCTTCACCACGATCTGTATAAACATGGAAATATCTACACCGCTATCTGTATAAACATGGTAATATCTACACCGCCATCTATATAAACATGGAAATATCTACACCGACATCTGTATAAACATGGAAATATCTACAATGCCATCTGTAGAAAAATGGAAATATCTACACCACAATCTGTGTAAACATGGAAATATCTACACCGCCATCTCTATAAACATGAAAATATCTACACTGCCATCTCCATAAACATGGAACTAACTACTCCGCCATCTGTATAAACATGGAAACATCTACACCGCCATCTGTGTGAATAAGGAAACATCTACAATGCCATCTGTATAAAGATATAAATATCTGCACCGCGAGCTTTATAAACATGGAAATATCTACATCGCTATCTGTATAAACGTGGAAATATCAACACCGCTATCGGTATAAATATGGAAATATCTACCACGCCATCTATATAAACATGGAAATATCTACACTGCTATCTCTATAAACATGGAAATATCTACACCGCTATCTGTATAAACATGGAAATATCTACACCACTATCTGTATAAACATGGAAATATCTACACCGCTATCTGTATAAACATGGTAATATCTACACCACCATCTATATAAACATGGAAATATCTACACCGCCATCTGTATAAACATGGAAATATCTACAATGCCATCTGTAGAAAGATGGAAATATCTACACCGCAATCTGTGTAAACATGGAAATATCTACACCGATATCTGTAAAAACATGGAAATATCTACACCGCCATCTGTATAAACATGGAAATATCTACACCGCGATCTGTATAAACATGGAAATATCTACAGCGCCATCTCTATAAACATTGAAATATCTGCACTGCCATCTGTAAAAACATGGAAATGTCTACACAGTCATCTGAATAAACATGGAAATATCTACACCACCATCTGTATAAACATGGAAATACCTACAATAGCATCAGTATACACATGGAAATATCTACACAGACATCTGTATAAATATGTAAATATCTACATCGCCATCTGTATAAACATGGAAATATCTACACTGCCATCTGTAGAAAGATGGAAATATCTACACCGCTATCTCTATATATATGGAAATATCTACACCGCCATCTCTATAAACATGAAAATATCTACACTGCCATCTCCATAAAGATGGAAGTATCCACTCCACCATGTGTATAAACACGGAAATATCTACACCACCATCTGTGTAAACATGGAAATATCTACACCGCTGTCTGTATAAACATGGAAATATCTACACCGCCATCTGCATGTCTATGGAAATATCTACGCCGCCATCTGTATAAACATGGAAATATCTACACGGTCATCTGTGTATAGATGGAAATATCAACACTGCCATCTGTACAAACATGGAAATATCTACACCGCTATCTCTATAAACATGGAAATATCTGCTCTGCCATCTGTAAAAACATGGAAATACGTATACAGTCAACTGTATAAACATGGAAATATCTACAATGCCATCTGTATACACATGGAAATATCTACACAGCCATCTGTATAAACATGTAAATATCTACACTGCTATCTCTATAAACATGGAAATGTCTACACCGCCATCTCTCTAAACATGAAAATATCTACACTGCCATCTCCATAAAAATGGAACTAACTACTCCACCATCTGTATAAATATGGAAACATCTACACTGCCATCTGTGTGAATAAGGAAATATCTACAATGCCATCTGTATAAAGATATAAATATCTGCACCGCGAGCTGTATAAACATGGAAATATCTACATCGCTATCTGTATAAACGTGGAAATATCAACACCGCTATCGGTATAAACATGGAAATATCTACAACGCCATCTATATAAACATGGAAATATCTACACCGCTATGTCTATAAACATGGAAATATCTACACCGCTATCTGTATAAACATGGAAATATCTACACAGCTATCTGTATAAACATGGAAATATCTACACCGCTATCTGTATAAACATGGTAATATCTACACCACCATCTATATAAACATGGGAATATCTACACCACCATCTGTATAAACATGGAAATATCTACAATGCCAACTGTAGAAAGATGGAATTATCTACACCGCAATCTGTGTAAACATGGAAATATCTACACCGATATCTGTAAAAACATGGAAATATCTACACCGCCATCTGTATAAACATGGAAATATCTACACCGCGATCTGTATAAACATGGAAATATCTACACCGCCATCTCTATAAACATTGAAATATCTACACCGCCATCTGTAAAAACATGGAAATATCTACACAGTCATCTGAATAAACATGGAAATATCTACACCACCATCTGTATAAACATGGAAATACCTACAATACCATCAGTATACATATGGAAATGTTTACACAGACATCTGTATAAATATGGAAATATCTACACCGCCATCTGTATAAACATGGAAATATCTACACTGCCATCTGTAGAAAGATGGAAATATCTACACCGCTATCTCTATAAATATGGAAATATCTACACCGCCATCTCTATAAACATGAAAATATCTACACTGCCATCTCCATAAAGATGGAAGTATCCACTCCACCATGTGTATAAACACGGAAATATCTACACCACCATCTGTGTAAACATAGAAATATCTACACCGCT
This sequence comes from Pan troglodytes, assembly GCF_028858775.2. Lineage (NCBI taxonomy): Eukaryota > Metazoa > Chordata > Mammalia > Primates > Hominidae > Pan > Pan troglodytes. The sequence goes on from NC_086015.1 coordinate 2,644,142, forward strand.
GTCTGTATAAACATGGAAATACCTACACCGCCGTCTGCATGTCCATGGAAATATCTACGCCGCCATCTGTAAAAACATGGAAATATCTACACGGCCATCTGTGTATAGATGGAAATATCAACACCGCCATCTGTACTAACATGGAAATATCTACACCGCTATCTCTATAAACATGGAAATATCTGCTCTGCCATCTGTAAAAACATGGAAATACCTATACAGTCATCTGTATAAACATGGAAATATCTACAATGCCATCTGTATACACATGGAAATACCTACACCGCCATCTGTATGAACATGCAAATATCTACACGGCAATCTCTATAAACATGGAAATATCTACACCGCCATCTCTATAAACATGAAAATATCTACACTGCCATCTCCATAAACGTGGAATTAACTACTCCGCCATCTGTATAAACATGGAAACATCTACACCGCCATCTGTGTGAATAAGGAAATATCTACAATGCCGTCTGTATAAAGATATAAATATCTGCACCGCGAGCTGTATAAACATGGAAATATCTACATCGCTATCTGTATAAACGCGGAAATATCAACACCGCTATCGGTATAAACATGGAGATATCTACAACGCCATCTATATAAACATGGAAATATCTACACCACTATATCTATAAACATGGAAATACCTACACCGCTATCTCTATAAACATGGAAATATCTACACCGCTATCTGTATAAACATGGAAATATCTACACCGCTATCTGCATAAACATGGAAATATCTACACCGCGATCTGTATAAACATGGAAATATCTTCACCTCGATCTGTATAAACATGGAAATATCTTCACCACGATCTGTATAAACATGGAAATATCTACACCGCTATCTGTATAAACATGGTAATATCTACACCGCCATCTATATAAACATGGAAATATCTACACCGACATCTGTATAAACATGGAAATATCTACAATGCCATCTGTGGAAAGATGGAAATATCTACACCACAATCTGTGTAAACATGGAAATATCTACACCGATATCTGTAAAAACATGGAAATATCTACACCGCCATCTGTATAAACATGGAAATATCTACACCGCGATCTATATAAACATGGAAATATCTACAGCGCCATCTCTATAAACATTGAAATATCTACACTGCCTTCTATAAAAACATGGAAATATCTACACAGTCATCTGAATAAACATCGAAATATCTACATCACCCTCTGTATAAACATGGAAATACCTACAATACCATCTGTATACACATGGAAATATCTACACAGCCATCTGTATAAACATGTAAATATCTACACTGCTATTTCTAGAAACATGGAAATATCTACACCGCCATCTCTATAAACATGAAAATATCTACACTGCCATCTCCATAAACATGGAACTAACTACTCCGCCATCTGTATAAACATGGAAACATCTACACCGCCATCTGTGTGAATAAGGAAACATCTACAATGCCATCTGTATAAAGATATAAATATCTGCACCGCGAGCTGTATAAACATGGAAATATCTACATCGCTATCTGTATAAACGTGGAAATATCAACACAGCTATCGGTATAAATATGGAAATATCTACCACGCCATCTATATAAACATGGAAATATCTACACTGCTATGTCTATAAACATGGAAATATCTACACCGCTATCTGTATAAACATGGAAATATCTACACCACTATCTGTATAAACATGGAAATATCTACACCGCTATCTGTATAAACATGGTAATATCTACACCACCATCTATATAAACATGGAAATATCTACACCGCCATCTGTATAAACATGGAAATATCTACAATGCCATCTGTAGAAAGATGGAAATATCTACACCGCAATCTGTGTAAACATGGAAATATCTACACCGATATCTGTAAAAACATGGAAATATCTACACCGCCATCTGTATAAACATGGAAATATCTACACCGCGATCTGTATAAACATGGAAATATCTACAGCGCCATCTCTATAAACATTGAAATATCTGCACTGCCATCTGTAAAAACATGGAAATACCTACACAGTCATCTGAATAAACATGGAAATATCTACACCACCATCTGTATAAACATGGAAATACCTACAATAGCATCAGTATACACATGGAAATATCTACACAGACATCTGTATAAATATGTAAATATCTACATCGCCATCTGTATAAACATGGAAATATCTACACTGCCATCTGTAGAAAGATGGAAATATCTACACCGCTATCTCTATATATATGGAAATATCTACACCGCCATCTCTATAAACATGAAAATATCTACACTGCCATCTCCATAAAGATGGAAGTATCCACTCCACCATGTGTATAAACACGGAAATATCTACACCACCATCTGTGTAAACATGGAAATATCTACACCGCTGTCTGTATAAACATGGAAATATCTACACCGCCATCTGCATGTCCATGGAAATATCTACGCCGCCATCTTTATAAACATGGAAATATCTACACGGTCATCTGTGTATAGATGGAAATATCAACACCGCCATCTGTACAAACATGGAAATATCTACACCGCTATCTCTATAAACATGGAAATATCTACTCTGCCATCTGTAAAAACATGGAAATACCTATACAGTCAACTGTATAAACATGGAAATATCTACAATGCCATCTGTATACACACGGAAATATCTACACAGCCATCTGTATAAACATGTAAATATCTACACTGCTATCTCTATAAACATGGAAATGTCTACACCGCCATCTCTCTAAACATGAAAATATCTACACTGCCATCTCCATAAACATGGAAATAACTACTCCGCCATCTGTATAAATATGGAAACATCTACACTGCCATCTGTGTGAATAAGGAAATATCTACAATGCCATCTGTATAACGATATAAATATCTGCACCGCGAGCTGTATAAACATGGAAATATCTACATCGCTATCTGTATAAACGTCGAAATATCAACACCGCTATCGGTATAAACATGGAAATATCTACAACGGCATCTATATAAACATGGAAATATCTACACCGCTATGTCTATAAACATGGAAATATCTACACCGCTATCTGTATAAACATGGAAATATCTACACAGCTATCTGTATAAACATGGAAATATCTACACCGCTATCTGTATAAACATGGTAATATCTACACCACCATCTATATAAACATGGGAATATCTACACCACCATCTGTATAAACATGGAAATATCTACAATGCCAACTGTAGAAAGATGGAATTATCTACACCGCAATCTGTGTAAACATGGAAATATCTACACCGATATCTGTAAAAACATGGAAATATCTACACCGCCATCTGTATAAACATGGAAATATCTACACCGCGATCTGTATAAACATGGAAATATCTACACCGCCATCTCTATAAACATTGAAATATCTACACCGCCATCTGTAAAAACATGGAAATATCTACACAGTCATCTGAATAAACATGGAAATATCTACACCACCATCTGTATAAACATGGAAATACCTACAATACCATCAGTATACATATGGAAATGTTTACACAGACATCTGTATAAATATGGAAATATCTACACCGCCATCTGTATAAACATGGAAATTTCTACACTGCCATCTGTAGAAAGATGGAAATATCTACACCGCTATCTCTATAAATATGGAAGTATCTACACCGCCATCTCTATAAACATGAAAATATCTACACTGCCATCTCCATAAAGATGGAAGTATCTACTCCACCATGTGTATAAACACGGAAATATCTACACCACCATCTGTGTAAACATAGAAATACCTACACCGCTGTCTGTATAAACATGGAAATACCTACACCGCCGTCTGCATGTCCATGGAAATATCTACGCCGCCATCTGTAAAAACATGGAAATATCTACACGGCCATCTGTGTATAGATGGAAATATCAACACCGCCATCTGTACTAACATGGAAATATCTACACCGCTATCTCTATAAACATGGAAATATCTACTCTGCCATCTGTAAAAACATGGAAATACCTATACAGTCAACTGTATAAACATGGAAATATCTACAATGCCATCTGTATACACACGGAAATATCTACACAGCCATCTGTATAAACATGTAAATATCTACACTGCTATCTCTATAAACATGGAAATGTCTACACCGCCATCTCTCTAAACATGAAAATATCTACACTGCCATCTCCATAAACATGGAACTAACTACTCCGCCATCTGTATAAATATGGAAACATCTACACTGCCATCTGTGTGAATAAGGAAATATCTACAATGCCATCTGTATAACGATATAAATATCTGCACCGCGAGCTGTATAAACATGGAAATATCTACATCGCTATCTGTATAAACGTCGAAATATCAACACCGCTATCGGTATAAACATGGAAATATCTACAACGGCATCTATATAAACATGGAAATATCTACACCGCTATGTCTATAAACATGGAAATATCTACACCGCTATCTGTATAAACATGGAAATATCTACACAGCTATCTGTATAAACATGGAAATATCTACACCGCTATCTGTATAAACATGGTAATATCTACACCACCATCTATATAAACATGGGAATATCTACACCACCATCTGTATAAACATGGAAATATCTACAATGCCAACTGTAGAAAGATGGAATTATCTACACCGCAATCTGTGTAAACATGGAAATATCTACACCGATATCTGTAAAAACATGGAAATATCTACACCGCCATCTGTATAAACATGGAAATATCTACACCGCGATCTGTATAAACATGGAAATATCTACACCGCCATCTCTATAAACATTGAAATATCTACACCGCCATCTGTAAAAACATGGAAATATCTACACAGTCATCTGAATAAACATGGAAATATCTACACCACCATCAGTATAAACATGGAAATACCTACAATACCATCAGTATACATATGGAAATGTTTACACAGACATCTGTATAAATATGGAAATATCTACACCGCCATCTGTATAAACATGGAAATTTCTACACTGCCATCTGTAGAAAGATGGAAATATCTACACCGCTATCTCTATAAATATGGAAATATCTACACCGCCATCTCTATAAACATGAAAATATCTACACTGCCATCTCCATAAAGATGGAAGTATCTACTCCACCATGTGTATAAACACGGAAATATCTACACCACCATCTGTGTAAACATAGAAATACCTACACCGCTGTCTGTATAAACATGGAAATACCTACACCGCCGTCTGCATGTCCATGGAAATATCTACGCCGCCATCTGTAAAAACATGGAAATATCTACACGGCCATCTGTGTATAGATGGAAATATCAACACCGCCATCTGTACTAACATGGAAATATCTACACCGCTATCTCTATAAACATGGAAATATCTGCTCTGCCATCTGTAAAAACATGGAAATACCTATACAGTCATCTGTATAAACATGGAAATATCTACAATGCCATCTGTATACACATGGAAATACCTACACCGCCATCTGTATGAACATGCAAATATCTACACGGCAATCTCTATAAACATGGAAATATCCACACCGCCATCTCTATAAACATGAAAATATCTACACTGCCATCTCCATAAACGTGGAATAAACTACTCCGCCATCTGTATAAACATGGAAACATCTACACCGCCATCTGTGTGAATAAGGAAATATCTACAATGCCATCTGTATAAAGATATAAATATCTGCACCGCGAGCTGTATAAACATGGAAATATCTACATCGCTATCTGTATAAACGCGGAAATATCAACACCGCTATCGGTATAAACATGGAAATATCTACAACGCCATCTATATAAACATGGAAATATCTACACCACTATATCTATAAACATGGAAATACCTACACCGCTATCTCTATAAACATGGAAATATCTACACCGCTATCTGTATAAACATGGAAATATCTACACCGCTATCTGCATAAACATGGAAATATCTACACCGCGATCTGTATAAACAAGGAAATATCTACACCGCGATCTGTATAAACATGGAAATATCTTCACCTCGATCTGTATAAACATGGAAATATCTTCACCACGATCTGTATAAACATGGAAATATCTACACCGCTATCTGTATAAACATGGTAATATCTACACCGCCATCTATATAAACATGGAAATATCTACACCGACATCTGTATAACCATGGAAATATCTACAATGCCATCTGTAGAAAGATGGAAATATCTACACCACAATCTGTGTAAACATGGAAATATCTACACCGATATCTGTAAAAACATGGAAATATCTACACCGCCATCTGTATAAACATGGAAATATCTACACCGCGATCTATATAAACATGGAAATATCTACAGCGCCATCTCTATAAACATTGAAATATCTACACTGCCTTCTATAAAAACATGGAAATATCTACACAGTCATCTGAATAAACATCGAAATATCTACACCACCCTCTGTATAAACATGGAAATACCTACAATACCATCTGTATACACATGGAAATATCTACACAGCCATCTGTATAAACATGTAAATATCTACACTGCTATTTCTAGAAACATGGAAATATCTACACCGCCATCTCTATAAACATGAAAATATCTACACTGCCATCTCCATAAACATGGAACTAACTACTCCGCCATCTGTATAAACATGGAAACATCTACACCGCCATCTGTGTGAATAAGGAAACATCTACAATGCCATCTGTATAAAGATATAAATATCTGCACCGCGAGCTGTATAAACATGGAAATATCTACATCGCTATCTGTATAAACGTGGAAATATCAACACCGCTATCGGTATAAATATGGAAATATCTACCACGCCATCTATATAAACATGGAAATATCTACACTGCTATGTCTATAAACATGGAAATATCTACACCGCTATCTGTATAAACATGGAAATATCTACAACACTATCTGTATAAACATGGAAATATCTACACCGCTATCTGTATAAACATGGTAATATCTACACCACCATCTATATAAACATGGAAATATCTACACCGCCATCTGTATAAACATGGAAATATCTACAATGCCATCTGTAGAAAGATGGAAATATCTACACCGCAATCTGTGTAAACATGGAAATATCTACACCGATATCTGTAAAAACATGGAAATATCTACACCGCCATCTGTATAAACATGGAAATATCTACACCGCGATCTGTATAAACATGGAAATATCTACAGCGCCATCTCTATAAACATTGAAATATCTGCACTGCCATCTGTAAAAACATGGAAATATCTACACAGTCATCTGAATAAACATGGAAATATCTACACCACCATCTGTATAAACATGGAAATACCTAGAATAGCATCAGTATACACATGGAAATATCTACACAGACATCTGTATAAATATGTAAATATCTACATCGCCATCTGTATAAACATGGAAATATCTACACTGCCATCTGTAGAAAGATGGAAATATCTACACCGCTATCTCTATAAATATGGAAATATCTACAACGCCATCTCTATAAACATGAAAATATCTACACTGCCATCTCCATAAAGATGGAAGTATCTACTCCACCATGTGTATAAACACGGAAATATCTACACCACCATCTGTGTAAACATAGAAATACCTACACCGCTGTCTGTATAAACATGGAAATACCTACACCGCCGTCTGCATGTCCATGGAAATATCTACGCCGCCATCTGTAAAAACATGGAAATATCTACACGGCCATCTGTGTATAGATGGAAATATCAACACCGCCATCTGTACTAACATGGAAATATCTACACCGCTATCTCTATAAACATGGAAATATCTGCTCTGCCATCTGTAAAAACATGGAAATACCTATACAGTCATCTGTATAAACATGGAAATATCTACAATGCCATCTGTATACACATGGAAATACCTACACCGCCATCTGTATGAACATGCAAATATCTACACGGCAATCTCTATAAACATGGAAATATCCACACCGCCATCTCTATAAACATGAAAATATCTACACTGCCATCTCCATAAACGTGGAATTAACTACTCCGCCATCTGTATAAACATGGAAACATCTACACCGCCATCTGTGTGAATAAGGAAATATCTACAATGCCATCTGTATAAAGATATAAATATCTGCACCGCGAGCTGTATAAACATGGAAATATCTACATCGCTATCTGTATAAACGTGGAAATATCAACACCGCTATCGGTATAAACATGGAAATATCTACAACGCCATCTATATAAACATGGAAATATCTACACCACTATATCTATAAACATGGAAATACCTACACCGCTATCTCTATAAACATGGAAATATCTACACCGCTATCTGTATAAACATGGAAATATCTACACCGCTATCTGCATAAACATGGAAATATCTACACCGCGATCTGTATAAACATGGAAATATCTACACCGCGATCTGTATAAACATGGAAATATCTTCACCTCGATCTGTATAAACATGGAAATATCTTCACCACGATCTGTATAAACATGGAAATATCTACACCGCTATCTGTATAAACATGGTAATATCTACACCGCCATCTATATAAACATGGAAATATCTACACCGACATCTGTATAACCATGGAAATATCTACAATGCCATCTGTAGAAAGATGGAAATATCTACACCACAATCTGTGTAAACATGGAAATATCTACACCGATATCTGTAAAAACATGGAAATATCTACACCGCCATCTGTATAAACATGGAAATATCTACACCGCGATCTATATAAACATGGAAATATCTACAGCGCCATCTCTATAAACATTGAAATATCTACACTGCCTTCTATAAAAACATGGAAATATCTACACAGTCATCTGAATAAACATCGAAATATCTACACCACCCTCTGTATAAACATGGAAATACCTACAATACCATCTGTATACACATGGAAATATCTACACAGCCATCTGTATAAACATGTAAATATCTACACTGCTATTTCTAGAAACATGGAAATATCTACACCGCCATCTCTATAAACATGAAAATATCTACACTGCCATCTCCATAAACATGGAAATAACTACTCCGCCATCTGTATAAACATGGAAACATCTACACCGCCATCTGTGTGAATAAGGAAACATCTACAATGCCATCTGTATAAAGATATAAATATCTGCACCGCGAGCTGTATAAACATGGAAATATCTACATCGCTATCTGTATAAACGTGGAAATATCAACACCGCTATCGGTATAAATATGGAAATATCTACCACGCCATCTATATAAACATGGAAATATCTACACTGCTATGTCTATAAACATGGAAATATCTACACCGCTATCTGTATAAACATGGAAATATCTACAACACTATCTGTATAAACATGGAAATATCTACACCGCTATCTGTATAAACATGGTAATATCTACACCACCATCTATATAAACATGGAAATATCTACACCGCCATCTGTATAAACATGGAAATATCTACAATGCCATCTGTAGAAAGATGGAAATATCTACACCGCAATCTGTGTAAACATGGAAATATCTACACCGATATCTGTAAAAACATGGAAATATCTACACCGCCATCTGTATAAACATGGAAATATCTACACCGCGATCTGTATAAACATGGAAATATCTACAGCGCCATCTCTATAAACATTGAAATATCTGCACTGCCATCTGTAAAAACATGGAAATATCTACACAGTCATCTGAATAAACATGGAAATATCTACAGCACCATCTGTATAAACATGGAAATACCTACAATAGCATCAGTATACACATGGAAATATCTACACAGACATCTGTATAAATATGTAAATATCTACATCGCCATCTGTATAAACATGGAAATATCTACACTGCCATCTGTAGAAAGATGGAAATATCTACACCGCTATCTCTATAAATATGGAAATATCTACACCGCCATCTCTATAAACATGAAAATATCTACACTGCCATCTCCATAAAGATGGAAGTATCTACTCCACCATGTGTATAAACACGGAAATATCTACACCACCATCTGTGTAAACATAGAAATACCTACACCGCTGTCTGTATAAACATGGAAATACCTACACCGCCGTCTGCATGTCCATGGAAATATCTACGCCGCCATCTGTAAAAACATGGAAATATCTACACGGCCATCTGTGTATAGATGGAAATATCAACACCGCCATCTGTACTAACATGGAAATATCTACACCGCTATCTCTATAAACATGGAAATATCTGCTCTGCCATCTGTAAAAACATGGAAATACCTATACAGTCATCTGTATAAACATGGAAATATCTACAATGCCATCTGTATACACATGGAAATACCTACACCGCCATCTGTATGAACATGCAAATATCTACACGGCAATCTCTATAAACATGGAAATATCCACACCGCCATCTCTATAAACATGAAAATATCTACACTGCCATCTCCATAAACGTGGAATTAACTACTCCGCCATCTGTATAAACATGGAAACATCTACACCGCCATCTGTGTGAATAAGGAAATATCTACAATGCCATCTGTATAAAGATATAAATATCTGCACCGCGAGCTGTATAAACATGGAAATATCTACATCGCTATCTGTATAAACGTGGAAATATCAACACCGCTATCGGTATAAACATGGAAATATCTACAACGCCATCTATATAAACATGGAAATATCTACACCACTATATCTATAAACATGGAAATACCTACACCGCTATCTCTATAAACATGGAAATATCTACACCGCTATCTGTATAAACATGGAAATATCTACACCGCTATCTGCATAAACATGGAAATATCTACACCGCGATCTGTATAAACATGGAAATATCTACACCGCGATCTGTATAAACATGGAAATATCTTCACCTCGATCTGTATAAACATGGAAATATCTTCACCACGATCTGTATAAACATGGAAATATCTACACCGCTATCTGTATAAACATGGTAATATCTACACCGCCATCTATATAAACATGGAAATATCTACACCGACATCTGTATAACCATGGAAATATCTACAATGCCATCTGTAGAAAGATGGAAATATCTACACCACAATCTGTGTAAACATGGAAATATCTACACCGATATCTGTAAAAACATGGAAATATCTACACCGCCATCTGTATGAACATGGAAATATCTTCACCTCGATCTGTATAAACATGGAAATATCTTCACCACGATCTGTATAAACATGGAAATATCTACACCGCTATCTGTATAAACATGGTAATATCTACACCGCCATCTATATAAACATGGAAATATCTACACCGACATCTGTATAAACATGGAAATATCTACAATGCCATCTGTAGAAAGATGGAAATATCTACACCACAATCTGTGTAAACATGGAAATATCTACACCGATATCTGTAAAAACATGGAAATATCTACACCGCCATCTGTATGAACATGGAAATATCTACACCGCGATCTATATAAACATGGAAATATCTACAGCGCCATCTCTATAAACATTGAAATATCTACACTGCCTTCTATAAAAACATGGAAATATCTACACAGTCATCTGAATAAACATCGAAATATCTACACCACCCTCTGTATAAACATGGAAATACCTACAATACCATCTGTATACACATGGAAATATCTACACAGCCATCTGTATAAACATGTAAATATCTACACTGCTATTTCTAGAAACATGGAAATATCTACACCGCCATCTCTATAAACATGAAAATATCTACACTGCCATCTCCATAAACATGGAAATAACTACTCCGCCATCTGTATAAACATGGAAACATCTACACCGCCATCTGTGTGAATAAGGAAACATCTACAATGCCATCTGTATAAAGATATAAATATCTGCACCGCGAGCTGTATAAACATGGAAATATCTACATCGCTATCTGTATAAACGTGGAAATATCAACACCGCTATCGGTATAAATATGGAAATATCTACCACGCCATCTATATAAACATGGAAATATCTACACTGCTATGTCTATAAACATGGAAATATCTACACCGCTATCTGTATAAACATGGAAATATCTACACCGCTATCTGTATAAACATGGAAATATCTACACCGCTATCTGTATAAACATGGTAATATCTACACCACCATCTATATAAACATGGAAATATCTACACCGCCATCTGTATAAACATGGAAATATCTACAATGCCATCTGTAGAAAGATGGAAATATCTACACCGCAATCTGTGTAAACATGGAAATATCTACACCGATATCTGTAAAAACATGGAAATATCTACACCGCCATCTGTATAAACATGGAAATATCTACACCGCGATCTGTATAAACATGGAAATATCTACAGCGCCATCTCTATAAACATTGAAATATCTGCACTGCCATCTGTAAAAACATGGAAATATCTACACAGTCATCTGAATAAACATGGAAATATCTACACCACCATCTGTATAAACATGGAAATACCTACAATAGCATCAGTATACACATGGAAATATCTACACAGACATCTGTATAAATATGTAAATATCTACATCGCCATCTGTATAAACATGGAAATATCTACACTGCCATCTGTAGAAAGATGGAAATATCTACACCGCTATCTCTATATATATGGAAATATCTACACCGCCATCTCTATAAACATGAAAATATCTACACTGCCATCTCCATAAAGATGGAAGTATCCACTCCACCATGTGTATAAACACGGAAATATCTACACCACCATCTGTGTAAACATGGAAATATCTACACCGCTGTCTGTATAAACATGGAAATATCTACACCGCCATCTGCATGTCCATGGAAATATCTACGCCGCCAACTGTATAAACATGGAAATATCTACACGGTCATCTGTGTATAGATGGAAATATCAACACCGCCATCTGTACAAACATGGAAATATCTACACCGCTATCTCTATAAACATGGAAATATCTGCTCTGCCATCTGTAAAAACATGGAAATACCTATACAGTCAACTGTATAAACATGGAAATATCTACAATGCCATCTGTATACACACGGAAATATCTACACAGCCATCTGTATAAACATGTAAATATCTACACTGCTATCTCTATAAACATGGAAATGTCTACACCGCCATCTCTCTAAACATGAAAATATCTACACTGCCATCTCCATAAACATGGAACTAACTACTCCGCCATCTGTATAAATATGGAAACATCTACACTGCCATCTGTGTGAATCAGGAAATATCTACAATGCCATCTGTATAACGATATAAATATCTGCACAGCGAGCTGTATAAACATGGAAATATCTACATCGCTATCTGTATAAACGTGGAAATATTAACACCGCTATCGGTATAAACATGGAAATATCTACAACGCCATCTATATAAACATGGAAATATCTACACCGCTATGTCTATAAACATGGAAATATCTACACCGCTATCTGTATAAACATGGAAATATCTACACAGCTATCTGTATAAACATGGAAATATCTACACCGCTATCTGTATAAACATGGTAATATCTACACCACCATCTATATAAACATGGGAATATCTACACCGCCATCTGTATAAACATGGAAATATCTACAATGCCAACTGTAGAAAGATGGAATTATCTACACCGCAATCTGTGTAAACATGGAAATATCTACAACGATATCTGTAAAAACATGGAAATATCTACACCGCCATCTGTATAAACATGGAAATATCTACACCGCGATCTGTACAAACATGGAAATATCTACACCGCCATCTCTATAAACATTGAAATATCTACACCGCCATCTGTAAAAACATGGAAATATCTACACAGTCATCTGAATAAACATGGAAATATCTACACCACCATCTGTATAAACATGGAAATACCTACAATACCATCAGTATAGACATGGAAATGTTTACACAGACATCTGTATAAATATGGAAATATCTACACCGCCATCTGTATAAACATGGAAATTTCTACACTGCCATCTGTAGAAAGATGGAAATATCTACACCGCTATCTCTATAAATATGGAAATATCTACACCGCCATCTCTATAAACATGAAAATATCTACACTGCCATCTCCATAAAGATGGAAGTATCTACTCCGCCATGTGTATAAACACGGAAATATCTACACCACCATCTGTGTAAACATATAAATATCTACACCGCTGTCTGTATAAACATGGAAATACCTACACCGCCGTCTGCATGTCCATGGAAATATCTACGCCGCCATCTGTAAAAACATGGAAATATCTACACGGCCATCTGTGTATAGATGGAAATATCAACACCGCCATCTGTACAAACATGGAAATATCTACACCGCTATCTCTATAAACATGGAAATATCTGCTCTGCCATCTGTAAAAACATGGAAATATCTACACCGCTATCTGTATAAACATGGAAATATCTACACCGCTATCTGCATAAACATGGAAATATCTACAACGCCATCTATATAAACATGGAAATATCTACACCACTATATCTATAAACATGGAAATACCTACACCGCTATCTCTATAAACATGGAAATATCTACACCGCTATCTGTATAAACATGGAAATATCTACACCGCTATCTGCATAAACATGGAAATATCTACACCGCGATCTGTATAAACATGGAAATATCTACACCGCGATCTGTATAAACATGGAAATATATTCACCTCGATCTGTATAAACATGGAAATATCTTCACCACGATCTGTATAAACATGGAAATATCTACACCGCTATCTGTATAAACATGGTAATATCTACACCGCCATCTATATAAACATGGAAATATCTACACCGACATCTGTATAAACATGGAAATATCTACAATGCCATCTGTAGAAAGATGGAAATATCTACACCACAATCTGTGTAAACATGGAAATATCTACACCGATATCTGTAAAAACATGGAAATATCTACACCGCCATCTGTATGAACATGGAAATATCTACACCGCGATCTATATAAACATGGAAATATCTACAGCGCCATCTCTATAAACATTGAAATATCTACACTGCCTTCTATAAAAACATGGAAATATCTACACAGTCATCTGAATAAACATCGAAATATCTACACCACCCTCTGTATAAACATGGAAATACCTACAATACCATCTGTATACACATGGAAATATCTACACAGCCATCTGTATAAACATGTAAATATCTACACTGCTATTTCTAGAAACATGGAAATATCTACACCGCCATCTCTATAAACATGAAAATATCTACACTGCCATCTCCATAAACATGGAAATAACTACTCCGCCATCTGTATAAACATGGAAACATCTACACCGCCATCTGTGTGAATAAGGAAACATCTACAATGCCATCTGTATAAAGATATAAATATCTGCACCGCGAGCTGTATAAACATGGAAATATCTACATCGCTATCTGTATAAACGTGGAAATATCAACACCGCTATCGGTATAAATATGGAAATATCTACCACGCCATCTATATAAACATGGAAATATCTACACTGCTATGTCTATAAACATGGAAATATCTACACCGCTATCTGTATAAACATGGAAATATCTACACCGCTATCTGTATAAACATGGAAATATCTACACCGCTATCTGTATAAACATGGTAATATCTACACCACCATCTATATAAACATGGAAATATCTACACCGCCATCTGTATAAACATGGAAATATCTACAATGCCATCTGTAGAAAGATGGAAATATCTACACCGCAATCTGTGTAAACATGGAAATATCTACACCGATATCTGTAAAAACATGGAAATATCTACACCGCCATCTGTATAAACATGGAAATATCTACACCGCGATCTGTATAAACATGGAAATATCTACAGCGCCATCTCTATAAACATTGAAATATCTGCACTGCCATCTGTAAAAACATGGAAATATCTACACAGTCATCTGAATAAACATGGAAATATCTACACCACCATCTGTATAAACATGGAAATACCTACAATAGCATCAGTATACACATGGAAATATCTACACAGACATCTGTATAAATATGTAAATATCTACATCGCCATCTGTATAAACATGGAAATATCTACACTGCCATCTGTAGAAAGATGGAAATATCTACACCGCTATCTCTATATATATGGAAATATCTACACCGCCATCTCTATAAACATGAAAATATCTACACTGCCATCTCCATAAAGATGGAAGTATCCACTCCACCATGTGTATAAACACGGAAATATCTACACCACCATCTGTGTAAACATGGAAATATCTACACCGCTGTCTGTATAAACATGGAAATATCTACACCGCCATCTGCATGTCCATGGAAATATCTACGCCGCCAACTGTATAAACATGGAAATATCTACACGGTCATCTGTGTATAGATGGAAATATCAACACCGCCATCTGTACAAACATGGAAATATCTACACCGCTATCTCTATAAACATGGAAATATCTGCTCTGCCATCTGTAAAAACATGGAAATACCTATACAGTCAACTGTATAAACATGGAAATATCTACAATGCCATCTGTATACACACGGAAATATCTACACAGCCATCTGTATAAACATGTAAATATCTACACTGCTATCTCTATAAACATGGAAATGTCTACACCGCCATCTCTCTAAACATGAAAATATCTACACTGCCATCTCCATAAACATGGAACTAACTACTCCGCCATCTGTATAAATATGGAAACATCTACACTGCCATCTGTGTGAATCAGGAAATATCTACAATGCCATCTGTATAACGATATAAATATCTGCACAGCGAGCTGTATAAACATGGAAATATCTACATCGCTATCTGTATAAACGTGGAAATATTAACACCGCTATCGGTATAAACATGGAAATATCTACAACGCCATCTATATAAACATGGAAATATCTACACCGCTATGTCTATAAACATGGAAATATCTACACCGCTATCTGTATAAACATGGAAATATCTACACAGCTATCTGTATAAACATGGAAATATCTACACCGCTATCTGTATAAACATGGTAATATCTACACCACCATCTATATAAACATGGGAATATCTACACCGCCATCTGTATAAACATGGAAATATCTACAATGCCAACTGTAGAAAGATGGAATTATCTACACCGCAATCTGTGTAAACATGGAAATATCTACAACGATATCTGTAAAAACATGGAAATATCTACACCGCCATCTGTATAAACATGGAAATATCTACACCGCGATCTGTACAAACATGGAAATATCTACACCGCCATCTCTATAAACATTGAAATATCTACACCGCCATCTGTAAAAACATGGAAATATCTACACAGTCATCTGAATAAACATGGAAATATCTACACCACCATCTGTATAAACATGGAAATACCTACAATACCATCAGTATAGACATGGAAATGTTTACACAGACATCTGTATAAATATGGAAATATCTACACCGCCATCTGTATAAACATGGAAATTTCTACACTGCCATCTGTAGAAAGATGGAAATATCTACACCGCTATCTCTATAAATATGGAAATATCTACACCGCCATCTCTATAAACATGAAAATATCTACACTGCCATCTCCATAAAGATGGAAGTATCTACTCCGCCATGTGTATAAACACGGAAATATCTACACCACCATCTGTGTAAACATATAAATATCTACACCGCTGTCTGTATAAACATGGAAATACCTACACCGCCGTCTGCATGTCCATGGAAATATCTACGCCGCCATCTGTAAAAACATGGAAATATCTACACGGCCATCTGTGTATAGATGGAAATATCAACACCGCCATCTGTACAAACATGGAAATATCTACACCGCTATCTCTATAAACATGGAAATATCTGCTCTGCCATCTGTAAAAACATGGAAATATCTACACCGCTATCTGTATAAACATGGAAATATCTACACCGCTATCTGCATAAACATGGAAATATCTACAACGCCATCTATATAAACATGGAAATATCTACACCACTATATCTATAAACATGGAAATACCTACACCGCTATCTCTATAAACATGGAAATATCTACACCGCTATCTGTATAAACATGGAAATATCTACACCGCTATCTGCATAAACATGGAAATATCTACACCGCGATCTGTATAAACATGGAAATATCTACACCGCGATCTGTATAAACATGGAAATATATTCACCTCGATCTGTATAAACATGGAAATATCTTCACCACGATCTGTATAAACATGGAAATATCTACACCGCTATCTGTATAAACATGGTAATATCTACACCGCCATCTATATAAACATGGAAATATCTACACCGACATCTGTATAAACATGGAAATATCTACAATGCCATCTGTAGAAAGATGGAAATATCTACACCACAATCTGTGTAAACATGGAAATATCTACACCGATATCTGTAAAAACATGGAAATATCTACACCGCCATCTATATAAACATGGAAATATCTACACCGCGATCTATATAAACATGGAAATATCTACAGCGCCATCTCTATAAACATTGAAATATCTACACTGCCTTCTATAAAAACATGGAAATATCTACACAGTCATCTGAATAAACATCGAAATATCTACACCACCCTCTGTATAAACATGGAAATACCTACAATACCATCTGTATACACATGGAAATATCTACACAGCCGTCTGTATAAACATGTAAATATCTACACTGCTATTTCTAGAAACATGGAAATATCTACACCGCCATCTCTATAAACATGAAAATATCTACACTGCCATCTCCATAAACATGGAACTAACTACTCCGCCATCTGTATAAACATGGAAACATCTACACCGCCATCTGTGTGAATAAGGAAACATCTATAATGCCATCTGTATAAAGATATAAATATCTGCACCGCGAGCTGTATAAACATGGAAATATCTACATCGCTATCTGTATAAACGTGGAAATATCAACACCGCTATCAGTATAAATATGGAAATATCTACCACGCCATCTATATAAACATGGAAATATCTACACTGCTATGTCTATAAACATGGAAATATCTACACCGCTATCTGTATAAACATGGAAATATCTACACCACTATCTGTATAAACATGGAAATATCTACACCGCTATCTGTATAAACATGGTAATATCTACACCACCATCTATATAAACATGGAAATATCTACACCGCCATCTGTATAAACATGGAAATATCTACAATGCCATCTGTAGAAAGATGGAAATATCTACACCGCAATCTGTGTAAACATGGAAATATCTACACCGATATCTGTAAAAACATGGAAATATCTACACCGCCATCTGTATAAACATGGAAATATCCACACCGCGATCTGTATAAACATGGAAATATCTACAGCGCCATCTCTATAAACATTGAAATATATGCACTGCCATCTGTAAAAACATGGAAATATCTACACAGTCATCTGAATAAACATGGAAATATCTACACCACCATCTGTATAAACATGGAAATACCTACAATAGCATCAGTATACACAGGGAAATATCTACACAGACTTCTGTATAAATATGTAAATATCTACATCGCCATCTGTATAAACATGGAAATATCTACACTGCCATCTGTAGAAAGGTGGAAATATCTACACCGCTATCTCTATATATATGGAAATATCTACACCGCCATCTCTATAAACATGAAAATATCTACACTGCCATCTCCATAAAGATGGAAGTATCCACTCCACCATGTGTATAAACACGGAAATATCTACACCACCATCTGTGTAAACATGGAAATATCTACACCGCTGTCTGTATAAACATGGAAATATCTACACCGCCATCTGCATGTCCATGGAAATATCTACGCCGCCATCTGTATAAACATGGAAATATCTACACGGTCATCTGTGTATAGATGGAAATATCAACACCGCCATCTGTACAAACATGGAAATATCTACAGCGCTATCTCTATAAACATGGAAATATCTGCTCTGCCATCTGTAAAAACATGGAAATACCTATACAGTCAACTGTATAAACATGGAAATATCTACAATGCCATCTGTATACACATGGAAATATCTACACAGCCATCTGTATAAACATGTAAATATCTACACTGCTATCTCTATAAACATGGAAATGTCTACACCGCCATCTCTCTAAACATGAAAATATCTACACTGCCATCTCCATAAACATGGAACTAACTACTCCGCCATCTGTATAAATATGGAAACATCTACACTGCCATCTGTGTGAATAAGGAAATATCTACAATGCCATCTGTATAAAGATATAAATATCTGCACCGCGAGCTGTATAAACATGGAAATATCTACATCGCTATCTATATAAACGTGGAAATATAAACACTGCTATCTCTATAAACATGGAAAGATCTACAATGCCATCTGTAAAAACATGGAAATACCTATACAGTCATCTGTATAAACATGGAAATATCTACACCACCATCTGTATAAACATGGAAATATCTACAATGCCATCTGTATACACATGGAAATACCTACACGGCAATCTGTGTATAGATGGAAACACCAACACCGCCATCTGTACAAACATGGATATATCTACACCGCTATCTGTATAAACATGGAGATATCTACACTGCGGTCTGTATAAACATGGAAATTTCTACACCGGTATCTGTATAAACATGGAAATATCTACACCACGATCTGTATAAACATGGAAATATTTACACCGCTATCTGTATAAACATGGAAATATCTGCACCGCTATCTCTATAAACATGGAAATATCTACAAAGCCATCTGTATAAACATGGAAATACCTACAAAGTCATGTGTAGGAACATGGAAAAATCTACACTGACATCTGTATAAACATGGAAATATCTACAGAGCCCTCTGTATAAATATGGAAATATCTGCATAGGCATCTGTATAAACATGGTAATATCTGCACCGCTATCTGTATAAACATGGAAATAACTACACCGCTGTCTCTATAAACCTGGAAATATGTACAACCCTATGTGTATAAACATGGAAATATCTCCACTGCTGTCTGTATAAACATGGAAATATCTACACCGTGATCTGTATAAACATGGAAATACCTACACCGCTGTCTCTATAAACATGGAAATATGTACACCGCTATGTGTATAAACATGGAAATATCTCCACTGCTGTCTGTATAAACATGGAAATATCTACACAGCTATCTCTATAAACATGGAAATACCTACACCGCCATCTGTATAAACATGGAAATATCTACACAGCTATCTCTATAAACATGGAAATACCTACACCGCCATCTGTATAAACATGGAAATACCTACAAAGTCATCTGTATAAACATGGAAATATCTACACAGCCATCTGTATAAACATGGAAACATCTACACAGCCATCTGTATATACATGGAAATATCTACACCACTATCTGTATAAACATGGAAATATCTACACCGCCTTCTACATATCCATGGAAATATCTGCGCCGCCTTCTGTATAAACATGGAAATATCTACACGGTCATCTGTGTATAGATGGAAATATCAACAGCGCCATCTGTAAAAACATGGAAATATCTGCACCGCTATCTGTATAAACATGGATATATCTACACCGCGGTCTGTATAAACATGGAAATAGCTAAACCGCTATCTGTATAAACATGGAAATATCTACACTGCTATCTCTATAAACCTGGAAATATCTACACCGTGATCTGTATAAACATGGAAATATTTACAGTGCTATCTGTATAAACATGGAAATATCTACACCGTTATCTGTATAAATATGGAAATATCTACACCGCTATCTCTATAAACATGGAAATATCTACATCGCCATCTGTATAAACATGGAAATATCTACACTGCTATCTCTATAAACATGGAAATATCTACAATGCCATCTGTAAAAACATGGAAATACCTATACAGTCATCTGTATAAACATGGAAATATCTACACCACCATCTGTATAAACATGGAAATATCTACAATGCCATCTGTATACACATGGAAATACCTACACGGCAATCTGTGTATAGATGGAAACACCAACACCGCCATCTGTACAAACATGGAAATATCTACACCTCTATCTGTATAAACATGGAGATATCTACAGTGCGGTCTGTATAAACATGGAAATTTCTACACCGGTATCTGTATAAACATCTAAATATCTACACCACGATCTGTATAAACATGGAAATATTTACACCGCTATCTGTATAAACATGGAAATATCTACACCGCTATCTCTATAAACATGGAAATATCTACAAAGCCATCTGTATAAACATGGAAATACCTACAGAGTCATGTGTAGGAACATGGAAAAATCTACACTGCCATCTGTATAAACATGGAAATATCTACAGAGCCCTCTGTATCAATATGGAAATATCTGCATAGGCATCTGTATAAACATGGAAATATCTGCACCGCTGTCTGTATAAACATGGAAATACCTACACCGCTGTCTCTATAAACATGGAAATATGTACACCGCTATGCGTATAAACATGGAAATATCTCCACTGCTGTCTGTATAAACATGGAAATATCTACACCGCGATCTGTATAAACATGGAAATATCTACACCGCGATCTGTATAAAGATGGAAATACCTACACAGCTATCTCTATAAACATGGAAATACCTACACCGCCGTCTTTATAAACATGGAAATACCTACAAAGTCATCTGTATAAACATGGAAATATCTACACAGCCATCTGTATAAACATGGAAATATCTACACAGCCATCTGTATATACATGGAAATATCTACACCGCTATCTGTATAAACATGGAAATATCTACACGGCCTTCTACA
Organism: Pan troglodytes; assembly: GCF_028858775.2. Lineage (NCBI taxonomy): Eukaryota > Metazoa > Chordata > Mammalia > Primates > Hominidae > Pan > Pan troglodytes. Next base: position 2,667,029 of record NC_086015.1, read on the forward strand.
TATCCATGGAAAAATCTGCGCCGCCTGCTGTATAAACATGGAAATATCTACACGGTCATCTGTGTATAGATGGAAATATCAACACCGCCATCTGTACAAACATGGAAATATCTGCACCGCTATCTGTTTAAACATGGAAATATCTACAAAGCGGTCTGTATAAACATGGAAATAGCTAAACCGCTATCTGTATAAACATGGAAATATCTACACTGCTATCTCTATAAACCTGTAAATATCTACACAGTGATCTGTATAAACTTGGAAATATTTACACTGCTATCTGTATAAACATGGAAATATCTACACCGTTATCTGTATAAATATGGAAATATCTACACCGCTATCTCTATAAACATGGAAATATCTACAATGCCATCTGAAAAACATGGAAATACCTATACAGTCATCTGTATAAACATGGAAATATCTACACCACCATCTGTATAAACATGGAAATATCTACAATGCCATCTGTATACACAGGGAAATACCTACACGGCAATCTGTGTATAGATGGAAACACCAACACCGACATCTGTACAAACATGGAAATATCTACACCGCTATATGTATAAACATGGAGATATCTACACTGCGGTCTGTATAAACATGGAAATTTCTACACCGGTATCTGTATAAACATGGAAATATCTACACAGCCATCTGTATATACATGGAAATATCTACACCGCTATCTGTATAAACATGGAAATATCTACACCGCCGTCTACATATCCATGGAAATATCTGGGCCGCCTTCTGTATAAACATGGAAATGTCTACACGGTCATCTGTGTAAAGATGGAAATATCAACACCGCCATCTGTTCAAACATGGAAATATCTGCACCGCTATCTGTATAAACATGGAAATATCTACACCGTGGTCTGTATAAACATGGAAATACCTAAACCGCTATCAGTATAAACATGGAAATATCTACACTGCTATCTGTATAAACCTGGAAATATCTACACCGTGATCTGTATAAACATGGACATATTTACACTGCTATCTGTATAAACATGGAAATATCTACACCGTTATCTGTATAAATATGGAAATATCTACACCGCTATCTCTATAAACATGGAAATATCTACACCGCTATCTGTATAAACATGGAAATATCTACCTAGATATCTCTATAAACATGGAAATTCCTACACCGCCATCTGTATAAACATGGAAATACCTACAAAGTCATCTGTATAAACATGGAAATATCTACACAGCCATCTGTATAAACATGGAAATATCTACACAGCCATCTGTATATACATGGAAATATCTACACCGCTATCTGTATAAACATGGAAATATCTACACCGCCTTCTACATACCCATGGAAATATCTGCGCCGCCTTCTGTATAAACATGGAAATATCTACACGGTCATCTGTGTAGAGATGGAAATATCAACACCACCATCTGTACAAACATGGAAATATCTGCACCGCTATCTGTATAAACATGGAAATATCTGCACCGCGGTCTGTATAAAAATGGAAATAGCTAAACCGCTATCTGCATAAACATGGAAATATCTACACTGCTATCTCTATAAACCTGGAAATATCTACACTGTGATCTGTATAAACATGGAAATATTTACACTGCTATCTGTATAAACATGGAAATATCTACACCGTTATCTGTATAAATATGGAAATATCTACACCGCTATCTCTATAAACATGGAAATATCTACAACGCCATCTGTATAAACATGGAAATATCTACACCGCTATCTCTATAAACATGGAAATATCTACAAAGCCATCTGTATAAACATGGAAATACCTACACTGTCATGTGTAGGAACATGGAAAAATCTACACTGCAATCTGTATAAACATGGAAATATCTACAGAGCCCTCTGTATAAATATGGAAATATCTGCATAGGCATCTGTATAAACATGGAAATATCTGCACCGCTATCTGTATAAACATGGAAATACCTACACCGCTGTCTCTATAAACATGGAAATATGTACACCGCTATGTGTATAAACATGGAAATAACTCCACTGCTGTCTGTATAAACATGGAAATATCTACACCGCGATCTCTATAAACATGGAAATATCTACACCGCTATCTGTATAAACATGGAAATATCTACACAGCTATCTCTATAAACATGGAAATACCTACACCGCCATCTGTATAAACATGCAAATACCTACAAAGTCATCTGTATAAACATGGAAATATCTACACAGCCATCTGTATAAACATGGAAATATCTACACAGCCATCTGTATATACATGGAAATATATACACCGCTATCTGTATAAAGATGGAAATATCTACACCGCCTTCTACATATCCATGGAAATATCTGCGCCGCCTTCTGTATAAACATGGAAATATCTACACGGTCATCTGTGTAAAGATGGAAATATCAACACCGCCATCTGTATAAACATGGAAATATCTGCACCCCTATCTGTATAAACATGGAAATATCTACACCGCGGTCTGTATAAACATGGAAATAGCTAAACCGCTATCTGTATAAACATGGAAATATCTACACTGCTATATCTATAAACCTGGAAATATCTACACCGTGATCTGAATAAACATGGAAATATTTACACTGCTATCTGTATAAACATGGAAATATCTACACTGTTATCTGTATAAATATGGAAATATCTACACCACTATCTCTATAAACATGGAAATATCTACACCGCCATCTGTATAAACATGGAAATATCTACACTGCTATCTCTATAAACATGGAAATATCTACAATGCCATCTGTAAAAACATGAAAATACCTATACAGTCATCTGTATAAACATGGAAATATCTACACCACCATCTGTATAAACATGGAAATATCTACAATGCCATCTGTATACACATGGAAATACCTACACGGCAATATGTGTATAGATGGAAACAACAACACCGCCATCTGTACAAACATGGAAATATCTACACCGCTATCTGTATAAACATGGAGATATCTACACTGCGGTCTGTATAAACATGGAAATTTCTACACCGGTATCTGTATAAACATGGAAATATCTACACCACGATCTGTATAAACATGGAAATATTTACACCGCTATCTGTATAAACATGGAAATATCTACACCGCTATCTCTATAAACATGGAAATACCTACAAAGCCATCTGTATAAACATGGAAATACCTACACAGTCATGTGGAGGAACATGGAAAAATCTACACTGCCATCTGTATAAACATGGAAATATCTACAGAGCCCTCTGTATAAATATGGAAATATCTGCATAGGCATCTGTATAAACATGGAAATATCTGCACCACTATCTGTATAAACATGGAATTAGCTACACCGCTGTCTCTACCAAAAATGGAAATATGTACACCGCTATGTGTATAAACATGGAAATATCTCCACTGCTGTCTGTATAAACATGGAAATATCTACACCGTGATCTGTATAAACATGGAAATATCTACACCGAAATCTGTATAAACATGGAAATATCTACACAGCTATCTCTATAAACATGGAAATACCTACAATGCCATCTGTATAAACATGGAAATACCTACAAAGTCATCTGTATAAACATGGAAATATCTGCAAAGCCATCTGTTTAAACAAGGAAATATCTACACAGCCATCTGTATATACATGGAAATATCTACACCGCTATCTGTATAAACATGGAAATACCTAAACCGCTATCAGTATAAACATGGAAATATCTACACTGCTATCTGTATAAACCTGGAAATATCTACACCGTGATCTGTATAAACATGGACATATTTACACTGCTATCTGTATAAACATGGAAATATCTACACCGTTATCTGTATAAATATGGAAATATCTACACCGCTATCTCTATAAACATGGAAATATCTACACCGCTATCTGTATAAACATGGAAATATCTACCTAGATATCTCTATAAACATGGAAATACCTACACCGCCATCTGTATAAACATGGAAATACCTACAAAGTCATCTGTATAAACATGGAAATATCTACACAGCCATCTGTATAAACATGGAAATATCTACACAGCCATCTGTATATACATGGAAATATCTACACCGCTATCTGTATAAACATGGAAATATCTACACCGCCTTCTACATACCCATGGAAATATCTGCGCCGCCTTCTGTATAAACATGGAAATATCTACACGGTCATCTGTGTAGAGATGGAAATATCAACACCACCATCTGTACAAACATGGAAATATCTGCACCGCTATCTGTATAAACATGGAAATATCTGCACCGCGGTCTGTATAAAAATGGAAATAGCTAAACCGCTATCTGCATAAACATGGAAATATCTACACTGCTATCTCTATAAACCTGTAAATATCTACACTGTGATCTGTATACACATGGAAATATTTACACTGCTATCTGTATAAACATGGAAATATCTACACCGTTATCTGTATAAATATGGAAGTATCTACACCGCTATCTCTATAAACATGGAAATATCTACAACGCCATCTGTATAAACATGGAAATATCTACACCGCTATCTCTATAAACATGGAAATATCTACAAAGCCATCTGTATAAACATGGAAATACCTACACTGTCATGTGTAGGAACATGGAAAAATCTACACTGCCATCTGTATAAACATGGAAATATCTACAGAGCCCTCTGTATAAATATGGAAATATCTGCATAGGCATCTGTATAAACATGGAAATATCTGCACCGCTATCTGTATAAACATGGAAATACCTACACCGCTGTCTCTATAAACATGGAAATATGTACACCGCTATGTGTATAAACATGGAAATAACTCCACTGCTGTCTGTATAAACATGGAAATATCTACACCGCGATCTCTATAAACATGGAAATATCTACACCGCTATCTGTATAAACATGGAAATATCTACACAGCTATCTCTATCAACATGGAAATACCTACACCGCCATCTGTATAAACATGCAAATACCTACAAAGTCATCTGTATAAACATGGAAATATCTACACAGCCATCTGTATAAACATGGAAATATCTACACAGCCATCTGTATATACATGGAAATATATACACCGCTATCTGTATAAACATGGAAATATCTACACCGCCTTCTACATATCCATGGAAATATCTGCGCCGCCTTCTGTATAAACATGGAAATATCTACACGGTCATCTGTGTAAAGATGGAAATATCAACACCGCCATCTGTATAAACATGGAAATATCTGCACCCCTATCTGTATAAACATGGAAATATCTACACCGCGGTCTGTATAAACATGGAAATAGCTAAACCGCTATCTGTATAAACATGGAAATATCTACACTGCTATATCTATAAACCTGGAAATATCTACACCGTGATCTGAATAAACATGTAAATATTTACACTGCTATCTGTATAAACATGGAAATATCTACACTGTTATCTGTATAAATATGGAAATATCTACACCACTATCTCTATAAACATGGAAATATCTACACCGCCATCTGTATAAACATGGAAATATCTACACTGCTATCTCTATAAACATGGAAATATCTACAATGCCATCTGTAAAAACATGAAAATACCTATACAGTCATCTGTATAAACATGGAAATATCTACACCACCATCTGTATAAACATGGAAATATCTACAATGCCATCTGTATACACATGGAAATACCTACACGGCAATCTGTGTATAGATGGAAACAACAACACCGCCATCTGTACAAACATGGAAATATCTACACCGCTATCTGTATAAACATGGAGATATCTACACTGCGGTCTGTATAAACATGGAAATTTCTACACCGGTATCTGTATAAACATGGAAATATCTACACCACGATCTGTATAAACATGGAAATATTTACACCGCTATCTGTATAAACATGGAAATATCTACACCGCTATCTCTATAAACATGGAAATACCTACAAAGCCATCTGTATAAACATGGAAATACCTACACAGTCATGTGGAGGAACATGGAAAAATCTACACTGCCATCTGTATAAACATGGAAATATCTACAGAGCCCTCTGTATAAATATGGAAATATCTGCATAGGCATCTGTATAAACATGGAAATATCTGCACCGCTATCTGTATAAACATGGAAATAGCTACACCGCTGTCTCTACCAAAAATGGAAATATGTACACCGCTATGTGTATAAACATGGAAATATCTCCACTGCTGTCTGTATAAACATGGAAATATCTACACCGTGATCTGTATAAACATGGAAATATCTACACCGCAATCTGTATAAACATGGAAATATCTACACAGCTATCTCTATAAACATGGAAATACCTACACTGCCATCTGTATAAACATGGAAATACCTACAAAGTCATCTGTATAAACATGGAAATATCTGCAAAGCCATCTGTTTAAACAAGGAAATATCTACACAGCCATCTGTATATACATGGAAATATCTACACCGCTATCTGTATAAACATGGAAATATCTACACCGCCTTCTACATATCCATGGAAATATCTGCGCCGCCATCTGTATAAACATGGAAATATCTACACGGGCATCTGTGTACAGATGGAAATATCAACGCCGCCCTCTGTACAAACATGGAAATATCTGCACCGCTATATGTATAAACATGGAAATATCTACACCGCGGTCTGTATAAACATGGAAATAGCTAAACCGCTATCTGTATAAACATGGAAATATCTACACTGCTATCTCCATAAACCTGGAAATATCTACACCGTGATCTGTATAAACATGGAAATATTTACACTGCTATCTGTATAAACATGGAAATATCTACACCGTTATCTGTATAAATATGGAAATATCTACACCGCTATCTCTATAAACATGGAAATATCTACACCGCCATCTGTATAAACATGGAAATATCTACACTGCTATCTCTATAAACATGGAAAGATCTACAATGCCATCTGTAAAAACATGGAAATACCTATACAGTCATCTGTATAAACATGGAAATATCTACACCACCATCTGTATAAACATGGAAATATCTACAATGCCATCTGTATACACATGGAAATACCTACACGGCAATCTGTGTATAGATGGAAACACCAACACCGCCATCTGTACAAACATAGAAATATCTACACCGATATCTGTATAAACATGGAGATATCTACACTGCGGTCTGTATAAACATGGAAATTTCTACACCGGTATCTGTATAAAAATGGAAATATCTACACCACGATCTGTATAAACATGGAAATATTTACACCGCTATCTGTATAAACATGGAAATATCTGCACCGATATCTCTATAAACATGGAAATATCTACAAAGTCATCTGTATAAACATGGAAATATCTGCAAAGCCATCTGTTTAAACAAGGAAATATCTACACAGCCATCTGTATATACATGGAAATATCTACACCGCTATCTGTATAAACATGGAAATATCTACACCGCCTTCTACATATCCATGGAAATATCTGCGCCGCCATCTGTATAAACATGGAAATATCTACACGGGCATCTGTGTACAGATGGAAATATCAACACCGCCCTCTGTACAAACATGGAAATATCTGCACCGCTATATGTATAAACATGGAAATATCTACACCGCGGTCTGTATAAACATGGAAATAGCTAAACCGCTATCTGTATAAACATGGAAATATCTACACTGCTATCTCCATAAACCTGGAAATATCTACACCGTGATCTGTATAAACATGGAAATATTTACACTGCTATCTGTATAAACATGGAAATATCTACACCGTTATCTGTATAAATATGGAAATATCTACACCGCTATCTCTATAAACATGGAAATATCTACACCGCCATCTGTATAAACATGGAAATATCTACACTGCTATCTCTATAAACATGGAAAGATCTACAATGCCATCTGTAAAAACATGGAAATACCTATACAGTCATCTGTATAAACATGGAAATATCTACACCACCATCTGTATAAACATGGAAATATCTACAATGCCATCTGTATACACATGGAAATACCTACACGGCAATCTGTGTATAGATGGAAACACCAACACCGCCATCTGTACAAACATAGAAATATCTACACCGATATCTGTATAAACATGGAGATATCTACACTGCGGTCTGTATAAACATGGAAATTTCTACACCGGTATCTGTATAAAAATGGAAATATCTACACCACGATCTGTATAAACATGGAAATATTTACACCGCTATCTGTATAAACATGGAAATATCTGCACCGATATCTCTATAAACATGGAAATATCTACAAAGCCATCTGTATAAACATGGAAATACCTACACAGTCATGTGTAGGAACATGGAAAAATCTACACTGACATCTGTATAAACATGGAAATATCTGCAGAGCCCTCTGTATAAATATGGAAATATCTGCATAGGCATCTGTATAAACATGGTAATATCTGCACCGCTATCTGTATAAACATGGAAATACCTACACCGCTGTCTCTATAAACATGGAAATATGTACAACGTTATGTGTATAAACATGGAAATATCTCCACTGCTGTCTGTATAAACATGGAAATAACTACACCGTGATCTGAATAAACATGGAAATATTTACACTGCTATCTGTATAAAAATGGAAATATCTACACCGTTGTCTGTATAAATATGGAAATATCTACACCTCTATCTCTATAAACATGGAAATATCTACACCGCCATCTGTATAAACATGGAAATATCTACACTGCTATCTCTATAAACATGGAAATATCTACAATGCCATCTGTAAAAACATGAAAATACCTATACAGTCATCTGTATAAACATGGAAATATCTACACCACCATCTGTATAAACATGGAAATATCTACAATGCCATCTGTATACACATGGAAGTAACTACACGGCAATCTGTGTATAGATGGAAACAACAACACCACCATCTGTACAAACATGGAAATATCTACACCGCTATCTGTATAAACATGGAGATATCTACACTGCAGTCTGTATAAACATGGAAATATCTACACCGGTATGTGTATAAACATGGAAATATCTACACCACGATCTGTATAAACATGGAAATATTTACACCGCTATCTGTATAAACATGGAAATATCTACACCGCTATCTCTATAAACATGGAAATATCTAGACCGACAGCTCTATAAACATTGAAATATCTACACTGCCATCTGTAAAAACATGGAAATATCTACACAGTCATCTGAATAAACATAGAAATATCTACACCACCATCTGTATAAACATGGAAATACCTACAATACCATCAGTATACACATGGAAATATCTACTCAGACATCTGTATAAATATGGAAATATCTACACCGCCATCTGTATAAACATGGAAATATCTACACTGCCATCTGTAGAAAGATGGAAATATCTACACCGCTATCTCTATAAATATGGATATATCTACACCGCCGTCTCTATAAACATGAAAATATCTACACTGCCATCTCCATAAAGATGGAAGTATCTACTCTGCCATGTGTATAAACACGGAAATATCTACACCACCATCTGTGTAAACATGGAAATATCTACACCACTATCTGTATAAACATGGAAATACCTACACCGCCGTCTGCATGTCCATGGAAATATCTACGCCGCCATCTGTAAAAACATGGAAATATCTACACGGCCATCTGTGTATAGATGGAAATATCAACACCACCATCTGTACAAACATGGAAATATCTACACCGCTATCTCTATAAACATGGAAATATCTGCTCTGCCATCTGTAAAAACATGGAAATACCTATACAGTCATCTGTATAAACATGGAAATATCTACAATGCCATCTGTATACACATGGAAATATCTACACAGCCATCTGTATAAACATGTAAATATCTACACTGCTATCTCTATAAACATGGAAATATCTACACCGCCTTCTCTATAAACATGAAAATATCTACACTGCCATCTCCATAAACATGGAAGTAAGTACTCCGCCATCCATATAAACATGGAAACATCTACACCGCCATCTGTGTGAATAAGGAAATATCTACAATGCCATCTGTATAAAGATATAAATATCTGCACCGCGAGCTGTATAAACATGGAAATATCTACACCACGATCTGTATAAACATGGAAATATTTACACCGCTATCTGTATAAACGTGGAAATACCAACACCGCTATCGGTATAAACATGGAAATATCTACAACGCCATCTATATAAACATGGAAATATCTACACAACTATATCTATAAACATGGAAATACCTACACCGCTATCTCTATAAACATGGAAATATCTACACCGCTATCTGTATAAACATGGAAATATCTACACCGCTACCTGCATAAACATGGAAATATCTACACCGCGATCTGTATAAACATGGAAATATCTACACCGCGATCTGTATAAACATGGAGATATCTTCACCTCGATCTGTATAAACATGGAAATATCTTCACCACGATCTGTATAAACATGGAAATATCTACAACGCCATCTATATAAACATGGAAATATCTACACCGCTATGTCTATAAACATGGAAATATCTACACTGCTATCTGTATAAACATGGAAATATATACACCGCTATCTGTATAAACATGGAAATATCTACACCGCTATCTGTATACACATGGTAATATCTACACCACCATCTATATAAACATGGAAATATCTACACCGCCATCTGTATAAACATGGAAATATCTACAATGCCATCTGTAGAAAGATGGAAATATCTACACTACAATCTGTGTAAACATGGAAATAACTACACCGATATCTGTAAATACATGGAAATATCTACACCGCCTTCTGTATAAACATGGAAATATCTACACCGTGATCTGTATAAACATGGAAATATCTACACCGCCATCTCTATAAACATGGAAATATCTACACCGCCATCTGTAAAAACATGGAAATATCTACACAGTCATCTGAATAAACATGGAAATATCTACAGCACCATCTGTATAAACATGGAAATACCTACAATACCATCAGTATACACATGGAAATATTTACACAGACATCTGTATGAATATGGAAATATCTACACCGCCATCTGTATAAACCTGGAAATATCTACACTGCCATCAGTAGAAAGATGGAAATATCTACACCGCTATCTGTATAAATATGGAAATATCTACACCGCCATCTCTATAAACATGAAAATATCTACACTGCCATCTCCATAAAGATGGAAGTATCTACTCCGCCATGTGTATAAACACGGAAATATCTACACCACCATCTGTGTAAACATAGAAATATCTACACCGCTGTCTGTATAAACATGGAAATACCTACACCGCCGTCTGCATGTCCATGGAAATATCTACGCCGCCATCTGTAAAAACATGGAAATATCTACACGGCCATCTGTGTATAGATGGAAATATCAACACCGCCATCTGTACAAACATGGAAATATCTACACCGCTATCTCTATAAACATGGAAATATCTGCTCTGCCATCTGTAAAAACATGGAAATACCTATACAGTCATCTGTATAAACATGGAAATATCTACAATGCCATCTGTATACACATGGAAATACCTACACCGCCATCTGTATGAACATGCAAATATCTACACGGCAATCTCTATAAACATGGAAATATCTACACCGCCATCTCTATAAACATGAAAATATCTACACTGCCATCTCCATAAACATGGAACTAACTACTCCGCCATCTGTATAAACATGGAAACATCTACACCGCCATCTGTGTGAATAAGGAAATATCTACAATGCCATCTGTATAAAGATATAAATATCTGCACCGCGAGCTGTATAAACATGGAAATATCTACATCGCTATCTGTATAAACGCGGAAATATCAACACCTCTATCGGTATAAACATGGAAATATCTACAACGCCATCTATATAAACATGGAAATATCTACACCACTATATCTATAAACATGGAAATACCTACACCGCTATCTGTATAAACATGGAAATATCTACACCGCTATCTGCATAAACATGGAAATAACTACACCGCGATCTGTATAAACATGGAAATATCTACACCGCGATCTGTATAAACATGGAAATATCTTCACCTCGATCTGTATAAACATGGAAATATCTTCACCACGATCTGTATAAACATGGAAATATCTACACTGCTATCTGTATAAACATGGTAATATCTACACCGCCATCTATATAAACATGGAAATATCTACACCGACATCTGTATAAACATGGAAATATCTACAATGCCATCTGTAGAAAGATGGAAATATCTACACCACAATCTGTGTAAACATGGAAATATCTACACCGATATCTGTAAAAACATGGAAATATCTACACCGCCATCTGTATAAACATGGAAATATCTACACCGCGATCTATATAAACATGGAAATATCTACAGCGCCATCTCTATAAACATTGAAATATCTACACTGCCTTCTATAAAAACATGGAAATATCTACACAGTCATCTGAATAAACATCGAAATATCTACACCACCCTCTGTATAAACATGGAAATACCTACAATACCATCTGTATACACATGGAAATATCTACACAGCCATCTGTATAAACATGTAAATATCTACACTGCTATTTCTAGAAACATGGAAATATCTACACCGCCATCTCTATAAACATGAAAATATCTACACTGCCATCTCCATAAACATGGAACTAACTTCTCCGCCGTCTGTATAAACATGGAAACATCTACACCGCCATCTGTGTGAATAAGGAAACATCTACAATGCCATCTGTATAAAGATATAAATATCTGCACCGCGAGCTGTATAAACATGGAAATATCTACACTGCTATGTCTATAAACATGGAAATATCTACACCGCTATCTGTATAAACATGGAAATATCTACACCACTATCTGTATAAACATGGAAATATCTACACCGCTATCTGTATAAACATGGTAATATCTACACCACCATCTATATAAACATGGAAATATCTACAACGCCATCTGTATAAACATGGAAATATCTACAATGTCATCTGTAGAAAGATGGAAATATCTACACCGCAATCTGTGTAAACATGGAAATATCTACACCGATATCTGTAAAAACATGGAAATATCTACACCGCCATCTGTATAAACATGGAAATATCTACACCGCGATCTGTATAAACATGGAAATATCTACAGCGCCATCTCTATAAACATTGAAATATCTGCACTGCCATCTGTAAAAACATGGAAATATCTACACAGTCATCTGAATAAACATGGAAATATCTACACCACCATCTGTATAAACATGGAAATACCTACAATAGCATCAGTATACACATGGAAATATCTACACAGACATCTGTATAAATATGTAAATATCTACATCGCCATCTGTATAAACATGGAAATATCTACACTGCCATCTGTAGAAAGATGGAAATATCTACACCGCTATCTCTATATATATGGAAATATCTACACCGCCATCTCTATAAACATGAAAATATCTACACTGCCATCTCCATAAAGATGGAAGTATCCACTCCACCGTGTGTATAAACACGGAAATATCTACACCACCATCTGTGTAAACATGGAAATATCTACACCGCTGTCTGTATAAACATGGAAATATCTACACCGCCATCTGCATGTCCATGGAAATATCTACGCCGCCATCTGTATAAACATGGAAATATCTACACGGTCATCTGTGTATAGATGGAAATATCAACACGGCCATCTGTACAAATATGGAAATATCTACACCGCTATCTCTATAAACATGGAAATATCTGCTCTGCCATCTGTAAAAACATGGAAATACCTATACAGTCAACTGTATAAACATGGAAATATCTACAATGCCATCTGTATACACACGGAAATATCTACACAGCCATCTGTATAAACATGTAAATATCTACACTGCTATCTCTATAAACATGGAAATGTCTACACCGCCATCTCTCTAAACATGAAAATATCTACACTGCCATCTCCATAAACATGGAACTAACTACTCCGCCATCTGTATAAATATGGAAACATCTACACTGCCATCTGTGTGAATAAGGAAATATCTACAATGCCATCTGTATAACGATATAAATATCTGCACCGCGAGCTGTATAAACATGGAAATATCTACATCGCTATCTGTATAAACGTGGAAATATCAACACCGCTATCGGTATAAACATGGAAATATCTACAACGCCATCTATATAAACATGGAAATATCTACACCGCTATGTCTATAAACATGGAAATATCTACACCGCTATCTGTATAAACATGGAAATATCTACACAGCTATCTGTATAAACATGGAAATATCTACACCGCTATCTGTATAAACATGGTAATATCTACACCACCATCTATATAAACATGGGAATATCTACACCACCATCTGTATAAACATGGAAATATCTACAATGCCAACTGTAGAAAGATGGAATTATCTACACCGCAATCTGTGTAAACATGGAAATATCTACACCGATATCTGTAAAAACATGGAAATATCTACACCGCCATCTGTATAAACATGGAAATATCTACACCGCGATCTGTATAAACATGGAAATATCTACACCGCCATCTCTATAAACATTGAAATATCTACACCGCCATCTGTAAAAACATGGAAATATCTACACAGTCATCTGAATAAACATGGAAATATCTACACCACCATCTGTATAAACATGGAAATACCTACAATACCATCAGTATAGACATGGAAATGTTTACACAGACATCTGTATAAATATGGAAATATCTACACCGCCATCTGTATAAACATGGAAATTTCTACACTGCCATCTGTAGAAAGATGGAAATATCTACACCGCTATCTCTATAAATATGGAAATATCTACACTGCCATCTCTATAAACATGAAAATATCTACACTGCCATCTCCATAAAGATGGAAGTATCTACTCCGCCATGTGTATAAACACGGAAATATCTACACCACCATCTGTGTAAACATGGAAATATCTACACCGCTGTCTGTATAAACATGGAAATACCTACACCGCCGTCTGCATGTCCATGGAAATATCTACGCCGCCATCTGTAAAAACATGGAAATATCTACATGGCCATCTGTGTATAGATGGAAATATCAACACCGCCATCTGTACTAACATGGAAATATCTACACCGCTATCTCTATAAACATGGAAATATCTGCTCTGCCATCTGTAAAAACATGGAAATACCTATACAGTCATCTGTATAAACATGGAAATATCTACAATGCCATCTGTATACACATGGAAATACCTACACCGCCATCTGTATGAACATGCAAATATCTACACGGCAATCTCTATAAACATGGAAATATCTACACCGCCATCTCTATAAACATGAAAATATCTACACTGCCATCTCCATAAACGTGGAATTAACTACTCCGCCATCTGTATAAACATGGAAACATCTACACCGCCATCTGTGTGAATAAGGAAATATCTACAATGCCATCTGTATAAAGATATAAATATCTGCACCGCGAGCTGTATAAACATGGAAATATCTACATCGCTATCTGTATAAACGCGGAAATATCAACACCGCTATCGGTATAAACATGGAAATATCTACAACGCCATCTATATAAACATGGAAATATCTACACCACTATATCTATAAAAATGGAAATACCTACACCGCTATCTCTATAAACATGGAAATATCTACACCGCTATCTGTATAAACATGGAAATATCTACACCGCTATCTGCATAAACATGGAAATATCTACACTGCCATATGTATAAACATGGAAATACATACACAGTCATCTGTATAAACATGGAAATATATACACCACGATCTGTATAAACATGGATATATCTACATCGCTATCTGAATAAACATGTAAATATCCACACCGCTATCTGTGTAACATGGAAATATTTACACCGCCATCTGTAAAAAACATGGAAATATCTACACAGTCATCTGTATAAACATGGAAATATCTACACCCCCATCTGTAAAAACATGGAAATATCTACACCACTATCTGTATAAACATTCAAATATCTACATTGCTATGTGTATAAACATGGAAATATCTACACCGCTATGTGTATAAACATGGAAATATCTACACCGCTATCTGTATAAACATGCAAATATCTACAGCGCGATCTATAGAAACATGAAAATATCTCCACCGCTATCTGTATAAAAATGGAAATATCTACACTGAAATCTCTATAAACATGGAAATACCTACAACACTATCTGTGTAAACATGGAAATATCTTCACAGCTGTTTGTGTAAACATGGAAATATGTACACCGCAATCTGCGTGAATATGGAAATATCTACACCTCTGCCTCTGTAAACATGGAAATATCTATACCACTATCTGTATAAACATGGAAATATGTACACAGTCATCTGTATAAACATGGAAATAACTACACCACTATGTGTATAAAAATGGAAATATCTACACCGATATCTGTATAAACATGGAAATATCTAGACCGCTATCTGTATAAACATTCAAATATCTACATTGCTATCTGTATAAACAAGCAAATATCTACAGCGCTATCTACATAAAAATGGAAATATCTCCACCGCTATCTGCATAGACATGGAAATATCTACACCGCTATCTTTATAAACATGGAAATATCTACACTGCTATCTCTATAAACATGGAAAAATCTACAACAGTATCTGTGTAAACATGGGAATATCTTCACTGCTGTCAGTGAAAATATGGAAATATGTTCACCGCAATCTGTGTGAATATGGAAATACCTACACCTCTGTCTCTGTAAACATGAAAATATCTACACACCTATCTGTATAAACATGGAAATATCTACACCGCTATCTGTATAAACATGGAAATATCTACACCACAATCTGTATTTACATGGATATATTTACACCGCTATCTGTATAAACATGTTAATATCTACACTGCTATCTGTATAAACATGGAAATGTCTACTCCGATATCTGCATAAATATGGGAATATCTACACCGCTATCTGTATAAACATGGAAATTTCTACACCGCAGTCAGCATAAACATGGAAATATCTACACCACGATCTGTATAAACATGGAAATATTTACACCGCTATCTGTATAAACATGGAAATATCTGCACCGCTATCTCCATAAACATGGAAATATCTACAAAGCCATCTGTATAAAAATGGAAATACCTCCACAGTCATGTGTAGGAACATGGAAATATCTACACTGCCATCTGTATAAACATGGAAATACCTACACAGCCCTCTGTATAAATATGAAAATATCTACATAGGCATCTGTATAAACATGGAAATATCTGCACCGCTATCTCTATAAACATGGAAATACCTACACTGCTGTCTCTATAAACATGGAAATATGTACACCGCTATGTGTATAAACATGGAAATATCTGCACTGCTGTCTGTATAAACATGGGAATATCTCCACAGCTGTCTGTATAAACATGGAAATATCTGCACAGCCATCTGTGTATACATGGAAATATCTACAACGCTATCTGTATGAACATGGAAATAACTACAACGCTGTTTTTATAAACAAGGGAATATCTACACCGCCATCTGTTTAAACATGGAAATATATATACACAGACATCTGATTATACATGGAAATATCTACACCGCTATCTGTATAAACATGCTGATAACTACACCGCTATCTGTATAAATGTGGAAATATTTGCACCGTTATCCCTATAAACATGGTAATATCAACACCGCGATCTGTATAAACATGGAATTATCTACACCATGATCTGTATAAACATGGAAATATCTAAACTGCGATCTGTATAAACATGGAAATATCTACACCGTGATCTGTATAAACATGGAAATATCTACACCGCCAACTGTATAAACATGGAAATATCTACACCCCTATCTGTATAAACATGGAAATATCCACACAGCTATCTCTATAAACATGGAAAAATCAACACCGCTATCTCTATGAACATGGAAATATCTACACCGCCACCTGTATAAACATGGAAATATCTACCCCGTGATCAGAATAAACATGGAAATATCTACACCGCTATCTGTATAAACATTGAAATATCTCCACTGCTATCTCTATAAACATCGAAATAACTACACCGCCATCTGTATAAACATGGAAATACTTACAAAGCTATCTGTATAAACATGGATATATCTACACCGCCATCTGTATAAACATGGAAATATCTACACAGCCATGTGTATATACATGGAAGTATCTACACCGCTATCTATATAAACATGGAAATAACTACACCGCTATTTGTATAAACATGGAAATATGTCCACTGCTATCTCTATAAACATCGAAATATCTACACTGCCATCTGTATAAACATGGAAATACTTACAAATTATCTGTATAAACATGGAAATATCTACACCGCCATCTGTATAAACATGGAAATATCTACACAGCCATGTGTACATGCATGGAAATATCGACACCGCTCTCTATATAAACATGGAAATAACTACACCGCTATCTGTATATACATGGAAATATCTACACCGCCATTTACATATCCATAGAAATATGTGCGCAGCCGTCTGTTTAAACATGGAAATATCTACACGGTCATCTGTGTATAGATGGAAATATCAACACCGCGGTCTGTATAAACATGGAAATACCTACACCGCTATCTGTATAAACATCGAAATATCTACACCGCTATCTCTATAAACATGGAAATATCTACACCGTGATCTGTATAAACATGGAAATATTTACACCGTTATCTGTATAAACATTGAAATTTCTACACCGTTATCTGTATAAATATGTAAATAACTACACCGCTATCTCTATAAACATGGAAATATCTACACCGCCATCTGTATAAACATGGAAATACCTATACAGTCATCTGAGTAAACATGGAAATATCTACACCACCATCTGTATAAACATGGAAATATCTACAATGCCATGTGTATACACATGGAAATACCTGTACGGCAATCTGTGTGTAGATGAAAACATCAACACCGCCATCTGTACAAACATGGAAATATCTACACTGCTATCTCTATAAACATGGAAATATCTACACTGCGGTCTGTTTAAACATGGCAATATCTACACAGTCATGTGTAGGAACATGGAAATATCTACACTACCATCTGTATAAACATAGCAATATCTACAGAGCCCTCTGTATAAATATGGAAATATCTGCATAGGCATCTGTATAAACATGGAAATATCTGCACCGCTATCTGCATAAACATGAAAATACCTAAACCGCTGTCTCTATAAACATGGAAATATGTACACCGGTATGTGTATAAACATGGAAATATCTCCACTGCTGTCTGTACAAACATGGAAATATCTCCACCCTTATCTGTATAAACATGGAAATATCTACAGCGCCATCTCTATAAACATTGAAATATCTAAACTGCCATCTGTAAATACATGGAAATATCTACACAGTCATCTGAATAAACATGGAAATATGTACACCACCATCTGTATAAACATGGAAAGAGCTACAATACCATCTGTATACACATGGAAATATCTACACAGACATCTGTATAAATATGGAAATATCTACACCGCCATCTGTATAAACATGGAAATATCTACACTGCCATCTGTAGAGAATGGAAATATCTAGACCGCTATCTCTATAAATATGGAAATATCTACACCGCAATCTCTATAAACATGAAAATATCTACACTGCCATCTCCTTAAAGATGGAAGTACCTACTCCGCCATGTGTATAAACACGGAAATATCTACACGACCATCTGTGTAAACATGGAAATATCTAAACCGCTATCTGTATAAACATGGAAATAACTACAACGCCATATGCATGTCCATGGAAATATCTGCACCGCTATCTTTATAAACATGGAAATATCTACACTGCAGTCTCTATAAACATGGAAATATCTACAACACTATCTGTGTAAACGTGGAAATACCTACACAGCTGTCTGTGTAAACATGGTAATATGTACACCGCAATCTGTGTGAAGATGGAAGTATCTACACCTCTGTCTCTGTAAACATGGAAATATCTACACCACTATCTGTATAAACATGGAAATATCTACACTGCTATCTGTATAAACATGGAAATATCTACACCACAGTCTCTATAAACATGGATATATCTACACCGCTATCTGTATAAACATGGAAATATCTACACTTCTATCTGTATAAACATGGAAATGTCTACTCCGCTATCTATATAAATATGGAAATATCTACACCGCTATCTCTATAAACATGGTAACATCTTCAACACTATCTGTGTAAACATAGAAATATCTACACAGCTGTCTGTGTGAACATGGAAATATGTACACCGCAGTCTGTGTGAGGATGGAAATATCTACACCGAAATCTTTGCAAATATGGAAATATCTACACCTCTATCTCTGTAAACATGGAAATATCTACACCAATATCTGTATAAACATGGAAATATCTACACAGCTATCTGTATAAACATGGAAATATCCACACCACAATCTGTATAAACATGGAAATATCTACAACGCAATCTGTATAAACATGGAAATATCTACACCACTATCTGTATAAACATGGAAATATCTGCGCCGCCATCTGTATAAATATGGAAATATCTTCAAAGCTATTTCTATAAACATGGAAATGACTTCACTGCTATCTGTATAAACATGGAAATATCTACATGGCTATCTCTAAAAACATGGAAATATCTTCACCGCCTTCTGCATAAACATGGAAATACCTACACTGCCATCTGTATAAACATGGAAATATCTACACTGCTATCTCTATAAACATGGAAATATCTAAACTGCCATCTGTATGTACATGGAAATACCTACACAGTCATCTGTATAAACATGGAAATATCTACACCACTATCTGTATAAACGTGGAAATATCTACACTGCCATCTGTATAAACATGGAAATATCTACACAGCCATCTCTATAAACACGGAAATACCTTCAACGCTATCACTATAAACATGGAAATAGCCACACCGCTATTTGCATAAGCATGGAAATATCTACACTACCATCTGTATACACATGGAAATATCTACACCGTCATCTGTATAAAGATGGAAATATCTATACCGTTAGCTGTATAAACATGGAAATATCTATAATGATATCTGTATAAATGTGGAAATATCTACACCGCAATCTGTTCAAATATGGAAATATCTACACATCTATCTCAGTAAATATGGAAATAACAACTCCGCTATCTATATAAACCTGGAAATAACTACACCGCTGTTTGTATAAAGATGGAAATATCTACACCACGATCTGTATAAACATTGATATATCTACACCGCTATCTGTATAAACATGGAAACATCTACACCGCTATCTGTATAAACATGGAAATATCTACACCGATATCTGTAGAAATATGGAAATATCTACACCGCTATCTCTATAAACATGGAAATGTCTACACCGCTATCTGTAAACATGGAAATAACAACATGGCTTTTTCTATAAATATGGAAATATCTAAACCGCCTTCTTTATTAACATGGAAATACGTACACAGTCATCTGTATAAACATAGAAATATACACACCACTATCTGTATAAACACGGAAATATCTACACTGCCATCAGAATAAACATGGAAATATCTACACAGCCGTCTCTATAAACATGGAAATATCTACATCGCTATCTCTATAAACATGAAAATAGCTAAACCGCTATCTGTATAAACATGGAAATATCTACACCGCCATCTGTAAAAATATGGAAATATCTACACAGTCATCTGTAGAAACATGGAAATATCTACACCGCCATCTGTAGAAACATGGAAATATCTCCACCGCTATCTGTATAAACATGGAAATATCTACACCGCTATCTGTATAAAAATAGAAATATCTACACCGCCATCTGTATAGACATGGAAATATCTACACCGCCATCTGTATAAACATGGAATTATCTACAGCGCTATCTGTATAAACATGGAAATATCTACACCGCTATATGTATAAACATGGAAATATCTACACTGCCATCTGTATAAACATAGAAATAGCCACACCGTTATGTTTTATAAACATGGAAATATCTACACAACCATCTGAATAAACATGGAAATATCTACACCGCTACCTCTATAAACATGGAAATATCTACACAGCTATCTGTAAAAACATGGAAATATCAACACTGCTATCTGCATAAACACGGAAATATCTACACCGGTATCTTTATCAACATTGAAATACCTACACCGCTATCTCTATAAACAATGAAATATCTAAAACGCTATCTGTGTAAACATGGAAATATCTACACCGCAATCTGTGTAAGCATTGAAATATCTACAACGCCATCTGTGTAAACATGGAAATATTTACAATGCTATCTGTGTAAACAGGGAAATATCTACACAGCTATCTGTAAAACGTGGAAATATCTACAGCGCTATCTGTATAAACGTGGAAATATCTAAACTGCTATCGGTATAAATCTGGAAATACCTACAACGCTATCTGTATAAACGTGGAAATATCTACATCACTATCTGTATAAACGTGGAAATACCTACACCACTATCTGTATAACCCTGAAAATATCTACACCGCTATCTGTATCAACATGTAAATAACTACACCGCAATCTGTATAAACATGGAAATATCTACAATACTATCTCTGTAAACATGGTAATATCGACACAGGTAACTGTGTAAACTTGGAAATATCTACACCGCTATCTGTGTAAAGTTTGCAAAGTCTACACCGCAATCTGTGCAAAGATGGAAATATTTTCACCGCTATATCTGTAAACATGGAAATATCTACACCGCTATATGTATACACATGGAAATATCTACGCCGCCATCTGTTTACATATGGAAATATCTACACAGCCATCTGTATAAACATGGAAATGTCTACACCGCTCTCTCTATAAACATGGAAATATCTACATCGCTGTCTGTATACACATGGAAATATCTGCATCGCTATCTGTATAAATCGGGAAATATCTCCACCGCTATCTGTATAAACATGGAAATATCTACACCGCTATCTGTATAAACATGGAAATATCTACACCGCTATCTCTATAAACATGGAAATATCTCCACTGCTATCTCTATAAACATCGAAGTATCTACACCGCCATCTGTATAAACATGGAAATACATACAAAGTTATCTGTATAAACATGGAAATATCTACACCGCCATCTGTATAAACGTGGAGATACCTACACAGCCATGTGTACATACATGGAAATATCTACACCGCTATCTATATAAATATGGAAATATGTACACCGCTATCTGTATATACATGGAAATATCTACACCGTGATCTGTATAAACATGGAAATATCTACACCGCGATCTGTATAAACATGGAAATATCTTCACCACGGTCTATATAAACATGAAAATATCTACACGGCCATCTGTGTATAGATGGAAATATCAGCACCGCCATCTGTACAAACATGGAAATATCTACACCGCTATCTCTATAAACATGGAAATATCTGCACTGCCATGTGTAAAAACATGGAAATACCTATACAGTCATCTGTATAAACATGGAAATATCTACAATGCCTTCTGTATACACATGGAAATATCTACACAGCTCTCTGTATAAACATGTAAATATCTACACTGCTATCTCTATAAACATGGAAATATCTACACCGCCATCTGTATAAACATGAAAATATCTACACTGCCATCTCCATAAACATGGAACTAACTACTCCGCCATCTGTATAAACATGGAAATATCTACACCGCCATCTGTGTGAATAAGGAAATATCTACAACGCCATCTGTATAAAGATATAAATATCTGCACCACGAGCTGTATAAACACAGAAATATCTACATCGCTATCTGTATAAACGTGGACATACCAACACTGCTATCGGTATAAACATGGAAATTTCTACAACGCCATCAATATAAACATGGAAATATCTTCACCACGATCTGTAAAAACATGGGAATATCTACACCACCATCTATATAAACATGGAAATATCTACAGCGCCATCTGTATAAACATGGAAATAACTACAATGCCATCTGCAGAATGATGGAAATATCTACACCGATATTTGTAAAAACATGGAAATATCTACACCCCTATCTGTATAAACATGGAAATATCCACACCGCTATCTTTATAAACGTGGAAAAATCAACACCGCTATCTCTATGAAAATGGAAATATCTACACCGCCATCTCTATAAAAATGGAAATATCTACACCGCTATGTCTATAAACATGGAAATAACTACACTGCTCTCTCTATAAACATGGAAACATCTACACAGCCATCTCTATAAACATGGAAATATCTACACGGCTATCTGTATAAACATGGAAATATCTACACCGCGATCTGTATAAACATGGAATTATCTACACCGCGATCTGTATAAACATGGATATATCTAAACCGCTATCTGAATAAACATGGAAATATCTACAACGGTATCTCTGTAAACATGGAAATATCTACACAGCAATCTGTGTAATCTTGGATATATCTACACAGCTATCTGTTTAAAAATGGAAATATCTACATGGCAATCTGTGCAAAGCTGGAAATATCTACACCGCTATCTCTGTAAACATGGAAATATCTACACCGCTATCTCTATAAACATGGAAATATCTGCACTGCCATGTGTAAAAACATGGAAATACCTATACAGTCATCTGTATAAACATGGAAATATCTACAATGACTTCTGTATACACATGGAAATATCTACACAGCTCTCTGTATAAACATGTAAATATCTACACTGCTATCTCTATAAACATGGAAATATCTACACCGCCATCTCTATAAACATGAAAATATCTACACTGCCATCTCCATAAACATGGAAGTAACTACACCGCCATCTGTATAAACATGGAAATATCTACACCGCCATCTGTGTGAATAAGGAAATATCTACAACGCCATCTGTATAAAGATATAAATATCTGCACCGCGAGCTGTATAAACACAGAAATATCTACATCGCTATCTGTATAAACGTGGACATACCAACACCGCTATCGGTATAAACATGGAAATTTCTACAACGCCATCTATATAAACATGGAAATATCTTCACCACGATCTGTATAAACATGGGAATATCTAAACCACCATCTATATAAACATGGAAATATCTACAGCGCCATCTGTATAAACATGGAAATAACTACAATGCCATCTGCAGAATGATGGAAATATCTACACCGATATTTGTAAAAACATGGAAATATCTACACCCCTATCTGTATAAACATGGAAATATCCACACCGCTATCTTTATAAACATGGAAAAATCAACACCGCTATCTCTATGAAAATGGAAATATCTACACCGCCATCTCTATAAAAATGGAAATATCTACACCGCTATGTCTATAAACATGGAAATAACTACACTGCTCTCTCTATAAACATGGAAACATCTACACAGCCATCTCTATAAACATGGAAATATCTACACGGCTATCTGTATAAACATGGAAATATCTACACCGCGATCTGTATAAACATGGAAATATCCACACCGCGATCTGTATAAACATGGATATATCTAAACCGCTATCCGAATAAACATGGAAATATCTACAACGGTATCTCTGTAAACATGGAAATATCTACACAGCAATCTGTGTAATCTTGGATATATCTACACAGCTATCTGTTTAAAAATGGAAATATCTACATGGCAATCTGTGCAAAGCTGGAAATATCTACACCGCTATCTCTGTAAACATGGAAATATCTACACCGCTATCTGTATAAACATGGAAATATCTACACCGCTATCAGTATAAACAAGGAAATATCTACACCGCAATCTTTAGAAAAATGGAAATATTTACACCGCCATCTGTATAAACATGGAAATAGCTACACCGCAACCTGTATAAATATGGAAATGTCTACACCGCTATCTCTATAAACATGGAAATACCTACACCACTTGCACTATAAACATGGAAGTATCTGCACAGCTATCTGTGTAAACTTTGAAATATCTACTCCACGATCTGTGCAAACGTGGAAATATCTAAAACGCTATCTGTATAAACATGGAAATACCTACACCTGTATCTGTATCAACATGGTAATACCTAAACAGCTATCTGTATAAACAATGAAATATCTACAACGCTATCTGTGTAAACATGGAAATATCTACACAGCTATGTGTGTAAAGTTGGAAATATGTACACCGCTATCTGTGTAAACATGGATATATCTACAACGCTATCAGTGTAAACATGGAAATATTTACAACGCTATCTGTGTAAACATGGAAATATCTACACAGCTATCTGTAAAACGTGGAAATATCTACACAGCTATCTGCATAAACGTGGAAATATCTAAACCGCTATCTGTATAAATGTGGAAATATCTTCAAAGCTATCTGTATAAACGTGGAAATATCTACATCGCTATCTGTATAAACGTGGAAATACCTTCACCGCTATCTCTATAAACGTGGAAATATCTACACCGCTATCTGTATCAACATGGAAATAACTACACAGCTATCTGTATAAACATGGAAATATCTACAACGCTATCTCTGTAAACATGGAAATATCTACACAGCTACCTGTGTAAACTTGGAAATATCTACACCGCTATCTGTGTAAAGTTGGCAATATCTACACCGCAATCTGTGCTAAGATGGAAATATCTACTACGCTATCTCTGTAAACATTGAAATATCTACTCCGCTATCTGTATAAACATGGAAATATCTACACTGCCATCTGTCTAAACATGGAAATATCTACAGCGCCATCTGTATGAACATGGAAATATCTGCAGCGCTATCTCTCTAAACATTGAAATATCTACACTGCCATGTTTAAAAATACGGAATTATCTACACAGTCATCTGTATAAACATGGATATATGTACAACACCATCTCTGTAAACATGGAAATATCTACAATGCGATCTGTATTCACATGGAAATATCTACACAGCCATCTGTGTAAAGGTGGAAATATCTGCACAGCTATCTCCATAAACATGGAAATACCTACACCGCTATCTCTATAAAAATGGAAATATGTACACCGCCATCTGTATAAACATGGAAATACTTACAAAGTTATCTGTATAAACATGGAAATATCTACACAGCCATCTGTATATACATGGAAATATCTACACCGCCATCTGCATATCCATGGAAATATCTATGCCGCCATCTGTATAAACTTGGAAATATCTACACGGCCATCTGTGTATAGATGGAAATATCAACACTGCCATCTGTACAAACATGGAAATATCTACACCGCTATCTCTATAAACATGGAAATATCTACACCGCTATCTGTATAAACATGAAAATATCTGCATTGCGATCTGTATAAACATGGAAATATCTACACCGCGATCTGTATAAACATGGAAATATCTTCGCCACGATCTATATAAACATGGAAATATCTACACCGCTATCTGTATAAACATGGTAATATCTACACCACCATCTATATAAACATGGAAATATCTACACCTCCATCTGTATAAACATGGAAATATCTACAATGCCATCTGTAGAAAGATGGAAATATCTACACCGCAATCTGTGTAAACATGGAAATATCTACACCAATATCTGTAAAAACATGGAAATGACTACACCACCATCTATATAAACATAGAAATATCTTCAATGCCATCTGTAGAAAGATGGAAATATCTACACAGTTATCTGTAGAAACATGGAAATATCTACACCGATATCTCTAAAACATGGAAATAACAACACCGCTATCTCTATAAACATGGAAATATCTACACTGCTATCTCCATCAACATGGAAATATATACACCGCCATCTCCTTAAACATGGAGATATCTACAACGCATTCTACATAAACAAGAAAATATCTACACTGCCATTTATATAATCATGGAAATATCTACACCGCCATCTCTATAAACATGGAAATAACTACACTGCCATTTGTAGAAAGATGGAAATATCTACACCGCCATCTGTATAAACGTGGAAATATCTACACCGCTATCTGTATAAACATGGAAATATCTACACCACAATCTGTATAAACATGGAAATATCTACACCGCTATCTGTATAAATATGAAATATCTAAACCGCTATCTCTATAAAAATGGAAATATCTACACTGCTATCTGTATAAACATGGAAATATCCTCACTGCTATCTCTATGAACATGGATATATCTACACCGCTATCTAAATAAACATGGAAATATCTACTCTGCCATCTCTATAAACATGGATTTATCTACACCGCCATCTGTATAAACATGGAAATATCTACACCGCTATCTGTATAAACATGGAAATATCTACACTGCTATCTGTATGAACATGGAAATATCTACACGGCGATCTGCATAAACATGGAAATATGTACACTGCGATCTTTATAAATATGGAAATAACTTCACGACGATCTGTATAAACGTGGAAATATCTACACTGCTATCTGTATAAACATAGTAATATCTACACCACCATCTATATAAACATGGAAATATCTACAGTGTCATCTGTATAAACATGGAAATATCTAAACGGCCATCTGTGGAAAGATGGAAATATCTACACCATGATCTGTATAAATATGAAAATATCTACAACGCTATCTGTGTAAAGATGGAAATATCTACTCCGCAATCTGTGCAAAGATGGAAATATCTACACCGCTACCTCTGTAAACATGGAAATGTCTACGCCACTATCTGTATAAACATGGAAATATCTACATCGCTATCTGTATAAAAATGGATATATCTACACCGTTATCTGTATAAACATGGAAATATCTACACCGCTATATGTATAAATATTAAAATATCTACACCGCCATTTGTGTAAACATACAAATATCTACAGAGTCATCTGTATACACATGGAAATATCTACGCAGCCATCTGTATAAACATGGATGTATCTACACAACTATCTCTATAAACAAGGAAATACCTACAGCGCTATCTCTATAAACATGGAAATATCAACACCACAGTCTCTACAAACATGGAAATATCTACAACGCCATCTATGTAAACATGAAAATATCTACAACGCCATCTCCATAAACATGGAACTATCAACACCGCCATCTGTATAAACATGGAAATATCTACACTGCTATCTGTATGAAGATGGAAATATCTACAAAGCCATCTTCGGAAACATGGATGTATCTACTCCGCCATCTGTATAAACATGGAAATATCTACACCACTATCTGTATAAATATGGAAATATCTTCACTGCTATCTGTATAAACATGGAAATATCTACACCGTCATCTGTATAAAGTTCGAAATATCTACACCGCAATCTGTACAAATATGGAAATACCTACACCGCTATCTCTTTAGACATGGAAATATCTACACCGCTATCTGTATAAACATGGAAATATCTACACTGCCATCCGTATAAACATGGAAATATCTACACCGCTATCTCTATAAACATGGAAACATCTACACCGCTATCTGTATAAACATGGAAATATCTACACCGATATCTGTATAAACAGGGAAATATCTCCACTGCTATCTCCATAAACATCAAAATATCTACACCGCCATCTGTATAAACTTGGAAATACTTACAAACTTATCTGTATAAACATGGAAATATCTACACTGCCATCTGTATAAACATGGAAATATCCACACAGCCATGCGTATATACATGGAAATATCTACACCGCTATCTATATAAACATGGAAATAACTACACCGCTATCTGTATAAACATGGAAATATCTACACCGCCATCTACATATCCATAGAAATATCTGTGCTGCCATCTGTATAAACATGGAAATATCTACACGGTCATCTTTTTATAGATGGAAATATCAACACCACCATCTGTACAAACATGGAAATATCTGCACCGCTATCTGTACAAACATGGAAATATTTGCACCGTGGTCTGTGTAAACATGGAAATATCTACACCGCTATCTGTATAAACATGGAAATATCTACACCGCTATCTCTATAAACATGGAAATATCTGCACCATGATCTGTATAAACATGGAAATATTTACAACGCTATCTGTATATTCATGGAAATATCGACACAGTTATCTGAATAAATATGGAAATATCTTCACCGCTATCTCTATAAACATGGAAATATCTACACCGCCATCTGTATAAACATGGAAATATCTACACTGCTATCTCTATAAACATGGAAATATCTACAATGCCATCTGTAAAAACATGGAAATAACTATACAGTCATCTGTATAAACACGGAAATATCTACACCACCATCTGTATAAACATGGAAATATCTACAATGCCATCTGTATACACATGGAAATACCTACATGTCAATCTGTGTATAGATGGAAACATCAACACCGCCATCTGTACAAACATGGAAATATCTACACCGCTATCTCTATAAACATGGAAATATCTACACTGCGGTGTGTATAAACTTGGAAATATCTACACTGGTATCTGTATAAACATGTGAATATCTACACCAAGATCTGTGTAAACATGGAAATATTTACACCACTATCTGTATAAACATGTTAATATCTGCATCGCTATCTCTATAAACATTGAAATATCTACAAAGCCATCTGTATAAACATGGAAATATCTACACCGCCATCTGTATAAACATGGAAATGTCTACAGCGCTATCTGTATAAACATGGAAATATCTACACCGCTATCTGTATAAACATGGAAATATCTACACTGCGATCTGTATAAACATGGAAATATCTACACCGCGATCTGTATAAACATGGAAATAACTACACCGCAATCTGTATAAACATGTAAATATCTACACCGCTCTCTGTATAAACATGGAAATATCTACAGAGCTATCTCTATAAACATGGAAATATCAACAGCGCCATCTGTATAAACATGGAAATACCTACAAGGTCATCTGTATAAACATGGAAATATCTACACAGCCATCTGTATAAACATGGAAATATCTACCATGCAATGTGTGTAAACATGGAAATATCTACACAGCTATCTGTGTAAACTTGGAAATATCTACACAGCTATCTGCGTAAACATGGAAATATCTACACGGCAATCTGTGCAATGATGGAAATATCTACACCGCTATCTCTGTAAACATGGAAATATCTACACTGATACCTGTATAAACATGGAAATATCTACACCGCTGTCTGTATAAACAAGGAAATATCTACACCGCCATCTGGAGAAACATGGAAATATCTACACTGCAATCTGTATAAACATGGAAATACCTACACCGCTATGTGTATAAATATGGAAATATCTACACCGCTATCTCTATACATATGGAAATACCTACACCGCTTTCTCTATAAACATGAAAATATCTACACTGCTATCTCTATATACATGTAAATATCTACACCTCCATCTCTATAAACATGAAAATATCTACACCGCCATCTTCAGAAACATGGATGTATCTACACCGCTATCTGTATAAACATGGAAATACCTACAACACTATCTGTATCAACATGGAAATATCTTCACTGCCATCTGTATAAACATGGAAATATCTACACCGCCATCTGTATAAAGATGGAAATATCTACAACGAAATCTGTATAAATATCGAAATAACGACACCGCTATCTCTATAGACAAGGAAATATCTTCACCGCCATCTGTATAAACATGGAAATATCTACACTGCCATCTGTATAAAGATGGAAATATCTACGCCGCGAGCTGTATAAACATGGAAATATCTACACCCTTATCTGTATAAACATGGAAATACCAACACCGCTATCTGTATATACATGGAAATATCTACACCGCTATCTCTATAAACATGAAAATACTTACACCACCATCTCTATAAACATGGAAATATTTACACCGCTATCTCTATAAACATAAATAACAAGACCGCCATCTCTATAAACATGGAAATATCTACACCGTTATCTGCATAAACATGGAATTATCTACACAGACATCTGTAAAAACTTGAAATATCTACACTGCCATCTCTATAAACATGGAAATATCTACAACGCCATCTTCAGAGACATGGATGTATCTACACCGCCATCTGTATAAACATGGAAATATCTACACAACTATCTGTATAAACATGGAAATATCTTCACTGCCATCTGTATAAACATGGAAATATCTACAACGTCATCTGTATAAAGATGGAAATATCTACACCGCAATCTGTATAAATATGGAAATACCTACACAGCTATCTCCATATACATGGAAATATCTACACCGCTATCTGTATAAACATGGAAATATCTACACTGCCATCTGTATAAACATGGAAATATGTACACTGCTATCTCTATAAACATGGAAATATCTACACAGCTATCTGTATAAACATGGAAATATCTACATCGCTATCTGTATAAACAGGGAAATATCTCCACTGCTATCTGTATAAACATGGAAATATCTACACCGCTATCTGTATAAACATGGAAATATCTACACAGCTATCTCTATAAACATGGAAATATCTACACCGCCATCTGTATAAACATGGAAATACCTACAAAGTCATCAGTATAAACATGGAAATATCTACACAGCCATCAGTATAAACATGGAAATATCTACCACGCTATGTGTGTAAACATGGAAATATCTACACAGCTATCTCTGTAAACTTGGAAATATCTACACAGCTATCTGCGTAAACATGGAAATATCTACACGGCAATCTGTGCAAAGATGGAAATATCTACACCGCTATCTCTGTAAACATGGAAATATCTACACCGCTACCTGTATAAACATGGAAATATCTTCACAGCTGTCTGTATAAACAAGGAAATATCTACACCGCCATCTGTAGAAACATGGAAATATCTACACCGCTATCTGTATAAACATGGAAATACCTACACCGCTATCTGCATAAATATGGAAATATCTACTCCACTATCTCTATAAATATGGAAATACCTACACCGCTTTCTCTATAAACATGAAAATATCTACACTGCTATCTCTATATACATGGAAATATCTACACCTCCATCTCTATAAACATGAAAATATCTACACCGCCGTCTTCAGAAACATGGATGTATCTACACCGCTACCTGTATAAACATGGAAATATCTACACCACTATCTGTATAAACATGGAAATATCTTCACTGACTTCTGTATAAACATGGAAATATCTACACCACTATCTGTATAAATATGGAAATATCTGCACTGCCATCTGTATAAACATGGAAATATCTACACCGTCATCTGTATAAAGATGGAAATATCTTCATCGCAATCTGTATATATATGGAAATACCTACATGGCTATCTCTATAGACATGGAAATATCTACACCGCTATCTGTATAAACATGGAAATATGTACACTGCCATCTGCATAAACATGGAAATATTTATACCGCTATCTCTATAAACATGGAAACATCTACACCGCTATCTGTATAAACATGGATATATCTACATCGCTATCTGTATAAACAGGGAAATATCTCCACTGCTATCTGTATAAACATGGAAATATCTACACCGCTAACTGTATAAACATGGAAATATCTACACCACTATCTGTATAAACATGGAAATAACTTCACTGCCGTCTGTATAAACATGGAAATATCTACACCGCCATCTGTATAAAGAAGGATATATATGCAACGTAATCTGTATAAATATGGAAATAACGACACCGCTATCTCTATAGACAAGGAAATATCTACACCGCCATCTGTATAAACATGGAAATATCTACACTGCCATCTGTGTAAAGATGGAAATATCTACATCGCAATCTGTGTAAATATGGAAATACCTACATGGCTATCTCTATAGACATGGAAATATCTACACCGCTATCTGTATAAACATGGAAATATCTACATCGCTATCTGTATAAACAGGGAAATATCTCCACTGCTATCTGTATAAACATGGAAATATCTACACCGCTATCTGTATAAACATGGAAATATATACAATGCTATCTGTGTAAACATGGAAATATCTACACAGCTATCTGTGTAAACTTGGAAATATCTACCCAGCTATCTGTGTAAAAATGGAAATATCTACACAGCAATCTGTGCAAAGATGGAAATATCTACAACGCTATCTCTGTAAACATGGCAATATCTACACCGCTATCTGTATAAACATGGAAATATCAACACCATTATCTGTATAAACATGGAAATATCTACAGCGCTATCTCTATAAACATGAAAGTACTTACGTCACCATCTCTATAAACATGGAGATATTTACACCGCTATCTCTGTAAACATAGAAATAACTACACCGCCATCCCTATAAACATGGAAATATCTACACCGCCATCTGCATAAACATGGAAATATCTACACAGACATCTGTATAAACATGGAAATATCTACACTGCCATCTGTATAAACCTGGAAATACCTACACCGCTTTCTTCTATAAACATGAAAATATCTACAATGCTATCTCTATATACATGGAAATATCTACACCTCCATCTGTATAAACATGAAAATATCTACACCGCCATCTTCGGAAACATGGATGTAGCTACACCACGATCTGTATAAACATGGAAATATCTACACCAATATCTGTATAAATATGGAAAAATCTTCACTGCCATCTATATAAACATGGAAATATCTACACCGCCATCTGTATAAACATGGAAATATCTACACCGCTATCTGTATAAACCTGGAAATATTTACATTGCAATATGTATAAACATGGAAATAACTCCACTGCTATCTGTGTAAACATGGAAATATCTCCACCGCTCTCTGTATAAACTTGGAAATATCTACACCGCCATCTGTATAAATAAGGCAATATCTCCTCCGCTATCTGTATAAACATGGAATTATTTCCACC
Source organism: Pan troglodytes (assembly GCF_028858775.2). Classification (NCBI taxonomy): domain Eukaryota; kingdom Metazoa; phylum Chordata; class Mammalia; order Primates; family Hominidae; genus Pan; species Pan troglodytes. Next base: position 2,702,021 of record NC_086015.1, read on the forward strand.
GCTATCTGTATAAACATGGAAATATCTACACCGATATCTGTATAAACATGGAAATATCTTCACCGCTATCTGCATAAACATGGAAATACCTACACTGCTATCTGCATAAACATGGAAATATCTACATCGCTATCTGTATAAACATGGAAATAATTCCACCGCTATCTCTATAAACAAGGAAATATCTACACGTCCATCAGTATAAACATGGGAAATCTACACTACCATCTGTATACACATGGAAAGATCTTCACAGCCATCAGTAGAAACGTGGAAATACCTACACCGCAATCTCTGTAAACGTGGAAATATATACACCGCTATGGGCATAAACATGCAAATATCTACACCGCTATCTGCATAAACATGGAAATATCTACACGGCTATCTGTACAAACTCGGATATATGGACAACGCTATCTGTATAAACATGAAAATATCTACACCGTGATCTGTATAAACATGGAAATATCTCCACAGCTATCTGTATAAACATGGAAATGTCTACACCGCTATCTGTATAAACATGGAAATATCTACACCGCTATCTGTATAAACATGGAAATATGTACACCACTATCTCTATAAACATGGAAATATCTCCACCGCTATCTGTGTAAATATGGAAATGTCTACACCGCTGTCTGTGTAAACATGGAAATATCTACACCACTATCTGTGTTAAGAGGGAAATGTCTACAGCACAGTCTTTGCGAAGATGGAAATATCTATACCGCTATCTGTGTAAAGATGGAAATATCTACACCGCAATCTGTGCAAAGATGGAAATATCTACACCGCTATCTTTGTAAACATGGAAATATCTACACTGCCATCTGTATAAAGATGTTAATATCTACACCGCAAGCTGTATAAACATGGAAATATCTACACTGCCATCTCTATAAACATGGAAGTATCTACACCGCCATCGGATTAACATGGAAATATCTACACCGCTATCTGGGTAAACATGGAACTATCTACACCACCATCTGTATAAACTTGGAAATAATTACACTGCCATCTCTAGAAAGATGGAAATATCTACATCACGATCGGTATAAACTTGGAAATTTCTACACCGCTACCTTTGTAAACATGGAAATATCTACTCCGCTATCTGTATAAACGTGGAAATATCCACACCACAATCTGTATAAACATGGATATATCTACGCCACAGTCTGTATAAACAAGGAAATATCTACACCGCTATCTGCATAAACATGGAAATATCTACACCGCTGTCTGTATAAACATGGAAATATGTAAACCGCTATCCCTTTAAACATGGAAATGTCTACACCGCTATCTGTAGATACATGGAAATATCTAAACCGCTATCTCTATAATCATGGAAACATCTAAAACACTATCTATGTAAACATGGAAATATCCACAGAGCTATCTGTGTAAACATGGAACTATCAACACCGCTATCTGTGTAAAGATGGAAATATCTACACCGCAATCTGTGCAAAGATGGAAATACCTACACCGCTATCTGAGTAAACATGGAAATATCTACACCTCTATCAGTATATACATGGAAATATCTACACCGCTATCTGTATAAACTTGTAAATATCTACACCGCCATCTCTATAAACATGGAAATATCTACACCGCCATCTCCATAAACATGAAACTATCTACACCGCCATCTCCATAAAGATGGAAATATCTACACTGCTATCTCTATAAACATAGAAATATCTACACCACTATCTCTATAAACATGGAAATACCTACACCGCTATCTCTATAAACATGGAAATACCTACACCGCTATCTGTATAAACATGGAAATAACTACACCGCTATCTGTAAAAACATTTACATATCTCCACCGCTATCTGTATAAACTTTTAAATATCTACACCTCAGTCTGTATATACTTGGAAATATCTCCATCGCTAACTGCATAAACATGGAAATATCTCCTCCGCTATCTGTGTAAACATGGAAACACCTACACCGCTATCTGTATAAACATGGAAATATCTACACTGCTATCTGTATAAACATGCAAATATATACAACGCTATCTGTGTAAACATGGAGATATCTACACCGCTGTCTGTGTAAACATGGAAATATCTACACCACTATCTGTGTAAAGATGGAAATATCTACAGCACAATCTGTGCAACGATTGAAATATCTACACCGCTATCTGTGTAAAAATGGAAATATCTACACCGCAATCTCTGCAAAGATGGAAATATCTACACCGCTATCTCTGTAAACGTGGTAATATCTACGTCGCTATCTGTATAAACATGGAAATATGTACACCTCTATCTGTATAAACATGGAAATATCTACACCGCCATCTGTAAAAACATGGAAATATCTACACCGACATAAGAAAAAACATGGAAAAATCTACACCGCCATCTGTATAAATAAGGAAATATCTACACCGCTATCTCTATAAACATGGAAATATCTACACCGCTCTCTGTATAAACATGGAAACATCTACACCGCTATCTGTCTAAACATGCAAATATCTACACTGCTATCTGTATAAACATGCAAATATATACAACGCTATCTGTGTAAACATGGAAATATCTACACCACTGTTTGTGTAAACATGGAAATATCTACACCACTATCTGTGTAAAGATGGAAATATCTACAACACAATCTGTGCAACGATGGAAATATCTAAACCGCTATCTGTATAAACATGGAAATATCTAAATCACCGTCTCTATAAACATGGAAATATCTACACTGCCATCTGTATAAACGTGGAAATATCTACACAGCCATCTCTATAAACATGGAAATATCTACACCGCTATCTGTATAAACATGGAAATAGCCACACCGCTATCTGTATAAACATGGAAATATCTACTCAGTCATCTGTATAAACATGGAAATATCTACACCGCCATCTCTATAAACATGGAAATACCTACACGGCCATCTGTATAAACATGGAAATAGCTACACCGCTATCTGTATAAATATGAAATTATCTACACGCTATGTCTATTAGCATGGAAATAGCTACACCGCTATCTGTATAATCATGGAAATATCTACACCGCTATCTCTATAAACATGGAAATATCTTCACCAACATCTGTATAAACATGGAAATATCCACACAGTCATCTGTATAAGCTTGCAAATGTCTACAACACCATCTCTATAAACATGGAAATATCTACACTGCCATCTGTATACACACAGAAATATCTACACAGCCATCTGTATAAACATGGAAATGTCTACACTGCTATCTGTATAACCATGGAAATAACCACACCGCTATCTCTATAAACATGGAAATATCTACACCGCCATCTGTATTCACATGGAAATACCTACACAGCCATCTGTATAAACATGGAAATATCAACACCGCTATCTCTATAAACATGGAAATACCTACACAGCCATCTCTATAAACATGAGAATATCTACACCGCGATCTCCATAAACATGGAACAATCTACACCGCCATCTGAATAAACATGGAAATATGTATATTGCTATCTGTGTAAAAATGGAAATATCTACACCGTCATCTGTGTGAACATGGAAATACCTACACCGCACTCTGTGCAAATTTGGAAATATATACTACGCTATCTCTGTAAACATGGAAATATCTACACCGCTATCTGTATAAACGTGGAAATATCTACACCGCTATCTGTATAAACATGGAAATATCTACACCGCCATCTATATAAACATAGAAATACCTACACCGCCATCTGTATAAACATGGCAATATCTACACCGCTATCTCTATAAACATGGAAATATCTACACCGTCATCTGTATAATCATGCAAATATCTACACTGTCATCTGTATAAACATGGAAATAACTACACCACCACCTCTATAAACATGGAAATATCTCCACTGCCATCTGTATACACATGGAAATATCTTCACAGCCATCTGCATAAACATGGAAATATCTACACCGCTATCTGTATAAACATGGAAATATCTACACCGCTATCTGTATAAACATGAAAAAATATACTCAGCTATCTGTGTAAACATGGAAATATATACAATGCTATCTCTATAAACATGAAAATATGTAAACCGCCATCCCAATAAACATGGAAATATCTACACCGCCATCTGTATAAACATGGAAATATCTACACCGCCATCTGTATAAACATGGAAATATCTACATCACCATCTGTATAAACATTGAAATACCTATTTCGCGAACTCTAGAAACATGGAAATAACTACACCACTATCTGTGTAAACATGGAAATACCAACACCGCTATCTGTATAATCATGGAAATATCTATACCGCTATCTGTATAAACATGGAAATATCTACACCGCCATTTGTAAAAACATGGAAATATCTACACCGCTATCTCTATAAACATAGAAATACCTACACTGCTGTCTCTATAAACATGGAAATATCAACACCACAATCTCCATAAACATGGAAACATCTACACCGCCATCTCTATAAACATGAAAATATCTACAACGCCATCTCCAGAAACATGGAACTAACTACACCGCCATCTGTATAAACATGGAATTATCTACACAACTATCTGAATAAACATGGAATTATCTACAATGCAATCTCTATAAAGATAGAAATACCTGCACCACGAGCTGTATAAACATGGAAATATCTAGACCGCTATCTGTATAATCATCGAAAAACCAACATTGCTATCTGTATAAACATGGAAATATCTACACTGCTATCTATATAAACATGGAAATATCTACAAAGCTATCTGACTAAACATGGAAATATTTACAAAGCTATCTGTGCAAAACTTGGAAATATCTACACAGCTATCTGTGTGAAGCTGGAAATATCCACACCGCAATCTGTGCAAAGATGGAAATATCTACACCGCTATCTCTGTAAACATGGAAGTATCTACACCACCATCTGTTTAAACATGTTAATATATACACCGCTATCTGTATAAACATGGAAATATCTACACCGCTATCTGTAAAACCAAGGAAATATCTACACCACCATCTGTATAAACATGGAAATGTCTACACCGCTATCTGTATAAACATGGACATATCTACACCGCAATCTGTATAAATATGGAAATATCTACACCGCTATCTCTATAAACATGGAAATATCTACACTGCTATCTTTATAAACATGCAAATATCTAAACAGTCATCTGTGTAAACATGGAAATATCTCCACCACCATCTCTGTAAACATGGAAATATCTACACTGCCATCTGTATACACATGGAAATATCTACACAGCCATCTGTATAAACATGGAAATATGTACACCACCATCTCTATAAACATAGAAATATCTACACCGCCATCTCTATAAACATGAAAATATCTACACCGCCATCTCCAGAAACATGGAACTATCTACACCACCATCTGTATTATCATGGAAATAACCACACCACTATCTGTATAAACATGGAAATATGTACACTGCCATCAGTAAAAAGATGGAAATATCAACAACGGGAGCGGAATAAACATGGAAATATCTACACCGCTATCTGTATAAACATGGAAATATCTACACCGCGATCTGTATAAACATGGAAATATCTACACCGCGATCTGTATAAACATGGAAATATCTTCACCACGATCTGTATAACCATGGAATTATCTACACCGCTATCTGTATAAACATGGTAATATCTACACCACCAACTATATAAACATGGAAATATCTACACCGCCATCTGTATAAACATGGAAATATCTACAATGCCATCTGTAGAAAGATGGAAACACCAACACCGCCATCTGTACAAACATGGAACTATCTACACCGCTATCTCTATAAACATGGAAATATCTACACTGCGGTCTGTATAAACATGGAAATATCTACACCGGTATCTGTATAAACATGGAAATATCTACACCACGATCTGTATAAACATGGAAATATTTACACCGCTATCTGTATAAACATGGAAATATCTGCACCGCTAACTCTATAAATATGGAAATATCTACAAAGCCATCTGTATAAACATGGAAATACCTACACCGCCATCTGTATAAACATGGAAATACCTACAAAGTCATCTGTATAAACATGGAAATATCTACACAGCCTTCTGCATAAACATGCAAATAACTACACAGCCATCTGTATAAACATGGAAATATCTACCCAGCCATATGTATATACAATGAAATATCTACACCGCCATCTGTTTAAACATGGAAATATATACAGAGACATCTGTTTATACGTGGAAATATCTACACCGCTATCTGTATAAACATGCTGATAACTACACCACTATCTGTTTAAATGTGGAAATATTTGCACTGCTATACCTTTAAACATGGTAATATCAACACCGCGATCTGTATAAACATGGAAATAACTACACCATGATCTGTATAAACATGGAAATATCTACACCACGATCTGTATAAACATGGAAATATCTACACCGTGATCTGTATAAACATGGAAATATCTACACCGCCATCTCTATAAACATGGAAATATTTACACCCCTATCTGTATAAACATGGAAATATCCACACAGCTATCTCTATAAACATGGAAAAATCAACACCGCTATCTCTATGAACATGGAAATATCTACACCGCCATCTCTATAAACATGGAAATATCTACACCGTGATCAGTATAAACATGGAAATATCTACACCGCTATCTGTATAAACATGGAAATATCTCCACTGCTATCTCTATAAACATCGAAATATCTACACCGCCATCTGTATAAACATGGAAATACTTACAAAGTTATCTGTATAAACATGGAAATATCTACACCGCCATCTGTATAAACATCAAAATGTCTACACAGCCATGTGTATATACATGGAAATATCTACACCGGTATCTATATAAACATGGAAATAACTACACTGCTATTTGTATAAACATGGAAATATCTCCACTGCTATCTCTATAAACATCGAAATATCTACACCGCCATCTGTATAAACATGGAAATACTTACAAAGTTATCTGTATAAACATGGAAATATCTACACCGCCATCTGTATAAACATGGAAATATCTACACAACCATGTGTACATACATGGAAATATCTACTCCGCTCTCAATATAAACATGGAAATAACTACAATGATATCTGTATATTCATGGAAATATCTACACCGCCATCTACATATCCATAGAAATATCTGCGCCGCCATCTGAATAAATATGGAAATATCTACACGGTCATCTGTGTATAGATGGAAATATCAACACCGCTATCTGTACAAACATGGAAAAATCTGCACCGCTATCTGTATAAGCATGGAAATATCTACACCACAGTCTGTATAAACATGGAAATATCTACACCGCTATCTGTATAAAGATGGAAATATATACACCACTATCTCTATAAACATGGAAATATCTACACCGTGATCTGTATAAACATGGAAATATTTACACCGATATCTGTATAAACATGGAAATTTCTACACCGTTATCTGTATAAATGTGGAAATATCTACACCGCTATCTCTATAAACATGGAAATATCTACAAAGTCATCTGTATAAACATGGAATATCTGCACCGCTATCTCTATAAACATGGAAATACCTACAATGCCATCTGTACAAACATGGAAATACCTACACAGTCATGTGTATAAACATGGAAATATCTACACCGCAATCTGAAAAAACATGGAAATATCTACAGCGCTATCTGTATAAATATGAAATATCTAAACCGCTATCTCTATAAAAATGGAAATATCTACACTGCTATCTGTATAAACATGGAAATAACCTCACTGCTATCTCTATGAACATGGATATATCTACACCGCTATCTGTATAAACATGGAAATATCTACACCGCCATCTCTATAAACATGGAAATATCTACACCGCCATCAGTATAAACATGGAAATATCTACAGCGCTATCTGTATAAACATGGAAATATCTACACCGCTCTCTGTATAAACATGGAAATGTCTACACAGCCATGTGTACATACATGGAAATATCTACACCGCTATCTGTATAAACATGGAAATAACTACACCGCGATTTGAATAAACAAGGAAACATCTACACTGCCATCTGTTTAAACATGGAAATATATACACAGACATCTGTTTATACATGGAAATATCTACACCGCTATCTGCATAAACATGCTAATAACTACACCGCTATCTGTATAAATATGGAAATATTTGCACCGCTATCGCTATAAACATGGTAATATCAACACCGCGATCTGTATAAACAAGGAAATATCTACACCATGATCTGTATAAACATGGAAACATCTACACCGCGATCTGTATAAACATAGAAATATCTACACCGCCATCTCTATAAACTTGGAAATATCTACACCGCGATCAGTATAAACATGGAAATATCTACACCGCTATCTGCATAAACATGGAAATATCTCCACTGCTATCTCTATAAACATGAAAATATATACACCGCTATCTGTATAAACATGGAAATAACAACACCGTTATCTGTATAAACATGGAAATATCTACAGCGCTGTCATGGAACCATGAAAATACTTACACCACCATCTCTATAAACATGGAGATATTTACACCGCTATCTCTATAAACATAGAAATAACTACACCGCCATCTCTATAAACATGTTAATATCTACACGGCCATCTGCATAAACATGGAAATATCTACACAGACATCTGTATAAACATGGAAATATCTACTCTGCCATCTGTATAAACTTGGAAATATCTACACTGACACCTGTAGAAAGATGGAAATGTCTACAAAGCGATCTGTATAAACATGGGAATTTCTACACCGCTACTTGTATAAACATGGAAATATCTACACCGCTATCTGTATCAACATGGAAATAACTACACCGCAATCTGTATAAACATGGAAATATCTACAATGGTATCTCTGTAAACATGGAAGTATCTACACAGATATCTGAGAAAACTTGGAAATATCTACACCACTGTCTCTGTAAGTTTGGCAATACCTACACCGCAATCTGTGAAAAGATAAAAATACCTAAACCACTATCTCTGTAAACATGGAAATATCTACACCGATATCTATATAAACATGGAAATATCTACACTGCCATCTGTATAAACATGGAAATACCTACACCACTTTCTCTATAAACAAGAAAATATCTACACTGCTATCTCTATATACATGGAAATATCTACACCTCACTCTCTATAAACATGAAAATATCTACACCTCCATCTTCAGAAACATGGATGTATCTACACCGCCATCTGTATAAACATGGAAGTATATACACCACTATCTATATAAATATGGAAATATCTTCACTGCCATCTGTATAAACATGGAAATATCTACACTGCAATCTGTATAAATATGGAAATAACTATACCGCTATCTCTATAGACATGGAAATATCTACACCGCTATCTGTATATACATGGAAATATCTACACTGCCATGTGTATAAAGATGGAAATATCCACACCGCGATCTTTTTAAACATGGAAATATCTACACTGCTATTTGTATAAACAAGGAAATATCTACAGCACCATCTGTTTAAACATGGAAATATATTCACAGACATCTGTTTATACATGGAAATATCTACACCGCTATCTGTATAAACATGCTAATATCTACACCGCTATCTCTATAAATGTGGAAATATTTGCACCGCTATCCCTATAAACATGGTAATATCAACACCGCGATCTTTATAAACATGGAAATATCTACACCATGATCTCTAGAAACATGGAAACATCTACACCGTGTTCTGTATAAAAATGGAAATATCTATACCGCCATCTCTATAAACATGGAAATATCTGCACCCCTATCTGTATAAACATGGAAATATCCACACCGCTATCTCTGTAAACATGGAAAAGTCAACAACGCTATCTCTATGAACATGGAAATATCTACACCGCCATCTGTATAAACATGGAAATATCTACACCGCGATCAGTATAAACATGGAAATATCTACACCGCTATCTGTATAAACATGGAAATATCTCCACTGCTATCTCTATAAACATTGAAATATCTACACCACCATCTGTATAAACATGGAAATACTTACAAAGTTATCTGTATAAACATGGAACTATCTACACCGCCATCTGTATAAACATGGAAATATCTACACAACCATGTGTATATACATGGAAATATCTACACCGCTATCTATATAAACATGGAAATAACTGCACCGCTTTCTGTATAAACATGGAAAGATTTACACCGCCATCTGCATATCCATAGAAATATCTGCGCCGCCATCTGCATAAACATGGAAATATCAACACCGCCATCTGTACAAACATGGAAATATTTGCAACGCTATCTGTATAAACATGGAAATATTTATACCGCGCTCTGTATTAACATGGAAATAAGTACACCGCTATCTCTATAAACATGGAAATATCTACACCGTTATCTCTATAAACAAGGAAATATCTTCACCATGATCTGTATAAACATGGAAATATTTACACGGCTATCTGTATAAACATGGAAATATCTACACCGTTTACTGTATTAACATGGAAATATCTACACCGCCATCAGTATAAACATGTAATATCTACACTGCTATCGCTATAAACATGGAAATATCTACAATGCCATCTGTAAAAACATGGAAATACCTATACAGTCATCTGTATAAACATGGAAATATCTACACCACCATCTGTATAAACATGGAAATGTCTACAATGCCATCTGTATACACATGGAAATACCTACATGGCTATCTGTGCATAGATGAAAACATCAACACCGCTATCTGTACAAACATGGAAATATCTACACCGCTATCTCAATAAACATGGAAATATCTACACTGTGGTCTGTATAAACATGGAAATATCTACACCGGTATCTGTATAAACATGGAAATATCTACACCACGATCTGTATAAACATGGAAATATTTACACTGCTATCTGTAAAAACATGGAAATATCTGCACCGCTATCTCTATAAACATTGAAATATCTACAAAGCCATCTGTATAAACATGGAAATATCTACACAGTCATCTGTAGGAACATGGAAATATCTACACTGCCATCTGTATAAACATGGAAATATCTACACAGCCCTTTGTATAAATATAGAAATATCTGCATAGGCATCTGTATAAACATGGAAATATCTGCACCGCTATCTGTATAAACATGGAAATAACTACACCGCTGTCTCTATAAACATGGAAAAATGTACACAGCTATGTGTAAAAACATGGAAATATCTCTACTGCTGTCGATATAAACATGGAAATATATAAACCGCGATCTGTATAAACATGGAAATATCTAAACCGCTATCTGTATATACATGGAAATATCTACACAGCTATCTCAATAAACATGGAAATACCTACACCGCCATCTGTATAAACATGTAAATACCTACAAAGTCATCTGTATAAACATGGAAATATCTACACAGCCATCTGTATAAACATGGAAATATCTACACAGCCATCTGTATATACATGGAAATATCTACTCCTCTATCTGTATAAACATGGAAATAACTACACCGCTATTTGTATAAACAAGGAAATATCTACACCGCCATCTGTTTTAACATGGAAATGTATTCACAGACGTCTGTTTATACATGGAAATTTCTACACCGCTTTCTGTATAAACATGCTAATAACTACACCGCTATCTGTATAAATGTGGAAATATTTACACCGCTATCCCTATAAACATGGTAATATCAACACCGCGATCTGTATAAACATGGAAATATCTACACCATGATCTGTATAAACATGGAAGTATCTACACCGCAATCTGTATAAACATGGAAATATCTACACCGTGATCTGTATTAACATGGAAATATCTACACTGCCATCTCTATAAACATGGAAATATCTACACTCCTATCTGTATAAACATGGAAATATCCACACAGCTATCTCTATAAACATGGAAAAATCAACACCGCTATCTCTATGAACATCGAAATATCTACACCGCCCACTCTATAAACATGGAAATATCTACACTGTGATCAGTATAAACATGGAAATATCTACACCGCTATCTGTATAAACATGGAAATATCTGCACTGCTATCTCTATAAATATCGAAATATCTACACCGCCATCTGTATAAACATGGAAATACTTACAAAGTTATCTGTATAAACATGGAAATATCTACACCGCCATCTGTATAAACATGGAAATATCTACACAGCCATGTGTATATACATGGAAATATCGACACCGCTATCTATATAAACATGGAAATAACTACACCGCTATTTGTGTAAACATGGAAATATCTCCACTGCTATCTCTATAAACATCGAAATATCTACATCGCCATCTGTATAAACATGGAAATACTTAAAAAGTCATTTGTATAAACATGGAAATGCCTACACCGCCATCTGTATAAACATGGAAATATCTACACAGCTATCTCTATAAACAAGGAAATACCTTCACTGCCACCTGTATACACATGGAAATACCTAAAAAGTCATCTGTATAAACATGGAAATATTTACACAGCCATCTGTATAAACATGGAAATATCTACACAGCCATCTGTATATACATGGAAATATCTACAACGCTATCTATATGAACATGGAAATAACTACACCACTATTTGTATAAACAAGGAAATGTCTACACCGCCATCTGTTTTAACATGGAAATATATACACAGACTTCTGTTTATACAAGGAAATATCTACACCGCTATCTGTATAAACATGCTAATAACTACACCGCTATCTGTATAAATGTGGAAATATTTGCACAACTATCCCTATAAACATGGTAATATCAACACGGCGATCTGTGTAAACATGGAAATATCTACACCATGATCTGTATAAACATGGAAATAACGACACCGCGATCTGTATAAACATGGAAATATCTACAGCGTGATCTTTATAAACATGGAAATATCTACACAGCCATCTCTATAAACATGGAAATATCTACACCCATATCTGTATAAACATGGAAATATTCACACAGCTATCTCTATAAACATGGAAAAATCAACACCGCTATCTCTATGAACATGGAAATATCTACACTGTGATCAGTATAAACATGGAAATATCTTCACCGCTATCTGTATAAACATGGAAATATCTCCACTGCTATCTCTATAAACATCGAAATATCTACACCGCCATCTGTATAAACATGGAAATACTTACAATGTTATCTGTATAAACATGGAAATATCTAAACTGCCATCTGTATAAACATGGAAATATCTACACAGCCATGCGTATATACATGGAAATATCTACACCGCTATCTATTTAAACATGGAAATAACTACAACGCTATTTGTGTAAACATGGAAATATCTCCACTGCTATCTCTATAAACATCGAAATATCTACACTGCCATCTGTATAAACATGGAAATATTTACAAAGTCATCTGTATAAACATGGAAATATCTACACTGCCATCTGTATAAACATGGAAATATCTACACAGCCATGTGTAAATACATGGAAATATCTACACTGCTCTCTATATAAACTTGGAAATAACTACACCGCTATCTGTATATACATGGAAATATCTACACAGCCATCTACATAACCATAGAAATATCTGCACCTCTATCTGTATAAACATGGAAATATCTACACGGTCAACTGTGTATAGATTTAAATATCAACACCGCTATCTGAACAAACATGGAAATATCTGCACCGCTATCTCTATAAACATGGAAATATCTACACCATGATCTCTTTAAACATGGAAATATTTACACCGATATCTGTATAAACATGTAAATTTCTACACCGTTATCTGTATAAATATGGAAATATCTACACCGCTATCTCTATAAACACGGAAATATCTACAATGCCATCGGTAAAATCATGGAAATACCTATACAGTCATCTGTGTAAACATGGAAATATCTACACCACCATCTGTATAAACATGGAAATATCTACAATGCCATCTGTATAAACATGGAAATACCTACACGGCAATCTCTTTATAGATGGAAACATCAACACCGCCATCTGTACAAACATAGAAATATCTACACAGCTTTCTCTATAAACATGGAAATATCTACACTGCGGTCTGCATAAACATGTAAATATCTACACCGGTATCTGTATAAACATGGAAATATCTACACCGCTATCTGTATAAACATGGAAATAACTACACCGCCATCTGCATGTCCATGGAAATATCTAAGCCGCCAATGTATAAACATGGAAATATCTACACGGCCATCTGTGTATAGATGGAAATATCAACACCGCCATCTCTACAAAGATGGAAATATCAACACCGATAACTCTATAAACATGGAAATATCTGCACTGCCATCTGTAAAAACATGGAAATACCTATACAGTCATCTGTATAAACATGGAAATATCTTCAATGCCATCTGTATACACATGGAAATATCAACACAGCCATCTGTATAAACATGTAAATATCTACACTGCTATCTCTATAAACTTGGAAATATCTACACCGCCATCTCTATAAACATGAAAATATCTACACAGCCATCTCCATAACCATGGAACTAACTACTCCGCCATCTGTATAAACATGGAAACATCTACACCGCCAACTGTGTGAATAAGGAAATATCTACAATGCCATCTGTGTAAAGATATAAATATCTGCACCGCGAGCTGTATAAACATGGAAATATCTACATCGCTATCTGTATAAACGTGGAAATACCGACACCGCCATCGGTATAAACATGGAAATATCTACAACGCCATCTATATAAACATGGAAATATCTACACCGCTATGTCTATAAACATGGAAATACCTACACGGCTATCTCTATAAACATGGAAATATCCACACATCCATTTTCATATCCATGGAAATATCTACAACGCCATCTGTATAAAGATGGAAATATCTACACGGCAATTTGTGTACAGATGGAAATATCAACACCGCCATCTGTACAAACATGGAAATATCTACACCGCTATCTGTATAAACATAGAAATACCTACACTGCAGTCTGTATAAACATGGAATTATCTACACCGATATCTGTATAAACATGGAAATATCTACACCACGATCTGTATAAACATGGAAATATTTACACCGCTATCTGTATAAACCTGGAAATATCTACACTGCTTTCTCTATAAATATGGAAATATCTACACCGCCATCTGTATAAACATGGAAATAACTACACAGTCATGTGTAGGAACATGGAAATATCAACACCACCGTTTGTATAAAGATGGAAATATCTACAACGTTGTCTGTATAAACATGGAAATATCTACACAGTGATCTGTATAAACATGGAAATATGTACAGCAGTCTCTGAATAAAGATGGAAATATCTACACCGCTATCTGTAAAAACATGGAAATATCTACACCACTATCTGTATAAATATGGAAATATTTACACCGCTATCTCAAAAAACATGGAAATATCTACACCGCTATCTCTATAAACTTGGAAATATCTACACCACCATGTGTATTAACATGGAAATATCTACACATTCATCTGTATAAACCTGGAAATATCTACACTGTCATCTATATAAACATGGAAATATCTACAGAGAACTCTGTATAAACATGCAAATATCGCCACAGCCATCTGTATAAACATGGAAATATCTGCACCGCTATCTGTATAAACATGGAAATATGTACACCGCTATGTGTATTAACGTGGAAAATCTCCATTGCTATCTGTATAAACATGGACATATCTCCACCGCAATCTGTATAAACATGAAAATATCTACACCGTTATCTCTATAAACATGGAAATATCTACACTGCCAATTGTACAAACATGGAAATATCTACACACTCATCTGTAGAAATATGGAAATATCTACAACGCTATCTCTATAAACATGGAAATAACTACACCGCTATCTCTATAAACATGGAAATATCTACACCGCTGTCTCCATCAACATGGAAATATATACTCGGCCATCTCTTTAAACATGGAGATATCTACAACGCCGTCTACGTAAACAAGAAAATATCTACATTGCCATCTATATAAACATGGAAATATCTACACCGCCATCTCTATAAACATGGAAATATCTACACTGCCATTTGTAGAAAGATGGAAATATCTACACCGCCATCTGTATAAACGTGGAAACAACTACACCTCTATCAGTATAAACATGGAAATATCTACACCGCAATCTATATAAACATGGAAATATCTACACCGCTATCTGAATAAATATGAAATAACAAAACCTCTATCTGTATAAAAATGGAAATATCTTCACTGCTATCTGTATAAACATGGAAATATCTACAAAGCGATCTGCATAAACATGGAAATATATACACCGTGATCTGCATAAACATGGAAATATCTACACCGCTATCTGTATAAACATGGAAATATCTACACCGCCATCTCTATAAACATGGAAATATCTACACCGCCATCAGTATAAACATGGAAATATCTACAGCGCTATCTGTATAAACATGGAAATATCTACACCGCTCTCTGTATAAACATGGAAATGTCTACACAGCCATGTGTACATACATGGAAATATCTACACCGCTATCTGTATAAACATGGAAATAACTACACCGCGATTTGAATAAACAAGGAAACATCTACACTGCCATCTGTTTAAACATGGAAATATATACACAGACATCTGTTTATACATGGAAATATCTACACCGCTATCTGCATAAACATGCTAATAACTACACCGCTATCTGTATAAATATGGAAATATTTGCACCGCTATCGCTATAAACATGGTAATATCAACACCGCGATCTGTATAAACAAGGAAATATCTACACCATGATCTGTATAAACATGGAAACATCTACACCGCGATCTGTATAAACATAGAAATATCTACACCGCCATCTCTATAAACTTGGAAATATCTACACCGCGATCAGTATAAACATGGAAATATCTACACCGCTATCTGCATAAACATGGAAATATCTCCACTGCTATCTCTATAAACATGAAAATATATACACCGCTATCTGTATAAACATGGAAATAACAACACCGTTATCTGTATAAACATGGAAATATCTACAGCGCTGTCATGGAACCATGAAAATACTTACACCACCATCTCTATAAACATGGAGATATTTACACCGCTATCTCTATAAACATAGAAATAACTACACCGCCATCTCTATAAACATGTTAATATCTACACGGCCATCTGCATAAACATGGAAATATCTACACAGACATCTGTATAAACATGGAAATATCTACTCTGCCATCTGTATAAACTTGGAAATATCTACACTGACACCTGTAGAAAGATGGAAATGTCTACAAAGCGATCTGTATAAACATGGGAATTTCTACACCGCTACTTGTATAAACATGGAAATATCTACACCGCTATCTGTATCAACATGGAAATAACTACACCGCAATCTGTATAAACATGGAAATATCTACAATGGTATCTCTGTAAACATGGAAGTATCTACACAGATATCTGAGAAAACTTGGAAATATCTACACCACTGTCTCTGTAAGTTTGGCAATACCTACACCGCAATCTGTGAAAAGATAAAAATACCTAAACCACTATCTCTGTAAACATGGAAATATCTACACCGATATCTATATAAACATGGAAATATCTACACTGCCATCTGTATAAACATGGAAATACCTACACCACTTTCTCTATAAACAAGAAAATATCTACACTGCTATCTCTATATACATGGAAATATCTACACCTCACTCTCTATAAACATGAAAATATCTACACCTCCATCTTCAGAAACATGGATGTATCTACACCGCCATCTGTATAAACATGGAAGTATATACACCACTATCTATATAAATATGGAAATATCTTCACTGCCATCTGTATAAACATGGAAATATCTACACTGCAATCTGTATAAATATGGAAATAACTATACCGCTATCTCTATAGACATGGAAATATCTACACCGCTATCTGTATATACATGGAAATATCTACACTGCCATGTGTATAAAGATGGAAATATCCACACCGCGATCTTTTTAAACATGGAAATATCTACACTGCTATTTGTATAAACAAGGAAATATCTACAGCACCATCTGTTTAAACATGGAAATATATTCACAGACATCTGTTTATACATGGAAATATCTACACCGCTATCTGTATAAACATGCTAATATCTACACGGCTATCTCTATAAATGTGGAAATATTTGCACCGCTATCCCTATAAACATGGTAATATCAACACCGCGATCTTTATAAACATGGAAATATCTACACCATGATCTCTAGAAACATGGAAACATCTACACCGTGTTCTGTATAAAAATGGAAATATCTATACAGCCATCTCTATAAACATGGAAATATCTGCACCCCTATCTGTATAAACATGGAAATATCCACACCGCTATCTCTGTAAACATGGAAAAGTCAACAACGCTATCTCTATGAACATGGAAATATCTACACCGCCATCTGTATAAACATGGAAATATCTACACCGCGATCAGTATAAACATGGAAATATCTACACCGCTATCTGTATAAACATGGAAATATCTCCACTGCTATCTCTATAAACATTGAAATATCTACACCACCATCTGTATAAACATGGAAATACTTACAAAGTTATCTGTATAAACATGGAACTATCTACACTGCCATCTGTATAAACATGGAAATATCTACACAACCATGTGTATATACATGGAAATATCTACACCGCTATCTATATAAACATGGAAATAACTGCACCGCTTTCTGTATAAACATGGAAAGATTTACACCGCCATCTGCATATCCATAGAAATATCTGCGCCGCCATCTGCATAAACATGGAAATATCAACACCGCCATCTGTACAAACATGGAAATATTTGCAACGCTATCTGTATAAACATGGAAATATTTATACCGCGCTCTGTATTAACATGGAAATAAGTACACCGCTATCTCTATAAACATGGAAATATCTACACCGTTATCTCTATAAACAAGGAAATATCTTCACCATGATCTGTATAAACATGGAAATATTTACACGGCTATCTGTATAAACATGGAAATATCTACACCGTTTTCTGTATTAACATGGAAATATCTACACCGCCATCAGTATAAACATGTAATATCTACACTGCTATCGCTATAAACATGGAAATATCTACAATGCCATCTGTAAAAACATGGAAATACCTATACAGTCATCTGTATAAACATGGAAATATCTACATCACCATCTGTATAAACATGGAAATGTCTACAATGCCATCTGTATACACATGGAAATACCTACATGGCTATCTGTGCATAGATGAAAACATCAACACCGCCATCTGTACAAACATGGAAATATCTACACCGCTATCTCAATAAACATGGAAATATCTACACTGTGGTCTGTATAAACATGGAAATATCTACACCGGTATCTGTATAAACATGGAAATATCTACACCACGATCTGTATAAACATGGAAATATTTACACTGCTATCTGTAAAAACATGGAAATATCTGCACCGCTATCTCTATAAACATTGAAATATCTACAAAGCCATCTGTATAAACATGGAAATATCTACACAGTCATCTGTAGGAACATGGAAATATCTACACTGCCATCTGTATAAACATGGAAATATCTACACAGCCCTTTGTATAAATATAGAAATATCTGCATAGGCATCTGTATAAACATGGAAATATCTGCACCGCTATCTGTATAAACATGGAAATAACTACACTGCTGTCTCTATAAACATGGAAAAATGTACACAGCTATGTGTAAAAACATGGAAATATCTCTACTGCTGTCGATATAAACATGGAAATATATAAACCGCGATCTGTATAAACATGGAAATATCTAAACCGCTATCTGTATATACATGGAAATATCTACACAGCTATCTCAATAAACATGGAAATACCTACACCGCCATCTGTATAAACATGTAAATACCTACAAAGTCATCTGTATAAACATGGAAATATCTACACAGCCATCTGTATAAACATGGAAATATCTACACAGCCATCTGTTTATACATGGAAATATCTACTCCTCTATCTGTATAAACATGGAAATAACTACACCGCTATTTGTATAAACAAGGAAATATCTACACCGCCATCTGTTTTAACATGGAAATGTATTCACAGACGTCTGTTTATACATGGAAATTTCTACACCGCTTTCTGTATAAACATGCTAATAACTACACCGCTATCTGTATAAATGTGGAAATATTTACACCGCTATCCCTATAAACATGGTAATATCAACACCGCGATCTGTATAAACATGGAAATATCTACACCATGATCTGTATAAACATGGAAGTATCTACACCGCAATCTGTATAAACATGGAAATATCTACACCGTGATCTGTATTAACATGGAAATATCTACACTGCCATCTCTATAAACATGGAAATATCTACACTCCTATCTGTATAAACATGGAAATATCCACACAGCTATCTCTATAAACATGGAAAAATCAACACCGCTATCTCTATGAACATCGAAATATCTACACCGCCCACTCTATAAACATGGAAATATCTACACTGTGATCAGTATAAACATGGAAATATCTACACCGCTATCTGTATAAACATGGAAATATCTGCACTGCTATCTCTATAAATATCGAAATATCTACACCGCCATCTGTATAAACATGGAAATACTTACAAAGTTATCTGTATAAACATGGAAATATCTACACCGCCATCTGTATAAACATGGAAATATCTACACAGCCATGTGTATATACATGGAAATATCGACACCGCTATCTATATAAACATGGAAATAACTACACCGCTATTTGTGTAAACATGGAAATATCTCCACTGCTATCTCTATAAACATCGAAATATCTACATCGCCATCTGTATAAACATGGAAATACTTAAAAAGTCATTTGTATAAACATGGAAATGCCTACACCGCCATCTGTATAAACATGGAAATATCTACACAGCTATCTCTATAAACAAGGAAATACCTTCACTGCCACCTGTATACACATGGAAATACCTAAAAAGTCATCTGTATAAACATGGAAATATTTACACAGCCATCTGTATAAACATGGAAATATCTACACAGCCATCTGTATATACATGGAAATATCTACAACGCTATCTATATGAACATGGAAATAACTACACCACTATTTGTATAAACAAGGAAATGTCTACACCGCCATCTGTTTTAACATGGAAATATATACACAGACTTCTGTTTATACAAGGAAATATCTACACCGCTATCTGTATAAACATGCTAATAACTACACCGCTATCTGTATAAATGTGGAAATATTTGCACAACTATCCCTATAAACATGGTAATATCAACACGGCGATCTGTGTAAACATGGAAATATCTACACCATGATCTGTATAAACATGGAAATAACGACACCGCGATCTGTATAAACATGGAAATATCTACAGCGTGATCTTTATAAACATGGAAATATCTACACAGCCATCTCTATAAACATGGAAATATCTACACCCATATCTGTATAAACATGGAAATATTCACACAGCTATCTCTATAAACATGGAAAAATCAACACCGCTATCTCTATGAACATGGAAATATCTACACTGTGATCAGTATAAACATGGAAATATCTTCACCGCTATCTGTATAAACATGGAAATATCTCCACTGCTATCTCTATAAACATCGAAATATCTACACCGCCATCTGTATAAACATGGAAATACTTACAATGTTATCTGTATAAACATGGAAATATCTAAACTGCCATCTGTATAAACATGGAAATATCTACACAGCCATGCGTATATACATGGAAATATCTACACCGCTATCTATTTAAACATGGAAATAACTACACCGCTATTTGTGTAAACATGGAAATATCTCCACTGCTATCTCTATAAACATCGAAATATCTACACTGCCATCTGTATAAACATGGAAATATTTACAAAGTCATCTGTATAAACATGGAAATATCTACACTGCCATCTGTATAAACATGGAAATATCTACACAGCCATGTGTAAATACATGGAAATATCTACACTGCTCTCTATATAAACTTGGAAATAACTACACCGCTATCTGTATATACATGGAAATATCTACACAGCCATCTACATAACCATAGAAATATCTGCACCTCTATCTGTATAAACATGGAAATATCTACACGGTCAACTGTGTATAGATTTAAATATCAACACCGCTATCTGAACAAACATGGAAATATCTGCACCGCTATCTCTATAAACATGGAAATATCTACACCATGATCTCTTTAAACATGGAAATATTTACACCGATATCTGTATAAACATGTAAATTTCTACACCGTTATCTGTATAAATATGGAAATATCTGCACCGCTATCTGTATAAACATAGAAATACCTAGACCGCTGTCTCTATAAACATGGAAATATGTACACCGCTATGTGTATACACATGGAAATATCTCCACTGCTGTCTGTATAAACATGGAAATATCTCCACCGTTATCTGTATAAACATGGAAATATCTACAGCGCCATCTCTATAAACATTGAAATATCTACACTGCCATCTGTAAAAACATGGGAATATCTATAACGTCATCTGAATAAACATGGAAATATCGACACAGCAATCTGTATATACATGGAAATATCTACACCGCTATCTGTATAAATATGAAATACCTAAACCGCTATCTCTATAAAAATGGAAATATCTACACTGCTATCTGTATAAACATGGAAATATCCTCACTGCTATCTCTATGAACATGGATATATCTACACCGCTATCTCTACAAACATGGAAATATCTACACCACCATCTCTATAAACATGGAAATATCTACACCGAAATCTGTATAAACATGGAAATATCTACAGCGCTATCTACATAAACATGGAAATATCTACACCGCCATCTGTATAAAAATGGATATATCTACAATGCTATCTGTAGAAAGATGGAAATATCTACACCGCCATCTGTGTAAACATGGAAATATCTACACCGCTATCTGTAAAAACATGGAAATATCTACACCGCTGTATGTATAAACATGGAAATATCTACACCGCTATCTGTATAAACATGGAAATATTTACACCGCGATCTGTATAAACATGGAAATATCTACACCGCGATCTCTATAAACAGGGAAATATCTACACCGTGATCTGTATAAACATGGAAATATTTACACCACTATCTGTATAAACATGGAAACTTCTACACCGTCATCTGTATAAACATTGAAATATCCACACCGCTATCTCTGTAAACTTGGAAATATCTACACCGCCATCTGTATAAACATGCAAATACCTATACAGTCATCCGTGTAAACATGGAAA
This sequence comes from Pan troglodytes, assembly GCF_028858775.2. NCBI lineage: Eukaryota > Metazoa > Chordata > Mammalia > Primates > Hominidae > Pan > Pan troglodytes. The sequence goes on from NC_086015.1 coordinate 2,725,487, forward strand.
TATCTACACCACCATCTGTATAAACATGGAAATATCTACAATGCCATGCGTATACACTTGGAAATACCTACACGGCAATCTGTGTATAGATGGAAACATCAACACCGCCATCTGTACAAACATGGAAATATCTACACTGCGGTCTGTATAAACATGGAAATATCTACACCGCTATCTGTATAAACATGGAAATATCTACACAGTCATGTGTAGGAACATGGAAATATCTACACTGCCATTTGTATAAACATAGAAATATCTACACAGCCCTCTATATAAATATGGAAATATCTGCATAGGCATCTGTATAAACATGGAAATATCTGCACCGCTATCTGTATAAACATAGAAATAACTAGACCGCTGTCTCTATAAACATGGATATATGTACACCGCTATGTGTACACACATGGAAATATCTCCACTGCTGTCTGTAGAACCATGGAAATATCTCCAGCGTTATCTGAATAAACATGGAAATATCAACAGCGCCATCTCTATAAACATTGAAATATCTACACTGCCATCTGTAAAAACATGGAAGTATCTATAACGTCATCTGAATAAACATGGAAATATCGACACAGCAATCTGTATATACATGGAAATATCTATACCGCTATCTGTATAAATATGAAATACCTAAACCGCTATCTCTATAAAAATGGAAATATCTACACTGCTATCTGTATAAACATGGAAATATCCTCACTGCTATCTCTATGAACATGGATATATCTACACCGCTATCTCTACAAACATGGAAATATCTACACCGCCATCTCTATAAACATGGAAGTATCTACACCACAATCTGTATAAACATGGAAGTATCTACAGCGCTATCTATATAAACACGGAAATATCTACACCGCTATCTGTATAAACATGGAAATATCTACACTGTGATCTGTATAAACATGGAAATATCTACACCGCGATCTGTATAAACATGTAAATATCTACACTGCGATCTGTATAAACATGGAAATATCTACACCGCTACCTGTATAAACATGGAAATATCTACACAGCTATCTCTATAAACATGGAAATATCTACACCGCCATCTATCTCTATAAACATGGAAATATCTACACCGCCATCTGTATAAACATGGAAAGACCTACAAAGTCATCTGAATAAACATGGAAATATCTACACAGCCATCTGTATAAACATGGAAATATCTACACAGCCATGTGTATATACATGGAAATATCTACACCGCTATCTGTATAAACATGGAAATAACTACACCGCTATTTGTATAAACAAGGAAATATCTACATCGCCATCTATTTAAACATGGAAATATATACACAGACATCTGTTTATACATGGAAATATCTACACCGCTATCTGTATAAACATGATAATAACTACACCGCTATCTGTATAAATGTGGAAATATTTGCAGCGCTATCCCTATAAACATGGTAATATCAATACAACGATCTGTATAAACATGGAAATATCTACACCATGTTCTGTATAAAGATGGAAATATCTACATCGTGATCTGTATAAACATGGAAATATCTACACCGCCATCTCTATAAACATGGAAATATCTACACCCCTATCTGTATAAACATGGAAATATCCACAGCGCTATCTCTATAAACATGGAAAAATCAACAACGCTATCTCTATGAACATGGAAATATCTACACCGCCATCTCTATAAACATGGAAATATCTACACAGCCATGTGTATATACATGGAAATATCTACACCGCTATCTATATAAACTTGGAAATAACTACACCGCTATCTGTATAAACATGGAAATATTTCCACCGCCATCTACATATCAATAGAAATATCTGCGCCGCCATCTGTATAAACATGGAAATATCTACTCGGTCATCTGTGTATAGATGGAAATATCAACACCGCCATCTGTACAAACATGGAAATATCTGCAACGCTATCTGTAAAAACATGGAAATACCTATACAGTCATCTGTATAAACATGGAAATATCTACACCACCATCTGTATAAACATGGGAATATCTACAATGACATCTGTATACACATGGAAGTAACGACACGGCAATCTGTGTATAGATGGAAACATCAAAACCGCCATCAGTACAAACATGGAAATATCTACACCGCTATCTCTATAAACATGGAAATATCTACACTGCGGTCTGAATAAACATGGAAATATCTACAAAGCCATCTGTATAAACATGGAAATATCTACAACACGATCTGTTTAAACATTGGAATATTTACACCGCTATCTGTATAAACATGGAAATATCTGCACCGCTATCTCAATAAACATGGAAATATCTACAAAGCCATCTGCATAAACATGGAAATACCTACACAGTCATGTGTAGGAAAACGGAAATATCTACACTGCCATCTGTATAAACATGGAAATATCTACACAGCCCTCTGTATAAATATGGAAATATCTGCATAGGCATCTGTATAAACATGGAAATATCTGTACCGCTATCTGTATAAACATGGAAATAACTACACCGCTGTCTCTATAAACCTGGTAATATGTACACCGCTATGTGTATAAACATGGAAATATATCCACTGCTGTCTGTACAAACATGGAAATATCTGCACCGCGATCTGTATAAACATGGAAATATCTACACCGCTATCTGTATAAACATGGATATATCTACACATCTATCACTATAAACATCGAAATACCTACACCGCCATCTGTATAAACATGGAAATACCTACAAAGTCATCTGTATAAACATGGAAATCTCTGCACAGCCATCTGTATAAACATGGAAATATCTACAGAGCCATCTGTATATACATGGAAATATCTACACCGCTATCTGTATAAACATGGAAATAACCACACCGCTATTTGTATAAACAAGGAAATATCTACACCGCCATCTGTTTAAACATGGAAATATATACACAAACATCTGTTTATACATGGAAATATCTACACCGCTATCTGTATAAACATGCTAATAACTACACCGCTATCTGTATAAATGTGGAAATATTTGCACCGCTATCCCTATAAACATGCTAATATCAACACCGCGATCTGTATAAACATGGAAATATCTACACCACGATCTGTATAAACATGGAAATATCTACACCGCGATCTGTATAAACATGGAAATATCTACACCGTGATCTATATAAACATGGAAATATCTACACCGCCATCTCTATAAACATGGAAATATCTACACCCCATCTGTATAAACATGGAAATATCCGCACAGCTATCTCTATAAACATGGAAAATTCATCACCGCTATCTCTATGAACATCGAAATATCTACACCGCCATCTCTATAAACATGGAAATATCTACACCGGTATCTGTATAAACATGGAAATATCTACACCACGATATCTGTAAACATGGAAATATATACACTGCTATCTGTATAAACATGGAAATATCTGCACCGCTATCTCTATAGACATGGAAATACCTACAAAGTCATCTGTATAAACATGGAAATATCTCCACTGCTATCTCTATAAACATCGAAATATCTACACCGCCATCTGTATAAACATGGAAATACTTACAAAGTTATCTGTATAAACATGGAAATATCTACACCGACATCTGTATAAACATGGAAATATCTACACAGCCATGTGTATATACATGGAAATATCTACACCGCTATCTATATAAACATGGAAATAACTACAACGCTATCTGTATAAACATAGAAATAACTACACCGCCATCTACATATCCATGGAAATATCTGCGCCGCCATCTGTATAAACATGGAAATATCTACACGGTCATCTGTGTATAGATGGAAATATCAACACAGCCATCTGTACAAACATGGAAATATCTGCACCTCAATCTGTATAAACATGGAAATATCAACACCGCGGTCTGTATAAACATGGAAATATCTAAACAGCTATCTCTATAAACATGGAAATATCTACACCGCTATCTCTATAAACATGGAAATATCTACACCGTGATCTCTATTAACATGGAAATATGTACACAGCTATCTGTATAAACATGGAAATATCTACTCCGTTATTTGTGTAAACGTGGAAATACCTACAGCGCCATCTGTAGAAACATGGAAATATCTACACCACCATCTGTATAAACATGGAAATACCTACAATACCATCTGTATACACATGGAAATATCTACACAGACATCTGTATAAATATGGAAATATCTACACCGCCATCTGTATAAACATGGAAATACCTACACTACCATCTGTAGAAAGATGTTAATATCTACAACGCTATCTCTATAAAGATGGAAATATCTACACCACCATCTCTATAAACATGAAAATATCTACACTGCCATCTCCATAAAGATGGAATTATCTACTCCGCCATGTGTATAAACACGGAAATATCTACACCACCATCTGTGTAAACATGGAAATATCTACACCGCTTTCTGTATAAACATGGAAATATCTACAACACCATCTGCATGTCCATGGAAATATCTACGCCGCCATCTGTATAAACATGGAAATATCTACACGGCCATCTGTGTATAGATGGAAATATCAACACTGCCATATGTACAAACATGGAAATATCTACAACGCTATCTCAATAAACATGGAAATACCTGCACTGCCATCTGTAAAAACATGGAAATACCTATACAGTCATCTGTATAAACATGGAAATATCTACAATGCCATGTGAATACACATGGAAATATCTACACAGCCATCTGTATAAACATGTAAATATCTACACTGCTATCTCTATAAACATGGAAATATCTACACCGCCATCTCTATAAACATGAAAATATCTACACTGCAATCTCCATAAACATGGAACTGACTACTCCGCCATCTGTATAAACATGGAACTATCTGCACCGCTATCTCTATAGACATGGAAATATCTACAAAGCCATCTGTATAAACATGGAAATACTTACACAGTCATGTGTAGGAACATGGAAATATCTAAACTGCCATCTATATAAACATGGAAATATCTACAGAGCCCTCTGTATAAATATGGAAATATCTGCATAGGCATCTGTATAAACATGGAAATATCTGCACTGCTATCTGTATAAACATGAAAATACCTACACCGCTGTCTCTATAAACATGGAAATATATACACCGCTATGTGTATAAACATGGAAATATCTCCACTGCTCTCTGTATAAACATGGAAATATCTACACCGCGATCTGTATAAACATGGAAATATCTACACCGCTATCTGTATAAACATGGAAATATCTACACAGCTATCTCTATAAACATGGAAATACCTACACCGTCATCTGTAAACATGGAAATAGCTACAAAGTCATCTGTATAAACATGGAAATATCTACACAGCCATCTGTATAAACATGGAAATATCTACACAGCCATCTGTATATACATGGAAATATCTACACCGCTATCTGTCTAAACATGGAAGTAACTACACCGCTATTTGTATAAACAAGGAAATATCTACACCGCCATCTGTTTAAACATGGAAATATATACACAGACATCTGTTTATACATGGAAATATCTACACCGCTATCTGTATAAACATGGAAATATCTACACCGTGTTCTGTATGAACATGGAAATATGTGCACCGATATCTGTATAAACATGGAAATATCTACACCGCAATCTCTATAAACATGGAAATATCTACACCGCCATCTGTATAAACATGGAAATATCTGCACCGCTATCTGTATAAACCTGGAAATATCTACACCGCTATCTGTATAAACATGGAAATATCTACACCGTGATCTGCATAAACATGGAAATATCTACACCGCGATCTGTATAAACATGGAAATATCTACACCGCTATCTGTAGAAACATGGAAACATCTACACCGCGATCTGCATAAACATGGAAATATCTACACCGCGATCTGAATAAACATGGAAATATCTACACCGCTATCTGTAGAAACATGGAAATATCTACACAGCTATCTCTATAAACATGGTAATGTCTACACCACCATCTGTATAAACATGGAAATACCTAGGAGTCATCTGTATAAACTTGGAAATATCTACACAGCCATCTGTAAAAACATGGAAATATCTACACAGCCATCTGTATATACATGGAAATATCTACACCGCTATCTGTATAAACATGGAAATAACTACACCGCTATTTGTAGAAACAAGGAAATATCTACACCGTGATCTATATAAACATGGAAATATCTACTCTGCTATTTGTATAAACAAGGAAATATCTACACCGCTATCTGTATAAACATGGAAATAACTACAACGCCATTTGCATAAACAAGGAAATATCTACACCGTGATCTGTATAAACATGGAAATATCTACAACACCATCTCTATAAACATGGAAATATCTAAACCCCTATCTGTATAAACATGGAAATATCCACACCGTTATCTCTATAAACATGGAAATAACTACACCGCGATCAGTATAATCGTGGAAATATCTACACCGCTATCTCTATAAACATGGAAATATCTCCACTGCTATCTCTATAAACATGGAAATATCTACACCGCCATCTATATATACATGGAAATACTTACAAAGTTATCTGTATAAACATGGAAATATCTACACCGCCATCTATATAAACTTGGAAATACCTACACAGCCATGTGTACATACATGGAAATATCTACACCGCTCTCTATATTAACATGGAAATAACTACACCGCTGTCTGTATATACATGGAAATATCTACACCGCCATCTACATATCCATAGAAACATCTGCGCCGCCATCTGTATAAACATGGAAATATCTACACGGTCATGTGTGTATAGATGGAAATATCAACACCGCCATCTGTACAAACATGGAAATATCTGCACCGCTATCTCTATAAACATGGAAATATCTACACGGTGTTCTGTATGAACATGGAAATATTTACACCTATATCTGTATAAACATGGAAATATCTACACCGCCATCTCTATAAACATGGAAATATCTACACCGCCATCTGTATAAACATGGAAATATCTACACCGCCATCTGTATAAACCTGGAAATATCTACACCACTATCTGTATAAACATGGTAATATCTACACCACCATCTATATAAACATGGTAATATCTTCACCACCATCTATATAAACATGGAAATATCTACACCGCCATCTGTATAAACATGGAAATATCTACAATGCCATCTGTAGAAAGATGGCAATATCTACATCGCAATCTGTGTAAACATGGAAATATCTACACCAATATCTGTAAAAACATGGAAATATCTACACCGCTATCTGTGTAAACATGGAAATATCTACACCGTGATCTGCATAAACATGGAAATATCTACACCACGATCTGTATAAACATGGAAATATCTACACCGCTATCTGTAGAGACATGGAAATATCTACACAGCTATCTCTATAAACATGGAAATATCTTCACTGCCATCTGTATAAACATGGAAATACCTACAAGTCATCTGTATAAACATGGAAATATCTACACAGCCATCTATATAAACATGGAAATATCTACACAGCCATCTGTATATACATGGAAATATCTACACCGTGATCTGTATAAACATGGAAATATCTACACCGCTATTTGTATAAACAAGGAAATATCTACACCGCTATCTGTATAAACATGGAAATAAGTACACCGCTATTTGCATAAACAAGGAAATATCTACACCGTGATCTGTATAAACATGGAAATATCTACAACGCCATCTCTATAAACATGGAAATATCTAAACCCCTATCTGTATAAACATGGAAATATCCACACCGCACTCTATAAACATGGAAATAACTACACCGCGATCAGCATAAACGTGGAAATATCTACACCGCTATCTCTATAAACATGGAAATATCTCCACTGCTATCTCTATAAACATCGAAATATCTACACCGCCATCTGTATACACATGGAATTACTGACAAAGTTATCTGTATAAACATGGAAATATCTACACCGTCATCTGTATAATCATGGAAATATCTATACAGCCATGTGTACATATATGGAAATATCTACACCGCTCTCTATATAAACATGTAAATAACTACACCGATATCTGTATATACATGGAAATATCTTCACTGCCATCTACATATCCATAGAAATATCTGCGCCGCCATCTGTATAAACATGGAAATATCTACACAGTCATCTGTGTATAGATGGAAATATCAACACCGCCATCTGTACAAACATGGAAATATCTGCACCGCTATCTGTGTAAACATGGAAATATCTACACCGTGGTCTGTATAAACATGGAAATATCTACACAGCCATCTGTATATAGATGGAAATATCTACACCGCTATCTGTATAAACATGGAAATAACTACACCGCTATTTGTATATACAAGGAAATATCTACACGGTGAACTGTATAAACATGGAAATATCTACACCGCGTTCTGCATAAACATGGAAATATCTACACCGCGATGTGTATAAACATGGAAATATCTACACCGCTATCTGTAGAAACATGGAAATATCTACACCGCGATCTGCATAAACATGGAAATATCTACACCACGATCTGTATAAACATGGAAATATCTACACCGTGGTCTGTATAAACATGGAAATATCTACACCGCTATCTGTATAAACATGGAAATATATACACCGCTATCTCTATAAACATGGAAATATCTACACCGTGTTCTGTATAAACATGGAAATATTTACACCGATATCTGTATAAACATGGAAATATCTACACCGCCATCTCTATAAACATGGAGATATCTACACCGCCATCTGTATAAACATGGAAATATCTACACCGCTATCTGTATAAACCTGGAAATATCTACACCGCTATCTGTATAAACATGGTGATATCTACACCACCATCTATATAAACATGGAAATACCTACACTGCCATCTGTATAAACATGGAAATATCTACAATGCCATCTGTAGAAAGATGGAAATATCTACACCGCAATCTATGTAAACATGGAAATATCTACACCAATATCTGTAAAAACATGGAAATATCTACACCGCTATCTGTATAAACATGGAAATATCTACACCGCGATCTGCATAAACATGGAAATATCTACACCGCGATCTGTACAAACATGGAAATATCTACACCGCTATCTGTATAAACATGGAAATATCTACACCGCGATGTGCATAAACATGGAAATATCTACACCGCGATTTGTATAAACATGGGATATCTACACCGCTATCTGTAGAAACATGGAAATATCTACACAGCTATCTCTATAAACATGGAAATATCTACACCGCCATCTCTATAAACATGGAAATACCTACAAGTCATCTGTATAAACAATGAAATATCTACAAAGCCATCAGTATAAACATGGAAATATCTACACAGCCATCTGTATATACATGGAAATATCTACACCGCCATCTGTATAAACATGGAAATAACTTCACCGCTATTTGTATAAACAAGGACATATCTACACTGTGAACTGTATAAACATGGAAATATCTACACTGCTATTTGTATAAACAAGGAAATATCTACACCGCTATCTGTATAAACACGGAAATAACTACACCGCTATTTGCATAAACAAGGAAATATCTACACCGTGATCTTTATAAACATGGAAATATCTACAACGCCAACTCTATATACATGGAAATATCTAAACCCCTATCTGTATAAACATGGAAATATCCACACCGCTATCTCTATAAACATGGAAATAACTACACCGTGATCAGTATAAACGTGGAAATATCTACATTGCTATCTCTATAAACATGGAAATATCTCCACTACTATCTCTATAAACATCGAAATATCTACACCGCCATCTGTATAAACATGGAAATACTGACAAAGTTATCTGTATAAACATGGAAATATCTACACCGACATCTGTATAAACATGGAAATATCTACACAGCCATTTGTACATATATGGAAATATCTACACCACTCTCTATATAAACATGGAAATAGCTACACCGCTATCTGTATATACATGGAAATATCTACACCGCCATCTACATATCCATAGAAATATCTGCGCCGCCATCTGTATAAACATGTAAATATCTACACTGCTATCTCTATAAACATGGAAATATCTACACCGCCATCTCTATAAACATGAAAATATCTACACTGCCATCTCCATAAACATGGAACTGACTACTCCGCCATCTGTATAAACATGGAAATCTATACACCGCGATCTGTATAAACATGGAAATATCTACACCACTATCTGTAGAAACATGGAAATATGTACACCGCGATCTGCATAAACATGGAAATATCTACACCGCGATCTGTATAAACATGGAAATATCTACACCGTGGTCTGTATAAACATGGAAATATCTACACCGCTATCTGTATAAACATGGAAATATATACACCGCTATCTCTATAAACTTGGAAATAACTACACTGTAGTCTGTATAAACATGGAAATATTTACACCGATATCTGTATAAACATGGAAATATCTCCACCACCATCTCTATAAACATGGAAATATCTACACCGCCATCTGTATAAACATGGAAATATCTACACCGCTATCTGTATAAACCTGAAAATATCTACACCGCTATCTGTATAAACATGGTAATATCTACACCACCATCTATATAAACATGGAAATATCTACACTGCCATCTGTATCAACATGGAAATAACTACAATGCCATCTGTAGAAAGATGGAAATATCTACACCGCAATCTGTATAAACATGGAAATATCTACACCACTATCTGTAAAAACATGGAAATATCTACACCGCTATCTGTATAAACATGGAAATATCTACACCGCGATCTGCATAAACATGGAAATATCTACACCGCGATCTGAACAAACATGGAAATATCTAAACCGCTATCTGTAGAAACATGGAAATATCTACACCGCGATCTGCATAAACATGGAAATATCTACACCGCCATCTGTATAAACATGGAAATACTGACAAAGTTATCTGTATAAACATGGAAATATCTACACCGCCATCTGTATAAACATGGAAATATCTACACAGCCATGTGTACATATATGGAAAAATCTACACCGCTCTCTATATAAACATGGAAATAACTGCACCGCTATCTGTAGATACATGGATATATCTACACCGCCATCTACATATTCATAGAAATATCTGCGCCGCCATCTGTATAAACATGGAAATATCTACACGGTCATCTGTGTATAGATGGAAATATCAACACCACCATCTGTACAAACATGGAAATATCTGCACCGCTATCTGTATAAACATGGAAATATCTACACCGTGCTCTGTATAAACATGGAAATATCTACACCGCTATCTCTATAAACATGGAAATATCTACACCGTGATCTGTACAAACATGGAAATATTTACAACGATATCTGTATGAACATGGAAATATCTACACCACCATCTCTATAAACATGGAAATATCTACACCACCATCTGTATAAACATGGAAATAACTACACCTCTATCTGTAGAAACCTGGAAATATCTATACCGCTATCTGTATAAACATGGTAATATCTTCTCCACCATCTATATAAACATGGAAATATCTACACCGCCATCTGTATAAACATGGAAATATCTACAATAGCATCTGTAGAAAGATGGAAATATCTACACCGCAATCTGTGTAAACATGGAAATATCTACACCAATATCTGTAAAAACATGGAAATATCTACACCGCTATCTGTATAAACATGGAAATATCTACACCGCTATCTGTAGAAACATGGAAATATCTACACCGCGAACTGCATAAACATGGAAATATCTACACTGCGATCTGTATAAACATGGAAATATCTACACCGCTATCTGTAGAAACATGGAAATATCTACACAGCTATCTCTATAAACATGGAAATATCTACACCGCCATCTCTGTAAACATGGAAATATCTAAACCCCTATCTGTATAAACATGGAAATATCCACACTGCTATCTCTATAAACATGGAAATAACTACACCGCGATCAGTATAAACGTGGAAATATCTACACTGCTATCTCTATAAACATGGAAATATCTCCACTTCTATCTCTATAAACATCGAAATATCTACACCGCCATCTATATAAACATGGAAATACCGACAAAGTTATCTGTATAAACATGGAAATATCTACACCGCCATCTGTATAAACATGGAAATATCTACACAGCCATGTGTACATATATGGAAATATCTACACCGCTCTCTATATAAACATGGAAATAACTACACCGCTATCTGTATATACATGGAAATATCTACACCGCCATCTACATATTCATAGAACTATCTGCGCCGCCATCTGTATAAACATGGAAATTTCTACACGGTCATCTGTGTATAGATGGAAATATCAACACCACCATCTGTACAAACATGGAAATATCTGCACCGCTATCTGTATAAACATGGAAATATCTACACCGTGGTCTGTATAAACATGGAAATATCTACACCGCTATCTCTATAAACATGGAAATATCTACAACGTGATCTGGATAAACATGGAAATATTTACAACGATATCTGTATGAACATGGAAATATCTACACCACCATCTCTATAAACATGGAAATATCTACACCACCATCTGTATAAACATGGAAATAACTACACCTCTATCTGTAGAAACCTGGAAATATCTATACCGCTATCTGTATAAACATGGTAATATCTACTCCACCATCTATATAAACATGGAAATATCTACACCGCCATCTGTATAAACATGGAAATATCTACAATAGCATCTGTAGAAAGATGGAAATATCTACACCGCAATCTGTGTAAACATGGAAATATCTACACCAATATCTGTAAAAACATGGAAATATCTACACCGCTATCTGTATAAACATGGAAATATCTACACCGCGAACTGCATAAACATGGAAATATCTACACCACGATCTGTATAAACATGGAAATATCTACACCGCTATCTGTAGAAACATGGAAATATCTACACCGCGAACTGCATAAACATGGAAATATCTACACTGCGATCTGTATAAACATGGAAATATCTACACCGCTATCTGTAGAAACATGGAAATATCTACACAGCTATCTCTATAAACATGGAAATATCTACACCGCCATCTGTATAAACATGGAAATACCTACAAGTCATCTGTATAAACATGGAAATATCTACACAGCCATCTGTATAAACATGGAAATATCTACACAGCCATCTGTATAAACATGGAAATATCTACACCGCTATCTGTATAAACATGGAAATAACTACACCGCTATTTGTATAAACAAGGAAATATCTACACCGTGATCTGTATAAACATGGAAATATCTACACTGCTATTTGTATAAACAAGGAAATATCTGCACCGCTATCTGTATTAACATGGAAATAACTACACCGCTATTTGCATAAACAAGGAAATATCTACACCATGATCTGTATAAACATGGAAATATCTACAACGCCATCTCTATAAACATGGAAGTATCTAAACCCCTATCTGTATAAACATGGAAATATCCACACCGCTATCTCTATAAACATGGAAATAACTACACCGCGATCAGTATAAACGTGGAAATATCTACAACGCTATCTCTATAAACATGGAAATATCTCCACTGCTATCTCTATAAACATCGAAATATCTACACCGCCATCTATATAAACATGGAAATACTTACAAAGTTATCTGTATAAACATGGAAATATCTACACCGCCATCTACATATCCATAGAAACATCTGTGCCGCCATCTGTATAAACATGGAAATATCTACACGGTCATATGTGTATAGATGGAAATATCAACACCGCCATCTGTACAAACATGGAAATATCTGCACCGCTATCTGTATAAACATGGAAATATCTACACCGTGGTCTGTATAAACATGGAAACATCTACACCGCTATCTGTATAAACATGAAAATATCTACACCTCTACCTCTATAAACATGGAAATATCTACACCGTGTTCTGTATGAACATGGAAATATTTACACCGATATCTGTATAAACATGGAAATATCTACACCGCTATCTGTAGAAACATGGAAATATCTACACCGCCATCTGTATAAACATGGAAATATCTACACCGCTATCTGTATAAACCTGGAAATATCTACACCGCTATCTGTCTAAACATGGTAATATCTACACCACCATCTATATAAACATGGAAATATCTACACCGCCATCTGAATAAACATGGAAATATCTACAATGCCATCTGTAGAAAGATGGAAATATCTACACCGCAATCTGTGTAAACATGGAAATATCTACACCAATATCTGTAAAAACATGGAAATATCTACACCGCTATCTGTATAAACATGGAAATATCTACGCCGCGATCTGCATAAACATGGAAATATCTACACCACGATCAGTATAAACATGGAAATATCTACACCGCTATCTGTAGAATCATGGAAATATTTACACCGCGATCTGCATAAACATGGAAATATCTACACCGCGATCTGTATAAACATGGAAATATATACACCGCTATCTGTAGAAACATGGAAATATCTACACAGCTATCTCTATAAACATGGAAATATCTACACCGCCATCTGTATAAACATGGAAAACTATACACCGCCATCTCTATAAACATGGAAATACCTACAAGTCATCTGTATAAAGATGGAAATATCTACAAAGCAATCAGTATAAACATGGAAATATCTTCAAAGCCATCAGTATAAACATGGAAATATCTACATAGCCATCTGTATATACATGGAAATATCTACCCCGCCATCTGTATAAACATGGAAACAACTACACCGCTATTTGCATAAACAAGGAAATATCTACACCGTGATCTTTATAAACATGGAAATATCTACAACGCCATCTCTATAAACATGGAAATATCTAAACCCCTATCTGTATAAACATGGAAATATCCACACCGCTATCTCTATAAACATGGAAAAAACTACACCGCGATCAGTATAAACGTGGAAATATCTACACTGCTATCTCTATAAATATGGAAATATCTCCACTTCTATCTCTATAAACATCGAATTATCTACACCGCCATCTGTATAAACATGGATATACTGACAAAGTTATGTGAATAAACATGGAAATATCTACACCGCCATCTGTATAAACATGGAAATATCTACACAGCCATGTGTACATATATGGAAATATCTACACCGCTCTCTATATAAACATGGAAATAACTACACCGCTATCTGTATATACATGGAAATATCTACACCGCCATCTACATATTCATAGAAATATCTGCGCCGCCATCTGTATAAACATGGAAATATCTACACGGTCATCTGTGTATAGATGGAAATATCAACACCACCATCTGTACAAACATGGAAATATCTGCACCGCTATCTGTATAAACATGGAAATATCCACACCGTGGTCTGTATAAACATGGAAACATCTACACCGCTATCTGTATAAACATGGAAATATATACACTGCTATCTCTATAAACATGGAAATATCTACACCGTGATCTGTATAAACATGGAAATATTTACAACGATATCTGTATGAACATGGAAATATCTACGCCACCATCTCTATAAACATGGAAATATCTACACCACCATCTACATGCCATCTGTATACTGCCATCTGTATAAACATGGAAATATCCACACAGCCATCTCTATAAATATGGAAATAGCTACACCGGTGTATGTATAAACATGGAAATAGCCACAATGCTATCTGTATAAACATGGAAATATCTATACCGCCATCTGTAAAAACATGGAAATATCTACAAAGTCATCTGTATAAACTTGGAAGGATCTACACTACCATCTGTGTAAACTTGGAAATACCTACACTGCCATCTGTATACACATGGAAATATCTACACAGCCATCTGTATAAACATGGAAATATCTACACCATTATCTCTATAAACATGGAAATAACTGCACCGCTATCTTTATAAACATGGAAATATCTACACTGGAATCTCTATAAACATGGAAATAGCAACACCGCTATCTCAATAAACATGGAAATATCTACACCAGTATCTCTACAAACATGGAAATAACTACACCGCCATCTCTATAAACATGGAACTATCTACACCGCCATGTGTATAAACATGGAAATATCTACACTGCCATCTGTATAAAGATGTAAATATATACACCGCGAGCTCTATAAACATGGAAATATCTACACCACCATCTACATGCCATCTGTATACTGCCATCTGTATAAACATGGAAATATCCACACAGCCATCTCTATAAATATGGAAATAGCTACACCGGTGTATGTATAAACATGGAAATAGCCACAATGCTATCTGTATAAACATGGAAATATCTATACCGCCATCTGTAAAAACATGGAAATATCTACAAAGTCATCTGTATAAACTTGGAAGGATCTACACTACCATCTGTGTAAACTTGGAAATACCTACACTGCCATCTGTATACACATGGAAATATCTACACAGCCATCTGTATAAACATGGAAATATCTACACCATTATCTCTATAAACATGGAAATAACTGCACCGCTATCTTTATAAACATGGAAATATCTACACTGGAATCTCTATAAACATGGAAATAGCAACACCGCTATCTCAATAAACATGGAAATATCTACACCAGTATCTCTACAAACATGGAAATAACTACACCGCCATCTCTATAAACATGGAACTATCTACACCGCCATGTGTATAAACATGGAAATATCTACACTGCCATCTGTATAAAGATGTAAATATATACACCGCGAGCTCTATAAACATGGAAATATCTACACAGCTATCTGTATAAACATGGAAATAGTAACACCGCTATGTGTATAAACATGGAAATACCTACACAGCTATCTGTATAAACATGGAAATACCTAAAACGCTATCTCTATAAACAAGGAAATATCTACATCGCCATCTATATAAACATGGAAATATCTACACCACGATCTGTATACACATGGAAATATCTACACCGCCAACTGTAGAAAGATGGAAATATCTACACCGCGATCTGCATAAGCATGGAAATTTCTACACCGCTATCTGTATAAACAGGGAAATAACTACACCGCTATTTGTATAAACAAGGAAATATCTACACCATGATCTGTATAAACATGGAAATATCTACACCGCTATCTGTATAAACATGGAAATATCTACATGGCTATCTCTATAAAGATGGAAAAATCTACACCGCCATCTGTATAAACCTGGAAATACCTACACAATCATCTCTATAAACATGGAAATACCTACACCAGCATCTGTATAATAATGGAAATATCTACACCGCCATAGGTATAAACATGGAAATAACTACACAGCCATCTCTATAAATATGGAAATAGCTACATCGATATCCGTATAAAAATGGAAATAGCCACAACTCTATCTGTATAAACATGGAAATGTCTACTCTGCTGTCTGTATAATCATGGAAATATCTACACCGCTATATGTATAAATATGGAAATAACTACACTACTATCTCTATAACCATGGAAATATCTACGATGCTATCTGTATAAACATAGAAAGAACTACACTGCTATCTCTATAAAGATGGAAATATCTACACCGCCATCTGTATAAACGTGGAAATATCTACACAGTGATTTGTATAAACATGGAAATATCTACACCGTCATCTGTATAAAGATGGAAATACCTACACCGCTATCTGTATAAACCTGGGAATATCTACACCACTATCTGAATAAACTTGGAAATATCTACACCGCTATCTGTATAAACATTGAAATATCTACACCGCTATCTGAATAAACATGGAAATACCTACACCGCTATCTGTATAAACATGCAAATATCTGCACCACTATCTGTATAAACATGGAAATATATACATCGCTATCTGTATAAACATGGGAATATCTCCACCGCTATCTTTATAAACACGGAACTATCTACACCGCTATCTTTATAAACATGGAAATACCTACATCACCATCTGTATAAACATGTTAATATCTACACCGCTATCTATATAATCATGGAAATAACTGCACCGCCATGTATATAAACGAGGAAATTTCTACACCGCCATCTGTATAAACATAGAAATATCTACACTGCCATCTGTAGGAAGATGGAAATATCTACACCGCAATCTGTGTAAACATGGATATATCTACACCTCTACCTGTATAAACATGGAAATATCTACACCGCTATCTGTATAAACATGGAAATATCTGCACCACGATCTGTATAAACATGGAAATATCTGCACCGCTATCTGTATAAACATGGAAATATCTACAGCGCTAACTTTCTAAATATGGAAATATCTACACGGCTATCTCTATAAACATGGAAATGTCTAAACCGCTACCTGTATAAACATGGAAATATCTACACGGCTATCTCTATAAACATGGAAATATCTACACCGCCATCTGTATAAACATAGAAAATGGTACACCGTCATCTGTGTTAACATGGAAATATCTACACCATCATCAGTTTAAACATGGAAATATCTACACTGCCTTGTGTATAAACATGGAAATATCTACACGGCTATCTCTATAAACACGGAAATAGCTACACCGCTATCTGCATAAACATGGAAATAGCCAGACGGCTATCTGTAAAAACATGGAAATATCTACACCTCCACCTGTATAAACATGGAAATATGTACACTGCCATTTGTATACACATGGAAACATCTACACAGCCATCTGTATAAACATGGAAATGTCTACACCGCTATCTCTACAAACATGGAAATACCTACACCGCTATCTGTGTAAACATGGAAATAAAAACACCGCTATTTGTATTAAGATGGCAATATCTACACCGCTATCTGTATAAACATGGAAATATCTACTCCGCTATCTCTATAAACATGGAAATACCTACACCGCTATCTCTAAAAACATGGAAATATCTACACTGCAATCTCTGGAAACGTGGAAATATCTACACTGCCATATACATAAACAAGGTAATATCTACACCGCCATCAATATAAACATGGAAATATCTACACTGTCATGTGCATAAACATGGAAACACCTTCACCTCCATCTGTACAAACATGGAAATATCTACACTGCCATCTGTATACACATGGAAATGTCTACACCGCCATATGTATAAACATGGAAATATCTACACGGCTATCACTATAAACAGGGAAATACCTACACCGATATGTGTATAAACATGGAAATACCTACACTGCTATCTGTATAAACGTGGAAATATCTACACCGCTATCTGTATAAACATGGAAATATCTACACTGCTATCAGTATAAACATGGAACTACCTACACAGTCATCTGTATAAACATGGAAATATCTACCCCACCATCGGTATAAACATGGAAATACCTACACCGCCATCTGTATAAACATGGAAACATCTACACAGACATCTTTATAAATATGGAAATAGCTACACCGTTATCTGTATAAACATGGAAATAGCCACATCGCTATCTGTATAAACATGGAAATATCTACACAGCCATATGTAAAAACATGGATATATCTACACAGTCATCTGTATAAACATGGAAATATCTACACTGCTATCTGTATAAACATGGAAACATCTACACCACCATCTGTATAAACATGGAAATACCTACAATGTCATCTGTATAAACATGGAAACATCTACACAGCCATCTGTATAAACATGGAAATATCTACACAGCCATCTGTATATACATGGAAATATCTACACCGCTATCTGTATAAACATGGAAACAACTACACCGCAATTTGTATAAACAAGGACATATCTACACCGCGATTTGTATAAACGTGGAAATATCTTCACCACGATCTGTATAAACATGGAAATATCTACACCGCTATCTGTATAAACATGGTAATATCTACACCACCATCTATATAAACATGGAAATATCTACACCGCCATCTGTATAAACATGGAAATACCTACAATGCCATCTGTAGAAAGATGGAAATATCCACACCGCAATCTGTGTAAACATGGAAATACCTACTCCGATATCTGTAAAAACATGGAAATATCTACACCGCTGTCTGTAAAAACATGGAAATATCTACACCGCTATCTGTATAAACATGGAAATATCTACACCGCTATCTGTATAAACATGGATATATCTACACAGCTATCTCTATAAAAATGGAAATATCTACACCGCCATCTGTATAAACATGGAAATACCTACAAAGTCATCTGTATAAACATGGAAATATCTACACAGCCATCTGTTTAAACATGGAAATATCTACATAGACGTCTGAATAAACATGGAAATATCTACACCGCTATCTGTATAAACAGGGAAATAACTACACCGCTATTTGTATAAACAAGGAAATATCTACACCATGATCTGTATAAACATGGAAATATCTACACTGCCATCTCTATAAACATGGAAATATCTACACCCCTATCTGTATAAACATGGAAATATCCACACCGCTATCTCTATAAACATGCAAAAATCAACACCGCTATCTCCATGAACATGGAAATATCTACACCGCCATCTCTATAAACATGGAAATATCTACACCACGATCAGTATAAACATGGAAATATCTACACCGCTATCTGCATAAACATGGAAATATCTCCACTGCTATCTCTATAAACATCGAAATATCTACACCGCCATCTGTATAAACATGGAAATACTTACAAAGTTATCTGTATAAATATGGAAATATCTACACCACCATCTGTACAAACATGGAAATATCTACACAGCCGTGTGTACATACATGGAAACATCTACACCGCTATCTATGTAAACATGGATATAACTACACCGCTATCTGTATAAACATGGAAATATCTACACTGCCATCTACATATCCATGGAAATATCTGCGCCGCCATCTGTATAAACATGGAAATATCTACACGGTCATCTGTGTGTAGATGGAAATATCAACACAGCCATCTGTACATACATGGAAATATCTGCACCGCTATCTGTATAAACATGGAAACTTCTACACCGTTATCTGTATAAATATGGAAATGTCCACACCGCTATCTCTATAAACTTGGAAATATCTACACTGCCATCTGTATTAACATGGAAATACCTATACAGTCATCTGTGTAAACATGGAAATACCTAAACCACCATCTGTATAAACATGGAGATATCTACAATGCCATCTGTATACACATGGAAATACCTACGCGGCAATCTGTGTATAGATGGAAACATCAACACCGCCATCTGTACAAACATGGAAATATCTACACTGCTATCTCTATAAACATGGAAATATCTACACTGCGGTCTGTATAAACATGCAAATATCTACACCGGTATCTGTAAAAACATGGAAATATCTACACCACGATATCTGTAAACATGGAAATATATACACTGCTATCTGTATAAACATGGAAATATCTGCACCGCTATCTCTATAGACATGGAAATATCTACAAAGCCATCTGTATAAACATGGAAATACCTACAGAGTCATGTGTAGGAACATGGAAATATCTACACTGCCATATGTATAAACATAGAAATATCTACACAGCCCTCTGTATACATATTGAGATATCTGCATAGGCATCTGTATAAACATGGAAATATCTGCACCGCTATCTGTATAAACATGGAAATACCTACACCGCTGTCTGTATCAACATGGAAATATGTACACTGCTATGTGTATAAACATGGAAATAACTCCACTGCTGTCTGTATAAACATGGAAATATCTCCACCGTTATTTGTATAAACATGGAAATATCTACAGCGCCATCTCTATAAACATTGAAATATCTACACTGCCATCTGTAAAAACATGGAAATATCTACACAGTCTTCTGAATAAACATGGAAATATCTACACCACCATCTGTATAAACATGGAAATACCTACAATACCATCTGTATACACATGGAAATATCTACACAAACATCTGTATAAATATGGAAATATCTGCACCGCCATCTGTATAAACATGGAAATATCTACACTGCCATCTGTAGAAAGATGGAATTATCCACACCGCTATCTCTATAAATATGGAAATACCTACACCACCATCTCTATAAACATGAAAATATCTACACTGCCATCTCCATAAAGATGGAAGTATCTACTCTGCCATGTGTATAAACACGGAAATATCTACACCACCATCAGCGAAAACATGGAAATATCTACACCGCTATCTGTATAAACATGGAAATAATTACACCGCCATCTGCATGTCCATGGAAATATCTACGCCGCCATCTGTATAAACATGGAAATATCTACACGGCCATCTGTGTATAGATGGAAATATCAACACCACCATATGTACAAACATGGAAATATCTACACCGATATCTCTATAAACATGGAAATATCTGCACTGCTATCTGTAAAAACATGGAAATACCTATACAGTCATCTGTATAAACATGGAAATATCTACAATGCCATCTGTATACACATGGAAATATCTACACAGCCATCTGTATAAACATGTAAATATCTACAGTGCTATCTCTATAAACATGGAAATATCTGCACTGCCATCTGTAAAAACATGGAAATATCTATACAGTCATCTGTATAAGCATGGAAATATCTATAATGCCATCTGTATACACATGGAAATATGTACACAGCCATCTGTATAAACATGTAAATATCTACACTGCTATCTCTATAAACATGGAAATATCTACACTGCGGTCTGTATAAACATGGAAATATCTACACCGGTATCTGTATAAACATGGAAATATCTACACCACGATATCTGTAAACATGGAAATATATACACCGCTATCTGTATAAACATGGAGATATCTGCACCGCTATCTCTATAGACATGGAAATATCTACAAAGCCATCTGTATAAACATGGAAATACCTACACAGTCATGTGTAGGAACATGGAAATATCTACACTGCCATATGTATAAACATAGAAATATCTACACAGCCCTCTGTATAAATATTGAGATATCTGCATAGGCATCTGTATAAACATGGAAATATCTGCACCGCTGTCTGAATAAACATGGAAATACCTACACCGCTGTCTGTATCAACATGGAAATATGTACACCGCTATGTGTATAAACATGGAAATAACTCCACTACTGTCTGTATAAACATGGAAATATCTCCACCGTTATCTTTATAAACATGGAAATATCTACAGTGCCATCTCTATAAACATTGAAATATCTGCACTGCCATCTGTAAAAACATGGAAATATCTACACAGTCTTCTGAATAAACATGGAAATATCTACACCACCATCTGTATAAACATGGAAATACCTACAATACCATCTGTATACACATGGAAATATATACACAGACATCTGTATAAATATGGAAATATCTATACCGCCATCTGTATAAACATGGTAATATCTACACCACCATCTATATAAACATGGAAATATCTGCACCGCCATCTGTATAAACATGGAAATATCTACAATGCCATCTGTAGAAAGATGGAAATATCTACACCGAAATCTGTGTAAACATGGAAATATCTACACCGCGACCTGTATAAACATGGAAATATCTCCACTGCTATCTCTATAAACATCGAATTATCTACACCGCCATCTATATAAACATGGAAATACTTACAAAGTTATCTGTATAAACGTGGAAATATCTACACCGCCATCTGTAAAATCATGGAAATATCTACACAGCCATGTGTACATACATGGAAATATCTACACCGCTATGTATATAAACATGGAAATAACTACACCGCTATCTGTATAAACATGGAAATATCTACACCGCTATCTATATAAACATGGAAATAACTACACCGCTATCTGTATAAACATGGAAATATCTACACCGCCATCTACATATCCATAGAAATATCTGCGCCGCCATCTGTATAAACATGGAAATATCTACACGGTCATCTGTGTATAGATGGAAATATCAACACTACCTTCTGTACAAACATGGAAATATCTGCACCGCTATCTGTATAAACATGGAAATATCTACACCGCGGTCTGTATAAACATGGAAATATCTACACCGCTATCTGTATAAACAGGGAAATATCTACACTGCTATCTCTATAAACATGGAAATATCTACACCGTGATCTGTATAAACATGGAAATATTTACACCGCTATCTGTATAAACATGGAAACTTCTACACCGTTATCTGTACAAATATGGAAATATCTACACCGCTATCTCTATAAACTTGGAAATATCTACACCGCCATCTGTATAAACATGGAAATAACTATACAGTCTTCTGTGTAAACATGGAAATATCTACACCACCATATGTATAAACATGGAAATATCTACAATGCCATCTGTATACACATGGAAATACCTACACGGCAATCTGTGTATAGATGGAAACATCAACACCGCCATCTGTACAAACGTGGAAATATCTACACTTCTATCTCTTTAAACGTGGAAATATCTACACTGCGGTCTGTATAAACATGCAAAAATCTACACCGGTATCTGTATAAACATGGAAATATCTACACCACGATCTGTATAAACATGGAAATATATACACCTCCATCTGTATAAACATGGAAATATCTGCACCGCTACCTGTATAAACATGGAAATATCTACAAAGCCCTCTATATAAACATGGAAATACCAACACAGTCATGTGTAGGAACAAGGAAATATCTACACTGCCATCTGTTTAAACATAGAAATATCTTCACAGCCATCTGTATAAATATGGAAATATCTGCATAGGCATCTGTATAAACATGGAAATATCTGCACAGCTATCTGTATAAACATGGAAATACCTACACCGCTGTCTCTATAAACATGGAAATATGTACACCGCTATGTGTATAAACATGGAAATATCTCCACTGCTCTCTGTATAAACATGGAAATATCTCCACCGTTATCTGTATAAACATGGAAATATCTACAGCGCCATCTCTATAAACATTGAAATATCTACACTGCCATCTGTAAAAATATGGAAATATCTACACAGTCATACGAATAAACCTGGAAATAACTACACCACCATCTGTATAAACATGGAAATACCTACAATACCATGTGAATACACATGGAAATATCTACACAGACATCTGTATAAATATGGAAATATCTACAACGCCAGCTGTATAAACATGGAAATATCTACACTGCCATCTGTAGAAAGATGGATATATCTACACCGCTATCTCTATAAATATGGAAATATCTACACCGCCATCTCTATAAACATGAAAATATCTACACTGCCATCTCCATAAAGATGGAAGTATCTATTCCGCCATGTGTATAAACACGGAAATATCTACACCACCATCTATGTAAACATGGAAATATCTACACCGCTGTCTGTATAAACATGGAAATATCTACACCGCGATCTGTATAAACATGGAAATATCTTCACCACGATCTGTATAAACATGGAAATATCTACACCGCTATCTGTATAAACATGGTAATATCTTCACCATAATCTATATAAACATGGAAATACCTACACCGCCATCTGTATAAACATGGAAATATCTACAATGCCATGTGTAGAAAGATGGAAATACCTACACCGCAATCTGTGTAAACAAGGAAATATCTATACCGATATCTGTAAAAACATGGAAATATCTACACCGCTATCTGTATAAACATGGAAATATCTACACCGCGATCTGTATAAACATAGAAATATCTACAGCGCCATCTCTATAAACATTGAAATATCTACACTGCCATCTGTAAAAACATGGAAATATCTACACAGTCATCTGAATAAGCATGGAAATATCTACACCACCATCTGTATAAACATGGAAATACCTACAATACCATCTGTATACACATGAAAATATCTACACAGACATCTGTATAAATATGGAAATATCTACACTGCCAACTGTATAAACATGTAAATATCTACACTGCCATCTGTAGAAAGACGGAAATATCTACACCGCTATCTCTATAAATATGGAAATATCTACACCGCCATCTCTATAAACATGAAAATTTCTACACTGCCATCTCCATAAAGATGGAAGTATCTACTCCGCCATGTGTATAAACACGGAAATATCTACACCACCATCTGTGTAAACATGGAAATATCTACACCGCTGTCTGTATAAACATGGAAATATCTACACCGCCATCTGCATGTCCATGGAAATATCTACGCCGCCATCTGTGTAAACATGAAAATATCTACACGGCCATCTGTTTATAAATGGAAATATCAACACCGCCATCTGTACAAACATGGAAATATCTACACCGCTATCTCTATAAACATGGAAATATCTACACCGCCAAATGTATTAACATGGAAACACCTACAATTCATCTGTATAAACATGGAAATATCTACACAGCCATCTGTATAAACATGGAAATATCTACACAGCCATCTGTATATACATGGAAATATCTACACCGCTATCTGTATAAACATGGAAATAACTACACCACTATTTGTATAAACAAGGAAATATCTACACCGTGATCTGTATAAACATGGAAATGTCTACACTGCTATTTGTATAAACAAGGAAATATCCACACCGCTGTCTATATAAACATGGAAATAACTACACCGTTATTTGTATAAATAAGGAAACATCTACACCGTGATCTGTATAAACATGGAAATATCTACACCGCCATCACTATAAACATGGAAATATCTACACCCCTATCTGTATAAACATGGAAATATCCACACCGCTATCTCTATAAACATGGAAATACCTACACCGCGATCAGTATAAACGTGGAAATATCTACACCGCTATCTCTATAAACACGGAAATATCTCCACTGCTATCTCTATAAACTTCGAAATATCTACTCCGCCATCTGTATAAACTTGGAAATACTTACAAAGTTATCGGTATAAACATGGAAATATCTACACCGCTATCTATATAAACATGGAAATAACTACACCGATATCTGTATAAACATGGAAATATCTACACAGCCATGTGTATATACATGGAAATATCTACACCGCTATCTATATAAACATGGAAATAACTACACCGCTATCTGTATAAACATGGAAATATCTACACGGTCATCTGTCTATAGATGGAAATATCAACACAGCCATCTGTACAAACATGGAAATATCTGCACCGCTATCTGTATAAACATGGAAATATCTACACCGCGGTCTGTATAAACATGGAAATAGCTAAACCGCTATCTGTACGAACATGGAAATATCTACACCGCTATCTCTATAAACATGGAAATATCTACACCGTGATCTGTATAAACATGGAAATATTTACAATGCTATCTGTATAAACATGGAAATATCTACACCGTTATCTGTATAAATATGGAAATATCTACAGCGCTATCTCTATAAACATGGAATTATCTACACCGCCATCTGTATAAGCATGGAAATATCTACACTGCTATCTCTATAAACATGGAAATATCTTCAATGCCATCTGTAAAAACATGGAAATACCTATACAGTCATCTGTATAAACATGGAAATATCTACAACGCCATCTCTATAAACATGGAAATATCTACACTGCCGTTTGTAGAAAGATGGAAATATCTACACCGCCATCTGTATAAACGTGGAAATATCTACACCACTATCTATATAAACATGGAAATATCTACACCGCAATCTGTATAAACATGGAAATATCTACACCGATATCTGTATAAATATGAAATATCAAAACCGCTATCTCTATAAAAATGGAAATATCTACACTGCTATCTGTATAAACATGGAAATGTCCTCACTGCTATCTCTATGAACATGGATATATCTACACCGCTATGTCAATGAACATGGAAATATCTACACCGCCATCTGTATAAACATGGAAATATCTACAATGCCATCTGTAGAAAGATGGAAATATCTCATCGCATTCTGTGTAAACATGGAAATATCTACACCAATATCTGTAAAACATGGAAATATCTACACCGCTATCTGTATAAACATGGAAATATCTACACCGCGATCTGCATAAACATGGAAATGTCTACAACGCGATCTGTATAAACATGGAAATACCTACACCGCTATCTGTATAAACATGGAAATATCTACACAGCTATCTCTATAAAAATGGAAATATGTACACCGCCATTTGTATAAACATGGAAATACCTACAAGTCATCTGTATAAACATGGAAACATCCACACCGCTATCTCTATAAACATGGAAATATCTACACCGCGATCAGTATAAACGTGGAAACATCTACTCCGCTATCTCAATAAACATGGAAATATCTCCACTGCTATCTCTATAAACGTCGAAATATCTACACTGCCATCTGTATAAACATGGAAATATCTACACTGTTATCTCTATAAACATGGAAGTATCTACACCGCCATCTGTATAAGCATGGAAATATCTACAATGCTATCTCTATAAACATGGAAATATCTACAATGTCATCTGTAAAAACATGGAAATACCTATACAGTCATCTGTATAAACATGGAAATATCTACACCACCATCTGAATAAACATCGAAATATCTACAATGCCATCTGTATACACATGGAAATACCGACACGGCAATCTGTGTATAGATGGAAACTTCAACACCGCCATCTGTAAAAACATGGAAATATCTTCACCGCGATCTGTATAAACATGGAAATAACTTCACCACGATCTCTATAAACATGGAAATATCTACACCGCTATCTGTATAAACATGGTAATATCTACACAACCATCTATATAAACATGGAAATATCTACACCGCCATCTGTATAAACGTGGAAATATCTACAATGCCATTTGCAGAAAGTTGGAAATATCTACACCGCCATCTGTGTAAACATGTAAATATCTACACCAATATCTGTAAAAACATGGAAATATCTACACAGCTATCTGTATATATATGGAAATATCTACACCGCTATCTGCATAAACATGGAAATATCTACACCGCGATCTCTATAAACATGGAAATATCTACACCGCGATCAGTATAAACATGGAAAAACTTACAAAGTTATCTGTATAAACATGGAAATATCTACACCACCATCTGTATAAACATGGAAATATCTACTCCGCCATCTACATATCCATGGAAATATCTGCGCCGCCATCTGTATAAACATGGAAATATTTACAAGGTCATCTGTGTATAGATGGAAATATCAACACTGCCATCTGTACAAACATGGAAATATCTGCACCGCTATCTGTATAAACATGGAAATATCTACACCGTGGTCTGTATAAACATGGAAATATCTAAACAGCTATCTGTATAAACATGGAAATATGTACACCGCTATCTCTATAAACATGGAAATAACTACACCGTGATCTGTATAAACATGGAAATATTTTCACCGCTATCTGTATACACGGAAATATCTACACCGTTATCTGTATAAATATGTAAATATCTACACGGCTTTCTCTATAAACATGGAAATATCTACACCGCCGACTGTATAAACATGGAAATATCTACACTGCTATCTTTTTAAACATGGAAATATCTATAATGCCATCTGTATAAACATGGAAATATCTACACAGCCATCTGTATATACATGGAAATATCTACACCGCTATCTGTATGAACATGGAAATAAATACACCTCTGTTTGTATAAACAAGGAAATATCTACACCGTGATCTGTATAAACATGGAAATATCTACACCGCTATTTGTATAAACATGGAAATACATACAAAATCATCTGATAAACATAGAAATATCTACCCCACTATCTGTATAAACATGGAAATATCGACACTGCAATCTGTATAAACATGGAAATATCTACAAGCCATCTCTATAAACATGGATATATCTACATCGCTATCTGTATAAACATGGAAATATCCACACCGCTATCTGAATAACATGGAAATATTTACTCCGCCATCTGTAAAAAACATGGAAATATCTACACATTCATCTGTATAAACATGGAGATATCTACACCCCCATCTTAATAAACATGGAAATATCTACACTGCCACCTGTATACACATGGAAATATCTACACAGCCATCTGTATAAACATGGAAATATCTACACCGCCATCTCTATAAACATGAAAATACGTCCACCGCTATCTGTATAAACTTGAAAATACCTACACCGCTATTTGTATAAACATGGAAATATCTACACCGCTATCTGTATAAACATGGAAATATCTACAACGCTATCTGTATTAACATGGTAATATCTACACCACCATCTATATAAACATGGAAATATCTACACCGCCATCTGTATAAACTTGGAAATATCTACAATGGCATCTGTAGAAAGATGGAAATAACTACACCGCAATCTGTGTAAACATGGAAATATCTACAACAGTATATGTAAAAACATGGAAATATCTACACCGCTATCTGTATAAACATGGAAATATCTACAACACGATCTGCATAAACATGGAAATATCTACACCGTGATCTGTATAAACATGGAAATATCTACACCGCTATCTGTATAAACATGGAAATATCTACAGAGCAATCTCTATAAACATGGAAATATCTACACCGCCATCTGTATAAACATGGAAATACCTACAAGTCATCTTTATGAACATGGAAATATCTACACAGCCATCTGTATAAACATGGAAATATCTACACAGCCATCTGTATATACATGGAAATATCTACACCGCTATCTGTATAAACATGGAAATAACTACACCTCTGTTTGTATAAACAAGGAAATATCTACACCGTGATCTGTATGAACATGGAAATATCTACACCGCTATTTGTATAAACATGGAAAAACCTACAAAATCATCTGATAAACATAGAAATATCTACCCCACTATATGTATAAACATGGAAATATCTACACTGCAATCTGTATAAACATGGAAATATCTACACAGCCATCTCTATAAACATGGATATATCTACATCGCTATCTGTATAAACATGGAAATACCCACACCGCTATCTGAATAACATGGAAATATTTACTCCGCCATCTGTAAAAAACATGGAAATATCTACACATTCATCTGTATAAACATGGAAATATCTACACCCCCATCTGTATAAACATGGAAATATCTACACTGCCACCTGTATACACATGGAAATATCTACACAGCCATATGTATAAACATGGAATTATCTACACCGCCACCTCTATAAACATGATAATACGTCCACCGCTATCTGTATAAACTTGAAAATATCTACACCGCTATTTGTATAAACATGGAAATATCTACACCGCTATCTGTATAAACATGGAAATATCTACACCGCTATCTGTATAAACCTGTAAATATCTAGACCGCTATCTGCATAAACATTCAAATATCTACATTGCTATCTGTATAAACATGGAAATATCTCCACTGCTCTCTGTATAAACATGGAAATATCTACACCGCTATATTTATAAACCTGGAAATATCTACACTGCAATCTCTATAAACATGGAAATATCTGCAACACTATCTGTGTAAACATTTAAATACCTACACAGCTGTCTGTGTAAACATGGAAATATGTACACCACAATCTGTGTGAAGATGGAAATATCTTCACCTCTGTCTCTGTAAACATGGAAATATCTACACCACTATCTGTATTAACATGGAAATATCTACACCACTATCTGTATAAACATGGAAATAGCTATACCGCTATCTGTATAAACATGGAAATATCTACACCGCTATCTGCATAAACATGCACATATCTACAGCGCTATCTGTATAAGGATGGAAATATCTCCACCTCTACCTGTATAAACATGGAAATATCTACACCGCAATCTCTATAAACATGGAAATATCTACACCGCTATCTGCATAAACTTGGAAATATCTACACCACCATCTCTATTAACATGGAAATATCTCCACCGCTATCTGTATAAACATGGAAATAACTACACCGTGATCTGTATAAACATGTAAATATTTACACCGCTATCTGTATAAACATGGAAATTTCTACACCGTTATCTGTATAAATATGGAAATATCTTCACCGCTATCTCTATAAACATGGAAATATCTACACCGCCATCTGTATAAACATGGAAATTCGTATACAGTCATCTGTGGAAACATGGAATTATCTACACCACCATCTGTATAAACATGGAAATATCTACAATGCCATCTGTATACACATGGAAATACCTACACGGCAATCTGTGTATAGATGGAAACATCAACACCACCATTTGTACAAACATGGAAATATCTACACTGCTATCTCTATATACATGGATGTATCTACACTGCGGTCTGTATAAACATGGAAATATCTACACCGGTATCTGTATAAACATGGAAATATCTACACCATGATCTGTATAAACATGGAACTATATACACCGCTATGTGTATAAACATGGAAATATCTGCACCGCTATCTCAATAAACATGGAAATATCTACAAAGACATCTGTATAAACATGGAAATACCTACACAGTCATGTGTAGGAACATTTAAATATCTACACTGCCATCTGTATAAACATAGAAATATCTACACAGCCCTCTGTATAAATATGGAAATATCTGCATAGGCATCTGTGTAAACCTGGAAATATCTGCACCAGTATCTGTACAAACATGGAAATACCTACACCGCTGTCTCTATAAACATGGAAATATGTACACCGCTATTTGTATAAACACGGAAATATCTCCACTGCTCTCTGTATAAACATGGAAATATCTCCACCGCCATCTGTATAAACATGGAAATATCTACACAGCCATGTGTATATACGTGGAAATATCTACACCGCTATCTATATAAACATGGAAATAACTACACCGCTACCTGTATAAATATGGAAATATCTACACCGCCATCTACATATCCATGGAAATATCTGCACCGCCGTCTGTATAAACATGGAAATATCTACACGGTCATCTGTGTATAGACGGAAATATCAACAATGCCACCTGTACAAACATGGAATTATCTGCACCACTATATGTATAAACATGGAAATATCTACACCGCGGTCTGTATAAACTTGGAAATATCTACACCGCTATCTCTATAAACACGGTAATATCTAGACCGCCATCTGTATAAACATGGAAATACCTATACAGTCATCTGTGTAAACATGGAAATATCTACACCACCATCTGTATAAACACTGAAATATCTACAATACCATCTGTATACACATGGAAATACCTACACGGCAATCTGTGTAGAGATGGAAACATTAACACCGCCATCTGTACAAACATGGAAATATCTAAACTTCTATCTCTATATACATGGAAATATCTACACTGCGGTCTGTATAAACATGGAAATATCTACAACGGTATCTGTATAAACGTGGAAATATCTACACCATGATCTGTATAAACATGGAAATATATACACCGCTATCTGGATAAACATGGAAATATCTGCACCACTATCTCTATAAACATGGAAATATCTACAAAGACATTTGTATAAACATGGAAATACCTACACAGTCATGTGTAGGAACATTTAAATATCTACACTGCCATCTGTATAAACATAGAAATAACTAAAGAGCCCTCTGTATAAATATGGAAATATCTGCATAGGCATCTGTGTAAACATGGAAATATCTGCGCCGCTATCTGTATAAACATGGAAATACCTACACCGCTGTCTCTATAAACATGGAAATATGTACACTGCTATGTGTATAAACATGGAAATATCTCCACTGCTCTCTGTATAAACATGGAAATATCTATACCGTTATGTGTATAAACATGGAAATATCTACAGCGCCATCTCTATAAACATTGAAATATCTACACTGCCGTCTGTAAAAACATGGAAATATCTACACAGTCATCTGAATAAACATGGAAATGTCTACACCACCATCTGTATAAACATGGAAATAGCTACAATACCATCTGTATTCACATGGAAATATCTACACAGACATCTGTATAAATATGGAAATATCTACACCGCCAGCTGTATAAACATGGAAATATCTACACTGCCATCTGTAGAAAGATGGAAATATCTACACCGTTATCTCTATAAATATGGAAATATCTACACCGCCATCTCTATAAACATGAAAATATCTACACTGCCATCTCCATAAAGATGCAAGTATCTGCTCCGCCATGTGTGTAAACACGGAAATATCTACACCACCATCTGTGTAAACATGGAAATATCTACACCGCTATCTGTACAAACATGGAAATATCTACAACGACATCTGCATGTCCATGGAAATATCTACGCCGCCATCTGTATAAACATGGAAATATCTACACGGCCATCAGTGTATAGATGGAAATAACAACACCGCCATCTGTACAAACATGGAAATATCTACTCCGCTATCTCTATAAACATGGAAATATCTGCACTGCCTTCTGTAAAAACATGGAAATACCTATACAGTCATCTGTATAAACATGGAAATATCTACAAGGCCATCTGTATACACATGGAAATATCTACACAGCCATCTCTAAAAACATGTAAATATCTACACTGCTATCTCTATAAACATGGAAATATCTACAGCGCCATTTCTATAAACATGAAAATATCTACACTACCATCTCCATAAACATGGAACTAACTACTCCGCCATCTGTATAAACATGGAAACATCTACACCGCCATCTGTGTGAATAAGGAAATATCTACAATGCCATCTGCATAAAGATATAAATATCTGCACCGCGAGCTGTATAAACATGGAAATATCTACACCGCTATCTGTATAAACATGGAAATATCTACACCGCGATCTGTATAAACATGGAAATATCTGCACCGCGATCTGTATAAACATGGAAATATGTTCACCTCGATCTGTATAAACATGGAAATATCTTCACCACGATCTGTATAAACATGGAAATATCTACACCGCTATCTGTATAAACATGGGAATATCTACACCACCATCTATATAAACATGGAAATATCTACACCGCCATCTGTATAAACATAGAAATATCTACACTGCCATCTGTATAAACATGGAAATACCAACACAGTTATCTGTATAAACATGGAAACATCTACACCACTATCAGTGTAAACATGTAAATATCTACACCGCAATCTGTGTAAACATGGAAATATCTACATCGCTATCTTTGCAAAGATGGAAATATCTACACCGCAATCTGTGCAAAGATGGAAATATCTAAACCGCTATCTGTGTAAACATGGTAATATCTACACCACTGTCTGTATAAACATGGAAATATCCCACCACTATCTGTATATACATGGAAATATCTACGCCGCCATCTGTAAAAACATGGAAATATCTACACCGCAATCTGTATAAACATGGAAATACCTACACATTCATCTGTATAAACATGGTGACATTGACACAGCTATCTGTATAGTC
Organism: Pan troglodytes; assembly: GCF_028858775.2. Taxonomy (NCBI): domain Eukaryota; kingdom Metazoa; phylum Chordata; class Mammalia; order Primates; family Hominidae; genus Pan; species Pan troglodytes. The sequence continues at coordinate 2,760,934 of NC_086015.1, forward strand.
ATGGAAATATCTACACCGCTATCAGTATAAACATTGAAATATCTACAACGCTATCTGTGTAAAGATGGAAATGTCTACACAGCTATCTGTGAAAACACGGAAATATCTACACCGCTATTTTTGTAAAGATGGAAATATCTGCACTGCAATCTGTGCAAACATGGAAATATTTACACCGCTATCTCTATAAACATGGAAATATCTGCACCGGTATCTGTATAAACATGAACATATCTACAACACTATCAGTGTAAATATGGAAATATCTACACAGCTATCTGTGTAAACATGGAAATATCTACACCGCTATCTGTGTAAAGATGGAAATACCTACACCGCAATCTGTGCAAAAATGGAAATATCTACACGGCTATCTCTATAAAGATGGAAATAGCTGCACTGCTATCAGTATAAACATGGGAATATATGCACCGCTATCTCTATAAACATGGAAGTGTCTACACCGCTATCTCTATAAATATGGAAATAGCAACATTGCTATCTGTATAAACATGGAAATATCTACACCGCCATCTTTGAAAACATGGAAATATCTACAATGTCATCTGTATAAACATGGAAATATCTACACCTCAATCTGTATAAACATGGAAATATCTACACTGCCATCTGTATACACATGGAAATATCTACACAGTCATCTGTTTAAACATGGAAATATCTACACTGCTATCTCTATAAACATGGAAATACCTGCACCGCTATCTGTATAAAAATGGAAATATTTACACGGCTATCTGCTTAAACATGTAAATATCTACACTGCCATCTGTATAAAGATGGAAATATCCACACCGCGAGCTGTATAAACATGGAAATATCTACACCGCTATCTGTATAAACATGGACATACCAACACCACTATCCCTATAAACATGGAAATATCTACACCACTATCTGTATAAATATGGAAATATCTGCACCGCTATTTCTATAAACATGGAAATACCTACACCGCCATCTTTATACACATGGAAATATCAACACAGTTATCTCTATAAACATAGAAATATCTACACCGCCATCTCCACAAACATGTAAATATCTACACCGCCATCTGCATAAACATGGAAATATCTTCACCAGCTTCTGTATAAACATGGAAATATCTGCACCGCCATCTGTATAAACATAGAAATGTCTACACTGCCATCTTTATAAACATGGAAATACCAAACACAGTTATCTGTATAAACATGGAAACATCTACACCAATATCTGTGTAAACATGGCAATATCTACACTGCTATCTGTGTAAACATGGAAATATCTACACCGCTATCTTTGTAGAGATGGAAATATCTACACCGCAATCTGTGCAAAGATGGAAATATCTAAACCGCTATCTGTGTAAACATGGTAATATCTTCACCGCTGACTGTAAAAACATGGAAATATCCACACCGCTATCGGTATATACATGGAAATATCTATACCGCCATCTGTAAAAACATGGTAATATCTACACCGCAGTCTGTATAAACATGGAAATACCTACACAGTCATGTGTATAAACATGGTAACATCTACACAGCTATCTGTATAGTCATGGAAATATCTACACCGCTATCAGTATAAACATGGAAATATCTACAACGCTATCTGTGTAAACATGGAAATGTCTACACAGCTATCTGTGTAAACACGGAAATATCTACACCACTATTTGTGTAAAGACAGAAATATCTGCACCGCAATCTGTGCAAACATGGAAATATTTACACCGCTATCTCTACAAACATGGAAATATCTGCACCGCTATCTCTATAAACATGGAAATATCTACACCGCTATCTCTGTAAACATGGAAATATCTACACCACCATCTGTATAAACATGGAAATATCTACACAGTCATCTGTATATACATGGAAATATCTACAACACCATCTCTATAAACATGGAAATATCTACACTGCCATGTGTATACACATGGAAATATCTACACAGCCATCAGTATAAACTTGGAAACATCTGCACCGCTATCTGAATACACATGGAAATACCTACACCGCTATCTCTATAAACATGGAAAGATCTACACTGCTATCTGTATAAACATGGAAATATCTACACCGCTATCTACTTGAACATGGAAATACCTACACTGCCATCTGTATAAACATGGAAATATCTACAACGCGAGCTGAATAAATATGGAAATGTCTACACCGCTATGTGTATAAACATGGAAATATCAACACCACTATCTGTATAAACATGGAAATATCTACACCGCTATCAGAAAAGATATGGAAATATCTACACCACTATCTGTATAAACATGGAAACACCTACTCCACCATCTCTATAAACGTGGAATTATCTACACCGCTATCTCTATCAATATAGAAATATCTACACCGCCATCTCTATAAACATGGAAATATCTACACCGCCATCTGCATAAACATGGAAATATCTACACCGCGATCTGTATAAACATGGAAATATCTACACCTCTACCTGTATAAACATGCAAATATCTACACCGCTATCTGTATAAACATGGAAATATCTACACCGCCATCTGCATAAAGATGGAAATATCTCCATGGCCGTCTGTATAAACATGGAAATATCTCCACCGCTATCTGTATAAAAATGGAAATATCTATAACGCTATCTGTATAAACATGGAAATATCTACAACACTATCTGTGAAAACATGGAAATATCTACGCAGCTATCTGGGTAAACATGGAAAAATGTACACCGCTGTTTGTGTAAAGATGGAATTATCTACAACGCAATCTGTGCAAATATGGAAATATCTACACCGCTATCTCTGTAAACATGGACATATCTAAACCGCTATCTGTACAAACATGGAAATATCTACACCACTATCTGTATAAACGTGGAAATAACTACACCACTATCAGTATAAACATAGAAATATCTACACCACCATCTGTATAAACATGGAAATATCTTCAACACCATCTGAATAAACATGGAAATATCTACACCGCTATCTGTATAAAGATGGAAACATCTACACCGCTATCTTTATAAACATAGAAATATCTGCACTACTATCTCTATAAACATGGAAATATCTACAACACTATCTGTGTAAACATGGAAATATCTACACCGCTATCTGTGTAAACATGGAAATATGTACACTGCTATCTGTGTAAAGATGGAAATATCTACACCGCAATCTGTGCAAAGATGGAAATATCTACACCGCTATCTCCGCAAACATGGAAATATCTACACTGCTATCTCTAGAAACATGAAAATATCTACACTGCTGTCTGTATAAACATGGAAATATCTACACCGCGATCTGTATAAACATGGAAATATCTACACCGCTATCTGTATAAACATGGAAATATCTACAACACTATCTGTGTTAACACGGAAATAAATATACCGCTATCTGTGTAAACGTGGAAATATGTACACAGCTATCTGTATAAACATGGAAATATCTGCAACACTATCTGTATAAACACGGAAATATCTCCACCGCTATCTGTATAAACATGGAAATATTTACATTGCTATCTTTATAAACATGGAAATATCTTCACCGCTATCTGTATAAACATGGAAATACCTTCACAGCTCTCTGTATAGACATGGAAACATCAACACCGCTATCTGCATAAACATGGAAATATCTACACCGCCATCTGTAAAAACATGGAAATATGTACACCACAATCTGTATAAACATGGAAATACCTACACAATCATCTGTATAAACATGGTGACATCTACCCAGCTATCTGTATAGTCGTGGAAATATCTACACCGCTATCAGTATAAACATGGAAATATCTACACCGCTATCTGTGTAAACATGGAAATATCTACACCGCTATCTGTGTAAAGATGGAAATAACTACACCACAATCTGTGCAAAAATGGAACTATCTACACGGCTATCTCTATAAAGATGGAAATATCTGCACTGCTATCAGTATAAACATGGGAATATATTCACCGCTATCTCTATAAACATGGAAGTATCTACACCACTATCTCTATAAATATGGAAATAGCCACATTGCTATCTGTATAAACATGGAAATATCTACACCGCCATCTTTGAAAACATGGAAATGTCTTCAAAGTCATCTGTATAAACATGGAAATATCTACACCTCCATCTGTATAAACATGGAAATATCTACACTGCCATCTGTATATACATGGAAATGTCTACACAGTCATCTGTATAAATATGGAAATATCTACACTGTTATCTCTATAAACATGGAAATACCTACACCGCTATCTGGATAAACATGGAAATATTTACACGGCTATCTGCTTAAACATGTAAGTACCTACACTGCCATCTGTATAAAGATGGAAATATCTACACCGCGATCTGTATAAACATGGAAATATCTACACCGCTATCCGTATAAACATGGACATACCAACACCACTATCCCTATAAACATGGAACTATCTACACCACTATCTGTATAAACATGGAAATATCTGCACCAATATTTCTATAAACCTGGAAATACCTACACCGCCATCTTTATACACATGGAAATATCTACACAGCTATCAATATAAACATAGAAATATGTACACCGCCATCTCCACAAACATGGAAATATCTACTCCGCAATCTGCATAAACATGGAAATATCTTCACCGGCTTCTGTATAAACATGGAAATATCCGCACCGCCATCTGTAAAAACATAGAAATGTCTACACTGCCATCTGTATAAACATGGAAATACCTACACAGCTATCGATGTAAACATGGAATTACGTACACTGCTGTCTGTGTAAAGATGGAAATATCTACACCGCAATCTGTGCAGATATGGAAATATCTACACAGCTATCTCTGTAAACATGGAGATATCTAAACCGCTATCTGCATAAACATGGAAATATCTACACCACTATCTGTATAAAGGTGGAAATATCTACACCACTGTCAGTATAAACATAGAAATATCTACACCACCATCTCTATAAACATGGAAATATCTACAACACTATCTGAATAAACATGAAAATATCTACACTGCTATCTGTATAAATATGGAAATATCTACACCGCTATCTCCATACACATGGAAATATCTACACCACGATATGTACAAACATGGAAATAACTACACCTCCATCTGTATAAACATGGAAACATCTACACCGCAATCTCTATGAACATGGAAATATCTACACGGCAATCTGTATAAACATGGAAATACCTACACCGCCATCTCTATAAACATGAAAATATCTACACAGCTATCTCCATAAACATGGAACAATCTACACTGCCATCTGTGGAAACATGGAAATTTCTACACCGCTATCTCTATAAACATGGAAATACCCACACCACTATCTGTATAAACATGGAAATATCTACAGCTCCATCTGTATAAACATGGAAATATCTACACCACTATCTCTATAAACTTGGAAATACCTACACCGCCATCTCTATAAACATGGAATTATCTACAACGCTATCTCTACCAACCTTGAAATATCTACACCGCCATCTCTATGAACATTTAAATATCTACACCACCATCAGCATAAACATGGAAATAACTTCACAGCATTCTGTATAAACATGGATTTATAAACACTGCCATCTTTTTAAACATAGATATATCTACAGTGAAATCTGTATAAACATGGAAATATCTAAAACGCTATCTGTATAAACATGGAAATATCTACAACACTATCTGTATACACATGGAAATATCTACACAGCCATCTGTATAAACATGTAAATATCTACAGTGCTATCTCTATAAACATGGAAATATCTGCACTGCCATCTGTAAAAACATGGAAATATCTATACAGTCATCTGTATAAGCATGGAAATATCTACAATGCCATCTGTATACACATGGAAATATCTACACAGCCATCTGTATAAACATGTAAATATCTACAATGCTATCCCTATAAACATGGAAATATCTACTCTGCGGTCTGTATAAACATGGAAATATCTACACCAGTATCTGTATAAACATGGAAATATCTACACCACGATATCTATAAAGATGGAAATATATACACCGCTATTTGTATAAACATGGAAATATCCTCACCGCTATCTCTATAGACATGGAAATATCTACAAAGCCATCTGTATAAACATGGAAATACCTACACAGTCATGTGTAGGAACATGGAAATGTCTACACTGCCATATGTATAAACATAGAAATATCTACACAGCCCTCTGTATAAATATTGAGATATCTGCATAGGCATCTGTATAAACATGGAAATATCTGCACCGCTGTCTGAATAAACATGGAAATACCTACACCGCTGTCTCTATAAACATGGAAACATGTACACTGCTATGTGTATAAACATGGAAATAACTCCACTACTGTCTGTATAAACATGGAAATATCTCCACCGTTATCTGTATAAACATGGAAATATCTACAGCGCCATCTCTATAAACATTGAAATATCTACACTGCCATCTGTAAAAACATGGAAATATCTACACAGTCTTCTGAATAAACATGGAAATATCTACACCACCATCTGTATAAACATGGAAATACCTACAATACCATCTGTATACACATGGAAATATCTACACAGACATCTGTATAAATATGGAAATATCTACACCGCCATCTGTATAAACATGGAAATATCTACACTGCCATCTGTAGAAAGATGGAAATATCCACACCGCTATCTCTATAAATATGGAAATACCTACACTACCAGCTCTATAAACATGAAAATATCTACACTGCCATCTCCATAAAGATGGAAGTAACTACTCTGCCATGTGTATAAACACGGAAATATCTACACCACCATCTGTGAAAACATGGAAATATCTACACCGCTATCTGTATAAACACGGAAATATCTACACCGCCATCTGCATTTCCATGGAAATATCTACGCCGCCATCTGTATAAACATGGAAATATCTACACGGCCATCTGTGTATAGATGGAAATATCAACACCACCATCTGTACAAACATGGAAATATCTACACCGCTATCTCTATAAACATGGAAATATCTGCACTGCCATCTGTAAAAACATGGAAATACCTATAAAGCCATCTGTATAAACATGGAAATATCTACAATGCCATCTGTATACACATGGAATTATCTACACAGACATCTGTATAAACATGTAAATATCTACAGTGCTATCTCTATAAACATGGAAATATCTGCAGCGCCATCTCTAAAAACATGAAAATATCTACACTGCCATCTCCATAAACATGGAACTAACTACTCCGCCATCTGTATAAACATGGAAACATCTACACCGCCATCTGTGTGAATAAGGATATATTTACAATGCCATCTGTATAAAGATATAAATATCTGCACCACGAGCTGTTAAAATGGAAATATCTACATCGCTATCTGTATAAACGTGGAAATATCAACACCGCTATCGGTATAAACATGGAAATATCTACAACGCCATCTATATAAACATGGAAATATCTACACCGCTATGTCTATAAACGTGGAAATACCTACACCGCTATCTCTATAAACATGGAAATATCTACACCGCTATCTGTATAAACATGGAAATATCTACACCGCTATCTGTATAAACATGGTAATATCTACACCACCATCTATATAAACATGGAAATATCTGCACCGCCATCTGTATAAACATGGAAATATCTACAATGCCATCTGTAGAAATATGGAAATATCTACACCGCAATCTGTGTAAACATGGAAATATCTACACCGCGATCTCTATAAACATGGAAATATCTCCACTGCTGTCTCTATTAACATCGAATTATCTACACCGCCATCTATATAAACATGGAAATACTTTCAAAGTTATCTCTATAAACATGGAAATATCTACACCGACATCTGTATAATCATGGAAATATCTACACAGCCATGTGTACATACATGGAAATATCTACACCGCTATCTATATAAACATGGAAATAACTACACCGCTATCTGTATAAACATGGAAATATCTACACCGCTATCTATATAAACATGGAAATAACTACACCGCTATCTGTATAAACATGGAAATATCTACACCGCCATCTACATATGCATGGAAATATCTGCGCCGCCATCTGTATAAACATGGAAATATCTACACTGTCATCTGTGTATAGATGGAAATATCAACACTACCTTCTGTACAAACATGGAAATATCTGCACCGCTATCTGTATAAACATGGAAATATCTACACCGCGGTCTGTATAAACATGGAAATATCTACACCGCTATCTGTACAAACAGGGAAATATCTACACCGCTATCTCTATAAACATGGAAATATCTACACCGTTATCTGTATAAATATGGAAATATCTACACCGCTATCTCTATAAACTTGGAAATATCTACACCGCCATCTGTATAAACATGGAAATACCTATACAGTCTTCTGTGTAAACATGGAAATATCTACACCACCATATGTATAAACATGGAAATATCTTCAATGCCATCTGTATACACATGGAAATACCTACACGGCAATCTGTGTATAGATGGAAACATCAACACCGCCTTCTGTACAAACATGGAAATATCTACACTTCTATCTCTTTAAAAGTGGAAATACCTACACTGCGGTCTGTATAAACATGGAAAAATCTACACCGGTATCTGTATAAACATGGAAATATCTACACCACGATCTGTATAAACATGGAAATATATACACCGCTATCTGTATGATCATGGAAATATCTGCACCGCTATCTGTATAAACATGGAAATATCTACAAAGCCCTCTATATAAACATGGAAATACATACACAGTCATGTGTAGGAACAGGGAAATATCTACACTGCCATCTGTATAAACATAGAAATATCTTCACAGCCTTCTGTATAAATATGGAAATATCTGCATAGGCATCTGTATAAACATGGAAATATCTGACAGCTATCTGTATAAATCTGGAAATACCTACACCGCTGTGTCTATAAACATGGAAATATGTACACCGCTAGGTGTATAAACATGGAAATATCTCCACTGCTGTCTGTATAAACATGGAAATATCTCCACCGTTATCTGTATAAACATGGAAATATCTACAGCGCCATCTCTATAAACATTGAAATATCTACACTGCCATCTGTAAAAATATGGAAATATCTACACAGTCATCCGAATAAACATGGAAATATCTACACCACCATCTGTATAAACATGGAAATACCTACAATACCATCTGTATACACATGGAAATATCTACACAGACATCTGTATAAATATGGAAATTTCTACACCGCCAGCTGTATAAACATGGAAATATCTACATCGCTATCTGTATAAACGTGGAAATACCAACACCGCTATCGGTATAAACATGGAAATATCTACAACGCCATCTATACAAACATGGAAATATCTGCACCGCTATGTCTATAAACATGGAAATACCTACACCGCTATCTCTATAAACATGGAAACATCTACACCGCTATCTGTATAAACATGGAAACATCTACACCGCGATCTGTATAAACATGGAAATATCTACACCGCGATCTGTATAAACATGGAAATATCTACACAGCTATCCCTATAAACATGGAAATACCTACACCGCCATCTGTATAAACATGGAAATATGTACAAAGTCATCTGTATAAACATGGGAATATCTACACAGCTATCTGTATAAACATGGAAATATCTACACCGCGATCTGCATGAACATGGAAATATCTACACCGCGATCTGTATAAACATGGAAATATCTAGACCGCTATCTGTATAAACATGGAAATATCTACACAGCTATCTCTATAAACATAGAAATATCTACACCGCCATCTGTATTCACATGGAAACACCTACAATTCATCTGCATAAACATGGAAATACCTACACAGCCATCTGTATAAACATGGAAATATCTACACAGCCATCTGTATATACATGGAAATATCTACACCGCTATCTGTATAAACATGGAAATAACTACACCGCTATTTGTATAAACAAGGAAATATCTACACCGTGATCTGTATAAACATAGAAATGTCTACACTGCTATTTGTATAAACAAGGAAATAACCACACCGCTATCTATATAAACATGGAAATAACTACACAGCTATTTGTATAAATAAGGAAATATCTACACAGTGATATGTATAAACATGGAAATATCTACACCGCCATCACTATAAACTTGGAAATATCTACACCCCTATCTGTATAAACATGGAAATATCCACACCGCTATCTCTATAAACATGGAAATACCTACACCGCGATCAGTATAAACGTGGAAATATCTACACCGCTATCTCTATAAACATGGAAATATCTCCACTGCTATCTCTATAAACTTCGAAATATCTACTCCGCCATCTGTATAAACATGGAAATACTTACAAAGTTATCGATATAAACATGGAAATATCTACACCGCCATCTGTTTAAACATGGAAATATCTACACAGCCATGTGTATATACATGGAAATATCTACACCGCTATCTATGTAAACATGGAAATAACTACACCGCTATCGGTATAAACATGGAAATATCTACACGGTCATCTGTCTATAGATGGAAATATCAACACAGCCATCTGTACAAACATGGAAATATCTGCACCGCTATCTGTATAAACATGGAAATATCTACACCGCGGTCTGTATAAACATGGAAATAGCTAAACCACTATCTGTATGAACATGGAAATATCTACACCGCTATCTCTATAAACATGGAAATATCTACACCGTGATCTGTATAAACATGGAAATATTTACACTGCTATCTGTATATACATGGAAATATCTACACCGTTATCTGTATAAATATGGAAATATCTACAGCGCTATCTCTATAAACATGGAATTCTCTGCACCGCCATCTGTATAAGCATGGAAATATCTACACTGCTACCTCTATAAACATGGAAATATCTAAAACGCCATCTGTAAAAACATGGAAATACCTATAGAGTCATTTGTATAAACATGGAAATATCTACACCGCCATCTCTATAACCATGGAAATATCTACACTGCCATTTGTAGAAAGATGGAAATATCTACACCGCCATCTGTATAAACGTGGAAATATCTACACCGCTATCTATATAAACATGGAAATATCTACACCGCAATCTGTATAAACATGGAAATATCTACACCGCTATCTGTATAAAAAAGAAATATCAAAAACGCTATCTCTATAAAAATGGAAATATCTACACTGCTATCTGTATAAACATGGAAATATCCTCACTGCTATCTCTATGAACATGGATATATCTTCACCACTATCTCAGTGAACATGGAAATATCTACACCGCCATCTGTATAAACATGGAAATATCTACAATGCCATCTGTAGAAAGATGGAAATATCTCATCGCAATCTGTGTAAACATGGAAATATCTACACCAATATCTGTAAAACATGGAAATATCTACACCGCTATCTGTATAAACATGGAAATATCTGCACCGCGATCTGTATAAACATGGAAATATCTACACCGCGATCTGTATAAACATGGAAATAACTACACCGCTATTTGTATAAACAAGGAAATATCTACACCGTGGTCTGTATAAACATGGAAATATCTACACTGCTATTTGTATAAACAAGGAAATATCTACACTGCTATGTGTATAAACATGGAAATAACTACACAGCTATTTGTATAAACAAGGAAATATCTACACCGTGCTCTGTATAAACATGGAAATATCTACAGCGCCATCTCTATGAACATGGAAATATCTACACCCCTATCTGTATAAACATGGAAATATCCACACCGCTATCTCTATAAACATGGAAATATCTATACCGCGATCAGTATAAACGTGGAAATATCTACACCGCTATCTCTATAAACATGGAAATATCTCCACTGCTATCTCTATAAACATCGAAATATCTACACCGCCATCTCTATAAACATGGAAATTCTCACAAAGTTATCGGTATAAACATGGAAATATCTACACCGCCATCTGTATAAACATGGAAATATCTACACAGCCATGTGTATATACTGGAAATATCTACACCGCTATCTATATAAACATGGAAATAATTACACCGCTATCTGTATAAACATGGAAATATCTACACCACCTTCTACATATCCATGGAAATATCTGCGCCGCCATCTGTATAAACATGGAAATATCTACACGGTCATGTGGGTATAGATGGAAATATCAACACCGCCATCTGTACAAACATGGAAATATCTGCACCGCTATCTGTATAAATATGGAAATATCTACACCGCGGTCTGTATAAACATGGAAATAGCTAAAACGCTATCTGTATAAACATGGAAATATCTACACTGCTATCTCTATAAACATGGAAATATCTACACAGTGATTTGTATAAACATGGAAATATTTACACTGCTATCTGTATAAACATGGAAATATCTACACCGGTATCTGTATAAATATGGAAATACCTCCATTGCTATCTCTATAAACATGGACATATCTCCACCGCAATCTGTATAAACATGAAATTATCTACACCGCTATCTCTATAAACATGGAAATATCTACACTGCCATCTTTACAAACATGGAAATATCTACACAGTCATCTGTAGAAACATGGAAATATCTACATCGCTATCTCTAATAACATGGAAATAACTACACCATTATTTGTATAAACAAGGAAATATCTACACCGTGATCTGTATAATCATGGAAATATCTACACCGCTATTTGTATAAACAAGGAAAAATCTACACCACGATCTGTATAAACATGGAAATATTTACATTGCCATCTGTATAAACATGGAAATATCTGCACCGCTATCTCTATAAACATGAAAATATCTACACTGCCATCTCCATAAAGATGGAAGTATCTACTCCGCCATGTGTATAAACACGGAATTTTCTACACCACCATCTGTGTAAACATGGAAATATCTACACCGCTATCTGTATAAACATGGAAATAACTACACCGACATCTGAAGGTCCATGGAAATATCTACGCCGCCATCTGTATAAACATGGAAATGTCTACACGGCCATCTGTGTATAGATGAAAATATCAACACCGCCATCTGTACAAACATGGAAATACCTACACCGCTATCTCTATAAACACGGAAATATCTGCACTGCCATCTGTAAAAATATGGAGATACCTATACAGTCATCTGAATAAACATGGAAATATCTACAATGCCATCTGTATACACATGGAAATATCTACACAGCCGTCTGAATAAACATGTAAATATCTACACTGCTATCTCTATAAACATGGAAATATCTACACCGCCAGCTCTATAAACATGAAAATATCTACGCTGCCATCTCCATAAACATGGAACTAACTACTCCGCCATCTGTATAAACATGGAAACATCTACACCGCCATCTGTGTGAATAAGGAAATATCTACAATGCCATCGGTATAAAGATATAAATATCTGCACCGCGAGCTGTATAAACATGGAAATATCTACATCGCTATCCGTATAAACGTGGAAATACCAACACCGCTATCGGTATAAACATGGAAATATCTACAACGCCATCTATATAAACATGGAAATATCTGCACTGCTATGTCTATAAACATGGAAATACCTACACCGCTATCTCTATAAACATGGAAATATCCACACCGCCATCTGCATATCCATGGAAATATCTACAACGCCATCTGTATAAAGATGGAAATATCTACACGGCAATCTGTGTTCAGATGGAAATATCAACACCGCCATCTTTACAAACATGGAAATATCTACACCGCTATCTGTATAAACATAGAAATACCTACACTGCAGTCTGTATAAACATGGAAATATTTACACCGCTATCTGTATAAACCTGCAAATATCTACACTGCTATCTCTATAAATATGGAAATATCTACACCGCCATCTGTACAAACATGGAAATAACTACACAGTCATATGTAGGAACATGGAAATATCTACACCACCGTTTGTATAAAGATGGAAATATCTACAACGTTATCTGTATAAACATGGAAATATCTACACAGTGATCTGTATAAACATGGAAATATGTACAGCACTCTCTGAATAAAGATGGAGATATCTACAGCGCTATCTGTAAAAACATGGAAATATCTCCACCACTATCTGTATAAATATGGAAATATTTACACCGCTATCTCAATAAACATGGAAATATCTACACCGCTATCTCTATAAACATGGAAATATCTACACCACCATCTGTATTAACATGGAAATATCTACACAGGCATCTGTATAAACCTGGAAATATCTACACTGTCATCTATATAAACATGGAAATATATACAGAGAACTCTGTATAAACATGGAAATATCGGCACAGCCATCTGTATAAACATGGAAATATCTACACCGCTATCTGTATAAACATGGGAATATCTACACCGCTATATGTATTAACGTGGAAATATCTCCATTGCTATCTGTGTAAACATGGACATATCTACACCGCTATGTGTCTTAACGTGGAAATATCTCCATTGCTATCTGTATAAACATGGACATATCTCCACTGCAATCTGTATAAACATGAAAATATCTACACCTCTATCTCTATAAACATGGAAATAACTACACTGCCATCTGTACAAACATGGAAATATCTACACAGTCATCTGTATAAACCTGGAAATATCTACACTGTCATCTATATAAACATGGAAATATGTACAGAGAACTCTGTATAAACATGGAAATATCGGCACAGCCATCTGTATAAACATGGAAATATCTACACCGCTATCTCTATAAACATGGAAATATCTACACTGCCATCTGTACAAACATGGAAATATCTACACAGTCATCTGTAGAAATATGGAAATATCTTCATCGCTATCTGTATAAACATGGAAATAGCCACACCGCTATCTCTATAAACATGGAAATATCTACACCGCTATGTCCATTAACATGGAAATATATCCACCGCCATCTCTTAAACATGGAGATATCTACAACGCCATCTACATAAACAAGAAAACATCTACATTGCCATCTATATATACATGGAAATATCTACACCGCCATCTCTGTAAACATGGAAATATCTACACTGCCATTTGTAGAAAGATGGAAATATCTACACCGCCATCTGTATAAACGTGGAAATATCTTCAACGCTATCTGTATAAACATGGACATATCTACACCGCAATCTGTATAAACATGGAAATATCTACACTGCTATCTGTATAAATATAAAATATCAAAACCACTCTCTCTATAAAAATGGAAATCTCTACATTGCTATCTGAATAAACATGTAAATACCCTCACTGCTATCTCTATGAACATGGATATATCTACACCGCTATCTCAATGAACATGGAAATATATACACCGCCAACTCTATAAACATGGAAATATATACACCGCCATCTGAATAAACATGGAAATATCTACACCGCGATCTGTATAAACATGGAAATATCTTCACCACGATCTGTATAAACATGGAAATATATACACCGCTACCTGTATAAACATGGTAATATCTACACCACCATCTATATAAACATGGAAATATCTACACCGCCATCTGTATAAACATGGAAATAACTACAATGCCATTTGCAGAAAGATGGGAATATCTACACCGCAATCTGTGTAAACATGTAAATATCTACACCAATATCTGTAAAAACATGGAAATATCTACACAGCTATCTGTATAAACATGGAAATATCTACACCGTGATCTACATAAACATGGAAATATCTACACCGCGATCTGTATAAACATGGAAATATCTACAACGCTATCTGTATAAACATGGAAATATCTACACAGCTATCTCTATAAACATGGAAATATCTACACCGCCATTTGTATAAACATGGAAATACCTACAAGTCATCTGTATAAACATGGAAATATCTACACAGCCATCTGTATAAACATGGAAATATCTACACAGCCATCTGTATATACATGGAAATATCTACACCGCTATCTGTATAAACATGGAAATAAATACACCGCTATTTCTATAAACAAGGAAATATCTACACCGTGATCTCTATAAACATGGAAATATCTACACTGCTATTTGTATAAACAAGGAAATATCTACACCGCTATCTGTATAAACATGGAAATAACTACACCGCTATGTGTATAAACAAGGAAATATCTACACCGTGATCTGTATAAACATGGAAATATATACACCCCTATCTGTATAAACATGGAAATATCCACAAAGCTATCTCTATAAACATGGAAATATCTACACCGCAATCAGTATAAACGTGGAAATATCTACTCCGCTATCTCAATAAACATCGAAATATCTCCACAGCTATCTCTATAAACATCGAAATATCTACACCGCCATCTGTATAAACATGGAAATGCTTACAAAGTTATCAGTATAAACATGGAAATATCTACACCGCCATCTATATAAACATGGAAATATCTACACAGCCATGTGTATATACATGGAAATATCTACACCGCTATCTATATAAACATGGTAATAACTACACCGCTATCTGTATAAACATGGAAATATCTACACCGCCTTCTACATATCCATGGAAATATTGCGCCGCCATCTGTATAAACATGGAAATATCTACACGGTCATCAGTGTATAGATGGAAATATCAACACCGCCATCTGTACAAACATGGAAATATCTGCACCGCTATCTGTATAAACATGGAATTATCTACACCGTGGTCTGTATAAACATGGAAATAGCTAAACCGCTATCTGTATAAACATGGAAATATCTACACCGCTATGTCTATAAACATGGAAATATCTACACCGTGATCTGTATAAACATGGAAATATTTACTCCGCTATCTGTATAGACATGGAAATATCTACACCGCTATCTGTATAAACTTGGAAATATATACTCTGCTATCTCTATAAATATTGAAACACCTACAATGCCATGTCTATAAACATGGAAATGCCTACACCGCTATCTTTATAAACATGGAAATATCTACATGGCTATCTCTATAAACATGGAAATATCTACACTGCCATCTGTATAAACATGGAAATACCTACACTGTCATCTGTATAAACATGGAAACATCTACACCACTGTCTGTATAAACATGGAAATATCTACACTGCCATCTGTATAAACATGGAAATATCTACACCGCTATCTGTATAAACATGGAAATATCTAGACAGCTATCTCTATAATCATGGAAATAGCTATACTGCTATCTGTATAAACAAAGAAATAGCGACATCGCTATCTGTATAAATATGGATATATCTACACCGCCATCTGTAAAAACATGAAGATATCTACAGAGTCATCTGTATAAACTTGGAAATATCTACACCTCCATCTGTATAAACATGGAAATATCTACAATGCCATCTGTATACACATGGAAATATCTACACTGTTATCTGTATAAACATGGAAATATCTACACCGCCATCTGTATAAACTTGCTATCTGTGTAAACTTGGAAATATCTACATAGCTATCTGTGTAAAGATGGAAATATCTACACCACAATCTGTGGAAAGTTGCCAATGTCTACACCGCTATCTCTGTAAACATGGAAATATCTGCACCAATATCTGCATAAACATGGAAATGTCTACACCACCATCTGTATAAAGATGGAAATATCTACACCACGAGCTGTATAAACTTGGAAATATCTACACCGCTCTCTGTAAAAACATGGAAATACCAACACCGCTATCTGTATAAACATGGAAATATCTACAATGCTATCTGTGTAATCATGGAAATACCTACACAGCTATCTGTGTAAACTTGGAAATTTCTACACAGCTATCTGTGTAAAGATGGAAATATCCACACCGCAATCTGTGCAAAGATGGAAATATCTACACCGCTATCTCTGTAAACATGGAAATATCTACACCGCTATCTGCATAAACATGTAAATATCTACACCGCTATCTGTAAAACGTGGAAATATCTAAACCACTATCTGTATAAACATGGAAATATCTACACTGCCGTCTGTATAAACATGGAAATATCTACACAGCTATCTCCATAAACATGGAAATATCTGCACTGCTATCTGTATAAACATGGAAATATCTGCACTTCCATCTGTATAAACATGGAAATATCTACACTGCCATCTGTATACACATGGAAATAACTTCACAGCTATCTGTATAAGCATGGAAATATCTACACCGCTATCTCTATAAACATGGAATTATCTACAACGCAATCTGTATAAACATGGACATATCTACACCGTTCTATGTATAAACATGGAAATATCTACACTGCTATCTGTATAAACATGGAAATATCTACACGGTTATCTTTATAAACATGGAAATATCTACACCGCTATCTGTATAAACATGGACATATCTACAACAATATATGTGTAAACATGGAAATATCTACACAGTTGTCTGTGTAGACATGGAAATATGGACAACGCTATCTGTGTAAATATGAAAATATGTACACCCCAATCTGTGCAAATATCAAAATATCTACACCGCTATCTCTGTAAACATGGAAATATCTACCCGGTTATCTGTATAAACATGGAAATATCTACACCGCTATCTGTATAAACATGGAAATAAATACACCGCTATTTCTATAAACAAGGAAATATCTACACCGTGATCTCTATAAACATGGAAATATCTACACTGCTATTTGTATAAACAAGGAAATATCTACACCGCTATCTGTATAAACATGGAAATAACTACACCGCTATGTGTATAAACAAGGAAATATCTACACCGTGATCTGTATAAACATGGAAATATATACACCCCTATCTGTATAAACATGGAAATATCCACAAAGCTATCTCTATAAACATGGAAATATCTACACCGCAATCAGTATAAACGTGGAAATATCTACTCCGCTATCTCAATAAACATCGAAATATCTCCACAGCTATCTCTATAAACATCGAAATATCTACACCGCCATCTGTATAAACATGGAAATGCTTACAAAGTTATCAGTATAAACATGGAAATATCTACACCGCCATCTATATAAACATGGAAATATCTACACAGCCATGTGTATATACATGGAAATATCTACACCGCTATCTATATAAACATGGTAATAACTACACCGCTATCTGTATAAACATGGAAATATCTACACCGCCTTCTACATATCCATGGAAATATTGCGCCGCCATCTGTATAAACATGGAAATATCTACACGGTCATCAGTGTATAGATGGAAATATCAACACCGCCATCTGTACAAACATGGAAATATCTGCACCGCTATCTGTATAAACATGGAATTATCTACACCGTGGTCTGTATAAACATGGAAATAGCTAAACCGCTATCTGTATAAACATGGAAATATCTACACCGCTATGTCTATAAACATGGAAATATCTACACCGTGATCTGTATAAACATGGAAATATTTACTCCGCTATCTGTATAGACATGGAAATATCTACACCGCTATCTGTATAAACTTGGAAATATATACTCTGCTATCTCTATAAATATTGAAACACCTACAATGCCATGTCTATAAACATGGAAATGCCTACACCGCTATCTTTATAAACATGGAAATATCTACATGGCTATCTCTATAAACATGGAAATATCTACACTGCCATCTGTATAAACATGGAAATACCTACACTGTCATCTGTATAAACATGGAAACATCTACACCACTGTCTGTATAAACATGGAAATATCTACACTGCCATCTGTATAAACATGGAAATATCTACACCGCTATCTGTATAAACATGGAAATATCTAGACAGCTATCTCTATAATCATGGAAATAGCTATACTGCTATCTGTATAAACAAAGAAATAGCGACATCGCTATCTGTATAAATATGGATATATCTACACCGCCATCTGTAAAAACATGAAGATATCTACAGAGTCATCTGTATAAACTTGGAAATATCTACACCTCCATCTGTATAAACATGGAAATATCTACAATGCCATCTGTATACACATGGAAATATCTACACTGTTATCTGTATAAACATGGAAATATCTACACCGCCATCTGTATAAACTTGCTATCTGTGTAAACTTGGAAATATCTACATAGCTATCTGTGTAAAGATGGAAATATCTACACCACAATCTGTGGAAAGTTGCCAATGTCTACACCGCTATCTCTGTAAACATGGAAATATCTGCACCAATATCTGCATAAACATGGAAATGTCTACACCACCATCTGTATAAAGATGGAAATATCTACACCACGAGCTGTATAAACTTGGAAATATCTACACCGCTCTCTGTAAAAACATGGAAATACCAACACCGCTATCTGTATAAACATGGAAATATCTACAATGCTATCTGTGTAATCATGGAAATACCTACACAGCTATCTGTGTAAACTTGGAAATTTCTACACAGCTATCTGTGTAAAGATGGAAATATCCACACCGCAATCTGTGCAAAGATGGAAATATCTACACCGCTATCTCTGTAAACATGGAAATATCTACACCGCTATCTGCATAAACATGTAAATATCTACACCGCTATCTGTAAAACGTGGAAATATCTAAACCACTATCTGTATAAACATGGAAATATCTACACTGCCGTCTGTATAAACATGGAAATATCTACACAGCTATCTCCATAAACATGGAAATATCTGCACTGCTATCTGTATAAACATGGAAATATCTGCACTTCCATCTGTATAAACATGGAAATATCTACACTGCCATCTGTATACACATGGAAATAACTTCACAGCTATCTGTATAAGCATGGAAATATCTACACCGCTATCTCTATAAACATGGAATTATCTACAACGCAATCTGTATAAACATGGACATATCTACACCGTTCTATGTATAAACATGGAAATATCTACACTGCTATCTGTATAAACATGGAAATATCTACACGGTTATCTTTATAAACATGGAAATATCTACACCGCTATCTGTATAAACATGGACATATCTACAACAATATATGTGTAAACATGGAAATATCTACACAGTTGTCTGTGTAGACATGGAAATATGGACAACGCTATCTGTGTAAATATGAAAATATGTACACCCCAATCTGTGCAAATATCAAAATATCTACACCGCTATCTCTGTAAACATGGAAATATCTACCCGGTTATCTGTATAAACATGGAAATATCTACACCGCTATCTGTATAAACATGGAAATATCTACACCACGATCTGTATAAACATGGAAATGTCTACACCGCTATCTGTATAAGCATGGAAATATCTACACCACTATCTGCATAAACATGGAAATATCTACACCGCTATCACTATAAATATGGAAATAACTACAACGCTATCTGTATAAACATGGAAATATCTACAACAATATCTGTGTAAACATGGAAATATCTACACCGCTATCTGTATAAACATGGAAATATCTACACCGCTATCTTTATAAACATGGAAATATCTACACCGCTATCTGTATAAACGTGGAAATATCTACACCACGATCTGTAAAAACATGGAAGTATCTGCACCGCTATATGTATATACATAGAAATATCTACACCGCTATCTGTATAAACTTGGAAATATATACTCTGCTATCTCTATATATATTGAAACACCTACAATGCCATGTCTATAATCATGGAAATGCCTACACCGCTATCTTTATAAACATGGAAATATCTACATGGCTATCTCTATAAACATGGAAATATCTACACCGCCATCTGTAGAAACATGGTAATACCTACACTGTCATCTGTATAAACATGGAAACATCTACACCACTATCTGTATAAACATGGAAATATCCACACTGCCATCTGTATAAACATGGAAATCTCTACACCCCTATCTGTATAAACTTGGAAATATCGAGACAGCTATCTCTATAAACATGGAAATAGCTACACTGCTATCTGTATAAACATAGAAATAGCGACATCGCTATCTGTATAAACATGGAAATATCTACACCGCCATCTGTAAAAACATGAAGATATCTACAGAGTCATCTGTATAAACTTGGAAATATCTACACCTCCATCTGTATAAACATGGAAATATCTACAATGCCATCTGTATACACATGGAAATATCTACACTGTTATCTCTATAAACATGGAAATATCTACACCGCCATCTGTATAAACTTGCATACATCTACACAGTCATCTGTATAAACATGGAAATATCTACACCTTCATATCTATAAACATGTAAATATCTACACCGCAATCTCTATAAACATGGAAATATCTACACCGCCATCTCTATAACCATGGAAATATCTACACCGTTATCTGTATAAACATGGAAATACCTACAACTCTATCTGTGTAAACATGGAAATATCTACACAGCTATCTGTGTAAACTTGGAAATATCTACATAGCTATCTGTGTAAAGATGGAAATATCTACACCACAATCTGTGGAAAGATGCCAATATCTACACCGCTATCTCTGTAAACATGGAAATATCAGCACCAATATCTGCATAAACATGGAAATGTCTACACCACCATCTGTATAAAGATGGAAATATCTACACCACGAGCTGTATAAACTTGGAAATATCTAAACCGCTCTCTGTAAAAACATGGAAATACCAACACCGCTATCTGTATAAACATGGAAATATCTACAATGCTATCTGTGTAATCATGGAAATACCTACACAGCTATGTGTGTAAACTTGGAAATTTCTACACAGCTATCTGTGTAAAGATGGAAATATCCACACCGCAATCTGTGCAAAGATGGAAATATCTACACCGCTATCTCTGTAAACATGGAAATATCTACACCGCTATCTGCATAAACATGTAAATATCTACACCGCTATCTGTAAAACGTTGAAATATCTAAACCACTATCTGTATAAACATGGAAATATCTACACAGCTATCTCCATAAACATGGAAATATCTGCACTGCTATTTGTATAAACATGGAAATATCTGCACTTCCATCTGTATAAACATGGAAATATCTACACTGCCATCTGTATACACATGGAAATAACTACACAGGTATCTGTATAAGCATGGAAATATCTATACCGCTATCTCTATAAACATGGAATTATCTACACCGCAATCTGTATAAACATGGAAATATCTACACAGTTCTCTGTATAAACATGGAAATATCTACACTGCTATCTGTATAAACATGGAAATATCTACACGGTTATCTTTATAAACATGGAAATATCTACACCGCTATCTGTATAAACATGGACATATCTACAACAATATCTGTGTAAACATGGAAATATCTACACAGTTGTCTGTGTAGACATGGAAACGTGTACAACACTATCTGTGTAAATATGAAAATATGTACACCCCAATCTGTGCAAATATCAAAATATCTACAGTGCTATCTCTGTAAACATGGAAATATCTACCCGGTTATCTGTATATACATGGAAATATCTACACTGCTATCTGTACAAACATGGTAATATCTACAACAATATCTGTGTAAACATGGAAATATCTACACCGCTATCTGTATAAGCATGGAAATATCTACACCGCTATCTTTATAAACATGGAAATATCTACACCGCTATCTGTATAAACATGGAAATATCTACAACAATATCTGTGTAAACATGGAAATATCTACACAGCTCTATGTGTAAACATGGAAATATGTACACCGCTTTATGTGAAAGATGAAAACATTTTCACCGCAATCTGTGCAAATATCAAAATATCTACACCGCTATCTCCGTAAACATGGAAATATCTACCCCGTTATGTGTATAAACATGGAAATATCTACACCGCTATCTGTATAAACGTGGAAATATCTACACCAGGATCTGTAAAAAGATGGAAATATCTGCACCGCTATCTGTATATACATGGAAATGTCTACACCGCTATCTGTATAAACTTGGAAATATGTACTCTGCTATCTCTATAATTATTGAAACACCTACAATACCATGTCTATAAACATGGAAATGCCTACACCGCTATCTTTATAAACATGGAAATATCTACATGGCTATCTCTATAAACATGGAAATATCTACACCGCCATCTGTATAAACATGGAAATACCTACACTGTCATCTGTATAAACATGGAAACATCTACACCACTATCTGTATAAACATGGAAATATCTACACTGCCATCTGTATAAACATGGAAATATCTACACCGCTATCTGCATAAACATGGAAATATCTAGACAGCTATCTCTATAAACATGGAAATAGCTACACTGCTATCTGTATAAACATAGAAATAGCGACATCTCTATCTGTATAAACATGGAAATATCTACACCGCCATCTGTAAAAACATGAAGATATCTACAGAGTCATCTGTATAAACTTGGAAATATCTACACCTCCATCTGTATAAACATGGAAATATCTACAATGCCATCTGTATACACATGGAAATATCTACACTGTTATCTCTATAAACATGGAAATATCTACACCGCCATCTGTATAAACTTGCATACATCTACACAGTCATCTGTATAAACATGGAAATATCTACACCACCATATCTATAAACATGGAAATATCTACACCGCCATCTCTATAACCATGGAAATATCTACACCGTTATCTGTATAAACATCGAAATACCTACACCGTTATCTGTAGAAACATGGAAATACCTACAACTCTATCTGTGTAAACATGGAAATATCTACACAGCTATCTGTGTAAACTTGGAAATATCTACATACCTATCTGTGTAAAGATGGAAATATCTACACCACAATCTGTGGAAAGATGCCAATATCTACACCGCTATCTCTGTAAACATGGAAATATCTGCACCAATATCTGCATAAACATGGAAATATCTACACCACCATCTGTATAAAGATGGAAATATATACACCACGAGCTGTATAAACTTGGAAATATCTACACGGCTCTCTCTAAAAACATGGAAATACCAACACCGCTATCTGTATAAACATGGAAATATCTACAATGCTATCTGTGTAACCATGGAAATACCTACACAGCTATGTGTGTAAACTTGGAAATTTCTACACAGCTATCTGTGTAAAGATGGAAATATCCACACCGCAATCTGTGCAAAGATGGAAATATCTACACCGCTATCTCTGTAAACATGGAAATATCTACACCGCTATCTGCATAAACATGTAAATATCTACACCGCTATCTGTAAAACGTGGAAATATCTAAACCACTATCTGTATAAACATGGAAATATCTACACTGCCGTCTGTATAAACATGGAAATATCTACACAGCTATCTCCATAAACATGGAAATATCTGCACTGCTATCTGTATAAACATGGAATTATCTGCACTTCCATCTGTATAAACATGGAAATATCTACACTGCCATCTGTATACACATGGAAATAACCACACAGCTATCTGTATAAGCATGGAAATATCTACACCGCTATCTCTATAAACATGGAATTATCTACAACGCAATCTGTATAAACATGGACATATCTACACCGTTCTCTGTATAAACATGGAAATATCTACACTGCTATCTGTATAAACATGGAAATATCTACACCGTTATCTGTATAAACATGGAAATATCTACACCGCTATCTGTATAAACATGGACATATCTACAACAATATCTGTGTAAACATGGAAATATCTAAACAGTTGTCTGTGTAGACATGGAAACATGGACAACGCTATCCGTGTAAATATGAAAATATGTACACCCCAATCTGTGCAAATATCAAAATATCTACACCGCTATCTCTGTAAACATGGAAATATCTACCCGGTTATCTGTATAAACATGGAAATATCTACACCGCTATCTGTATAAACATGGAAATATCTACACCACGATCTGTATAAACATGGAAATGTCTACACCGCTATCTGTATAAACATGGAAATATCTACACCACTATCTGCATAAACATGGAAATATCTACACTGCTATCACTATAAATATGGAAATACCTACAACGCTATCTGTATAAACATGGAAATATATACAACAATATCTGTGTAAACATGGAAATATCTACACCGCTATCTGTATAAACATGGAAATATCTACACCGCTATCTTTATAAACTTGGAAATATCTACACCGCTATCTGTATAAACATGGAAATATCTACAACAATATCTGTGTAAACATGGAAATATCTACACAGCTCTATGTGTAAACATGGAAATATCTAAACCGCCATCTGTAAAAACCTGGAAATATCTACAAGTACATCAGTACAAACATGGAAATATCTACACCGCTATCTCTGTAAACATGGAAATTACTACACCGCTATCTGTATAAACAGGAAAATACCTACACCACTATATCGTTAAATATGGAAATATCTACACTGCTATCTCTATAAACATGGAAATGTCTACACTGCAATCTCTATACACATGGAAATATTACACCGTCATCTCTATAAACACAGTCGATTGCATAAACTTGGAAATATCTAAACCGCTATCTCTATAAATTTAGAAATAACTACAACGCTATTTGTGTAAACATGGAAATACATAAACCGCTATCTCTATAAACATGGAAATATCTACAACGTTATCTGTGGAAACATGGAAATATCTACACCGCTTTCTGTATAAACATGGAAATACCTACTCCGCTATCTGTATGAACATGGAAATGTCTACACAACCATCTGTATAAACATGGAAATTTCTATACCGCTATGTCTGTAAACATGGAAATACCTACACCGCTATCTCTATAAACATGGAAATATCTAAAATGCCATCTCTATAATCATGAAAATATCTACACTGCCATCTCCATAATCAGGAAACTATCTACACCGCTATCTGTATAAACATGGGAATATCTACACTGCCATCTGTATAAACAAGGAAATATCTACACCGTTATCTCTATGAACATGGAAATAAATACACCACTATCTCTATAAACATGGAAATATCTACACCGCTATCTGTATAAACATGTAAATATCTACACCGCCATCTCTATAAACATGAAAACATCTACACTGCCATCTCCATAATCATGGAAATATCTACGCCGCCATCTGTATAAATATGGAAATATCTACACCGCTATCTGAATAAACATGGAAATACCTACACCGCTATCTCTATAAACATGGAAATATCTACAAAGCCATCTCCGTAAAAATGAAATTATCTACACCGTCATTTCCACAAACATGGAACTATCTTCATCGCCATCTGTATAAGCATGGAATTATCTACACCGCTATCTGAATAAACATGGAAATATCTACAATGTCATCTGTATAAAGATGGAAATATCTACACCTCGAGCTGTATAAACATGGAAATATCTACACCGCCATCTTTATACACATGGAAATATCTACAACACTATCTGTATAAACATGGAGATATCTACACCGCTATCTCTATATACATGGAAATATCTACACCACCATCTGTATAAACATAGAAATATCTTCACAGATAATTGTATGAATATGGAAATATCTACACTGCTATCGCTATAAACCCGGAAATATCTACACCGCTATCTGTATAAACATGGAATTATCTACATCAGTGTCTCTATAAACATGGAAATAACTACACCGCCATCTGTATAAACATGTTAATATCTACACACTCATCAGTATAAGCATGGAAATATCTACACCACCATCTCTATAAACAAGGAAATATCTACACTGTCATCTGTACACACATGGAAATATCTACACAGCTATCCATATAAACATTGAAATAACTACATCGCTATCTGTATAAACATGGATATATCTCCACCGCTATCTGTATAAACATGGAAATATCTACAACGCTATCTTTATAAATATGGAAATATCTACACCGGTACTTCTATAAACGTGGAAATGTCTATACCGCTATCTCTATAAACATGGAAATACCTACACCGCTATCTGTATAAACATGGAAATATCTACACCGCTATCTGTAAAAACATTTAAATATCTACACCGCTATCTGCATAAACTTGGAAATATCTACACGGCAATCTGTGTAAACATGGAAATATGTACACCGCCATCTGTATAAACATGGAAATATCTATACCGCTATCTGTATAAACATGGAAATATCTCCACCGCTATCTCTATACACATGGAAATATCTACACCGCTACCTGTATAAACATGGAACTATCTACACAACTATCTGTGTAAACATGGAAATATGTACACCGCTATCTGTAAAAAGATGGAAATATCTACCCCGCAATCTGAGCAAAGATGGAAATATCTACACTGCTATCTCTGTAAACATGGAAATATCTACACCGCCATCTGTATAAACATGGAAATATCTACACCGCTATCTGTATAAACATGGAAATATGTACACCGCCATCTGTATAAACATGGAAATATCTACATAGCCATCTGTATAAACATGGAAATATCTACACCGCTATCTAAATAAATGTGGAAATATCTACACGGCTATCTTTATAAACATGGAAATAACTACAACGCTACCTGTTTTAAGATGGAAATTTCTACACCGCAATCTGTGCAAAGGTGGAAATATTTACATCGCTATCTGTGTAAACATGGAAATATCTACACCATCTGTATAAACATGGAAATATCTACAGTGCTATCTGTATAAAATGGAAATATCTACACTGCCTTGTGTATAAACAAGGAAATATCTACACCGTCATCTGTATAAACATGGAAATATCTACACTACTATCTGTATAAACATGGAAATATCTACACTACCATCTCTATAAACATGGAAATACCTACACTGCCATCTGTATACACATGGAAATATCTACACAGCCATCGGTGTAAACATGGATACATCTATACCGCTATCTCTATACACATGGAAATGTCTACACCGTCATCTGTATAAACATGGAAATATCTACATGGCTATCTCTATAAACATGGAAATATCTTCAGCGCCATCTGCCTTAACTTGGAAATACCTACAAAGTCTTCTCTATAAACATGGAAATATCTACACCACCATCTGTATAAACATGGAAATATCAACACTGTCATCTGAAGAAACAAGTAAATATCTACACAGCCATCTCTAAATACCTGGAAATATCTACACCACTATCTGTATAAACATGGAAATATCTACACCGCTATCTGTATAGACATGGAAATATCTACACAGCCATGTGTATAAACATGGAAATATCTCCACCGTCATCTGTATAAACATGCAAATATAACACCGCTATCTGTATAAACATGGAAATATCTACAATGTTATCTGTATAAACTTGGAAATATAACACCGCCATCTATATAAACATGGAAATATTTCCACCGCTATCTCTATAAACATGGAAATATCTGCAACGATATCTGTATAAACATGGAAATATCTACACCACTATCTCTATAAACATGGAAATAACTACACCGCCATCTGTATAAACATGGAAATACCTGCAACGATATCTGTATAAACATGGAAATATCTACTCCCCTATCTCAATAAACATGGAAATATCTACACTGCCATTTCTATAAACATGGAAATATCTACACAGCCATCTGTATAAACATGGAAATTTCTACTCCGCTATCTGTATAAAAATGGAAATATCTACACCGCTATCTGTATAAACTTGGATATACCTACACCGCTATCTGTGTAAATATGGAAATATCTCCACCGCCATCTGTATATACATGGAAATATCTCCACCGCTATCTGTGTAAACATGGAAATGTCTCCACCGCTATCTGTATAAATATGGAAATATCTATACCGCCATCTGTATAAACATGTAAATATCTACACCGCTATCTTTATTAACATAGAAGTATCTACAAGGCTATCTGTATAAACATGGAAATATCTACAACGCTATCTGTGTAAACATGGAAATATCTTGACAGCTATCTGTGTAAACATGAAAATATCTACACTGATAACTGTATAAAGATGGAAATATCTACACCGCAATCTGTGCAAAGATGGAAATATCTACACTACTATCTCTGTAAACATGGAAATATCTACACCATCATCTGTATAAACATGGAAATATCTACACCGCTATCTGTATAAACATGGAAATATGTACACCGACATATGTATAAACATGGAAATATCTACATCGCCATCTGTATAAACATGGAAATATCTACACAGCTATTTCTATGAACATGGAAATGTCTACACCGCTCTCTGTATAAACATGGAAATATCTACATGGCTATCTCTATAAACAAGGAAATACCTACACCGCCATCAGCATAAACTTGGAAATACCTACAAGGCTTCTCTATAAACATGGAAATATCTACACCACCATCAGTATAAACATGGAAATATCAACACTGTCATCTGTATAAACATGTAAATATCTACACAGCCATCTCTAAATACGTGGAAATATCTACACCGCTACCTGTATAAACATGGAAATATCTACACCGCTATCTGCATAAACATGGAAATATCTACACCGCCATGTGTATAAACATAGACATATCTACACCGTCATCTGCATAAACATGGAAATATAACACCGCTATCTGTATAAACATGGAAATATCTACAATGTCATCTGTATAAACATGGAAATATAACACCGCTATCTGAATAAACATGGAAATATCTGCACCACTATCTCTATAAACATGGAAATATCTACACCGCCATCTCTTTAAACATGGAATTATCTACACCGCTATCTGTATAAACATGGAAATATCTACAGCGCCATCTATATAAACATGAAAATATCTACACTGCCATCTCCATTAACATGGAACTATCTACACCGCCATATGCATAAACAAGGAAATATCTAAGCTGCCATCTGTATAAACATGTAAATATCTATACTGCGAGCTGTATAAACATGGTAATATCTACACCCCTATCTGCATAAACATGGAAATATCTACAACGCTATCTCTGAAAACATGGAAATATATACACCGCCATCTCTATAAACATGGAAATACCTTCACGGCCATATACATAAACAAGGAAATAACTACACCGCCATCAGTATAAACATGGAAATATGTACACCGCCATATGTGTAAACATGGAAATATCTACACGACTATGTGTATAAACATGGAAATATCTACATGGCCATCTGTATAAAGATGGAGATAACTACAACACGAGCTGAATAAACATGGAAATATCTGCACCGCTATCCGTTTAAACATGGAAATAGCAAAACCGCAATCTGTATAAACATGGACATAACGACACCGCTATCTGTATAAACATGGAAATACCTACACCACTATCTCCATAAACATGGAAATATCTACACCGCCATCTCCATAAACGTGGAAATATCTACACCGCCATCTGCATAAACATGGAAATATCTACACCGCCATATGTAAAAAATGGAAATATCTACACCGCTATCTGTATAAACATGGTAATATCTACACCACCATCTATATAAACATGGAAATATCTACACCGCCATCTGTATAAACATGGAAATATCTACAATGCCATCTGTAGAAAGATGGAAATACCTACACCGCAATCTGAGGAAACATGGAAATATCTACAACAATATCTGTAAAAACATGGAAATATCTACACCGCTATCTGTATAAACATGGAAATATCTACAACGCGATCTGCATAAACATGGAAATATCCACACCGCGATCTGTATAAACATGGAAATATCTACACCGCTATCTGTATAAACATGGAAATATCTACACAGCTATCTCAATAAACATGGAAATATCTACACCGCCATCTGTATAAACATGGAAATACCTACAAGTCATCTTTATAAACATGGAAATATCTACACAGCCATCTGTATAAACATGGAAATATCTACACAGCCATCTGTATATACATGGAAATATCTACACCGCTATATGTATAAACATGGAAATAAATACACCTCTGTTTGTATAAACAAGGAAATATCTACACCGTGATCTGTATAAACATGGAAATATCTACACCGCTATTTGTATAAACATGGAAATACCTACAAAATCATCTGATAAACATAGAAATATCTACCCCACTATCTGTATAAACATGGAAATATCTACACTGCAATCTGTATAAACATGAAAATATATACACAGCCATCTCTATAAACAAGGAAATATCTACATCGCTATCTGTACAAACATGGAAATATCCACACCGCTATCTGAATAACATGGAAATATTTACTCCGCCATCTGTAAAAAACATGGAAATATCTACACATTCATCTGTATAAACATGGAAATATCTACACCCCCATCTGAATAAACATGGAAATATCTACACTGCCACCTGTATACACATGGAAATATCTACACAGCCATCTGTATAAACATGGAAATATCTACACCGCCATCTCTATAAACATGAAAATACGTCCACCGCTATCTGTATAAACTTGAAAATATCTACACCGCTATTTGTATAAACATGGAAATATCTACACCGCTATCTGTATAAACATGGAAATATCTACACCGCTATCTGTATAAACATGGAAATATCTACACAGCTATCTCAATAAACATGGAAATATCTACACCGCCATCTGTATAAACATGGAAATACCTACAAGTCATCTTTATAAACATGGAAATATCTACACAGCCATCTGTATAAACATGGAAATATCTACACAGCCATCTGTATATACATGGAAATATCTACACCGCTATATGTATAAACATGGAAATAAATACACCTCTGTTTGTATAAACAAGGAAATATCTACACCGTGATCTGTATAAACATGGAAATATCTACACCGCTATTTGTATAAACATGGAAATACCTACAAAATCATCTGATAAACATAGAAATATCTACCCCACTATCTGTATAAACATGGAAATATCTACACTGCAATCTGTATAAACATGAAAATATATACACAGCCATCTCTATAAACAAGGAAATATCTACATCGCTATCTGTACAAACATGGAAATATCCACACCGCTATCTGAATAACATGGAAATATTTACTCCGCCATCTGTAAAAAACATGGAAATATCTACACATTCATCTGTATAAACATGGAAATATCTACACCCCCATCTGAATAAACATGGAAATATCTACACTGCCACCTGTATACACATGGAAATATCTACACAGCCATCTGTATAAACATGGAAATATCTACACCGCCATCTCTATAAACATGAAAATACGTCCACCGCTATCTGTATAAACTTGAAAATATCTACACCGCTATTTGTATAAACATGGAAATATCTACACCGCTATCTGTATAAACATGGAAATATCTACACCGCTATCTGTATAATCATGGTAATATCTACACCACCATCTATATAAACATGGAAATATCTACACCGCCATCTGTAGAAAGACGGAAATATCTACAATGCCATCTGTAGAAAGATGGAAATACCTACACCGCAGTCTGTGTAAACATGGAAATATCTACAACAATATCTGTAAAAACATGGAAATATATACACCGCTATCTGTATAAACATGGAAATATCTACAACGCGATCTGCAAAAACATGGAAATATCTACACCGTGATCTGTATAAACATGGAAATATCTACACCGCTATCTGTATAAACATGGAAATATCTACACAGCTATCTCTATAAACAAGGAAATATCTACACCGCCATCTGTATAAACATGGAAATACCTACCAGTCATCTTTATAAACATGGAAATATCTACACAGCCATCTGTACAAACATGGAAATATCTACACAGCCATCTGTATATACATGGAAATATCTACATCGCTATCTGTATAAACATGGAAATAACTACACCTCTGTTTGTATAAAAAAGGAAATATCTACACCGTGATCTGTATAAACATGGAAATATCTACACCGCTATTTGTATAAACATGGAAATACCTACAAAATCATCTGATAAACATAGAAATATCTAACCCACTATCTGTATAAACATGGAAATATCTACACTGCAATCTGTATAAACATGGAAATATCTACACAGCCATCTCTATAAACATGGATATATCTACATCGCTATCTGTATAAACATGGAAATATCCACACCGCTATGTGAATAACATGGAAATATTTACTCCGCCATCTGTAAAAAACATGGAAATATCTACACATTCATCAGTACAAACATGGAAATATCTACACCCCCATCTGTATAAACATGGAAATATCTACACTGCCACCTGTATACACATTGAAATATCTACACAGCCATCTGTATAAACATGGAAATATCTACACCGCCATCTCTATAAACATGAAAATACGTCCACCGCTATCTGTATAAACTTGAAAATATCTACACCGCTATTTGTATAAACATGGAAATATCTACACCGCTATCTGTATAAACATGGAAATATCTACATCGCTATCTGTATAAACATGTAAATATCTAGACCGCTATCTGTATAAACATTCAAATATCTACATTGCTATCTGTATAAACATGGAAATATCTCCACCGCTCTCTGTATAAACATGGAAATATCTACACCGCTATATTTATAAACCTGGAAATATCTACCCTGCAATCTCTATAAACATGGAAATATCTGCAACACTATCTGTGTAAACATTTAAATACCTACACAGCTGTCTGTGTAAACATGGAAATATATACACCGCAATCTGTTTGAAGATGGAAATATCTACACCTCTGTCTCTGTAAACATGGAAATATCTACACCACTATCTGTATAAACATGGAAATATCTACACCACTATCTATATAAACATGGAAATAGCTATACCGCTATCTGTATAAACATGGAAATATCTACACCGCTATCTGCATAAACATGCACATATCTACAGCGCTATCTGTATAAAGTTGGAAATATCTCCACCACTACCTGTATAAACATGGAAATATCTACACCGCTATCTGTATAATAATGGTAATATCTACACCGCCATCTATATAAACATGGAAATATCTACACCGCCATCTGTAGAAAGATGGAAATATCTACAATGCCATCTGTAGAAAGATGGAAATACCTACACCGCAGTCTGTGTAAACATGGAAATATCTACAACAATATCTGTAAAAACATGGAAATATGTACACCGCTATCTGTATAAACATGGAAATATCTACAATGCGATCTGCAAAAACATGGAAATATCTACACCGTGATCTGTATAAACATGGAAATATGTACACCGCTATCTCTATAAACATGGAAATATCTACACTGCCATCTGTATAAACATGGAAATTCGTATACAGTCATCTGTGGAAACATGGAATTATCTACACCACCATCTGTATAAACATGGAAATATCTACAATGCCATCTGTATACACATGGAAATACCTACACGGCAATCTGTGTATAGATGGAAACATCAACACCACCATGTGTACAAACATGGAAATATCTACACTGCTATCTCTATATACATGGATGTATCTACACTCCGGTCTGTATAAACATGGAAATATCTACACCGGTATCTGTATAAACATGGAAATATCTACACCATGATATGTATAAACATGGAAATATATACACCGCTATGTGTATAAACATGGAAATATCTGCACCGCTATCTCTATAAACATGGGAATATCTACAAAGACATCTGTATAAACATGGAAATACCTACACAGTCATGTGTAGGAACATTTAAATATCTACACTGCCATCTGTATAAACATAGAAATATCTACACAGCCCTCTGTATAAATATGGAAATATCTGCATAGGCAACTGTGTAAACATGGAAATATCCGCACCACTATCTGTACAAACATGGAAATACCTACACCGCTGTCTCTATAAACATGGAAATATGTACACCGGTATGTGTATAAACATGGTAATATCTCCACTGCTGTCTGTATAAACATGGAAATATTTCCACCTTTATCTGTATAAACATGGAAATATCTACAGCGCCATCTCTATAAACATTGAAATATCTACGCTGCCATCTGTAAAAACATGGAAATATCTACAGAGTCATCCGAATAAACTTGGAAATATCTACACCACCATCTGTATAAACAAGGAAATATCTACCCCGCCATCTCTATAAACATGGAAATATCTACACCGCGATCAGTATAAACATGGAAATATCTACACCACTATCAGTATAAACATGGAAATATCTCAACTGCAATCTCTATAAACATCGAAATATCTACACAACCATCTGTATAAACATGGAAATACTTACAAAGTTATCTGTATAAACATGGAAATATCTACACCGCCATCTGTATAAACATGGAAATATCTACACAGCCATGTGTATAAACATGGAAATATCTACACCGCTATCTATGTAAACATGGAAATAACTACACCGCTTTCTGTATAAACCAGGAAATATTTACACCACGTTCTCTATAAACATGGAAATATATACATCGCTATCTGTATAAACATGGAAATATCTACCCCGATATCTCTATAAACATGGAAATATCTACACCGTGATCTGTATAAACATGGAAATATTTACACGGCTATCTGTATAAACATGGAAATATCTACACCGTTATCTGTATAAATATGGAAATATCTACACCGCTATCTCTATAAACATGGAAATATCTACACCGCCATCTGTATAAACAGGGAAATATCTACATTGCTATCTCTATAAACATGGAAATATCTACAATGCCATCTGTAAAAGCATGGAAATACATATATAGTCATCTGTATAAACATGGAAATATCTACACCACCATCTGTATAAACATGGATATATCTACAATGCCATCTGTATACACATGGAAATACCTACACGGCAATCTGTGTATAGATGGAAACATCAACACCGCCATCTCAAAAAACATGGAAATATCTACACCGCTATCTCTATAAAAATGGAAATGTCTACACTGCGGTCTGTATTAACATGGAAATATCTACACCAGTATCTGTATAAATATGGAAATATCTACACCACAATCTGTATAAACTTGGAAATATTTACACCGCTATCTGTATAAACATGGAAATATCTGCACCGTTATCTCTATAAACATGGAAATATCTACAAAGCCATCTGTATAAACATGGAAATACCTACACAGTCATGTGTAGGAACATGGAAATATCTACACTGCCATCTGTATAAACATGGAAATATCTACACAGCCCTCTCTATAAATATGGAAATATCTGCATAGGCATGTGTATAAACATGGAAATATCTGCACCGCTATATCTATAAACATAGAAATACCTACACCGCTCTCTCTATAAACATGGAAATATGTACACCGCTAAGTGTATAAACATGGAAATATCTCCACTGCTGTCTGTATAAACATGGAATTATCTACACCGCGATTTGTATAAACATGGAAATATCTACACCGCTATCTGTATAAACTTGGAACTATCTACACAGATATCTCTACAAACATGGAAATACCTACACCGCCATCTGTATAAACATGGAAATACCTACAAAGTGATACGTATAAAAATGGAAATATCTACACAGCCATCTGTATAAACATGGAAATAACTACACCGCTATTTGTATAAACAAAGAAATATCTACACCGCCATCTGTTTAAACACTGAAATATATACACAGACATCTGTTTATACATGGAAATATCTACACCGCTATCTGCATAAACATGCTAATAACTACACCGCTATCTGTATAAATGTGGAAATATTTGCACCGCTATCCCTATAAACGTGGTAATATCAACACCACGATCTGTATAAACATGGAAATATCTACACCATGATCTGTATAAACATGGAAATATCTGCACCACGATCTGTATAAACATGGAAATATCTACACCGTAATCTGTATAAACATGGAAATATCTACACCGCCATCTCTATAAACATGGAAATATCTGAACCCCTATCTGTATAAACATGGAAATATCCACACAGCTATCTCTATAAAAATGGAAAAATCAACACCGCTATCTCAAAGAACATGGAAATATCTACACCGTGATCAGTATAAACATGGAAATATCTACACCGCTATCTGTATAAACATGGAAATATCTCCAGTGCTATCTCTATAAACTTCGAAATATCTCCACTGCTATCTCTATAAACATTGAAATATCTACAATGCCATCTGCATAAACATGGAAATACTTAAAAAGTTATCTGTATAAACATGGAAATAGCTACACCGCCATCTGTATAAACATGGAAATATCTACACAGCCATGTGTACATACATGGAAATATCTACACCACTCTCTATATAAACATGGAAATAACTACACCGCTATCTGTATATACATGGAAATATCTACACCGCCATCAACATATCCATAGAAATATCTGCGCCACCATCTGTATAAACATGGAAATATCTACACGGTCATCTGTGTATAGTTGGAAATATCAACACCGCCATCTGTACAAACATGGAAATATCTGCACCACTATCTGTATAAACATGGAAATATCTACACCGCGGTCTGTATAAACATGGAAATATCTACACCGCTATCTGTATAAACATGGAAATATATACACCGCTATCTCTATAAACATGGAAATATCTAAACCGTGATCTGTATAAACATGGAAATACCTACAAGGTCATCTGTGTAAACATGGAAATATCTACACCACCATCTGTATAAACATGGAAATACCTACAATGCCATCTGTATACACATGGAAATACCGACACGGCAATCTGTGTATAGATGGAAACATCAACACCGCCATCTGTACAAACATGGAAGTATCTACACTGCTATCTCTATAAACATGGAAATATCTAAACTGTGGTCTGTATAAACATGGAAATATCTACACCTGTATCTGTATAAACATAGAAATATCTACACCACGATCTGTATAACCATGGAAATATATACACCGCTCTCAGTATATACATGGAAATATCTGCACCGCTATCTGTATAAACATGGAAATATCTACAAAGCCATCTGTATAAACATGGAAATACATACACAGTCATGTGCAGGAACATGGAAGTATCTACACTGCCATCTGTATAAACATAGAAGTATTTACACTGCCCTCTGTATAAATATGGAAATATCTGCATAGGCATCTGTAGAAACATGTAAATATCTGCACCGCTATCTGTATAAACATGGATATATCTACACCGCCTATCTGTATAAACATGGAAATATCTACAAATCCATCTGTATGAACATGGAAATACCAACACAATCATGTGTAGCAACATGGAAATACCTACACCGCGATCTGTATAAACATGGAAATATCTACACCGCGATCTGTGTAAACAAGGAAATATCTACACCGCTATCTGCATAAACATGGAAATATCTACACCGCGGTCTGTATAAGCATCGAAATATCTAAACCGCTATCTGTATAAACATGGAAATATCTACACCGCTATATCTATAAACATGGAAATATCTACACCGTGATCTGTATAAACGTGGAAATATTTACACTGCTATCTGTATAAACATGGAAATATCTACACCGTTATCTGTATAAATATGGCAATACCTACACCGCTATCTCTATAAACATGGAAATATCTACACCGCCATCTGTATAAACATGGAAATATCTACAATGCTATCTCTATAAACATGGAAATATCTTCAATGCCATCTGTAAAAACATGGAAATACCTATACAGTCATCTGTATAAACATGGAAATATCTACACTACCATTTGTATAAACATGAAAATATCTACAATGCCATCTATATACACATGGAAATACCTACACGGCAATCAGTGTATAGATGGAAACATCAACACCGCCATCTGTACAAACATGGAAATACCAACACCGCTATCGGTTTAAATATGGAAATATCTACAACGTCATCTAAATAAACATGGAAATATCTACACCGCAATGTCTATAAACATGGAAATACATACACCGCTATCTCTATAAACGTGGAAATATCCACACCGCCATCTGCATATCCATGGAAATATCTACAATGCCATCTGTATAAAGATAGAAATATCTACACGGCAATCTGTGTACAGATGGAAATATCAACACCGCCATCTGTACAAACATGGAAATATCTACACCGCTATCTGTATAAACATAGAAATACCTACAATGCAGTCTGAATAAACATGGAAATATCTACACCGGTATCTGTATAAACATGGAAATACCTACACCACGATCTGTATAAACATGGAAATATTTACACCGCGATCTGTATAAACATGGAAATACCTTCACCACGATCTGTATAAACATGGTAATATCTACAACGCTATCTGTATAAACATGGTAATATCTACTCCACCATCTATATAAACATGGAAATATCAACACCGCCATCTGTATATACATGGAAATATCTACATTGCCATCTGTAGAATGATGGAAATATCTACACCGCAATCTGTGTAAACATGGAAATATCTAGACCAATATCTGTAAAAACATGGAAATAACTACACCGCTATCTGTATAAACACGGAAATATCTACACCACGATCTGTATAAAAATGGAAATATCTACACCGCCATCTGTATAAACAAGGAAATACCTACAAAGTCATCTGTATAAACATGGAAATATCTACACAGCCATCTGTATAAACATGGAAATATCTACACAGCCATCCGTATATACATGGAAATATCTACACCGCTATCTGTATAAACAAGGAAATAACTACACCGCTATTTGTATAAACAAGGAAATATCTACACCGTGATCTGTATAAACATGGAAATATCTACACCGCTATTTGTATAAACAAGGAAATATCTACACCGCTATCAGTATAAACATGGAAATAACTACACCGCTATTTGCATAAACAAGGAAATATCTACACCGTGATCTGTATAAACATGGAAATAACTACACCGCTATTTGTATAAACAAGGAAATATCTACACCGCCATCTGTTTAAACATGGAAATATATACACAGACGTCTGTTTATACGTGGAAATATCTACACCGCTACCTGTAAAAACATGCTAATAACTACAGCGCTATCTGCATAAATGTGGAAATATATGCACCGCTATCCCTATAAACATGGTAATATCAGCACCGCGATCTGTATAAACATGGAAATAGCTACACCATGATCTGTATAAACATGGAAATATCTACAACGCGATCTGTATAAACATGGAAATATCTACACCGTGATCTGTATAAACATGAAAATATCTACACCACGATCTGCATAAACATGAAAATATTTACACCGCTATCTGTATAAACATGGAAATATCTACACCACTATCTCTATAAACATGGAAATAGCTACAAATCCATCTGTATAAACATGGAAATACCAACACAGTCATGTGTAGGAACATGGAAATATCTACACCGCGATCTGTATAAACATGGAAATATCTACACCGCGATCTGTATAAACATGGAAATATCTACACCGCGATCTGTATAAACATGGAAATATCTACAGAGATATCTCTATAAACATGGAAATATCTACACCGCAATCTGTATAAACATGGAAATACCTACAAAGTCATCTGTATAAACATGGAAATATCCACACAGCCATCTGTATAAACATGGAAATACCTACACAGCCGTCTCGGTATACATGGAAATATCTACACCGCTATCTGTATAAACATGGAAATAAATACACCGCTATTTGTATAAACAAGGAAATATCTACACCACCATCTGTTTAAACATGGAAATATCCACACAGACATCTGTTTATACATAGAAATATCTACATCGCTATCTGTATAAACATGTTAATAACTACACCACTATCTGTATAAATGTGGAAATATTTGCACCGCTATCCCTGTAAACATGGTAATATCAACACCGCGATCTGTATAAACATGGAAATATCTACACATTGATCTGTATAAACATGGAAATATCTACACCGCGATCTGTACAAACATGGAAATATCTACACCGTTATCTGTAAACATGGAAATATCTACACCGCCATCTCTATCAACATGGAAATATCTACACCCCTATCTGTATAAACCTGGAAATATCCACACCGCTATCTCTATAAACATGGAAAAATCAACACCGCTATCTCTATGAACATGGAAATATCTACACCGCTATCTCTATAAACATGGGAATATCTACACCGCGATCAGTATAAACATGGAAATATCTACACCGCTATCTATATAAACATGGAAATATCTCCACTGCTATCTCTATAAACATCGAAATATCTACACCGCCATCTGTATAAACATGGAAAAACTTACAAAGTTATCTGTATAAGCATGGAAATATCTACACAGCCATCTGTATAAACATGGAAATATCTACACACCCATGTTTATATACATGGAAATATCTACACCGCTATCTATATAAGCATGGAAATAACTACACCGCTATCTGTATAAACATGGAAATATCTACACCGCCATCTACATATCCGTGGAAATATGTGCGCCGCCATCTGTAAAAACATGGAAATATCTACACAGTCATCTGTGTAGAGATGGAAATATCAACACCGCCATCTTTACATACATGGAAATATCTGCACCACTATCTTTATAAACATGGAAATATGTACACCGCGGTCTGTAAACATGG
This sequence comes from Pan troglodytes, assembly GCF_028858775.2. Taxonomy (NCBI): domain Eukaryota; kingdom Metazoa; phylum Chordata; class Mammalia; order Primates; family Hominidae; genus Pan; species Pan troglodytes. Next base: position 2,803,513 of record NC_086015.1, read on the forward strand.
AAATATCTACACCGCTATCTGTATAAACAGGGAAATATCTACACCGCCGTCTACATGTCCATGGAAATATCTACGCCGCCATCTGTATAAACATGGAAATATCTACACGGCCATCTGTGTATAGATGGAAATATCAACACCGCCATCTGTACAAACATGGAAATATCTACAACGCTATCTCTATAAACATGGAAATATCTGCACTGCCATCTGTAAAAACATGGAAATACCTATACAGTCATCTGCATGAACATGGAAATATCTACAATGCCATCTGTATACACATGGAAATATCTACACAGCCATCTGTATAAACATGTAAATATCTACACTGCTATCTCTATAAACATGGAAATGACTACACCGCCATCTCTATAAACATGAAAATATCTACACTGCCATCTCCATAAACATGGAACTTACTACTCCGCCATCTGTATAAACATGGAAACAAGTACACCGCCATCTGTGTGAATAAGGGTATATCTACAGTGCCATCTGTATAAAGATATAAATATCTGCACCGCGAGCTCTATAAACATGGAAATATCTACATCGCTATCTGTATAAAAGTGGAAATACCAACAACGCAATCGGTATAAACAAGGAATTATCTACAACGCCATCTATGTAAACATGGAAATATCTACACCGCAATGTCTGTAAACATGGAAATACCTACACCGCTATCTCTATAAACATGGAAATATCTACACCGCTATCTGTATAAACATGGAAATATCTACACCGCTATCTGTATAAACATGGAAATATCTACACCGCGATCTGTATAAACATGGAAATATCTACACCACGATCTGTATAAACATGGAAGTATCTTCACCACGATCTGTATAAACATGGAAATATCTGCACCGCTATCTGTATAAACATGGTAATATCTACACCACCATCTATATAAACATGGAAATATCTACACCGCCATCTGTATAAACATGGAAATATCTACAATGCCATCTGTAGAAAGATGGAAATATCTACACCGCAATCTGTTTATACATGGAAATATCTACACCGATATCTTTAAAAAGATGGAATTATCTACACCGCTATCTGTATAAGCATGGAAATATCTACACCGCGATCAGTATAAACATGGAAATATCTACACCGCGATCTGTATAAACATGGAAATATCTACAGCTCTATCTCTATAAAGATCGAAATATCTACACTGCCATCTGTATAAACATGGAAATACTTACAAATTCTCTGTATAAACATGGAAATATCTACACCGCCATCTGTATAAACATGGAAATATCTACACAGCCATGTGTATATACATGGAAATATCTACACCGCTATCTATATAAACATGGAAATAACTACACCGCTATCTGTATAAACATGGAAATATCTACACCGCCATCTACATATACATGGAAATATCTGCGCCGCGCTCTGTATAAACATGGAAATATCTACACGGTCATCTGTGTATAGATGGAAATATCAACACCACCATCTGTATAAACATGGAAATATCTACAATGCCCTCTGTATACACATGGAAATACCTACACAGCAATCTGTGTATAGATGGAAACATCAATACCGCCATCTGTAAAAACATGGAAATATCTACACTGCTATCTCTATTAACATGGAAATATCTACACTGCAGTCTGTATAAACATGGAAATATCTACACCGGTATCTGTATAAACTTGGAAATATCTACACCGCTATCTGTATAAACATGGAAATATCTGCACCGCTATCTCTATAAACATGGAAATATCTACAAAGACATCTGTATAAACATGAAAATACCTACACAGTCATGTGTAGGAACATTTAAATATCTACACTGCCATCTGTAGAAACATAGAAATATATACAGAGCCCTCTGTATAAATATGGAAATATCTGCACAGGCATCTGTGTAAACATGGAAATATCTGCACCGCTATCTGTATAAACATGGAAACACCTACACCGCTGTCTATATAAACATGGAAATATGTACACCGCTATGTGTATAAACATGGAAATATCTCCTCTGCTGTCTGTGTAAACATGGAAATATATCCACCGTTATTTGTATAAATGTGGAAATATCTACAGCGCCATCTCTATAAACATTGGAATATCTACACTGCCATCTGTAAAAACATAGAGATATCTACACAGTCATCTGAATAAACATGGAAATATCTACAACACCATCTGTATTAACATGGAAATACCTACAATACCATCTGTATACACATGGAAACATCTACACAGACATCTGTATGAATATGGAAATATCTACACGGCCATCTGTATAAACATGGAAATATCTACACTGCCATCTGTAGAAACATGGAAATATCTACACCGCCATCTCTATAAACATGAAAATATCTACACTGCCATCTCCATAAAGATGGAAGTATCTACTACGCCATGTGTATAAACACGGAAATACCTCCACCACCATCTGTGTAAAGATGGAAATATCTTCACCTCTATCTGTATAAACATGGAAATACCTACACCGCCATCTGCATGTCCATGGAAATAACTACGCCGCCATCTGTATAAACATGGAAATATCTACACGGCCATCTGGGTAAAGATGGAAATATCAACACCGCCATCTGTACAAACATGGAAATATCTACACCGCTATCTCTATAAACATGGAAATATCTACAATGCCATCTGTACAAACATGGAAATATTTACACAGTTATCTGTAGAAACATGGAAATATCTACACCGCTATCTCTATAAACATGGAAAGAACTACACCGCAATCTCTATAAACATGGAAATATCTACACCGCTATCTCCATCAACATGGAAATATATACACCGCCATCTGTTTAAACATGGAGATATCTAAAACTCCATCTACATAAACAAGAAAATATCTACACCGCCATCTCTATAAACATGGAAATATCTACACTGCCATTTGTAGAAAGATGGAAATATCTACATCGCCATCTGTATAAACGTGGAAATATCTACACCGCTATCTGTATAAACATGGAAATATCTACACCGCAATCTGTATAAACATAGAAATATCTACACCGCCATCTGTAGAAATATGAAATATCTAAACCGCTATCTGTATAAAAAGGGAAATATCTACACTGCTATCTGTACAAACATGGAAATATCCTCACAGCTATCTCTATGAACATGGATATATCTACACCGCTATCTAAATAAACATGGAAATATCTACACTGCCATCTCTATAAACATGGAATTAATTACATCGCCATTTGTATAAACATGGAAATATCTACACCGATATCTGTATGAACATGGAAATATCTACACTGCTATGTGTATAAACATGGAAATATCTACACCGTGATGTGTATAAACATGGAAATATCTACACCGCGATCTGTATAAACATGGAAATATCTACACCGTGATCTGTATAAACATGGAAATATCTTCAGCACGATCTGTATAAACTTGGAAATATCTACACCGCTATCTGTATAAACATGGTAATATCTACACCACTATATACATAAACATGGAAATACCTACAACGCCATCTGTATGAACATGGAAATATCTACAATGCCATCTGTAGAAAGGTGGAAATATCTACTCCGCAGTCTGTGTAAACATGGAAATATCTACACCGATATCTGTAAAAACATGGAAATATCTACACCGCTATCTGTATAAACATGGAAATATCCACACCGCGATCTCCATAAACATGGAAATATCCACACCGCTATCTGTATAAACATGGAAATATGTACAAACCTATCTCTATGAACATGTTAATATCTACACCGCTATCTGTATAAACATGGAAATATCTACAATGTCTTCTCCATCAACATGGAAATATCTAAACTGCCATCTGTGGAAAGATGGAAATATCTGCACCACGATCTGTATAAATATGAAAATATCTACATCGCTATCTGTGTAAAGATGGAAATATCTACACCGCAATCTGTGCAAAGATGGAAATATCTACACCGCTATCTCTGTAAACATGGAAATATCTACATCGTAATCTGTATAAACATGGAATTATCTACACCGCCATCTCTATAAACATGAAAATATCTACACCGCCATCTTCAGAATCATGGCTGTATCTAGATGTATAAAGATGTATAAATCTTTGTATAAAGATGGACAAATCTACACCACTATCTGTATAAACATGGAAAAATCTTCACTGCCATCTGTATAAAGATGGAAATATCTGCACTGCGAGTTGTATAATCATGGAAATATCTACACCGCTATCTCTGTAAACATGGAAATACCTACAACACCATCTCTATAAACATGGAAATATATACACCGCTATCTGTATAAAAATGGAAATATCTACACCGCTATCTGTTTAAAAATGGAAATATCTACACCGCTATCTGTATAAACCTGGAAAGATCTACATAGCTACCTGTATAAATATGGAAATATCTACAATGCTGTCTCTCTAAACATGGAAATGTCTACACCGCTATCTGTATAAACATGGAAATATCTACATCGTTATCTCTATAAACATGAAAATATCTACACTGACATATGTATAAACATGGAAATAACTTCACAGTCATCTGTATAAATATGGAAATATCTACAACACCATCTGTATAAACATGGAAATATCTACACGGAAAGCTGTATAAACATGGAAATATCTAGAGAGTCGTCTCTATAAACATGGAAATATTTATACCGCTATCTGTATAAACGTGGAAATACCGACACCGCTATCTGTATAAACATGGAAATAGCCACACCTCTATCTGTATAAACATGGAAATGTCTGCACCGCTATCTTTATAAACATGGAAATATCAGCAACTCTATCTGTGTAAACATTCAAATATCTACAAGGCTATTTGTGCAAACCAGGAAATATCTGCACCGCTATCTGTATAAAGATGGAAATATCTACACCACTATCTCTAAAACGTGGAAATATCTACACCGCTCTCTGTATAAACCTGGAAATATCTACACCGATATCTGTATAAACAAGGAAATATCTACACCGCCATCTGTATAAACATGGAAATACCTACACCGCTATCTGTGTAAATATGGAAATATCCACACCGCTATCTCTATAAACATGGACATACCTATACCGATTTCTCTATAAACATGGAAATATCTACAATGCAATCTCTATATACATGGAAATATCTACACCGCCATCTCTCTAAACATGAAAATACCTACACCACCATCTTCAGAAACATGGATGTATCTACACCGCCATCTGTATAAACATGGAAATATCTACACCACTATCTGTATAAACATGGAAATATCTTCACTGCCATCTGTATAAAGATGGAAATATCTACACCGCAATCTGTATAAATATGGAAATACCTACAACGCCACCTCTATAGACATGAAAATATCTACACAGCTATCTGTAAAATCATGGAAGTATCTACACTGCCATCTGTATAAAGATGGAAATATCTACACCGCGAGCTGTATAAACATGGAAATATCTACACCGCTATCTGTATAAACATGGAAATACCAACACAGTTATCTGTATAAACATGGAAATATCTACACCGCTATCTCTATAAACATGAAAATACTTACACCACCATCTCTATAAGCATGGAAATATTTACACCGCTATCTCTATAGACATAGAAATAACTACATCGCCATCCCTACAAACATGGAAATACCTACACCGCCATCCCTATAAACATGGAAATATCTACACCGCTATCTGTATAAACATGGAAATATCTACACCGCGATCTGTATAAACATGGAAATATCTACACCGCGATCTGTATAAACATGGAAATATCTACACAGCGGTCTGTATAAACATGGAAATAACTTCACCACGATATGTATAAACATGGAAATATATTCACTTCTATCTGTATAAAAATGGAAATATCTACACCGCCATCTGTATAAAGATGGAAATATCTACACCGCAATCTGTATAAATATAGAAATAACTGTACCGCTATCTTTATAGACATGGAAATATCTACACTGCTATCTGTATCAACATGGAAATATCTCCACTCCCATCTGTATAAAGATGGTAATATCTACACTGCGAGCTGTATAAACATGGAAATATCTACACCGCTATCTGTTTAAACATGTAAGTAGCAACACCGCTATCTGTATAAACATGGAATTATCTACACCGCTATCTCTATAAACATGAAAATACTTACACCACCATCTCTATAATCATGGAAATATTTACTCCGCTATCTCTATAAACATAGAAATAACTACATCGCCATCTCTATAAACTTGGAAATATCTACACCGCCATCTGCATAAACATGGAAATATATACACAGACATCTGTATAAACTTGGAAATATCTACACTGACATCTGTAGAAAGATGGAAATATCTACAAAGCGATCTGTATAAACATGGGAATTTCTACACCGCTAACTGTATAAACATGGAAATATCTACACCGCTATCTGTATCAACATGGAAATATCTCCACCGCTATCTTTATAAACACGGAAATACCTACACTGGTATCTCTTTAAACAATGAAATATCTACAACGCTATCTGTGTAAACATGGAAATAACTACACCGCTATCTCCATCAACATGGAAATATACACACCGCCATCTCTTTAAACATGGAGGTATCTACAACGCCATCTACATAAACAAGAAAATATCTACACTGCCATCTATATAAACATGGAAATATCTACACCGCCGTCTCTATAAACATGGAAATATCTACACTGCAATTTGTAGAAAGATGGAAAAATCTTCACCGCCTTCTGTATAAACGTGGAATTATCTACACCACTATCTGTATAAACATGGAAATATCTACACCGAAATCTGTATAAACATGGAAATATCTACACCGCTATCTGTATAAATATGAAATATCTAAACCGCTATCTCTATAAAAGTGGAAATATCTACACTGCTATCTGTATAAACATGGAAATACCCTCACTGCTATCTCTATGAACATGGATATATCTACACCGCTATCTCTATAAACAGGGAAATATCTACACAGCCATCTGTATAAACATGGAAATATCTACACCGCTATCTGTATGAACATGGAAATATCTACACCGCTATCTGTATAAACATGGAAATATCTACACCGCGATCTGTATAAACATGGAAATAACTACACAGCCATGAGTATATACATGGAAATATCTACACCGCTATCTACATAAACATGGAAATAACTACACCGCTATCTGTATAAACATGGACATATCTACACCGCCATCTACATATCCATGGAAATATCTGCGCCTCCATCTGTATAAACATGGAAATATCTACACGGTCATCTGTGTATAGATGGAAATATCAACATCGCCATCTGTACACTCATGGAAATAACTGTAACGCATTCAGTATAAACATGGAAATATCTACATCGCTATCTGTATAAACATGGAAATATCTCCACTGCTATCTCTATAACCATCGAAATATCTACACCGCCATCTGTATAAACATGGAAATACTTACAAAGTTATCTGTATAAACATGGATATATCTACACCGCCATCTGTATAAACATGGAAATATCTACACAGCCATGTGTATATACATGGAAATATCTACACCGCTATCTATATAAACATGGAAATAACTACACCGCTATCTGTATAAACATGGAAATATCTCCACTGCTTTATCTGTAATCATCGAAATATCTACACCGGCATCTGTATAAACATGGAAATACTTACAAAGTTATCTGTATAAACATGGAAATATCTACACCGCCAATTGTATAAACATAGAAATATCTACAGAGCCATGTGTACATACATGGAAATATCTACACCGCTCTCTATATAAACATGGAAATAAGTACAGCGCTATCTGTATATACATGGAAATACCTACACCACCATCTACATATCCATAGAAATATCTGCACCGCCATCTGTATAAACATGGAAATATCTACACGGTCATCTGTGTATAGATGGAAATATCAACACCGCCATCTGTACAAACATGGAAATATCTGCACCGCTATCTGTATAAACATGGAAATATCTACACCGCAATGTGTATAAACGTGGAAATATCTACACCGCTATCTCTATATACACGGTAATATCTAGACCGCCATCTGTATAAACATGGAAATACCTATACAGTCATCTGTGTAAACATGGAAATATCTACACCACCATCTGTATAAACATTGAAATATCTACAATGCCATCTGTATACACATGGAAATACCTACACGGCAATCTGTGTATAGATGGAAACATCAACACCGCCATCTGTACAAACATGGAAATATCTACACTTCTATCTCTATAAACATGGAAATATCTACACTGCGGTCTGTATAAACATGGAAATATCTACAACGGTATCTGTATAAACATGGAAATATCTACACCATGATCTGTATAAACATGGAAATATATACACCGCTATCTGGATAAACATGGAAATATCTGCACCACTATCTCTATAAACATGGAAATATCTACAAAGACATTTGTATAAACATGGAAATACCTACACAGTCATGTGTAGGAACATTTAGATATCTACACTGCCATCTGTATAAACATAGAAATAACTAAACAGCCCTCTGTATAAATATGGAAATATCTGCATAGGCATCTGTGTAAACATGGAAATATCTGCGCCGCTATCTGTATAAACATGGAAATACCTACACCGCTGTCTCTATAAACATGGAAATATGTACACCGCTATGTGTATAAACATGGAAATATCTCCACTGCTCTCTGTATAAACATGGAAATATCTCCACCGTTATCTGTATAAACATGGAAATATCTACAGCGCCATCTCTATAAACATTGAAATATCTACACTGCCATCTGTAAAAACATGGAAATATCTACACAGTCATCTGAATAAACATGGAAATATCTAAACCACCATCTGTATCAACATGGAAATACCTTCAATACCATCAGTATACACATGGAAATATCTACACAGACATCTGTATAAATATGGAAATACCTACACCGCCATCTCTATAAACATGAAAATATCTACGCCGCCATCTCTATAAACATGAAAATATCTACACTGCCATCTCCATAAAGATGGAAGTATCTACTCCGCCAGGTGTATAAACACGGAAATATCTACACCACCATCTGTGAAAACATGGAAATATCTACACCGCTATCTGTATAAACATGGAAATATCTACATCGCCATCTGCATATCCATGGAAATATCTACGCCGCCATCTGTATAAACATGGAAATATCTACACGGCCATCTGTGTATACATGGAAATATCAACACCGCCATCTGTACAAACATGGAAATATCTACACCGCTATCTCTATAAACATGGAAATATCTGCACTGCCATCTATATACACATGGAAATATCTACACAGCTATCTGTATAAACATGTAAATATCTACACTGCTATCTCTAAAAACATGGAAATATCTACACCGCCATCTCTATAAACATAAAAATATCTACACTGCCATCTCCATAAACATGGAACTAACTACTCCGCCATCTGTATAAACATGGAAACACCTACACCGCCATCAGTGTGAGTAAGGAAATATCTACAATTCCATCTGTATAAAGATATAAATATCTGCACCGCGAGCTGTATAAACATGGAAATATGTACATCGCTATCTGTATAACCGTGGAAATACCAACACCACTATCGGTATAAACATGGAAATATCTACAACGCCATCTATATAAACATGGAAATATCTACACCGCTATATCTATAAACATGGAGATAACTTCACCGCTATCTGTATAAACATGGAAATATCTACACCGCTATCTGTATAAACATGGAAATATCTACACCGCGATCTGTATAAACACGGAAATATCTACACCGCGATTTGTATAAACATAGAAATATCTTCACCACGATCTGTATAAACATGGAAATATCTACACCGCTATCTGTATAAACCTGGTAATATCTACACCACCATCTATATAAACATGGAAATATCTACACCGCTATCTGTGTAAACATGGAAATATCTACACCGATATCTGTAAAAACATGGAAATATCCACTCAGCTATCTGTATAAACATGGAAATATCTACACCGCTATCTGTATAAACATGGAAATATCTACACAGCCATCTGTATATACATGGAAATATCTACACCGCTATCTGTATAAACATGGAAATAACTACACCGCTATTTGTATAAACAAGGAAATATCTACACCGTGATCTGTATAAACATGGAAATATCTACACCGCCATCTCTATAAACATGGAAATATCTACAACCCTATCTGTATGAACATGGAAATATCCACACCGCTATCTCTATAAACATGGAAAAATCAACACCGCTATCTCTATAAACATGGAAATATCTACACCACGATCAGTATAAACATGGAAATATCTACACCGCTCTCTGTGTAAACATGGAAATATCTCCACTGCTATCTCTATAAACATCGAAATATCTACACCGACATCTGTATGAACATGGAAATACTGACAAAGTTCTCTGTATAAACATGGAAATATCTACACCGCCATCTGTATAAACATTTAAATATCTACACAGCCATGTGTACATACATGGAAATATCTACACCGCTATCTATGTAAACATGGAAATAACTACACCGCTATCTGTATAAACATGGAAATATCTACACCGCCATCTACATATCCATGGAAATATCTGCGCCACCATCTGTATAAACATGGAAATATCTACACGGTCATATGTGTATAGATGGAAATATCAACACCGCCATCTGTACAAAAATGGAAATATCTACACTGCTATCTCTATAAATATGGAAATATCTACACTGCGGTCTGTATAAACATGGAAATATCTACACCACGATCTGTATAATCGTGGAAATATATACACCGCTATCTGTATAAACATGGAAATATCTGCACCGCTATCTCTATAAACATGGAAATATCTACAAAGCCATCTGTATAAACATGGAAATACCTACACTGTCATGTGTAGGAACATGGAAATATCTACACTGCCATCTGTATAAACATAGAAATATCTAAAGAGCCCTCTGTATAAATATGGAAATATCTGCATAGGCATCTGTATAAACATGGAAATATCTGCAAAGCTATCTGTATAAACATGGAAATACCTACACCGCTGTCTCTATAAACATGGAAATATGTACACCGCTATGTGTATAAACATGGAAATATCTCCACTGCTGTCTGTATAAACATGGTACTATCTCCACCGTTATCTGTATAAACATGGAAATATCTACACCACCATCTGTATAAACATGGAAATATCTACAAAACCATCTGTATAAACATGGAAATATCTACACAGACATCTGTATAAATATGGAAATATCTACACCGCCAGCTGTATAAACATGGACATATCTACACTGCCATCTGTAGAAAGATGGATATATCTACACCGCTATCTCTATAAATATGGAAATATCTACACCGCCATCTCTATAAACATGAAAATATCTACACTGCCATCTCCATAAAGATGGAAGTATCTACTCTGACATGTGTATAAACACGGAAATATCTACACCACCATCTGTGTAAACATGGAAATATCTACACCGCTCTCTGTATAAACATGGAAATATCTACACCGCCATCTGCATGTCCATGGAAATATCTACGCCGCCATCTGTATAAACATGGAAATATCTACACGGCCATCTCTGTATAGACGGAAATATCAACACTGCCATCTGTACAAACATGGAAATATCTACAATGTGATCTCTATTCACATGGAAATATCTACACAGCCATCTTTGTAAACATGTAAATATCTACACCGCTATCTCCATAAACATGGAAATAACTACACCACTATCTCTATAGACATGGAAATATGCACACCGCCATCTGTATAAACATGGAAATACTTACAAAGTTATCTGCATAAACATGGAAATATCTACACCGTCATCTGTATAAACATGGAAATACCTAGACAGCCATCTGTATATACATGGAAATATCTACACCACCATCTGCATATCCATGGAAATCTCTATGCCGCCAGCTGTATAAACTTGGAAATATCTACACGGCCATCTGTGTATAGATGGAAATATCAACACCGCCATCTGTACAAATATGGAAATTTCTCCACCGCTATCTGTATAAACATGCAAATATCTAAACCGCGGTCTGTATAAACATTGAAATATCTACACCGCTATCTGTATAAACATGGAAATATATACACCGCCATCTATATAAACAAGGAAATATCTACACCGGGATCTTTATAAACATGGAAATATCTAAACCGCTATCTGTGTAAATATGGAAATATCTACACCGCTATCTCCATAAACATGGAAATATCTACAAGTCTCTCTGTATAAACATGGAAATAAATACACCGCTGTCTGTATAAACATTTAAATATCTATACCGCCCTCTGAATAAACACGGAAATATCGACACTGCTATCTCTATAAATATGGAAATATATACACCACTATCTCTATAAACATGGAAATATCTATGCCGCCATCTGTATAAACATGGAAATATCTACACAGCCATCTGCATAAACATGGAAATAACTACACCGCTATCTCTATACTTATGGAAATAATTACACAGCTATCTCTATAAACATGGAAATATCTAAACCGCCATCTCTATAAACCTGGAAATATCTACACTGACATATTTATAAACATGGAAATATCTACACCACCATCTCCATAAACATGGAACTATCTACACCACCATCTGTGTAAAATGGAAATATCTAAACCGCTATCTGTATAAACATGGACATATCTACACTGCTTTCTGTATAAAGATAGAAATATCTACTCCGTGAGCAGTATAAACATGGAAATATTTACACCGCTATCTGTATAAACATGGAAATAACAACACTGCTATCTGTATCAACATGGAAATATTTATACCGCTATCCGTATAAACATGGAAATATCTACACCACTATCTCTGTAAACATGGAAATTCCTGCACTGCCATCTCTATAAACATGGAAATATCTACACCACTATCTCTACAAACATATAAATATCTACACTGCCATTTCTATAAACATGGAAATATCTACAACGCCATCTGCATAAACATGGAAATATCTACACCGCAATCTGTATAAACATGGAAATATCTACGCCGCCGTCTGTATAAACATAGAAATATCTACACTGCCAACTGTGGAAAGATGGAAATGTCTACACCGCGATCTGTATAAACTTGGAAATATCTACACCGCTACTTGTATAAACATGGAAATATCTACACCGCTATCAGTATAAACATGGAAACATCAACACCACATTCTGTATAAAAATGGAAATATCTACACTGCTATCTGTATGAACATGGAAATATCTACACCGCTAACTGTATAAACTTGCAAATATCTACACCGAGATCTGTATAAATATGGAAATATTTACACAGCCATCTCTATAAACATGGAAATGTCTACACCACTATCTGTATAAACATGGAAATATCTACAAGGCTAACTCTATAAATATGGAAATGCCTAAACCGCCTTTGGTATAAACATGGAAATAACAACACAGTCATGTGTATAAACATGGAAATATCTACAGCGCCATGTGTGAAAACATGGAAATAGCTACACCGCCATCAGTATAAACATGGTAATATCTCCACCGATATCTGTATAAACATGGAAAAATCTACTCCACGATCTGTATAAACATGGAAATATCTCCACCGCTTTCTGTATAAACATGGAAACATCTACACCGCTATCTGTATAAACATGGAAATATCTACACCGCTATCTGTATAAACATGCAAATAATACAACGCTATCTGTGTAAACATGGAAATGTCTACTCGGCTATCTTTGTAAAGTAGGAAATATCTACACTGCAATCTGTGCAAAGATTTAAATATCTACACCACTCTCTGTGTAAACATGGTAATATCCACACCACTCTCTGTATAAACATGGAAATATCTACACTGCTATCTGTATAAACATGGAAATATCTACACTGCCATCTGTAAAAACGTGGAAATATCTACACCACCATCTGAATAAACATGGAAATATCTACATCGCTAACACTATATACATGGAAATATCTATACCGGTATCTCTATAACCATGGTAATATCTACACCGCTATCTGTATAAACAAGGAAATAACTCCACCGCTATCTGTATAAATATTGAAACATCTACACAGTTATATCTATAAACATGGAATTAGCTACACGGCTATCTGTTTAAACATGGAAATGTCTACAACGCTATCTGTGTAAACATGAGAATATCTACACCGCTATCTGTGTAAAGATGGAAATATCTGCTCCACAATCTGTGCAAAGATGGAAATATATACAACGCTATCTCTATAAACATGGAAATATCTTCACCGCTATCTGTATAAACATGGAAATATCTACACCGCTATCTCTATAATCATGCAAATATCTACACCGCCATCTGTAGAAACATGGAAATATCTACAGAGTCATCTGTATATACATGGAAATATCTACAACACCATCTCTATAGACATGGAAATATCTACACGACCATGTGTATACATGTGGAAATATCTACACAGCCATCAGTATAAACTTGGAAACATCTGCACCGCTATCTGTGTACACATGGAAATACCTACACCCCTATCTCTATAAACATGGAAATAACTACACCGCTATCTGTATAAAAATGGAAATATCTACACCACTATCTGCAGAAACACGGGAATTACTACACTGCCATCTATATAAAGATGGAAATATCTACACCGCGACCTGTATAAACATGGAAATATCTACAAAGCTATGTGTATAAACATGGAAATACCAACACCACTATCTGTATAAACTTGGAAATATCTGCAGCGCTGACTGTAAACATGGAAATATCTACCCAACTATCTCAATAAACATGGAAATACGTACACCGCCATCTCTATAAACATGGAATTATCTATACTACTATCTCTATAAACATAGAAATATCTACAACGCAATCTCAGTAAACATGGAAATATCTACACCTCCATCTGCATAAACATGGAAATATCTACAACGCGATCTGTGTAAAAATGGAAATATCTACATTTCTTCCTGTATAAACATGGAGATATCTACACCGCTATCTGAATAAATATGGAAATATCCACCGCTATCTCAATTAACATGGAAATGTCTACACAGATATCTGTATAAACATTGAAATATCAACATGGCTATCTGTATGAACTTGGAAATACCTACACTGCCTTCTGTATATACATGGAAATACCTAAACAGTCATCTGCATAAACATGGAAATATATACACCACTATCTGTATAAACATGGAAATATCTACACTGCCATCTGTATAAACATGGAAATATCCTCACAGCCATCTCTATAAACATGGAAATATCTACACCGCTATCCCTATAAACATGGAAATGTCGACACCGATATCTGTATAAACATGGAAATATCTACACCTACATCTGAATAAACATGGAAATATCTACACTGCCATCTGAATACACATGGAAAAGACTACACAGTCATCTGTATAAACATGGAAATATCTACACCGCTATCTCTATAAACATGGAAAACCTATACCGCTATCTGCATAAACATGGAAGTATCTACACCGCTATCTGCATAAACATGGAAATACCTACACTGACATCTCTATAAAGATGGAAATACCTACAGCGTGAGCTGTATAAACATGGAAATATCTACAATGCTATCTGTATTTCCATGGACATACCAACACCACTATCTCTATAAACGTGGAAATATCTACACCGCTATCTTTATAAATATGGAAATATCTATATCGCTATTTCTATAAACATGGAAATACCTACACCGCCATCTTTATGAACGTGGAAATATCTACACCGCTATCTCTATAAACATGAAAATGTCTTCACCGCTATCTGTAAAAACAAGGAATTATCTACATGGCCATTTCTATAAACATGGAAATATCTACGCCGCCATCTGTATAAACATGGAAATATCTACACAGTCATCTGTATGAACATGGAAATATCTACACCACTATCTGTATAAACAAGGAAATATCTACACTGCCATCTGTATAAACATGGAATTATCTACAAAGACATCTGTATAAACATGGAAATATCTACACCGCTATCTGTATAAACGTAGAAATAGCCACACCGCTATCTGTATAAACATGCATATATCTACACTGCCATCTGAATAAACATAGAAATATTTACACCGCTATCAGTGTAACTATGGAAATATATACACCACTATCTCTATAAACATGGAAATATCTACTCCGCCATCTGTATAAACATGGAAATATCTACACAGTCATCTGTATAAACATGGAAATATCTGCACCAGCATCTCTATAAACCTGGAAATATCTAGACTGCCATCTGTATAAACGTGGAAATATCTACACAGCCATCTGTATAAAGATGGAAATACCTACACCGCTTTCTCCATACACATGGAAATAATTACACAGCTATCTCTATAAACATGGAAATATCTACACCGCCATCTATATAAGCCTGGAAATATCTACACCGCCATCTTTATAAACATGAAAATTTCTACACCGCCATCTCCATAAACATGGAACTATCTACACCACCGTCTTTGTAAAAATGGAAATATCTTAACCGCTATCTCTATAAACATGTAAATGTCTACACTACCATCTGCATAAAGATGGAAATATCTACACCATGAGCTGTATAAACATGGAAATCTCTACACCGCTATCTGTATAAACATGGAAATATCTACACCAATATGTCTATAAACATTGAAATACCTACACCGCCATCTCTATAAACATGGAATTATCTACACCGGTATCTCTATAAAGATAGAAATATCTACACAGCCATCTGTATAAACATGGAAATATCTACGCCGCCATCTATATAAACTTAGAAATATCTACACTGCCATCTGTGGATAGATGGAAATGTCTACACCGCGATCTGTATAAACATGGAAATATCTACACAGCTATCTGTGTAAACATGGAAATATCTACACCGCTATCTGTATAAACATGGAAACATCTACAACAAGATCTGTATAAAAATGGAAATATCTACACCGCTATCTGTATAAATATGGAAATATCTACACCGCTATCTCTATAAACATGGAAATGTCTACACCGCTATGTGTATAAACATGGAAATATCTACACGGCTAAGTCTATAAATATGGAAATATCTAAACTGCCTTCTGTATAAACATGGAAATGACTACACAGTCATCTGTATAAACATGGAAATATCTACACCGCCATCTGTGAAAACATGGAAACATCTACACCGCCATCTGTATAAACATGGAAATATGTACACCGCCGTCTGTGAAAACATGGAAATATCTACACCGCCATCTGTATAAACATGGAAATATCTACACCGCCATCTCTATAAACATGGAAATATCTCGACCGCTATCTGTATAAACATGGAAATATCTACACCGCTATCTCTATAATCATGCAAATATCTACACCGCCATCTGTGGAAACATGGAAATATCTACACAGTCATCTGTATATACATGGAAATATCTACAACACCATCTCTATAGACATGGAAATATCTACACGACCATGTGTATACATGTGGAAATATGTACACAGCCATCAGTATAAACGTGGAAACATCTGCACCGCTATCTGTATACACATGGAAATACCTACACCCCTATCTCTATAAACATGGAAATAACTACACCGCTATCTGTATAAAAATGGAAATATCTACACCACTATCTGCAGAAACACGGGAATTACTACACTGCCATCTATATAAAGATGGAAATATCTACACCGCGACCTGTATAAACATGGAAATATCTACAAAGCTATGTGTATAAACATGGAAATACCAACACCACTATCTGTATAAACTTGGAAATATCTGCAGCGCTGACTGTAAACATGGAAATATCTACCCAACTATCTCAATAAACATGGAAATACGTACACCGCCATCTCTATAAACATGGAATTATCTATACTACTATCTCTATAAACATAGAAATATCTACAACGCAATCTCAGTAAACATGGAAATATCTACACCTCCATCTGCATAAACATGGAAATATCTACACCGCGATCTGTGTAAAAATGGAAATATCTACATTTCTTCCTGTATAAACATGGAGACATCTACACCGCTATCTGAATAAATATGGAAATATCCACCGCTATCTCAATTAACATGGAAATGTCTACACAGATATCTGTATAAACATTGAAATATCTACATGGTTATCTGTATGAACTTGGAAATATCTACACTGCCTTCTGTATATACATGGAAATACCTAAACAGTCATCTGCATAAACATGGAAATATATACACCACTATCTGTATAAACATGGAAATATCTACACTGCCATCTGTATAAACATGGAAATATCCTCACAGCCATCTCTATAAACATGGAAATATCTACACCGCTATCCCTATAAACATGGAAATGTCGACACCGATATCTGTATAAACATGGAAATATCTACACCTACATCTGAATAAACATGGAAATATCTTCACTGCCATCTGAATACACATGGAAAAGACTACACAGTCATCTGTATAAACATGGAAATATCTACACCGCTATCTCTATAAACATGGAAAACCTATACCGCTATCTGCATAAACATGGAAGTATCTACACCGCTATCTGCATAAACATGGAAATACCTACACTGACATCTCTATAAAGATGGAAATACCTACAGCGTGAGCTGTATAAACATGGAAATATCTACAATGCTATCTGTATTTCCATGGACATACCAACACCACTATCTCTATAAACGTGGAAATATCTACACCGCTATCTTTATAAATATGGAAATATCTATATCGCTATTTCTATAAACATGGAAATACCTACACCGCCATCTTTATGAACGTGGAAATATCTACACCGCTATCTCTATAAACATGAAAATGTCTTCACCGCTATCTGTAAAAACAAGGAATTATCTACATGGCCATTTCTATAAACATGGAAATATCTACGCCGCCATCTGTATAAACATGGAAATATCTACACAGTCATCTGTATGAACATGGAAATATCTACACCACTATCTGTATAAACAAGGAAATATCTACACTGCCATCTGTATAAACATGGAATTATCTACAAAGACATCTGTATAAACATGGAAATATCTACACCGCTATCTGTATAAACGTAGAAATAGCCACACCGCTATCTGTATAAACATGCATATATCTACACTGCCATCTGAATAAACATAGAAATATTTACACCGCTATCAGTGTAACTATGGAAATATATACACCACTATCTCTATAAACATGGAAATATCTACTCCGCCATCTGTATAAACATGGAAATATCTACACAGTCATCTGTATAAACATGGAAATATCTGCACCAGCATCTCTATAAACCTGGAAATATCTAGACTGCCATCTGTATAAACGTGGAAATATCTACACAGCCATCTGTATAAAGATGGAAATACCTACACCGCTTTCTCCATACACATGGAAATAATTACACAGCTATCTCTATAAACATGGAAATATCTACACCGCCATCTATATAAGCCTGGAAATATCTACACCGCCATCTTTATAAACATGAAAATTTCTACACCGCCATCTCCATAAACATGGAACTATCTACACCACCGTCTTTGTAAAAATGGAAATATCTTAACCGCTATCTCTATAAACATGTAAATGTCTACACTACCATCTGCATAAAGATGGAAATATCTACACCATGAGCTGTATAAACATGGAAATCTCTACACCACTATCTGTATAAACATGGAAATATCTACACCAATATGTCTATAAACATTGAAATACCTACACCGCCATCTCTATAAACATGGAATTATCTACACCGGTATCTCTATAAAGATAGAAATATCTACACAGCCATCTGTATAAACATGGAAATATCTACGCCGCCATCTATATAAACTTAGAAATATCTACACTGCCATCTGTGGATAGATGGAAATGTCTACACCGCGATCTGTATAAACATGGAAATATCTACACAGCTATCTGTGTAAACATGGAAATATCTACACCGCTATCTGTATAAACATGGAAACATCTACAACAAGATCTGTATAAAAATGGAAATATCTACACCGCTATCTGTATAAATATGGAAATATCTACACCGCTATCTCTATAAACATGGAAATGTCTACACCGCTATGTGTATAAACATGGAAATATCTACACGGCTAAGTCTATAAATATGGAAATATCTAAACTGCCTTCTGTATAAACATGGAAATGACTACACAGTCATCTGTATAAACATGGAAATATCTACAACGCCATCTGTGAAAACATGGAAACATCTACACCGCCATCTGTATAAACATGGAAATATGTACACCGCCGTCTGTGAAAACATGGAAATATCTACACCGCCATCTGTATAAACATGGAAATATCTACACCGCCATCTCTATAAACATGGAAATATCTCCACCGCTATCTGTATAAACATGGAAATATCTCCACCACTATCTGTATAAACATGGAAATATCTGCACAGCGATCTCTATAAAAATGGAAATATCTACACTGCTAATTGTATAAACATGGAAATAACTACAAAGCTATCAGTCTAAACATGGAAATATCCAGACAGCTATCTGTGTAAACATGGAAATATCTACACCGCTATCTGTGTAAAGATGGAAACAGCTACACCGCTATCTTTATAAACATCGAAATATCTGCACTACTATGTCTATAAACATGGAAATATCTACAACACTATCTGTGTAAACATGGAAATATCTACACCGCTATCTGTGTAAACATTGAAATATGTACACCGCTATCTGTGTAAAGATGGAAATATCTACAACGCAATCTGTGCAAAGATGGAAATATCTACACCGCTATCTCTTGTAAACATGGAAATATCTACACTGCTATCTCTATAAACATGAAAATATCTACACTGCTGTCTGTATAAACATGGAAATATCTACACCACTATCTGTATAAACATGGAAATATCTACAACACTATCTGTGTTAACACGGAAGTAAATACACCGCTATCTGTGTAAACATGGAAATATGTACACAGCTATCTGTATAAACATGGAAATTTCTGCAACACTATCTGTATAAACACGGAAATATCTCCACCGCTATCTGTATAAACATGGAAATATCTACATTGCTATCTTTATAAACATGGAAATATCTACAACACTATCTGTATCAACATGGAAATAACTGCAACACTATCTGTATAAACATGGAAATATCTACACCGCTATCTGTATAAACTTGGAAATATCTACACCACGATCTGTATAAACATGGAAATATTTTCACCGCTATCTGTATAGACATGGAAACATCTACACCGCTATCTGCATAAACATGGAAATATTAACACCGCTATCTGTATAAACCTGGAAATATCTACAATGCTATCTGTGAATACATGGAAATATATAAACAGCTATCTGTGTAAACATGGCAATAACTACCGCAATCTGTGCAAAGATGGAAATATCTACAACGCTATGTCTATAAACGTGGAATTATATGCACCGCTCTCTGTATAAACATGGAAATATCTACAACGCTATCTGTATAATCATGGAAATATCTACAAGGCTATCTCTATAAATATGGAAATATCTACACCGCCATCTGTATAAAGATGGAAATATCTACACCGTGAGCTGTATAAACATGGAAATATCTACACCGCTATCTGTATAAACATGGAAATAGCAACACCACTATCTGTATAAAAATGGAAATATCTACAACGCTATCTGTATAAACATGGAAATATCTACACCACTATCTCTATAAACATGGAAATACCTACACCGCCATCTCTATAAACATGGAGATATCTCCACCGATATCTCTATAAACTTAGAAAAATGTACACTGCCATCTCTATAAACATGAAAATATCTACACCGCCATCAGCAGAAACATGGAAATAACTACACCGCCGTCTGTATAAATATGGAATTATCTACACAGCCATCTCTATAAACGTAGAAATATCTACACTGCCATCTGTACAAAGATGGTAATATCTTCACCGAGATCCACATAAACATGGAAATATCTACACCTCAACCTGTATAAACATGGAAATATCTACACCGCTATCTGCATAATCATGGAAATACCTATACTGCCATCTGTATAAACATGGAAATACCGGCACCGCGAGCAGAATAAACATGGAAATGTCTACACCGCTATGTGTATAAACATGGAAATATCAACACCACTATCTATATAAGCATGGAAATATCTACACCGCTATCTGAATAAACTTGGAAATATCAACACCACTATCTTTATAAACATGGAATTACCTACACCACCATCTCTATAAACATGGAATTATCTACACCGCTATCTCTATAAACATAGAAATATCTACACCGCCATCTCTATAAACATGGAAATGTGTACACCGCCGTCTGCATAAAAATGGAAATATCTACACCGCGATCTGTATAAACATGGAAATATCTACACCTCTACCTGTATAAACATGCAAATATCCACACCACTATCTGTATAAACATGGAAATATCTACACCGCTATCTGTATAAACTTGGAAATATCTACACCGCCATCTGTACAAAGAGGGAAATATCTCCATGGCCATCTGTATAAACATGGAAAGATCTCCACCACTATCTGTATAAACATGGAAACATCTACAACGCTATCTGTATAAACATGGAAATATCTACAACACTATCTGTGTAAACATGGAAATATCTACACAGCTATCTGTGTAAACATGGAAATATGTACACCGCTATCTGTGTAAAGATGGAAATATCTACAACGCAATCTGTGCAAATATGGAATTATCTACACCACCATCTCTGTAAACATGGAGATATCTACAGCGCTATCTGTATAAACATGGAAATATCTACACCACTATCTGTATAAACATAGAAATATCTACACCACTGTCAGTATAAACATGGAAATATCTACACCACCATCTGTATAAACATGGAAATAACTATACCGCCTTCTGAATAAACATGGAAATATCTACACCGCTATCTGTATAAATATGGAAATATCTACACCGCTATCTCCAAAAACATGGAAATATCTACACCACAATCTGTATAAACATGGAAATATCTCCACTGCTATTGTATAAACATGGAAACATGTCCACCGCTATCTGTATAAACATGGAAACATCTACACCGCTATCTGTATAAACATGGAAACATATACACCACGATCTGTATAAAAATGGAAATATCTACACCGCCATCTGTATAAACATGAAAATATCTTCACCGCCCTCTGTATAAACATAGAAATATCTACACTGCCATCTCTATAAACATGGAAATACCAACACAGTTATCTGTATAAACATGGAAACATCTACACCACTATCAGTGTAAACATGGAAATATCTACACCGCAATCTGTGTAAACATGGTAATATCTACACCGCTATCTTTGCAAAGATGGAAATATCTACACCGCAATCTGTGCAAAGATGGAAATATCTAAACCGCTATCTGTGTAAACATGGTAATATCTACACCACTGTGTGTATAAACATGTAAATATCCCACCGCTATCTGTATATACATGGAAATATCTATGCCGCCATCTGTAAAAACATTTAAATATCTACACCGCAATCTGTATAAACATGGAAATACCTACACAATCATCTGTATAAACATGGTGACATTGACACAGCTATCTGTATAGTCATGGAAATATCTACACGGCTATCAGTATAAACATGGAAATATCTACATCGCTATCTGTGTAAATATGGAAATGTCTACACAGCTATCTGTGAAAACATGGAAATATCTACACCGCTATTTTTGTAAAGATGGAAATATCTTCACTGCAATCTGTGCAAACATGGAAATATTTACACCGCTATCTCTATAAACATGGAAATATCTGCACCGGTATCTGTATAAACATGAAAATATCTACATCACTATCAGTGTAAACATGGAAATATCTAGACAGCTATCTGTGTAAACATGGAAATATCTACACCGCTATCTGTGTAAAGATGGAAATACCTACACCGCAATCTGTGCAAAAATGGAAATATCTACACGGCTATCTCTATAAAGATGGAAATAGCTGCACTGCTATCAGTATAAACATGGGAATGTATGCACCGCTATCTCTATAAACATGGAAGTGTCTACACCGCTATCTCTATAAATATGGAAATAGCAACATTGCTATCTGTATAAACATGGAAATATCTACACCGCCATCTTTGAAAACATGGAAATATCTACAATGTCATCTGTATAAACATGGAAATATCTACACCTCAATCTGTATAAACATGGAAATATCTACACTGCCATCTGTATACACATGGAAATATCTACACAGTCATCTGTTTAAACATGGAAATATCTACACTGCTATCTCTATAAACATGGAAATACCTACACCGCTATCTGTATAAAAATGGAAATATTTACCCGGCTATCTGCTTAAACATGTAAATATCTACACTGCCATCTGTATAAAGATGGAAATATCCACACCGCGAGCTGTATAAACATGGAAATATCTACACCGCTATCCGTATAAACATGGACATACCAACACCACTATCCCTATAAACATGGAACTATCTACACCACTATCTGTATAAATATGGAAATATCTGCACCGCTATTTCTATAAACATGGAAATACCTACACCGCCATCTTTATACACATGGAAATATCTACACAGTTATCTCTATAAACATAGAAATATCTACACCGCCATCTCCACAAACATGGAAATATCCACACCGCCATCTGCATAAACATGGAAATATCTTCACCAGCTTCTGTATAAACATGGAAATATCTGCACCGCCATCTGTATAAACATAGAAATGTCTACACTGCCATCTTTATAAACATGGAAATACCAAACACAGTTATCTGTATAAACATGGAAACATCTACACCACTATCTGTGTAAACATGGAAATATCTACACTGCTATCTGTGTAAACATGGAAATATCTACACCGCTATCTTTGTAGAGATGGAAATATCTACACCGCAATCTGTGCAAAGATGGAAATATGTAAACCGCTATCTGTGTTAACATGGTAATATCTTCACCGCTGACTGTAAAAACATGGAAATATCGACACCGCTATCGGTATATACATGGAAATATCTACACCGCCATCTGTAAAAACATGGAAATATCTACACCGCAGTCTGTATAAACATGGAAATACCTACACAGTCATCTGTATAAACATGGTAACATCTACACAGCTATCTGTATAGTCATGGAAATATCTACACCGATATCAGTATAAACATGGAAATATCTACAACGCTATCTGTGTAAACATGGAAATGTCTACACAGCTATCTGTGTAAACATGGAAATATCTACACCACTATTTGTGTAAAGACAGAAATATCTTCACCGTAATCTGTGCAAACATGGAAATATTTACACCGCTATCTCTATAAACATGGAAATATCTGCACCGCTATCTCTATAAACATGGAAATATCTACACCGCTATCTCTGTAAACATGGAAATATCTACACCACCATCTGTATAAACATGGAAGTATCTACACAGTCATCTGTATATACATGGAAATATCTGCAACACCATCTCTATAAACATGGAAATATCTACACTGCCATGTGTATACACATGGAAATATCTACACAGCCATCAGTATAAACTTGGAAACATCTGCACCGCTATCTGAATACACATGGAAATAACTACACCGCTATCTCTATAAACATGGAAAGATCTACACTGCTATCTGTATAAACATGGAAATATCTACACCGCTATCTACATGAACATGGAAATACCTACACTGCCATCTGTATAAACATGGAAATATCTACAACGCGAGCTGAATAAACATGGAAATGTCTACACCGCTATGTGTATAAACATGGAAATATCAACACCACTATCTGTATAAACATGGAAATATCTACACCGCTATCAGAATAAACATGGAAATATCTACACCACTATCTTTATAAACATGGAAACACCTACTCCACCATCTCTATAAACGTGGAATTATCTACACCGCTATCTCTATCAACATAGAAATATCTACACCGCCATCTCTATAAACATGGAAATATCTACACCGCCATCTGCATAAACATGGAAATATCTACACCGCGATCTGTATAAACATGGAAATATCCACACCTCTACCTGTATAAACATGCAAATATCTACACCGCTATCTGTATAAACATGGAAATACCTACACTGCTATCTGTATAAACTTGGAAATATCTACACCGCCATCTGTGCAAATATGGAAATATCTACACCGCTATCTCTGTAAACATGGACATATCTAAACCGCTATCTGTACAAACATGGAAATATCTACACCACTATCTGTATAAACGTGGAAATATCTACACCACTATCAGTATAAACATAGAAATATCTGCACCACCATCTGTATAAACATGGAAATATCTACAACACCATCTGAATAAACATGGAAATATCTGCACCGCTATCTGTATAAAGATGGAAACATCTACACCGCTATCTTTATAAACATAGAAATATCTGCACTACTATCTCTATAAACATGGAAATATCTTCAACACTATCTGTGTAAACATGGAAATATCTACACCGCTATCTGTGTAAACATGGAAATATGTACACCGCTATCTGTGTAAAGATGGAAATATCTACACCGCAATCTGTGCAAAGATGGAAATATCTACACCGCTATCTCTGTAAACATGGAAATATCTACACTGCTATCTCTATAAACATGAAAATATCTACACTGCTGTCTTTATAAACATGGAAATATCTACACCACGATCTGTATAAACATGGAAATATCTACACCGCTATCTGTATAAACATGGAAAATCTACAACAGTATCTCTGTAAACATGTAGATATCTACACAGCTATCTGTGTAAACTTGGAAATAACTACACCGCTATCTGTATAAACATGGAAATATCTACAACAGGATCTGTAAAAACATGGAAATATCTAAACCGCTATCTGTATAAATATGGAAATATCTACACCACTATATCTACAAACATGGAAATATCTACACCACCATCTCTATAAACATGGAAATATATACACTGCCGTCTGTATACACATGGAAATATCTACACAGCCATCTATATAAACATGGAAATATCTACACTGCTGTCTCTATAAACATGGAAATACCTACACAGCTATCTCTAAAAACACGGAAATGTCTACTCCGCAATCTCAATAAACATGGAAATATCTACACCGCAATCTCTATGAACATGAAAATATCTACACCGCCATCTCCATAATCATTGAACTAACTACACCACCATCTGTAAAAAAGTGGAAATATCTACACCTCTTTCTGTATAAACATGGAAACATCTACACTGCCATCTGTATAAAGATGCAACTGTCTATACCGTGAGCAGTTTAAACATGGAAATATCTAAACCACTATCAGTATAAACATAGAAATATCAACTCCTCTATGGGTATAAATGTGGCAATATATACACCGCTGTCTGTATAAACATGGAAATATCTAAAACACTATCTCTATAAACATGGAAATACCTACACCGCCATTTCAATAATAATGGAAATATCTACACCGATATCTGCATAAGCATGGACATATCTACACCGCTATCTGTATAAACATGGAAATATCTACACCGCTATCTGTATAAATTTGGAAATATCTACACCGCTATCTCTATAAACATGGAAATGTCTACACTGCTATTGGTATAAACATGGAAATATCTAAACCGATATCTCTATAAACATGAAAATATCTACACCAACATCTCTATAAACATGGAAATATCTACAACGCTATCTGTATAAACATGGAAATTCCTACACCGCTGTCTGTGTAAACATGGAAATATCTACACCGCTATCCTTATAAACATGGAAATATCAACACCACTATCCGTAAAAACATGGAAATATCTACACCGCTATCACTATAAACATGGAAATAACTGCAACGCTATCTGTGCAAACATGGAAATATTTACACCGCTATCTGTGTAAACATGGAAATATGTACAACACTGTCTGTATGAAGATGGAAATATCTACACTGCTATCTGTATAAATATGGAAATACCTACACCGCTATCCACATAAACATGGAAATAACTACACCGCTATCTGTATAAACATGGAAATATCTACACCGCTATCACTGTAAACATGGAAATATCAACACCGCTATCCTTATAAACATGGAAATATCTGCACTGCTATCTGTATAAACATGGAAATATCTACACTGCTAACTCTATAAACATGGAAATATCTACACCGATATCTGTATAAACATGGAAATATCTACACCGCCATCTCTATAAACTAGGAAATATCTACACCACCATCTGCATAAACATGGAAATATCTACACCGCTATCTGTATAAACGTGGAAATGTCTACAACGCTATTTGTATAAACGTGGAAATATCTACATCGATAAGTGTAAAAACGTGGAAATATCTCCACCGCTTTCTGTATAAACGTGGAAATATATACACCGCTATCTGTATAAACGTGGAAATATCTACACCGCTATCTGTATAAACATGGAAATGTCTACATCGCTATCTGCATAAAGATGAAATATCTCCACCGCTGTCTGTATAGACATGCAAATATCGACACCGCTATCTGTATAAACATGGAAATATCTACACCGCTATCTGTATAAACATGGAAAATCTACAACAGTATCTCTGAAAACACGTAGATATCTACACAGCTCTCTGTGTAAACTTGGAAATAACTACACCGCTATCTGTATAAACATGGAAATATGTACAACAGGTTCTGTAAAAACATGGAAATATCTAAACCGCTATCTGTATAAATATGAAAATATCTACACCACTATCTCTACAAACATGGAAATATCTACACCACCATCTCTATAAACATGGAAATATATACACTGCCGTCTGTATACACATGGAAATATCTACACAGCCATCTATATAAACATGGAAATATCTACACTGCTGTCTCTATAAACACGGAAATACCTACACAGCTATCTCTAAAAACATGGAAATAACTACTCCGCAATCTCAATAAACATGGAAATATCTACACCGCCATCTCAATGAACATGAAAATATCTACACCGCCATCTCCATAATCATAGAACTACCTACACCACCATCTGTAAAAAAGTGGAAATATCTTCACCTCCTTCTGTATAAACATGGAAACATCTACACTGCAATCTGTATAAAGATGGAAATATCTATACCGTGAGCGGTATAAACATGGAAATATCTAAACCACTATCTGTATAAACATAGAAATATCAACTCCGCTATGGGTATAAATGTGGCTATATCTACACCGCTGTCTGTATAAACATGGAAATATCTAAACCACTATCTCTATAAACATGGAAACACCTACACCGCCATCTCTATAAACATGGAAATATCTACACCGATATCTGCATAAGCATGGACATATCTACACCGCTATCTGTATAAACATGGAAATATCTACACCGCTATCTGTATAAATATGGAAATATCTACACCGCTATCTCTATAAACATGAAAATGTCTACACCGCTATCGGTATAAACATGGAAATATCTAAACCGATATCTCTATAAACATGAAAATATCTACACCAACATCTCTATAAACATGGAAATATCTACAACGCTTTCTGCATAAACATGAAAATATCTACACTGCCATCTGTATACACAAGGAAATATATACAAAGCCATCCCTATAAACATGGAAATATCTACAACGCTATCTCTATAAACATGGAAATACCTACACCGCTATCTGTATGAACATGGAAATATCTACATCGCTATCTCTGTAAACAAGGAAATATCTACTCCGCCATCTCTATAAACATGAAAATATCTACACTGCAATCTCTATAAACATGGAAGTATCTACACAGCCAACTTTATAAACATGGAAATATCTACACTGCCATCTGTATAAACATGGAAATATCTACACTGCCATCTGTATTAAGATGGAAATATCTACATCACCATCTGTATAAATATGGAAACAGCTACACCGCTATCTCTATAAACATGGAAATAGCTAGACAGTCATCTGTATAAACATGGAAATATCTACACCGCCATGTGTATAAACATGGAAACATCTACACAGCCATCTATATAAACATGGAAATATCTACACCGCTATCTGTGTAAAGATGGAAATATCTACACCGCAATCTGTGCAAAGATGGAAATATCTACTCCGCTATCTCTGTAAACGTGGAAATACCTACACTGCTATCTGTATAAACATGGAAATATCTACACCGCTATCTGTATAAATATGGAAATGTCTACACTGCTATCTCTATAAACATGGAAATAACTACACCGCTATCTGTATAAGCATGGAAATATATACACCGCTATCTCTATAAACATGGAAATATCTACAGTGCCATCTGTATAAACATGCAAATATCTGCACAGTCATCTGTATAAACATGGAAATATCTACACTACCATCTCTATAAACATGTAAATATGTATAGCACTCACTGTATAAAGATGCAAATATCTACACCGCTATCTGTATAAACATGGAAATATCTACATCGCTATCTGTATAAATATGGAAATATTTACACCGCTATCTCTATAAACATGGAAATATCTACACCGCTATTTCTATACACAGGGAAATATCTACACCAACATCTGTATAAACATGGAAATATCTACACAGTCATCTTCATAAACATGGAAATATCTACACTGCCATCTGTATAAACATGGAAATACCTACTCAGCCCTCTTTATACACATGGAAACATCTGCACAGCAATCTGTGTAAACATGTAAATATCTACACCGCTATCTGTATAAACAGGGAAATATCTACACCGCTATCACTATAAACATGGAAATATCTACACCACTGTGTGTATAAGCATAAAAATATTTCCACTGCTATCTCTATCAACAGAGAAATAACTACACCGCTATCTGTATACACATGTAAATATCTACACCACTATCTGTATAAACATGGAAATATCTACACTGCTATCTCTATAAACATGGAAATATCTACACCGTTATCTGTATAATCATGGAAATATATACAGCACTATCTGTATAAACATGGAAACTTCTACACCACGATCTACATGAACATGGAAAGATCTACACCGCTATCTCTATAAACATGTAAATATCTACACTGCTATCTGTATAAACATGGAAATATCTACACCACTATCTGTATTAACATGGAAATATCCACACTGCCATCTGTATAAATATGGAAATATTTACACCGCTATCTCCATTAACATGGAAATATCGACACCGCCATCTGTATAAACATGGAAACAACTACACAGCTATCTCTATAAACGTGGAAATATATACACCGCCATCTCAACAAACATGGAAATATCTACAGCGCCATCTACATAAACAAGGAAATATCTACACTGCCATCTATATAAACATGGAAATATCTACACCACCAACTGTATAAACTTGGAAATATCTACACCGCCATCTGTATAAACATGGAAAAAGCTACACAGTCATCTGTATAAACATGGAAATATCTACATCACCTTCTCTATAAACATGGAAACATCTACACCGCCATCTCTATAAACATGAAAATATCTACACCTCCATCTCCATAAACATGGAACTATCTACACAGCCATTTGTGTAAACATGGAAATATGTACACCTCTATCTGTATAAACATGGAAATATCTACACTACCATCTTTATAAACATGGAAATATCTTCATCGTGACCTGTATAAACATGGAAATATCTACACCGCTATCTCTATAAACGTGGAAATATCTACAGCGCTATCTCTATAAACATTGAAATATCTACACCGCTATCTCTATAAACATGGAAATATGTACACCGCCATCTCTGTAAACATGGAAATATTTACACCGCTATCTACATAAACTAGGAAATATCTACACCGCCATCTATATAAACATGCAAATATCTAAACCGCCATCTGTATAAACATGGAAATATCTACACTGCCGTCTGTAGAAAGGTGAAAATACCTACACCACAATCTTTATAAACATGGAAATATCTACACCGCTATCTGTATAAACATGGAAATATCTACATATCTATCTCTATAAACATGGAAATATCTACACCAGGATCTGTGTAAACATGGAAATATGTACACCGCTATCTGCTTAAACATGGAAATATCTACACCGCTATCTCTATAAATATGGAAATATCTATACCACTATCTCTATAAACATGGAAATATCTACATCGCTATCTGTATAAACATGGAAACATATCCACCGCTGTCTGTATAAACATGGAAATATCTGCACCGCTATGTGTATAAACATGGAAATATCTACACCGCTATCTGTATAAACATGGAAATACCAACACCGCTATCTGCATAAACATGGAAATGTCTACACCGCTATCTGTGTAAACATGGAAATATCTATACCGCTATCTCTATAAATATGGAAATATCTACACCGCTATCTGTATAAACATGGAAATGTCTACACCGCTATCTGTATAAAGATGGAAATATCTACACCTCTATCTCTATAAACATGGAAATATCTACACCGCTATCTCTATAAAGATAGAAATATCTACACAATCATCTGTATAAACATGGAAATATCTACACCACCATCTGTATAAACATGGAAATATCTATACTGCCATCTGTATAGACATGGAAATACCTAAACCGTTATCTGTATAAATATGGAAACATCTACACCACTATCCCCATAAACATGGAAATATCAACAACGCTATCCAAATAAACATGGAAATATCTACACCGCTATCTGCTTCAACATGGAAATATCTATACCACTATCACTATATACATGGAAATAACTACACCGCCATCTCTATAAACATGGAAGTACCTACACCGCCATCTCTATAAACATGGAAACATCTATACCACCATGTATATAAACTTGGAAATATCTACACCGCCATCGGCACAAACATGGAAATATCTACACCGCCGTCTGCATAAACATGGAAAAATCTACACCGACATCTGTATAAACATGGAAATATCTGCAGCGCTATCTGTGTAAACATGGAAATATCTGCACTGCTATATGTGGAAACACGGAAATATTTACATCACTATCTGTATAAACATGGAAATATCTACACCGTTATCTCTATAAACATGGAATTATCTACACCGCTATCTCTATAAACATGGAAATATCTACACCGCTATCTCTATAAACATGGAAATATCTACACAGCTATCTCTATAAAGATGGAAATATCTACACCGCCATCTGTATAAACATGCAAATATCTACACAGTCATCTGTATAAACATGGAAATATCTACACCACCATCTCTATAAACATGGAAATATCAAGACTGCCATCTCTATACGCATGGAAATATCTACACAGCCATCTGTATAAACATGGAAATATCTACACCGCTATCTCTATAAACATGGAAATATCTACATGGCTATCTGTATAAACATGGAAATATCTACATCACTATCTGTATAAACATGGAAATATCTCCACCGCTATCTCTATAAATATGGAAATATCTACACCGCTGTCTGTATAAACATGGAAATATCTACACCGCTATCTGTATAATCATGGAAATACCTACACTGCTATCTGTATAAACATGGATATATCTACAACGCTATCTGTTTAAACATGGAAATATCTACAATGCTATCTGTGTAAACATGGAAATATCTACACAGCTATCTGTGTAAACTGGGAAATATCTACACCACTATCTGTGTAAAGATGGAAATACCTACACCGCAATCTGTGAAAATATGGAAATATCTACACCGCTATCTCTGTAAACACGGAAATATCAACACCACCATCTGCATAAACATGGAAATATCTACACTGCCATCTGTATAAACATGGAAATATCTACACAGCCATCTCTATAAACATGGAAATATCTACACAGCCATCTGTATTAACATGGAAATATCTACACCGGTATCTGTATAAACATGGAAATACCTACACCGCTATCTGTATAAACATGAAAATATCAACACCGCTATCTGCATAAACATGGAAATATCTACACCGCTATCCGTATAAACATGGAAATATCTACACCGCTATCACTATAAACATGGAAATACCTACACCACTATCACTATAAACATGGAAATATCGACACTGCTATTTGTATAAGTATGCAAATATCTACACCGCTATCTCTATAAACATGGAAATATCTTCCCCACTATGTGTATAAACATGGAAATGTCTACACCGCTATCTCAATAAACATGGAAATATCTACACCGCCATCTGTATAAACATGGAACTATCTACACCGCTACCTGTATAAAAATGGAAACATCTTCACAGCTATCTTTAAAAACATGGAAATATCTACACCGCGATCTGTAGAAACATGGAAATACCTACACCGCTATCTGTATAAACATGGAAATATCTACACCTCTGTCTCTATAAACATGGAAATATCTACACCGCTATCTCTATAAAGATGGAAATATCTACACCGCCATCTTTAAAAACATGGAAATATCTACACACTCATGTGTATAAACATGGAAATATCTACACACTCCTCTGTATAAACATGGAAATATCTACACCATCATCTGTATAAACATGGAAATATCTACACTGCCAGGAGCTCAAGAGCAGCCTGGGCAATAGAGCAAGGCCTCATCTCTACAAAAAAATAAGAAATATTAGCTGGCCATGGTGGTGTCCACCTGTAGTCCCAGCTTCTTGGGAGGCTGAGGTGGGAGGATCCACGGAGCCCAGGAGTTAAAGGCTGCAGTGAGCTTGGATAACGACTGCACTCCAGCCTGGATGACAGAACAAGAACCTGTTTCAAAAAAGATAAAAGAAAAAAAAACCTAAAAACTAAAAACTGGATGTAGTTTGCTAGTAACTAAACAGCAAATTAATTGTAACATGCTTACATATCAACGATGTCTTTCTTCTTTGATCATAAACCTGCTCACTAAGAAGCTGCTGAAGTCCATGGTAGTGACAGGTACATGTCTGCATCCTTGTCCTGACATGCATCTTCTTTGATTGTCCCCATCTGTGTCTCCGACTGGCACTGCCGAACCGTCTTGCTACCTGATCAATGTTGTACTGAACCGGACTGCTAACTGATCAATGTTGTCGAGCTCACTGCACAAAGCTGTTCTTACAAGGTAGATTTCTGCCTGGAATAGCCATACTTACACTGTTTATATTCCTTACTCCTGACCCATCCAACGCAGCAGAAGTTCTATTTATTGCCATAGAAACATAGGTCATTTGGAAACACCTCCTTCATTTCTATGGAATGTTCAAACATTTCTGACATTTTGGACTCTGTTCTAGCCTCTTGTTAAATATATCCAGAAAAGAGACAAAGCTTTATGGGGGGGCTATATGCACACATATGCTATAGAATAAGCTATCTAAATGCTTAAAAATACTTTCCATCTGTCACCGCACCTTAATAGGTACACAGAAATTAAGTATGTGTATATCTGTCTGTATAGATACGTATAAATATATATCCCCAAAACAAAAACTCAGTCTCTTACTTATACATAGGTAGAATATAGGTGAATATACATATACATTTATAGGTAGAACAAAAAAACCCTCAGCCTCTTTAGGGCCATGTGTTTCCTCTGAGTAATTGTCACAATTAATTAAAATACATGTGTATGCCTTTTTAGATAAATTTCATCAGACCAGTTTCTGTCTGGTTGGAAAATAATAACTGCCTATTTGCTAAGTGCCCCTGCCCCCATACTATGTTCCAGTGAACTAAAGACCTCTGGCAATCATATATTTACAACTCAGCAAGATTAAACAATTTATTGTTATTTATGACATCCAAGCTGTATCTTCTGTATTATATTCCACATTAGCATCTATCACCTTACATTTGGGAGATCCTGTCCAAAAAATGATTATGCCTCCTAACCAAACATTCAGCAGGGCTGCAGGAACAGGCCCCCTGAACAAACATCCTGCCAAAGTACTTTAAAGCACCGTGAGCTCCCACAGCTCTGCATTTTCAGATGACTCAGCAGATTAGCGTGGAGTCTCTTAGCCTCTGCTTGGTCTGTTCCTTTCAGTGATCTCTCACATGGCCCAGTCCATTCGGTTTGAAAATCCTCATGAAATGAGCAGATTATGATCTGGCTTCAGTAGAGGGCCATGGGGTGGGCATGGAGGGGAGAGGGTTTGCTCTTAACACAGCCTGAGCCTCAGAAAGGTTTCAGATGGAAAAGCATGGCACTGACTCAGCTCATGCTTAACAGGAAATAATGCACAGACCACACCAAAAAAGCCCTTTATGTTGTGTGAAAGTCTATGCCGGAGCAGCTGCTGCCACCTCATGTACTGTGATAGAGTGTGCATGTGTGTGTTTGTGTGTGCATGAGTGTGAGTATGCACACAAATGTGTGCTGGGAGGGGGAGGAGATCACACCTTCCACAGTCGCCACCTCAGCCTTAGCTAGCAGCGTGGAGAATTGCCAAAAGTCAACAGGAAGCTGCACCAAAGCAACTGTGATCACCACATCAGCAGGCGCTTTCTGGTTAGTAAAGCTACTGGGACTGAAAAACACACACGATCTCGTCCTTCTTTTATTTTAATCAGAGCAAAATATTTTTATAATAATTGTGTTATATGAATAAATAATTCATAATGCTGTAACCCATTATCACATTCAATCCTCCCAACAACCCTAGAAGATATGTAGACAAGTATTATTACTTTCCCTATTTTTATAAATGAGGAAATAAACCCCAGGAGGCTAGGCGACTTCCCCACGGTCATAGAAGTTGCAAACAGTAGTATCATGATTCAAATCCAAAGCTTCTCCTTTTCTCTTTATCATTTTAATTTTGAAGGTAATGCATATGCATGTATGATCTTTTAAATCCAGAGATGTATATGGAATAGATAGGAAAAGGGACTCTCCTTCCCCATTATACACCCCCTCCACCCAAGCTATATACACTGTTGACTAGAGTATGTCCTTTCAATCCTATTTTCTATGCCTACATTATATACAGAAAAGCAGGATTACGTTACACACAATATTCCAGTCATTGCTGTTTTTCACCAACAAGCTATCATTCACATCTTTTTCATACTACATATAAATTTATATCCTTTATTTTAGTGGTGTATATTGTGCAGTTGTGTCATAAATTATGTACCTGTTCTCTGTTGAACATATAGATTTTTTCTGAGTTTTTCCTTAGCAAAATGCTGCAGTGAGTACCCTTGTACACAGATGTTTGTACATTTGTTCTAGAAAAATCTACAGCAAAGATTCTTAGATTAAGAGATTCCCAGGTTATTAGAAAACTACTCTATTAATTTAGATATATACTTCCAAATTGCCTGACCAAAAAGTTATGTCAATTTAACTTCTATGAACAGTATACAAACATGACAATTTTCCATCACCTACACCAACTCTGGGTAATTTCATCTTTTTTACAAGTTGATGGATTGTTTTAATTTATATTTCTCTGGTTATTAATAAGGTTGGCCACCTGTTCATGTGTTATTATTGATGATATTTGTATTGAATTGTTTGAATTTTCTTGATTTCAAAAAACGTTTTACATGTCATAGATATTAAATGTTTGTTGTAAAACTCTCCTTCCAGTATTGTGTATGTGTTTGGTCAAGTAGAATAAACTCTCGTCCTCTGATTTCAGATTCCTTTCTCTTTCCATTAGAAATCCCTAAATGTAAAACTACATATTGATAGCTAAAAACCAGGATGTTTACTAGAGAAAAAGAATACAAAGGCAATAATTAAATATTATATTTATACAAAATACCTACTAGTACAAACTTAAAAAGAGAAAGTAAAAGTCAAATGCTTCTACGACTTCAGACTAAGAAAAAGAACTTTTGAGGTTGAATGTTCCTGAAATTTTTCTTTTCATACAACTACGGACATGACTTCAAAAGTTGATGTGACTAAAAAATGTAAGATATGAAAGATATTTGAAGACTCAGAGAAGGTGGATTTTCATTTTAACAAGTCACATATATATTCTAGATGTCCTCTTATTCGTAACTAAGAGAGTCAAATCAGATGAAAGAATCTAAAAATTTCCCTTTGACTGTGTTAAGTAGAAGTAGTAGAGGCATATTGGCCAAATCTTGAGTGTTTGCAAATTGACTCTTAAGGCTATAGGCTGGCACAGGTCATTGAAGCCCTAGCTTTTTATCTTTAATTTTAAAATCCCCAAACAATTTATACTAATTTTTCTTGTCCATTATTTCCAAATAATCTTGTTTAAAGGTTATTACAGTGCTTGCTCATGTTACTGTTGTCTAACAGAAGGGTATCCGGGGCCTTAAAACTGAGAGGGTTAGGATTAATGATTCCAATACCTATGCTTGGACATCTCCAAAAGTGGGTTCCAACTTCTTGTCCTCAAGTCTGTATAGAAACTAGCAAACTTCCAGAGTTCACAAAAGGCTCAAAGAGAACAGATGTTTTATAGAAAATTCTTAGAGCAAGTTTCACGCCTAATGTTGCTGATGCGTGTCTGCCTTTTCAATAAACATCACTATGCTTTATCACAAGATTTAATAAAGCAGCTTAGTTAAAAATGCCATCTGGGTCTCTGGACACATTAAACAAAGCTTAAAATAACCACCCCAGCAACTAGGAGGACCCAGCTGTTCTCATAATCTGTCCCACTCCTTTTACTTCCCCATAAAAAGAGTGAATGAAGACCACAGACTAAAAGCATCCAGAAGGAACTGACACAAACAGGGAGATAGATGGAGCCAAGGGCTCCTGTAAGTTTGCTATTGCTCACATAATAGATTTGCTAATTCCACAACCTGCGGATGGTGATTAAGAACGGGAAGCAGAAAGAGGGAAGAGAGAATCATAGAAGGGCTCATTCAAGTTTTCTAATGTATCACAAAGCTGTCCTCCCTAATGTCTGGATCATAGCAGCCCATTCCATTCACCTATTCTCTAGTGAACTCCAATAGAAAATACAAAGCCATCACCACCCAGTTCTTTCTCCCTTCTAGAGATGAGCTATTAGCCACCCAATCCCAGATTCTCAGATCCATTCCAGGAAAGAAGCCCTAGGTATTGAAGCACAGCTTTCCCTCCCTCCCTTCTTTCTTCCACCCCAAGATTTGTTCCCCAGATAGTTCTAGTAAATGCAAAACCAAGTATATTCTCATTCTTTAGAGCAACCAGCTTTTCATGGCCAACTGGAATCAAACACAACCTGCACAAACATCTATCTGGAGGACACTCCCAAGGCTCCTACTGAGCCAGCCTTCTGCATACCACTGCATTTCAGCTTCCTAGTTCACAAGACACTGAGACATTCTTGAATTCTGCAAGGTGCACTGTGTGTGAATATCTTGGCTGCTCATCATGTGGCCAATAAAGGGCATGACTAGTCAACAAATAAATTTTCTCTTGGCTAAAACTTGCAACAAAACTGTAAGCTGTTTACCAAGGGGCCCACTACAGGTTATATTCAATATATACAGTCAAATCCTAACTATCTGAAATATATTCAGTTGACCATACACCTTTATATTTCAGTAAAAGGTCTTTACATTTCCCAGTGCTATCGATGTTACAAAGTGCTTTCATATGCAGTGCTTCATCTGATTTCCAGGATAATTAAATGATCCTGTCATACCTGATTTTTAGATGAGGAAACAAGTGGTTTCTGGGTATTTCAAGAGGCTAACGCATCTGCCCTCCAACTTGTATGTGAAAACCAAAAACAAAATTCCAAGGCCCTTCAACCATCTGAATGGACTTTGACTCTTTTGGTCAATATATGGCAGAGCTAGGAAAAGAAGGTGAGTCTTCCAGCTGCTGATACAGGGTTTTTTCTGCCATACTCCATTACCTCCAAGGCTAAAGTCAAAAGAGGGTGTGGTTATCACATGAAAAAATCTGGTTTGGATTTCCCAAATGTGTATGTAGTATTTGGGGATTTACCTTAATTTAACCTACAGTTCTTTTGGGTTGTAACAGTCTGACTCCATTTTTGAAAACAAAACAAAATCGATTTTAAATGCTGAATTATAGATCTTTGCTGTCCAGTATGGTAGCTACTAACCACTTATGGTTATTTGCATTTCTATTTTAATTAATTAAAATTCAGTAAAATGCAAAATTCAGTTCTTCAGTTGCTCTAGCCACATTTCAAGTGTTACAGTAGTCACATATGGCTAGTGGCTGGGACAATGCAGATTATAGAACAGTTCCATCATCAAAGAAACTTCTATTGAACAGTGCTATTATATAATGTCATCTCCAGAGAAAGAAGACTTTAGAAAAAGTCAGAAACGGCCGGGTGCAGTGGCTCACACGTGTAATCCCAGCACTTTGGGAGGCCAAGGCAGGCAGATCCCTTGAGGTCAGGAGTTCAAGACCAGCCTGGCCGACATGGTGAAACCCCGTCTCTAGTAAAAATACAAAAAATTAGCTAGGCGTGGTGGTGCATGCCTGTAACCCCAGCTACTCAGGAGGCTGAGTTGGGAGAATCACTGGAACCCAGGAGGCAGAAGTTGTAGTGAGCCAAGATTGTGCCACTGCACTCTAGCCTGGGTGACAGAGCAAGACTCCATCTCAAAAAAAAAAAAAAAAGAAAAAGAAAAAGTCAGAAACATCTTGAGGCAGGCATAGTGCTGTCATCTGTCCAATATTGAAGATGATTTAAGAATAAGAAAGAAGAAGAGAAAAAGAAGTTGCCTTAGGTGTACCTACCCAGAAAAGGACAA
Organism: Pan troglodytes; assembly: GCF_028858775.2. Taxonomy (NCBI): domain Eukaryota; kingdom Metazoa; phylum Chordata; class Mammalia; order Primates; family Hominidae; genus Pan; species Pan troglodytes. The sequence goes on from NC_086015.1 coordinate 2,844,507, forward strand.
AGGCATTCTTGTAGTCATTGTGTTGTATTTTAGCTCTTAAACTTTTTAAGAGATTAGAATAATTTGACACATAGAAGATCTAAACCACTGAAGAGGCTCTGAAGCAGATAAAAGTAGAAAGAAAATAAAAAACTAATTAGGTACAAACTAAGCTTAACCACAATTCGTTTAAACGGTACTATTTACTCTTCACATGATTGGTTTTTCTTTTGCTTTATAGTATGACATAGTTTATATCTTTAAAGGGGAATTAAAATATTTCTGGGAATTTTTAAAAGTACACAGCCACATAAAAACTACAGAAACAGATAAAACCTATCTTCTCATTTATTCCCTAATCCATTCAAATTAAATATAAAAATCCAAGCAGCCACAGTGATATTCAAAAAAGCAAAAGTGAGACAAAACAAAACTCATTTGTCACCTGTGGAGGTAGTTAGCTCACCTAATCTTCACTCCAAACACCAGTAATTTTTAAAAGACAGAAATAAACATATGTTCTGCCTTCCCGGAAGGAACTATGTTTCAGGGTAGCCAAATAACCCAGTTGTGAAGAAAATGGTCTGCTTATAGAAAAATGCCAGCTAAAACATGTAGATAGAATTAGAGAATTAGAAATTCACCATTTTGAAACCCCTAATGAAATAATCAACTCAAGCAAGGATCATTAATAAATGCTAAAACAATCAAGTAACTATTGATACAGAATATAACTGAATATACACATGGTACAAAGTTCACGTCACAGACTACTGGCTTGACCCAAGGGGGAATATAGCAGAGGAGATAGGCAGTGATCACCCTAAACTTGCGATCATCTCACCATCACTAATGATGGGATGTGAATACACATTATTGCCTATGAAATAGTCTTTAAAAAAAGAAGTTGAACCTGAATCTAACTAAACCTTGCAATGGGCTGAACGTGTATGTCTTCCCCAAATTAATATGTTGACATCCTAACCCCAAAGGTGCTGGTATTAAAAGGTAGGGCCTTTAGGGGGTCATTAGATCATAAGGACAGAGGCTTCATGATTGGAATTAGTGCCCTTATAAAAGAGGCCCCAGAGAGCTAGCTAGTCTCTCCCACTATGTGAGGGCCCAGCAAGAAAGCCAATCTATGAACCAGAAAGTTGGTCCTAACCAGACATCAAAACCACATGCTCCTTGATTTTAAACTTGCTAGCCTCTAGGACTGTGAGAAATAAATTTCTGTTCTTTATAAGTCATCCAGTTTTTGGTATTTTGTTATAGCAGGCCTAAAAGCCTTTAGAACTAACTTCCAGTTAACCAGGAAAAAACAGAGTGAAAAGTTAAATGACACCATAAAAAGCAACCAGAAAATTCCAGAAGGGGAAATATTCTACAGGACAACTGACTAGTTTTTCAACAAGTCAATTTCACTAAATAAATACATAAACAAAGAGTATGTGTATTTTCCAGGTTAAAACAGTCTTGAGCTAAATAATCAAATGCAATGTGTGTCCCTTGATTAGAAGAAACTAATTTGAACAAACCAGCCACAAAAGATATTTCAGGGAGACCAAGCTGGAAGGATCACTTGAGGCCAGGAGTTTGAGACCAGCCTGGGCAACGTAGTAAGACCTCCATCTCTACAAAAACAATAAATTAGCTGGGCATGGTGGTGTGCACCTCTAGTCCTAGCTACTCAGGAAGCTGAGGCAGGAAGATCACTTGAGCCCAGGAGTTTGAGGCTGCAATGAGCTATGATTGTTTCACTGCACTTCAGGCTGTGTGAAAGAGCAAGACTTTGTCTCAAAAAATAAAAGGACATTTCATAATAATTGAGGAAATCTGAATGTGGACTGGGTAATAAATGATATAAAAAAGCCATTTTTTATTTTGTTTGAAAAGATGATTTTGTAACTATACAGGAAAATGTTCTTATTTTTTTAGAAATCTGTACTAAAGAATTTAGGGGTAAAATATCATTTTCTTTAATATACTTTCAAACACAAGCAAAAAATAGTCATGACACAAATATAGCAAAATGTTTACAATCTATGTTCTATGCTTGCCTGTGAGTGCCATTAATCTCATCTCTCTGCTTTTCTGAAAGTTTGAAAATTTCAAAGTTTTATAATAAATTTTTTTACATGCCATAATTTTATAATAATTTTTTTAAAGTTTGAAGCAAATCAACAACTATAGCTTCAAAAATATCCTGACCCACAATAAACATTGAACAGGGTATATTTCTCCCATTTCCTAAAAAAGTTGGCCCAGGAAGGAGTATGAGAGCTGCCATAGCTCTCCCAAGGCTCATTATTCTCCATCACTCCATGGGAAATCCCAAAATAAATTTTTTAAAAAGTTGTTTAAATTTATAATGTTTTTGATTCTATAATAATTTTATAATAAAATAATTGTAAAATGTTTTTGATTTTATAATTTATAAAAATTTTTATACATGTTTATGTTTGAAATGTCTATTTCAAACTTTATGAGATATTAAAATATAAGTAATATAGTTCATCATTTTAGAAATGCCATGCTTTTCTTCTCCAGCAATTACATAATCAAAGAGTAACTGTAGTTTTTCCTAGAACATTGCTTTGTAGGCTGGGCATGGTGGTTCATGACACTTTAGGAGGCCAAGGCAGGCAGATCTCTTGAGATCAGGAGTTTGAGACTAGACTGGGCAACACAGAGAAACCCTATGAGTAGTAAAAACACAAAAATCAGCTGTGCGTAGTGGCGTGCACCTATAGCCCCAGCTACTCAGGAGGCTGAGGTGGGAAGATCACCTGAATCTGGGGAGGTCAAGGCTACAGTGAGCCAAGACTGTACCATTGCACTCCAGCCTGGGCAACAAAGTGAGACCCTGTGTCAAAAAAAATGAAATTTAATTTAAAAAAAGAAAATTGCTTTGTAAAATTAACTTTTTCAATCAAAACCAAGATTTTTCAGATATAGAGAATGCAGCCCACTGGTCAGATTTGTCAGTTCAAAGAGAAAAAATTCTAGTTTCCTATTTTTCTAGCCTGCTTATGATTATCCAATAGGATATCAAAAAAGACCAAAGCCTTTGGGATCCATGTTCAGTATTCCTGAGTCTAACTCAGGATGCCAAATCAGGAGACAAGCACATTCTCATCAATTTTCAATCATTCGAGACCAATTTTGCTTATAGTTATCCAGTTCTTTTAGACCACCTTTCTCCTGAAGCCAGCCTTATGGCTATTCACTTCACTTTAGCATAAGCCCCCAAGAAGGTGAACAAAATGAGGAAACGATTGGTTAAAGTTGGCGTTTGAAATTCTGAAACATGTCCACCATTCCCTTCACCCATGCCCGCCCCTCTTAGAAGTAGTACTTTCAGATTATTTAAGAGTCGATGCTTCTACGTGGATTTTGTCAGCTGTCCTTTATAACAGCTAGTGTGTTTAATTTGACTCTATTTTAAGCATATATTGACCTATGCTAATTATCTGTTAAAATAAATTCCACTCTTAGAGTTAATAAAGTGTGTTTGTCATGGAAGACCCATTGAAGTAAGAAGCTGAGGAGCCCTTATGGTAAAGTGGGACAAGAAATAATAAGACATAATAATTTTCCCATGCAAATCAACAACCGTAGCTTCAAAAATATCCTGACCCACAACAAGTATTGGACAGGCCATGTTTCTCTCACTCCCTAAAAAATTGGCTCGGGAAGGAGTATGAGAGCTCCCATAGCTCTCCCAAGGCTCATTATTCTCCATCACTCCACAGGAACAGCCTGTCAGAGAAGAGTGAAAGACCATTTGTCAACCTCTCTTCAACTCCCTGATTCTAGCCAAACTTCATCAATCTCAAGTGAGGAGCCAGAGAGAAATCAAACCCCATATATCCAGCATCATTGTCTACTGGAGTCAAAAATCACAATTCCACTACCCACCCCAACACCACTGGCCCTGTTTCTCCCAATTGCTTTTTATTGTGTTTTTTAAAAAATCCTCTTTCCCTATCCCTGCAACACCGAGAAGGAGGAATTATAGTAGATAAATATGAAGCATGGAGATCCTTTAAAAATGTTTTTAATAATAAATGAGAAAATGAAAAGGAAAGGGTTGGGAAGGAAGGAGGGAATACAAATGCCAGGGAAATGTTCAGTTTTGCTTTTAAAGATGTTAACACTCATTTATACATCTGCAAGACACTCCCCTTAAAGACAAGTTCTATGAGTGTGGGTCTGGTTGCATGAATAAGGATAAAATTACCTTTTTAGACGATGTTTCCCACATATCATTCAGAGACCCCTGAAGTTAGGTATCCCTCTTGTAGATGTCCTTGAGATGCTGCTGGACCTGGGAAAGAGGAAACTGGGATACGGGTCTATGCCAAAAGGTGCTTCTAGTTATAGGACAGAGAGGAAAGGGCAGAGGGAGAAAAACCCGAAGTCTGAGAATCTGGATTGCAGAAGACTACCGAGGTCGTGGGAGAAGGGAGAGAAAACAAGGATGAAAAGCGAAAGGGGAAGAGGCATGAAATGTTGTCAAATGTCAAAAGGCATTTGGAGAGAAGTTGGGAATTGCATTAAGAAAACCACTGCAAATCTCATTTCAGACCATTTAGAGATATGCCCCCTGGGAACTGCGAGCTCAGGCTGTTTAGCATCAAACAAATGGATCCACTCCATCCCTACCCTAATTAAATAAATCATTCAGTAATTCCACTGGGTTAAAGAACCAAAATATTAAAAACCTTCAGGACCTACTCTTGCCAAATATGTCAGGGATCGTGTGTGTGTGTGTGTGTGTGTGTGTGTGTGTTCTGAGACACCACTACTGTTAAATAGGCAGAGCTAAGACTTAGGGGACTGGCAGATTATTGCAAAAAGGGCACGGGGAAGAGGGACTATGTTGTGAGCCTGGGAAAGAAGTTTGTGTGGGGACTGTGGGCAGTGAACGCGTTGGGAACAATATGGAAAACTGGGAGCTGCCTTGGAATCTACAGGGCCGGGTAAGAGAATGTCCGAAAGAAAAATGAGCAGGTGCGGGATGTGTGCAGAGTCGGAGAAGAGTCCAGGGCACCCGGAGTGGCTCCAGGAACGACGGACATCCCTCAAGGCTTTTGGGGGCGGTGGGTACTAATAGAACCCACTGTCCGGGGTGCGCCGGGGAGGCTGCGAGCGCAGCGGGAGTGGGGCGCTGGAGGGTGAGGACGCAGGAGTGAGGAAGCAAAGCCTGGGCCAGGCAGTGGCCTCCCAGCTGGGCCCGGAGGCAGCAGGGGGACAAGGGCTAGGAGAGGGCATGGCGGCAGCGCGGCGGGAAGCGAGGGGCATCCGGACACTCACCCCGTTGGCCGCAGCCATCTGCCCCACGATCTCGATGGCCGTCCTGCTAAAGTACCTGCCGTCACTGCCCACCACCGTGCTGCAGCCCCGGCGGTCGCGCAGGTCGATGGACGATAGCACGCTCTGGATGAATTTGGGCAGGTAGTTGCGCTGGCCCTCGAAGAGGCCGGTAGGTCGCCGCAGACCCCCGCCGCCGGCCGGCCGCCGGTCCTCGTAGGGCGCGGTGGGCACTGTCAGCACCTGGATGGGGCTCCCCTCCGTGGCGCCTCCTGGCCGGTCCTGCTGAGGCTTCCGGGGCCGGAGGCAATCTGCAGCCTGCCGGGGGCCTCCACCCACCTGGCCGCGCACCGGGACTCCACCTCGCGCCCAGGCCCCCTCTCCGGCAGGTCGGCACCCTGCGCCCTGCACCCGCCCGCCTGGGGACTGCCCGCCCCTCCTCTCCGTGCGGCTGCTCGCTGACTCCCTCGGCGGAGATTGCTTCTGCCTTCCTGTAAAGTTATCTCCCGCCCACCTTCTCCGCTGCCAGACCGCCCGAGGTGCCCTCAGTTTCTCCCCAAGTTGGACTCACTTTCGGGGTGTCCCAAAAGCCTGATTCCAGGGCCTGCTAGCCCGACCCCGGTGACGCCTGCACCCGCGCCTGGCCCCAGCCTTCACGCGCGATCGCCGCCCTCCGGGGCAAACCCTCCGCCAGAAAACAGCCGGCGGGCGGCGAGACTTTGGGCAGAGTCCGGGTTCCTCTCCGGTGCCAGGCCCGTCTCCCTGTCTCCCTGGGAGTGCGCAGCCTACACGCACCAGTTTCTCTTTAGAACAAGCATGGGGAGGGATTTGGGAGGGGGCTGAAACCTTTTGCCATCAGCGAACAGCCTCAGCCAAAAATAACCCTGGAAAGGCGAGCTAAGAATGGTTATCTCCTGCCAGCGCTGAAATCGGAGGCTGGGCGCTGCATGTGGGGTGTGTGTGTGTGGGTGTGTGTGTGTGTGTGTACCCTCCCACCCCGACCATTTGTTGAAGGGAATCGCCACTGTCAGACTTCAATCCAACAGGACCCACTCGAGCCATCCACACTTTCCCCAGCCTCCTCCAAAACAGCACACTTTCCAGTATGGACAATTCTTTTTTTTTTTTTTCACTTGTTTGTTTGTTGTGGTGGTTGCAACAGCAGCAACACAGACGACACATATTTCCCTATTCTTCTCGCCCTTCTCACCCTCCCTACCCAGCTCCTGCCTTAGAAACAGGCTTGGCCTACACTGTATCTGTCCACACTGCCTGAACTCTTCTCTGAATTAATCGTTTTCAATAGGAGGGGGCTAAATCCCTTATTAATGCCCTACCAGGAGTGAATGAATAAAGCCAAGTTAAAGGGGAACTGGGTACCACATACTGTGCTAGGTTCCTTTGCATGTATCCTTTCATTCTGCTGGAGCTAAAGATGTTCTGCCTCCTCTCCATAAAACGCACCCAAACTCCAAAACCAGGAAATTCTCCATAGAAAATAGGAGTGAAGAGAGACAAGACTAACAGGATAAACCGCAAAGCAGGAAGAAAGTTTTGTCTCCCATTTCGCTCAAGGAATTTTTGGACCCACCAAGGCTACTGTCCTGAAAGATCCTGCTGCTTCTCCTTCCCCAAATATTGTCCACTTCCTGAGAGTAAGGCTGACTTGCCGCAGGCTTATAAAGTGTTTGGTCACAGTAAGACAACTGTGAGTAATAACACACATTGTATACTGTTTTGCAATTGATAAAAGGCTTTGCATCTGTTTTTTCTTTGGAGGCTGAAGAAAAGAAGAATGGTATTCACGCAGTTCCCATTTTACAGATGAAAACAAGAGGACTTTTTCTGTGAAGTCAGGAAAGTGGTTACAATGGTAATTTCTGCCTGTCCGAATTATGTATTGCCCCTCCCCTTTCTATTAATAACATTGAAGTGTGATGGGACAACCACTGAAGCTGTCAGTTGAAACCTGCTGGGACTTTTTAGCCATTCTCTTCAACATAAAGAATGGGTGTTTTTGGAGGGGGTGAGAGGAATGGGGAAATGTTAAAGAGTACAATGTTTTAGTTGAGACAGGAAGAATACATTTTGTTGAGATCTACAGCACAGCATGGTGACTGTAGTTTACAATGAAGTATTGTGTATTTCAAAATTGCTAAGACAATAAATTTCAAATGTTCTCACCACAAAAAAGATAGGTTTTGAGGTGATGAATCTATTAATTCTCTGGATTTAATTATTCCACAATGTATACATATATCATAACATCACATTATACCTCCGTAAATACATACAATTTTAATTTGTCAATTAACATTTTTTTAAAAGAATAGTGTGGCCAGTTGGGGAGGTAGTTTTTTTTTTTTTTTCCTCTAGTCTCTACTCAGTCTCCAAGATCCCATTCCCCATAAAATTCCTGTCACCCAGCTGGAGTGCAGTGGCACAATCATGGCTCACTGCACCCTCTCCCTCTTGGGCTCAAGCGATCCTCCCGCCTACAGGTACATGCCACCACGCCCAGCTAATTTTTGTAACTTTTGTAGACATGGGGTTTCACCATGTTGCCTAGGCTGTTCTCGAACTCCTCAGCTCAATCAATCTGCCCACTTTAGCCTCCCGCAGTGCTGGGATTACAGGTGGGAGCCACCAAGCCCAACCCATAAAGTTCCTAACTTTTTATCTCCCTGGGAGTGCACAGCCTACACACACCAGTTTCTCTTTAGAACATACTTAAGAGTCTTGGCTTAGCATCCAACAGACAGAACTTTAACACTTCTACGGATCTGTGCACCTGTCTATGGTGTGGGGTTTTTAAGATCTCTTTCTAATGACACTTTATTTTGCAAAGCAGGACAGTTTCATTCCCAGAAGAGCAGGTATGGTAAATCCTTTGTTCCAGTAATGAAGACAATGATCCAAACCCTAAGCCTCAGAGAAGCCCAGAAACCCTCCAGGCCTCCATCTCTCTGCTCCTAACACCTGCCTCTCTCTTGACATCAACATCATTCTCCCCTCTCACAGCCCAGCTCCTTCCACAGACCCAGGGATTAGGCACCAGCACCTCAGACTAGATTTTAGAGAATTACCATTCAAGAGGCAATCCTCTTCCCTTGGTTCCAATTTCAAGGTTCTCAAAGACTGGAACAGGGCTAGTTTGAGGCAATGTGCCCCATCGCATAGCCAGAAAGAACCTTACAGTGAAAAGGAAAACAATTCTTCCAAAGTAAGGGGGTGCTGATCCCCAGAGGGAGGACAGATGGGCAAACAAACAGTAACCGGGCCACCACATGCTTCACACTCACTGATCAAGGACTTCTAAAACCACTTTTCTTTTCTCTGAATTTATATAGGATTTTGTATCACTCATAAAGGAATGTCTTATAGGCTGATAACACCTTTCTATTCATGCTTACACTTAACGTTTAGGCTAGGATAATTTCCTAACCTCACTGTCCTCACTATAAGATGGGAATTATTATAATCCCTACCTCATAAATTGTTGGGAGGATTAAAATACTTAGTAAAGTGCCTGACTAATAGAAAGGCATTCAATAAATGTTAGCTATTCATGGTGTCATCATCATTATATTTACCATTATTACTAATCTCCTGTATTGCAAGAATTACAGTTTATATTTTTGTAGACCATCACTGTAGCTAAAGGGTCTTTGGGCCATAGGTGATATTCCATAAAGGTTGGTTAAATTGATCTGTGGTTTTTGACTATGGAAACTCAGAACTCCCTCAAAATGTACAAAACAGATTTATCTGCTAAATAAATCTCTTCAAAGCTGACCCCAGGTTTGATTGAATTAATTCCAATGAATTTGTCACAATGATGGAGAAAGGAAACTTAGAGGGCCCCACAGTTGTTTGCTGGTAAAATGAGAAGTTTGGATTAGATCAATGTTTCCCAAAATATTTTCCTCAGAATGTTAGTGCCCCTCGAATCCTGCACAAAGCAAGAGTTTCATGACCAAGTAGCTTTTAAAACTCCTGTACACTCTACTCCCATTCTTCACAATGCACACTTTCATATTAAAAGTTCTGAGAGGTCCTCAACAGAAGACATCACTTAACTTTTTTTTTTTTTAAGACAGATTCTCACTGTGTCACCCAGGCTGGAGTACAGTGGCCACCACTCCTGGCCTAAACATTTTTTAACCTGGTGCTTCCCAATCTAAACTCACAGGGACCAGTTTTCTTAATGAAAGAGAATCAGACTAGCTTGTAACCATAGCTGGTGACACTCCCCTGCCCCATTCCTTGTATGTCCTCAGTGGACTAGGTCAGGAATAAATAAATTTTCCTGATTCTCAAGGGCTGGTCACTCCTTTGCACTGAGCTCAAAGCTTCTCTGTAGCATGGGTCACAATGAATGGTAGCCCTGATAGCCTAGAGTAGCCTTTCAGCCTTCTCTGAGCCTCTAAAGACTGAGGATCCTTGGCATGAAATGGAGCAACTGATATACCCTTGCTTCCCCTGGGGACTCTCTTGCTCTCAAAAAGGCATCAGCCATCATCTCCATCTAGAGAATATACTAGCTGACTCAGGTTGACCAGCCTGTACCAAAATGAGAATCTGGGTAAAATAAGCATTGAAACACTTCATTCCTTGTAGATTCACAAAACATATTAGCATATTAAAGACTATGAAGTTCTGCAGGAAAAAAAAACCTATTTAACTTTAATCCAACATTGCCAAGTTTTATTTGACCATGGAAGATTTTTCCAAAACACTTACAAACAGATCAAGGACATTAATATTTCATGAAACACTAGATCCCCAAGGTCCTCTCCAGCTACATCATTCTGTGATTTTCTTTTTTATTTATGATGCATTAAAAGATTAATCTCTATCAGACTTCCATTTAGAAATTCACCAGAATGTGCAAAGGCAGCAGGTAAAATTGCTGAAGGGTATTATAAAAATACCCTCCAGTGATTTTTGAAACTTAAACTGAAATATTTATATAACTATATATTTCAGTTTGTATATTATATATATATGTATATACACACATATATATGTGTGTATATATATTGGTGTATGTATATCTATATCTATGTATATATGGCATTATATCCATTTTACAGATGCAGAAACTGAGCTTTAGAGGGGGTGAGCAATTGGTCCAAAGCCACACAGCACACAGGTAGTCATTGATAAAGGTAAAAACAAGAGTTGAAGCCTGAGGTGTAAGGACACAGAGACAAGTACACAAATGTTTACAAGTTACACATATGACACGTGCCTTTAACATGAATTTCTTGAACATTCATTTAGAGGCCTTACAATGAAGACATCAGAGTGGCAGCAAGTTCTGTTGGAATCAGGGGAGTGTGTTCTTCTATAATCCCCTGGCTAACAGGAAAGCACACTGATTTGGCCCATGGTAGTTACACACTCCCATTGAGTCAGGGGCCACTTCTATGCACACAGGAGGTGCTAAAAATATGCTGTTGACTCATTGCCTCTAAGAGCAGAAGAAATGCCAAAAGTATAGGACAAGAGGCAGAAAAGCACACGGAAAAATGTCGTAGGGCAGTCCTCTGAGGAAGTGTTAGATCCCTTTGAAATCTGTCCAAACACTTTCTTGTGCTGGGGAAAGTCAATTACATATTTCAAGCAACCCCACATGTCATACGAGTATCTTGTACGTGTTTGTGTACTCGTGTCTGTGAACTTACATCTCAGACTTCAACTTCTCGCTCCCCACCCTTATCAATGACTGCCTGCATGGCCTTGGGCAAGTTGCTTTCCCTCTTCAAAGCTCAGTTTCTGCATCTATAAAATTGACATAATGCTACCTACCTCATGGGGTTAGTGATCACATTTAAGGAGCTAATATGTGGAAATTGCTTACACAGTACCTATCACATAATAAGGGTTTAATAAGTGTTTGATGTAATTGTTTTGATTATTACTACTATTACTAAAATAATAATTACTACAATAATAATGATTCTTATTCTCTATATTAGTATTATCTTTGAAAATGGGCATGGATTATGTCTATGTAACACTTTTGGCACAATATCTAGCATTATATCACACACAAATTAGAGAATTCATGTTATTAAGGATGAAAAAATATTTTTACTGACCCTTCAATTCTTCGTAAGTAACTGCAAAAGAAGCCATTATCCCAACACATGAAATAAAAAAGAAAATTCAGTTCCTCTGGAGTTTGTTTTTGGAGGTAGCCACAGGATACCTAAATTTTTTTTCTTTTCAGAGAGACCGAGGGGCTCACTAGGTTGACCAGGCTGGTCTTGAACTCCTGGTCTCAAGCCATCCTCCCACCTCAGCCTCCCAAAGTGCTGGGATTACATGCATGAGCCACCACATCCAGCCTACCTAAAATATTGAATGCTGTTAATAAATCTCCTGAGGCCAGCATAAGAAGGTGACGGGCAAAACTAATGCAGGTATGTTTTTCTGGCTTTTTCATGTATTGGGCCAAACTTTGAAAAGCACTTACTATTAATGGCTAACTTGCAAAATTTGTGATTTATTAAAAGCAGATTTTAATTGTTTTACCTAAAAATAATAGGCCTCTGATCTGCCAAAGATGAAGATTTAATTTCTAGGTGTTCCCCACAATACCTAGAAACATCAGTGGAATCGAGTATTAAACACTTTAGAACTATTCTCATCAAAGTTCTTTAATATATAATACAGCAAAAGAAAAGTTTCTTTTCTAAAGGCTTCTCTATACTTTTTTTAATAGTTGAATTTCATTTCTGAAGGCTCCTAAAAAGAATAGAATTTAGATCTTTATTAAAGAGGAAATATATTTTCCACGTTTAATTTAAATGACATTCCATCAGTCATTTGCAATCTTAGCCTACACAGAATTTTTTTTTTAGTAGTTTTTATGTTTGGCTTTAGGAGGGGATTCCCAATAATCTCTATATAAATATTTCTAATCTCTATATAAATATTTTAACATTTCAATGTAAATTAGTTTTTTAAAACTATTTTATCCATAAAAATAATGAATTTGCATGGCTGAGGGTGAAATAATATGTTACCAGGACCCCTCAGTTTTGGGGGTTGTGAGTAGATCCCATCTTCATGTTCCTCCAGCCCAGCCCAAGCCTGGCTCAGGGCCTCCTCCCCCATTTGCCAGGAACCACTATCCCCAGGGATTCTATGTGCCCTGCCTGACCAGTGTTCTCCATCAGAGTTTACCAATCTTTTGTTCATTCCCTCAGAGCACAGCTAAGCAAGAGTACACTAATTTGAAAATTAACTCAAGCAAATAGAGGAACAATATCCCCAACACATTGCATTTTAACATAGGGTTTCCTGGACACACTGTTTCAACCCAAGAGTTGGGCTAATAGTAGGAGTTCCATCTGCTAAAATACGGCTGTCAGCTTCAGAGGGAAATTCATGAACGTCTTCGTAGTTTGTTTTTACGTTTCACTTGGCACTGTTTCTAAAATTTCCTCTGAAGCCAAAAAATAAGTTATTTCCCAGCACACTGGGCACTTTTCATTTATCATTGGATTGATTTTTGTAACTTGCAGTAGGAGCTGAAATCGACCAGGGGGTTCTTATCCAACAGACAGCAGCAAAACTCTTTGTGTATCTGCGTTCCTTTCAACAAGCGTGACTTCCTCAATGGCATCATTCGTGAGCGTAACACAGAGCTCAGCAATAACGTTTCTTCACTAACCCTACCAGGTATCCAACATAGGATGTTACTTCCTTTCACTGTTTTCCGACTCCTGGCAGATATTAATCATTGGGATTTGGGAACAAGGAAATAGAATTTCTGAGAATGCTTGGGAATTCCCAAATTCATATGATTTTCATAACACTTCACTTACAAGTTTTTGAAAAATAATAAATGACTATAATAACAAGCAAATAGTCGTTTTTTTCTGTAACAGGATTATATGAAAAGTTTTAGTAGTCTTCTGTTTTAAAGAGATATGATAACAAATGATGATTTATTATTATTAGGAGCCAACATATTGTAACAAGATTATAAAATCCAATAGCATTAATAGAGAAAACATTAAAAAGAAATGAATGTTATCACAAAATAAATGCTAAAGAAAAGTCCTTTAAAGATTGAAAGGTAACACCACAAATACTTAATGCTTTAATCGTTGTTTACATGACATTGTTATACAAGGCATCAATCATCCCCTCCAATACCATTTAAATAACATAACATTCTGATCTCCTGGCAAGATGAATAGCACTAGAAAGAAGCAACTGTCAAAATTGCCGATGTAAGGGCATATTTTGTTTCTAAAACTTGGCATTTCTTAGAAAACCTCTCATAGGATTTGTAAAACATATACTATGCCTAGGAACACATTAATATTTATTTGCAGAAATGGTTCACTGTTAGCAGTGGACAAGGCCATGAACACACACTTGTAACACAGCAACAGATACAAGACAGTCTGACTGAGGCTCCTTTACTGCTCCTGTCCTGTTCACCTTAACTTTCATCTCCACATGTCAGTGCTTCCTCATCTTGCTTGACTTGAAGTCAGTGCATTTCTTCAAGCCAGTAAGTTCTCTCTACTGACTATTAAGCTGTAATTTTCACAGGAAAATTAGAATGTTCCTTCCCATTTTCCTAATTTCTCAACTGATTTTTCTCAGAATTCAGAATCCATAAATATTGAAATGCCAGGAGAGAATTTCCAAATGGAAATGCTGTTCCCTTCGTCCATTTTCAGAAGAAACCGTAGGATAGTGTTATCCTTCTCTTCTCCAATTTTTTTTTTCCTGCAAACTTATGGTTATCACCTCTTTAAGTGAGTAGCTCACAATTTTGCCTCCCCTGCAAATGGTCCCAAAACAGTGAAGTGGGTCCTCTTTAGCTGTGTCTTTAGTACATAATCCTGCATTTCTGACCATATGCAGGGAGTGTGACCCAGGGAAGGATCCCTGACTCAATGGGATTTCTCTTGCTGTCTCTAGAATTTGAAAACCGGAACCCAGACGTACAGAGGCTGGGAGCCATCGTGGTGTGCTATATTGATGATGGCAGCAGTGGGTGGTGTGGGGGCAGTTAATTGACAGCTACCTGTTGCTGACATCCCAGGAACTTCCTGAACCTCCTCTTTCCCAGTCATAAGATATCTAAGATTCTGCAGTATTCTTCATTAAATCCTAGCATGGTTTAAGCTAGCCAGAATTAGGTTCTGTTGCTTTCAATCAACAGAACCTTAGCTAATACATTGTTATTTCCTGGTCTTTGTTCCTTTAATTTTCCAGGAAAAGAAGGGAAAATGGCTTATTGGTTTTAAAAAGAGACAGGGGACAACATACCATTTATGCAAAATTTAGAAGCACTCAAAGGAAACTCTGGAAAGTTCCTGAGACATATATATGTAGGATCAGCATAAAACTTGAACAGTGTATCTAGATCATGGTTGCCATGGTTGCCTTGACACAATGAACATCTGTATCAAGATCATATTTTCTTGGTGGGACAGAGAGAAGCACAAGGCGGGACTCACATTTACAGTAATCCTTGTTTTCCAGGAACCATACAACCCAGTTTGTCCAGAGCTGTTCATCTTAAGTTTGTTATCCCACCATAATTATAAATAGAACCTCCTTTTTCTCTCAAGAATATCCCACTTTGGATGATAATTTCTGTGACTACCCATTAAGAATATTTAATAACTATAGAAAACTGCTTCTCTATATTTTTTGTATGTTTGAAACATTTTATAACAGAAATATCTTTAAAGTTATCACCTACACAGAATATAGCTGCCAAATGCTCCTACTCTGCTATTCTAACCATGAATCCCTCTGGGGCCCCTTCCTCCTACGGCGCTTGTGAGGATGAAATGAAATAAGCTCTATGAAGTGCCCAACAGTGACCAACACTGAATAAAATACAGCCACCATAGGAGGCCTTCCTTTATGTTCACCAAACTCCTGATAAGTTATTCGGTGATGTTTTAATCTTAATATTTTATGTAGATTATACATTCATCTGATTCAAAATGCAAAAGGTACAAAAGCGTATACAGTTAAAAGTTTCCCAACCCACTACCATTTATCTCCCTGGAGGCAACTGTTTCCAGATTTTTGAATATCCTTAAAGAATATCATATGTATGGAAAAGAAAGATTATATATTTATATGCATCTGTGTATGCATTTTCCTATGAGAGGCTCACAAAGTCTCCTTGAAGAGATATCATTATTACAAATACCCCTCAATTTACAATGGGGTTATATTCCAATAAACTTATGAAAATATTGTAAGCTGAAAATGCATTTAATACACTTAACCTACTAAACATCATAGCTTAGCTCGGCCTACCTTAAACACTCACATTAACCTACAGTTAGGCAAAATCATCTAACAGAAAGCCCATTTTATAATAAAGTGGGCTTTGAATATCTCATGTAATATAATGAATACTGTACTGAAAGTGGAAAACAGATTGGTTGTATGAGTACTCAAAGTACAGCTTCTGCTGAATGTGTATTGCTTTCAAACTATCTTAAAGTTGAAAAATCATAAGTCAAAATATTCTAAGTCAGGGATTGTTTGTACTTCTACTTTACATGATGAAATTGAGCCTTGAAAAGATTAAGTGACTCGCCCAAGGTCACACTGGCAGTTAAATAGTGAAACTTGGATCCAAATTGTTCAGTCACTACATGTATTGTCTTGAAATTTGAAAAAGAGGAAGAGGAATTAAACTACTAAATTGAAGGACTATTTTAGGCATAGAAGAAGCAGATGCCTTCATGTCCAAGTGATTGTGAAAAGCCCACTTGCCCCAAAATATGTCTCCTGGTCATATGAAATTCCACCATTTCAGATTTTTACCTGGGGATTTAGAGTAATCTGCTGTTTTCCTAGAGCTCCCCTAAAATAGAAATAGAAAATTTTGGAAGGCTAAATATATGCTAACATTGGAAAACTCATTTTCTCCCTTTCGTAAGGCAAGGTACTGAAGGAGGGGGCCCTACGGGCCGTGCAGGGACATCCTGGAGGCATGGGGAGAAGAAACTGAAAGGCAAGTTTGTATGGAACAAAGAATACCGATCTCAGGATTCTCCCTTGAACCTGCCCTAACTTTGTTCAAATAGACTTAGCCACTGACCTGCTGTCAAAAGACCACAGCCAATCTGACTTGTTTTCAATATAATGATGAATATTGATTTGGTCCCTTCATCCAACTTTCTCAGCTGGATCTTTTTTGACCAAGGATATACATTACTAGGTGAGTACAGGCAGTTAATTCTTCCACACGGGACTTCGGAGTTTCTGAGTTAACCAGAATCACCCACCTTAACATCTGCCAGTTTATACCCCAAGTCCTGACCAGTGCCCCCTACCTGCTATGCCTCATGTTTTCAATAGAGCATAAAATCAGAAATGAAAGATGAAACATCATAGCCAATATCACAGAAATACAAAGGATCCTAAGAAACTGCTAGGTATAATTACACACTAACTAATTGGATCATCTAGAAGAAATGGATAAATTCCCAGACACATAAAACCTACCAAGATTGACTCATGAAGAAATTTAAAAATCTGAACAGACTAATAGCAAGCAAGGAGGTTGAATCCGTAAGAAAATGTCTCCTATCAATGAAAAACCCAAAACCAGATGGCTTCCCAGATTAATTCTACCAAATATTTTAAGAAGAACTAATACCAGTCCTTCTCAAATTCTTCCGAAAAGCTGAAGTGGAGGGAATACTTCCAAACTCATCTTACAGGGCCAGCATTACCCTGATTCCAAAGCCAGACAAGAACACTACAAGAAAGGAAAATGACAGGCCAATATCCTTGATCTACATAGATGCAAAAATCCTCAACAAAATCCTAGCAAACCAAATTCAATAGCACATTGAAAGAATCATTCACCATGATCATGTCATGGTTCAACATAAGCAAATCAATACATATAATATGCCATATTAGAAAAATAAAGGATAGAAACTATATGGCTATCACAATAGATATAGAAAAAGTTTTTGACAAAATTCGAAACCCTTTCATGGTGAAAAAAAAAAAACACCCAACAGATCACGTATTGAGGGACTGTATCCCAACAAAATAAAGGCCATATATGACAAACCCATAGCTAACACCATGATCAATGGTGAAAAGTTGAAACTTTTCCTCTACCATCAGGAACAAGACAAGGATGCCCACAGACACCACTTCTCAGGGTAATTAGGCAAAAGAAAGAAATAAAAGGCATCCTAATAGGAAAGGAAGAAGTGAAACTGTCTCTACTGATGGCATGATCTTGTTATATATAGAAAACCCTACAAACTTCACTAAAAAAAGGTTAGAACTCAACACAAAGAAGGGAACAATAGACACTGGGGGACTCCAAAGGTGGGAGGGAAGGATGGTGGGAGCAAGGGTTGAAAAACTACCTATCGATTACTATGCTCACTGCTTGGGTGGTGGGATCATTAGAAGCCCAAACCTCAGCACCATGCAATATACCTGTTTAAGAAACCTGTACATCTACCCTCCTGACTCTAAAATGAAACATACAATATTTAAAAAACAAAAACAAATAAATACAATTTGAAAACTGTTAGAACTGAACTGATAGGTGAAATCAGTAAACCTGTAGGATACAAAATCAACAGATAGAGCCTTGAACACAGCAACATCCAGCTGTCTGACACGAAAGTCTCAGGGGCAAGAAAACCTCTATATGAACTCAGAAACAATGAGCTAAGTTGTGTTTATGTCTGAAAGGATGTTAAGAACTTCATTCATGTTACATCAGAGCCAACAGAAAGAACCAACAGGAAACCTGTACCCAACAAACAGAAATGACAAGATGAAGGGAAAGCAGAGGTAAGGGCTTACCTTAGAAAGGGCAAGTGATTAGCTCAATATGCAATACAATGTTTGCTCCTGAGCCAAAAATTGGTACAATAATTTGGACATTACTTGCACAACCAGAAAAATCAGCCACTCATTAGGAAAATGTGTTTCTGTAGAAGTCTTAGGACTCAGCTATCTATAATAACATGAAAAGACAATATTTTCATCCAAAATGAGTATTTTTGTTTGTCTTGGCTTGTTATTCTAACGTCAACAGCCTCTAAATAAACTGTTGAAGTACATGATATAACCACCTCTTTCTCCATCTTTCCCATTGCTCCCATAGGGTTTCAGTTGTGCAATTTCACCATTAGCAAAGCTTTTTGCTGAAATCTGCCTTTTCAAAGGGAGAGTATCCAGAAACAGAAGATGCTGATCTGGGAGGCTCTTCCTAATAGAACTGCTGCTTCAGTTTAACTTGAAAAAGCCCACACCCAGTTCATAATGACAAACATCTGAACACCGGGTCTTCCCATGAGCAAGACCATGCTATGCCTCCTGCTCGCTCTGTTCTATAAGCAACCCACAGATTGCTCCCTGTGAAGAGGAGCCTGCAAGGGGAGCAGCATTCCACCAGACCCTGATTTAGCAAGATATTTCCATATCATTCCCCCAACCAGCTGGAAGTCCTCCACTGCTCTTGTGTAAAAATCTAACTCATCTCACTGAATTTCCTGATTTAAAAGTCTAATTCATTTCACCAAAAGTGTGACAGAAGGAAACCAAGTACACCATCTCTCTCTTACCAAACCAAAGCTATTGCATGTGCATTCTGGGGGGAAAACATGGTCCAAATATGTTATGGAGGGGGTGCCAGCCCAGTGTCATCCTCTTACTATTGCCATAGGATCTTGGCTGATGGCATCAGAGGAAAAACAAGTTTATCGATTACTTTCAACCATTAAGCTCACTCCTCCATGAAAAATATGTCACAAGTCCAATGTCTCTTATTAAAATAAGCACTGCAAAATATAAAGGAGTCACAGTTTTAAAATGGGACACACGTTCTCTAAGCGGTGAACCACGTTAGAGGTGCACTGTTTACAATGCATAAAGTCCCCTGGAGCCAGGGTTAAGAAGCGCATCTGTTCTTTGATGTTCTGGGATGAAGGAGAAAGGAAAATGTGCTGCCAGAAGTGAGTGGGAAGGAGCCCATGAGATAAAGGAAGTAAATCCATTTGCTGATTGCAATAATAATGGTAATACACGAAGCTATACATACATACATACATGCAAATTTTCACATTTTTTTAAAAAAAGAACTTAAGGCTTCCACTCATGTAATCAGCCCTTATGAACTCTCCTGATTAGCTGCAAGGAAAATCTTCCTTTCTCCTCTTTCTTGCACCATCCTGGGCTCCCTTTTGACTTTTTTTTTTTTTAACTTATAAACGAACAGCTCATATTCTGAAGTTTGTAGTCCCCTCCCGCCCCCTCTCTCTCTATACGGCTCATTTACATTGGCAGCTGTCGTGCTGCTGGGCATCCTCAAACCCACAAGTTTCCCTTTAATGTTTGAGCAGACAAACATGATCATGCACTAGGCATCACTGTGCCACTCAAAATGCTTTTTTGTTTTTTTTATTGCATCTGAGAGAAATCTCAAGGTTGCAAACCTGGAGTCAGAATTGTCTCCATGTGTCTCAGTGGGAAGAGTATCGTGTGAAGGAACAAGTTGATTCTACTAATCAAAAGGAATTTTTTTTGATATCAGGTCATCCTCCGAATGAATTTATATTACCGAGTGGAGGGTCACATGAAGAAAATGGTCAAACACCACCACCTAGAGCAAGAGCTGAGAAGTGCAGCGGAGCCGGGCTGTGTCAGGAAAGAAAAGCAAGCTGGGGCCTGGCTCAGCGCTCTCCCCTCTGCTCCTGTCTGCATGGAAAGATTAGGATGACAGTGGCAGGAAGCCTGTGCACCTAGTATGCATCACTTGAAGGGAACACACAGATTCCAGTAAACAGTTGGAAGGAAATGTTAATACCAGGCTCTGCTAAACAATATCAAATGAGTCCTAGATGAGGCAAGCGACTTTCATCAAAGTTTCCTGATACCTGAAAAGACAGCCCAGGGGATCCTGCGCTACATGTGGTGTATGTAAATTAAGCGGGTTTTTTTCCCCTTTGTAATCAAGGCTCATACACAAACAAAATCACACTTTAGAAATGGCCTATTTCAACTTGTAACTAGCTTGCTTTCAGGGGCTCCAGGTCAAAATGAAATAGAGCACAAAGACGCTTTCTCCTTAGGGATCATACACAAATTCACTCTGTCCGTTTCTTTCCCACATGGAGCAACAAAGCCGTCAGACCTCTCCATCCACCCATCGAGTCCTTCCTGATTAAAGTGAGATAAATCACAGCCCTCTCTCTCCAGACGGCAGGCGACAAGAGGGGGATGCTTGCCTCAAGAAGTCCTCCCCATCCCTCTGCATTCATGCAAGCCCGAGCGGAGAGATGCAAGAAATTACGGATACATTTTAATTCCCCAGACCCTGCAATTAAAAATGGAAATTTTTTGGCCACGCCTGTTGGCTCACGCCTGTAATCCCAGCACTTTCAGAGGCCGAGGTCGGCAGATCACCTGGGGTCAGGAGTTCGAGACCAGCCTGGCCAACATGGTGAAACCCTGTCTCTACTAAAAATACAAAAATTAGCTAGGAATGGTGGTGGGCGCCTGTAGTCCCAGCTACTCGGGAGGATGAGGCAGGAGAATCACTTGAACCCGGGAGGCAAAGTTTGCAGTGAGCCAAGATCGCACCACTGCACTCCACTCTGGGTGACAAAGCAAGACTTCATCTCAAAAAATGTTTTTAAAAAATGGAAGTGTTGTTCTTTCATTTGTAAATGTGTTTTGGTAAAAGAGGGGCAGTTTAAGCAACCCTTTCTATTGTCTACATTGTTAAAATTCATCCGACATGGACTCTTGACTCTGTTTTGCCTGGGCAGACCCAATTCAAGCATTTACAACAGCTATAACCTCCTCAAATCTAAAAGAGGAATCAGCATTATTGCTAAGTTCAAATAAGGTCTTGTTTTATTTCATTTTTATTTTTGAATGCAGCCATTCCTCCATGTGCTGTCATCAGGTAAGATTGTCAGTCCTGATTAGGTAAAGGTATTATTACAAAATGCAATTCTTAAAAATTCAGTGTCTAACTACACTTTTACTAAGCCTTTCCCCCTCCCCTATGTATTCTCCCTTAGACACCCCTTCTCAAATTTAAAATCACAGAAACTAAAATATGATGCCTAAAGAGAGCCTAGCGACTGCCCAGTCCTCTAATTTGATGAGTGGGAGTACTGAAGCCCAGAGGAGGTCAAATAATTTGTTCCCAATGTCTTAGATAAGAAGAAAATGACCAGCTGGGAAATCCCACTCATGTCAAGGGAGAGGCACAGGGCCACAGACTGTGGTTGAATTGTGCCACACTCCTACATCCTTCTTTAGGAATCACAGAACATTCCTGTGTTGAGTCGGAGTCACTGACTTCGTTTTCAGGCTGATTGAGTTCTGTCCTTACAGGCTGCGACAAGAAGTTTTGGTATTATGCTACACCAAGACCATTTATCTAGTTCAAGAAATGCACAGTCCTTAGAGCCCAGCAACTTTCCCCATGTCCAGTAAATGTAGCTTCTCCATTAGAAGCTGTCAGAATGGAGCCTTCTGGCTCATCTTGATTTTGATTTGTGCAAGAATGAATGGTTGTGCTAAGACAGCTTTCCTAGCTGATAGAGAGCGAAACTTTTTTCTCATAATCTATAAAAAAATTAAATTAGAACTTTTTTCTCATAATCTGTGAAAAAATATTAAATTAAATCTGGCTCGTCTTGATTTTGATTTGTGCAAGAATGAATGGTTGTGCTAAGACAGCTTTCCTAGCTGATAGTGAGCAAAACTTTTTTCTCATAATCTATAAAAAATATTAAATTAGAAGCATAGAGTTTATTTCATGACTTTTATCTTCCTGCAATTTTCTTGTGGGCATAAATGATTTGTTTTTATCCTGCCTGCCCCCCAATCCCTTTTCCAAGAGACTAAAAGAGTATCTAGTGCAAAGTGGAGACTCAAATATTTTTTAATAAACAGTGATCCCAGCCACCCAGTGCATGTTGCCAAATGCCAACCCCATAAATAATCAAACACATCATCTCATTCAGCCAATCAAAATCAAGTGCTACCTATTTTTTTAAGTTTTCATAGCCCTTGGGCATCTGCTTTCTCAGCATTTCCCAAACTTGAGTCATTCTCATCCTGCCTTCCTAATTTTGATCTGTCAATTACCTCTACTATTATTTATTTCATATATTTTTAAATAGACCCACTTTTGAAACTTAAATACACGCCTTTTAAAAGGAAGCTTTCTTACTACTATACATCAAAAGCCATTATTACTTGTTCTAAGTACTCATAACAAGATGGTCACAACTATTAAAATTTACTAATGTGCATCCACATACTCTCTAAATTCATGGAGCATCTGCACACACTTTAAGAAACAATTCTGCATTACTCACTCAATTTTCTTGACATCCTTCTGAGGCAGGACAAACCTTGGGCCCAAAGAATTGAGGTAGGAGTCCAAGCAAGTTGCCAGCCACATAAAGGCAAACCTTGGCTCGGAAGTCAGGACTACCAGCCCCTAGGTTATGGTTCATGCTCTTTCCTCTGCTCTCCAGAACCTCCTATCTCCAAGTGTAGTTAGCAGCCCAGATGCAGCAGCATCCTCTAGAGACTTGTTAAAAATGCAGAAGCTCAGGCTCCACCCCAGGCCTATGCAGACTGAATCTGCATTTTAACAAGGTCCAGGTAATTCACATGCACATTAAGTTTGAAAAGGTCTGGTCTAGATCAGCGGTTCTCTAACTTAGCAGCACATTAGAACCATGTGTAGAGACTTTAAAAATACCAGTGCCTGGGCTTCACCTCCCAGAGAATCTGACTTAAGTGTCTGGGGTTTGCCCTGAGTCCAGGTATTTTTAAAAACTCCTCAGCTTATACAAAGCTGGCAGGGCCGGGCACAGTGGCTCATGCCTATAATCCCAGCAGTTCGTGAGGCCAAAGTGGGCAGATTGCTTGAGTCCAGGAGTTTGAGATTAGCCTGGGCTAAAACCCCATCCCTACAAAAAAAAAAATACAAAAAGTAGTTGGGCATGGTGGTGGCACATACCTGTAGTCCCGGCTACTCAGGAGGCTGAGTCCTCACTTCAACCCAGGAGGTCACGGTCTGGTCAACAGAGCAAGACCCTGTATCAAAACAAACAAACAAGCAAACAAAAAATGCTAGCAGCTTACCAGCTAGGGAGGCCTGTAGAGCCAAGTTTTCCAAATGGGGCTACATTAGTTGTTCCAGAACTTTAGCTGCATCAAAACCACCTGGATGGCTTGTTCAGCTACAGAGGGTCTGGCCATGCCCCTAGAGTTTCCAGCTGAGGGTCTGGAATGAGGCCCGATGATTTGCATTTCTAACAATCTCCAGGTGATGCTGATGCTGTGGGTCCAGGGACCACATTTTGAGAATCTATGCTAAATGAATCGGAGAAGACCAAAGCTCAAACTTATTCCAAGAACTTTTCAAGGCCCACCTGCAAGTTGTAGTGGAAGTAAGCATCTAAGGGTGCAAAAAAGTTTCACTGTAGACTAAGGCCTTTTACCTGAGCTCTCAAATGTTCACATTTCTCTTATCAACCTAAATAACAAACAGAGAGAGGCTCTCCACAAGAAAAAGATATTCGTTTGGAAACAGAGCCTTGCAATAGAAACAGGCAAGCCAGAGTAAACTATATGCATATTCACGGAGGTAAAGGAAGACAAAAGAAAAAATGAGGAAGATTATATGATCATTTGGAAATGATTATCCTTGGCTACAAAGATCAATAACAAAGGTGATGCCAGGCCCAGGTTGGACAGGCAGTTGTTGGGCAAATATCCTTCAGAAGCATTGTTGTGTGCATAGTTTCAATGGGCTTTGTGCAAGATTGTGTTTTTTGCAGTCTTCTGTGATAAGTTTTTGTTATCAGGCATACAAGCCCAAGAATCCTTTATTGCATGGCCTTCCCTGGCTCTATTTGTCAGGGTTTTGGTTAGGGGAGGGGTATTTTTAACACTCTCAATGTAAAAAATGCCATAAGGTAGGTACCCCAATTGCTTGTTTCGTCTTCATAAAATAACTTTTCCACCCGAACAAAGTCTACACATAAATTGTAAAAATACCCTGGCATGCAGTCCCTGGAAAAGTCTGGAGTCATTCTCGGGGTTCCCAACCAGGTGGGCCAGCGTAGCCACCACAGATAAACACAAAGTAGGGGTCCCCGCTGGGGTTCAGCGGCAGGCAGTGGCCCTGGTTCTGATATTTGGCTGAAAACACAGCTCCTCTTTGTCACCCTCAGGACATTTCAGCTATTTCCTAGATAATAATCTCACTTCACCCTGCACAAAACAGGCACATGATCATGTCACTCTGACCTGGTTTGAGTCCAAGGAGAATTTTGTTTTTAAAATAATTTAGGTTAGTAGTTAAAATATGAACTTTGGGCCAGGAGTGGTGGCCCATGCCTATAATCCCAGCACTTCGTGAGGCCAAAGTGGGCAGATTGCTTGAGTCCAGGAGTTTGAGACTAGCCTGGGCTAAAACCCCATCCCTACAAAAAAAAAATACAAAAAGTAGTTGGGCAAGGTGGTGGCACATACCTATAGTCCCAGCTACTCAGGAGGCTGAGTCCTCGCTTGAACCCAGGAGGTCATGGTCTGGTCAACAGAGCAAGACCCTGTATCAAAACAAAGAAACAAACAAACAAAAAATGCTAGCAGCTTACCAGCTAGGGAGGCCTGTAGAGGCAAGTTTTCCAAATGGGGCTACATTAGTTGTTCCAAAACTTTAGCTGCATCAAAACCACCTGGATGGCTTGTTCAGCTACAGAGGGTCTGGCCATGCCCCTAGAGTTTCCAGCTGAGGGTCTGGAATGAGGCCCGATGATTTGCATTTCTAACAATCTCCAGGTGATGCTGATGCTGTGGGTCCAGGGACCACATTTTGAGAATCTATGCTAAATGAATCGGAGAAGACCAAAGCTCAAACTTATTCCAAGAACTTTTCAAGGCCCACCTGCAAGTTGTAGTGGAAGTCAGCATCTAAGGGTGCAAAAAAGTTTCACTGTAGACTAAGGCCTTTTACCTGAGCTCTCAAATGTTCACATTTCTCTTATCAACCTAAATAACAAACAGAGAGAGGCTCTCCACAAGAAAAAGATATTCGTTTGGAAACAGAGCCTTGCAATAGAAACAGGCAAGCCAGAGTAAACTATATGCATATTCACGGAGGTAAAGGAAGACAAAAGAAAAAATGAGGAAGATTATATGATCATTTGGAAATGACTATCCTAGGCTACAAAGATCAATAACAAAGGTGATGCCAGGCACAGGTTGGACAGGCAGTTGTTGGGCAAATATCCTTCAAAAGCATTGTTGTGTGCAAAGTTGCAATGGGCTTTGTGCAAGATTGTGTTTTTTGCAGACTTCTGTGATAAGTTTTTGTTATCAGGCATACAAGCCCAAGAATCCTTTATTGCATGGCCTTTCCAGGCTCTACAAGTCAGGGTTTTGGTTAGGGTAGGGGTATTTTTAACACTCTCAATGTAAAAAATGACATAAGGTAGGTACCACAATGACTTGTTTGGTCTTCATAAAATAACTTTTCATGAAATCTCTGTAAACGTGGAAAAATCTACACCGCTATCTCTGTAAATGTGTAAACATTTACAACGCTATCTGTATAAACATGGAACTATTTACACCGCCGTCTCTATAGACATGGAAATATCTACACCGCTATCTCTATAAACTTGGAAATATCTACACCGCTATCTCTATAAACATGGAAATATCTACACCGCTATCTGTATAAACATGGAAATATCTACACTGCTGTCTCTACAAACATGGAAATATCTACACCTCTATCTGTATAAACATGGAAATATCTACAATGCTATCTCTATAAACACGCAAATATCTACATCACTGTCTCTATAAACATGGAAATATCTACACCACTATCTCTATGAACATGGAAATATCTACACCGCTGTCTCTAGAAACATGGAAATATCTAAACCGCTATCTCTATAAACGTTGAAATATATACACCGCTATCTCTAAAAACATGGAAATATCTACACCGCTATCTCTATAAACGTGGGAACATCTACACCGCTAACTCTATAAACCTGGAAATATCTACAGCGCTATAAGTATAAATGTGGAAATATCTACACCGCTATCTGTATAAACATGGAAATATCTACACCGCTATCTCTATAAACATGGAAATATCTACACCGCTATCTCTATAAACATGGAAATATCTACACCACTATCTGTAAAACATGGAAATATCTACACCGCTGTCTGTATACACATGGAAATATATACACGGCTATCTGTTTAAACATGGAAATATCTACACCACTAACTGTATAAACATGGAAATATCTACACCGCTATCTGTATAAACATGGAAATATCTACAACGCTGTCTCTATAAACATGGATATATCTACAATGCTATCTGTAGAAACATGGAAATATCTACACCGCTGTCTCTATAAACCTGGAAATAGCTACACCGTTATCTGTATTAACGTGGAAATACCTACACCGCTATCTGTATAGACGTGGAAATATCTACATCGCTATCTCTACAAACGTGGAAATATCTACACCGCTATCTGTATAAACATGGAAATATCTACACCGGTATGTGTATAAACGTGGAAATATCTGCACCGCTATGTGTATAAACTTGGAAATTTCTACACCGCAATCTGTATAAAAGTGGAAATATCTTCACCGCTATCTGTATAAACGTGGAAATATCTACACCGCTATCTCTATAAACGGGGAAATATCTACACCGCTATCTGTATAAACGTGGGAATATCTACACCGCTATCCTTATAAACGTGTAAACATTTACACGGATATCTGTATAAACATGGAAATATTTACACCGCTATCTCTAAAAACATGAAAATATCTACACTGCTATGTCTATAAACATGAAAATATTCACACCGCTATCTGTATAATCATGGAAATATTTACACCGCTATCTGTAAAAATTTGGAAATATTTACACCGCTATGTGTATAAAAATGGAAATATCTACACCGCTATCTCCATAAACATGAAAATAACAACACTGTTGTTTGTATGAACATGAAAATATCTACACCGCTATTTCTATAAACATAGAAATATCTACATTGCTGTCCGTATAAACATGGAAATATCTACACCGCTATCTGTATAAACATGGAAATATCTACACGGAAAGCTGTATAAACATGGAAACATCTAGACAGTCATCTCTATAAACATGGAAATATCTATACCGCTATCTGTATAAACATGGAAATACCCACACCGCTATCTGTATAAACATGGATATACCCACACCGCTATCTGTATAAAGATGGAAATATCTGCACCGCAATCTTTTTAAACATGGAAATATCTGCAACTCTTTCTGTGTAAACATAGAAATATCTACACGGCTATTTGTGTAAACATGGAAATATCTGCACCGCTATCTGCAGAAAGATGGAAATATCTACACCACTATCTGTAAAACGTGGAAATATATACACCGCTGTCTGTATAAACCTGGAAATATCTACACCGATATCTGTATAAACATGGAAATACCTACACCGCTATCTGTATAAGCAAGGAAGTATCTACACCGCCATCTGTATAATCATGGAAATACCTACACCGCTATCTGTATAAATATGGAAATATCCACACCGCTATCTCTATAAACATGGAAATACCTACACCGCTTTCTCTATAAACATGGAAATATCTACACTGCAATCTCTATATACATGGAAATATCTACACCACCATCTCTATAAACATGAAAATATCTACACCGCCATCTTCAGAAACATGTATGTATCTACACCGCCATCTGTATAAACATGGAAATATCTACACCATTATCTGTATAAACATGGAAATACCTTCACTGCCATGTGTATAAACATGGAAATATCTACACCGCCATCTGTATAAAGATGGAAATATCTACACCGCAATCTGTATAAATATGGAAATACCTACACCGCTACCTCTATAGACATGTAAATAACTACACCGCTATCTGTATAAACATGGAAATATCTACACTGCCATCTGTAGAAAGATGGAAATATCTACACCACAATGTGTGTAAACATGGAAATATCTACACCGTTATCTGTATAAACATGGAAATATCTACACCGCTATCTCTATAAACATGAAAATACTTACACCACCATCTCTATAAGCATGGAAATATTTACACCGCTATCTCTATAAACATAGAAATATCTACACCGCCATCCCTATAAACATGGAAATATCTACACCGCCATCTGCATAAACATGGAAATATCTACACAGACATCTTTATAAACATGGAAATATCTACACTGCCATCTGTATAAACTTGGAAATATCTACACTGACATCTGTAGAAAGATGGAAATGTCTACAAAGCGATCAGTATAAACATGGGAATTTCTACACTGCTACCTGTATAAACATGGAAATATCTACACCACTATCTGTATCAACATGGAAACAACTACACCGCAATCTGTATAAACATGGAAATATCTACAATGCTATCTCTGTAAACATGGAAATATCTACACAGATATCTGTGTAAACTTGGAAATATCTACACCGCTATCTGTGTAAATTTGGCAATAGCTACACCGCAATCTGTGCAAAGATGGAAATATCTACACCGCTATCTCTGTAAACATGGAAATATCTAAACCGCTATCTGTATAAACATGGAAATCTCTACACTGCCATCTGTATAAACATGGAAATATCTACAGCGCCATCTGTATAAACATGGAAATATCTACACTGCCATCTGTACACACATGGAAATATCTACAGCGCCATCTGTATAAACATGGAAATATCTACACTGCCATCTGTTCACACATGGAAATATCTACACAGCCATCTATATAAACATGGAAATATCTACACTGCTATCTCTATAAACATGGAAATATCTACACCGCTACCTGTATAAACATGGAATATCTACATCGCTATCTGTATAAACAGGGAAATATCTCCACCGCTATCTGTATAAACATGGAAATATCTATACCGCTATTTGTATAAACATGGAAATATCTACACCGCTATCTATATAAACATGGAAATATATACAATGCTATCAGTTTAAACATGGAAATATCTACACAGCTATCTGTGTAAACTTGGAAATATCTACACAGCTATCTGTGTAAAAATGCAAATATCTACACAGCAATCTGTGCAAAGATGGGAATATCTACACCGCTATCTGTATAAACGTGGAAATATCTATACCGCAGTCTCTATAAACATGGAAATATCTCCACCGCTATCTGTATAAACATGAAAATATCTACACCGCTATCTGTATAAATATGAAATATCTAAACCGCTAACTCTATAAAAATGGAAATATCTACAACACCATCTGTATAAACATGGAAATAACTCCACGGAAAGCTGTATAAACATGGAAATATCTAGACAGTCAACTCTACAAAGATGTAAATATCTATACCGCTATCTGTATATACATGGAAATACCCACACCGCTATCTGTATAAACATGGAAATAGCCACACCGCTATCTGTACAAACATGGAAATATCTGCACAACTATCTTTATAAACATGGAAATATCTGCAACTCTATCTGTGTAAAGATAGAAATATCTTTACAGCTATTTTTGTAAACATGTATATATTTGCACCACTATCTGTATAAAGATGGAAATATCTACACCACTATCTGTAAAATGTGGAAATATATACACCGCTCTCTGTAAACCTGGAAATATCTACACCGATATCTGTATAAACAAGGTAATATCTACACCGCCATCTGTATAAACATGGAAATACATACACCGCTATCTGTATAAATAAGGAAATATCCACACCGCTATCTCTATAAACATGGAAATACCAACACCGATTTCTCTATAAACATGGAAATATCTACACTGCAACCTCTATATACATGGAAATATCTACACCGCCATCTCTATAAACATGAAAATATCTACACCGCCATCTTCAGAAACATTGATGTATCTACACCGCCATCTGTATAAACATGGAAATATCTACACCACTATCTGTATAAACATGGAAATATCTTCACTGCCATCTGTATAAACATGGAAATATCTACACCGCCATCTGTATAAAGATGGAAATATCTACACAGCATTCTGTATAAATATGGAAATACCTACACCGCTACCTCTATAGACATGTAAATATCTACACCGCTATCTGTATAAACATGGAAATATCTACACTGCCATTTGTATAAAGATGGAAATACCTACACCGCGAACTCTATAAACATGGAAATATCTACACCGCAATCTGTATAAACATGGAAATATGTACAATGCTATCTCTGTAAACATGGAAATATCTACACAGATATCTGTGTAAACTTGGAAATAACTACACCGCTATCTGTGTAAATTTGGCAATACTTACACCACAATCTGTGCAAAGATGGAAATACCTACACCGCTATCTCTGTAAACATGGAAATATCTACACCGCTATCTCTATAAACATGGAAATGTCAACACCGCTATCGGTATATACATGGAAATATCTACATGGCTATCACTAAAAACATGGAAATATCTTCACCGTATACAGATCTACAACGCTATCTGTATGAACATGGAAATAGCTACACCGCTATCTCTATAAACATGGAAATACCTACACCACCATCTGTATAAACATGGAAATATCTACACAGTCATCTCTATAAACATGGAAATATCGACACCACCATCAGCTTAAACATGGAAATATCTACACTGCCATCTGTATGCACATGGAAATATCTACAAAGCCATCTGCATTGACATGGAAATATCCTCACCGCCATCTCTATAAACACGGAAATACCTACACGGCCATCTCTATAAACATGGAAATATCTACACCGCCATCTCTATAAACGTGGAAATATCTACACCGCCATCTCTAAAACCTGAAAATATCTGCACCGTGATCTCCATAAACATGGAAATATCTACACCACCATCTGTATAAACACGGAAGTATCTACACCGCTATCTGTAAAAACTTGGAATTATCTAAACTACCATCTCTATAAAGATGGAAATAACAACACCGCGAGCTGTATAAACATGGAAATAGCTACAATGCTGGTTGTATACACATGGAAATAGCAACCCCACTATCTGTATAAACATGGAAATATCTACACTATTATCTGTATAAACATGGAAATAACTACAATGCTATCTTTATAAATATGGAAATATCTCCACCGCTATCTGTATAAACATGGATATATCTACACTGCCATCTGTATAAGCATGGAAATATCTACACCGCCATCTGTATAAACATGGAAATATCTACACCGCTATCTCTATAAACATGGAAATATCTACACCGACATCTCTATAAACGTGAAAATATCTACACGGCCATCTCCATAAATATGAAACTATCTACACCGCCATCTGTATAAACTTGGAAACAACTTCTACGCTATCTGAATAAACATGGAAATATCTACACCACTATTTCTATAAACATGGAAATACCTACACCACTGTCTCTATACACATGTTAATACCTACATCGCTATCTGAATAAACATAGAAATATCTACACCGCCATCTCTGTAAACATTTAAATACCTACACCGCCTTCTGAATGAACATGAAAATATCTACACCGCTGTCTGTATAAACATGGAAATTTCTACACCGCCATCTGTATAAACATGGAAATATCTAAACTGCCATCTGAGGAAAATGGAAATATCTACACAACGATCTGTATAAACATGGATATATGTACACTGCTACCTGTATAAACATGGAAATATCTACACGGCTCTCTTTATAAACATAGAAATATCTACACCACGATCTGTATAAACAAGGAAATAACTCAACCTTTAATTGTATAAACATGGAAATATCTACTCCGCCATCTGTATATACATGGAAATATCTACACAGTCATCTGTATGAACATGGAAATATCTACACCACCATCTCTGTAAACATGAAAATATTTACATCGCCATCTCCAAAAACATGGAAAAATCTACACCGCTATCTGTATAAACATGGAAATAACAACACAGCTATCTGTATAAACATGGAAATCTCTAAACCGATATCTGTATAAACATGGAAATATCTACAGCGCCATCTGTATAAACATAGAAATATCTAAACGGCTATCTGTATAAACATGCAAATAACTACAGCGCTATCTATATAAACAAGGAAATCTCTCCACCGCTATCTGTATAAACATGGAAATATCTACTCCGCTATCTTTATACACATGGAAATATCTACACTGCAATCTCTATAAACATGGAAATATCTACAACACTATCTGTGTAAACATTGAAATATCTTCACAGCTGTCTGTGAAAACAAGGAATTATGTACACTGCAATCTGTGTGAATATGGAAATCTCTACACCACAATCTGTATAAACATGGATATAACTACACCGCTATCTCTATAAACATGTTAATATCTACACAGCTATCTGTATAAACATGGAAATATCTACTCCGCTATCTCTATAAATATGGAAATATCTACACCGCTATCTCTATAAACATGGAAATGTCAACACCGCTATCTGTATAAACATGGAAATATCTACATGGCTATCCCTAAAAATGTGGAAATATCTTCACCGCCTTCTGTATAAACATGGAAATATCTACACTGCCATCAGTATAAACATGGAAATAACTAAACCGCTAACTCTATAAAGATTGAAATATCTACACCGTTATCTGTATAAACATGGAAATATGTACACCGCAATCTGTGCAAATATGGAAATATCTACACCTCTATCCCTGTAAATATGGAAATATCTACACCGCAATCAGCATAAACAAGGATATATTTACACCACTATCTGTATAAACATGGAAATATCTACACAGCTATCTGTATAAACATGGAAATATCTACACTGCTATTTGTATAAACATGGAAATATCTACACCGCTATCTGTATAAACGTGGAAATATGTACACCGCAATCTGTGCAAATATGGAAATATCGACACCTCTATCTCTGTAAATATGGAAATATCTACACCGCTATCTGTATAAACAAGGAAATATCTACACCGCTATCTGTACAAACATGGAAATATCTACACCACGATCTGTATAAAGATGGATATATCTACACCGCTATCTGTATAAACATGGAAACATCTACAACGCTATCTGTATAAATATAGAAATATCTACACCGCTATCTCTATAAACATGGAAATGTCTACACCGCTGTCTGTATAAACATGGAAATATCTTCATGGCAATCTCTCTAAACATTGAAATATCTACACCGCCATATGTATAAACATGGAAATAACTACACAATCATCTGTATAAATATAGAAATATTTACACCACTCTCTGTATAAACATGGAAATATCTACACTGCAATCTCTATAAACATGGAAATATCTACACAGCCATCTCTATAAACATGGATATATCTACATCGCTATCTGTATAAACACGGAAATATCCACACCGCTATCTGTGTAACATGGAAATATTTACTCCGCCATCTGTAAAGAACATGGAAATATCTGCACATTCATCTGTGTAAACTTTGAAATATCTACACCCCCATCTGTATAAACATGGAAATATCTACACTGCCACCTGTATACACATGGAAATATCTACACCGCTATCTCTATTAACATGGAAATACCTGCACCGCTATCTCTATAAACACGGAAATATCTACACCGCTATCTGTATATACTTGGAAATATCTACACAGCCATCACTATAAACATGAAAATACGTCCACCGCTATATGTATAAACTTGAAAATATCTCCACCGCTATCAGTATAAACATGGAAATATCTACACCGCTATCTGTATAAACATGGAAATATCTACACCGCTATTTGTATAAACATGGAAATATCTAGACGGCTATCTGTATAAACATTCAAATATCTACATTGCTATCTGTATAAATATGAAAATATCTCCACCGCTATCTCTATAAACATGGAAATATCTACACCGCTATCTGTATAAACATGGAAATATCTACACCGCTATCTGCATAAACATGCAAATATCTACAGCGCTATCTGTATAAACATGGAAATATCTTCACCGCTATCTGTATAAACATGGAAATATCTACACCCTTATATTTATAAACCTGGAAATATCTACACTGCAATCTCTATAAACTTGGAAATATCTAAAACACTATCTGTGTAAACATTGAAATTCCTACACAGCTGTTTGTGTAAACATGGAAATATGTACACTGCACTATGTGTGAAGATGGAAATATCTACACCTCTGTCTCTGTAAACATGGAAATATCTACACCACTATCTGTATAAACATGGAGATATCTACACCGCTATCTGTATAAACATGGAAATATCTACACTGCTATCTGTATAAACGTGGAAATGTCTACTCCACTATCTGTATAAATATTGAAATATCTACACCGCTATCTCTATAAACATGGAAATGTCAACACCGCTGTCTGTATATACATGGAAATATCTACATGGCTATCACTAAAAACATGGAAATATCTTCAAAGTATACAGATCTACAATGCTATCTGTATGAACATAGAAATAGCTACACCGCGATCTCTATAAACATGGATATGTCTACACCGCTATCTTTATAAACATGGAAATATCTACACTGCCATTTGCATAAACATGGAAATACCTACACTGACATCTGTATACACATGGAAATACCTCCACAACCTTCTGTATAATCATGGAAATATCTACACCGTTATCTCTATAAACATGGAGATACCTGCACCACTATCTCTATAAACATGGAAATATCTACACTGCCATTTCCATAAACATGGAACTACGTACACCGCCATCTGTATAAACATGGAAATATCTACACTGCCATCTGTATAAAGATGTAAATATCTACACCGTGAGCTGCGTAAACATGGAAATATCTACACCGCTATATATATAAACTTGGAAATACCAACAACGCTATCTGTATAAACTTGGAAATGTCTACAACGCTATATGTGTAAACATGGAAATATCTACTCCGCTATCTCTATAAACATGGAAATACCTATAGCGCTATCTCTGTAAAGAAGGAAATATCTACACCGCTATCTCTATAAATATGGAAATGTATACACCGCCATCTCTAAAAAACATGGAAAAATCTACACCGCCATCTACATAAAAAAGGAAGTATCTACATCGCCATCTCTATAAACGTGGAAAAACCTACACCGTTATCTGTATAAACATGGAAATATCTACAACACTATCTGTGTAAAAATGGAAATATCTACACAGCTGTCTGTGTAAACATGCAAATATGTACACCGTTATCTGTGTGAAGGTGGAAATATCTACACGGCAATCTGTGCAAATATGGAAATATCTACAACTCTATCTCTGTAAACATGGAATTAGCTACACGGCTATCTCTATAAACATGGAAACATCTACATCGCTATCTGTATAAACATGGAAATATCTACACCGCTATCTGTATAAATATGGAAATATGTACACCGCTCTCTCTATTAACATGGAAACATCTACACCGCTATCTGTATAAACATGTAAATATCTACACCACTATCTCTATAAACATGGAAATATCTATACCGCTATCTGTTTAAACATGGAAATACCTACATGGCTATTTCTATAAATATGGAAATATCTACACTGCCATCTGTAAAAACATGGAAATATCTACACAGCCATCTCTATAAACATGGAAATATCTACAACGCTCTCTGTATAAACATGGAAATAGCTAAACCGCTATCTGTATAAACATGGAAATATGTACACCGCTATCTGCGTAAACATGCACATATCTACAGCGCTATCTGTAAAACATGGAAATATCTCCACCGCTATCTGTATAAACATGGAAATATCTACACCGCAATCTCTATAAATATGGAAATATCTACACCGCTATCTGCATAAACTTGGAAATATCTACACCACCATCTCTATGAACATGGAAATATCTCCACCGCCATCTGTATAAACATGTAAATATCTCCACCACTCGATGTATAAACATGGAAATATCTACACCGCTATCTGTATAAACATGGAAATATCTACACCGCTATCTGTATAAACATGGAAATATCTACACCGCTATCAGTATAAACATGCAAATATCTACACCGCTATCTGTATAAACATGGAAATATCTACAGCGCTATCAGTATAAACATGGAAACAACTCCACCACTATCTGTATAAACATGGAAATATCTACACCGCTATCTGTATAAACATGGAAATGCCTACACCACTATCTGAATAAACATGGAAATATCTACACTGCCATCTGTATAAACATGGTAATAGCCACACCGCTATCTGTATAAACATGAAAATATCTACACCACCATCTGAATAAACATTCAAATATCTAAACTGCTATCTGTATCAATATCGAAATATCTACACAGATATCTCTGTAAACATGGAAATATCTACACCGCTACCTGTATAAACATGGACATATCTACACCACCATCTCTAGAAACATGGAAATATCTCCACCGCTATCTGTATAAACATGGAATTAACTCCTCCACTCTCTGTATAAACATGGAAATATCTATACGGCTATCTGTATAAACATGGAAATATATACAATGTTATCTGTGTAAACATGGAAATATCTACAACACTATCTGTGTAAACATGGAAATATCTACACCGCTGTCTGTGTAAACATGGAAATATGTACACCGCAATCTGTGTGAAGATGGAAATATCTACACCGCAATCTGTGCAAACATGGAAATATCTACACCTCTTTCTATGTAAACATGGAAATATCCACACCACTCTATGTATAAGCATGGAAATATCGACACCGCTATCTGTATAAACATGGAAATATCTACACCACAATCTGTATAAACATGAATATAACTACACCGCTATCTGTATAAACATGGAAATATCTACACCACTATCTGTATAAACATGGAAATATCTCCTCCGTTATCTGTATAAATATGGAAATATCTACACCGCTATCTCTATAAGCATGGAAATGTCTACACCGCTCTCTGTATAAACACGGAAATATGTACACCGCCATCTGAATAAACATACAAATATCTACACCGCTATCTCTATAAATATGGAAGTATCTACACCACTATCTATAAACATGGAAATATCTACACCGCTATCTACATATACTTGAAAACATCTACACCACCATCTCTATAAACATTGAAATATCTCCACCGCTATCTGTATAATCATGGAAATATCTACACTGCTATCTTTATATACATGGAAATATCTACACCGCAATCTCTATAAACATGGAAATACCTACAACACTATCTGTGTAAACAAGGAAATATCTACACAGCTGTATGTGTAAACATGGAAATATGTACACCGCAATCTGTGTGAGGATGGAAATATTTACACCGCAATCTGTGCAAATATGGAAATATATACACCTTTATCTCTGTAAACATGGAAATATCTACACCACAATCTGTATAAACATGGAAATATCTACACAACTATCTGTATAAACCTGGAAATGTCTACTGTGCTATCTGTATAAATATGGAAATATCTACACCGCTATCTCTATAAACATGGAAATGTCTACACCGCCTTCTGTATAAACTTGAAAATATCTACACTGCCATCTGTATAAACACGGAAATAACTACACCGCTATCTCTATAAACATGGAAATATCTACACTGCCATCTGTATATAGATGGAAATAGCTACACAGTCATCTGTATAAACATGGAAACATCTACACCACTATCTGTATAAACGTGGAAATATCTACACTGCCATCTGTATAAACATGGAAATATCTACACAGCCATCTCTATAAACATGGAAATATCTACAACGCTACCTCTATAAACATGGGAATAGCCACACCGCTATCTGCATAAACATGGAAATATCTACACTGCCATCTGTATACACATGGAAATATCTACACAGTCATCTGTATAAAGATGGAAATATCTACACCGTTATCTGTATAAACATGGAAATATCTACACCGCTATCTGTATAAAGGTGGAAATATCTACACTGCAATCTGTGGAAATATGGAAATATCTACACATGTATCTCTGTAAATATGGAAATATCTACTCTGCTATCTATATATACATGGAAATATCTACACCGCTTTCTGTATTAATATGGAAATATCTACACCATGATCTGTATAAACATGGATATATCTACACCGCTATCTGTATAAACATGGAAACATCTACACCGCTATCTGTATAAAGATGGAAATATCTACACCGCTATCTGTATAAATATGGAAATATCTACACCGCTATCTCTATAAACATGAAAATGTCTACACCGCTATCTCTATAAACATGGAAAAAGCCACACCGCTATCTGTATAAACCTGGAAATACTTACACTGCCATCTGTAAAAACATGAAAATATCTACACAGTCCTAAGTATAAACATGGAAATATCTACACCGCTATCTCTATAAAGATGGAAATACCTACACCGCTATCTGTATAAGCATGGAAATATCTACACCGCTATCTGCAAGAACTTGGAAATATCTACACTGCCCTCTGTATAAAGATGGAAATATCTACACCACGAGCAATATAAATATGGATATATCTACACCGCTATCTCTGTAAACATAGTAATATCTACACTGCCATCTCTAAAAACATGGAAATATCTACACCGCTATCTGTATAAATATGGAAATATCTACAACGCTATCTCTGTAAACATGGAAATGTCTGCACCACTATCTGAATAAACCTGGAAATATCTACATGGCTATCTCTATAAACATGGAAATATCTACACTACCATGTGTATAAACATGGAAATAACTTCGCAGTCATCTGTATAAACATGGAAATATCCACAACACTACCTCTATAAACATGAAATTATCTACACTGCCATCTATATAAACATGGAAATATCTACACAGCCATCTCTATAAACATGCAAATATCTACATCGCTATGTGTATAAAAATGAAAATAGCCACACTGCTATCTGTATAAACATGGAAATATCAGCACCGCTATCTGTATAAACATGGTAATATCTACACCGCTATCTTTATAAACATGGAAATATCTACACCGCAATCTTAATAAACATGGAAATATCTGCAACACTATCTGTGAAAATATGGAAATATCTACACAGCTGTCTGTGTAAACAAGCAAATATGTACACCGCTATCTGTGTGAAGATGGATATATCTACCCCGCAATCTGTGCAAATATGGAAATACCTACACCTCTATCTCTGTAAACATGGAAATATCTTCACCACTATCTGTATAAACATGAAAATATCTACACCACTATCTGTATAAACATGGAAATATCTACACCACGATCAGTATAAACATGGATATATCTACAATGCTATGTGTATAAACATGGAAATATCTACACCACTATCTGTATAAATATGGAAAAATCTACACCGCTATCTTTATATACATGGAAATATCTACACCGCCCTCTGTATATACATGGAAATACCTACACAGTCATCTGTACAAACATGGAAATATCTATACCACTATCTGTATAAACATGGAAATATCTACACTGCCATCTGTATAAACATGGAAATATCTACACAGCCATCTGTATAAACATGGAAATATCTACACCGCTATCTCTATAAACATGGAAATAGCCACACCGCTACCTGCATAAACATGGAAATATCTACACTGCCATCTCTAAAAACATGGAAATATCTACACAGTCATCTGTATAAACATGGAAATATCTACACCGCTATCTCTATAAACATGAAAATACCTACACTGCGATCTGTATAAACATGGAAATATCTACACCACTATCTGTTCAAACATGGAAATATCGTCACCACGATCAATATAAACATGGATATATCTACACAGCTATCTGTATTAACATGCAAATATTTACAAAGCTTTCTGTATAAATATGGAAATATATACACAGCCATCTCTATAAACATGGAAACAACTACACCGCTATCTCTATAAACATGGAAACAGCCACACCGCTATCTGTGTAAAAATGGAAATATTTACACTGCCATCTGTAAAAACATGGAAATATCTACACACTCCTCTGTATAAACATGGAAATATCTACACCGCTATCTCTATAAACATGGAAATAACTACACAGCTATCTGTATAAACATGGAAATATCTACACCGCTATCTGCAAGAACATGGAAATATCTACATTGCCATCTTTATAAAAATGGAAATATCTACACGGCGAGCAGTATAAATATGGAAATATCTGCACCACTATCTCTATAAACATAGAAATATCTACACCGCCATCTCTATAAACATGGAAATATTTACACGGCCATGTGCATAAACATGGAAATATCTACACCACAATCTGTATAAACATGGAAATGTCTACACCGCTATCTGTATAAACATGGAAATATCTACACCGCTATCTGTATAAATATGGAAATATCTACACCGCTATCTTTATAAACATGTAAATATCTACACTGCAATCTGTATATACACGGAAATACCTACACAGTATTCTGTATAAACATGGAAATATCTACACTGCCGTCTGTATAAACATGGAAATATCTACAAAGCCATCTCTATAAACATGGAAATATCTACAACGCTATCTCTATAAACATGGTAATAGCCACACCACTATCTGCATAAACATGGAAATATTTACACTGCCATGTGTAAAACATGGAAATATCTACACAGTCCTCTGTATAAACCTGGAAATATCTACACCGCTATCTCTATAAACATAGAAATACCTACACCGCTTTCTGTATAAACATGGAAATATCTACACCGCTATCTGCAAGAACATGGAAATATCTACACTGCCATCTGTATAAAGATGGAAATATCTACACAGCGAGCAGTATAAATATGGAAATATCTACACCGCTATTTCTATAAACATAGAAATATCTACACCGCCATCTCTATAAACATGGAAATATTTACACGGCCATCTGCATAAACATGGAAATATCTACACAGTAATCTGTATAAACATGGAAATATCTACACCACTATCTCTATAAACGTGGAAATATCTACACTGCCATCTGTATAAACATGGAAATATCTACACAGCCATCTCTATAAACATGCAAGTATCTACATCGCTATCTGTATAAGCATGGAAATAGCTACACCGCTATCTGTATAAACATGGAAATATCTACAGCGCTATCTGTATAATCATGGAAATTTCTACAACGCTATCTTTATAAACATGGAAATATCTACACCGCAATCTGTATAAACATGGAAATATATACAACACTATCTGTGTAAACATGGAAATATCCACACAGCTGTCTGTGTAAACATGCAAATATGTACACAGCTATCTGTGTGAAGATGGAAATATCTACACTGCAATCTGTGCATATATGGAAATACCTACACCTCTATCTCTGTAAACATGGAAATATCTACACCGCTATCTGTATAAACATGGAAATATCTACACCACTATCTGTATAAACATGGAAATAACTACACCTCTATCTCTGTAAACTTGGAAATATCTACACCGCTATCTGTATAAACATGGAAATAACTACACCACTATCTGTATAAACATGGAAATATCTACACCGCGATCTGTATAAACATGGATATATCTGCAATGCCATCTGTATCAACATGGAAATATCTACACCGCTATCTGTATAAATATGGAAATATCTACACCGCTATCTATATAAACATTGAAATATCTACACCGCCATCTGTATACACATGGAAATACCTACACAGTCATCTGTATAAACATGGAAATATCTGTACCACTATCTGTATAATCATGGAAATAACTACACTGCCATCTGTATACACATGGAAATATCTACACAGCCATCTCTATAAACATGGAAATATCTACACCGCTATATCTATAAACATGGAAATAGCCACAGCGCTACCTGTATAAACATTGAAATATCTACACCGCCATCTCTAAAAACATGGAAATATCTACACAGTCATCTGTATAAACTTGGAACTATCTACACCACTATCTGTATAAACATGGAAATATCTACACAACGATCTGTATAAACACTGATATATCTACACCGCTATCTGTATAAACACAGAAATATCTACATCGCTATCTGTATAAATATGGAAATATCTACACTGCTATCTTTATAAACATGGAAATATCTACAACGCCATCAGTATATACATGGAAATACCTACACAGTCATCGGTATAAAAATGGAAATACCTACACTGCCATCTGTATAAACATGGAAATATCTACACAGCCATCTCTATAAACTTGGAAATAACTACACCGCTATCTCTATAAACATGGAAATAGCCACACCGCTATCTGTATAAACATGGAAGTATTTACACTGCCATCTGTAAAAACATGGAAATATCTACACAGTCCTGTGTATAAACATGGAAATATCTAAACCGCTATCTCTATAAACATAGAAATACCTACAATGCCATCTCTATAAACATGGAAATATTTACACGGCCATCTGCATAAACGTGGAAATATCTACACCACCATCTTTATAAACATGGAAATATCTACACCGCTATCTGAATAAACATGGAAATATCTACACTGCTATCTCTGTAAACATGGAAATGCCTACACCGCTATCTGTATAAACATGGAAATATCGACATGGATATCTCCGTCAACATGGAGATATCTACACCACCATCTGTATAAACATGGAAATAACTACACAGTCATCTGAATAAACATGGAAATATCTACACCACCATCTCTATAAACGTGGAACTATCTACACTGCCATCTGTATAAACTTGGAAATATCTACACAGCCATCTCTATAAACATGCAAATATCTACATCGCTATGTGTATATACATGGAAATAGCCACACCGCTATCTGTATAAACATGGAAATATGTATATTGCTAACTGTATAAACATGTAAATATCTACAACGCTGTCTTTATAAACATGGAAATATCTACACCGAAAACTCTATAAACATGGAAATATCTGCAACACTGTCTTTGTAAACATGGAAATATCTACACAGCTGTCTGTGTAAACATGCAAATATATACACCGCTATCTGTGTGAAGATGGATATATCTGCACGGCAATCTGTACAAATATGGAAATACCTACACCTCTATCTCTGTAAACATGGAAATATCTACACCGCTACCTGTATAAACATGGAAATATCTACACCACTATCTGTATAAATATGGAAATATCTACACCACTATCTGTATAAACATGGAAATATCTACACCGCTATCTGTGTAAACATGGAAAAAACCTAAATCGCCATCTGTATATACATGGAAAGGCCTACACAGTCATCTCTATAAACATGGAAATATCTATACCACTATCTGTATAAACATGGAAATATCTACACTACCGTCTGTATAAACATGGAATTATCTACACAGCCATCTCTATAAACATGGAAATATCTACAACGCTATCTCTATTAACATGGAAATAGCCACACCACTACCTGTATAAACATGGAAATATCTACACCGCCATCTGTAAAAACATGGAAATATCTACACAGTCATCTGTATAAACTTGGAAATATCTACACCGCTATCACTATAAACATGGAAATACCTGCACCGCTATCTGTATAAACATGGAAATATATACACCGCTATCTGCATGAACATGGAAATAACTACACTGCCATTTGTATAAAGATGGAAATATCTACACCGCGAGCAGTATAAGTATGGAAGTATCTACACCGCTATTTCTATGCACATAGAAATGTCTTCGCTGCCATCTCTATAAACATGGAAATTTCTACACCGCCATCTGCATAAACATGGAAATATCTACAACGCCATC
The DNA here is from genome assembly GCF_028858775.2 of Pan troglodytes. Taxonomy (NCBI): domain Eukaryota; kingdom Metazoa; phylum Chordata; class Mammalia; order Primates; family Hominidae; genus Pan; species Pan troglodytes. The sequence goes on from NC_086015.1 coordinate 2,888,770, forward strand.
TGTATAAACATGGAAATATCTACACTGCTATCTGAATAAATATGGAAATATCTACACACCCATCTCTATAAACATGGAAATGTCTACATCGCTATCTGTATAAACATGGAAATAGCCACAACGCTATCTGTATAAACATGGAAATATCTACACTGCTATCTGTATAAACATGGAAATATATACACCGCTCTCTTTATAAACATGGAAATATCTACACCGAAATCTGTACAAACATGGAAATATCTACAACACTATCTATGTCAACATGGAAATATCTACACAGCTCTCTGTGTAAACATGCAAATATGTACACCGCTATCTGTGTGAAGATGGAAATATCTACACCGCAATTTGTGCAAATATGGAAATATCGTCCACTCTATCTATGTAAACATGGAAATATCTACACCGCTATCTGTATAAACAAGGAAATATCTACACCACGATCTGTATAAACGTGGAAATATCTACACCACGATCTGCATAAACATGGATATATCTACACCGCTATCTGTATAAACATGGAAATATCTACACTGCTATCTGTATAAATATGGAAATATCTACACAGCTATCTTTAAAAACATGGAAATATCTACACAGCCATCTGTATATACAAGAAATACCTAGAAAGTCATCTGTATAAACATGGAAATATCTATGCCACTATCTCTATAAACATGGAAATATCTACTCTGCCTTCTGTATAAACATGGAAATATCTTCACAGCCATCTCTATAAACATGGAAATATCTACAACGCTATCTCTATAAACATGGAAACACCCACACCGCTATCTGTATAAACATCGAAATATTTACACTGCCATCTGTAAAAACATGGAAATATCTACTCTGCCTTCTGTATAAACATGGAAATATCTTCACAGCCATCTCTATAAACATGGAAATATCTACACCGCTATCTCTATAAACATGGAAACACCCACACCGCTATCTCTATAAACATCGAAATACTTACACCGTTATCTGTATAAACATGGAAATATCTTCACCGCTATCTGCAAGAATATGGAAATATCTACACTGCCATCTTTATAAAGATGGAAATACCCACAACGCGAGCAGTATAACTATGGAAATATCTACACCTCTATCTCTATAAACGTAGGAATATCCACTCTGCCATCTCTATAAAGATGGAAATATCTAAATGGCCATCTCTATAAACATGGAAATATCTACACCACTATCTGTATAAACATGGAAACATCTACACCGCTATCTCTATAAATATCGAAATATCTACACCGCTATCTCTGTAAACATGGAAATGCCTACACCGCTATCTGTATAAACATGGAAATATCTGCATGGCTATGTTTATAATCATGGAAATCTCTACACCCCCATCTGTATAAACATGGAAAGAACTTCACAGTCATCTGTATAAACATGGAAATATCTACACCACTATCTGTGTAATGATGGAAATATCTACACTGCCATCTGTATAAACATGGATATATCTACACAGTCATCTCTATAAACATGGAAATATCTACATTGATATCTGTATAAACATGGAAATAGCCAAAGCGCTATCTCTATAAACATGGAAATATCTACACCGCTCTCTTTATAAACATGGAATATCTACACCGCAATCTGTATAAACATGGAAATATCTACAACACTATCTGTGTCAACATGGAAATATCTACACAGCTGTCTGTGTAAACATGCAAATATGTACACCGCTATCTGAGTGAAGATAGAAATATCTACACAGCAATCTGTGCAAACATGGGAATATCTACACCTCTATCTCTGTAAACATGGAAATATCTACACCGCTATCTGTATAAACATGGAAATATCCACACCACTATCTATATAAACATGGAAATATCTACACCGCTATCTGTGTAAACATGGAAATATCTACACCACTATCTGTATAATCATGGAAATATCTACACCATGATCTGTATAAACTTGGATATATCTACAATGCTATCTGTACAAACATGGAAATATCTACACCAGTATCTGCATAAATATGGAAATATCTACACCGTTATCTTTATAAACATGGAAATATCTACACCGCTATCACTATAAACATCGAAATACCTACACCACTATCTGTATAAACATGGAAATATCTACACCGCTATATGCAAGAATATGGAAATATCTACACAGCCATCTGTATAAAGATGGAAATATCTACACCACGAGCAGTATAAATATGGAAATATCAACACCGCTATCTCTATAAACATAGAAATATCTACACCGCCATCTGTATAAACACGGAAATATGTAAACGGCCATCTGCCTAAACATGGAAATATATTCACCAACATCTGTATAAACATGGAAATATCTACAACACTATCTGTATGAATATGGAAATATCTACACCGCTATCACTGTAAACATGGAAATGTCTACCCCGCTATCTGTATAAACATGGAAATATCTACATGCCTATCTCTGTAAACATGGAAATATCTACACCACCATCTGCATAAACATGGAAATAACTACACAGTCATCTGTATAAACATGGAAATAACTACACCACTATCTCTATAAACGTGGAAATGTCTACTTTGCCATCTGTATAAACATGGAAATATCTACACAGCCATCTCTATAAACATGCAAATATATACATCGCTATCTGTATAAACATGGAAATAGCCACACCGCTATCTGTATAAACATGGAAATATCTACACCGCTGTCGTATAAACATGGAAATATCTACACAGCTATCTTTATAAACATGGAAATATCTACACCGCAATCTGTATAACCATGGAAATATCTACAACACTATTTGTGTAAACGTGGAAATATCTACACAGCTGTCTGTGTAAACATGCAAATATGTACACCGCAATCTGTGTGAAGATGGAAATATCTACACCGCATTCTGTGCAAATATGGAAATACCCACACCTCTATCTCTGTAAACATGGAAATATCTACCCTGCTACCTGCATATACATGGAAATATCTTCACCACTATCTGTATAAACACGGAAATATCTACACCACGATCTGTATAAACATTGATGTACCTACAACGCTCTCTGTATCAACATGGAAATATCTACACCGCTATCTGTAGAAATATGGAAATATCTACACCGCTATCTTTATAAACATGGAAATATCTACACCGCCATCTATATACATGGAAATACCTACAAAGTCATCTGTATAAACATAGGAATATCTATACCACTATCTGTATAAACATGGAAATATCTACAATGCCATCTGTATAAACATGGAAATATCTACACAGCCATCTCTATAAACATCGAAATATCTACTCCGCTATCTCTATAAACATGGAAATAGCCACACCGCTACCTGTATAAACATGGAAATATCTCCACCGCCATCTGTAAAAACATGGAAATATCTACGCAGACATCTGTATAAAGATGGAAATATCTACACCGCGAGCAGTATAGGTATGGAAGTATCTACACCACTATCTCTATAAACATAGAAATATCTACTCTGCCATCTCTGTAAACATGGAAATATCTACACCACCATCTGCAGAAACATGGAAATATCTACACTGCCATCTGTATAAACATGGAAATGTCTGCACCACTATCTGTATAAATATGGAAATGTCTGCACAGCCATCTCTAAAAACATGGAAATATCTACATCGCTATCTGTATAAACATGGAAATAGCCACACCGGTATCTGTATAAACATGGAAATATCTACACCGCTATCTGTATAAACATGGAAATATCTACACCGCTAACTGTATAAACATGGAAATATCTACAACGCTATCTTTATAAACATTGAAATATCTACACCGCAATCTGTATGAACATGGAAATATCTACACAGCTATCTCTATAAACATGGAAATAGCCACACTGCTATCTGTATAAACATGGAAATATCTACACCACCATCTGTAAAAACATGGAAATATCTACACAGTGGTCTGCATAAACTTGGAAATATTTACACCGCTATCTCTATAAACATGGAAATATCTGCAACACTATCTGTGTAAACATGGAAATATCTACACAGCTGTTTGTGTAAACATGCAAATATGTACACCGCTATCTGTGTGAAGATGGAAATATCTACACCGCAATCTGTGCAAATATGGAAATACCTACAACCCTATCTCTGTAAACATGGAAATATCTACACCGGTATCTGTATAAACATGGAAATATCTACACCACTATCTGTATAAACATGGAAATATCTACACCGCGATCTGTGTAAACATGGATATATCTACAACGCTATCTGTATCAACATGGAAATATCTACACCTCTATCTGTATAAATATGGAAATATCTACACCGCTATCTTTATAAACATGGAAATATCTACAACGCCAACTGTATATACATGGAAATACCTACACAGTCATCTGTCTTAATATGGAAATATCTATACCACTATCTGTATAAACATGGAAATATCTACACTGCCTTATGTATAAACATGGAAATATCTACACAGCCATCTCTATAAACATGGAAATATCTTCACCGCTGTCTCTATAAACAAGGAAATAGGCACACCGCTACCTATATAAACATGGAAATATCTACACCGCCATCTGTAAAAACATGGAAATATCTACGCAGTCATCTGTATAAACACGGAAATATCTACACCGCCATCTCTATAAACATGGAAATACCTACAACGCTATCTGTATAAACATGGAAATATCTACACCGCTAACTGCATGGACATGGAAATAACTACACTGCCATCTGTATAAAGATGGAAATATCTACACCGCAAGCAGTATAAGTATGGAAGTATCTACACCGCTATCTCTATAAACATAGAAATATCTACTCTTCCACCTCTATAAACATGGAAATTTCTACACCGCCATCTACATAAACATGGAAATATCAACACCGCCATCTGTATAAACATGGAAATATCCACACCGCTATCTGTATAAATACGAAAATATCTACACAGCTATCTCTATAAACATGGAAATGTCTACACCGCTATCTGTAAACATGGAAATATATACATGGCTTTCTCTATAAACATGGAAATATCTACACCGCCATCTGTATAAACATGGAAATAACTACACAGTCATCTGTTTAAACATGGAAATATCTACACCACTATCTGTAAAAACATGCAAATATCGACACTGCCATCTGTATAAACATGGAAATATCAACACAGCCATCTCTATAAACATGGAAATATCTACAAAGCTATCTGTAAAAACATGGAAATACCACACCACTATCTGTATAAACACGGAAATATCTACACCGCTATCTGTATAAACATGGAAATATGTACAACGCTATCTTTATAAATATGGAAATATCTACACCACAATCTGTACAAACATGGAAATATCTACAACACTATCTGTGTCATCATGGAAATATCTACACAGCTGTCTCTGTAAACATGCAAATATGTACACCGCTATCTGTGTGAAGATGGAAATATCTACAGTGCAATCCTTGAAAATATGGAAATATCTACACTGCTATCTGTATAAATATGGAAATATCTACACGGCTATGTGTATAAATATGGAAATATCTACACCGCTATCTTTATAAACATGGAAATATCTACACCGCCCACTGTATATACATGGAAATACCTACACAGTCGTCTGTATAAACATGGAAATATCTACACCACTATCTGCAAGAACATGGAAATATCTACACTGCCATCTGTATAAAGATGGAAATATCTACACGGCGAGCAGTATAAATATGGAAATATCTCCACCGCTATCTCTATAAACATAGAAATATCTACACCGCCATCTCTATAAACATGGAAATACCTACACGGCCATCTGCATAAACATGAAAATACCTACACCACCATCTGTATAAACATGGAAATATCTACACCGCTATCTGTATAAATATGGAAATATCTACATCACTATCTCTGTAAACATGGAAATATCTACACCGCTCTCTCTAAAAACATGGAAATATCTACATGGCTATCTCTATATACATGGAAATATCCACACCACCATCTGTATAAACATGGAAAAAACTACACAGTCATCTGTATAAACATGGAAATATATACACCACTACATCTATAAACATGGAAATATCTACACTGCCAGCTGTATGAACATGGAATATCTACACATCCATCTCTATAAACATGCAAATATCTACATCGCTATCTGTATAAACATGGAAATAGCCACACCGCTATCTGTATAAACATGGAAATATCTACACAGCCATCTCTATAAACATGGAAATATCTACACCGCTATCTCTATAAACATGGAAATAGCCACACCGCTATCTGTATAAACATGGAAATATCTGCACTGCCATCTGTAAAAACATGGCAATATCTACACAGTCATCTGTATAAACATGCAAATACCTACACTGCTATTTCTATAAACATGGAAATACCTACACCGCTATCTGTATAAACATGGAAATATCTACACCGCTATCTGCATAAACATGGAAATATCTCCACCACTATCTGTATAACCATGGAAATCTCTACATCACGACCTGTATATACGTGTATATATCTACACTGTTATCTGTATAAACATGGAAATATCTACAACGCTATCTGTATAAAAATCGAAATACCTACACCGCTATCTGTATAAACATGGAAATATCTACACCGCTATCGGCAAGAATATAGAAATATCTACACTGCCATCTGTATAAAGATGGAAATATCTACACGGCGAGCGGTATAAATATGGAAATATCTACACCGCTATCTCTATAAACATAGAAATATCTATACCGCTATCTCTATAAACATGGAAATATCTAAACGGCCATCTGCATAAACATGGAAATATATACACCACCTTCCATATAAACATGGAAATATCTACACCGCTATCTGTATAAACATGGAAATATCTACACCGCTCTCTTTATAAACATGGAAATATCTTCACCGCAATCTGTATAAACATGGAAATATCTACAACACTATCTGTGTCAACATGGAAATAAATACACAGCTGTCTGTGGAAACATGCAAATATGTACACCGCTATCTGTGTGAAGATGGAAATATCTACACTGCAATCTTTGCAAATATGGAAATATCTACACCTCTATCTCTGTAAACAAGGAAATATCTACACTGCTATCTGTATAAACATGGAAATATCTACACCACTATGTGCATAAACATGGAAATATCTACACCACTATCTGTATAAACATGGATATATCTACAACGCTATCTGTATAAACATGGAAATATCTACACCGCTATCTGTATAAATATGGAAATATCTACACCGCTATCTTTATAAACATGGAAATATCTACACCGCCATCTGCATATACATGGAAATACCTACAGAGTCATCTCTATAAACATGGAAATATCTCTACCACTATCTCTATAAACATGGAAATATCTACTCTGCCTTCTGTATAAACATGGAAATATGTACACAGCCATCTCTATAAACATGGAAATATCTACACCGCTATCTCTATAAACATGGAAACAGCGACACCGCTATCTGTATAAACATGGAAATATTTACACTGCCATCTGTAAAAACATGGAAATATCTACAGAGTCCTCTGTATAATCATGGAAATATCTACACCGCTATCTCTATAAACATTGAAATACCTACACCGCTATCTGTATATACATGGAAATGTCTACACCGCTATCTGCAAGAATATGGAAATATCTACATTGCCATCTTTATAAAGATGGAAATACCCACAACGTGAGCAGTATAAATATGGAAATATCTACACCGCTATCCCTGTAAACATAGAAATATCTACTCTGCCATCTCTATAAACATGGAAATATCTAAATGGCCATCTGCATAAACATGGAAATATCTACACCACGATCTGTATAAACATGGAAATATCTACACCGCTATCTCTATAAATATGGAAATATCTACACGGCTATCTCTGTAAACAAGTAAATGTCTACTCCGCTATCTGTATAAACATGGAAATATCTGCATGGCTATGTTTATAATCATGGAAATCTCTACACCGCCATCTGTATAAACATGGAAATAACTACACAGTCATCTGTATAAACACGGAAATATCTACACCACTATCTGTGTAAAGATGGAAATTTCTACACTGCCATCTGTATAAACATGGATATATTTACGCAGTCATTTCTATAAACATGGAAATATCTTCATCGCTATCTGTATAAACATTGAAATAGCCACACCGCTATCTGTATAAACATGGAAATATCTACACCGCTATCTGTATAAACATGGAAATATCTACACCGCTATCTTTATAAACATTGAAATATCTACACAGCAATCTGTGTGAACATGGAAATATCTACAACACTATCTGCGTCAACATGGAAATATCTACACAGCTGGCTGTGTAAACATGCAAATATGTACATCGCTATCTGTGTGAAGATGGAAATATCTACGCAACAATCTGTACAAATATGGAAATATCTACACCTCTATCTCTGTAAACATGGAAATATCTACACCGCTATCTATATAAACATGGAAATATCTACACCAATATCTGTATAAACATGGAAATATCTACACCACTATCTGTATAAACATGGATATATCTATACCACTATCTGTATAAACATGGAAATATCTACATCGCTATCTGTATAAATATGGAAATATCTACACCGCTATCTCTATAAACATGCAAATATCTACGCTGATAAATGTATAAATATGGAAATATCTACACCGCCATATGTAGAAACATGGAAATATCGATACTGCCATCTGTATAAAGAAACAAATATCTACACCGTGAGCTGTACAAACATGGAAATACCTACACCGCTATCTATATAAACATGGAAATAGCAACACCGCTATCCGTATATACATGGAAATATCTACACTTCTGTCTGTATAAACATGGAAATATCTACCCTGCTATCTCTATAAATATGGAAATACCTAAAACGCTATCTCTATAAACAAGTAAATATCTACAGCAGTATATCTATAAACATGGAAATATATACACTGCCATCTCTATAAACATGGATATATCTACACCACCATCTGCATAAACAAGGAAGTATCTACAACGCAATCTCTATAAACATGGAAATATCTACACTGCTATCTGTAAACATAGAAATATCTACAGCGCTATCTGTATAAACAAGGAAATATCTACACCGCTATCTCAACAAACATGGAAATATCTACACCACATCTGTAAAAACACGGAAATGTCTACACAGTCATCGGTATATACATGGAAATATCTACACCGCCATCTGTAAAAACATGGAAATATCTACACTGCCGTCTGTATACACATGGAAATATCTACACAGCTATCTGTATAAACATGGAAATGTCTAAACCGCTATCTCTATAATCATGTAAATACCTACACCGCTATCTCCATAAACATGGAAATATCTATACCGCTCTCTCTTTAAACATGGAAATATCTACACTGCCATCTGTTTCAACATGGAAATACCAACACTGCTATCTGTACAAACATGGAAATATTTACACCACTATCTACATAAACATGGAAATATCTACACCGCTATCTCTATAAACATGGAAATACCTACACCGCTATCTCTATAAACATGAAAATATCTACACCGCTATCTCTATAAACATGGAAATATCTACACTACCATCTGTATAAACATGGAAATATATACACAGCCATCTCTATAAACATGGAAATGTCTACACGGCTATCTCTATAAACATGGAAATATGTTCACCGCTATGTGTATAAAAATGGAAATATCTCCACCGCTATCTGTATAAACATGGAAATAACTACACCGCTATCTGTATAAACATGGAAATATCTACACCGCTAACTGTATAAATGTGGAAATATCTAAAACGCTATCTGTAGATATGTGGAAATATCTTCACTGTTATCTGTATAAACGTGGAAATATCTTCACCGCTAGCTGTATAAACATGGAAATATCTACGCCGCTATCTGTCTTAACATGAAAATATCTCCACCGCGATCTGTATAAACATGGAAATATCTACACCGCTTTGTCTATAAACATGGAAATACCTACACCGCAATCTGTATAAACATGGAAATATCTGCAACGCTCTCTGTGTAAACATGGAAATATCTTCACCGCTATCTGTGTAAACATGGAAATATCTACACTGCGATCTGTGTAAAGATGGAAATATCTCCACCGCTATCTGTGTAAAGATGGAAATACCTACACAGCCACTTGTGTAAACATGGAAATATCTACAACACCCTCTGTATAAACTTGGAAATATATACACTGCCATCTGTATAAACAGGGAAATGTCTTCACCGCCGTCTGTATAAACATGGAAATATCTACACCGCCATCTGTATAAACATGGAAATATCTACACCGCCACCTACATAAACCAGGAAACATCTAAACCGCCATCTATATAAACATGGAAATTTCTACACCACCATCTGTTTAAACATGGAAATGTCTACACTGCCATTTATAGAAAGATGGAATTATCTACACAGCAGTGTGTATAAACATGGAAATACCTACACCGCTATCTGTATGAACATGGAAATATCAACAACGCCATCTGAATAAACATGGAAGTATCAACACCGCCATCTGTATAAACATGGAAATTTCTACACCGCCGTCTGTATAAACATGGAAATATCTACACAGCTATATGTATAAACATGGAAATATCTACACCGCTATCTTTGTAAACATGGAAATATCTACACAGCTATCTATGTAAAGAAGGAAATATCTACACCGCTATCTGTGTAAAGATGGAAATGTCTACAATGCTATCTGTGTAAACATGGAAATATCTACTCCGCCCTCTGTATAAACATGGAAATATCTACACCGCACTCTCTATAAACATGGATATATCTACACTGCCATCTGTATAAACATGGAAATCTCTACATTGCTTCCTGTATAAACATGGAAATAACTGCACCGCTATCTGCATAAACATGGAAATATCTACCATGCCATCTGTATAAAGATGGAAATATCTACACCGCTATGTGTATGAACATGGAAATATCTACACCGCTATCTCCATAAATATGGAAATATCTACAACGCTATCTCTATAAACATAGAAATGTCTAGACCGCTATCTGTATCAGCATGGAAACATCTACACCGCTATCTCTATAAACATGGACATATCTACACTGCCATCTGTAGAAAGATGGAAATATCTACAGCGCGATTCATATAAACATGGAAATACCAACACTGCTATCTGTATAAACATGGATATATCTGCAGCGCTATCTGTATAAACAGGGAAATATCTAAACCGCTATCTCTATAAACATGTAAATATCTACAGCGCTATCTGTATAAACATGGAAACATCTACATCGCTATCTTTATGAACATGGAAATATCTACACCACGATCTGTATAAATATGGAAATATCTACACCGGTATCTGTATATACATGGAAATCTCTCCACCGCTGTCTGTATAAATATGGAAATATCTACACCGATATCTCCACAAACACGGAAATATCTACACCGCTATCTCTGTAAACTTGGAAACATCTACACCGCCATCTGTAAAAACATGGAAATATTTACACAGTCATTGGTATTAACATGGAAATATCTACACAGCCCTCTGTATAAACATGGAAACAACAACACTGCTATCTGTACAAACATGGAAATATTTACACTGCTATCTGTATAAACATGGAAATATCTACACCGATATCTCCATAAACATAGAAATACCTACACCGCTATCTCTATAAACATGAAAATATCTACACTGCTATCTCTATTAACATGGAAATATCTACACTACCATCTGTATAAACATGGAAATACCTTCACAGCCATCTGTATGAACATGGAAATGTCTACACGGCTATCTCTATAAACATGGAAATATGTGCACCGCTATGTGTATAAAAATGGAAATATCTCCACCGCTATCTGTATAAACATGGAAATATCTACACCGCTATCTGTATAAACACGGAAATATCTACACCGCTATCTGTATAAATGTGGAAATATCTACAACGCTGTCTGTATACATGTGGAAATATCTACACCGCTATCTGTATAAACGTGGAAATATCTTCACCGCTATCTGTATAAACGTGGAAATATCTTCACCGCTATCTGTATAAACATGAAAATATCTCCACCACTATCTGTATAAACATGGAAATATCTACACCGATAACTGTATAAACATGGAAATATCTACACCGCTATGTTTATAAACATGGAAATATCTACACCGCAATCTGTATAAACATGGAAATATCTACAACAGTATCTGTGTCAACATGGAAATATCTACACATCTGTCTGTGTAAACATGCAAATATGTACACCGCTATCTGTGTGAAGATCGAAATATCTACACCGCAATCTGTGCAAATATGGAAATATCTACACCTCTATCTCTGTAAACATGGAAATATCTACACCACCATCTGTATAAACATGGAAATATCTACACCGCAATCTGTATAAGCATGGATATATCTACACTGCTATCTGTATAAACATGGAAATATCTACACCGCTATCTGTATAAATATGGAAATATCTACACCGCTATCTTTATAAACATGGAAATATCTTCACCACCATCTGTATATACATGGAAATAACTAACCAATCGTCTGTATACACATGGAAATATCTATACCACTAACTGTATAAACATGGAAATATATAAACTGCCATCTGTATAAACATGGAAATATCTACACAGCCATCTCTATAAACATGGAAATATCTACACCGCTATCTCCATATACATGGAAATAGCCACACCGCTATCTGTAAAAACATGGAAATATCTGCACTGCCATCTGTAAAAACATGGAAATATCTACACAGTCATCTGTATACACATGGAAATATCTACACTGCTATCTGTATAAACATGGAAATATCTACACCGCTATCTCTATAAACATGGAAATACCTACACCGCTATCTCTATAAACATGAAAATATCTACACTGCTATATCAATAAACATGGATATATACAGACCATCTCTATAAACATGGAAATATCTACACCTCCATCTGCGTACACATGGAAATATCTACACTGCCCTCTGTAGAAAGATGGAAATATCTACACGGCGATATGTATAAATATGGAAATATCTACACAGCTATCTGTATAAACATGAAAATATCTACAGCGCTAGGTGTATAAACAAGGAAATATCTAAACCACTGTCTCTATACACATGGAAATATGTACACTGCCATCTGTAGAAAGATGGAAATATCTACACCACGATCTGTTTTAACATGGAAATATCTACACCACTACCTGTATAAACATTGAAATATCTACACTGCTATCTGTATAAAAATGGAAATAGCTACACCGCTATCTCTATAAACATAAAAATATCTCCACCGCTATCTCTATAAACATGGATATATGTACACCGTCATCTCCGTAAATATGGAAATATCTACACCACCATCTACATAAACAAGGAAATATCTACACCGCCATCTATATAAACATGGAAATATCTATACAGCCATCTGTATGAACATGGAAATATCTAAACAGCTATCTCTATAAACATGGAAATATCTACACTGTCGTCTGTAGAAAGATGGAAATATCTACACCGCGATCTCTATAAACTTGGAAATTTATGCACCACTAACTGTATAAACATGGAAATACCTACAACGCTATCTGTATAAACATGAATATACCTACACCATGATCTGTATAAACATCGAAATATCTACATCACTGTTTGTATAAACATGGAAATATCTACACCGCTATCTGTATAAACATGGAAATAACTACACCGCAATATGTATAAACATGGAAATATCTACAACAGCATCTGTGTCAACATGGAAATATCTACAGAGCTGTCTGTGTAAACATGCAAATATGTACACCGCTATCTGTGTGAAAATGGAAATATCTACACCGCAATCTTTGCAAATATGGAAATATCTACACCTCTATCTCTGTAAACAAACATGGAAATATCTACACCGCTATCCCTCTAAACATGGAAATATCTACACCGCTATCCCTATAAACATGGAAATATCAACACTGCTATCTGCATAAACATGGAAATATCTACACTGCTATCTGTATAAACTTGGAAATATATACACCGCTATCTATATAAACATGGAAATATCTACACCGCTATCTCTATGAACATGGAAATATCTACACCGCTATTTGCACAAACATGGAAATATCTACACCACTAACTGTATAAACATGGAAATATCTACACCGCTATGTTTATAAACATGGAAATATCTACACCGCAATCTGTATAAACAAGGAAATATCTACAACAGTATCTGTGTCAACATAGAAATATCTACACATCTGTCTGAGTAAACATGCAAATATGTACATCGCTATCTGTGTGAAGATGGAAATATCTACACCGCAATCTGTGAAAATATGGAAATACCTACACCTCTATCTCAGTAAACATGGAAATATCTACACGGCTATCTGTATAAATATGGAAATATCTACACTGCTATCTGTATAAATATGGAAATATCTACACCGCTATCTTTATAAACATGGAAATATCTTCATCACCATCTGTATATACATGGAAATAACCAACCAGTCATCTGTATAAACATGGAAATATCTATACCACTATCTGTATAAACATGGAAATATCTACACTGCCATCTGTATAAACGTGGAAATATCTACACAGCCATCTCTATTAACTTGGAAATATCTACACTGCTATCTCCATAAACATGGAAATAGCCACAACGCTTTCTGTAAAAACATGGAAATATCTACACAGTCATCTGTATAAACATGGAAATATCTACACCGCTATCTCTATAAACATGGAAATACCTACACTGCTATCTGCATAAACATGGAAATATCTACACCGCTATCTGCATGATCATGGAAATAACTACACTGCCATCTGTATAAAGATGGAAATATCTACACCGTGAACAGTATAAGTATGGAAGTATCTACACCGCTATTTCTATAAACATAGAAATGTCTACTCCGCCATCTCTATGAACATGGAAATTTCTACACCGCCATCTGCATAAACATGGAAATATCTACAACGCCATCTGTATAAACATGGAAATATCTACACAGTCATCTGTATAAACATGGAAATATCTACACCACTGTCTGTAAAAACATGCAAATATCGACACTGCCATCTTTATAACCATGGAAATATCTACACAGCCATCTCTAAAAACATGTAAGTATCTACATCGCTTTCTGTATAAACATGGAAATAGCCACACTGCTATCTGTTTAAACATGGAAATATTTATAAGGCTCTCTGTATAACCATGGATATATCTACACCGCAATCTGTATAAACATGGAAATATCTACAACACTATCTGTGTCAACATGGAAATATCTACACAGCTGTCTGTGTAAACATGCAAATATGTACACCGCTATCTGTGTGAAGATGGAAATATCTACACCGCAATCTGTGCAAATTTAGAAAAACCTACACCTATATCTCTGTAAACATGGAAATATCTACACCGCTATCTGTATAAACATGGAAATATCTACACAACTATCTGTATAAACATGGAAATATCTACACCGCGATCTGTATAAACATGGATATATCTACAACGCTATCTGAATCAACATGGAAATATCTACACCGCTATCTGTATAAATATGGAAATATCTACACCGCTATCTTTATAAACATGGAAATATCTACACCGCCATCTGTATATACATGGAAATACCTACACAGTAATCTCTATAAACATGGAAATATCTATACCACTATCTGTATAAACATGGAAATAACTACACTGCCATCTGTATAAACATGGAAATATCTACACAGCCGTCTCCATAAACATGGAGATATCTACACCGTTATCTCTATAAACATGGAAAAAGGCAGACCGCTACCTGTATAAACATGGAAATATCTACTCCGCTACCTCTACAAATATGGAAATAAAAACACCGCTACCTGTATAAACATGGAAATATCTCCACCGCCATCTGTAAAAACATGGAAATATCTACACAGTCATCTGTATAAACATGGAAATATCTACACCGCTATCTCTATAAACATGGAAATACCAACACCGCTATCTGTATCAACATGGAAATATCTACACCGCTATCTGCATGAACATGGAAATAACTACACTGCCATCAGTATAAAGATGGAAATATCTACACCGCGAGCAGTATAAGTATGGCAGTATCTACACCACTATCTCTATAAACATAGAAATATCTACTCTGCCATCTCTATAAACATGGAAATATCTACACCACCATCTGCATAAACATGGAAATATCTACACTGCCATCTGTATAAACATGGAAATGTCTACACCGCTATCTGTATAAATATGGAAGTATCTACAAAGCTATCTCTATAAACATGGAAATGTCTACACAGCTATCTGTATAAACATGGAAATATCTACATGGCTATCTCTATAAACATGGAAATACCTACACCGCCATCTGTATAAACATGGAAATAACTACAAATTCTTCTGTATAAACATGGAAATATCTACAGCACTATCTGTAAAAACATGGAAATATCGACACTGCCATCTGTATAAACATGGAGATATCTGCACAGCCATCTCTATAAACATGGAAATATCTACATCGCTATCTGTATAAACATGGAAATAGCCACACCGGTATCTGTATAAACATGGAAATATCTACACCGCTCTCTGTATAAACATGGAAATATCTACACCGCGATCTTTATAAACATTGAAATATCCACACCGCAATCTGTATGAACATGGAAATATCTACAGCACTATCTGTATAAATATTGAAATATCCACACCGGTATCTTTATAAACATGGAAATATCTACACCGCCATCTGTATATACATGGAAATACCTACACAGTCATCTGTATAAATATGGAAATATCTACACTGCCAACTGTATAAACATGGAAATATCTACACAGCCATCTCTATAAACATGGAAATATCTACACCGATATCTCTATAAACATGGAAATAGCCACACCGCTATCTGTATAAACATGGAAATATTTACACTGCCATCTGTAAAAACATGGAAATATCTACACAGTCCTCTGTATAAACATGGAAATATCGACACCGCTATCTCTATACACATTGAAATACCTACACCGCTTTCTGTATAAACATGGAAATATCTACACCGCTATCTGCAAGAACATGGAAATATCTACACTGCCATCTGTATAAAGATGGAAATATCTACACTACGAGCAGTATAAATATGGAAATATCTACACTGCTATCTCTATAAACATAGAAATATCTAGACCGCCATCTCTATAAACATGGAAATATCTACACGGCCATCTTCATAAACATGGAAATATCTACACCAACATCTGTATAAACATAGAATTATCTGCACCGCTATCTGTATAAATATGGAAATATCTACAACGCTATCTCTGTAAACATGGAAATGTCTACATGGCTATCTCTATAAAGATGGAAATATCTACACCACCATCTGTATAAACATGGAAATGACTACACAGTCATCTGTATAAACATGGAAATATCTACACCACTGTCTGTGTATACATGGAAATATCTACACTGCCTTCTGTATAAACGTGGATATATCTACACAGTCATCTCTATAAACATGGAAACATCTACATCGCTATCTGTATAAACGTGGAAATACCCACAACGTTATATGTATAAACATGGAAATATCTACACCGCTATCTGTATAAACATGGAAATATCTACACCGCTATCTTTATAAACATGGAAATATCTACACCGCAATATGTATAAACATGGAAATATCTACAACAGCATCTGTGTCAACATGGAAATATCTACAGAGCTGTCTGTGTAAACATGCAAATATGTACACCGCTATCTGTGTGAAAATGGAAATATCTACACCGCAATCTTTGCAAATATGGAAATATCTACACCTCTATCTCTGTAAACAAACATGGAAATATCTACACCGCTATCCCTCTAAACATGGAAATATCTACACCGCTTTCTGTAAAAAGATGGAAATTTCCACACCGCCATCTCTATAAACATGGAAATATCTACACCGCCTTCTCTATAAACATGGAAATAACTACACCGCCATCTGAATAAACATGGAAATATCTACACTATGATCTCTATAAACATGGAAATATCTACAACACTATCTCTATAAACATGGAAATACCTACACCGCTAACTGTATAAACATGGAAGTATCTACACTGCTATCTGTATAAATTTGGAAATATCTACACCGCTGTCTCCATAAACATGGAAATATCTACACCACTATCTGTATAAACATAGAAATATCTACGCCACTATCTCTGTAAACATGGAAATATCTACACCGCCATCTATATAAACATGGAAATTCCTACACAGTCACCTGTATAAACATGGAAATATCTACACCACCATCCATATCAGCATGGAAATATCTACACAGCCATCTGTATAAACATGGAAATATCAACACCGCTATCTGTATAAACATGGAAATACCTACAATTCTATCTTTATGCACCTGGAAATATCTACACCACTATCCCAACAAACATGGAAATATCAAGACCGCTATCTGTATAAACATGGAAATCACTACACCACTATCTGTGTTTACATGGAAATATCTACACCGCAATCTGTATGACGATGGAAATATCTACACCGCTAACTGTATAAAGACGGAAATATCTACACCGCGATCTGTATAAACATGGAAATATCTACACCGCTATCTGTATAAACATGGAAATATCTACACTGCTATCTCTATAAACATGGAAATATCAACACCGTCATCTTTATAAACATGAAAATATCTACACAGTCATCTGTATAAACATGGAAATATCTACACCACCATCTCTATAAACATGAAAATATCCACACCGCCATCTGTCTACACATGGAAATATCTACACAGGCATCTGTAGAAACATGGAAATGTCTACAACGCTATCTCTGTAAACATGGAAATACCTACACTGCTATCTCTATAAACACGGAAATATCTACACCGTTATCTCTGTATACATGGAAAATGTACACCGCCATCTCTAAAAACATGAAAATATCTACACCGCCATCTCCATAAACATGGAACTATCTACACCGCCATCGGTATAAACATGGAAATACCTACACCACAATCTGTATAAACATGGAAATATCTACACCACGAGCCGTATAGACATGTAAGTATCTACACTGCTATCTTTATAAACATGGAAATATCTACACCGCTATCGCTACAAACATGGAAATCTCTACACCGTGTTCTGTATATACATGGAAATACCTACACAATCATCTGTATAAACATGGAAATATCTGCACCACGATCTATATAAACATGGAAATATCTGCATTGCCATTTGTATAAACATGGAAATATCTACACCGCCATGTGTATAAACATGGAAATATCTACATAGTCATCTGTATGAACATGGAAATATGTACACCACCATCTGAATAAACAAGGAAATATCTACACTGCTATCTGTATACACATGGAAATATCTACACTGCCATCTGTATAAAGGTGGAAAATCTACATTTTGAGAATTATAAACTTTGAAATATATACACCGCTATCTGTATAAACATGGAAATACCAACACCGCTATCTGTGTAAAAGTGGAAACATCTACAACGCTATCTATACAAACATGGAGATATCTACGCCGCTATCTCTGTAAACATGGAAATATCTTCACCGCTCTCTGTATAAAGATGGAAATATCTACACCACTATCTGTATAAACATGGAAATATCTACACCGCTATCTCTATAAACATGGAAATATCTACACCACTATCACTATAAACATGGAAATATCTACACCACTTTCTGTATAAAGATGGAAATTTCTCCACAGCCATCTCTTCAAACATGGAAATATCTACACCGCCATCTCCATAAACATGGAACTATCTACAGTGCTATCTGTATAAACATGGAATTATCTACACCACGGTCTGTATAAACATGGAAAAGTATACACCGCTATGTCTATAAACATGGAAATACTTACACCGCTATCTCTATAAACATGGAAATATCTCCACAGTCATCTGTATAAACACGGAAATATCTACAACACCATCTGTATAAACATGGAAGTATCTACACTACCATCAGTATAAACATGGAAATATCTACACAGTCATCTGTATAAACATGGAAATATCTACACAGTCATCTGTATGAACATGGAAATATGTACACCACCAACTGAATAAACACGGAAATATCTACACTGCCATTTGTATAAACACGGAAATGTCTACACACCCATCTCTATAAACATGGAAATATGTACACCGCTATCTTTATAAACATGGAAATATCTACACCGCAATCTCTATAAACATGGAAATATCCACAGCATTATCTGTGTCATCATGTAAATATCTACACAGCTGTCTGTGTAAACATGCAAATATGTACACCGCTATCTGCGTGAAGATGGAAATATCTAAAACCGCAATCTGTGCAAATATGGAAATATCTACACCTCTATCTCTGTAAGCATGGAAATATCTACACCACTATCTGTATAAACATGGAAATATCTACACCACTATCAGTATAATCATGGAAATATCTACACCACGGTCTGTATAAACATGGATATATCTACAGCGCTATCTGTATAAACATGTAAATATCTACACTGCTATCTGTATAAATATGAAAGTATCTACACCACTATCTTTATAAACATGGAAATATCTACACCGCCATCTGTATATACTTGGAAATACCTACACAGTCATCTGTATAAACATGGAAATATCTACACTACCATCTGAATAAACATGGAAATATCTACACAGCCGTCTCTATAAACATGGAAATATCTACACCGCTATCTCTATAAACATGGAAACAGCCACACCGCTATCTGTATAAACATGGAAATATTTACACTGCCATCTGTAAAAACATGGAAATATCTACACAGTCCTCTGTATAAACATGGAAATATCTACACCGCTATCTCTATAAACATCGAAATACCTACACCTCTATCTGTATAAACATCGAAATATCTACACTGCTATCTGCAATAATATGGAAATATCAACACTGCCATCTGTATAAAGATGGAAATATCTACACCGCGAGCAGTATAAATGTGGAAATATCTACACCGCTATCTCTGTAAACATAGAAATATCTACACCGCCATCTCTATAAACATGGAAATACCTAAACGGACATCTGCATAAATATGGAAATATCTACACCACCATCTGTATAAAGATGGAAATATCTACACCGCTATCTGTATAAATATGGAAATATCTACACCGCTATCTCTGTAAACAGGGAAATGTCTACACCGCTATCTGTATAAACATGGAAATATCCGCATGGCTATGTTTATAATCATGGAAATCTCTACACCGCCATCTGTATAAACATGGAAATAACTACACAGTCATCTGTATAAACATGGAAATATCTACACCACTATCTGTGTAAAGATGGAAATATCTACAATGCCATCTGTATAAACATGGATATATCTACACAGTCATCTCTATAAACATGGAAATTGCTACATAGTCACCTGTATAAACATGGAAATATCAACAGCACCATCCATATCAGCATGGAAATATCTACACAGCCATCTGTATAAACATGGAAATATCAACACCGCTATCTGTATAAACATGGAAATAGCTACAATTCTATCTTTATGCACCTGGAAATATCTACACCGCTTTCTGTATAAACATGAAAATATCTACACAGCTCTCTGTGTAAACATGGAAACATCTACATGGCTATCTGTATAAAGATGGAAATATCTACACCGCTATCTGTATAAAGATGGAAATATCTACACCGCTATATGTATAAATATGGAAATATCTGAACCGCTATCTGCATATACATGGAAATGTCTACACTGCTATCAGTATAAACATGGAAATATCTACAAAGCTTCCTGTGTAAACCTGGAAATATCTACACCGCTATCTGTGAAAACATGGAAATATCTACTCCCCTATCTGTATAAACATGGAAATACCTACACCGCTATCTATATAAACATGGAAATATCCACACCGCTATCTGCATGAACATGGAAATAACTACACTGCCATCTGTATAAAGATGGAAATATCTACAACGGGAGCAGTATAAATATGGAAGTATCTACACTGCTGTCTCTATAAACAAAGAAATATCTACTCTGCCATCTATATAAACATGGAAATATCTACACCACCATCTGCATAAATATGGAAATATCTACACTGCCATCTGTATAAACATGGAAATATCTACAACACTATCTGTGTCATCATGGAAATATCTACACAGCTGTCTGTGTAAACATGCAAATATGTATACCGCTATCTGTGTGAAGATGGAAATATCTACACCGCAATCTGTGCAAATATGGAAATATCTACACCTCTATCTCTGTAAACATGGAAATATCTACACCGCTATCTGTATAAACATGGAAATATCTACACCACTATCCCTATAAACATGGAAATAGCCACAACGCTATCTGTATAAACGTGGAAATATTTACGCTGCCATCTGTAAAAACATGGAAATATCTACACAGTCCTCTGTATAAACATGGAAATATCTACACCGCTATCTCTATACTCATTGAAATACCTACACCGCTTTCTGTAAAAAAATGGAAATATCTACACCGCTATCTGCAAGAACAAGGAAATATCTACACTGCCATCTGTTTAAAGATGGAAATATCTACACCACGAGCAGTATAAATATGGAAATATCTACACCCCTATCTCTATAAACATAGAAATATCTACACCGCCATCTCTATAAACATGGAAATATCTACACGGCCATCTGCATAAACATGGAAATATCTACACCACCATCTGTATAAACATAGAATTATCTACACCGCTATCTGTATAAATATGGAAATATCTACGCTATCTCTGTAAACATGGAAATGTCTACACCGCTATCTGTATAAACATGGAAACCTCTACATGGCTATGTGTATAAGGATGGAAATATCTACACCGCTATCTGTATAAAGATGGAAATATCTACACCGCTATCTGTATAAACATGGAAATATCTGCACCACGATCTATATAAACATGGAAATATCTACACTGCCATTTGTATAAACATGGAAATACCTACACCGCCATCTGTATAAACATGGAAATATCTACATAGTCTTCTGTATGAACATGGAAATATGAACAGCACCATCTGAATAAACAAGGAAATATCTACACTGCTATCTGTATACACATGGAAATATCTACACTGCCATCTGTATAAAGATGGAAATATCTACATTTTGAGAATTATAAACTTCGAAATATATACACCGCTATCTGTATAAACATGGAAGTACCAACACCGCTATCTGTGTAAAAGTGGAAACATCTACACCGCTATCTATATAAACATGGAGATATCTACGCCGCTATCTCTATAAACATGGAAATATCAACACCGCTCTCTGTATATACATGGAAATATCTACACCGCTATCTCTATAAACATGGAAATATCTACACCACTATCACTATAAACATGGAAATATCTACTCCGCTTTCTGTATAAAGATGGAAATTTCTCCGCAGCCATCTGTTCAAACATGGAAATATCTACACCGCCATCTCCATAAACATGGAACTATCTACAGTGCTATCTGTATAAACATGGAAATATCTACACCACGGTCTGTATAAACATGGAAAAGTATACACCGCTATATCTATAAACATGGAAATACTTACACCGCTATCTCTATAAACATGGAAATATCTGCACAGTCATCTGTATAAACACGGAAATATCTACACCACCATCTGTATAAACATGGAAGTATCTACACTGCCATCAGTATAAACATGGAAATATCTACACCGTCATCTGTATAAACATGGAAATATCTACACAGTCGTCTGTATGAACATGGAAATATGTACACCACCAACTGAATAAACACGGAAATATCTACACTGCCATCTGTATACACATGGAAATATCTACACTGCTATCTGTATAAAGATGGATATATCTACACCTTGAGATGTATAAACATGGAAATATCTATACCGCTATCTGTATAAACATGGAAATACCAGCAACGCTATCTGTCCAAATTTGGAAACATCTACACTGCTATCTCTATATACATGGAAATACACCGCTATCTCTATAAACATGAAAATATCTACACCGCTATCTGTATAAACATGGAAATATCTACACCGCAATCTGTATAAACATGGAAATATCTACACCGCCATGTGTATAAACATTGAAATATCTACATCGCCATGAGTAAAAACATGGAAATATCTACACCGCTCTCTGTAAAAACATTGAAATATCTACACGGCTACCTGTGTGAAGATGGAAATATCTACACCGCTATCTCTGTAAAGATGGAAATACCTACAACGCTATCTTTGTAAACATGGAAATATCTACACCGCCATCTGTATAAACATGGAAGTATCACGAAAGCCATCTGTATAAACATGGAAATATCTACACCTCCACATGTATAAACATGGAAATATTTACACCACGATCTCTATAAACATGGATATAACTCCACCGCTATCTGTATAAACATGGAAATATCTACAATGCCATCTATATAAACATGGAAGTATCTACACTGCCATCTCTATAAAGACACAAATATCTACGCCGCGAGCTGTATACACATGGAATTACCTACACCGCTATCTGTATAAACATGGAAATACCAACACTGCTATCCGTATACACATGGAAATATCTACACTGCTATCTGTATAAACATGGAAATATCTACACCGCTATCCCTATAAACATGGAAATACCTACACCGCTATCTCTATAAACATGAAAATATCTACACCGCTATATCTATAAACGTGGAAATATATACACCATCTCTATAAACATGGAAATATCTACACCTCCATCTGTGTAAACATGGAAATATCTACACTGCCCTCTGTAGAAAGATGGAAATATCTACACGGCGATCTGTACAAATATGGAAATATCTACACAGCTATCTGTATAAACATGGAAATATCTACAGCGCTATGTGTATCAACAAGGAAATATCTAAACCACTATCTCTATAAACATGGAAATATCTACACTGCCATCTGTAGAAAGATGGAAATATCTACACCACGATCTGTTTTAACATGGAAATATCTACACCACGACCTGTAGAAACATTGAATTATCTACACTGCTATCTGTATAAACATGGAAATAGCTACACCGCTATCTCTATAAACATGAAAATATCTCCACCGCTATCTCTATAAACATGGATATATGTACACCGTCATCTCTGTAAATATGGAAATACCAACACCGCCATCTACATAAACAAGGAAATATCTACACCGCCATCTATATAAACATCGAAATATCTACACTGCCATCTGTATGAACATGGAAATATCTAAATCGCTATCTCTATAAACATGGAAATATCTACACTGTCATCTGTAGAAAGATGGAAATATCTACACCGCGATCTCTATAAACTTGGAAATATCTACACCGCTATTTGTATAAACATGGAAATACCTACAACGCTATCTGTATAAACATGAAAATACCTACACCATGATCTGTAAAAACATGGAAATATCTACATCGCTATCTGTATAAACATGGAAATATCTACACCGCTATCTGTATAAACATGGAAATATCTACATTGCTAAGTGTATCGATATGGAAATATCTACACCGCAATCTGTATAAACATAGAAATATCTACACTGCCATCTGTATAAAGACACAAATATCTACACCGTGAGCTATAGAAAAATGGAAATACCAACTCCGCTATCTGTACAAACATGGAAATAACACCCCTCTCCGTATACACATGGAAATATCTACACTTCTGTCTGTATAAACATGGAAATATCTACCCTGCTATCTCTATAAATATGGAAATACCTACACTGCTATCTCTATGAACATGGAAATATCTACACCGCTATATCTATAAACATGGAAATATCTACAATGCTCTTTGTGTAAAGAAGAAAATATCTACACCACTATCTATGTAAACATGTAAATATCTACAGCGCTATCTGTGTAAAAATGGAAATATCTACACCGCTATCTCTGTAAAGGTGGAAATATTTACACAGCCATTTGTGTAAACATGGAAATATCTACACCACCCTCGGTATAAACATGGAAATATCTACATTGCCATCTCTATAAACAGAATAATATCTTCTCTGCCGTCTGTATAAACATGGATATATCTACACCGCCATCTGTACTAACATGGAAATATCTACATGAACACCTGTATAAACATGGAAATATCTACACCGCCAACTGTACAAACATGGAAATATCTACACAGCCATCAGTATAATGATGGAAATATCTACACTAAGAGCTGTATAAACATAGAGATATCTACACCGCTATCTGTATAAACATGGAAATATCTACACCGCTATCTCTATAAACATGGAAGTACCTACACCGCTATCTCTATAAACATTGAAATAAATATACTTCTATCTGCATTAACATGGAAATATCTACACCGCTGTCTGCAAGAATATGGAAATATCTACACTGCCATCTGTATAAAGATGGAAATATCTACACCGCGAGCAGTATAAATATATGAATATCTACACCGCTATCTCTATAAACATAGAAATATCTACACCACCATCTCTATAAACATGGAAATATCTACACGGCCATCTGTATATACATGGAAATACCTACACAGTCATCTGTATAAACATGGAAATATCTACACTGCCATCTGTATAAACATGGAAAAATCTACACAGCCATCTCTATAAACATGGAAATATCTACACCGCTATCTCTATAAACATGGAAATAGCCACACCACTATCTGTATAAACATGGAAATATTTACACTGCCATCTGTAAAAACATGGAAATACCTACACAGTCCTCTGTATAAACATGGAAATATCTACACCACCATCTGTATAAACATGGAAATGTATACACCGCTATCTCTATAAACATGGAAATATCTACACTGCCATCTGTGTAAACATGGAAATATCTACACAGCCATCTCTATAAACATGCAAATATCTACATCGCAGTCTGTATAAACATGGAAATAGCCACACCGCTATGTGTATAAACATGGAAATATCTACACCACTATCTGTATGAACATGGAAATATCTACACCGCTATCTATATAAACATGGAAATATCTACACTGCAATCTGTAAAAAGATGGAAATATCTACAACACTATCTGTGTAAACATGGAAATATCTACACAGCTGTCTGTGTAAACCTGCAAATATGTACACCGCTATCTGTGTGAAGATGGAAATATCTACACTGCAATCTGTGCAAATATGGAAATACCTACACCTCTATCTCTGTAAACATGGAAATATCTACACCGCTATCTGTATAAACATGGAAATATCTACACAGCCATCTCTACCAACATGGAAACATCTACACCGCTATCTCTATAAACATGGAAATAGCCACACCGCTACCAGTATAAACATGGAAATATCTACACCGCCATCTGTAAAAACATGGAAATATCTACATAGTCATCTGTATAAAGTTAGAAATATCTACACCACAATCACTTTAAACATGGAAATACCTACACCGCTATCTGTATAAACATGGAAATATCTGCACGGCTATCTGCATTAACATGGAAATATCTACACCGCCATCTGTCTAAACATGGAAATATCCACACTGCTATCTGTATAAATATGGAAATATCTACACAGCTATCTCTATAAACATGGAAATGCCTTCACCGCTATCTGTATAAACATGGAAATATCTACATGGCTATCTTTATAAACATGGAAATATATACACAGCCATCTGTATAAACATGGAAATAACTACACAGTCATCTGTGTAAACATGGAAATGTCTACACCACTATCTGTAAAAACATGGAAATATCGACACTGCCATCTTTATAAACATGGAAATATCTACACAGCCATCTCTATAAACATGGAAGGATCTACATCGCTATCTGTATAAACATGGAAATAGCCACACCGCTATCTGTATAAACATGGAAATATCAATACTGCTCTCTGTATAAACATGGATATATCTACACCGCAATCTGTATAAACATGGAAATATCTACAACACTATCTCTGTCAACATGGAAATATCTACACAGCAGTCTGTGTAAACATGCAAATATGTACACCGCTATCTGTGTGAAGATGGAAATATCTACACCTAAATCTGTGCAAATATGGAAATATCTACACCTCCATCTCAGTAAACATGGAAATATCTACACCGCTATCTGTATAAACATGGAAATATCTACACCACTATCTGTATAAACATGGAAATATCTACACCACTATCTGTATAAACATGGATATATCTACACCGCTATCTGTGTAAACATAGAAATATCTACACCGCTATCTGTATAAATATGGAAATATCCACAACGCTATCTTTATAAACATGGAAATATCTCCACCGCTATCGCTACAAACATGGAAATATATACAGCGTGATCTGTATATACATGGAAATACCTACACAGTCATCTGTATAAACATGGAAATATCTGCACCACGATCTATATAAACATGGAAATATCTACACTGCCATTTGTATAAACATCGAAATATCTACACCGCCATCTGTATAAACATGGAAATATCTACATAGTCATCTGTATAAACATGTAAATATGTACACAACCATCTGAATAAACAAGGAAATATCTACACTGCTATCTGTATACACATGGAAATGTCTACACTGCCATCTGTATAAAGATGGAAATATCTACATTTTGAGAATTATAAACTTCGAAATATATACACCACTATCTGTATAAACATGGAAATACCAACACCGCTATCTGTGTAAAAGTGGAAACATCTAAACCGCTATCTACATAAACATGGAGATATCTATGCCGCTATCTCTATAAACATGGAAATATCAACACCGCTCTCTGTATATACATGGAAATATCTACACCGCTATCGGTATAAACATAGAAATATCTACACCGCTATCTGTGTAAACATGGAAATATCTTCACCGCTCTCTGAATAAAGATGGAAATATCTACACCACTATCACTATAAACACGGAAATATCTACACCGCTTTCTGTATAAAGATGGAAATTTCTCCACAGCCATCTCTTCAAACATGGAAATATCTACACCGCCATCTCTATAAACTTGGAACTATCTACAATGCTATCTGTATAAACATGGAAATATCTACACCACGGTCTGTATAAACATGGAAAAGTATACACCGCTATCTTCATAAACATGGAAATACTTACACCGCTATCTCTATAAACATGGAAATATCTCCACAGTCATCTGTATAAACACGGAAATATCTACACCACCATCTGTATAAACACGGAAGTATCTACACTGCCATCAGTATAAACATGGAAATATCTACACCGCCTTCTGTATAAACATGCATATATATACACAGTCATCTCTATGAACATGGAAATATGTACACCACCAACTAAATAAACGCGGAAATATCTACACTGCCATCTCTATACACATGGAAATATCCACACTGTCATCCGTATAAAGATGGATATATCTACACCGTGAGATGTATAAACATGGAAATATCAACACCGCTATCTCTATAAACATGGAAATACCAACAACGCTATCTGTACAAATTTGGAAACATCTACAATGCTATCTCTATATACATGGAAATACACCGCTATCTCTATAAACATGAAAATATCTACACCGCTATCTGTGTAAAGACGGAAATATCTACGCTATCTGCATAAACATGGAAATATAAACACCGCTATCTGTAAAAACATGGAAATACCCTCACCGCTATCTATATAAACATGGAAATATCTACAACGCAATCTATATAAACATGGAAATATCTACACCATGATCTGTATGAACTTGGAAATATCTACACCGCTATGTGTACAAACCTGGAAATATCTACACCGTCATCTGTATAAACATGGAAATATCAACACCGCCATCTGTATAAACACATAAGTATCAAAACCGCCATGTGTATAAACATGGAAATCTCTACACCGCCATCTGTATAAACATGGAAATATCTACATCGCCATGAGTACAAACATGGAAATATCTACACCGCTTTCTGTAAAAACATTGAAATATCTACACGGCTACCTGTGTGAAGATGGAAATATCTACACCGCTATCTCTGTAAAGATGGAAATAGCTACAACGCTATCTTTATAAACATGGAAATATCTACACCGCCATCTGTATAAACATGGAAGTATCAACAAAGCCATCTGTATAAACATGGAAATATCTACACCGCCACATGTATAAACATGGAAATATTTACACCACCATCTCTATAAACATGGATAAAACTCCATCGCTATCTGTATAAACATGGAAATATCTACAATGCCATCTATATAAACATGGAAGTGTCTACACTGCCATCTGTATAAAGACACAAATATCTACTCCGCGAGCTGTATACACATGGATTTACCTACACCGCTATCTGAATAAACATGGAAATACCAACACCGCTATCCGTATACTCATGGAAATATCTACACAGCTATCTGTATAAACATGGAAATATCTACACCGCTATCTCTATAAACATAGAAATATCTACACCGCCATCTCTATAAACATGGAAATATCTACACCTCCATCTGTGTAAACATGGAAATATTTACACTGCCATCTACATAAACAAGGTAGTATCACCACCGCCATCTATACACTCATGGAAATATCTACACTGCGATCTGTATAAACATGGAAATAGCTACACTGTGCTCTGTAGAAAGATGGAAATACCTACACGGCGATCTATATAAATCTGGAAATATCTACACGACTGTCTGTATAAACATGGAAATATCGACAGCGCTATCTGTATATACAAGGAAATATCTAAACGGCTATCTCTATAAACATGGAAATATCTACACTGCCATCTGTAAAAAGATGGAAATATCTAAACCGCGATCTGTTTTAACATGGGAATATCTACACCACTACCTGTATAATCATGGAAATATCTACACTGCTATCTGTATGAACATGGAAATATCTAAACAGTTATCTCTATAAACATGGAAATATCTACACTGTCATCTGTAGAAAGATGGAAATATCTACAGCGCGATCTGTATAAACTCGGAAATATCTACACTGCTATCTGTATAAACATGGAAATAGCTACAACGCTATCCTTATAAACATGGAAATATCTACACCATGATGTGTATAATCATGGAAATATCTACAATGCTATCTGTATAAACATGGAAATATCTACACCGCTATCTCTATAAACATGCAAATATCTACGCTGATAAATGTATAAATATGGAAATATCTACACCGCCATATGTAGAAACATGGAAATATCGATACTGCCATCTGTATAAAGAAACAAATATCTACACCGTGAGCTGTACAAACATGGAAATACCTACACCGCTATCTACATAAACATGGAAATAGCAACACCGCTATCCGTATATACATGGAAATATCTACACTTCTGTCTGTATAAACATGGAAATATGTACCCTGCTATCTCTATAAATATGGAAATACCTAAAACGCTATCTCTATAAACAAGTAAATATCTACAGCAGTATATCTATAAACATGGAAATATATACACTGCCATCTCTATAAACATGGATATATCTACACCACCATCTGCATAAACAAGGAAGTATCTACAACGCAATCTCTATAAACATGGAAATATCTACACTGCTATCTGTAAACATAGAAATATCTACAGCGCTATCTGTATAAACAAGGAAATATCTACACCGCTATCTCAACAAACATGGAAATATCTACACCACATCTGTAAAAACACGGAAATGTCTACACAGTCATCGGTATATACATGGAAATATCTACACCGCCATCTGTAAAAACATGGAAATATCTACACTGCCGTCTGTATACACATGGAAATATCTACACAGCCATCTGTATAAACATGGAAATGTCTAAACCGCTATCTCTATAATAATGTAAATACCTACACCGCTATCTCCATAAACATGGAAATATCTATACCGCTCTCTCTTTAAACATGGAAATATCTACACTGCCATCTGTTTCAACATGGAAATACCAACACTGCTATCTGTACAAACATGGAAATATTTTCACCACTATCTACATAAACATGGAAATATCTACACCGCTATCTCTATAAACATGGAAATACCTACACCGCTATCTCTATAAACATGAAAATATCTACACCGCTATCTCTATAAACATGGAAATATCTACACTACCATCTGTATAAACATGGAAATATATACACAGCCATCTCTATAAACATGGAAATGTCTACACGGCTATCTCTATAAACAAGGAAATATGTTCACCGCTATGTGTATAAAAATGGAAATATCTCCACCGCTATCTGTATAAACATGGAAATAACTACACCGCTATCTGTATAAACATGAAAATATCTACACCGCTAACTGTATAAATGTGGAAATATCTACAACGCTATCTGTAGATATGTGGAAATATCTTCACTGTTATCTGTATAAACGTGGAAATATCTACACCGCTATCTGTATAAACATGGAAATATCTACGCCGCTATCTGTCTAAACATGAAAATATCTCCACCGCGATCTGTATAAACATGGAAATATCTACACCGCTTTGTCTATAAACATGGAAATACCTACACCGCAATCTGTATAAACATGGAAATATCTGCAACGCTCTCTGTGTAAACATGGAAATATCTTCACTGCTATCTGTGTAAACATGGAAATATCTACACTGCTATCTGTGTAAAGATGGAAATATCTCCACCGCTATCTGTGTAAAGATGGAAATACCTACACAGCCACTTGTGTAAACATGGAAATACCTACAACACCCTCTGTATAAACTTGGAAATATATACACTGCCATCTGTATAAACAGGGAAATGTCTTCACCGCCGTCTGTATAAACATGGAAATATCTAAACCGCCATCTGTATAAACATGGAAATATCTACACCGCCACCTACATAAACCAGGAAACATCTAAACCGCCATCTATATAAACATGGAAATTTCTACACCACCATCTGTTTAAACATGGAAATGTCTACACTGCCATTTATAGAAAGATGGAATTATCTACACAGCAGTGTGTATAAACATGGAAATACCTACACCGCTATCTGTATGAACATGGAAATATCAACAACGCCATCTGAATAAACATGGAAGTATCAACACCGCCATCTGTATAAACATGGAAATTTCTACACCGCCGTCTGTATAAACATGGAAATATCTACACAGCTATGTGTATAAACATGGAAATATCTACACCGCTATCTGTGTAAACATGGAAATATCTACACAGCTATCTATGTAAAGAAGGAAATATCTACACCGCTATCTGTGTAAAGATGGAAATGTCTACAATGCTATCTGTGTAAACATGGAAATATCTACTCCGCCCTCTGTATAAACATGGAAATATCTACACCGCACTCTCTATAAACATGGATATATCTACACTGCCATCTGTATAAACATGGAAATCTCTACATTGCTTCCTGTATAAACATGGAAATAACTGCACCGCTATCTGCATAAACATGGAAATATCTACAATGCCATCTGTATAAAGATGGAAATATCTACACCGCTATGTGTATGAACATGGAAATATCTACACCGCTATCTCCATAAATATGGAAATATCTACAACGCTATCTCTATAAACATAGAAATGTCTAGACCGCTATCTGTATCAGCATGGAAACATCTACACCGCTATCTCTATAAACATGGACATATCTACACTGCCATCTGTAGAAAGATGGAAATATCTACAGCGCGATTCATATAAACATGGAAATACCTACACTGCTATCTGTATAAACATGGATATATCTGCAGCGCTATCTGTATAAACAGGGAAATATCTAAACCGCTATCTCTATAAACATGTAAATATCTACAGCGCTATCTGTATAAACATGGAAACATCTACATCGCTATCTTTATAAACATGGAAATATCTACACCACGATCTGTATAAATATGGAAATATCTACACCGGTATCTGTATATACATGGAAATCTCTCCACCGCTGTCTGTATAAATATGGAAATATCTACACCGATATCTCCACAAACACGGAAATATCTACACCGCTATCTCTGTAAACTTGGAAACATCTACACCGCCATCTGTAAAAACATGGAAATATTTACACAGTCATTGGTATTAACATGGAAATATCTACACCGCCCTCTGTATAAACATGGAAACAACAACACTGCTATCTGTACAAACATGGAAATATTTACACTGCTATCTGTATAAACATGGAAATATCTACACCGATATCTCCATAAACATAGAAATACCTACACCGCTATCTCTATAAACATGAAAATATCTACACTGCTATCTCTATTAACATGGAAATATCTACACTACCATCTGTATAAACATGGAAATACCTTCACAGCCATCTGTATGAACATGGAAATGTCTACACGGCTATCTCTATAAACATGGAAATATGTGCACCGCTATGTGTATAAAAATGGAAATATCTCCACCGCTATCTGTATAAACATGGAAATATCTACACCGCTATCTGTATAAACACGGAAATATCTACACCGCTATCTGTATAAATGTGGAAATATCTACAACGCTGTCTGTATACATGTGGAAATATCTACACCGCTATCTGTATAAACGTGGAAATATCTTCACCGCTATCAGTATAAACGTGGAAATATCTTCACCGCTATCTGTATAAACATGAAAATATCTCCACCACTATCTGTATAAACATGGAAATATCTACACCGATAACTGTATAAACATGGAAATATCTACACCGCTATGTTTATAAACATGGAAATATCTACGCCGCAATCTGTATAAACATGGAAATATCTACAACAGTATCTGTGTCAACATGGAAATATCTACACATCTGTCTGTGTAAACATGCAAATATGTACACCGCTATCTGTGTGAAGATCGAAATATCTACACCGCAATCTGTGCAAATATGGAAATATGTACACCTCTATCTCTGTAAACATAGAAATATCTACACCGCTATCTGTATAAACATGGAAATATCTACACCACCATCTGTATAAACATGGAAATATCTACACCGCAATCTGTATAAACATGGATATATCTACACCGCTATCTGTATAAACATGGAAATATCTACACCGCTATCTGTATAAATATGGAAATATCTACACCGCTACCTATATAAACATGGAAATATCTTCACCACCATCTGTATATACATGGAAATAACTAACCAATCGTCTGTATACACATGGAAATATCTATACCACTAACTGTATAAACATGGAAATATCTACACTGCCATCTGTATAAACATGGAAATATCTACACAGCCATCT
Source organism: Pan troglodytes (assembly GCF_028858775.2). Lineage (NCBI taxonomy): Eukaryota > Metazoa > Chordata > Mammalia > Primates > Hominidae > Pan > Pan troglodytes. Next base: position 2,924,388 of record NC_086015.1, read on the forward strand.
CTATAAACATGGAAATATCTACACCGCTATCTCCATATACATGGAAATAGCCACACCGCTATCTGTAAAAACATGGAAATATCTGCACTGCCATCTGTAAAAACATGGAAATATCTACACAGTCATCTGTATACACATGGAAATATCTACACTGCTATCTGTATAAACATGGAAATATCTACACCGCTATCTCTATAAACATGGAAATACCTACACCGCTATCTCTATAAACATGAAAATATCTACACTGCTATATCTATAAACATGGATATATACAGACCATCTCTATAAACATGGAAATATCTACACCACCATCTGCGTACACATGGAAATATCTACACTGCCCTCTGTAGAAAGATGGAAATATCTACACGGCGATATGTATAAATATGGAAATATCTACACAGCTATCTGTATAAACATGAAAATATCTACAGCGCTATGTGTATAAACAAGGAAATATCTAAACCACTGTCTCTATAGACATGGAAATATGTACACTTCCATCTGTAGAAAGATGGAAATATCAACACCACGATCTGTTTTAACATGGAAATATCTACACCACTACCTGTATAAACATTGAAATATCTACACTGCTATCTGTATAAACATGGAAATAGCTACACCGCTATCTCTATAAACATAAAAATATCTCCACCGCTATCTCTATAAACATGGATATATGTACACCGTCATCTCCGTAAATATGGAAATATCTACACCACCATCTACATAAACAAGGAAATATCTACACCGCCATCTATATAAACATGGAAATATCTACACAGCCATCTGTATGAACATGGAAATATCTAAACAGCTATCTCTATAAACATGGAAATATCTACACTGTCATCTGTAGAAAGATGGAAATATCTACACCGCGATCTCTATAAACTTGGAAATTTATGCACCACTAACTGTATAAACATGGAAATACCTACAACGCTATCTGTATAAACATGAATATACCTACACCATGATCTGTATAAACATCGAAATATCTACATCACTGTTTGTATAAACATGGAAATATCTACACCGCAATATGTATAAACATGGAAATATCTACAACAGCATCTGTGTCAACATGGAAATATCTACAGAGCTGTCTGTGTAAACATGCAAATATGTACACCGCTATCTGTGTGAAAATGGAAATATCTACACCGCAATCTTTGCAAATATGGAAATATCTACACCTCTATCTCTGTAAACAAACATGGAAATATCTACACCGCTATCCCTCTAAACATGGAAATATCTACACTGCTATCCCTATAAACATGGAAATATCTACACCGCTATCCCTATAAACATGGAAATATCAACACTGCTATCTGCATAAACATGGAAATATCTACACTGCTATCTGTATAAACTTGGAAATATATACACCGCTATCTATATAAACATGGAAATATCTACACCGCTATCTGTATGAACATGGAAATATCTACACCGCTATTTGCACAAACATGGAAATATCTACACCGCTAACTGTATAAACATGGAAATATCTACACCGCTATGTTTATAAACATGGAAATATCTACACCACAATCTGTATAAACAAGGAAATATCTACAACAGTATCTGTGTCAACATAGAAATATCTACACATCTGTCTGAGTAAACATGCAAATATGTACATCGCTATCTGTGTGAAGATGGAAATATCTACACCGCAATCTGTGAAAATATGGAAATACCTACACCTCTATCTCAGTAAACATGGAAATATCTACACGGCTATCTGTATAAATATGGAAATATCTACACTGCTATCTGTATAAATATGGAAATATCTACACCGCTATCTTTATAAACATGGAAATATCTTCACCACCATCTGTATATACATGGAAATAACCAACCAGTCATCTGTATAAACATGGAAATATCTATACCACTATCTGTATAAACATGGAAATATCTACACTGCCATCTGTATAAACGTGGAAATATCTACACAGCCATCTCTATTAACTTGGAAATATCTACACTGCTATCTCCATAAACATGGAAATAGCCACAACGCTATCTGTAAAAACATGGAAATATCTACACAGTCATCTGTATAAACATGGAAATATCTACACCGCTATCTCTATAAACATGGAAATACCTACACTGCTATCTTCATAAACATGGAAATATCTACACCGCTATCTGCATGATCATGGAAATAACTACACTGCCATCTGTATAAAGATGGAAATATCTACACCGCGAACAGTATAAGTATGGAAGTATCTACACCGCTATTTCTATAAACATAGAAATGTCTACTCCGCCATCTCTATGAACATGGAAATTTCTACACCGCCATCTGCATAAACATGGAAATATCTACAACGCCATCTGTATGAACATGGAAATATCTACACAGTCATCTGTATAAACATGGAAATATCTACACCACTGTCTGTAAAAACATGCAAATATCGACACTGTCTTCTTTATAACCATGGAAATATCTACACAGCCATCTCTATAAACATGTAAGTATCTACATCGCTTTCTGTATAAACATGGAAATAGCCACACTGCTATCTGTATAAACATGGAAATATCTATAAGGCTCTCTGTATAACCATGGATATATCTACACCGCAATCTGTATAAACATGGAAATATCTAAAACACTATCTGTGTCAACATGGAAATGTCTACACAGCTGTCTGTGTAAACATGCAAATATGTACACCGCTATCTGTGTGAAGATGGAAATATCTACACCGCAATCTGTGCAAATTTAGAAAAACCTACACCTATATCTCTGTAAACATGGAAATATCTACACCGCTATCTGTATAAACATGGAAATATCTACACAACTATCTGTATAAACATGGAAATATCTACACCGCCATCTGTATATACATGGAAATACCTACACAGTAATCTCTATAAACATGGAAATATCTATACCACTATCTGTATAAACATGGAAATAACTACACTGCCATCTGTATAAACATGGAAATATCTACACAGCCGTCTCCATAAACATGGAGATATCTACACCGTTATCTCTATAAACATGGAAAAAGGCAGACCGCTACCTGTATAAACATGGAAATATCTACTCCGCTACCTCTACAAATATGGAAATAGAAACAACGCTACCTGTATAAACAAGGAAATATCTCCACCGCCATCTGTAAAAACATGGAAATATCTACACAGTCATCTGTATAAACATGGAAATATCTACACCGCTATGTCTATAAACATGGAAATACCTACACCGCTATCTGTATCAACATGGAAATATCTACACCGCTATCTGCATGAACATGGAAATAACTACACTGCCATCAGTATAAAGATGGAAATATCTACACCGCGAGCAGTATAAGTATGGCAGTATCTACACCACTATCTCTATAAACATAGAAATATCTACTCTGCCATCTCTATAAACATGGAAATATCTACACCACCATCTGCATAAACATGGAAATATCTACACTGCCATCTGTATAAACATGGAAATGTCTACACCGCTATCTGTATAAATATGGAAGTATCTATAATGCTATCTCTATAAACATGGAAATGTCTACACAGCTATCTGTATAAACATGGAAATATCTACATGGATATCTCTATAAACATGGAAATACCTACACCGCCATCTGTATAAACATGGAAATAACTACAAAGTCTTCTGTATAAACATGGAAATATCTACAGCACTATCTGTAAAAACATGGAAATATCGACACTGCCATCTGTATAAACATGGAGATATCTGCACAGCCATCTCTATAAACATGGAAATATCTACATCGCTATCTGTATAAACATGGAAATAGCCACACCGGTATCTGTATAAACATGGAAATATCTACACCGCTATCTGTATAAACATGGAAATATCTACACTGCGATCTTTATAAACATTGAAATATCCACACCGCAATCTGTATGAACATGGAAATATCTACAGCACTATCTGTATAAATATTGAAATATCCACACCGGTATCTTTATAAACATGGAAATATCTACACCGCCATCTGTATAAACATGGAAATACCTACACAGTCATCTGTATAAATATGGAAATATCTACACTGCCAACTGTATAAACATGGAAATATCTACACAGCCATCTCTATAAACATGGAAATATCTACACCGATATCTCTATAAACATGGAAATAGCCACACCGCTATCTGTATAAACATGGAAATATTTACACTGCCATCTGTAAAAACATGGAAATATCTACACAGTCCTCTGTATAAACATGGAAATATCTACACCGCTATCTCTATACACATTGAAATACCTACACCGCTTTCTGTATAAACATGGAAATATCTACACCGCTATCTGCAAGAACATGGAAATATCTACACTGCCATCTGTATAAAGATGGAAATATCTACACTACGAGCAGTATAAATATGGAAATATCTACACCGCTATCTCTATAAACATAGAAATATCTAAACCGCCATCTCTATAAACATGGAAATATCTACACGGCCATCTGCATAAACATGGAAATATCTACACCACCATCTGTATAAACATAGAATTATCTACACCGCTATCTGTATAAATATGGAAATATCTACAACGCTATCTCTGTAAACATGGAAATGTCTACATGGCTATCTCTATAAAGATGGAAATATCTACACCACCATCTGTATAAACATGGAAATGACTACACAGTCATCTGTATAAACATGGAAATATCTACACCACTGTCTGTGTATACATGGAAATATCTACACTGCCTTCTGTATAAACGTGGATATATCTACACAGTCATCTCTATAAACATGGAAACATCTACATCGCTATCTGTATAAACGTGGAAATACCCACAACGTTATCTGTATAAACATGGAAATATCTACACCGCTATCTGTATAAACATGGAAATATCTACACCGCTATCTTTATAAACATGGAAATATCTACACCGCAATATGTATAAACATGGAAATACCTACAACAGCATCTGTGTCAACATGGAAATATCTACAGAGCTGTCTGTGTAAACATGCAAATATGTACACCGCTATCTGTGTGAAAATGGAAATATCTACACCGCAATCTTTGCAAATGTGGAAATATGTACACCTCTATCTCTGTAAACAAACATGGAAATATCTACACCGCTATCCCTCTAAACATGGAAATATCTACACCGCTTTCTGTAAAAAGATGGATATTTCCACACCGCCATCTCTATAAACATGGAAATATCTACACCGCCTTCTCTATAAACATGGAAATAACTACACCGCCATCTGTATAAACATGGAAATATCTACACTATGATCTCTATAAACATGGAAATATCTACAACACTATCTCTATAAACATGGAAATACCTACACCGCTAACTGTATAAACATGGAAGTATCTACACTGCTATCTGTATAAATTTGGAAATATCTACACCGCTGTCTCCATAAACATGGAAATATCTACACCACTATCTGTATAAACATAGAAATATCTACGCCACTATCTCTGTAAACATGGAAATATCTACACCGCCATCTATATAAACATGGAAATTCCTACACAGTCACCTGTATAAACATGGAAATATCTACACCACCATCCATATCAGCATGGAAATATCTACACAGCCATCTGTATAAACATGGAAATATCAACACCGCTATCTGTATAAACATGGAAATACCTACAATTCTATCTTTATGCACCTGGAAATATCTACACCACTATCCCAACAAACATGGAAATATCAAGACCGCTATCTGTATAAACATGGAAATCACTACACCACTATCTGTGTTAACATGGAAATATCTACACCGCAATCTGTATGACGATGGAAATATCTACACCGCTAACTGTATAAAGACGGAAATATCTACACCGCGATCTGTATAAACATGGAAATATCTACACCGCTATCTGTATAAACATGGAAATATCTACACTGCTATCTCTATAAACATGGAAATATCAACACCGTCATCTTTATAAACATGAAAATATCTACACAGTCATCTGTATAAACATGGAAATATCTACACCACCATCTCTATAAACATGAAAATATCCACACCGCCATCTGTCTACACATGGAAATATCTACACAGGCATCTGTAGAAACATGGAAATGTCTACAACGCTATCTCTGTAAACATGGAAATACCTACACTGCTATCTCTATAAACACGGAAATATCTACACCGTTATCTCTGTATACATGGAAAATGTACACCGCCATCTCTAAAAACATGAAAATATCTACACCGCCATCTCCATAAACATGGAACTATCTACACCGCCATCGGTATAAACATGGAAATACCTACACCACAATCTGTATAAACATGGAAATATCTACACCACGAGCCGCATAGACATGTAAGTATCTACACTGCTATCTTTATAAACATGGAAATATCTACACCGCTATCGCTACAAACATGGAAAGCTCTACACCGTGTTCTGTATATACATGGAAATACCTACACAATCATCTGTATAAACATGGAAATATCTGCACCACGATCTATATAAACATGGAAATATCTGCATTGCCATTTGTATAAACATGGAAATATCTACACCGCCATGTGTATAAACATGGAAATATCTACATAGTCATCTGTATGAACATGGAAATATGTACACCACCATCTGAATAAACAAGGAAATATCTACACTGCTATCTGTATACACATGGAAATATCTACACTGCCATCTGTATAAAGGTGGAAAATCTACATTTTGAGAATTATAAACTTTGAAATATATACACCGCTATCTGTATAAACATGGAAATACCAACACCGCTATCTGTGTAAAAGTGGAAACATCTACAACGCTATCTATACAAACATGGAGATATCTATGCCGCTATCTCTATAAACATGGAAATATCAACACCGCTCTCTGTATATACATGGAAATATCTACACCGCTATCGGTATAAACATGGAAATATCTACACCGCTATCTCTGTAAACTTGGAAATATCTTCACCGCTCTCTGTATAAAGATGGAAATATCTACACCACTATCTGTATAAACCTGGAAATATCTACACCGCTATCTCTATAAACATGGAAATATCTACACCACTATCACTATAAACATGGAAATATCTACACAGTCAACTGTATGAACATGGAAATATCTACCCCGCTATCTCTATAAACATGGAAAGATCTACACCGCTATCTGTATAAACATGGAAATATCTACACTGCTATCTGCATGAACATGGAAATAACTACACAGCCATCTGTATAAAGATGGAAATATCTACACTGCGAGCAGTATAAATATGGAAGTATCTACACCGCTATTTCTATAAACATAGAAATGTCTAATCTGCCATCTCTATAAACATGGAAATTTCTACACCGCCATCTGCATAAACATGGAAATATCTACAACACCATGTGTATAAACATGAAAATATCTACACTGCTATCTGTATAAATATGGAAATATCTACACACCCATCTCTATAAACATGGAAATGTCTACATCGCTATCTGTATGAACATGGAAATAGCCACAACGCTATCTGTATAAACATGGAAATATCTACACCGCTATCTGTAAAAATATGGAAATATCGACACTGCCATCTGTATAAACATGGAAATATCTACACAGCCATCTCTATAAACATGGAAATATCTACATCGCTATCTGTATAAACATGGAAATAGCCACACCGCTATCTGTATAAACATGGAAATATCTACACCGCAATCTGTATAAACATGGAAATATCTACAACACTATCTGTGAAATCATGGAAATATCTACACAGCTGTCTGTGTAAACCTGCAAATATGTACACCGCTATGTGTGTGAAGATGGAAATAATAACACTGCAATCTGTGCAAATATGGAAATACCTACACCTCTATCTCTGTAAACATGGAAATATCTACACCGCTATCTGTATAAACATGGAAATATCTACACAGCCATCTCTACAAACATGGAAATATCTACACCGCTATCTCTATAAACATGGAAATAGCCACACCGATACCAGTATAAACATGGAAATATCTACACTGCCATCTGTAAAAACATGGAAATATCTACACAGTCATCTGTATAAGTTGGAAATACCTACACCGCAGTCACTATAAACATGGAAATACATACACCGCTATCTGTATAAACGTGGAGATATCTACACCGCTATCTACATGAACATGGAAATATCTACACCGCCATCTGTATAAACATGGAAATATCCTCACTGCTATCTGTATAAATATGGAAATACCTACACCTCTATCTCTGTAAACATGGAAATATCTACACCGCTATTTGTATAAACATGGAAATATCTACACCACTATCTGTATAAACATGGAAATATCTACACTGCGATCTGTATAAACATGGATATATCTACAACGCTATCTGAATCAACGTGGAAATATCTCCACCGCTACCTGTATAAATATGGAAATATCTACTCAGCTATCTTTATAACATGGAAATATCTACACCGCCATCTGTATATACATGGAAATACCTACACAGTCATCTCTATAAACATGGAAATAACTATACCACTATCTGTATAAACATGGAAATATCTACACTGCCATCTGTATAAACATGGAAATATCTACACAGCCATCTCCATAAACATGGAAATATCTACACCGCTATCTCTATAAACATGGAAACAGCCACACCGCTACCTGTATAAACATGGAAATTTCTCCACCGCCATCTGTAAAAACATGGAAATATATACAGACTCATCTGTGTGAACATGGAAATATCTACACCGCTATCTCTATAAACACGGAAATACCTACAACGCTATCTGTATAAACATGGAAATATCTACACTGCTATCTGCATGAACATGGAAATAACTACACTGCCATCTGTATAAAGATGGAAATATCTACACTGTGAGCAGTATAAGTATTGAAGTATCTACACCGCTATTTCTATAAACATAGAAATGTCTACTCTGCCATCTCCATAAACATGGAAATATCTACACAGCCATCTCTATAAACATGGAAATATCTACATCGCTATCTGTATAAACAAGGAAATATCTACACGACGATCTGTATAAACATGGAAATATCTACACCACGATCTGTATAAACATGGATATATCTACACCGCTATCTGTATAAACATGGAAATATCTACACCGCTGTCTGTATAAATATGGAAATATCTACACCGCTATCTTTATAATCATGGAAATATCTACACAGCCTTCTGTATATACATGGAAATAACTACACAGTCATCTGTATAAACATGGAAATATCTATACCACTATCTCTATAAACATGGAAATATCTACACCGCCATCTCTATAAACATGGAACTATCTACACCGCCATCGGTATAAACATGGAAATAACTACATCACAATCTGTATAAACATGGAAATATCTACACCACGAACCGTATAGACATGGAAATATCTACACTGCTATTTTTATAAACATGGAAATATCTACACCGCTATCGCTACAAACATGGAAATATCTACACCGTAATCTGTATATACATGGAAATACCTACACAGTCATCTGTATAAACATGGAAATATCTGCACCACGATCAATATCAACATGGAAGTATCTGCACTGCCATTTGTATAAACATGGAAATATCTACACCGCCATGTGTATAAACATGGAAATATCTACATAGTCATCTGTATGAACATGGAAATATGTACACCACCATCTGAATAAACAAGGAAATATCTTCACTGCTATCTGTATACACATGGAATTATCTACACTGCCATCTGTATAAAGATGGAAATATCTACATTTTGAGAATTATAAACTTCGAAATATATACACCGCTATCTGTATAAACATGGAAATACCAACACCGCTATCTGTGTAAAAGTGGAAACATCTACACCGCTATCTACATAAACATGGAGATATCTACGCCGCTATCTCTATAAACATGGAAATATCAACACCGCTCTCTGTATATACATGGAAATATCTACACCGCTATCGGTATAATCATGGAAATATCTACACCGCTATCTGTGTAAACATGGAAATATCTTCACCGCTCTCTGTATAAAGATGGAAATATCTACACCACTATCACTATAAACATGGAAATATCTACACCGCTTTCTGTATAAAGATGGAAATTTCTCCACAGCCATCTCTTCAAACATGGAAATACCTACACCGCCATCTCTATAAACATGGAAGTATCTACAATGATATCTGTATAAACATGGAAATATCTACACCACAGTCTGTATAAACATGGAAAAGTATACACCGCTATGTTCGTAAACATGGAAATACTTACACCGCTATCTCTGTAAAGATGGAAATATCTCCACAGTCATCTGTATAAACACGGAAATATCTACACCACCATCTGTATAAACATGGAAGTATCTACACTGCCATCAGTATAAACATGGAAATATCTACACCGCCATCTGTATAAACATGGAAATATCTACACAGTCATCTGTATGAACATGGAAATATGTACACCACCAACTGAATAAACACGGAAATATCTACACTGCCATCTCTATACACATGGAAATATCTACACTGCCATCCGTATAAAGATGGATATATCTACACCTTGAGATGTATAAACATGGAAATATCTACACCGCTATCTCTATAAACATGGAAATACCAACAACTCTATTTGTACAAATTTGCAAACATCTACAATGCTATCTCTATATACATGGAAATACACCGCTATCTCTATAAACATGAAAATATCTACACCGCTATCTGTGTAAAGACGGAAATGTCTACGCTATCTGTATAAACATGGAAATATAAACACCGCTATCTGTATAAACATGGAAATATCTACACCGCTATCTCTGTAAACATGGAAATATCTACATCGTTATCTGTAAAAACATGGAAATACACTCACCGGTATCTATATAAACATGGAAATATCTACAACGCAATATATATAAACATGGAAATATCTACACCATGATCTGTATGAACTTGGAAATATCTACACCGCTATGTGTATAAACCTGGAAATATCTACACCGTCATCTGTATAAACATGGAAATATCAACACCGCCATCTGTATAAACACATAAGTATCAACACCGCCATGTGTATAAACATGGAAATCTCTACACCGCCATCTGTATAAACATGGAAATATCTACAACGCCATGAGTACAAACATGGAAATATCTACACCGCTCTCTGTAAAAACATTGAAATATCTACACGGCTACCTGTGTGAAGATGGAAATATCTACACCGCTATCTCTGTAAAGATGGAAATACCTACAATGCTATCTTTGTAAACATGGAAATATCTACACCGCCATCTGTATAAACATGGAAGTATCAACAAAGCCATCTGTATAAACCTGGAAATATCTACACCGCCACATGTATAAACATGGAAATATTTACACGACGATCTCTATAAACATGGATAAAACTCCACCGCTATCTGTATAAACATGGAAATATCTACAATGCGATCTATATAAACATGGAAGTATCTACACTGCCATCTGTATAAAGACACAAATATCTACTCCGCGAGCTTTATACACATGGATTTACCTACACCGCTATCTGTATAAACATGGAAATACGAACACCGCTATCCGTATACTCATGGAAATATCTACACTGCTATCTGTATAAACATGGAAATATCAACACCGCTATCTCTATAAACATAGAAATATCTACACCGGCGTCTCTATAAACATGGAAATATCTACACCTCTATCTGTGTAAACTTGGAAATATTTACACTGCCATCTACATAAACAAGGTAGTATCAACACCGCCATCTATACACACATGGAAATATCTACACCACGATCTGTATAAACATGGAAATAGCTACACTGCGCTCTGTAGAAAGATGGAAATATCTACACGGTGATCTATATAAATATGGAAATATCTACACGACTGTCTGTATAAACATGGAAATATCTACAGCGCTATCTGTATATACAAGGAAATATCTAAACGGCTATCTCTATAAACATGGAAATATCTACACTGCCATCTGTAAAAAGATGGAAATATCTGAACCGCGATCTGTTTTAACATGGAAATATCTACACCACTACCTGTATAAACATGGAAATATCTACACTGCTATCTGTATGAACATGGAAATATCTAAACAGCTATCTCTATAAACATGGAAATATCTACACTGTCATCTGTAGAAAGATGGAAATATCTACAGCACGATCTGTATAAACTCGGAAATATCTACACTGCTATCTGTATAAACATGGAAATAGCTACAACGCTATCCTTATAAACATGGAAATATCTACACCATGATGTGTATAATCATGGAAATATCAACATCGCTATCTGTATAAACATGGAAATATCTACACCGCTATCTGTATAAACATGCAAATATCTACGCTGATAAATGTATAAATATGGAAATATCTACACCGCCATATGTAGAAACATGGAAATATCGATACTGCCATCTGTATAAAGACACAAATATCTACACCGTGAGCTGTACAAACATGGAAATACCTACACCGCTATCTATATAAACATGGAAATAGCAACACCGCTATCCGTATACACATGGAAATATCTACCCCGCTACTGTCTGTATGAACATGGAAATATCTACCCTGCTATATCTATAAATGTGGAAATACCTACAACGCTATTTCTATAAACAAGTAAATATCTACAGCACTATATCTGTAAACATGGAAATATATACACTGCTATCTCTATAAAAATGGAAATATCTACACCACCATCTGCATAAACAAGGAAGTATCTACACCGCAATCTCTATAAACATGGAAATATCAACAACGCTCTCAGTATATACATAGAAATATCTACACCGCTATCGGTATAAACATGGAAATATCTACACCGCTATCTGTGTAAACATGGAAATACCTACAATTCTATCTTTATGCACCTGGAAATATCTACACCGCTATCTGTATAAACATGAAAATATCTACACAGCTCTCTGTGTAAACATGGAAACATCTACATGGCGATCTGTATAAAGATGGAAATATCTACACCGCTATCTGTATAAAGATGGAAATATCTACACCGCTATCTGTATGAACATGGAAATATCTGCACCGCTATCTGCATATACATGGAAACGTCTACACTGCTATCAGTATAAACATGGAAATATCTACAAAGCTTCCTGTGTAAACATGGAAATATCTACACCGCTATCTGTATAAACATGGAAATATCTACACCGCTATCTTTATAAACATTGAAATATCTACACCGCCATCTGTATGAACATGGAAATATCTACACCGCTATCTCTATAAACATGGAAATATCCACACCGCTATCTGTATAAACATGGAAATATCTACACCACCATCTGTAAAAACATGGAAATATCTACACAGTCGTCTGTATAAACATGGAAATATTTACACCGCTATCTGTATAAACATGGAAATACCTATACCGCTATCTGTATCAACATGGAAATATCTACACCGCTATCTGCATGAACATGGAAATACCTACACTGCCATCTGTATAAGGATGTAATTACCTACACCGCGAGCTGTGTAAGTATGGAAGTATCTACACCGCTATCTCTATAAACATAGAAATATCTAGTCTTCCATCTCTATAAACAGGAAAATATCTACACCACCATCTGCATAAACCTGGAAATATCTACACTGCCATCTGTATAAACATGGAAATGTCTACACGGCTATCTGTATAAATATGGAAATATCTACACCTGTATGTCTATAAACATGGAAATGTCTACACCGCTATCTGTATAAACAAGGAAATATCTACATGGCTATCTCTATAAACATGGAAATACCTACACCGCCATCTGTATAAACATGGAAATAACTACACCGTCATCTGTATAAACATGGAAATATCTACACCACTATCTGTAAAATCATGGAAATATCAAAACAGCCATCTGTATAAACATGAAAATATCTGCACAGCCATCTCTATAAACATGGAAATATCTTCATCGCTATCTGTATAAACATGGAAATAGCCACACCGCTATCTGTATAAATACGGAAATATCTACACCGCTATCTTTATAAACATAGAAATACCTACACCGCAATCTGTATAAACATGGAAATATCTACACCGCTATCTCTATAAACATGGAAATAGCCACACCGCTATCTGTATAAACATGGAAATATCTACACAGCCATCTGTAAAAACATGGAAATATCTACACAGCGATCTCTATATACATGCAAATATTTACACCGCTATCTCTATAAACATGGAAATACCTATACTGCTGTCTGTATCAACATGGAAATATCTACACCGGTATCTGCATGAACATGGAAATACCTACACTGCCATCTGTATAAGGATGGAAATATCTACACCGCGAGCAATATAAATATGGAAATATCTACACCGCTATCTCTATGAACATAGAAATATCTACACTGCCATCTCTATAAACATGGAAATTTCTACATCGCCATCAGCATAAACATGGAAATATCTACACCGCCATCTGTATAAACATGGAAATATCTACACCACGATCTCTATAAACATGGAAATATCTACACCGCTATCTGTATAAACATGGAAATATCTACACCGATATCTGTATAAATATGGAAATATCTACACCGCTATCTTTATAAACATTGAAATATCTACACCACCATCTGTATATACAAGGAAATACTTACACAGTCATCTGTATAAACATGGAAATATCTATACCACTATCTGTACAAACATGGAAATATCTACACTGCCATCTTTATACACATGGAAATAACTACACAGCCATCTCTATAAACATGGAAATATCTACACCGCTATCTCTATAAACATGGAAATAGCCACACCGCTACCTGTATAAACATGGAAATATCTATACCGCCATCAGTAAAAACATGGAAATATCTACACATTCATCTGTATAAACATGGAAATATCTACACCGCTATCTCTATAAACATGGAAATACCTACACGGCTATCTGTATAAACATGGAAATATCTACACCGCTGTCTGAATGAACATGGAAATAACTTCACTGCCATCTGTACAAACATGGAAATATCTGCACCGGGAGCAGTATAAGTATGGAAGTATCTACACCGCTATCTCTATAAACAAAGAAATATCTACTCTGCCCTCTATATAAACATGGAAATATCTACACTGCCACCTGCATAAACATGGAAATATCTACACCGCCATCTGTATAAACCTGGAAATATCTACACCGTTATCTGTATAAATATGGAAATATCTACCCCGCTATCTTTATAAACATGGAAATATCTACACCGCAATCTGTATAAACCTGGAAATATCTACAACACTATCTGTGTCATCATGGAAATATCTACACAGCTGTATGTGTAAACATGCAAATATGTACACCGCTATCTGTGTGAAAATGGAAATATCTACACCGCAATCTGTGCAAATATGGAAATATCTACACCTCTATCTCTGTAAACATGGAAATATCTACACCGCCGTCTTTATATACATGGAAATACCTACACAGTAATCTGTACAAACATGGAAATATCTACACTGCCATCTGTATAAACAAGGAAATATCTACACAGCCATCTCTATAAACATGGAAATATCTACACCGCTATCTCTATAAACATGGAAATAGCCACACCGCTATCTGTATAAACATGGAAATATTTACGCTGCCATCTGTAAAAACATGGAAATATCTACACAGTCCTCTGTATAAACATGGAAATATCTACACCGCTAACTATATAAACATGGAAATACATACACCGCTAACTGTATAAACATGGAAATATCTACACCGCTATCTGCATGAACATGGAAATAACTACACAGTCATCTGTATAAACATGGAAATATCTACACCACTATCTGTATAAACATGGAAATATCTACACTGCCATCTGTATAAACATGGAAATAACTACACAGCCATCTCTATAAACATGGAAATATCTACATCGCTATCTGTAAAAACATGGAAATAGCCACACCGCTATCTGTATAAACATGGAAATCTCTACACCGCTATCTGTATAAACATGGAAAAATTTACACCGCTATCTTTATAGACATGGAAATATCTACACCGCAATCTGTATAAACATGGAAATATCTACAACACTATCTGTGTCAACATGGAAATATCTACACAGCTGTCTGTGGAAACATGCAAATATGTACACCGCTATCTGTGTGAAGATGGAAATATCTATACCGAAATCTTTGCAAATATGGAAATATCTACACCTCTATCTCTGTAAACATGGAAATATCTAAACCGCTATCTGTATAAACATGGAAATACCTACACCACTATCTGTATAAACATGAAAATACCTACACCACTATCTGTATAAACGTGGATATATCTACACCGCCATCTCTATAAACATGGGAATATCTACTCCGCCATCTGCATAAACCTGGAAATATCTACACCGCCATCAGTATAAACATGGAAATATCTACACCGCTATCTGTATAAATATGGAACTATCTACACCTCTATCTCTGTAAACATGGAAATGTCTACACCGCTAGCTGTATAAACATGGAAATATCTACATGGCTATCTCTATAAACATGGAAATATCTACACCACCATCTGTATAAACATGGAAATAACTACACAGTCATCTGTATAAACACGGAAATATCTACACCACTATCTGTAAAAACATGGAAATATCGACACTGCCATCTGTATAAACACGGAAATATCTAAACACCCATCTCTATAAACATGGAAATATCTACATCGCTATCTGTATAAATATGGAAATAGCCACACCGCTATCTGTATAAACATGGAAATATCTACACCGCTATCTTTATAAACATGGAAATATCTACACCGCTCTCTTTATATACATGGAAATATCTACACCGCAATCTGTATAAACATGGAAATATCTACAGCACTATCTGTCTCATCATGGAAATATATACACAGCTGTGTGTGTAAACATGCAAATATGTACACCGCTATCTGTCTGAAGATGGAAATATCTAAAACCGCAATCTGTGCAAATATGGAAATATCTACACCTCTATCTCTGTAAGCATGGAAATATCTACACCGCTATCTGTATAAACATGGAAATATCTACACCACTATCTGTATAATCATGGAAATATCTACACCATGATCTGTATAAACATGGATATATCTACAGCGCTATCTGTATAAACATGTAAATATCTACACTGCTATCTCTATAAATATGAAAGTATCTACACCACAATCTTTATAAACATGGAAATATCTACACCGCCATCTGTATATACTTGGAAATACACAGTCATCTGTATAAACATGGAAATATCTACACTACCATCAGAATAAACATGGAAATATCTACACAGCCATCTCTATAAACATGGAAATATTTACACCGCTATCTCTATAAACATGGAAACAGCCACACCGCTATCTGTATAAACATGGAAATATTTACACTGCCATCTGTAAAAACATGGAAATATCTACACAGTCCTCTGTATAAACATGGAAATATCTACACCGCTACCTCTATAAACATCAAAATAACTACACCGCTATCTGTATAAACATCGAAATATCTACACTGCTATCTGCAATAATATGGAAATATCTACACTGCCATCTGTATAAAGATGGAAATATCTACACCGCGAGCAGTATAAATATATCAATATCTACACCGCTATTTCTGTAAACATAGAAATATCTACACCGCCATCTCTATAAACATGGAAATACCTAAACGGACACCTGCATAAACATGGAAATATCTACACAACCATCTGTGTAAACATGGAAATATCTACACCGCTATCTGTATAAATATGGAAATATCTACACCGCTATCTCTGTAAACAGGGAAATGTCTACACCGCTATCTGTATGAACATGGAAATATCTGCATGGCTATGTTTATAATCATGGAAATCTCTACACCGCCATCTGTATTAACATCGAAATAACTACACAGTCATCTGTATAAACATGGAAATATCTACACAACTATCTGTGTAAAGATGGAAATACCTACACTGCCATCTGTATAAACATGGATATATCTACACAGTCATCTCTATAAACATGGAAACATCTACACCGCTGTCTGTATAAACATGGAAATAGTCACACCGCTATCTATATAAACCTGGAAATATCTACACTGCTATCTGTATAAATATGGAAATATCTACACCGCTATCTTTATAAACATGGAAATATCTACACTGCCGTCTTTATAAACATGGAAATTGCTACACAGTCACCTGTATAAACATGGAAATATCAACAGCACCATCCATATCAGCATGGAAATATCTACACACCCAACTGTATAAACATGGAAATATCAACACCGTTATCTGTATAAACATGGAAATACCTACAATTCTATCTTTATGCACCTGGAAATATCTACACCGCTATCTGTATAAACATGAAAATATCTACACAGCTCTCTGTGTAAACATGGAAACATCTAGATGGCTATCTGTATCAAGATGGAAATATTTACACCTCTATCTGTATAAAGATAGAAATATCTACACCGCTATCTCTATAAACATGGAAATATCTACAAAGCTTCCTGTGTAAACATGGAAATATCTACACCGCTACCTGCGAAAACATGGAAATATCCACTCCGCTATCTCTGTAAACCTGGAAATATCTACACCGTTATCTGTATAAACGTGGATATATCTACACCACCATCTGTACAAACATGGAAATATCTACACCGCCATCTGTATAAACATGGAAATATCTACATCGCTATCTATATAAACCTGGAAATAGCCACACCGCTATCTGTATAAACATGGAAATATCTACACCGCTATCTGTATAAACACGGAAATATCTACACCGCTCTCTTTATAAACATGGAAATATCTACACCGCAATCTGTATAAACATGGAAATATCTACAACACTATCTGTGTCAACATGGAAATATCTACACAGCTGTCTGTGTAAACATACAAATATGTACACCGCTATCTGTGTGAAGATGGAAATATCTACACCGCAATCTGTGCAAATATGGAAATATCTACACCTCTATCTCTGGAAACATGGAAATATCTACACCGCTATCTGTATAAACATAGAAATATCTACACCACTATCTGTATAAACAAAGAAATATCTACACCACTATCTGTATAAACATGGATATATCTACACCGATATCTGTGTAAAGATAGAAATATCTACACCGCTATCTGTATAAATATGGAAATACCTACACCGCTATCTCCATAAACATGGAAATATCTATACCGCTCTCTCTATAAACATGGAAATATCTACACTGCCATCTGTTTAAACATGGAAATACCAACACTGCTATCTGTACAAACATGGAAATATTTACACCACTATCTACATAAACATGGAAATATCTACACCGCTATCTCTATAAACATGGAAATACCTACACTGCTATCTCTATAAACATGAAAATATCTACACCGCTATCTCTATAAACATGGAAATATCTACACTACCATCTGTATAAACATGGAAATATATACACAGCCATCTCTATAAACATGGAAATGTCTACTCGGCTATCTCTATAAACATGGAAATATGTTCACCGCTATGTGTATAAAAATGGAAATATCTCCACCGCTATCTGTATAAACATGGAAATATCTACACCGCTATCTGTATAAACATGGAAATATCTACACCGCTAACTGTATAAATGTGGAAATATCTACAACGCTATCTGTAGATATGTTGAAATATCTACACAGTTATCTGTATAAACGTGGAAATATCTACACCGCTATCTGTATAAACATGGAATTATCTACACTGCTATCTGTCTAAACATGAAAATATCTCCACCGCGATCTGTATAAACATGGAAATATCTACACCGCTTTCTCTATAAACATGGAAATATCTACACCGCTATCTGTATAAACATGGAAATATCTACAACGCTCTCTGTGTAAACATGGAAATATCTTCACCGCTATCTGTGTAAACATGGAAATATCTACACTGCTATCTGTGTAAAGATGGAAATACCTCCACCGCTATCTGTGTAAAGATGGAAATACCTACACAGCCACTTACGTAAACATGGAAATATCTACAACACCCTCTGTATAAACTTGGAAATATATACACTGCCATCTGTATAAACAGGGAAATGTCTTCACCGCCGTCTGTATAAACATGGAAATATCTACACCGCCATCTGTATAAACATGGAAATATCTACACCGCCACCTACATAAACAAGGAAACATCTAAACTGCCATCTATATAAAAATGGAAATAACTACACCGCCATCTGTTTCAACATGGAAATGTCTACACTGCCATCTATAGAAAGATGGAATTATCTACACAGCAGTGTGTATAAACATGGAAATACCTACACCGCTATCTGTATGAACATGGAAATATCAACAACGCCATCTGAATAAACATGGAAGTATCAACACCGCCATCTGTATAAACATGGAAATATCTACACCGCCGTCTGTATAAACATGGAAATATCTACACAGCTATGTGTATAAACATGGAAATATCTACACCGCTATCTGTGTAAACATGGAAATATCTACACCGCTAACTATGTAAAGATGGAAATATCTACACCGCTATCTGTGTAAAGATGGAAATGTCTACAATGCTATCTTTGTAAACATGGAAATATCTACTCCGCCCTCTGTATAAACATGGAAATATCTACACCGCACTCTCTATAAACATGGATATATCTACACTGCCATCTGTATAAACATGGAAATCTCTACATTGCTTCCTGTATAAACATGGAAATAAATTCACCGCTATCTGCATAAACATCGAAATATCTACAATGCCATCTGTATAAAGATGGAAATATCTACACCGCTATGTGTATAAACATGGAAATATCTACACCGCTATCTCCATAAATATGGAAATATCTACAACGCTATCTCTATAAACATAGAAATGTCCAGACCGCTGTCTGTATCAGCATGGAAACATCTACACCGCTATCTCTATAAACATGGACATATCTACACAGCCATCTGTAGAAAGACGGAAATATCTACAGCGCGATTCTTATAAACATGGAAATATCTACACTGCTATCTGTATAAACATGGAAATATCTGCAGCGCTATCTGTATAAACAAGGAAATATCTAAACCGCTATCTCTATAAACATGTAAATATCTACAGCGCTATCTGTATAAACATGGAAACATCTACATCGCTATCTTTATAAACATGGAAATATCTACACCACGATCTGTATAAATATGGAAATATCTACACCGCCCTCTGTATAAACATGGAAACAACAACACTGCTATCTGTACAATCATGGAAATATTTACACTGCTATCTGTATAAACATGGAAATATCTACACCGATATCTCCATAAACATAGAAATACCTACAGCGCTATCTCTATAAAGATGAAAATATCTACACCGCTATCTCTATAAACATGGAAATATCTACACTACCATCTGTATAAACATGGAAATGTCTTCACAGCCATCTGTATGAACATGGAAATGTCTACACGGCTATCTCTATAAACATGGAAATATGTGCACCGCTATGTGTATAAAAATGGAAATATCTCCACCGCTATCAATATAAACATGGAAATATCTACACCGCTATCTGTATAAACATGGAAATATCTACACCGCTATCTGTATAAATGTGGAAATATCTACAACGCTGTCGGTATACATGTGGAAATATCTACACCGCTATCTGTATAAACGTGGAAATATCTTCACCGCTATCTGTATAAACGTGGAAATATCTTCACCGCTATCTGTATAAACATGAAAATATCTCCACCACTATCTGAATAAACATGGAAATATCTGCACCGCTATCTCTGTAAACATGGAAATACCTACACCGCTTTCTGCATACACATGGAAATATCTACAACGCTCTCTGTGTAAACACGGAAATATCTACACCGCCGTTTACACATGGAAATATCTACACCGGTATCTGTGTAAAAATGGAAATATCTACACCCCTATCTGTGTAAAGGTGGAAATATCTACACAGCCATTTTTGTAAACATGGAAATATCTACACCACACTCTGTATAAACTTGGAAATATCTACACAGCCATCTGTATAAACATGGAAATATCTAAACCGCCATTTGTATAAACATGGAAATAACACCGTTATCTGTATAAACATGGAAATATCGACACCGCCATCTTTATAAACATGGAAATATCTACAGTACGATCTGTATAAACATGAAAAATGTACACCGCTATCTGTATAAACATGGAAATATCTACACCGCCGTCTGTATAAACATGGAAATAACTACACAGTCATCTGTATAAACATGGAAATATCTACACCACTATCTGTAAAAACATGGAAATATCGACACTGCCATCTGAATAAACACGGAAATATCTACACACCCATTTCTATAAACATGGAAATAGCCACAACGCTATCTGTATAAACATGGAAATATTTACACTATCATCTGTAAAAACATGGAAATATCTACACAGTCCTCTGTATAAACATGGAAATATCTACACCGCTATCTCTATAAACATTGAAACACCTACACCGCTATCTGTATCAACATGGAAATATCTACACCGCTATCTGCAAGAATATGGAAATATCTACACTGCCGTCTTTATAAAGATGGAAATACCCACAACGTGAGCAGTATAAATATGGAAATATCTACACCGCTATCTCTATAAACATAGAAATATCTACTCTGCCATCTCTATAAACATGGAAATATCTAAATGGCCATCTGCATAAACATGGAAATGTCTACACCACCATCTGTATAAACATGGAAATGTCTACACCGCTATCTGTATAAATATGGAAATATCTACACCACTATCTCTGTAAACATGGAAATGTCTACACCGCTATCTGTATAAACATGGAAATATCTGCATGGGTATGTTTATTATCATGGAAATCTCTACACCGCCATCTGTATAAACATGGAAATAACTACACAGTCATCTGTATAAACATGGAAATATCTACACCACTATCTGTGTAAAGATTAAAATATCTACACTGCCATCTGTATAAACATGGACATATCTACACAGTCATCTCTATAAACATGGAAATATCTACATCGCTATGTGTATAAACATGGAAATAGCCACACCGCTATCTGTATAAACATGGGAATATCTACACCGCTATCTGTATAAACATGGAAATATCTACACCGCTCTCTTCATAAACATGGAAATATCTACACCGCAATCTTTATAAACACGGAAATATCTACAACATTATCAGTGTCCACATGGAAATATCTACACAGCTGTCTGTGTAAACATGCAAATATGTACACCGCTATCTGTGTGAAGATAGAAATATCTACACAGCAATCTGTGCAAATATGGAAATATCTACACCTCTATCTCTGTAAACATGGAAATATCTACACCGCTATCTGTATAAACATGGAAATATCTACACCACTATCTATATAAACATGGAAATATCTACACCGCTATCTGTATAAACATGGATATATCTACACCACTATCTGTATAAACATGGAAATATCTACACCGCTATCTGCATCAATATGGAAATATCTACACCGCTATCTTTATAAACATGGAAATATCTACATCACCATCTGTATATACATGGAAATACCTACACAGTCATCTGTATAAACATGGAAATATCTATACCACTATCTGTATAAACATGGAAATATCTACACTGCCATCTGTATACACATGGAAATATCTACACAGCCATCTCTATAAACATGGAAATATCTACAACGCTATCTCTATAAACATGGAAATACCCACACCGCTAACTGTATAAACATGGAAATATCTACACTGCCATCTGTAAAAACATAGAAATATCTACACAGTCATCTGTATAAACATGGAAATATCTACACCGCTATCTCTATAAACATGGAAATACCTACACTGCTATCTGTATAAACATGGATATATCTACACTGCTATCTGCATGAACAAGATAATAACTACACTTCCGTCTGTACAAAGGTGGAAATATCTGCACCGGGAGCAGTATAAGTATGGAAGTATCTACACCGCTATCTCTATAAACAAAGAAATATCTACTCTGTCATCTATAAAACATGGAAATATCTCCACCGCCATCTGCATAAACATGGAAATATCTACACCGCCATCTATATAAACATGGAAATGTCTACACCGCTATCTGTATAAATATGAAAATATCTACACAGCTATCTCTATAAACATGGAAATGTCTACACCGCTATCTGCATAAACATCCAAATATCTACATGGCTATCTCTACAAACATAGAAATATCTACACCAACATCTGTATAAACATGGAAATAACTACACAGTCATCTGTATAAACATGGAAATATCTACACCACTATCTGCAAAAACATGGAATTATCGACACTGCCATCTGTATAAACATGGAAATATCTACACAGCCATCACTATAAACATGCAAATATCTACATCTCTATCTGTATAAACATGGAAATAGCTACACGGCTATCTGTATATACATGGAAATATCTACACCAATATCTGTATAAACATGGAAATATCTACACAGCTATCTTTATAAACATGGAAATATCTATACCGCAATCTGTATAAACATGCAAATATCTACAACACTATCTGTGTCATCATGGAAATATCTACACAGCTGTCTGTGTAAACATGGAAATATGTACACCGCTATCTGTGTAAAGATGGAAATATCTACACCACAATCTGTGCAAATATGGAAATATCTACATCTCTATCTCTGTAAACATGGAAATATCTACACCGCTATCTGTATAAACATGGAAATATCTACACCAATATCTGTATAAACATGGAAATCTCTACACCACGACCTGTATAAACATGGATATATCTACACCGCTATCTGTATATACATGGAAATACCTACACAGTCATCTGTATAAACATGGAAATATCTACACTGCCATCTGTATAAACATGGAAATATCTACACAGCCATCTCTATAAACATGGAAATATCTACACCGCTATCTTTATAAACATTGAAATATCTACACCGCCATCTGTATATACCTGGAAATACCTACACAGTAATCTGTATAAACATAGAAATATCTATACCACTATCTGTATAAACATGGAAATATCTACAATGCCATCTGTATAAACATGGAAATATCTGCACAGCCATCTCTATAAACATGGAAATATCTACCCCGCTATCTCTATAAACAGGGAAAATGCCACACCGCTACCTGTATAAACATGGAAATATCTCCACTGCCATCAGTGAAAACATGGAAATAACTACACAGTCATGTGTATAAACATGGAAATATCTACACCGCTATCTCTATAAACATGGAAATACCTACACCGCTATCTGTATCAAAATGGAAATATCTACACCGCTATCTACATGAACATGGAAATATCTACACTGCCATCTGTATAAAGATGGAAATATCTACACCGCGAGCAGTATAAGTATGGAAGTATCTACACCACTATCTCTGTAAACATAGAAATATCTACTCTGCTCTCTATATAAACATGGAAATATCTACACCGCCACCTGCATAAACATGGAAATATCTACACAGCCATCTGTATAAACATGGAAATATCTACACCGTTATCTGCATAAATATGGAAACATCTACACCGCTATCCTTATAAACATGGAAATATCTACACCGCAATCTATATAAACCTGGAAATATCTATAACACTATCTGTGTCATCATGGAAATATCTACACAGCTGTCTGTGTAAACATGCAAATATGTACACCGCTCTCTGTGTGAAGATGTAAATATCTACAACGCAATCTGAGCAAATATGGAAATATCTACACCTCTATCTCTGTAAACATGGAAATATCTACACCGCTATCTGTATAAACATGGAAATATCTACACCACTATCTGTATAAACATGGAAATCTCTACATCACGACCTGTATATACATGTATATATCTACACCGCTATCTGTATAAAAATGGAAATATCTACCCCGCTATCTGTATAAATATGGAAATATCTACAACGCTATCTTTATAAACATGGAAATATCTACACCGGCATCTGTATATACATGGAAATACCTACACAGTCATCTGTATAAACATATAAATATCTATACCACTATCTGTATAAACATGGAAATGTCTACAATGCCATCTGTATAAACATGGAAATATCTACACAGCCATCTCTATAACTATGGAAATATCTACTCCGCTATCTCTATAAATATGGAAATAGCCACACCGCTACCTGTATAAACATGGAAATATCTCCACGGCCATCTGCATAAACATGGAAATATCTACACCACCATCTGTATAAACAAAGAAGTATCCACACCGCTATCTGTATAAATATGGAAATATCTACACTGCTATCTCTGTAAACATGGAAATATCTACACCGCTATCTGTATAAACATGAAAATATCTAAATGGCTATCTCTGTAAACATGGAAATATCTACACCACCGTCTGTATAAACATGGAAATAACTACACAGTCATCTGTATAAACATAGAAATATCTACACCACTATCTGTGTAAACATGGAAATATTTACACTGCCATCTGTATTAACATGGATATATCTACACAGCCATGTCTATAAACATGGGAATATCTACACCGCTGTCTTTATAAACATGCAAATAGCCACACCGCTACCTGTATAAACATGGAAATATCTACACCATCATCTGTAAAAACATGGAAATATCTACACAGTCATCTGTATACACCTGGAAATATCTGCACCGCTATCACTATAAACATGGAAATACCTACACCGCTATCTGTATAAACATGGAAATATCTACACCGCTGTCTGCACGTACATGGAAATAACTACACAGTCATCTCTATAAACATGGAAATATCTTCACAGCCATCTGTATGAACATGGAAATGTCTAAACGGCTATCTCTATAAACATGGAAATATATGCACCGCTATGTGTATAAAAATGGAAATATCTCCACTGCTATCAGTATAAACATGGAAATATCTACACCGCTATTTGTATAAACATGGAAATATCTACACCGCTATCTGTATAAACATTTGAAACATCAACACGACGGTCTGTATTAACATGGAAATATCTGCACCGCTATCTGTATAAACATGGAAATATCTACACCTCTATCTGTATAAACACGAAAATATCTACACCGCTATGTGTAAAAACATGGAAATATCTACGCCACCATCTGTTTTAACAACGAAATATCTACACCGCTATCTGTATTAACCTGGAAATATCTACACCACGATCTGTGTAAACATGGAAATGTCTACACCGCCATCTGTATAAACATGGAAATATCTACACTGCTATCTCCATAAACCTGGAAATATCTACACCGTCATCTGTATAAACATGGAAATATCTACACCGTTATCTGTATAAACATGGAAATGCCTTCACCGCTATCTGTATAAATATGGAAATAGCTACACTGCTATCTCTATAAACATTGTAATATCTATACCGCTATCTGTATAAACATGGAAATATCTACACCGTTATCTTTCTACACATGTAAATATCTACGCCGCCATCGGTAGAAACATGGAAATATCTACACAGTCATCGCTATAAACATAGAAATATCTACACCACCATGTGTAAAATCATGGAAATATTTACACTGCCATCTGAATACACTTGAAAATATCTACAGTGCCATCTCCATAAACATGGAACTATTTACAACGCCATCTGTATAAACATGGAAATGTCTACACCGCCAGCTGTATACACTTGGAAATATCTACACTTCCATCTGTATAAAGATTGAAATATCTACACCAAGAGCTGTACAAACATGGAAATATCCACACTGCTATCTGTATAAACATGGAAATACCAACACCACTATCTATACAAACATGGAAATATCTACTCCGCTTTCTGTATAAACATGGAAATATCTACACCATTATCTCTATAAACATGGAAATAACTACACCGCCATCTGTATATACATGGAAATACCTACACAGTCATCTGTATAAACATGGAAACATCTACACTGCCATCTGTATAAACATGGAAATATCTACACAGCCATCTCTATAAACATGGATATATCTACACGACTATCTCTATAAACATGGAAATAGCCACAACGCTATCTGTATAAACATGGAAATATTTACACTGCCATGTGTAAAAACATGGAAATATCTACACAGTCCTCTGTATAAACATGGAAATATCTACACTGCTATCTCGATAAACATTGAAATACGTACACCACTATCTGTATAAACATGGAAATATCTACACCGCTATCTGCAAGAACGTTGAAATATCTACACTGCCATCTGTATAAAGATGGAAATATCTACACCACGAGCAGTACAAATATAGAAATATCTACACCGCTATCTCTATAAACATAGAAATATCTTCACCGCCATCTCTATACACATGAAAATATCTACACGGCCATCTGCATAAACATGGAAATATCTACACCACCATCTGTATAAACATAGAAGTATGTACACCGCTATCTGTATAAATATGGAAATATCTAAACCGCTATCTCTGTAAACATGGAAATGTCTACACCGCTCTCTGTATATACATGGAAATACCTAAACAGTTGTCAGTATAAACATGGAAATATCTATAACACTATCTGTATAAACATGGAAATATCTACACTGCCATCTGTACAAACATGGAAATATCTACACAGCCATCTCTATAAACATGGAAATATATACACCGCTATCTCCATAAACATGGAAATAGCCACACCGCTATCTATAAAAACATGGAAATATCTGCACTGCCATCTGTAAAAACATGGAAATATCTACACAGTCATCTGTATAAACATGGAAATATCAACACAGCCATCTCTATAGACATGGAAATATCTACACCACGATCTGCATAAACATGGATATATCTGCACTGCAATCTGTATAAACATGGAAATATCTACACCACTCTCTATAAATATGTAAATATCTACACCGCTATCTTTATAAACATGGAAATATCTACACCGCTATCTCTATAAACATCGAAATACCTACACCGCTCTCTGTATAAACATGGAAATATCTACACCGATATCTGCAAGAATATGGAAATATCTACACTGCCATCTGTATAAAGATGGAAATATCTACACCGTGAGCAGTATAAATATGGAAATATCTACCCCGCTATCTCTATAAGCATGGAAATATCTACACAGCCATCTCTATAAACATGGAAATATCTAAATGGCCATCTGCATAAACATGGAAATATGTACACCACCATCTGCATAAACATGGAAATATCTACACGGCTATCTGTATAAATATGGAAATATCTACACTGCTATCTCTGTAAACATGGAAATGTCTACACCGCTATCTGTATAAACATGGAAATATCTACATGCCTATCTCTGTAAACATGGAAATACCTACACCACCACCTGTATAAACATGGAAATAACTACTCAGTCATCTGTAGAAACATGGAAACAACTACACCACTATCCCTATAAACGTGGAAATATCTACAGTGCCATCTGTATAAACATGGAAATATCTACACAGTCATCTCTATAAACATGCAAATATCTACATCGCTATCTGTATAAACATGGAAATAGCCACACCGCTATCTGTATAAACATGGAAATATCTACACCGCTATCGTATAAACAAGGAAATATCTACACAGCTATATTTGTAAACATGGAAATATCTACACCGCTATCTGTAGAAACATGGAAATATCTACAACACTATCTGTGTAAACGTGGAAATATGTACACAGCTGTCTGTGTAAACTTGCAAATATGTACACCGCTATCTGTGTGAAGATGGAAATATCTACACAGCAATCTGTGCAAATATGGAAATATCTACACCTCTATCTCTGTAAAGATGGAAATATCTACACCGCTATCTATATAAACATGGAAATATCTACACCACTATCTATATAAACATGGAAATATCTACACCGCTATCTGTATAAACATGGATATATCTACACCACTATCTGTATAAACATGGAAATATCTACACCGCTATCTGTATCAATATGGAAATATCTACACCGCTATCTTTATAAACATGGAAATATCTACATCGCCATCTGTATATACATGGAAATAACTACACAGTCATCTGTATGAACATGGAAATATCTATACCACTATCTTTATAAACATGGAAATATCTACACTGCCATCTGTATACACATGGAAATATCTACACAGCCATCTCTATAAACATGGAAATATCTAAAACGCTATCTCTATAAACATGGAAATACCCACATCGCTAACTGTATAAACGTGGAAATATCTACACCGCCATCTGTAAAAACATGGAAATATCTACACAGTCATCTGTATAAACATGGAAATAACTACACCGCTATCTCTATAAACATTGAAATACCTACACCGCTATCTGTAAAAACATGGATATATCTACACTGCTATCTGGATGAAAAAGGAAATAACTACACTTCCGTCTGTACAAAGGTGGAAATATCTGCACCGGGAGCAGTATAAGTATGGAAGTATCTACACCGCTATCTCTATAAACAAAGAAATATCTACTCTGTCATCTATATAAACATGGAAATATCTACACCGCCATCTGCATAAACATGGAAATATCTACACCGCCATCTACATAAACATGGAAATGTCTACACCGCTATCTGTATAAATATGAAAATATCTACACAGCTATCTCTATAAACATGGAAATGTCTACACCGCTATCTGCATAAACTTCGAAATATCTACATGGCTCTCTCTATAAACATGGAAATATCTACACCACCATCTGTATAAACATGGAAATATCTACAAAGCTATCTTTATAAACATGGAAATATGTATACCGCAATCTGTATAAACATGCAAATATCTACAACACTATCTGTGTCATCATGGAAATATCTACACAGCTGTCTGTGTAAACATGGAAATATGTACACTGCTATCTGTGTGAAGATGGAAATATCTACACCGCAATCTGTGCAAATATGGAAATATCTACACCTCTATCTCTGTAAACATGGAAATATCTACAACGCTATCTGTATAAACATGGAAATATCTACACCAATATCTGTATAAACATGGAAATCTCTACACCACGACCTGTATAAACATGGATATATCTACACTGCTATCTGTATAAACATGGAAATACCTACAACACCATATGTATATACATGGAAATACCTACACAGTCATCTGTATAAACATGGAAATATCTACACTGCCATCTGTATAAACATGGAAATAACTACACAGCCATCTCTATAAACATGGAAATATCTACACCGCTATCTTTATAAACATGGAAATATCCACACCGCCATCTGTATATACATGGAAATTACTACACAGTAATCTGTATAAACATAGAAATATCTATACCACTATCTGTATAAACATGGAAATATCTACAATGCCATCTGTATAAACATGGAAATATCTGCACAGCCATCTCCATAAACATGGAAATATCTACCCCGCTATCTCTATAAACATGGAAATAGCCACACCGCTACCTGCATAAACATGGAAATATCTCCACGGCCATCAGTGAAAACATGGAAATATCTATACAGTCATCTGTATAAACATGGAAATGTCTACACCGCTATCTCTATAAACATGGAAATAGCTACACCGCTATCTGTATCAACATGGAAATATCTAGACCGCTATCTGCATGAACATGGAAATATCTACACTGCCATCTGTATAAAGATGGAAATATCTACACCGTGATCAGTATAAGTCTGGAAGTATCTACACCACTATCTCTATAAACATAGAAATATCTACTCTGCTCTCTACATAAACATAGAAATATCCACACCGCTATCTGTATAAACATGGAAATATCTACACCGCTCTCTGTAGAAACATGGAAATATCTACACCGCAATCTTTATAAACATGGAAATATCTACAACGCTATCTGTGTCAACATGGAAATATCTACACAGCTGTCTTTGTAAACTTGCAAATATGTACACCGCTATCTGTGTGATGATGGAAATATCTACACCGCAATCTGTGCAAATATGGAAATACCTACACCTCTATCTCTGTAAACATGGAAATATCTACACCGCTTTCTGTATAAACATGGAAATATCTACACCACTATCTGTGTAAACATGGAAATATCTACACCGCGATCTGTATAAACATGGATATATCTACAACGCTATCTGTATCAACATGGAAATATCTTCACCGCTATCTGTATAAATATGGACATATCTACACCGCTATCTTTATAAACATAGAAATATCTACACCGCCATCTGTATATACATGGAAATACATACACAGTCGTCTCTATAAACATGGAAATACCTATAACACTATCTGTATAAACATGGAAATATCTCCACTGCCATCTGTATAAACATGGAAATATCTACACAGCCATCTCCATAAACATGGAAATATCTACACAGCTATCTCTATAAACATGGAAAAAGCCACACCGCTACCTGTATAAACAAGGAAATATCCACACTGCCATCTGTAAAAACATGGAAATATCTACTCAGTCATCTGTATGAACATGGAAATATCTACAACGCTATCTCTATAAACATGGAAATATCTACACCGCTATCTGTATAAAAATGGAAGTATCTACACTGCTATCTGCATGAACTTGGAAATAAGTACACTGCCATCTGTATAAAGATGGAAATATCTACACTGCGAGCAGTATAAGTATGGAAATATCTACACCGCTATTTCTATAAACATAGAAATGTCTAATCTGCCATCTCTATAAACATGGAAATTTCTACACCGCCATCTGCATAAACATGGAAATATCTACAACACCATCTGTATAAACATGAAAATATCTACACTGCTATCTGTATAAATATGGAAATACCTACACACATCTCTATAAACATGGAAATGTCTACATCGCTATCTGTATAAACATGGAAATAGCGACAACGCTATCTGTATAAATATGGAAATATCTACACTGCTATCTCTATGAACATGGAAATATCTACACCGCAATCTGTATAAACATGGAAATATCTACAACACTATCTGTGTCAACATGGAAATATCTACACAGCTGTCTGTGTAAACATGCAAATATGTACACCGCTATCTGTGTGAAAATGGAAATATCTACACCGCAATTTGTGCAAATATGGAAATATCTTCACCTCCATCTCTGTAAACATGGAAATATCTACACCGCTATCTGTATAAACAAGGAAATATCTACACCACGATCTGTATAAACATGGAAATAACTATACCACGATCTGCATAAACATGGATATATCTACACCGCTATCTGTATAAACATGGAAATATCTACACTGCTATCTGTATAAATATGGAAATATCTACACCGCTATCTTTATAAACATGGAAATATCTACACAGCTATCTGTATATACATGGAAATACCTACAAAGTTATCTGTATAAACATGGAAATATCTATAGCACTATCTCTATAAACGTGGAAATATCTACTCTGCCTTCTGTATAAACATGGTAATACCTTCACAGCCATCTCTATAAACATGGAAATATGTACACCGCTATCCCTATAAACATGGAAACAGCCACACCGCTATCTGTATAAACATTGAAATATTTACACTGCCATCTGTAAAAACATGGAAATATCTACACAGTCCTCTGTACAAACATGGAAATATCTACACCACTATCTGTATAAACATGGAAATATCTACACTGCCATCAGTTTAAACATAGAAATATCTACACAGCCATCTCTATAAAGATGGAAATATCTACATAGCTATCTGTATAGACCTGGAAATAGCCACACCGCTATCTGTATAAAAATGGAGATATCTACACCGCTATCTGTATAAACATGGAAATATCTACACCG
Source organism: Pan troglodytes (assembly GCF_028858775.2). Lineage (NCBI taxonomy): Eukaryota > Metazoa > Chordata > Mammalia > Primates > Hominidae > Pan > Pan troglodytes. The sequence goes on from NC_086015.1 coordinate 2,958,443, forward strand.
CTATCTGTATAAACATGGAAATATCTACACCGCAATCTGTATAAACATGGAAATATCTACAACACTATCTGTGTCAACATGGATATACCTACACAGCTGTCGGTGTAAACATTCAAATATGTAAACCGCTATCTCTTAGAAGATGGAAATATCTACACCGCAATCTGTGCAAATATGGAAATATCTACACCTCTATTTCTGTAAACATGGAAATATCTACACCGCTATCTGTAAAACATGGAAATATCTACACCACTATCTGTATAATCATGGAAATATCTACACCACGATCAGTATAAACATGGATATATCTACACCACTATCTGTATAAACATGGAAATATCTACACCGCTATCTCTATAAATCAGGAAATATCTACACCGCTATCTTTATAAACATGGAAATATCTACACCGCCATATATATATACATGGAAATACCTACACAGTCATAAGTATAAACATGGAAATATCTACACTGCCATGTGTATTAACATGGAAATATCTACGCAGCCATCTCTATAAACATGGAAATATCTACGCCGCTATCTCTATAAACATGGAAATAACCACATCGCTATCTGTATAAACATGGAAATATTTATACTGCCATCTGTAAAAACATTGAAATATCTACACCGTCCTGTGTATGAATATGGAAATATCTACACCGCTATATCTATAAACATGGAATTACCTACACCACTATCTGCATAAACATGGAAATATGTACACCGGAAGCAGTATATGTATAGAAGTATCTACACCGCTATCTCTATAAACATAGAAATATCTACTCTGTCATAACTATAAACATGGAAATGTCTACACCGCCATCTGCATAAACATGGAAATATTTACACCACCATCTGTATAAACATGGAAATAACTACGCAGTCAGCTGTATAAAGATGGAAATATCTACACCGCTCTCTGTAAAAACATGGAAATATCTACACTGCCATCTGTATAAACATGGAAATATCTACATGGCTATCTCTATAAACATGGAAATATCTACACCGCCAACTGTAAAAACATGGAAATAACTACGCAGTCAGCTGTATAAAGATGGAAATATCTACACCACTATCTGTAAAAACCTGGAAATATCTACACTGCCATCTGTATAAACATGGAAATATCTACACAGCCATCTCTATAAACATGGAAATACCTACATCGCTATGTGTATAAACATGGAAATCGCAACACCGCTATCTGTATAAACATGGAAATATCTACACCGCTATCTGTATAAACATGGAAATATCTACACCGCTATCTTTATAAACATGGAAATATCTACACCGCAATCTCTATAAACATGGAAATATCTACTACACTATCTGTGTCAACATGGAAATATTTACACGGCTGTCTGTGTAAATATGCAAATATGTACACAGCTATCTGTGTGAAGATGGAAATATCTACACCACAATCTGTGCAAATATGGAATTATCTACACCTCTATCTCTGTAAACATGGAAATATCTACACCGCTATCTGTATAAACATGGAAATATCTACACCACTATCTGTATAAACATGGAAATACCTACACCACGATCTGTATAAACATGGATGTAACTACACCGCTATCTGTATAAACATGGAAATATCTACACCGCTATTGGTATGAATAAGGAAGTATCTACACCGCTATCTTTATAAACATGGAAATATCTACACCTCCATCTGTATATACATGGAAATACCTAAACAGTCGTCTGTATAAACATGGAAATATCTATACCAGTATTTGTATAAACATGGAAATATCTACACTGCCATCTGTATAAACATCGAAATATCTACACAGCCATCTCTATAAACATGCAAATATCTACACCGCTATCTCTATAAACCTGGAAATAGCCACATCGCTATCAGTATAAACATGGAAATATCTACACCGCCATTTGTAAAAACATGGAAATATCTACACAGTCATCTGTATAAACATGGAAATATCTGCACCGCTATCTCTATAAACATGGAAATATCAATACCGCTAATCTGTATAAACATGGAAATATCTACACCGTGGTGTGCATGAACATGGAAATACCTACACTGCCATCTGTATAAGGATGGAAATATCTACACTGCGAGCAGTATAAATATGGATATATCTACACCGGTATCTCTATAAACATAGAAATATCTACACTGCCATCTCTATAAACATGGAAATATCTACACCGCCATCTGCATAAACATGGAAATATCTACACCGCCATCTGTATAAACATGGAAATATCTACACCAGTATCTGTATAAATATGCAAATATCTACACCGCGATCTCTATAAACATGGAAATGTCTACACCGCTATCTGTATAAACATGGAAATATCTACATGGCTATCTCTATAAACATGGAAATATCTACACCAACATCTGTATAAACATGAAAATAACTACACAGTCATCTGTATAAACATGGAAATATCTACACCACTATCGGTATAAACATGGAAATATCTACACTGCGATCTGTATAAACATGGAAATATCTACACAGCCATCTCTATAAACATGGATATATCTACAACGCTATCTTTATAAACATGGAAATATCTACACTGCTATCTTTGTAATCATGGAAATATCTACACAACAATCTGTATAAACATGGAAATATCTACAACACTATCTGTGTCAACATGGAAATATATACACAGCTGTCTGTGAAAACATGAAAATATGTACACCGCTATCTGTGTAAAGATGGAAATATCTACACTGCCATCTGTATAAACATGGATATATCTACACAGTCATATCTATAAACATGGAAATATCTACATCGCTATCTGTATAAACATGGAAATAGCCACACCGCTATCTGTATAAACCTGGAAATATCTACACCGCTATCTGTATAAATATGGAAATATCTACACCGCTATCTTTATAAACATGGAAATATCAACACCGCTATCTGTATAAACATGGAAATACCAACAATTCTATCTTTATGCACCTGGAAATATCTACACCGCTTTCTGTATAAACATGAAAATATCTACACAGCTCTCTGTGTAAACATGGAAACATCTACATGGCTATCTGTATAAAGATGGAAATATCTACACCGCTATCTGTATAAAGATGGAAATATCTACACCGCTATCTGTATAAAGATGGAAATATCTACACCGCTATCTGTATAAACATGGAAATATCTACATCGCCATCTGTATATACATGGAAATACCTACACAGTCATCTGTATAAACATGGAAATATCTATACCACTATATGTATAAACATGGAAATATCTACACTGCCATCTGTATACACATGGAAATATCTACACTGCCATCTCTATAAACATGGAAATATCCACAATGCTATCTCTATAAACATGGAAATAGCCACACCGCTACCTGTATAAACATGGAAATATCTACACCGCAATCTGTAAAAACAAGGAAATATCTACACAGTCATCTGTATAAACATAAAAATATCTACACCGCTATCTCTATAAAGATGGAAATACCTACACCGCTATCTGTATAAACATGGATATATCTACTCCGCTATCTGCATGAACATGGAAATAACTACACTTCCATCTGGAGAAAGATGGAAATGACTACACCGGGAGCTGTATAAGTATGGAAGTATCTACACCGCTATCTCTATAAACAAAGAAATATCTACTCTGCCGTCTATATAAACATGGAAATATCTACACCGCCATCTGCATAAACATGGAAATATCTACACCGCCATCTATATAAACATGGAAATGTCTACACCGCTATCTGCATAAACATGGAAATATCTACATGGCTATCTCTATAAACATGGAAATATATACACCGCCATCTGTATAAACATGGAAATAACTACACATTCATCTGTATAAACATGGAAATATCTACACCACTATCTGTAAAATCATGGAAATATCGACACTGCCATCTTTATAAACATGGAAATATCTACACAGCCATCTCTATAAACATGGAAATATCTAAATCGCTATCTGTATAAACATGGAAATAGCCACAGCGCTATCTGTATAAACATGGAAATATCTACACCGCTCTCTGTAGAAACATGGAAATATCTACACCGCAATCTTTATACACATGGAAATATCTACAACGCTATCTGTGTCAACATGCAAATATCTACACAGCTGTCTGTGTAAACTTGAAAATATGTACACCGCTATCTGTGTGATGATGGAAATATCTACACCGCAATCTGTGCAAATATGGAAATACCTACACCTCTATCTCTGTAAACATGGAAATATCTACACCGCTATCTGTATAAACATGGAAATATCTACACCACTATCTGTATAAACATGGAAATATCTACACCGCGATCTGTATAAACATGGATATATCTACAACGCTATCTGTATCAACATGGAAATATGTACACCGCTATCTGTATAAATATGGACATATCTACACCGCTATCTTTATAAACATGGAAATATCTACACCGCCATCTGTATATACATGGAAATACATACACAGTCATCTCTATAAACATGGAAATACCTATACCGCTATCTGTATAAACATGGAAATATCTCCACTGCCATCTGTATAAACATGGAAATATCTACACAGCCATCTCCATAAACATGGAAATATCTACACCGCTATCTCTATAAGCATGGAAAAAGCCACACCGCTACCTGAATAAACAAGGAAATATCCACACCACCATCTGTAAAAACACGGAAATATCTACACAGTCATCTGTATGAACATGGAAATATCTACAACGCTATCTCTATAAACATGGAAATATCTACACCGCTATCTGTATAAACATGGAAATATCTGCACTGCTATCTGCATGAACATGGAAATAACTACACTGCCATCTGTATAAAGATGGAAATATCTACACTGTGAGCAGTATAAGTATGGAAGTATCTACACCGCTATTTCTATAAACATAGAAATGTCTAATCTGCCATCTCTATAAACATGGAAATTTCTACACCGCCATCTGCATAAACATGGAAATATCTACAACACCATCTCTATAAACATGAAAATATCTACACTGCTATCTGTATAAATATGGAAATATCTACACACCCATCTCTATAATCATGGAAATGTCTACATCGCTATCTGTATAAACATGGAAATAGCCACAACGCTATCTGTATAAACATGGAAATATCTACACTGCTATCTCTATAAACATGGAAATATCTACACCGCAATCTGTATAAACATGGAAATATCTACAACACTATCTTTTTCAACATGGAAATATCTACACAGCTCTCTGTGTAAACATGCAAATATGTACGCCGCTATCTGTGTGAAAATGGAAATATCTACACCGCAATTTGTGCAAATATGGAAATACCTTCACCTCTATCTCTGTAAACATGGAAATATCTACACCGCTATCTGTATAAACAAGGAAATATCTACACCACGATCTGTATAAACATGGAAATATCTACACCACGATCTGCATAAACATGGATATATCTACACCGCTATCTGTATAAACATGGAAATATCTACACTGCTATCTGTATAAATATGCAAATATCTACACCGCTACCTTTATAAACATGGAAATATCTACACAGCCATCTGTATATACATGGAAATACCTACAAAGTCATCTGTATAAACATGGAAATATCTATACCACTATTTCTATAAACGTGGAAATACCTACTCTGCCTTCTGTATAAACATGGTAATATCTTCACAGCCATCTCTATAAACATGGAAATATCTACACCGCTATCTCTATAAACATGGAAACAGCCACACCGCTATCTGTATAAACATGGAAATATTTACACGGCCATCTGTAAAAACATGGAAATATCTACACAGTCCTCTGTACAAACATGGAAATATCTACACCACTATCTGTATGAACATGGAAATATCTACACTGCCATCAGTATAAACATAGAAATATCTACACAGCCATCTCTATAAACATGGAAATATCTACATAGCTATCTGTATAAACCTGGAAATAGCCACACCGCTATCTGTATAAAAACGGAGATACCACACCGCTATCTGTATAAACATGGAAATATCTACACCGCTATCTGTATAAACATGGAAATATCTACAACGCAATCTGTATAAACATGGAAATATCTACAACACTATCTGTGTCCACATGGAAATATCTACACAGCTGTCGGTGTAAACCTTCAAATATGTACACCGCTATCTCTTTGAGGATGGAAATATCTACACCGCAATCTGTGCAAATATGGAAATATCTACACCTCTATCTCTGTAAACATGGAAATATCTACACCGCTATCTGTATAAACATGGAAATATCTACATGGCTATCTCTGTAAACATGGAAATATCTACACCACTATCTGTATAAACATGGATATATCTACACCACTATCTGTATAAACATGGATATATCTACACCGCTATCTGTATAAATATGGAAATATCTACACCGCTATCTTTATAAACATGGAAATATCTACATCGCCATGTGTATATACATGGAAATACCTACACAGTCATCTGTATAAACATGGAAATATCTATACCACTATATGTATAAACATGGAAATATCTACACTGACATCTGTATACACATGGAAATATCTACACTGCCATCTCTGTAAACATGGAAATATCTACAATGCTATCTCTATAAACATGGAAATAGCCACACCGCTACCTGTATAAACATGGAAATATCTACACCGCCATCTGTAAAAACAAGGAAATATCTACACAGTCATCTGTATAAACATGAAAATATCTACACCGCTATCTCTATAAAGATGGAAATACCTACACCGCTATCTGTATAAACATGGATATATCTACTCCGCTATCTGCATGAACATGGAAATAACTACACTTCCATCTGGACAAAGATGGAAATGACTACACCGGGAGCTGTATAAGTATGGAAGTATCTACACCGCTATCTCTATAAACAAAGAAATATCTACTCTGCCGTCTATATAAACATGGAAATATCTACACCGCCATCTGCATAAACATGGAAATATCTACACCGCCATCTATATAAACATGGAAATGTCTACACCGCTATCTGCATAAACATGGAAATATCTACATGGCTATCTCTATAAACATGGAAATATATACACCGCCATCTGTATAAACATGGAAATAACTACACATTCATCTGTATAAACATGGAAATATCTACACCACTATCTGTAAAATCATGGAAATATCGACACTGCCATCTTTATAAACATGGAAATATCTACACAGCCATCTCTATAAACATGGAAATATCTACATCGCTATCTGTATGAACATGGAAATAGCCACAACGCTATCTGTATAAACATGGAAATATCTACAACGCTCTCTGTAGAAACATGGAAATATCTACACCGCAATCTTTATACACATGGAAATATCTACAACGCTATCTGTGTCAACATGCAAATATCTACACAGCTGTCTGTGTAAACTTGAAAATATGTACACCGCTATCTGTGTGATGATGGAAATATCTACACCGCAATCTGTGCAAATATGGAAATACCTACACCTCTATCTCTGTAAACATGGAAATATCTACACCGCTATCTGTATAAACATGGAAATATCTACACCACTATCTGTATAAACATGGAAATATCTACACCGCGATCTGTATAAACATGGATATATCTACAACGCTATCTGTATCAACATGGAAATATGTACACCGCTATCTGTATAAATATGGACATATCTACACCGCTATCTTTATAAACATGGAAATATCTACACCGCCATCTGTATATACATGGAAATACATACACAGTCATCTCTATAAACATGGAAATACCTATACCGCTATCTGTATAAACATGGAAATATCTCCACTGCCATCTGTATAAACATGGAAATATCTACACAGCCATCTCCATAAACATGGAAATATCTACACCGCTATCTCTATAAGCATGGAAAAAGCCACACCGCTACCTGAATAAACAAGGAAATATCCACACCGCCATCTGTAAAAACACGGAAATATCTACACAGTCATCTGTATGAACATGGAAATATCTACAACGCTATCTCTATAAACATGGAAATATCTACACCGCTATCTGTATAAACATGGAAATATCTGCACTGCTATCTGCATGAACATGGAAATAACTACACTGCCATCTGTATAAAGATGGAAATATCTACACTGCGAGCAGTATAAGTATGGAAGTATCTACACCGCTATTTCTATAAACATAGAAATGTCTAATCTGCCATCTCTATAAACATGGAAATTTCTACACCGCCATCTGCATAAACATGGAAATATCTACAACACCATCTCTATAAACATGAAAATATCTACACTGCTATCTGTATAAATATGGAAATATCTACACACCCATCTCTATAAACATGGAAATGTCTACATCGCTATCTGTATAAACATGGAAATAGCCACAACGCTATCTGTATAAACATGGAAATATCTACACTGCTATCTCTATAAACATGGAAATATCTACACCGCAATCTGTATAAACATGGAAATATCTACAACACTATCTTTTTCAACATGGAAATACCTACACAGCTCTCTGTGTAAACATGCAAATATGTACGCCGTTATCTGTGTGAAAATGGAAATATCTACACCGCAATTTGTGCAAATATGGAAATACCTTCACCTCTATCTCTGTAAACATGGAAATATCTACACCGCTATCTGTATAAACAAGGAAATATCTACACCACGATCTGTATAAACATGGAAATATCTACACCACGATCTGCATAAACATGGATATATCTACACCGCTATCTGTATAAACATGGAAATATCTACACTGCTATCTGTATAAATATGCAAATATCTACACCGCTATCTTTATAAACATGGAAATATCTACACAGCTGTCTGTATATACATGGAAATACCTACAAAGTCATCTGTATAAACATGGAAATATCTATACCACTATTTCTATAAACGTGGAAATATCTACTCTGCCTTCTGTATAAACATGGTAATACCTTCACAGCCATCTCTATAAACATGGAAATATCTACACCGCTATCTCTATAAACATGGAAACAGCCACAACGCTATCTGTATAAACATGGAAATATCTACACCACTGTCTGTAAAATCATGGAAATATCGACACTGCCATCTTTATAAACATGGAAATATCTACACAGCCATCTCTATAAACATGGAAATATCTACATCGCTATCTGTATAAACATGGAAATAGCCACAACGCTATCTGTATAAACATGGAAATATCTACACCGCTCTCTGTAGAAACATGGAAATATCTACACCGCAATCTTTATACACATGGAAATATCTACAACGCTATCTGTGTCAACATGCAAATATCTACACAGCTGTCTGTGTAAACTTGCAAATATGTACACCGCTATCTGTGTGATGATGGAAATATCTACACCGCAATCTGTGCAAATATGGAAATACCTACACCTCTATCTCTGTAAACATGGAAATATCTACACCGCTATCTGTATAAACATGGAAATATCTACACCACTATCTGTATAAACATGGAAATATCTACACCGCGATCTGTATAAACATGGATATATCTACAACGCTATCTGTATCAACATGGAAATATGTACACCGCTATCTGTATAAATATGGACATATCTACACCGCTATCTTTATAAACATGGAAATATCTACACCGCCATCTGTATATACATGGAAATACATACACAGTCATCTCTATAAACATGGAAATACCTATACCGCTATCTGTATAAACATGGAAATATCTCCACTGCCATCTGTATAAACATGGAAATATCTACACAGCCATCTCCATAAACATGGAAATATCTACACCGCTATCTCTATAAGCATGGAAAAAGCCACACCGCTACCTGAATAAACAAGGAAATATCCACACCGCCATCTGTAAAAACACGGAAATATCTACACAGTCATCTGTATGAACATGGAAATATCTACAACGCTATCTCTATAAACATGGAAATATCTACACCGCTATCTGTACAAACATGGAAATATCTGCACTGCTATCTGCATGAACATGGAAATAACTACACTGCCATCTGTATAAAGATGGAAATATCTACACTGCGAGCAGTATAAGTATGGAAGTATCTACACCGCTATTTCTATAAACATAGAAATGTCTAATCTGCCATCTCTATAAACATGGAAATTTCTACACCGCCATCTGCATAAACATGGAAATATCTACAACACCATCTCTATAAACATGAAAATATCTACACTGCTATCTGTATAAATATGGAAATATCTACACACCCATCTCTATAAACATGGAAATGTCTACATCGCTATCTGTATAAACATGGAAATAGCCACAACGCTATCTGTATAAACATGGAAATATCTACACTGCTATCTCTATAAACATGGAAATATCTACACCGCAATCTGTATAAACATGGAAATATCTACAACACTATCTTTTTCAACATGGAAATATCTACACAGCTCTCTGTGTAAACATGCAAATATGTATGCCGCTATCTGTGTGAAAATGGAAATATCTACACCGCAATTTGTGCAAATATGGAAATACCTTCACCTCTATCTCTGTAAACATGGAAATATCTACACCGCTATCTGTATAAACAAGGAAATATCTACACCACGATCTGTATAAACATGGAAATATCTACACCACGATCTGCATAAACATGGATATATCTACACCGCTATCTGTATAAACATGGAAATATCTACACTGCTATCTGTATAAATATGCAAATATCTACACCGCTATCTTTATAAACATGGAAATATCTACACAGCCATCTGTATATACATGGAAATACCTACAAAGTCATCTGTATAAACATGGAAATATCTATAACACTATTTCTATAAACGTGGAAATATCTACTCTGCCTTCTGTATAAACATGGTAATATCTTCACAGCCATCTCTATAAACATGGAAATATCTACACCGCTATCTCTATAAACATGGAAACAGCCACACCGCTATCTGTATAAACATGGAAATATTTACACTGCCATCTGTAAAAACATGGAAATATCTACACAGTCCTCTGTACAAACATGGAAATATCTACACCACTATCTGTATGAACATGGAAATATCTACACTGCCATCAGTATAAACATAGAAATATCTACACAGCCATCTCTATAAACATGGAAATATCTACATAGCTATCTGTATAAACCTGGAAATAGCCACACCGCTATCTGTATAAAAACGGAGATACCACACCGCTATCTGTATAAACATGGAAATATCTACACCGCTATCTGTATAAACATGGAAATATCTACAACGCAATCTGTATAAACATGGAAATATCTACAACACTATCTGTGTCCACATGGAAATATCTACACAGCTGTCGGTGTAAACCTTCAAATATGTACACCGCTATCTCTTTGAGGATGGAAATATCTACACCGCAATCTGTGCAAATATGGAAATATCTACACCTCTATCTCTGTAAACATGGAAATATCTACACCGCTATCTGTATAAACATGGAAATGTCTACATGGCTATCTCTGTAAACATGGAAATATCTACACCACTATCTGTATAAACATGGATATATCTACACCACTATCTGTATAAACATGGATATATCTACACCGCTATCTGTATAAATATGGAAATATCTACACCGCTATCTTTATAAACATGGAAATATCTACATCGCCATCTGTATATACATGGAAATACCTACACAGTCATCTGTATAAACATGGAAATATCTATACCACTATATGTATAAACATGGAAATATCTACACTGCCATCTGTATACACATGGAAATATCTACACTGCCATCTCTATAAACATGGAAATATCTACAATGCTATCTCTATAAACATGGAAATAGCCACACCGCTACCTGTATAAACATGGAAATATCTACACCGCCATCTGTAAAAACAAGGAAATATCTACACAGTCATCTGTATAAACATGAAAATATCTACACCGCTATCTCTATAAACATGGAAATACCTACACCGCTATCTGTATAAACATGGATATATCTACTCCGCTATCTGCATGAACATGGAAATAACTACACTTCCATCTGGACAAAGATGGAAGTGACTACACCGGGAGCTGTATAAGTATGGAAGTATCTGCACCGCTATCTCTATAAACAAAGAAATATCTACTCTGCTGTCTATATAAACATGGAAATATCTACACCGCCATCTGCATAAACATGGAAATATCTACACCGCCATCTATATAAACATGGAAATGTCTACACCGCTATCTGCATAAACATGGAAATATCTACATGGCTATCTCTATAAACATGGAAATATATACACCGCCATCTGTATAAACATGGAAATAACTACACATTCATCTGTATAAACATGGAAATATCTACACCACTATCTGTAAAATCATGGAAATATCGACACTGCCATCTTTATAAACATGGAAATATCTACACTGCCATCTCTATAAACATGGAAATATCTACATCGCTATCTGTATAAACATGGAAATAGCCACAACGCTATCTGTATAAACATGGAAATATCTACAACGCTCTCTGTAGAAACATGGAAATATCTACACCGCAATCTTTATACACATGGAAATATCTACAACGCTATCTGTGTCAACATGCAAATATCTACACAGCTGTCTGTGTAAACTTGCAAATATGTACACCGCTATCTGTGTGATGATGGAAATATCTACACCGCAATCTGTGCAAATATGGAAATACCTACACCTCTATCTCTGTAAACATGGAAATATCTACACCGCTATCTGTATAAACATGGAAATATCTACACCACTATCTGTATAAACATGGAAATATCTACACCGCGATCTGTATAAACATGGATATATCTACAACGCTATCTGTATCAACATGGAAATATGTACACCGCTATCTGTATAAATATGGACATATCTACACCGCTATCTTTATAAACATGGAAATATCTACACCGCCATCTGTATATACATGGAAATACATACACAGTCATCTCTATAAACATGGAAATACCTATACCGCTATCTGTATAAACATGGAAATATCTCCACTGCCATCTGTATAAACATGGAAATATCTACACAGCCATCTCCATAAACATGGAAATATCTACACCGCTATCTCTATAAGCATGGAAAAAGCCACAGCGCTACCTGAATAAACAAGGAAATATCCACACCGCCATCTGTAAAAACACGGAAATATCTACACAGTCATCTGTATGAACATGGAAATATCTACAACGCTATCTCTATAAACATGGAAATATCTACACCGCTATCTGTATAAACATGGAAATATCTGCACTGCTATCTGCATGAACATGGAAATAACTACACTGCCATCTGTATAAAGATGGAAATATCTACACTGCGAGCAGTATAAGTATGGAAGTATCTACACCGCTATTTCTATAAACATAGAAATGTCTAATCTGCCATCTCTATAAACATGGAAATTTCTACACCGCCATCTGCATAAACATGGAAATATCTACAACACCATCTCTATAAACATGAAAATATCTACACTGCTATCTGTATAAATATGGAAATATCTACACACCCATCTCTATAAACATGGAAATGTCTACATCGCTATCTGTATAAACATGGAAATAGCCACAACGCTATCTGTATAAACATGGAAATATCTACACTGCTATCTCTATAAACATGGAAATATCTACACCGCAATCTGTATAAACATGGAAATATCTACAACACTATCTTTTTCAACATGGAAATATCTACACAGCTCTCTGTGTAAACATGCAAATATGTACGCCGCTATCTGTGTGAAAATGGAAATATCTACACCGCAATTTGTGCAAATATGGAAATACCTTCACCTCTATCTCTGTAAACATGGAAATATCTACACCGCTATCTGTATAAACAAGGAAATATCTACACCACGATCTGTATAAACATGGAAATATCTACACCACGATCTGCATAAACATGGATATATCTACACCGCTATCTGTATAAACATGGAAATATCTACACTGCTATCTGTATAAATATGCAAATATCTACACCGCTATCTTTATAAACATGGAAATATCTACACAGCCATCTGTATATACATGGAAATACCTACAAAGTCATCTGTATAAACATGGAAATATCTATACCACTATTTCTATAAACGTGGAAATATCTACTCTGCCTTCTGTATAAACATGGTAATACCTTCACAGCCATCTCTATAAACATGGAAATATCTACACCGCTATCTCTATAAACATGGAAACAGCCACACCGCTATCTGTATAAACATGGAAATATTTACACTGCCATCTGTAAAAACATGGAAATATCTACACAGTCCTCTGTACAAACATGGAAATATCTACACCACTATCTGTATGAACATGGAAATATCTACACTGCCATCAGTATAAACATGGAAATATCTACACCGCTATCTGTATAAACATGGAAATATCTACAACGCAATCTGTATAAACATGGAAATATCTACAACACTATCTGTGTCCACATGGAAATATCTACACAGCTGTCGGTGTAAACCTTCAAATATGTACACCGCTATCTCTTTGAGGATGGAAATATCTACACCGCAATCTGTGCAAATATGGAAATATCTACACCTCTATCTCTGTAAACATGGAAATATCTACACCGCTATCTGTATAAACATGGAAATATCTACATGGCTATCTCTGTAAACATGGAAATATCTACACCACTATCTGTATAAACATGGATATATCTACACCACTATCTGTATAAACATGGATATATCTACACCGCTATCTGTATAAATATGGAAATATCTACACCGCTATCTTTATAAACATGGAAATATCTACATCGCCATCTGTATATACTTGGAAATACCTACACAGTCATCTGTATAAACATGGAAATATCTATACCACTATATGTATAAACATGGAAATATCTACACTGCCATCTGTATACACATGTTAATATCTACACTGCCATCTCTATAAACATGGAAATATCTACAATGCTATCTCTATAAACATGGAAATAGCAACACCGCTACCTGTATAAACATGGAAATATCTACACCGCCATCTGTAAAAACAAGGAAATATCTACACAGTCATCTGTATAAACATGAAAATATCTACACCGCTATCTCTATAAAGATGGAAATACCTACACCGCTATCTGTATAAACATGGATATATCTACTCCGCTATCTGCATGAACATGGAAATAACTACACTTCCATCTGGACAAAGATGGAAGTGACTACACCGGGAGCTGTATAAGTATGGAAGTATCTACACCGCTATCTCTATAAACAAAGAAATATCTACTCTGCCGTCTATATAAACATGGAAATATCTACACCGCCATCTGCATAAACATGGAAATATCTACACCGCCATCTATATAAACATGGAAATGTCTACACCACTATCTGCATAAACATGGAAATATCTACATGGCTATCTCTATAAACATGGAAATATATACACCGCCATCTGTATAAACATGGAAATAACTACACATTCATCTGTATAAACATGGAAATATCTACACCACTATCTGTAAAATCATGGAAATATCGACACTGCCATCTTTATAAACATGGAAATATCTACACTGCCATCTCTATAAACATGGAAATATCTACATCGCTATCTGTATAAACATGGAAATAGCCACAACGCTATCTGTATAAACATGGAAATATCTACAACGCTCTCTGTAGAAACATGGAAATATCTACACCGCAATCTTTATACACATGGAAATATCTACAACGCTATCTGTGTCAACATGCAAATATCTACACAGCTGTCTGTGTAAACTTGCAAATATGTACACCGCTATCTGTGTGATGATGGAAATATCTACACCGCAATCTGTGCAAATATGGAAATACCTACACCTCTATCTCTGTAAACATGGAAATATCTACACCGCTATCTGTATAAACATGGAAATATCTACACCACTATCTGTATAAACATGGAAATATCTACACCGCGATCTGTATAAACATGGATATATCTACAACGCTATCTGTATCAACATGGAAATATGTACACCGCTATCTGTATAAATATGGACATATCTACACCGCTATCTTTATAAACATGGAAATATCTACACCGCCATCTGTATATACATGGAAATACATACACAGTCATCTCTATAAACATGGAAATACCTATACCGCTATCTGTATAAACATGGAAATATCTCCACTGCCATCTGTATAAACATGGAAATATCTACACAGCCATCTCCATAAACATGGAAATATCTACACCGCTATCTCTATAAGCATGGAAAAAGCCACAGCGCTACCTGAATAAACAAGGAAATATCCACACCGCCATCTGTAAAAACACGGAAATATCTACACAGTCATCTGTATGAACATGGAAATATCTACAACGCTATCTCTATAAACATGGAAATATCTACACCGCTATCTGTATAAACATGGAAATATCTGCACTGCTATCTGCATGAACATGGAAATAACTACACTGCCATCTGTATAAAGATGGAAATATCTACACTGCGAGCAGTATAAGTATGGAAGTATCTACACCGCTATTTCTATAAACATAGAAATGTCTAATCTGCCATCTCTATAAACATGGAAATTTCTACACCGCCATCTGCATAAACATGGAAATATCTACAACACCATCTCTATAAACATGAAAATATCTACACTGCTATCTGTATAAATATGGAAATATCTACACACCCATCTCTATAAACATGGAAATGTCTACATCGCTATCTGTATAAACATGGAAATAGCCACAACGCTATCTGTATAAACATGGAAATATCTACACTGCTATCTCTATAAACATGGAAATATCTACACCGCAATCTGTATAAACATGGAAATATCTACAACACTATCTTTTTCAACATGGAAATATCTACACAGCTCTCTGTGTAAACATGCAAATATGTACGCCGCTATCTGTGTGAAAATGGAAATATCTACACCGCAATTTGTGCAAATATGGAAATACCTTCACCTCTATCTCTGTAAACATGGAAATATCTACACCGCTATCTGTATAAACAAGGAAATATCTACACCACGATCTGTATAAACATGGAAATATCTACACCACGATCTGCATAAACATGGATATATCTACACCGCTATCTGTATAAACATGGAAATATCTACACTGCTATCTGTATAAATATGCAAATATCTACACCGCTATCTTTATAAACATGGAAATATCTACACAGCCATCTGTATATACATGGAAATACCTACAAAGTCATCTGTATAAACATGGAAATATCTATACCACTATTTCTATAAACGTGGAAATATCTACTCTGCCTTCTGTATAAACATGGTAATACCTTCACAGCCATCTCTATAAACATGGAAATATCTACACCGCTATCTCTATAAACATGGAAACAGCCACACCGCTATCTGTATAAACATGGAAATATTTACACTGCCATCTGTAAAAACATGGAAATATCTACACAGTCCTCTGTACAAACATGGAAATATCTACACCACTATCTGTATGAACATGGAAATATCTACACTGCCATCAGTATAAACATGGAAATATCTACACCGCTATCTGTATAAACATGGAAATATCTACAACGCAATCTGTATAAACATGGAAATATCTACAACACTATCTGTGTCCACATGGAAATATCTACACAGCTGTCGGTGTAAACCTTCAAATATGTACACCGCTATCTCTTTGAGGATGGAAATATCTACACCGCAATCTGTGCAAATATGGAAATATCTACACCTCTATCTCTGTAAACATGGAAATATCTACACCGCTATCTGTATAAACATGGAAATATCTACATGGCTATCTCTGTAAACATGGAAATATCTACACCACTATCTGTATAAACATGGATATATCTACACCACTATCTGTATAAACATGGATATATCTACACCGCTATCTGTATAAATATGGAAATATCTACACCGCTATCTTTATAAACATGGAAATATCTACATCGCCATCTGTATATACTTGGAAATACCTACACAGTCATCTGTATAAACATGGAAATATCTATACCACTATATGTATAAACATGGAAATATCTACACTGCCATCTGTATACACATGTTAATATCTACACTGCCATCTCTATAAACATGGAAATATCTACAATGCTATCTCTATAAACATGGAAATAGCAACACCGCTACCTGTATAAACATGGAAATATCTACACCGCCATCTGTAAAAACAAGGAAATATCTACACAGTCATCTGTATAAACATGAAAATATCTACACCGCTATCTCTATAAAGATGGAAATACCTACACCGCTATCTGTATAAACATGGATATATCTAC
The DNA here is from genome assembly GCF_028858775.2 of Pan troglodytes. NCBI lineage: Eukaryota > Metazoa > Chordata > Mammalia > Primates > Hominidae > Pan > Pan troglodytes. The sequence continues at coordinate 2,976,837 of NC_086015.1, forward strand.
TCCGCTATCTGCATGAACATGGAAATAACTACACTTCCATCTGGACAAAGATGGAAGTGACTACACCGGGAGCTGTATAAGTATGGAAGTATCTACACCGCTATCTCTATAAACAAAGAAATATCTACTCTGCCGTCTATATAAACATGGAAATATCTACACCGCCATCTGCATAAACATGGAAATATCTACACCGCCATCTATATAAACATGGAAATGTCTACACCACTATCTGCATAAACATGGAAATATCTACATGGCTATCTCTATAAACATGGAAATATATACACCGCCATCTGTATAAACATGGAAATAACTACACATTCATCTGTATAAACATGGAAATATCTACACCACTATCTGTAAAATCATGGAAATATCGACACTGCCATCTTTATAAACATGGAAATATCTACACAGCCATCTCTATAAACATGGAAATATCTACATCGCTATCTGTATGAACATGGAAATAGCCACAACGCTATCTGTATAAACATGGAAATATCTACACCGCTCTCTGTAGAAACATGGAAATATCTACACCGCAATCTTTATACACATGGAAATATCTACAACGCTATCTGTGTCAACATGCAAATATCTACACAGCTGTCTGTGTAAACTTGCAAATATGTACACCGCTATCTGTGTGATGATGGAAATATCTACACCGCAATCTGTGCAAATATGGAAATACCTACACCTCTATCTCTGTAAACATGGAAATATCTACACCGCTATCTGTATAAACATGGAAATATCTACACCACTATCTGTATAAACATGGAAATATCTACACCGCGATCTGTATAAACATGGATATATCTACAACGCTATCTGTATCAACATGGAAATATGTACACCGCTATCTGTATAAATATGGACATATCTACACCGCTATCTTTATAAACATGGAAATATCTACACCGCCATCTGTATATACATGGAAATACATACACAGTCATCTGTATAAACATGGAAATACCTATACCGCTATCTGTATAAACATGGAAATATCTCCACTGCCATCTGTATAAACATGGAAATATCTACACAGCCATCTCCATAAACATGGAAATATCTACACCGCTATCTCTATAAGCATGGAAAAAGCCACAGCGCTACCTGAATAAACAAGGAAATATCCACACCGCCATCTGTAAAAACACGGAAATATCTACACAGTCATCTGTATGAACATGGAAATATCTACAACGCTATCTCTATAAACATGGAAATATCTACACCGCTATCTGTATAAACATGGAAATATCTGCACTGCTATCTGCATGAACATGGAAATAACTACACTGCCATCTGTATAAAGATGGAAATATCTACACTGCGAGCAGTATAAGTATGGAAGTATCTACACCGCTATTTCTATAAACATAGAAATGTCTAATCTGCCATCTCTATAAACATGGAAATTTCTACACCGCCATCTGCATAAACATGGAAATATCTACAACACCATCTCTATAAACATGAAAATATCTACACTGCTATCTGTATAAATATGGAAATATCTACACACCCATCTCTATAAACATGGAAATGTCTACATCGCTATCTGTATAAACATGGAAATAGCCACAACGCTATCTGTATAAACATGGAAATATCTACACTGCTATCTCTATAAACATGGAAATATCTACACCGCAATCTGCATAAACATGGAAATATCTACAACACTATCTTTTTCAACATGGAAATATCTACACAGCTCTCTGTGTAAACATGCAAATATGTACGCCGCTATCTGTGTGAAAATGGAAATATCTACACCGCAATTTGTGCAAATATGGAAATACCTTCACCTCTATCTCTGTAAACATGGAAATATCTACACCGCTATCTGTATAAACAAGGAAATATCTACACCACGATCTGTATAAACATGGAAATATCTACACCACGATCTGCATAAACATGGATATATCTACACCGCTATCTGTATAAACATGGAAATATCTACACTGCTATCTGTATAAATATGCAAATATCTACACCGCTATCTTTATAAACATGGAAATATCTACACAGCCATCTGTATATACATGGAAATACCTACAAAGTCATCTGTATAAACATGGAAATATCTATACCACTATTTCTATAAACGTGGAAATATCTACTCTGCCTTCTGTATAAACATGGTAATACCTTCACAGCCATCTCTATAAACATGGAAATATCTACACCGCTATCTCTATAAACATGGAAACAGCCACACCGCTATCTGTATAAACATGGAAATATTTACACTGCCATCTGTAAAAACATGGAAATATCTACACAGTCCTCTGTACAAACATGGAAATATCTACACCACTATCTGTATGAACATGGAAATATCTACACTGCCATCAGTATAAACATAGAAATATCTACACAGCCATCTCTATAAACATGGAAATATCTACATAGCTATCTGTATAAACCTGGAAATAGCCACACCGCTATCTGTATAAAAACGGAGATACCACACCGCTATCTGTATAAACATGGAAATATCTACACCGCTATCTGTATAAACATGGAAATATCTACAACGCAATCTGTATAAACATGGAAATATCTACAACACTATCTGTGTCCACATGGAAATATCTACACAGCTGTCGGTGTAAACCTTCAAATATGTACACCGCTATCTCTTTGAGGATGGAAATATCTACACCGCAATCTGTGCAAATATGGAAATATCTACACCCCTATCTCTGTAAACATGGAAATATCTACACCGCTATCTGTATAAACATGGAAATATCTACATGGCTATCTCTGTAAACATGGAAATATCTACACCACTATCTGTATAAACATGGATATATCTACACCACTATCTGTATAAACATGGATATATCTACACCGCTATCTGTATAAATATGGAAATATCTACACCGCTATCTTTATAAACATGGAAATATCTACATCGCCATCTGTATATACATGGAAATACCTACACAGTCGTCTGTATAAACATGGAAATATCTATACCACTATATGTATAAACATGGAAATATCTACACTGCCATCTGTATACACATGGAAATATCTACACTGCCATCTCTATAAACATGGAAATATCTACAATGCTATCTCTATAAACATGGAAATAGCCACACCGCTACCTGTATAAACATGGAAATATCTACACCGCCATCTGTAAAAACAAGGAAATATCTACACAGTCATCTGTATAAACATGAAAATATCTACACCGCTATCTCTATAAAGATGGAAATACCTACACCGCTATCTGTATAAACATGGATATATCTACTCCGCTATCTGCATGAACATGGAAATAACTACACTTCCATCTGGACAAAGATGGAAGTGACTACACCGGGAGCTGTATAAGTATGGAAGTATCTGCACCGCTATCTCTATAAACAAAGAAATATCTACTCTGCCGTCTATATAAACATGGAAATATCTACTCCGCCATCTGCATAAACATGGAAATATCTACACCGCCATCTATATAAACATGGAAATGTCTACACCGCTATCTGCATAAACATGGAAATATCTACATGGCTATCTCTATAAACATGGAAATATATACACCGCCATCTGTATAAACATGGAAATAACTACACATTCATCTGTATAAACATGGAAATATCTACACCACTATCTGTAAAATCATGGAAATATCGACACTGCCATCTTTATAAACATGGAAATATCTACACAGCCATCTCTATAAACATGGAAATATCTACATCGCTATCTGTATAAACATGGAAATAGCCACAACGCTATCTGTATAAACATGGAAATATCTACACCGCTCTCTGTAGAAACATGGAAATATCTACACCGCAATCTTTATACACATGGAAATATCTACAACGCTATCTGTGTCAACATGCAAATATCTACACAGCTGTCTGTGTAAACTTGCAAATATGTACACCGCTATCTGTGTGATGATGGAAATATCTACACCGCAATCTGTGCAAATATGGAAATACCTACACCTCTATCTCTGTAAACATGGAAATATCTACACCGCTATCTGTATAAACATGGAAATATCTACACCACTATCTGTATAAACATGAAAATATCTACACCGCGATCTGTATAAACATGGATATATCTACAACGCTATCTGTATCAACATGGAAATATGTACACCGCTATCTGTATAAATATGGACATATCTACACCGCTATCTTTATAAACATGGAAATATCTACACCGCCATCTGTATATACATGGAAATACATACACAGTCATCTCTATAAACATGGAAATACCTATACCGCTATCTGTATAAACATGGAAATATCTCCACTGCCATCTGTATAAACATGGAAATATCTACACAGCCATCTCCATAAACATGGAAATATCTACACCGCTATCTCTATAAGCATGGAAAAAGCCACAGCGCTACCTGAATAAACAAGGAAATATCCACACCGCCATCTGTAAAAACACGGAAATATCTACACAGTCATCTGTATGAACATGGAAATATCTACAACGCTATCTCTATAAACATGGAAATATCTACACCGCTATCTGTATAAACATGGAAATATCTGCACTGCTATCTGCATGAACATGGAAATAACTACACTGCCATCTGTATAAAGATGGAAATATCTACACTGCGAGCAGTATAAGTATGGAAGTATCTACACCGCTATTTCTATAAACATAGAAATGTCTAATCTGCCATCTCTATAAACATGGAAATTTCTACACCGCCATCTGCATAAACATGGAAATATCTACAACACCATCTCTATAAACATGAAAATATCTACACTGCTATCTGTATAAATATGGAAATATCTACACACCCATCTCTATAAACATGGAAATGTCTACATCGCTATCTGTATAAACATGGAAATAGCCACAACGCTATCTGTATAAACATGGAAATATCTACACTGCTATCTCTATAAACATGGAAATATCTACACCGCAATCTGTATAAACATGGAAATATCTACAACACTATCTTTTTCAACATGGAAATATCTACACAGCTCTCTGTGTAAACATGCAAATATGTACGCCGCTATCTGTGTGAAAATGGAAATATCTACACCGCAATTTGTGCAAATATGGAAATACCTTCACCTCTATCTCTGTAAACATGGAAATATCTACACCGCTATCTGTATAAACAAGGAAATATCTACACCACGATCTGTATAAACATGGAAATATCTACACCACGATCTGCATAAACATGGATATATCTACACCGCTATCTGTATAAACATGGAAATATCTACACTGCTATCTGTATAAATATGCAAATATCTACACCGCTATCTTTATAAACATGGAAATATCTACACAGCCATCTGTATATACATGGAAATACCTACAAAGTCATCTGTATAAACATGGAAATATCTATACCACTATTTCTATAAACGTGGAAATATCTACTCTTCCTTCTGTATAAACATGGTAATATCTTCACAGCCATCTCTATAAACATGGAAATATCTACACCGCTATCTCTATAAACATGGAAACAGCCACACCGCTATCTGTATAAACATGGAAATATTTACACTGCCATCTGTAAAAACATGGAAATATCTACACAGTCCTCTGTACAAACATGGAAATATCTACACCACTATCTGTATGAACATGGAAATATCTACACTGCCATCAGTATAAACATAGAAATATCTACACAGCCATCTCTATAAACATGGAAATATCTACATAGCTATCTGTATAAACCTGGAAATAGCCAAACCGCTATCTGTATGAAAACGGAGATACCACACCGCTATCTGTATAAACATGGAAATATCTACACCGCTATCTGTATAAACATGGAAATATCTACAACGCAATCTGTATAAACATGGAAATATCTACAACACTATCTGTGTCCACATGGAAATATCTACACAGCTGTCGGTGTAAACCTTCAAATATGTACACCGCTATCTCTTTGAGGATGGAAATATCTACACCGCAATCTGTGCAAAAATGGAAATATCTACACCCCTATCTCTGTAAACATGGAAATATCTACACCGCTATCTGTATAAACATGGAAATATCTACATGGCTATCTCTGTAAACATGGAAATATCTACACCACTATCTGTATAAACATGGATATATCTACACCACTATCTGTATAAACATGGATATATCAACACCGCTATCTGTATAAATATGGAAATATCTACACCGCTATCTTTATAAACATGGAAATATCTACATCGCCATCTGTATATACATGGAAATACCTACACAGTCGTCTGTATAAACATGGAAATATCTATACCACTATACGTATAAACATGGAAATATCTACACTGCCATCTGTATACACATGGAAATATCTACACTGCCATCTCTATAAACATGGAAATATCTACAATGCTATCTCTATAAACATGGAAATAGCCACACCGCTACCTGTATAAACATGGAAATATCTACACCGCCATCTGTAAAAACAAGGAAATATCTACACAGTCATCTGTATAAACATGAAAATATCTACACCGCTATCTCTATAAAGATGGAAATACCTACACCGCTATCTGTATAAACATGGATATATCTACTCCGCTATCTGCATGAACATGGAAATAACTACACTTCCATCTGGACCAAGATGGAAGTGACTACACCGGGAGCTGTATAAGTATGGAAGTATCTGCACCGCTATCTCTATAAACAAAGAAATATCTACTCTGCCGTCTATATAAACATGGAAATATCTACACCGCCATCTGCATAAACATGGAAATATCTACACCGCCATCTATATAAACATGGAAATGTCTACACCGCTATCTGCATAAACATGGAAATATCTACATGGCTATCTCTATAAACATGGAAATATATACACCGCCATCTGTATAAACATGGAAATAACTACACATTCATCTGTATAAACATGGAAATATCTACACCACTATCTGTAAAATCATGGAAATATCGACACTGCCATCTTTATAAACATGGAAATATCTACACAGCCATCTCTATAAACATGGAAATATCTACATAGCTATCTGTATAAACATGGAAATAGCCACAACGCTATCTGTATAAACATGGAAATATCTACACCGCTCTCTGTAGAAACATGGAAATATCTACACCGCAATCTTTATACACATGGAAATATCTACAACGCTATCTGTGTCAACATGCAAATATCTACACAGCTGTCTGTGTAAACTTGCAAATATGTACACCGCTATCTGTGTGATGATGGAAATATCTACACCGCAATCTGTGCAAATATGGAAATACCTACACCTCTATCTCTGTAAACATGGAAATATCTACACCGCTATCTGTATAAACATGGAAATATATACACCACTATCTGTATAAACATGGAAATATCTACACCGCGATCTGTATAAACATGGATATATCTACAACGCTATCTGTATCAACATGGAAATATGTACACCGCTATCTGTATAAATATGGACATATCTACACCGCTATCTTTATAAACATGGAAATATCTACACCGCCATCTGTATATACATGGAAATACATACACAGTCATCTCTATAAACATGGAAATACCTATACCGCTATCTGTATAAACATGGAAATATCTCCACTGCCATCTGTATAAACATGGAAATATCTACACAGCCATCTCCATAAACATGGAAATATCTACACCGCTATCTCTATAAGCATGGAAAAAGCCACACCGCTACCTGAATAAACAAGGAAATATCCACACCGCCATCTGTAAAAACACGGAAATATCTACACAGTCATCTGTATGAACATGGAAATATCTACAACGCTATCTCTATAAACATGGAAATATCTACACCGCTATCTGTATAAACATGGAAATATCTGCACTGCTATCTGCATGAACATGGAAATAACTACACTGCCATCTGTATAAAGATGGAAATATCTACACTGCGAGCAGTATAAGTATGGAAGTATCTACACCGCTATTTCTATAAACATAGAAATGTCTAATCTGCCATCTCTATAAACATGGAAATTTCTACACCGCCATCTGCATAAACATGGAAATATCTACAACACCATCTCTATAAACATGAAAATATCTACACTGCTATCTGTATAAATATGGAAATATCTACACACCCATCTCTATAAACATGGAAATGTCTACATCGCTATCTGTATAAACATGGAAATAGCCACAACGCTATCTGTATAAACATGGAAATATCTACACTGCTATCTCTATAAACATGGAAATATCTACACCGCAATCTGTATAAACATGGAAATATCTACAACACTATCTTTTTCAACATGGAAATATCTACACAGCTCTCTGTGTAAACATGCAAATATGTACGCCGCTATCTGTGTGAAAATGGAAATATCTACACCGCAATTTGTGCAAATATGGAAATACCTTCACCTCTATCTCTGTAAACATGGAAATATCTACACCGCTATCTGTATAAACAAGGAAATATCTACACCACGATCTGTATAAACATGGAAATATCTACACCACGATCTGCATAAACATGGATATATCTACACCGCTATCTGTATAAACATGGAAATATCTACACTGCTATCTTTATAAATATGCAAATATCTACACCGCTATCTTTATAAACATGGAAATATCTACACAGCCATCTGTATATACATGGAAATACCTACAAAGTCATCTGTATAAACATGGAAATATCTATACCACTATTTCTATAAACGTGGAAATATCTACTCTGCCTTCTGTATAAACATGGTAATATCTTCACAGCCATCTCTATAAACATGGAAATATCTACACCGCTATCTCTATAAACATGGAAACAGCCACACCGCTATCTGTATAAACATGGAAATATTTACACTGCCATCTGTAAAAACATGGAAATATCTACACAGTCCTCTGTACAAACATGGAAATATCTACACCACTATCTGTATGAACATGGAAATATCTACACTGCCATCAGTATAAACATAGAAATATCTACACAGCCATCTCTATAAACATGGAAATATCTACATAGCTATCTGTATAAACCTGGAAATAGCCACACCGCTATCTGTATAAAAACGGAGATACCACACCGCTATCTGTATAAACATGGAAATATCTACACCGCTATCTGTATAACCATGGAAATATCTACAACGCAATCTGTATAAACATGGAAATATCTACAACACTATCTGTGTCCACATGGAAATATCTACACAGCTGTCGGTGTAAACCTTCAAATATGTACACCGCTATCTCTTTGAGGATGGAAATATCTACACCGCAATCTGTGCAAATATGGAAATATCTACACCCCTATCTCTGTAAACATGGAAATATCTACACCGCTATCTGTATAAACATGGAAATATCTACATGGCTATCTCTGTAAACATGGAAATATCTACACCACTATCTGTATAAACATGGATATATATACACCACTATCTGTATAAACATGGATATATCTACACCGCTATCTGTATAAATATGGAAATATCTACACCGCTATCTTTATAAACATGGAAATATCTACATCGCCATCTGTATATACATGGAAATACCTACACAGTCGTCTGTATAAACATGGAAATATCTATACCACTATATGTATAAACATGGAAATATCTACACTGCCATCTGTATACACATGGAAATATCTACACTGCCGTCTCTATAAACATGGAAATATCTACAATGCTATCTCTATAAACATGGAAATAGCCACACCGCTACCTGTATAAACATGGAAATATCTACACCGCCATCTGTAAAAACAAGGAAATATCTACACAGTCATCTGTATAAACATGAAAATATCTACACCGCTATCTCTATAAAGATGGAAATACCTACACCGCTATCTGTATAAACATGGATATATCTACTCCGCTATCTGCATGAACATGGAAATAACTACACTTCCATCTGGACCAAGATGGAAGTGACTACACCGGGAGCTGTATAAGTATGGAAGTATCTGCACCGCTATCTCTATAAACAAAGAAATATCTACTCTGCCGTCTATATAAACATGGAAATATCTACACCGCCATCTGCATAAACATGGAAATATCTACACCGCCATCTATATAAACATGGAAATGTCTACACCGCTATCTGCATAAACATGGAAATATCTACATGGCTATCTCTATAAACATGGAAATATATACACCGCCATCTGTATAAACATGGAAATAACTACACATTCATCTGTATAAACATGGAAATATCTACACCACTATCTGTAAAATCATGGAAATATCGACACTGCCATCTTTATAAACATGGAAATATCTACACAGCCATCTCTATAAACATGGAAATATCTACATCGCTATCTGTATAAACATGGAAATAGCCACAACGCTATCTGTATAAACATGGAAATATCTACAACGCTCTCTGTAGAAACATGGAAATATCTACACCGCAATCTTTATACACATGGAAATATCTACAACGCTATCTGTGTCAACATGCAAATATCTACACAGCTGTCTGTGTAAACTTGAAAATATGTACACCGCTATCTGTGTGATGATGGAAATATCTACACCGCAATCTGTGCAAATATGGAAATACCTACACCTCTATCTCTGTAAACATGGAAATATCTACACCGCTATCTGTATAAACATGGAAATATCTACACCACTATCTGTATAAACATGGAAATATCTACACCGCGATCTGTATAAACATGGATATATCTACAACGCTATCTGTATCAACATGGAAATATGTACACCGCTATCTGTATAAATATGGACATATCTACACCGCTATCTTTATAAACATGGAAATATCTACACCGCCATCTGTATATACATGGAAATACATACACAGTCATCTCTATAAACATGGAAATACCTATACCGCTATCTGTATAAACATGGAAATATCTCCACTGCCATCTGTATAAACATGGAAATATCTACACAGCCATCTCCATAAACATGGAAATATCTACACCGCTATCTCTATAAGCATGGAAAAAGCCACACCGCTACCTGAATAAACAAGGAAATATCCACACCGCCATCTGTAAAAACACGGAAATATCTACACAGTCATCTGTATGAACATGGAAATATCTACAACGCTATCTCTATAAACATGGAAATATCTACACCGCTATCTGTATAAACATGGAAATATCTGCACTGCTATCTGCATGAACATGGAAATAACTACACTGCCATCTGTATAAAGATGGAAATATCTACACTGCGAGCAGTATAAGTATGGAAGTATCTACACCGCTATTTCTATAAACATAGAAATGTCTAATCTGCCATCTCTATAAACATGGAAATTTCTACACCGCCATCTGCATAAACATGGAAATATCTACAACACCATCTCTATAAACATGAAAATATCTACACTGCTATCTGTATAAATATGGAAATATCTACACACCCATCTCTATAAACATGGAAATGTCTACATCGCTATCTGTATAAACATGGAAATAGCCACAACGCTATCTGTATAAACATGGAAATATCTACACTGCTATCTCTATAAACATGGAAATATCTACACCACAATCTGCATAAACATGGAAATATCTACAACACTATCTTTTTCAACATGGAAATATCTACACAGCTCTCTGTGTAAACATGCAAATATGTACGCCGCTATCTGTGTGAAAATGGAAATATCTACACCGCAATTTGTGCAAATATGGAAATACCTTCACCTCTATCTCTGTAAACATGGAAATATCTACACCGCTATCTGTATAAACAAGGAAATATCTACACCACGATCTGTATAAACATGGAAATATCTACACCACGATCTGCATAAACATGGATATATCTACACCGCTATCTGTATAAACATGGAAATATCTACACTGCTATCTGTATAAATATGCAAATATCTACACCGCTATCTTTATAAACATGGAAATATCTACACAGCCATCTGTATATACATGGAAATACCTACAAAGTCATCTGTATAAACATGGAAATATCTATACCACTATTTCTATAAACGTGGAAATATCTACTCTTCCTTCTGTATAAACATGGTAATATCTTCACAGCCATCTCTATAAACATGGAAATATCTACACCGCTATCTCTATAAACATGGAAACAGCCACACCGCTATCTGTATAAACATGGAAATATTTACACTGCCATCTGTAAAAACATGGAAATATCTACACAGTCCTCTGTACAAACATGGAAATATCTACACCACTATCTGTATGAACATGGAAATATCTACACTGCCATCAGTATAAACATAGAAATATCTACACAGCCATCTCTATAAACATGGAAATATCTACATAGCTATCTGTATAAACCTGGAAATAGCCACACCGCTATCTGTATGAAAACGGAGATACCACACCGCTATCTGTATAAACATGGAAATATCTACACCGCTATCTGTATAAACATGGAAATATCTACAACGCAATCTGTATAAACATGGAAATATCTACAACACTATCTGTGTCCACATGGAAATATCTACACAGCTGTCGGTGTAAACCTTCAAATATGTACACCGCTATCTCTTTGAGGATGGAAATATCTACACCGCAATCTGTGCAAATATGGAAATATCTACACCTCTATCTCTGTAAACATGGAAATATCTACACCGCTATCTGTATAAACATGGAAATGTCTACATGGCTATCTCTGTAAACATGGAAATATCTACACCACTATCTGTATAAACATGGATATATCTACACCACTATCTGTATAAACATGGATATATCTACACCGCTATCTGTATAAATATGGAAATATCTACACCGCTATCTTTATAAACATGGAAATATCTACATCGCCATCTGTAAAAACGTGGAAATATCTACACCACCATTTGAATAAACATGGAAATATCTACACCGCTAACACTATAAACATGGAAAAAACAACACCACTATCTGTTTAAAAATGGAAATATCTACACCGCTATCTTTATAAATCTGGAAATATCTACACCGCTATCTTTATATACATGGAAATATCTACACCGCCATATATATATACATGGAAATACCTACACAGTCATCAGTATAAACATGGAAATATCTGCATTGCCATCTGTATTAACATGGAAATATCTACGCAGCCATCTCTATAAACATGGAAATATCTACGCCGCTATCTCTATAAACATGGAAATAACCACATCGCTATCTGTATAAACATGGAAATATTTACACTCCCATCTGTAAAAACATTGAAATATCTACACCGTCCTCTGTATGAACATGGAAATATCTACACCGCTATCTCTATAAACATGGAAATACCTACACCACTATCTGTATAAACATGGAAATATCTACACCGCTATCTGCCAGAACATGGAAATACCTACACAGTCATCTGTATAAACATGGAAATATCTACATCACTATCTGTATAAACATGCAAATATCTACACTGCCTTCTGTATAAACATGGAAATATCTACACAGCCATCTCTATAAACATGGAAATATCTACACCGCTATCTCTATAAACATGGAAATAGCCACACCGCTACCTGTATAAACATGGAAATATCTACACCGCTATCTGCATGAACATGGAAATAACTGCACTGCCATCTGTATAAACATGGAAATATCTACACCGCGAGCAGTATATGTATGGAAGTATCTACACCGCTATCTCTATAAACATAGAAATATCTACTCTGTCGTAACTATAAACATGGAAATATCTACACCGCCATCTGCATAAACATGGAAATATCTACACCGCCATCTGTATAAACATGGAAATAACTACGCAGTCAGCTGTATAAAGATGGAAATATCTACACCGCTATCTGTAAAAACATGGAAATATCTACACTGCCATCTGTATAAACATGGAAATATCTACATGGCTATCTCTATAAACATGGAAATATCAACACCGCCATCTGTAAAAACATGGAAATAACTACGCAGTCAGCTGTATAAAGATGGAAATATCTACACCACAATCTGTAAAAACCTGGAAATATCTACACTGCCATCTGTATAAACATGGAAATATCTACACACCCATCTCTATAAACATGGAAATATCTACATCGCTATCTGTATAAACATGGACATAGCCACACCGCTATCTGTATAAACATGGAAATATCTACAACGCCATCTGTATAAACATGGAAATATCTACACTGCTATATGTATAAATATGGAAATATCTACACACCCATCTCTATAAACTTGGAAATGTCTACATCGCTATCTGTATAAAAATGGAAATAGCCACACCGCTATCTGTATAAACATGGAAATATTTACACCGCTATATGTATAAACATGGAAATATCTACACCGCTCTCTTTATAAACATGGAAATATCTACACCGCTCTCTTTATAAACATGGAAATATCTACACCGCAATCTGTACAAACATGGAAATATCTACAGCACTATCTGTGTCAACATGGAAATATCTACACAGCTGTCTGTGTAAACATGCAAATATGTACACCGCTATCTGTGTGAAGATGGAAATATCTACACCACAATTTGTGCAAATATGGAAATATCTTCACCTCTATCTCTGTAAACATGGAAATATCTACACCGCTATCTGTATAAACAAGGAAATATCTACACCACGATCTGTATAAACATGGAAATAACTACACCACGATCTGTATAAACCTGGATATATCTACAGAGCTATCTGTATAAACATGGAAATATCTACAACTCTATCTGTATAAATATGGAAATATCCACACCGCTATCTTTATAAACATGGAAATATCTTCACCACAATCTGTATATACGTGGAAATACCTAACCAGTCGTCTGTATAAACATGGAAATATCTATACCACTATCTGTATAATCATGGAAATATCTACACTGTCATCTGTATAAACATGGAAATATCTGCACAGCCATCTCTATAAACATGGAAATATCTACACCGCTATCTCTATAAACATGGAAACAGCCACACCGCTATCTGTATAAACATGGAAATATTTACACTGCCATCTGTAAAAACATGGAAATATCTACAGAGTCCTCTTTATAAACATGGAAATATCTACACCGCTATCTCTATAAACATCGAAATACCTACACCGCTATCTGTATAAACATGGAAATATCTGCACCGCTATCTGCAAGAATATGGAAATACCTACACTGCCATCTTTATAACGATGGAAATCCCCACAACGCGAGCAGTATAAATATGGAAATATCTTCACCGCTATCTCTATAAACATAGAAATATCTACTCTGCCATCTCTATAAACATGGAAATATCTAAATGGCCATCTGCATAAACATGGAAATATCTACACCACCATCTGTATAAACATGGAAATATCTTCACCGCTGTCTGTATAAATATGGAAATATCTACACCACTATCTCTGTAAACATGGAAATGTCTACACCGCTATCTGTATAAACATGGAAATATCCTCCCGGCTATATTTATAATCATGGAAATCTCTACACCGCCATCGGTATAAACATGGAAATAACCACACAGTCATCTGTATAAACATCGAAATATCTACACCACTATCTGTGTAAAGATGGAAATATCTACCCTGCCGTCTATGTAAACATGGATATATCTACACAGTCATCTCTATAAACATGGAAATATTTACATCGCTATCTGTATAAACTGGGAAATAGCCACACCGCTATCTGTATAAACATGGAAATATCTACACCGCTATCTGTATAAACATGGAAATATCTACACCGCTCTCTTTATAAACATGGAAATATGTACACCGCAATCTGTATAAACATGGAAATATCTACAACACTATCTGTGTCAACATGGAAATATCTAAACAGCTGTATCTGTAAACATGCAAATATGTACACCGCTATCTGTGTGAAGATGGAAATATCTACATAGCAATCTGTGCAAATATGGACATATCTACACCTCTATCTCTGTAAACATGGAAATATCTACACCACTATCTGTATAAACATGGAAATATCTGCACCACTATCTATATAAACATGGAAATATCTACACCACTATCTGTATAAACAAGGAAATATCTACACCACTATCTGTATAAACAAGGATATATCTACACCACTATCTGTATAAACATGGAAATATCTACACCAGTATCAGTATAAATATGGAAATATCTACACTGCTATCTTTATAAACATGGAAATATCTACATCGCCATCTCTATATACATGGAAATACCTACACAGTCATCTGTATTAACATGGAAATATCTACACCACTATCTGTAAAAACATGGAAATATCGAACATGCGATCTGTATAAACGTGGAAATATCTCCACAGCCATCTCTATAAACATGGAAATATCTACATCGCTATCTGCATAAACATGGAAATAGCCACAACGCTAACTGTGTAAACATGGAAATATCTACACCGCTATCTGTATAAACATGGAAATATCTACACCACTATCTTTATAAACATTGAAATATCTACACCGCAATCTGTGTGAACATGGAAATATCTACACCGCTATCTCTATAAACATGGAAATAGCCACACTGCTATCTGTATAAACATGGAAATATCTGCATCGCCATCTGTAAAAACCTGGAAATATCTACACAGTCATCTGTATATACATGGAAATATTTACACCGCTATCTCTATAAACCTGGAAATAGCTACACCGCTATCTGTAAAAACATGGAAATATCTGCACCGCTATCTGCATTGTCATGGAAATACCTACACTGCCATCTGTATAAAGATGGAAATATCCACACGGTGAGCAGTATAAATATGGAAATATATACACCGCTTTCTCTTTAAACATAGAAATATCTACACCGCCATCTCTGTAAACATGGAAATATCTACACCGCCATCTGCATAAACATGGAATAATCTACACCACCATCTGTATAAACATGGAAATATCTACACCGGTATCTGTATAACTATGGAAATATCTACACAGCTATCTCTATAAACATGGAAATGTCTACACCGCTATCTGTATAAACATGGAAATATCTACATGGCTATATCTATAAACATGGAAACATCTACACCACCATCTGTATAAACATGAAAATAACTACACAGTTATCTGTACAAACATGGAAGTATCTACACCACTATCTGTATAAACATGGAAATATCTACACTGCCAACTGTATAAACATGGAAATATCTACACCACCATCTGTATAAACATGGAAGTATCTACACTGCCATCAGTATAAACATGGAAAGATCTACACCGTCATCTGTATAAACAAGGAAATATCTACACAGTCATCTGAATGAACATGGAAATATGTACACCACCAACTGAATAAACACGGAAATATCTACACTGCCATCTGTATGAACACGGAAATATCTACACACCCATCTCTATAAACATGGAAATATCTACATCGCTATCTGTATAAATATGGAAATAGCCACACCGCTATCTGTATAAACATGGAAATATGTACACCGCTATCTTTATAAGCATGGAAATATCTACACCGCTCTCTTTATAAACATGGAAATATATACACCGCAATCTGTATAAACATGGAAATATCTACAGCACTATTTGTGTCATCATGGAAATATCTACACAGCTGTCTGTGTAAACATGCAAATATGTACACCGCTATCTGTGTGAAGATGGAAATATCTAAAACCGCAATCTGTGCAAATATGGAAATATCTACACCTCTATCTCTGTAACCATGGAAATATCTACACCGCTATCTGTATAAACATGGAAATATCTACACCACTATCTGTATAATCATGGAAATATCTACACCACGGTCTGTATAAACATGGATACATCTACAGCGCTATCTGTATAAACATGTAAATATCTACACTGTATCTGTATAAATTTGAAAGTATCTACACCACTATCTTTATAAACATGGAAATATCTACACCGCCATCTGTATATACGTGGAAATACCTACATAGTCATCTGTAAAAACATGGAAATATCTACACTACCATCTGAATAAACATGGAAATATCTACACAGCCATCTCTATAAACATGGAAATATCTACACCGCTATCTCTATACACATGGAAACAGCCACACCGCTATCTGTATAAACATGGAAATATTTCCACTGCCATCTGTAAAAATCTGGAAATATCTACACAGTCCTCTCTACAAACATGGAAATATCTACACCGCTATCTCTATAAACATCGAAATACCTACACCGCTATCTGTATAAACATCAAAATATCTACACTGCTATCTGCACTAATATGGAAATATCTACACTGCCATCTGTATAAAGATGGAAATATCTACACCGCGAGCAGTATAAATATGGAAATATCTACACCGCTATCTCTGTAAACATAGAAATATCTACACCGCCATCTCTATAAACATGGAAATACCTAAACGGACATCTGCATAAACATGGAAATATCTACACCACCATCTGTATAAACATGGAAATATCTACACCGCTATCTGTATAAATATGGAAATATCTACACCGCTATCTCTGTAAACAGGGAAATGTCTACACCGCTATCTGCATAAACATGGAAATATCTGCATGGCTATGTTTATAATCATGGAAATCTCTACACCGCCATCTGTATAAACATGGAAATAACTACACAGTCATCTGTATAAACACGGAAATATCTACACAACTATCTGTGTAAAGATGGAAATATCTCCACTGCCATCTGTATAAACATGGATATATCTACACAGTCATCTCTATAAACATGGAAATATCTACATCGCTATCTGTATAAACATGGAAATAGCCACACCGCTATCTGTATAAACCTGGAAATATCTACACCGCTATCTGTATAAATATGGAAATATCTACACCGCTATCTTTATAAACATGGAAATATCTACACCGCCATCTATATAAACATGGAAATTGCTACACAGTCACCTGTATAAACATGGAAATATGAACAGCACCATCCATATCAGCATGGAAATATCTACACAGCCATCTGTATAAACATGGAAATATCAACACCGCTATCTGTATAAACATGGAAATACCAACAATTCTATCTTTATGCACCTGCAAATATCTACACCACTTTCTGTATAAACATGAAAATATCTACACAGCTCTCTGTGTAAACATGGAAACATCTACATGGCTATCTGTACAAAGATGGAAATATCTACACCGCTATCTGTATAAACATGGAAATATCTACACCACTATCTGTATAAATATTGAAATATCCACACCGCTGTCTTTATAAACATGGAAATATCAACACCGCCATCTGTATATACATGGAAATACCTACACAGTCATCTGTATAAACATGGAAATATCTACACTGCCATCTGTATAAACATGGAAATATCTACACAGCCATCTCTATAAACATGGAAATATCTACACCACTATCTCTATAAACATGGTAATAGCCACACCGCTATCTGTATAAACATGGAAATATTTACACTGCCATCTCTAAAAACATGGAAATATCTACACAGTCCTCTGTAAATACATGGAAATATCTACACCGCTATCTCTATACACATTGAAATACCTACACCACTTTCTGTATAAACATGGAAATATCTACACCGCTATCTGCAAGAACATGGAAATATCTACACTGCCATCTGTATAAAGATGGAAATATCTACACCACGAGCAGTATAAATAAGGAAATATCTACACCTCAATCTCTATAAACATAGAAATATCTACACCGCCATCTCTATAAACATGGAAATATCTACACGGCCATCTGCATAAACATGGAAATATCTACACCACGATCTGTATAAATATAGAATTATTTACACCGCTATCTGAATGAATATGGAAATATCTACGCTATCTCTGTAAACATGGAAATGTCTACACCGCTATCTGTATAAACATGGAAACCTCTACATGGCTATCTCTATAAAGATGGAAATATCTACACCGTTATCTGTATAAAGATGGAAATATCTACACCGCTATCTGTATAAACATGGAAATATCTGCACCACGATCTATATAAACATGGAAATATCTACACTCCATTTGTATAAACATGGAAATATCTACACCGCCATCTGTATAAACATGGAAATATCTACATAGTCTTCTGTATGAACATGGAAATATGTACACCACCATCTGAATAAACAAGGAAATATCTACACTGCTATCTGTATACACATGGAAATATCTACACTGCCATCTGTATAAAGATGGAAATATCTACATTTTCAGAATTATAAACTTTGAAATATATACACCGCTATCTGTATAAACATGGAAATACCAACACAGCTATCTGTGTAAAAGTGGAAACATCTACACCGCTATCTATATAAACATGGAGATATCTACGCCACTATCTCCATAAACATGGAAATATCAACACGGCTCTCTGTATATACATGGAAATATCTACACCGCTATCACTATAAACATGGAAATATCTACACCACTATCACTATAAACATGGAAATATCTACACCGCTTTCTGTATAAAGATGGAAATTTCTCCACAGCCATCTCTTCAAACATGGAAATATCTACACCGCCATCTCCATAAACATGGAACTATCTACAGTGCTATCTGTATAAACATGGAAATATCTACACCACGGTCTGTATAAACATGGAAAAGTATACACCGCTATGTCTATAAACATGGAAATACTTACACCGCTATCTCTATAAACATGGAAATATCTCCACAGTCATCTGTATAAACACGGAAATATCTACACCACCATCTGTATAAACATGGAAGTATCTACACTGCCATCAGTATAAACATGGAAAGATCTACACCGTCATCTGTATAAACATGGAAATATCTACACAGTCATCTGTATGAACATGGAAATATGCACACCACCAACTGAATAAACACGGAAATATCTACACTGCCATCTGTATACACATGGAAATATCTACACTGCCATCTGTATAAAGATGGATATATCTACACCTTGAGATGTATAAACATGGAAATATCTACACCGCTATCTGTATAAACATGGAAATACCAGCAACGCTATCTGTACAAATTTGGAAACATCTACACTGCTATCTCTATATACATGGAAATACACCACTATCTCTATAAACATGAAAATATCTACACCGCTATCTGTATAAACATGGAAATGTCTACACCGCAATCTGTATAAACATGGAAATATCTACACCGCCATGTGTATAAACATGGAAATATCTACATCGCCATGAGTACAAACATGGAAATATCTACACCGCTCTCTGTAAAAACATTGAAATATCTACACGGCTACCTGTGTGAAGATGGAAATATCTACACCGCTATCTCTGTAAAGATGGAAATACCTACAACGCTATCTTTGTAAACATGGAAATATCTACACCGCCATCTGTATAAACATGGAAGTATCAACAAAGCCATCTGTATAAACATGGAAATATCTGCACCGCCACATGAATAAAGATGGAAATATTTACAACACGATCTCTATAAACATGGATATAACTCCACCGCTATCTGTATAAACATGGAAGTATCTACACTGCCATCTGTATAAAGACACAAATATCTACTCCGCGAGCTGTATACACGTGGAATTACCTACACCGCTATCTGTATAAACATAGAAATACCAACACCGCTATCCGCATACACATGAAAATATCTACACTGCTATCTGTATAAACATGGAAATATCTACACTGCTATCCCTATAAACATGGAAATACCTACACCGCTATCTCTATAAACATGAAAATATCTACACCGCTATATCTATAAACATGGAAATATATACACCATCTCTATAAACATGGAAATATCTACAACTCCATCTGTGTAAACATGGAAATATCTACACTGCCCTCTGTAGAAAGATGGAAATATCTACACGGCGATCTGTACAAATATGGAAATATCTACACAGCTATCTGTATAAACATGGAAATATCTACAGCGCTATGTGTATAAACAAGGAAATACCTAAACCACTATCTCTATAAACATGGAAATATCTACACTGCCATCTGTAGAAAGATGGAAATATCTGCACCACGATCTGTTTTAACATGGAAATATCTACAACACTACCTGTATAAACATTGAAATATCTACACTGCTATCTGTATAAACATGGAAATAGCTACACCGCTATCTCTATAAACATGAAAGTATCTCCACCGCTATCTCTATAAACATGGATATATGTACACCGTCATCTCTGTAAATATGGAAATACCTACACCGCCATCTACATAAACAAGGAAATATCTACACCGCCATCTATATAAACATCGAAATATCTACACTGTCATCTGTAGAAAGATGGAAATATCTACACCGCGATCTCTATAAACTTGGAAATATCTACACCGCTATTTTTATAAACATGGAAATACCTACAACGCTATCTGTATAAACATGAAAATACCTACACCATGATCTGTATAAACATGGAAATATCTACATCGCTTTCTGTATAAACATGGAAATATCTACACCGCTATCTTTATAAACATGGAAATATCTACATTGCTAAGTGTATCGATATGGAAATATCTACACCGCAATCTGTATAAACATAGAAATATCTACACTGCCATCTGTATAAAGACACAAATATCTACACCGCGAGCTATAGAAAAATGGAAATACCAACACCGCTATCTGTACAAACATGGAAATAACACCCCTCTCCGTGTACACATGGAAATATCTACACTTCTGTCTGTATAAACATGGAAATATCTACCCCGCTATCTCTATAAATATGGAAATACCTACACCGCTATCTCTATGAACATGGAAATATCTACACCGCTATATCTATAAACATGGAAATATCTACAATGCTCTTTGTGTAAACAAGAAAATATCTACACCGCTATCTATGTAAACATGTAAATATCTACAGTGCTATCTGTGTAAAAATGGAAATATCTACACCGCTATCTCTGTAAAGGTGGAAATATTTACACAGCCATTTGTGTAAACATGGAAATATCTACACCACCCTCTGTATAAACATGGAAATATCTACACTGCCATCTGTATAAACAGAATAATATCTTCTTTGCCGTCTGTATAAACATGGATATATCTACACCGTCATCTGTATAAACATGGAAATATCTACACCGTTATCTGTATAAACATGGAAATACCTTCACCGGTATCTGTATAAATATGGAAATAGCTACACTGCTATCTCTATAAACATTGTAATATCTATACCGCTATCTGTATAAACATGGAAATATCTACACCGTTATCTTTATACACATGTATATATCTACGCCGCCATCGGTAGAAACATGGAAATATCTACACAGTCATCGGTATAAACATGGAAATGTCTACACCACCATGTGTAAAATCATGGAAATATTTACACTGCCATCTGAATACACTTGAAAATATCTACACTGCCATCTCCATAAACATGGATCTCTTTACAACGCCATCTGTATAAACATGGAAATGTCTACACCGCCAGCTGTGTACACTTGGAAATATCTACACTTCCATCTGTATAAAGATTGAAATATCTACACGAAGAGCTGTACAAACATGGAAATATCCACACTGCTATCTGTATAAACATGGAAATACCAACACCACTATCTATACAAACATGGAAATATCTACTCCGCTTTCTGTATAAACATGTAAATATCTACACCATTATCTCTATAAACATGGAAATATCTACACCGCCATCTGTATATACATGGAAATACCTACACAGTCATCTGTATAAACATGGAAATATCTACACTGCCATCTGTATAAACATGGAAATATCTAAACAGCCATCTCTATAAACATGGATATATCTACACGACTATTTCTATAAACATGGAAATAGCCACAACGCTATCTGTATAAACATGGAAATATTTACACTGCCATCTGTAAAAACATGGAAATATCTACACAGTCCTATGTATAAACATGGAAATATCTACACCGCTATCTCGATAAACATTGAAATACGTACACCGCTATCTGTATAAACATGGAAATATCTACACCGCTATCTGCAAGAACATTGAAACATCTACACTGCCATCTGTATAAAGATGGAAATATCTACACCACGAGCAGTATAAATATAGAAATATCTACACCGCTATCTCTATAAACATAGAAATATCTTCACCGCCATATCTATACACATGAAAATATCTACACGGCCATCTGCATAAACATGGAAATATCTACACCACCATCTGTATAAACATAGAAGTATGTACACCGCTATCTGTATAAATATGGAAATATCTAAACCGCTATCTCTGTAAACATGGAAATGTCTACACCGCTCCCTGTATATACATGGAAATACCTAACCAGTCGTCTGTATAAACATGGAAATATCTATAACACTATCTGTATAAACATGGAAATATCTACACTGCCATCTGTACAAACATGGAAATATCTACACAGCCATCTCTATAAACATGGAAATATACACACCGCTATCTCCATAAACATGGAAATAGCCACACCGCTATCTATAAAACCATGGAAATATCTGCACTGCCATCTGTAAAAACATGGAAATATCTACACAGTCATCTGTATAAACATGGAAATAGCAACACAGCCATCTCTATAGACATGGAAATAGCAACACAGCCATCTCTATAGACATGGAAATATCTACACCGCTATCTCTATAATCCTGGAAATATCTACACCACGATCTGTATAAACATGCATATATCTGCACTGCAATCTGTATAAACATGGAAATATCTACACCACTATCTCCATAAATATGTAAATATCTACACCGCTATCTTTATAAACATGGAAATATCTACACTGCTATCTCTATAAACATCGAAATACCTACACCGCTCTCTGTATAAACATGGAAATATCTACACCGATATCTGCAAGAATATGGATATATCTACACTGCCATCTGTATAAAGATGGAAATATCTACACCGTGAGCAGTATAAATATGGAAATATCTACACCGCTATATCTATAAGCATGGAAATATCTACACAGCCATCTCTATAAACATGGAAATATCTAAACGGCCATCTGCATAAACATGGAAATATGTGCACCACCATCTGTATAAACATGGAAATATCTACACCGCTATCTGTATAAATATGGAAATATCCACACCGCTATCTCTGTAAACATGGAAATGTCTACACCGCTATCTGTATAAACATGGAAATATCTACATGCCTATCTCTGTAAACATGGAAATACCTACACCACCATCTGTATAAACATGGAAATAACTACTCAGTCATCTGTAGAAACATGGAAACAACTACACCACTATCCCTATAAACGTGCAAATATCTACACTGCCATCTGTATAAACATGGAAATATCTACACAGTCATCTCTATAAACATGCAAATATCTACATCGCTATCTGTATAAACATGGAAATACCCACACCGCTGTCTGTATAAACATGGAAATATCTACACCGCTATCATATAAACATGGAAATATCTACACAGCTATCTTTGTAAACATGGAAATATCTACACCGCTATCTGTAGAAACATGGAAATATCCACTACACTATCTGTGTAAACGTGGAAATATGTACACAGCTGTCTGTGTAAACTTGCAAATATGTTCACCGCTATCTGTGTGAAGATGGAAATATCTACACCGCATTCTGTGCAAATACGGAAATAACCACACGTCTATCTCTGTAAACATGGAAATATCTACACCGCTATCTGTATAAACATGGAAATATCTACACCACTATCTGTTTAAATATGGAAATAACCACACCACTATCTGTATAAACATGGATATATCTACAACGCTCTCTGTATCAACATGGAAATATCTACACCGCTATGTGTATAAATATGGAAATATCTACACCGCTATCTTTATACACATGGAAATATCTACACCGCCATCTGTATATACATGGAAATACCTACACAGTCATCTGTATAAACATAGAAACAACTATACCACTATCTGTATAAACATGGAAATATCTACAATGCCATCTGTATAAACATGGAAATATCTACACAGCCATCTCTATAAACATGGAAATATCTACTCCGCTATCTCTATAAACCTGGAAATAGCCACACCGTTACCTGTATAAACATGGAAATATCTCCACCGCCATCTGTAAAAACATGGAAATATCTACACACTCATCTGTATAAACATGGAAATATCCACACCGCTATCTCTATAAACATGGAAATACCTACACCGCTATCTGTATCAACATGGAAATATCTATGCAGCTATCTGCATGAACATGGAAATAACTACACTGCCATCTGTATAAAGATGGAAATACCTACACCACGAGCAGTATAAGTATGGAAGTATCAACACCACTGTCTGTATAAACATAGAAATATCTACTCGGCCATCTCTACAAACATGGAAATATCTACACCTCCATCTGCATAAACATGGAAATATCTACACCGCAATCTGTATAAACATGGAAATATCTACAACACTATCTGTGTCAACATGGAAACATGTACACACCTGTCGGTGTAAACATTCAAATATGTACACCGCTATCTCTGTGAAGATGGAAATATCTACACCGCAATCTGTGCAAATATGGAAATATCTACACCTCTATCTCTGTAAACATGCAAATACCTACACCGCTATATGTATAAACAGGGAAATATCTACACCAATATCTGTATAATCATGGAAATATCTACACCACGATCTGTATAAACATGGATATATCTACACCGCTATCGGTATAAACAGGGAAATATCTACACCGCTATCTGTATAAATCTGGAAATATCTACACCGCTATCTTTATAAACATGGAAATATCTACACTGCCATCTGTATGTACATGGAAATTCCTACACAGTCATCGGTATAAACATGGAAATATCTATACCACTATCTGTATAAACATGAAAATATCTACACTGCCATCTGTATAAACATGGAAATATCTAGACAACCATCTCTATAAACGTGGATATATTTACACACCTATCTCTATCAACATAGAAATAGCCACACCGCTATCTGTATAAACATGGAAATATCTACACCACCATCTGTAAAAACATGGAAATATCTTCACAGTCATCAGAATAAACATGGAAATACCTACACCGCTATGTCTATAAACACGGAAATGTCTACACCGCTATCTGTATGAACATGGGAATATCTACATCGCTATCTCTATAAACATGGAAATATCTACACCGCCGTCTGTATAAACATGGAAATAACTACACAGTCATCTGTATAAACATGGAAATGTCTACACCACTATCTGTAAAAACATGGAAATATCGACAGTGCCATCTGTATAAACACGGAAATATCTACACACCCATCTCTATAAACATGGGAATATCTACATCGCTATCTGTATAAACATGGAAATAGCCACTCCGCTATCTGTATAAACTTGGAAATATCTGCACCGCTATCTGTATAAACATGGAAATATCTACACCGATATCTTTATAAACATGGAAATATCTACACCGCAATCTGTATAAACATGGAAATATCTACAACACTGTGTCATCATGGAAATATCTACACAGCTATCAGTGTAAACGTGCAAATATGTACACCGCTATCTGTTTGAAGATGGAAATATCTACACCGCAATCTGCGCAAATATGGAAATATCTACACCTCTATCTCTGTAAACATGGAAATATCTACACCGCTATCTGTATAAACATGCAAATATTTACTCCACTATCTGTATAATCATGGAAATATCTACATCACGATTTGTATAAACATGGGTATATCTACACTGCAATCTGTATAAACATGGAAATATCTACAGCACAATCTCTATAAACATGTAAATATCAACACCGCTATCTTTATAAACATGGAAATATCTACACCGCTATCTCTATAAACATCGAAATAACTACACCGCTCTCTGTTTAAACATGGAAATATCTACACTGCTATCTGCAAGAATATGGAAATATCTACACTGCCATCTGTATAAAGATGGAAATATCTACACCGTTAGCAGTATAAATATGGAAATATCTACACCGCTATCTCTATAATCATGGAAATATCTACACAGCCATCTCTATAAACATGGAAATATCTAAACGGCCATCTGCATAAACATGGAAATATGTACACCACCATCTGTATAAACATGGAAATATCTACACCGCTATCTGTATAAATATGGAAATATCTACACCGCTATCTCTGTAAACATGGAAATGTCTACACCGCTATCTGTACAAACATGGAAATATCTACATGCCTATCTCTGTAAACATGGAAATACCTACACCACCGTCTGTATAAACATGGAAATAACTACTCAGTCATCTGTATAAACATGGAAATAACTACAACACTATCTCTATAAACGTGGAAATATCTACACTGCCATCTGCATAAACATGGAAATATCTACACAGTCATCTCTATAAACATGCAAATATCTACATCGCTATCTGTATAAACATGGAAATAGCCACACCGCTATCTGTATAAACATGGAAATATCTACACCACTATCGTGTAAACATGGAAATATCTACACAGCTATCTTTATAAACATGGAAATATCTACACCGCAATCTGTAGAAACATGGAAATATCTACAACACTATCTGTGTAAACTTGGAAATATGTACACAGCTGTCTGTGTAAACTTGCAAATATGTACACCGCTATCTGTGTGAAGATGGAAATATCTACACCGCATTCTCTGCAAATACGGAAATAACCACACGTCTATCTCTGTAAACATGGAAATATCTACACCACTATCTGTATAAACATGGAAATATCTACACCACTATCTGTATAAACATGGAAATAACTACATCGCGATCTGTATAAACATGGATATATCTACAACGCTCTCTGTATCAACATGG
Organism: Pan troglodytes; assembly: GCF_028858775.2. Classification (NCBI taxonomy): domain Eukaryota; kingdom Metazoa; phylum Chordata; class Mammalia; order Primates; family Hominidae; genus Pan; species Pan troglodytes. The sequence goes on from NC_086015.1 coordinate 3,005,731, forward strand.
AAATATCTACACCGCTATCTGTATAAATATGGAAATATCTACACCGCTATCTTTATAAACATGGAAATATCTACACCGCCATCTTTACATACATGGAAATACGTACACAGTCATCTGTATAAACATAGAAATATCTATACCACTATCTGTATAAACATGGAAATATCTTTAATGCCATCTGTATAAACATGGAAATATCTACACAGCCATCTCTATAAACATGGAAACATCTACTCCGCTATCTCTATAAACATGGAAATTGCCACACCGCTACCTGTATAAACATGGAAATATTTACACTGCCATGTGTAAAAACATGGAAATATCTACACAGTCCTCTGTATAAATATGGAAATTTCTACACCGCTATCTCTATAAACATGGAAATACCTACACCGCTATCTGCAAGAATATGGAAATATCTACACTGCCATCTTTATAAAGATGGAAATACCCACAACGCGAGCAGTATAAATATGGAAATATCTACACCGCTATCCCTATAAACACAGAAATATCTACTCTGCCATCTCTATAAACATGGAAATATCTAAATGGCCATCTGCATAAACATGGAAATATCTACACCACCATCTGTATAAACATGGAAATGTCTACACCGCTATCTGTATAAATATGGAAATATCTACACCGCTATCTCTGTAAACATGGAAATGTCTACACCGCTATCTGTATAAACATGGAAATATCGGCATGGCTATGTTTATAATCCTGGAAATCTCTACACCGCCATCTGTATAAACATGGAAATAACTACACAGTCATCTGTATAAACATGGAAATATCTACATCACTATCTGTGTAAAGATGAAAATATCTACACTGCCATCTGTATAAACATGCATATATCTACACAGTCATCTCTATAAACATGGAAATATCTACATCGCTATCTGTATAAACATGGAAATAGCCACACCACTATCTGTATAAACATGGAAATATCTACACCGCTATCTGTATAAACATTGAAATATCTACACCGCTCTCTTCATAAACATGGAAATATCTACACCGCAATCTGTATAAACACGGAAATATCTACAACACTATCTGTGTCAACTTGGAAATATCTACACAGCTGTCTGTGTAAACATGCAAATATGTACACCGCTATCTGTGTGAAGATAGAAATATCTACAGAGCAATCTGTGCAAATATGGAAATATCTACACCTCTATCTCTGTAAAGATGGAAATATCTACACCGCTATCTGTATAAACATGGAAATATCTACACCACTATCTATATAAACATGGAAATATCTACACCGCTATCTGTATAAACATGGATATATCTACACCACTATCTGTATAAACATGGAAATATCTACACCGCTATCTATATCAATATGGAAATATCTACACCGCTATCTTTATAAACATGGAAATATCTACATCGCCATCTGTATATACATGGAAATACCTACACAGTCATCTGTATAAACATGGAAATATCTATACCACTATCTGTATAAACATGGAAATATCTACACTGCCATCTGTATACACATGGAAATATCTACACAGCCATCTCTATAAACATGGAAATATCTACAACGCTATCTCTATAAACATGGAAATACCCACATCGCTAACTGTATAAACATGGAAATATCTACACCGCCATCTGTAAAAACATGGAAATATCTACACAGTCATCTGTATAAACATGGAAATATCTACACCGCTATCTCTATAAACATGGAAATACCTACACCGCTATCTGTATAAACATGGATATATCTACACTGCTATCTGGATGAACAAGGAAATAACTACACTTCCATCTGTACAAAGGTGGAAATATCTGCACCGGCAGCAGTATAAGTATGGAAGTATCTACACCGCTATCTCTATAAACAAAGAAATATCTACTCTGTCATCTCTATAAACATGGAAATATCTACACCGCCATCTGCATAAACATGGAAATATCTACACCGCCATCTACATAAACATGGAAATGTCTACACCGCTATCTGTATAAATATGAAAATATCTACACAGCTATCTCTATAAACATGGAAATGTCTACACCGCTATCTGCATAAACATCGAAATATCTACATGGCTCTCTCTATAAACATGGAAATATCTACACAGCCATCTCTATAAACATGCAATTATCTATATCTCTATCTATATAAACATGGAAATAGCTACATGGCTATCTCTGTAAACATGGAAATATCTACACCGCTATCTCTATAAACATGGAAATATCTACACCAATATCTGTATAAACATGGAAATCTCTACACCACGACCTGTATAAACATGGATATATCTACACCGCTATCTGTATAAAAATGGAAATATCTACACCGCTATCTGTATAAATATGGAAATATCTACACCGCTATCTTTATAAACATGGAAATATCTACACCGCCATCTGTATATACATGGAAATACCTACACAGTAATCTGTATAAACATATAGATATCTATACCACTATCTGTATAAACATGGAAATGTCTACAATGCCATCTGTATAAACTTGGAAATATCTACAGAGCCATCTCTATAAACATGGAAATATCTACTCCGCTATCTGTGTAAACATGGAAATAGCAACACCGCTACCTGTATAAACATGGAAATATCTCCACCGCCATCTATAAAAACATGGAAATATCTACACAGTTATCTGTATAAACATGGAAATATCTACACCGCTAACTCTATAAACATCGAAATACCTACACCGCTATCTCTATAAACATGGAAATATCTACACCGCTATCTGCAAGAACATGGAAATATCTACACGGCCATCTGTATAAAGATGGAAATATCTACACCACGAGCAGTACACATATGGAAATATCTACAGCGCTATCTCCATAAACATAGAAATATCTTCACCGCCAAATCTATAAACATGGAAATATCTACACGGCCATCTGCATAAACATGGAAATATCTACACCACCATCTGTATAAACAAAGAAGTATCCACACCGCTATCTCTATGAATATGGAAATATCTACACTGCTATCTCTGTAAACATGGAAATGTCTACACCGCTATCTGTATAAACCTGGAAATATCTGCATGGCTATCTCTGTAAACATGGAAATATCTACACCACCATCTGTATAAACATGGAATTAACTACACAGTCATCTGTATAAACATGGAAATATCTACACAACTGTCTGTGTAAACATGGAAATATCTACACTGCCATCTGTATAAACATGGAAATATCTACACAGCCATCTCTATAAACATGGAAATATCTACAACACAATCTGCATAAACATGGATATATCTACACCGCTATCTGTATAAACATGGAAATATCTACCCTGCTATCTGTATAAATATGGAAATATCTACACCGCTATCCTTATAAACATGGAAATATCTACACAGCCATCTGTATATACATGGAAATACCCACAAAGTCATCTGTATAAACATGGAAATATCTATACCACTATCTCTATAAACGTGGAAATATCTACTATGCCTTCTGTATAAACATCGTAATATCTTCACAGCCATCTCTATAAACATGGAAATATGTACACCGCTATCCCTATAAACATGGAAACAGCCACACCGCTATCTGTATAAACATGGAAATATTTACACTGCCATCTGTAAAAACATGGAAATATCTACACAGTCCTCTGTACAAACATGGAAATATCTACACCACTATCTGTATAAACATGGAAATATCTACACTGCCATCAGTATAAACATAGAAATATCTACACAGCCATCTCTATAAACATTGAAATATCTACATAGCTATCTGTATAAACCTGGAAATAGCCACACCGCTATCTGTATAAAAATGGAGATATCTACACCGCTATCTATATGAACATGGAAATATCTACACCGCTATCTGTATAAACATGGAAATATCTACACCGCAATCTGTATAAACATGGAAATATCTACAACACTATCTGTGTCAACATGGAAATATCTACACAGCTGTCGGTGTAAACATTCAAATATGTACACCGCTATCTCTTTGAAGATGGAAATATCTACACCGCAATCTGTGCAAATATGGAAATATCTACACCTCTATCTCTGTAAACATGGAAATATCTACACCGCTATCTGTAAAACATGGAAATCTCTACACCACTATCTGTATAATCATGGAAATATCTACACCACTATCTGTATAAACATGGATATATCTACACCACTATCTGTATAAACATGGAAATATCTACACCGCTATCTGTATAAATCAGGAAATATCTACACCGCTATCTGTATAAACATGGAAATATCTACACCCCCATATATATATATATGGAAATACCTACACAGTCATCAGTATAAACATGGAAATATCTACACTGCCATCTGTATTAACATGGAAATATCTATGCAGCCATCTCTATAAACATGGAAATATCTACGCCGCTATCTCTATAAATATGGAGATAACCACATCGCTATCTGTATAAACATGGAAATATTTACACTGCCATCTATAAAAACATTGGAATATCTACACCGTCCTGTGTATGAATATGGAAATATCTACACCGCTATCTCTATAAACATGGAAATACCTACACCACTATCTGTATAAACATGGAAATATCTACACCGCTATCTGCAAGAACATGGAAATACCTACAAAGTCATCTGTATAAACATGGAAATATCTCCATCACTATCTGTATAAACATGGAAATATCTACAATGCCTTCTGTATAAACATGGAAATATCTACACAGCCATCTCTATAAACATGGAAATATCTACACCGCTATCTCTATAAACATGGAAATAGCCACACCGCTACCTGTATAAATACGGAAATATCTACACCGCTATCTGCATGAACATGGAAATAACTGCACTGCCATCTGTATAAACATGGAAATATCTACACCGCGAGCAGTATATGTATGGAAGTATCTACACTGCTATCTCTATAAATATAGAAATATCTACTCTGTCATAACTATAAACATGGAAATATCTACACCGCCATCTGCATAAACATGGAAATATCTACACCGCCATCTGTATAATCATGGAAATAACTACGCAGTCAGCTGTATAAAGATGGAAATATCTACACCGCTATCTGTATAAACATGGAAATATCTACATGGCTATCTCTTTAAACATGGAAATATCTACACTACCATGTGTATAAACATGGAAATAACTTCACAGTCATCTGTATAAACATGGAAATATCTATACCACTATCTCTATAAACATGAAATTACCTACACTGCCATCTATATAAACATGGAAATGTCTACACAGCCATCTCTATAAACATGCAAATATCTACATCGCTCTCTGTATAAACATGGAAATAGCCACACCGCTATCTGTATAAACATGGAAATATCTACACCGCTATCTGTATAAACATGGAAATATCTACACCGCTATCTTTATAAACATGGAAATATCTACACCGCAATCAGAATAAACATGGAAATATCTACAACACTATCTGTGTAAATATGGAAATAACTGCACAGATGTCTCTGTAAACATGCAAATAGGTACACTGCTCTCTGTGTGAAGATGGAAATATCTACCCCGCAATCTGCGCAAATATGGAAATACCTACACCTCTATCTCTGTAAACATGGAAATATCTACACCACTATCTGTATAAACATGAAAATATCTACACCACTATCTGTATAAACATGGAAATATCTACACCGCTATCTGTATAAACATGGAAATATCTACACCGTTATCTGTACAAATATGGACAAATCTACACCGCTATCTTTATAAACATGCAAATATCTACACCACTATCTGTAAAAACATGGAAATATCGACACTGCCATCTGTATAAACATGGAAATAACTACACAGCCATCTCTATAAACATGGAACTATCCACAATGCTATCTGTATAAACATGGAAATATCTACAACACAGTCTGTATAAACACGGAAAAGTATACACCGCTATGTTTGTAAACATGGAAATACTTACACTGCTATCTCTATAAACATGGAAATATCTCCACAGTCATCTGTATAAACACGGAAATATCTACACCACCATCTGTATAAACATGGAAGTATCTACACTGCCATCAGTATAAACATGGAAATATCTACACCGCCATCTGTATAAACATGGAAATATCTACACAGTCATCTCTATGAACATGGAAATATGTACACCACCAACTGAATAAACACGGAAATATCTACACTGCCATCTCTATACACATGGAAATATATACACTGCCATCCGCATAAAGATAGATATATCTACACCTTGAGATGTATAAACATGGAAATATCTACACCGCTAACTATATAAATGTGGAAATATCTACAATGCTATCTGTAGATATGTGGAAATATCTACACTGTTATCTGTATAAACGTGGAAATATCTACACCGCTATCTGTATAAACATGGAAATATCTACACTGCTATCTGTCTAAACATGAAAATATCTCCACCGCGATCTGTATAAACATGGAAATATCTACACCGCTTTTTCTATAAACATGGAAATACCTACACCGCTATCTGTATAAACATGGAAATATCTACAACGCTCTCTGTGTAAACATGGAAATATCTTCACCGCTATCTGTGCAAACATGGAAATATCTACACTGCTATCTGTGTAAAGATGGAAATACCTCCATCGCTATCTGTGTAAAGATGGAAATACCTACACAGCCACTTGTGTAAACATGGAAATATCTACAACACCGTCTGAATAAACTTGGAAATATGTACACTGCCATCTGTATAAACAGGGAAATGTCTTCAGTGCCGTCTGTATAAACATGGAAATATCTACACCGCCATCTGTATAAACATGGAAATATCTACACCGCCACCTACATAAACAAGGAAACATCTAAACCGCCATCTATATAAACATGGAAATATCTACACCGCCATCTGTTTAAACATGGAAATGTCTACACTGCCTTCTATAGAAAGATGGAATTATCTACACAGCAGTGTGTATAAACATGGAAATACCTACACCGCTGTCTGTATGAACATGGAAATATCAACAACGCCATCTGAATAAACATGGAAGTATCAACACCGCCATCTGTATAAACATGGAAATATCCACACAGCTATGTGTATAAACATGGAAATATCTACACCGCTATCTGTGTAAACATGGAAATATCTACACTGCTATCTATGTAAAGATGGAAATATCTACACCGCTATCTGTGTAAAGATGGAAATGTCTGCAATAATATCTGTGTAAACATGGAAATATCTACTCCGCCCTCTGTATAAACATGGAAATATCTACACCGCACTCTCTATAAACATGGATACATCTACATTGCCATCTGTATAAACATGGAAATCTCTACATTGATTCCTGTATAAACATGAAAATAACTGCACCGCTATCTACATAAACATGGAAATATCTACAATGCCATCTGTATAAAGATGGAAATATCTACACCGCTATGTCTATAAACATGGAAATATCTACACCGCTATCTCAATAAATATGGAAATATCTACAACGCTATCTCTATAAACATAGAAATGTCTAGACCGCTATCTGTATCAGCATGGAAACATCTACACCGCTATCTCTATAAACATGGACATATCTACACTGCCATCTGTAGAAAGATGGAAATATCTACAGCGCGATTCATATAAACATGGAAATATCTACACTGCTATCTGTATAAACATGGAAATATCTGCAGCGCTATCTGTATAAACAAGGAAATATCTAAACCGCTATCTCTATAAACATGTAAATATCTACAGGGCTATCTTTATAAACATGGAAACATCTACATCGCTATCTTTATAAACATGGAAATATCTACACCACGATCTGTGTAAACAAGGATATATCTACACCACTATCTGTGTAAACATGGAAATATCTACACCAGTATCTGTATAAATATGGAAATATCTACACCGCTATCTTTATAAACATGGAAATATCTACATCGCCATCTCTATATACATGGAAATACCTACAGAGTCATCTGTATTAACATGGAAATATCTACACCACTATCTGTAAAAACATGGAAATATCGAACCTGCCATCTGTATAAACATGGAAATATCTCCACAGCCATCTCTATAAACATGGAAATATCTACATCGCTATCTGCATAAACATGGAAATAACCACACCGCTAACTGTATAAACATGGAATTATCTACACCACTATCTGTGTAAACATGGAAATATCTACACCACTATCTTAATAAACATTGAAATATCTACACCGCAATCTGTGAGAACATGGAAATATCTACACCGCTATCTCTATAAACATGGAAATAGCCACACTGCTATCTGTATAAACATGGAAATATCTACACCGCCATCTGTGAAAACATGGAAATATCTACACAGTCATCTGTATATACATGGAAATTTTTACACCGCTATCTCTATAGACCTGGAAATACCTACACCGCTATCTGTAAAAACATGGAAATATCTACACCGCTATCTGCATTGTCATGGAAATACCTACACTGCCATCTGTATAAAGATGGAAATATCTACACCGTGAGCAGTATAAATATGGAAATATCTACACCGCTATCTCTTTAAACATAGAAATATCTACACCGCCATCTCTGTAAACATGGAAATATCTACAACGCCATCTGCCTAAATATGGAGAAATCTACACCGCCATCTGTATAAACATGGAAATATCTACACCGTTATCTGTATAAATATGGAAATATCTACACCGCTATCTGTTTAAACATGGAAATGTCTACACCGCTATCTGTATAAACATGGAAATATCTACATGGCTATGTCTATAAACATGGAAACATCTACACCGCCATCTGTATAAACAAGGAAATAACTACACAGTTATCTGTACAAACATGGAAGTATCTACACCAATATCTGTATAAACATGGAAATATCTACACCGCCATCTGTATATACATGGAAATACATACACAGTCATATCTATAAACATGGAAATACCTATACCACTATCTGTATAAACTTGGAAATATCTCCACTGCCATCTGTATAAACATGGAAATATCTACACAGCCATCTCCATAAACATGGAAATATCTACACCGCTATCTCTATAAACATGGAAAAAGCCACACCGCTACCTGTATAAACAAGGAAATATCCACACCGCCATCTGTAAAAACATGGAAATACCTACACAGTCATCTGTATGAACATGGAAATAACTACAACGCTATCTCTATAAACATGGAAATATCTACACCGCTATCTGTATAAACATGCAAATATCTACACTGCTATCTGCATGAACAGGGAAATAACTACACTGCCATCTGTATAAAGATGGAAATATCTACACTGCGAGCAGTATAAGTATGGAAGTATCTACACCGCTATTTCTATAAACATAGAAATGTCTAATCTGCCATCTCTATAAACATGGAAATTTCTACACCGCCATCTGCATAAACATGGAAATATCTACAACACCATCTGTATACACATGAAAATATCTACACTGCTATCTGTATAAATATGGAAATATCTACACACCCATCTCTATAAACATGGAAATGTCTACATCGCTATCTGTATAAACATGGAAATAGTCACAACGCTATCTGTATAAACATGGAAATATCTACACTGCTATCTCTATAAACATGGAAATATCTACACCGAAATCTGTATAAACATGGAAATATCTACAACACTATCTGTGTCAACATGGAAATATCTACACAGCTCTCTGTGTAAACATGCAAATATGTACGCCGCTATCTGTGTGAAGATGGAAATATCTACAGTGCAATCTGTGCAAATATGGAAATAACTACACCTCTATCTCTGTAAACATGGAAATATCTACACCGCTATCTGTATAAACATGGAAATATCTACACAGCCATCTCAACCAACATGGAAATATCTACACCGCTATCTCTATAAACATGGAAATAGGCACACCGCTACCAGTATAAACATGGAAATATCTACACCGCCATCTGTAAAAACATGGAAATATCTACACAGTCATCTGTATAAAGTTAGAAATATCTACACCGCAATCACTTTAAACATGGAAATACCTGCACCGCTATCTGTATAAACATGGAAATATCTACACGGCTATCTGCATGAACATGGAAATATCTACACCGCCATCTGTCTAAACATGGAAATATCCACACTGCTATCTGTATAAATATGGAAATATCTACACAGATATCTCTATAAACATGGAAATGCCTTCACCGCTATCTGTATAAACATGGAAATATCTACATGGCTATCTTTATAAACATGGAAATATATACACAGCCATCTGTATAAACATGGAAATAACTACACAGTCATCTCTATAAACATGGAAATATCTACACCACTATCTGTAAAAACATGGAAATATCGACACTGCCATCTTTATAAACATGGAATTATCTACACAGCCATCTCTATAAACATGGAAGTATCTACATCGCTATCTGTATAAACATGGAAATAGCCACACCGCTATCTGTATAAACATGGAAATATCAATACTGCTCTCTGTATAAACATGGATATATCTACACCGCAATCTGTATAAACATGGAAATATCTACAACACTATCTGTGTCAACATGGAAATATCTACACAGCTGTGTGTGTAAACATGCAAAAATGTACACCGCTATCTGTGTGAAGATGGAAATATCTACACCGAAATCTGTGCAAATATGGAAATACCTACACCTCTATCTCTGTAAACATGGAAATATCTACACCGCTATCTGTATAAACATGGAAATATCTACACCACGATCTGTATAAACATGGAAATATCTACACCGCGATCTGTATCAACACGGATATATCTACAACGCTATCTGAATCAACATGGAAATATCTACACCGCTATATGTATAAATATGGAAATATCTACACCGCTATCTTTTTAAACATGGAAATATCTACACTGCCATCTGTATATACATGGAAATACCTACAGAGTCATCTTTATAAACATGGAAATATCTATACCACTATCTGTATAAACACGGAAATATCTACATTGCCATCTGTGTAAACATGGAAATATGTACACAGCCATCTCCATAAACATGGAAATATCTACACCGCTATCTCTATAAACATGGAAAAAGCCACACCGCTACCTGTGTAAACATGGAAATATCTACACCGCCATCTGTAAAAACATGGAAATATCTACACAGTCATCTGTATGAACATGGAAATATCTACACCGCTATCTCTATAAACATGCAAATTCCTACACCGCTATCTGTATAAACATGGAAATATCTACACTGCTATCTGCATGAACATGGAAATAACTACACTGCCATCTGTATAAACATGGAAATATCTATATTGTGAGCAGTATAATTATTGACGTATCTACACCGCTATTTCGATAAACATAGAAATGTCTACTCTGCCATCTCTATGAACATGGAAATTTCTACACCGCCATCTGCATAAACATGGAAGTATCTACAACGCCATCTGTATAAACATGGAAATATCTACACTGATCTCTGTATAAACATGGAAATATCTACACCGCTCTCTTTATAAACATGGAAATATCTACATCGCTATCTGTATAAACATGTCAACATCTACAACACTATCTGTGTCAACATGGAAATATCTACACAGCTGTCTGTGTAAACATGTAAATATGTACACCGGTATCAGTGTGAAGATGGAAATATCTATACCGCAATTTGTACAAATATGGATATATCTTCACCTCTATCTCTGTAAACATGGAAATATCTACACCGCTATCTGTATAAACAAGGAAATATCTACACCACGATCTGTATAAACATGGAAATATCTACACCACGATCTTTATAAACATGGATATAACTACACCGCTATCTGTATAAACATGAAAATATCTACACTGCTATCTGAATAAATATGGATATATCTACAACGCTATCTTTATAAACATGGAAATATCTACACAGCCATCTGTATATACATGAAAATACCTACACAGTCATCTGTATAAACATGGAAATATCTATACCACTATCTCTATAAAAACGGAAATATCTACTCTGCCTTCTGTATAAACATGGAAATATCTACACAGACATTTCTATAAACATGGAAATACCTACACCACTATCTCTATAAACATGGAAAGAGCCACACCGCTATCTGTATAAACATGGAAATATTTACACTGCCATCTGTAAAAACATGGAAATATCTACACAGTCCTCTGTATAAACATGGAAATACCTACACAGCTGTCTCTATAAACATCAAAATACCTACACTGCTATCTGTATACACATGGAAATAACTACACCGCTATCTGCAAGAATATGGAAATATCTATACTGCCGTCTTTATAAAGATGGAAATACCAACAACGCGAGCAGTATCAATATGGAAATATCTACACCGCTATCTCTATAAACATAGAAATATCTACTCTGTCATCTCTATAAACATGGAAATATCTAAATAGCCCTCTGCAAAAACATGGAAATATCTACACCACCATCTGTATAAACATGGAAATATCTACACCGCTATCTGTATAAATATGGAAATATCTACACCGCTATCTCTGTAAACATGGAAATGTCTACACCGCTTTCTGTATAAACATGGAAATATCTACACCACTATCTGTATAAACATGGATATATCTACACCACCATCTGTATAAACATGGATATATCTACACCGCTATCTGTATAAATATGGAAATATCTACACCGCTATCTTTATAAACATGGAAATATCTACATCGCCATCTGTATATACATAGAAATACCTACACAGTCATCTGTATAAACATGGAAATATCTATACCACTATAAGTATAAACATGGAAATATCTACACTGCCATATGTATACACATGGAAATATCTACACTGCCATCTCTATAAACATGGAAATATCTACAACGCTATCTCTATCAACATGGAAATAGCCACACCGCTACCTGTATGAACATGGAAATATCTACACCGCAATCTATAAAAACAAGGAAATATCTACACAGTCATCTGTATAAACATGAAAATATCTACACCGCTATCTCTATAAACATGGAAATACCTACACCGCTATCTGTATAAACATGGATATATCTACACCGCTATCTGCATGAACATGGAAATAACTACACTTCCCTCTGGGCAAAGATGGAAATGACTACACCGGGAGCTGTATAAGTATGGAAGTATCTACACCGCTATCTCTATAAACAAAGAAATATCTACTCTGCCATCTATATAAACATGGAAATATCTACACCGCCATCTGCATAAACATGGAAATATCTACACCGCCATCTATATAAACATGGAAATGTCTACAACGCTATCTGCATAAACATGGAAATATCTACATGGCTATCTCTATAAACATGGAAATATATACACCACCATCTGTATAAACATGGAAATAACTACATAGTCATCTGTATAAACATGGAAATATCTACACCACTATCTGTAAAATCATGGAAATATCGACACTACCATCTTTACAAACATGGAAATATCTACACAGCCATCTCTATAAACATGGAAATATCTACATCGCTATCTGTATAAACATGGAAATAGCCACACCGCTATCTGTATAAACATGGAAATATCTACACCGCTCTCTGTAGAAACATGGAAATATCTACACCGCAATCTTTATAAACATGGAAATATCTACAACGCTATCTGTGTCAACATGGAAATATCTACACAGCTGTCTGTGTAAACTTGCAAATATGTACACCGCTATCTGTGTGATGATGGAAATATCTACACCACAATCTGTGCAAATATGGAAATACCTACACCTCTATCTCTGTAAACATGGAAATATCTACACCGCTATCTGCATAAACATGGAAATATCTACACCACTATCTGTATAAACATGGAAATATCTACACCGCGATCTGTATAAACATGGATATATCTACAACACTATCTGTATCAACATGGAAATATCTACACCGCTATCTGTATAAATATGGACATATCTACACCGCTATCTTTATAAACATGGAAATATCTACACCGCCATCTGTATATACATGGAAATACTTACACAGTCATCTCTATAAACATGGAAATACCTATACCACTATCTGTATAAACATGGAAATATCTCCACTGCCATCTGTATAAACATGGAAATATCTACACAGCCATCTCCATAAACATGGAAATATCTACACCGCTATCTCTATAAACATGGAAAAAGCCACACCGCTACCTGTATAAACAAGGAAATATCCACACCGCCATCTGTAAAAACATGGAAATACCTACACAGTCATCTGTATGAACATGGAAATATCTACAACGCTATCTCTATAAACATGGAAATATCTACACCGCTATCTGTATAAACATGGAAATATCTACACTGCTATCTGCATGAACATGGAAATAACTACACTGCCATCTGTATAAAGATGGAAATATCTACACTGCGAGCAGTATAAGTATGGAAGTATCTACACCGCTATTTCTAAAAACATAGAATTGTCTAATCTGCCATCTCTATAAACATGGAAATTTCTACACCGCCATCTGCATAAACATGGAAATATCTACAACACCATCTGTATACACATGAAAATATCTACACTGCTATCTGTATAAATATGGAAATATCTACACACCCATCTCTATAAACATGGAAATGTCTACATCGCTATCTGTATAAACATGGAAATAGCCACAACGCTATCTGTATAAACATGGAAATATCTACACTGCTATCTCTATAAACATGGAAATATCTACACCGCAATCTGTATAAACATGGAAATATCTACAACACTATCTGTGTCAACATGGAAATATCTACACAGCTCTCTGTGTAAACATGCAAATATGTACGCCGCTATCTGTGTGAAAATGGAAATATCTACACCGCAATTTGTGCAAATATGGAAATATCTTCACCTCTATCTCTGTAAACATGGAAATATCTACACCGCTATCTGTATAAACAAGGAAATATCTACACCACGATCTGTATTAACATGGAAATATCTACACCACGATCTGCATAAACATGGATATATCTACACCGCTATCTGTATAAACATGGAAATATCTACACTGCTATCTTTATAAATATGGAAATATCTACACCGCTATCTTTATAAACATGGAAATATCTACACAGCCATCTGTATATACATGGAAATACCTACAAAGTCTTCTGTATAAACATGGAAATATCTATACCACTATCTCTATAAACGTGGAAATATCTACTCTGCCTTCTGTATAAACATGGTAATATCTTCACAGCCATCTCTATAAACATGGAAATATCTACACCGCTATCTCTATAAACATGGAAACAGCCACACCGCTATCTGTATAAACATGGAAATATTTACACTGCCATCTGTAAAAACATGGAAATATCTACACAGTCCTCAGTACAAACATGGAAATATCTACACAACTATCTGTATAAACATGGAAATATCTACACTGCCATCAGTATAAACATAGAAATATCTACAAAGCCATCTCTATAAACATGGAAATATCTACATAGCTATCTGTATAAACCTGGAAATAGCCACATCGCTATCTGAATAAAAATGGAGATATCTACACCGCGATCTGTATAAACATGGAAATATCTACACCGCTATCTGTATAAACATGGAAATATCTACACCGCAATCTGTATAAACATGGAAATATCTACAACACTATCTGTGTCAACATGGAAATATCTACACAGCTGTCGGTGTAAACATTCAAATATGTACACCGCTATCTCTTTGAAGATGGAAATATCTACACCGCAATCTGTGCAAATATGGAAATATCTAAACCTCTATCTCTGTAAACATGCAAACACCTACACCGCTATCTGTAAAACATGGAAATCTCCACACCACTATCTGCATAATCATGGAAATATCTACACCACGATCTGTATAGACATAGATATATCTACACCACTATCTGTATAAACATGGAAATATCTACACCGCTATCTGTATAAATATGGACATATCTACACCGCTATCTTTATAAACATGGAAATATCTACACCGCCATCTGTATATACATGGAAATACATACACAGTCATCTCTATAAACATGGAAATACCTATACCACTATCTGTATGAACATGGAAATATCTCCACTGCCATCTGTATAAACATGGAAATATCTACACAGCCATCTCCATAAACATGGAAATATCTACACCGCTATCTCTATAAACATGGAAAAAGCCACACCGCTACCTGTATAAACAAGGAAATATCCACACCGCCATCTGTAAAAACATGGAAATATCTACACAGTCATCTGTATGTACATGAATATATCTTCACCGCTCTCTCTATAAACATGGAAATACCTACAACGCTATCTGTATAAACTTGGAAATATCTACACTGCTATCTGCATGAACATGGAAATAACTACACTGCCATCTGTATAAAGATGGAAATATCTACACTGTGAGCAGTATAAGTACGGAAGTATCTACACCGCTATTTCTATAAACATAGAAATGTCTAATCTGCCATCTCTATAAACATGGAAATTTCTACACCGCCATCTGGATAAACATGGAAATATCTACAACACCATCTGTATAAACATGAAAATATCTACACTGCTATCTGTATAAATATGGAAATATCTACACACCCATCTCTATAAACATGGAAATGTCTACATCGCTATCTGTATAAACATGGAAATAGCCACAACGCTATCTGTATAAACATGGAAATATCTACACTGCTATCTCTATAAACATGGAAATATCTACACCGCAATCTGTATAAACATGGAAATAACTACAACACTATCTGTGTCAACATGGAAATATCTACACAGCTCTCTGTGTAAACATGCAAATATGTACGCCGCTATCTGTGTGAAAATGGAAATATCTACACCGCAATTTGTGCAAATATGGAAATATCTTCACCTCTATCTCTGTAAACATGGAAATATCTACACCGCTATCTGTATAAACAAGGAAATATCTACACCACGATCTGTATTAACATGGAAATATCTACACCACGATCTGCATAAACATGGATATACCTACACCGCCATCTGTATAAACACGGAAATATCTACACTGCTATCTTTATAAATATGGAAATATCTACATCGCTATCTTTATAAACATGGAAATATCTACACAGCCATCTGTATATACATGGAAATACCTACAAAGTCTTCTGTATAAACATGGAAATATCTATACCACTATCTCTATAAACGTGGAAATATCTACTCTGCCTTCTGTATAAACATGGAAATACCTTCAAAGTCTTCTGTATAAACATGGAAATATCTATACCACTATCTCTATAAACGTGGAAATATCTACTCTGCCTTCTGTATAAACATGGTAATATCGTCACAGCCATCTCTATAAACATGGAAATATCTACACCGCTATCTCTATAAACATGGAAACAGCCACACCGCTATCTGTATAAACATGGAAAGATTTACACTGCCATCTGTAAAAACATGGAAATATCTACACAGTCCTCTGTACAAACACGGAAATATCTACACCACTATCTGTATAAACATGGAAATATCTACACTGCCATCAGTATAAACATAGAAATATCTACACAGCCTTCTCTCTAAACATGGAAATATCTACATAGCTATCTGTATAAACCTGGAAATAGCCACACCGCTATCTGAATAAAAATGGAGATATCTACACCGCTATCTGTATAAACATGGAAATATCTACACCGCTATCTGTATAAACATGGAAATATCTACACCGCAATCTGTATAAACATGGAAATATCTACAACACTATCTGTGTCAACATGGAAATATCTACACAGCTGTCGGTGTAAACATTCAAATATGTACACCGCTATCTCTTTGAAGATGGAAATATCTACACCGCAATCTGTGCAAATATGGAAATATCTACACCTCTATCTCTGTAAACATGCAAATACCTACACCGCTATCTGTGAAACATGGAAATCTCTACACCACTATCTGTATAATCATGGAAATATCTACACCACGATCTGTATAGACATAGATATATCTACACCACTATCTGTATAGACATGGAAATATCTACACCGCAATCTGTATAAATCTGGAAATATCTACACCGCTATCTTTATAAACATGGAAATATCTACACCGCCATATATATATACATGGAAATACCTACACAGTCATCAGTATAAACATGGAAATGTCTACACTGCCATCTGTATTAACATGGAAATATCTACGCAGCCATCTCTATAAACATGGAAATATCTACGCCGCTATCTCTATAAACATGGAAATAACCACATCGCTATCTGTATAAACATGGAAATATTTACACTGCCATCTGTAAAAACATTGAAATATCTACACCGTCCTCTTTATGAACATGGAAATATCTACACCGCTATCTCTATAAACATGGAAATACCTACACCACTATCTGTATAAACATGGAAATATCTACACCGCTATCTGCCAGAACATGGAAATAACTACACAGTCATCTGTATAAACATGGAAATATCTACATCACTATCTGTATAAACATGGAAATATCTACACTGCCTTCTGTATAAACATGGAAATATCTACACAGCCATCTCTATAAACATGGAAATATCTACACCGCTATCTCTATAAACATAGAAATAGCGACACCGCTACCTGTATAAACATGGAAATATCTACACCGCTATCTGCATGCACATGGAAATAACTGCACTGCCATCTGTATAAACATGGAAATATCTACACCGCGAGCAGTATATGTATGGAAGTATCTACACCGCTATCTCTATAAACATAGAAATATCTACTCTGTCATAACTATAAACATGGAAATATCTACACCGCCATCTGCATACACATGGAAATATCTACACCGCCATCTGTATAAACATGGAAATAATTACGCAGTCACCTGTATAAAGATGGAAATATCTACACCGCTATCTGTAAAAACATGGAAATAACTACACTGCCATCTGTATAAACATGGAAATATCTTTACCAGTATCTGTATAAACTTGGAAATATCTACACTGCCATCTGTACAAACATGGAAATATCTACACAGCCATCTCTATAAACATGGAAATATCTACACCGCTATCTCTATAAACCTGGAAATAGCCACATCGCTATCAGTATAAACATGGAAATATCTACACCGCCATTTGTAAAAACATGGAAATATCTACACAGTCATCTGTATAAACATGGAAATATCTGCACCGCTATCTCTATACACATGGAAATATCTATACCGCTAATCTGTATAAACATGGAAATATCTACACCGTGGTCTGCATGAACATGGAAATACCTACATTGCCATCTGTATAAAGATGGAAATATCTACAACGCGAGCAGTATAAATATGGATATATCTACACCAGTATCTCTATAAACATAGAAATATCTACACTGCCATCTCTATAAACATGGAAATATCTACACCTCCCTCGGCATAAACATGGAAATATCTACACCGCCATCTGTATAAACATGGAAATATCTACACCGCTATCTGTATAAATATGCAAATATCTACACCGCGATCTCTATAAACATGGAAATGTCTACACCGCTATCTGTATAAACATGGAAATATCTACATGGCTATCTCTATAAACATGGAAATATCTACACCAACATCTGTATAAACATGGAAATAACTACACAGTCATCTGTATAAACATGGAAATATCTACACCACTATCTGTATAAACATGGAAATATCTACACTGCGATCTGTATAAACATGGAAATATCTACACAGACATCTCTATAAACATGGAAATATCTACAACGCTATCTGTATACACATGGAAATATCTACACTGCTATCTTTGTAATCATGGAAATATCTACACAACAATCTGTATAAACATGGAAATATCTACAACACTCTCCGTGTCAACATGGAAATATATACACAGCTGTCTGTGAAAACATGCAAATATGTACACCGCTATCTGTGTGAAGATGGAAATATCTACACCGCAATCTGTGCAAATATGGAAATATCTACACCTCTATCTCTGTAAACATGGAAATATCTACACCGCTATCTGTATAAACATGGAAATAACTACACCACTATCTGTATAAACATGGAAATATCTACACCACGATCTGTATAAACATGGATATATCTACACCGCTATCTGTATAAACATGAAATTATCTACACCGCTCTCTGTATAAATATGGAAATACCTACACCGCTATCTTTATAAACATGGAAATATCTACACCGCCATCAGTATATACATGGAAATAAGTACACAGTCATCTGTATAAACATGGAAATATCTACACTGCCATCTGTATAAACATGGAAATATATACACAGCCATCTCTATAAACATGGAAATATCTACACCGCTAACTCTATAAACATGGAAATAGCCACACCGCTATCTGTATAAACCTGGAAATATTTACACTGCCATCTGTAAAAACATGGAAATATCTACACAGTCCTATGTATAAACATGGAAATATCTACACCGCTATCTCTATAAAGATGGAAATACCTACACCACTATCTGTATAAGCATGGAAATATCTACACCGCTATCTGCAAGAACATGGAAATATCTACACTGCCCTCTGTATAAATATGGAAATATCTACACCGTGAGCAGTATAAATATGGAAATATCTACACCGCTATCTCTGTAAACATAGAAATATCTATACTGCCATCTCTATAAACATGGAAATATCTACACGGCCATCTGCATAAACATGGAAATATCTACACGAGCATCTGCATAAATATGGAAATATCTACACTGTCATCTGTATAAACATGGAAATATCTACACCACTATCTGTATAAACATGGAAATCTCTACATCACGACCTGTATAAACGTGGATATATCGACACCGCTATCTGTACAAACATGGAAATATCTACACCACTATCTGTATAAATATGGAAATATCCACACCGCTATCTTTATAAACATGGAAATATCTACACCGCCATCTGTATATACATGGAAATACCTACACAGTCATCTGTATAAACATGGAAATATCTACACTGCCATCTGTATAAACATGGAAATATCTACACAGCCATCTCTATAAACATGGAAATATCTACACCGCTATCTCTATAAACATGGAAATAGCCACGCCGCTATCCGTATAAACATGGAAATATTTACACTGCCATCTGTAAAAACATGGAAATATCTACACAGTCCTCTGTATAAACATGGAAATATCTACACCGCTATCTCTATACAAATTGAAATACCTACACCGCTTTCTGTATAAACATGGAAATATCTACACGGCTATCTGCAAGAACATGGAAATATCTACACTGCCATCTGTATAAAGATGGAAATATCTACAGCACGAGCAGTATAAATATGGAAATATCTACACCGCTATTTCCATAAACATAGAAATATCTACACCGCCATCTCTATAAACATGGAAATATCTACACGGCCATCTGCATAAACATGGAAATATCTACACCACCATCTGTATAAACATAGAATTATCTACACCGCTATCTGCATAAATATGGAAATATCTACAACGCTATCTCTGTAAACATGGAAATGTCTACACCGCTATCAGTATAAACATGGAAATATCTACATGGCTATCTCTATAAACATGGAAATATCTACACCACCATCTGTATAAACATGGAAATAACTATACACTCATATCTATAAACATGGAAGTATCTACACCACTGTCTGTGTATACATGGAAATATCTACACTGCCATCTGTATAAACATGGAAATATCTACACAGTCATCTCTACAAACATGGAAACATCTACATCGCTATCTGTATAAACATGGAAATACCCACATTGTTATCTGTATAAACATGGAAATATCTACACCGCTATCTGTATAAACATGGAAATATCTACACCACGATCTGTATAAACATGGATATATCTACAGTGCTATCTGTATAAACATGGAAATGTCTACAACTCTATCTGTATAAATATGGAAATATCCACACCGCTATCTTTATAAACATGGAAATATCTTCACCACAATCTGTATATACGTGGAAATACCTAACCAGTCGTCTGTATAAACATGGAAATATCTATACCACTATCTGTATAATCATGGAAATATCTACACTGTCATCTGTATAAACATGGAAATATCTGCACAGCCATCTCTATAAACATGGAAATATCTACACCACGATCTGCATAAACATGGATATATCTACACCGCTATCAGTATAAACATGGAAATATCTACACTGCTATCTGTATAAATATGGAAATATCTACACCGCTATCTTATAAACATGGAAATATCTACACAGCCATCTGTATATACATGGAAATACCTACAAAGTCATCTGTATAAACATGGAAATATCTATACCACTATCTCTATAAACGTGGAAATATCTACTCTGCCTTCTGTATAAACATCGTAATATCTACACAGCCATCTCTATAAACATGGAAATATGTACACTGCTATCCCTATAAACATGGAAACAGCCACACCGCTATCTGTATAAACATGGAAATATTTACACTATCATCTGTAAAAACATGGAAATATCTACACAGTCCTCTGTACAAACATGGAAATATCTACACCACTATCTGTATAAACATGGAAATATCTACACTGCCATCAGTATAAACATAGAAATATCTACACAGCCATCTCTATAAACATGGAAATATCTACATAGCTATCTGTATAAACCTGGAAATAGCCACACCGCTATCTGTATAAAAATGGAGATATCTACACCGCTATCTGTATAAACATGGAAATATCTACACCGCTATCTGTATAAACATGGAAATATCTACACCGCAATCTGTATAAACATGGAAATATCTACAACACTATCTGTGTCAACATGGAAATATCTACACAGCTGTCGGTGTAAACATTCAAATATGTACACCGCTATCTCTTTGAAGATGGAAATATCTACACCGCAATCTGTGCAAATATGGAAATATCTACACCTCTATCTCTGTAAACATGGAAATATCTACACCGCTATCTGTAAAACATGGAAATATCTACACCACTATCTGTATAATCATGGAAATATCTACACCACGATCTGTATAAACATGGATATATCTACACCTCTATCTGTATAAACATGGAAATATCTACACCGCTATCTGTATAAATCAGGAAATATCTACACCGCTATCTTTATAAACATGGAAATATCTACACCGCCATATATATATATATGGAAATACCTACACAGTCATCACTATAAACATGGAAATATCTACACTGCCATCTGTGTTAACATGGAAATATCTACGCCGCTATCTCTATAAACATGGAAATAACCACATCGCTATCTGTATAAACATGGAAATATTTACACTGCCATCTATAAAAACATTAGAATATCTACACCGTCCTGTGTATGAATATGGAAATATCTTCACCGCTATCTCTATAAACGTGGAAATACCTACACCACTATCTGTATAAACATGGAAATATCTACACCGCTATCTGCAAGAACATGGAAATACCTACACAGTCATCTGTATAAACATGGAAATATCTACATCACTATCTGTATAAACATGGAAATATCTACACTGCCTTCTGTATAAACATGGAAATATCTACACAGCCATCTCTATAAACATGGAAATATCTACACCGCTATCTCTATAAACATGGAAATAGCCACACCGCTACCTGTATAAACATGGAAATATCTACACCGCTATCTGCATGAACATGGAAATAACTTCACTGCCATCTGTATAAACATGGAAATATCTACACCGCGAGCAGCATATGTATGGAAGTATCTGCACCGCTATCTCTATAAATATAGAAATATCTACTCTGTCATAACTATAAACATGGAAATATCTACACCGCCATCTGCATAAACATGGAAATATCTACACCGCCGTCTGTATAAACATGGAAATAACTACGCAGTCAGCTGTATAAAGATGGAAATATCTATACCACTATCTGTAAAAACCTGGAAATATCTACACTGCCATCTGTATAAACATGGAAATATCTACACAGCCATCTGTATAAACATGGAAATATCTACATCGCTATGTGTATAAACATCGAAATCGCCACACCGCTCTCTGTATAAACATGGAAATATCTACACTGCCATCTGTATAAACATGGAAATATCTACATGGCTATCTCTATAAACATGGAAATATCTACACCGCCATCTGTAAAAACATGGAAATAACTACGCAGTCAGCTGTATAAAGAAGGAAATATCTACACCACTATCTGTAAAAACCTGGAAATATCTACACTGCCATCTGTATAAACATGGAAATATCTACACAGCCATCTGTATAAACATGGAAATATCTACATCGCTATGTGTATAAACATGGAAATCGCCACACCGCTATCTGTATAAACATGGAAATATCTACACCGCTATCTGTATAAACATGGAAATATCTGCACCGCTATCTTTATAAACATGGAAATATCTACACCGCAATCTCTATAAACATGGAAATATCTACTACACTATCTGTGTCATCATGGAAATATTTACACAGCTGTCTGTGTAAATATGCGAATATGTACACCGCTATCTGTGTGAAGATGGAAATATCAACACCGCAATCTGTGCAAATATGGAATTATCTACACCTCTATCTCTGTAAACATGGAAATATCTACACCGCTATCTGTATAAACATGGAAATACCTACACCACGATCTGTATAAACATGGATGTAACTACACCGCTATCTGTATAAACATGGAAATATCTACACCGCTATCGGTATAAATATGGAAGTATCTACACCGCTATCGTTATAAACATGGAAATATCTACACCGCCATCTGTATGTACATGGAAATAGCTAAACAGTCGTCTGTATAAACATGGAAATATCTATACCAGTATCTGTATAAACATGGAAATATCTACACTGCCATCTGTATAAACATGGAAATATCTACATAGCCATCTCTATAAACATCGAAATATCTACACCACTCTCTCTATAAACCTGGAAATAGCCACATCGCTATCAGTATAAACATGGAAATATCTACACCGCCATTTGTAAAAACATGGAAATATCTACACACTCATCTGTATAAACATCGAAATATCTGCACCGCTATCTCTATAAACATGGAAATATCTATACCGCTAATCTGTATAAACATGGAAATATCTACACCGCTGTCTGCATGAACATGGAAATACCTACACTGCCTTCTGTATAAGGATGGAAATATCTACACCGCGAGCAGTATAAATATGGATATATCTACACTGTTATCTCTATAAACATAGAAATATCTACACTGCCATCTCTATAAACATGGAAATATCTACACCGCCATCTGCATAAACATGGAAGTATCTACACCGCCATCTGTATAAACATGGAAATATCTACACCGCTATCTGTATAAATATGCAAATATCTACACCGCTATCTCTATAAGCATGGAAATTTCTACACCGCTATCTGTATAAACATGGAAATATCTACATGGCTATCTCTATAAACATGGAAATATCTAAGCCAACATCTGTATAAACATGGGAATAACTACACAGTCATCTGTATAAACATGGAAATATCTACACCACTATCTGTATAAACATGGAAATATCTACATGGCGATCTGTATAAACATGGAAATATCTACACAGCCATCTCTATAAACATGGAAATATCTACATCGCTATCTGTATAAACATGGACATAGCCACACTGCTATCTGTACTAACATGGAAATATCTACAACGCCATCTGTATAAACATGGAAATATCTACACTGCTATCTGTATAAATATGGAAATATCTACACACCCATCTCTATAAACATGGAAATGTCTACATCGCTATCTGTATAAAAATGGAAGAAGCCACACCGCTATCTGTATAAACATGGAAATATTTACACCGCTATCTGTATAAACATGGAAATATCTACACCGCTCTCTTTATAAACATGGAAATATCTACACCGCTCTGTTTATAAACATGGAAATATCTACACCGCAATCTGTACAAACATGGAAATATCTACAGCACTATCTGTGTCAACATGGAAATATCTACACAGCTGTCTGTGTAAACATGCAAATATGTACACCGCTATCTGTGTGAAGATGGAAATATCTACACCGCAATTTGTGCAAATATGGAAATATCTTCACCTCTATCTCTGTAAACATGGAAATCTCTACACCGCTATCTGTATAAACAAGGAAATATCTACACCACGATCTGTATAAACATGGAAATATCTACACCACGATCTGTATAAACATGGATATATCTACAGTGCTATCTGTATAAACATGGAAATATCTACAACTCTATCTGTATAAATATGGAAATATCCACACCGGTATCTTTATAAACATGGAAATATCTTCACCACAATCTGTATATACGTGGAAATACCTAACCAGTCGTCTGTATAAACATGGAAATATCTATACCACTATCTGTATAATCATGGAAATATCTACACTGTCATCTGTATAAACATCGAAATATCTGCACAGCCATCTCTATGAACATGGAAATATCTACACCGCTATCTCTATAAACATGGAAACAGTCACACCGCTATCTGTATAAACATGGAAATATTTACACTGCCATCTGTAAAAACAAGGAAATATCTACACAGTCCTCTTTATAAACATGGAAATATCTACACCGCTATCTCTATAAACATCGAAATACCTACACCGCTATCTGTATAAACATGGAAATATCTGCACCGCTATCTGCAAGAATATGGAAATACCTACACTGCCATCTTTATAAAGATGGAAATACCCAAAACGCGAGCAGTATAAATATGGAAATATCTACACCGCTATCTCTATAAACATAGAAATATCTACTCTGCCATCTCTATAAACATGGAAATATCTAAATGGCCATCTGCATAAACATGGAAATATCTACACCACCATCTGTATAAACATGGAAAAATCTTCACCGCTGTCTGTATAAATATGGAAATATCTACACCACTATCTCTGTAAACATGGAAATGTCTACACCGCTATCTGTATAAACATGGAAATATCCTCACGGCTATATTTATAATCATGGAAATCTCTACACCGCCATCTGTATAAACATGGAAATAACTACACAGTCATCTGTATAAACATCGAAATATCTACACCACTATCTGTGGAAAGATGGAAATATCTACCCTGCCGTCTATGTAAACATGGATATATCTACACAGTCATCTCTATAAACATGGAAATATTTACATCGCTATCTGTATAAACTGGGAAATAGCCACACCGCTATCTGTATAAACATGGAAATATCTACAGCGCTATCTGTATAAACATGGAAATATCTACATGGCTATGTCTATAAACATGGAAACATCTACACCGCCATCTGTATAAACATGAAAATAACTACACAGTTATCTGTACAAACATGGAAGTATCTACACCACTATCTGTATAAACATGGAAATATCTACACTGCCAACTGTATAAACATGGAAATATCTACACAGCCATCTCTATAAACATGGAAATATCTACATAGCTATCTGTATAAACGTGGAAATACCCACATCGTTACCTGTATAAACATAGAAATATCTACACCGCTATCTGTATAAACATGGAAATATCTACACCGCAATCTGTATAAACATGGAAATATCTACAACAGCATCTGTGTCAACATGGAAATATCTACACAGCTGTCTGTGTAAACATGCAAATATGTACACCGCTATCTGTGTGAAAATGGAAATATCTACACCACAATCTTTGCAAATATGGAAATATCTACACCTCTATCTCTGTAAACAAACATGGAAATATCTACACCGCTATCCCTATAAACATGGAAATATCTACACCGCTTTGTGTATAAAGATGGAAATTTCCACACGGCCATCTCTATAAACATGGAAGTATCTACACCGCCTTCTCTATAAACAAGGAAATAACTACACCGCCATCTGTATAAACATGGAAATATCTACAATATGATCTCTATAAACATGGAAATATCTACAACACTATCTCTATAAACATGGAAATACCTACACCGCTAACTGTATAAACATGGAAGTATCTACACTGCTATCTGTATAAATTTGGAAATATCTACACCGCTGTCTCCATAAACATGGAAATATCTACACCGCTATCTGTATATACATAGAAATATCTACGCCACTATCTCTGTAAACATGGAAATATCTACACCGCCATCTATATAAACATGGAAATTCCTACACAGTCACCTGTATAAACATGGAAATATCTACACCACCGTCCATATCAGCATAGAAATATCTACACAGCCATCTGTATAAACATGGAAATATCAACACCGCTATCTGTATAAACATGGAAATACCTACAATTCTATCTTTATGCACCTGGAAATATCTACACCGCCTTCCCAACAAACATGGAAATATCAAGACCGCTATCTGTATAAACATGGAAATAACTACACCACTATCTGTGGTAACATGGAAATATCTACACCACAATCTGTATGACGATGGAAATATCTACACCGCTAACTGTATAAAGACGGAAATATCGACACCGCTATCTGTATAAACATGGAAATATCTACACCGCTATCTGTATAAACATGGAAATATCTACACTACTATCTCTATAAACATGGAAATATCAACACCGTCATCTTTATAAACTTGAAAATATCTACACAGTCATCTGTAAAAACATGGAAATATCTACACCACCATCTCTATAAACATGAAAATATCTACACCGCCATCTGTCTACACATGGAAATATCTACACAGGCATCTGTAGAAACATGGAAATGTCTACAACGCTATCTCTGTAAACATGGAAATACCTAAACTGCTATCTCTATAAACATGGAAATATCTACACCGTTATCTCTATATACATGGAAAATCTACACAGCCATCTCTAAAAACATGAAAATATCTACACCGCCATCTCCATAAACACGGAACTATCTACACCGCCATCGGTATAAACATGGAAATACCTACACCACAATCTGTATAAACATGGAAATATCTACACCACGAGCCGTATAGACATGGAAGTATCTACACTGCTATATTTATGAACATGAAAATATCTACACCGCTATCGCTACAAACATGGAAATATCTACACCGTGATCTGTATATACATGGAAATACCTACACAATCATCTGTATAAACATGGAAATATCTGCACCACGATCTATATAAACATGGAAATATCTACATTGCCATTTGTATAAACATGGAAATATCTACACCGCCATGAGTATAAACATGGAAATATCTACATAGTCATCTGTATGAACATGGTAATATGTACACCACCATCTGAATAAACAAGGAAATATCTACACTGCTATCTGTATACACATGGAAATATCTACACTGTCATCTGTATAAAGATGGAAATATCTACATTTTGAGAATTATAAACTTTGAAATATATACACCGCTATCTGTATAAACATGGAAATACCAACACCGCTATCTGTGTAAAAGTGGAAACATCTACACCGCTATCTATACAAACATGGAGATATCTACGCCATCTCTATAAATATGGAAATTTCAACACCGCTCTCTGTATATACATGGAAATATCTACACCGCTATCGGTATAAACATGGAAATATCTACACCGCTATCTGTGTAAACATGGAAATATCTTCACCGCTCTCTGTATAAAGATGGAAATATCTACACCACTATCTGTATAAACATGGAAATATCTACACCGCTATCTCTATAAACATGGAAATATCTACACCACTATCAGTATAAACATGGAAATATCTACACCGCTTTCTGTATAAAGATGGAAATTTCTCCACAGCCATCTCTTCAAACATAGAAATATCTACACCGCCATCTCCATAAACATGGAACTATCTACAGTGCTATCTGTATAAACATGGAAATATCTACACCACGGTCTGTATAAACTTGGAAAAGCATACACCGCTATGTCTATAAACATGGAAATCCTTACACCGCTATCTCTATAAACATGGAAATATCTCCATAGTCATCTGTATAAACACGGAAATATCTACACCACCATCTGTATAAACATGGAAGTATCTACACTGCCATCAGTATAAACATGGAAAGATCTACACCGTCATCTGTATAAACATGGAAATATCTACACAGTGATCTGTATGAATATGGAAATATGTACACCACCAACTGAATAAACACGGAAATATCTACACTGCCATCTGTATAAACACGGAAATATCTACACACCCATCTCTATAAACATGGAAATATCTACATCGCTATCTGTATAAATATGGAGATAGCCACACCGCTATCTGTATAAACATGGTATTGTCTACACCGCTATCTGAATAAACATGGAAATATCTACACCTCTATCTCTGTAAACATGGAAATATCTACACCGCTATCTGTATAAACATGGAAATAACTACACTACTATCTGTATAAACATGGAAATATCTACACCACGATCTGTATAAACATAGATATATCTACACCGCTATCTGTATAAACATGAAATTATCTACACTGCTCTCTGTATAAACATGGAAATATCTACCCCGCTTTCTTTATAAACATGGAAATATCTACACCGCCATCAGTATATACATGGAAATAACTACACAGTCATCTGTATAAACATGGAAATATCTACACTGCCAGCTGTATAAACATGGAAATATATACACAGCCATCTCTATAAACATGGAAATATCTACACCGCTATCTCTGTAAACATGGAAATAGCCACACCGCTATCTGTATAAACCTGGAAATATTTACACTGCCATCTGTAAAAACATGGAAATATCTACACAGTCCTATGTATAAACATGGAAATATCTACACCGCTATCTCTATAAAGATGGAAATACCTACACCACTATCTGCACAAGCATGGAAATATCTACACCTCTATCTGCAAGAACATGGAAATATCTACACAGCCATCTGTATAAATATGGAAATATCTACACCGTGAGCAGTATAAATATGGAAATATCTACACCGCTATCTCTGTAAACATAGAAATATCTATACTGCCATCTCTATAAACAGGGAAATATCTACACGGCCATCTGCATAAACATGGAAATATCTACACCGCCATCTCTACAAACATGGAAATATCTACACCGTTATCTGTATAAATATGCAAATATCTACAACGCTATCTCTGTAAACATGGAAATGTCTACACCGCTATCTGTATAAACATGGAAATATCTACATGGCTATCTCTATAAACATGGAAATATCTACACTACCATGTGTGTAAACATAGAAATAACTTCACAGTCATCTGTATAAACATGGAAATATCTATACCACTATCTCTATAAACATGAAATTACCTACACTGCCATCTATATAAACATGGAAATGTCTACACAGCCATCTCTATAAACATGCAAATATCTACATCGCTCTCTGTATAAACATGGAAATAGCCACACCGCTATCTGTATAAACATGGAAATATCTACACCGCTATCTGTATAAACATGGAAATATCTACACCGCAATCAGAATAAACATGGAAATATCTACAACACTATCTGTGTAAATATGGAAATAACTGCACAGCTGTCTCTGTAAACATGCAAATAGGTACACCGCTCTCTGTGTGAAGATGGAAATATCTACCCCGCAATCTGCGCAAATATGGAAATACCTACACCTCTATCTCTGTAAACATAGAAATATCTACACCACTATCTGTATAAACATGAAAATATCTACACCACTATCTGTATAAACATGGAAATATCTACACCGCTATCTGTATAAACATGGAAATATCTACACCGCTATCTGTATAAATTTTGTAAAATCTACACCGCTATCTTTATAAACATGGAAATATCTACACCACTAACTGTAAAAACATGGAAATATCGACACTGCCATCTGTATAAACATGGAAATATCTACACCGCTATCTGTATAAATCAGGAAATATCTACACCGCTATCTTTATAAACATGGAAATATCTACACCGCCATATATATATATATGGAAATACCTACACAGTCATCACTATAAACATGGAAATATCTACACTGCCATCTGTGTTAACATGGAAATATCTACGCCGCTATCTCTATAAACATGGAAATAACCACATCGCTATCTGTATAAACATGGAAATATTTACACTGCCATCTATAAAAACATTAGAATATCTACACCGTCCTGTGTATGAATATGGAAATATCTTCACCGCTATCTCTATAAACGTGGAAATACCTACACCACTATCTGTATAAACATGGAAATATCTACACCGCTATCTGCAAGAACATGGAAATACCTACACAGTCATCTGTATAAACATGGAAATATCTACATCACTATCTGTATAAACATGGAAATATCTACACTGCCTTCTGTATAAACATGGAAATATCTACACAGCCATCTCTATAAACATGGAAATATCTACACCGCTATCTCTATAAACATGGAAATAGCCACACCGCTACCTGTATAAACATGGAAATATCTACACCGCTATCTGCATGAACATGGAAATAACTTCACTGCCATCTGTATAAACATGGAAATATCTACACCGCGAGCAGCATATGTATGGAAGTATCTGCACCGCTATCTCTATAAATATAGAAATATCTACTCTGTCATAACTATAAACATGGAAATATCTACACCGCCATCTGCATAAACATGGAAATATCTACACCGCCGTCTGTATAAACATGGAAATAACTACGCAGTCAGCTGTATAAAGATGGAAATATCTATACCACTATCTGTAAAAACCTGGAAATATCTACACTGCCATCTGTATAAACATGGAAATATCTACACAGCCATCTGTATAAACATGGAAATATCTACATCGCTATGTGTATAAACATCGAAATCGCCACACCGCTCTCTGTATAAACATGGAAATATCTACACTGCCATCTGTATAAACATGGAAATATCTACATGGCTATCTCTATAAACATGGAAATATCTACACCGCCATCTGTAAAAACATGGAAATAACTACGCAGTCAGCTGTATAAAGAAGGAAATATCTACACCACTATCTGTAAAAACCTGGAAATATCTACACTGCCATCTGTATAAACATGGAAATATCTACACAGCCATCTGTATAAACATGGAAATATCTACATCGCTATGTGTATAAACATGGAAATCGCCACACCGCTATCTGTATAAACATGGAAATATCTACACCGCTATCTGTATAAACATGGAAATATCTGCACCGCTATCTTTATAAACATGGAAATATCTACACCGCAATCTCTATAAACATGGAAATATCTACTACACTATCTGTGTCATCATGGAAATATTTACACAGCTGTCTGTGTAAATATGCGAATATGTACACCGCTATCTGTGTGAAGATGGAAATATCAACACCGCAATCTGTGCAAATATGGAATTATCTACACCTCTATCTCTGTAAACATGGAAATATCTACACCGCTATCTGTATAAACATGGAAATACCTACACCACGATCTGTATAAACATGGATGTAACTACACCGCTATCTGTATAAACATGGAAATATCTACACCGCTATCGGTATAAATATGGAAGTATCTACACCGCTATCGTTATAAACATGGAAATATCTACACCGCCATCTGTATGTACATGGAAATAGCTAAACAGTCGTCTGTATAAACATGGAAATATCTATACCAGTATCTGTATAAACATGGAAATATCTACACTGCCATCTGTATAAACATGGAAATATCTACATAGCCATCTCTATAAACATCGAAATATCTACACCACTCTCTCTATAAACCTGGAAATAGCCACATCGCTATCAGTATAAACATGGAAATATCTACACCGCCATTTGTAAAAACATGGAAATATCTACACACTCATCTGTATAAACATCGAAATATCTGCACCGCTATCTCTATAAACATGGAAATATCTATACCGCTAATCTGTATAAACATGGAAATATCTACACCGCTGTCTGCATGAACATGGAAATACCTACACTGCCTTCTGTATAAGGATGGAAATATCTACACCGCGAGCAGTATAAATATGGATATATCTACACTGTTATCTCTATAAACATAGAAATATCTACACTGCCATCTCTATAAACATGGAAATATCTACACCGCCATCTGCATAAACATGGAAGTATCTACACCGCCATCTGTATAAACATGGAAATATCTACACCGCTATCTGTATAAATATGCAAATATCTACACCGCTATCTCTATAAGCATGGAAATTTCTACACCGCTATCTGTATAAACATGGAAATATCTACATGGCTATCTCTATAAACATGGAAATATCTAAGCCAACATCTGTATAAACATGGGAATAACTACACAGTCATCTGTATAAACATGGAAATATCTACACCACTATCTGTATAAACATGGAAATATCTACATGGCGATCTGTATAAACATGGAAATATCTACACAGCCATCTCTATAAACATGGAAATATCTACATCGCTATCTGTATAAACATGGACATAGCCACACTGCTATCTGTACTAACATGGAAATATCTACAACGCCATCTGTATAAACATGGAAATATCTACACTGGTATCTGTATAAATATGGAAATATCTACACACCCATCTCTATAAACATGGAAATGTCTACATCGCTATCTGTATAAAAATGGAAGAAGCCACACCGCTATCTGTATAAACATGGAAATATTTACACCGCTATCTGTATAAACATGGAAATATCTACACCGCTCTCTTTATAAACATGGAAATATCTACACCGCTCTGTTTATAAACATGGAAATATCTACACCACAATCTGTACAAACATGGAAATATCTACAGCACTATCTGTGTCAACATGGAAATATCTACACAGCTGTCTGTGTAAACATGCAAATATGTACACCGCTATCTGTGTGAAGATGGAAATATCTACACCGCAATTTGTGCAAATATGGAAATATCTTCACCTCTATCTCTGTAAACATGGAAATCTCTACACCGCTATCTGTATAAACAAGGAAATATCTACACCACGATCTGTATAAACATGGAAATATCTACACCACGATCTGTATAAACATGGATATATCTACAGTGCTATCTGTATAAACATGGAAATATCTACAACTCTATCTGTATAAATATGGAAATATCCACACCGCTATCTTTATAAACATGGAAATATCTTCACCACAATCTGTATATACGTGGAAATACCTAACCAGTCGTCTGTATAAACATGGAAATATCTATACCACTATCTGTATAATCATGGAAATATCTACACTGTCATCTGTATAAACATCGAAATATCTGCACAGCCATCTCTATGAACATGGAAATATCTACACCGCTATCTCTATAAACATGGAAACAGTCACACCGCTATCTGTATAAACATGGAAATATTTACACTGCCATCTGTAAAAACAAGGAAATATCTACACAGTCCTCTTTATAAACATGGAAATATCTACACCGCTATCTCTATAAACATCGAAATACCTACACCGCTATCTGTATAAACATGGAAATATCTGCACCGCTATCTGCAAGAATATGGAAATACCTACACTGCCATCTTTATAAAGATGGAAATACCCAAAACGCGAGCAGTATAAATATGGAAATATCTACACCGCTATCTCTATAAACATAGAAATATCTACTCTGCCATCTCTATAAACATGGAAATATCTAAATGGCCATCTGCATAAACATGGAAATATCTACACCACCATCTGTATAAACATGGAAAAATCTTCACCGCTGTCTGTATAAATATGGAAATATCTACACCACTATCTCTGTAAACATGGAAATGTCTACACCGCTATCTGTATAAACATGGAAATATCCTCACGGCTATATTTATAATCATGGAAATCTCTACACCGCCATCTGTATAAACATGGAAATAACTACACAGTCATCTGTATAAACATCGAAATATCTACACCACTATCTGTGGAAAGATGGAAATATCTACCCTGCCGTCTATGTAAACATGGATATATCTACACAGTCATCTCTATAAACATGGAAATATTTACATCGCTATCTGTATAAACTGGGAAATAGCCACACCGCTATCTGTATAAACATGGAAATATCTACAGCGCTATCTGTATAAACATGGAAATATCTACATGGCTATGTCTATAAACATGGAAACATCTACACCGCCATCTGTATAAACATGAAAATAACTACACAGTTATCTGTACAAACATGGAAGTATCTACACCACTATCTGTATAAACATGGAAATATCTACACTGCCAACTGTATAAACATGGAAATATCTACACAGCCATCTCTATAAACATGGAAATATCTACATAGCTATCTGTATAAACGTGGAAATACCCACATCGTTACCTGTATAAACATAGAAATATCTACACCGCTATCTGTATAAACATGGAAATATCTACACCGCAATCTGTATAAACATGGAAATATCTACAACAGCATCTGTGTCAACATGGAAATATCTACACAGCTGTCTGTGTAAACATGCAAATATGTACACCGCTATCTGTGTGAAAATGGAAATATCTACACCACAATCTTTGCAAATATGGAAATATCTACACCTCTATCTCTGTAAACAAACATGGAAATATCTACACCGCTATCCCTATAAACATGGAAATATCTACACCGCTTTGTGTATAAAGATGGAAATTTCCACACGGCCATCTCTATAAACATGGAAGTATCTACACCGCCTTCTCTATAAACAAGGAAATAACTACACCGCCATCTGTATAAACATGGAAATATCTACAATATGATCTCTATAAACATGGAAATATCTACAACACTATCTCTATAAACATGGAAATACCTACACCGCTAACTGTATAAACATGGAAGTATCTACACTGCTATCTGTATAAATTTGGAAATATCTACACCGCTGTCTCCATAAACATGGAAATATCTACACCGCTATCTGTATATACATAGAAATATCTACGCCACTATCTCTGTAAACATGGAAATATCTACACCGCCATCTATATAAACATGGAAATTCCTACACAGTCACCTGTATAAACATGGAAATATCTACACCACCGTCCATATCAGCATA
Organism: Pan troglodytes; assembly: GCF_028858775.2. NCBI lineage: Eukaryota > Metazoa > Chordata > Mammalia > Primates > Hominidae > Pan > Pan troglodytes. Next base: position 3,042,948 of record NC_086015.1, read on the forward strand.
GAAATATCTACACAGCCATCTGTATAAACATGGAAATATCAACACCGCTATCTGTATAAACATGGAAATACCTACAATTCTATCTTTATGCACCTGGAAATATCTACACCGCCTTCCCAACAAACATGGAAATATCAAGACCGCTATCTGTATAAACATGGAAATAACTACACCACTATCTGTGGTAACATGGAAATATCTACACCACAATCTGTATGACGATGGAAATATCTACACCGCTAACTGTATAAAGACGGAAATATCGACACCGCTATCTGTATAAACATGGAAATATCTACACCGCTATCTGTATAAACATGGAAATATCTACACTACTATCTCTATAAACATGGAAATATCAACACCGTCATCTTTATAAACTTGAAAATATCTACACAGTCATCTGTAAAAACATGGAAATATCTACACCACCATCTCTATAAACATGAAAATATCTACACCGCCATCTGTCTACACATGGAAATATCTACACAGGCATCTGTAGAAACATGGAAATGTCTACAACGCTATCTCTGTAAACATGGAAATACCTAAACTGCTATCTCTATAAACATGGAAATATCTACACCGTTATCTCTATATACATGGAAAATCTACACAGCCATCTCTAAAAACATGAAAATATCTACACCGCCATCTCCATAAACACGGAACTATCTACACCGCCATCGGTATAAACATGGAAATACCTACACCACAATCTGTATAAACATGGAAATATCTACACCACGAGCCGTATAGACATGGAAGTATCTACACTGCTATATTTATGAACATGAAAATATCTACACCGCTATCGCTACAAACATGGAAATATCTACACCGTGATCTGTATATACATGGAAATACCTACACAATCATCTGTATAAACATGGAAATATCTGCACCACGATCTATATAAACATGGAAATATCTACATTGCCATTTGTATAAACATGGAAATATCTACACCGCCATGAGTATAAACATGGAAATATCTACATAGTCATCTGTATGAACATGGTAATATGTACACCACCATCTGAATAAACAAGGAAATATCTACACTGCTATCTGTATACACATGGAAATATCTACACTGTCATCTGTATAAAGATGGAAATATCTACATTTTGAGAATTATAAACTTTGAAATATATACACCGCTATCTGTATAAACATGGAAATACCAACACCGCTATCTGTGTAAAAGTGGAAACATCTACACCGCTATCTATACAAACATGGAGATATCTACGCCATCTCTATAAATATGGAAATTTCAACACCGCTCTCTGTATATACATGGAAATATCTACACCGCTATCGGTATAAACATGGAAATATCTACACCGCTATCTGTGTAAACATGGAAATATCTTCACCGCTCTCTGTATAAAGATGGAAATATCTACACCACTATCTGTATAAACATGGAAATATCTACACCGCTATCTCTATAAACATGGAAATATCTACACCACTATCAGTATAAACATGGAAATATCTACACCGCTTTCTGTATAAAGATGGAAATTTCTCCACAGCCATCTCTTCAAACATAGAAATATCTACACCGCCATCTCCATAAACATGGAACTATCTACAGTGCTATCTGTATAAACATGGAAATATCTACACCACGGTCTGTATGAACTTGGAAAAGCATACACCGCTATGTCTATAAACATGGAAATCCTTACACCGCTATCTCTATAAACATGGAAATATCTCCATAGTCATCTGTATAAACACGGAAATATCTACACCACCATCTGTATAAACATGGAAGTATCTACACTGCCATCAGTATAAACATGGAAAGATCTACACCGTCATCTGTATAAACATGGAAATATCTACACAGTGATCTGTATGAATATGGAAATATGTACACCACCAACTGAATAAACACGGAAATATCTACACTGCCATCTGTATAAACACGGAAATATCTACACACCCATCTCTATAAACATGGAAATATCTACATCGCTATCTGTATAAATATGGAGATAGCCACACCGCTATCTGTATAAACATGGTATTGTCTACACCGCTATCTGAATAAACATGGAAATATCTACACCTCTATCTCTGTAAACATGGAAATATCTACACCGCTATCTGTATAAACATGGAAATAACTACACTACTATCTGTATAAACATGGAAATATCTACACCACGATCTGTATAAACATAGATATATCTACACCGCTATCTGTATAAACATGAAATTATCTACACTGCTCTCTGTATAAACATGGAAATATCTACCCCGCTTTCTTTATAAACATGGAAATATCTACACCGCCATCAGTATATACATGGAAATAACTACACAGTCATCTGTATAAACATGGAAATATCTACACTGCCAGCTGTATAAACATGGAAATATATACACAGCCATCTCTATAAACATGGAAATATCTACACCGCTATCTCTGTAAACATGGAAATAGCCACACCGCTATCTGTATAAACCTGGAAATATTTACACTGCCATCTGTAAAAACATGGAAATATCTACACAGTCCTATGTATAAACATGGAAATATCTACACCGCTATCTCTATAAAGATGGAAATACCTACACCACTATCTGCACAAGCATGGAAATATCTACACCTCTATCTGCAAGAACATGGAAATATCTACACAGCCATCTGTATAAATATGGAAATATCTACACCGTGAGCAGTATAAATATGGAAATATCTACACCGCTATCTCTGTAAACATAGAAATATCTATACTGCCATCTCTATAAACAGGGAAATATCTACACGGCCATCTGCATAAACATGGAAATATCTACACCGCCATCTCTACAAACATGGAAATATCTACACCGTTATCTGTATAAATATGCAAATATCTACAACGCTATCTCTGTAAACATGGAAATGTCTACACCGCTATCTGTATAAACATGGAAATATCTACATGGCTATCTCTATAAACATGGAAATATCTACACTACCATGTGTGTAAACATAGAAATAACTTCACAGTCATCTGTATAAACATGGAAATATCTATACCACTATCTCTATAAACATGAAATTACCTACACTGCCATCTATATAAACATGGAAATGTCTACACAGCCATCTCTATAAACATGCAAATATCTACATCGCTCTCTGTATAAACATGGAAATAGCCACACCGCTATCTGTATAAACATGGAAATATCTACACCGCTATCTGTATAAACATGGAAATATCTACACCGCAATCAGAATAAACATGGAAATATCTACAACACTATCTGTGTAAATATGGAAATAACTGCACAGCTGTCTCTGTAAACATGCAAATAGGTACACCGCTCTCTGTGTGAAGATGGAAATATCTACCCCGCAATCTGCGCAAATATGGAAATACCTACACCTCTATCTCTGTAAACATGGAAATATCTACACCACTATCTGTATAAACATGAAAATATCTACACCACTATCTGTATAAACATGGAAATATCTACACCGCTATCTGTATAAACATGGAAATATCTACACCGCTATCTGTATAAATTTTGTAAAATCTACACCGCTATCTTTATAAACATGGAAATATCTACACCACTAACTGTAAAAACATGGAAATATCGACACTGCCATCTGTATAAACATGGAAATATCTACACAGCCATCTCTATAAACATGGAACTATCTACAATGCTATCTGTATAAACATGGAAATATCTACAACACAGTCTGTATTAACACGGAAAAGTATACACCGCTATGTTTGTAAACATGGAAATACTTACACCGCTTTCTCTATAAACATGTAAATATCTCCACAGTCATCTGTATAAACACGGAAATATCTACACCACCATCTGTATAAACATGGAAGTATCTACACTGCCATCAGTATAAATATGGAAATATCTACACCGCCATCTGTATAAACATGGAAATATCTACACAGTCATCTCTATGAACATGGAAATATGTACACCACCAACTGAATAAACACGGAAATATCTACACTGCCATCTCTATACACATGGAAATATATACACTGCCATCCGCATAAAGATAGATATATCTACACCTTGAGATGTATAAACATGGAAATATCTACACCGCTAACTATATAAATGTGGAAATATCTACAATGCTATCTGTAGATATGTGGAAATATCTACACTGTTATCTGTATAAACGTGGAAATATCTACACCGCGATCTGTATAAACATGGAAATATCTACACCGCTTTCTCTATAAACATGGAAATACCTACACCGCTATCTGTATAAACATGGAAATATCTACAACGCTCTCTGTGTAAACATGGAAATATCTTCACCGCTATCTGTGTAAACATGGAAATATCTACACTGCTATCTGTGTAAAGATGGAAATACCTCCATCGCTATCTGTGTAAAGATGGAAATACCTACACAGCCACTTGTGTAAACATGGAAATATCTACAACACCGTCTGAATAAACTTGGAAATATGTACACTGCCATCTGTATAAACAGGGAAATGTCTTCAGCGCCGTCTGTATAAACATGGAAATATCTACACCGCCATCTGTATAAACATGGAAATATCTACACCGCCACCTACATAAACAAGGAAACATCTAAACCGCCATCTATATAAACATGGAAATATCTACACCGCCATCTGTTTAAACATGGAAATGTCTACACTGCCATCTATAGAAAGATGGAATTATCTACACAGCAGTGTGTATAAACATGGAAATACCTACACAGCTCTCTGTATGAACATGGAATTATCAACAACGCCATCTGAATAAACATGGAAGTATCAACACCGCCATCTGTATAAACATGGAAATATCCACACAGCTATGTGTATAAACATGGAAATATCTACACCGCTATCTGTGTAAACATGGAAATATCTACACTGCTATCTATGTAAAGATGGAAATATCTACACCGCTATCTGTGTAAAGATGGAAATGTCTACAATGATATCTGTGTACACATGGAAATATCTACTCCACCCTCGGTATAAACATGGAAATATCTACACCGCACTCTCTATAAACATGGATACATCTACACTGCCATCTGTATAAACATGGAAATCTCTACATTGCTTCATGTATAAACATGGAAATAACTGCACCGCTATCTGCATAAACATGGAAATATCTACAATGCCATCTGTATAAAGATGGAAATATCTACACCGCTATGTCTATAAACATGGAAATATCTACACCGCTATCTCAATAAATATGGAAATATCTACAACGCTATCTCTATAAACATAGAAATGTCTAGACCGCTATCTGTATCAGCATGGAAACATCTACACCGCTATCTCTATAAACATGGACATATCTACACTGCCATCTGTAGAAAGATGGAAATATCTACAGCGCGATTCATATAAACATGGAAATATCTACACTGCTATCTGTATAAACAAGGAAATATCTAAACCGCTATCTCTATAAACATGTAAATATCTACAGCGTTATCTGTATAAACATGGAAACATCTACATCGCTATCTTTATAAACATGGAAATATCTACACCACGATCTGTATAAATATGGAAATATGTACACTGCCCTCTGTATAAACATGGAAACAACAACACTGCTATCTGTACAAACATGGAAATATTTACACTTCTATCTGTATAAATATGGAAATACCTACACCGATATCTCCATAAACATAGAAAGACCTACACCGCTATCTCTATAAACATGAAAATTTCTACACCGCTATCTCTATAAACATGGAAATATCTACACTACCATCTGTATAAACATGGAAATATCTACACCGCTATCTGTATAAACATGGAAATATCTACACCGCTATCTGTATAAATGTGGAAATATCTACAACGCTGTCTGTATACACGTGGAAATATCTACACCGCTATCTGTATAAACGTGGAAATATCTTCACGGCTATCTGTATAAACGTGGAAATATCTTCACCGCTATCTGTATAAACATGAAAATATCTCCACCACTATCTGAATAAACATGGAAATATCTGCACCGCTATCTCTGTAAACATGGAAATACCTACACCGCTTTCTGCATACACATGGAAATATCTACAATGCTCTCTGTGTAAACACGGAAATATCTACACCGCCGTTTACTCATGGAAATATCTACACCGGTATCTGTGTAAAAATGGAAATATCTACACCCCTATCTGTGTAAAGGTGGAAATATCTACACAGCCATTTTTGTAAACATGGAAATATCTACACCACACTCTGTATAAACTTGGAAATATCTACACAGCCATCTGTATAAACATGGAATTATCTACACCGCCATTTGTATAAACATGGAAATAACACCGTTATCTGCATAAACATGGAAATTTCGACACCGCCATCTTTATAAACATGGAAATATCTACAGTACAATCTGTATAAACATGGAAAAATGTACACCGCTATCTGTATAAACATGGAAATATCTACACCGCTATCTGTATATATGGAAGTATCTACACCGCGTTCTCTATAAACATGCAAATATCTACACCATCATCTGTATAAACATGGAAATATCTGCACAGTCATCTGTATCAACATGGAAATATCTATACCACTATCTCTATAAACATGGAATTCTCTACAGTGCCATCAGTATTCATATGGAAATGCCTACACGGCAATCTGTAGAAACATGGAAATATCTACACCGCTATATCTATATACATGGACATACCTACACCGCTGTCTCTATAAACGTGGAAATATCTACACTGCTATTTCTATAAACATGGAAATATCGACACCGCTATCTCTGTAAGCATGAAAATATCTACAATGCCATCTCCATAAACATGGAACTATCTAAACCGCCATCTGTATAAGCTTGGAAATACCTACACCGCTATCTGTATAAACATGGAAATATCAAAACTGCCATCTCTATAAAGATGGAAATATCTCCACCACGAGCCGTATTAACATGGAAATACATAAACCGTTAACTGTATAAACATGGAAATATCTACACAACTATCAGTATAAACTTGGAAATACCTATACAGCGATCTGTATAAAAATGGAAATATCTTCACTGCTATCTGTATAAACATGGAAATATCTACACAACCATCTGTATATACATGGAAACATCTACACAGCCATCTGTATAAACATGGAAATATCTACAACACTATCTGTATAAATATGGAAATATCTACACCACTATCTCTACAAATATGGAATCATCTACACCGCTATCTATATAAACATGGAAATATCTACACCGCTATCTCTGTCAACATGGAAATATATACACTGCCATCTGCATAAACGTGGAAATATCTTCACCGCAATCTGTATAAACATGGAAATATCTACACCGATATGTGTATAAACGTGGAATTATCTACACCGCTATCTCTATAAACATGGAAATATCTACAACTCTATCCCTATAAACATGGTAATATCTACACCGCTTTCTGTACAAACATTTAAATTTCTACACCGCCATTTCTATACACATGGAAATATCCACACCGCCATCTCTATAAACATGGGAATATCTACACTGCCATCCGTATAAACATGGAAATATCTACAATGCCATCTGTATAAACATGGAAATATCTACACAGCCATCTCTATAAACATGGAAATATCTCCACTGCTATTTGTGTAAACATGCAAATATCTACACCACGATCTGTATAAACATGGAAACGTCTACACCGCTATCTGTATAAACTTGGAAATGTCTACACCGCTATGTGTATAAACATGGAAATATCTACACCGCTATCTGTATAAACATTTGAAACATCAACACGACGGTCTGTATTAACATGGAAATATCTGCACCGCTATCTGTATAAACATGGAAATATCTACACCTCTATCTGTATAAACACGAAAATATCTACACCGCTATGTGTAAAAACATGGAAATATCTACGCCACCATCTGTTTTAATAACGAAATATCTACACCTCTATCTGTATAAACCTGGAAATATCTACACCACGATCTGTGTAAACATGGAAATGTCTACACCGCCATCTGTATAAACATGGAAATATCTACACCGCTATCTCCATAAACCTGGAAATATGTACACCGTCATCTGTATAAACATGGAAATATCTACACCGTTATCTGTATAAACATGGAAATACCTTCACCGCTATCTGTATAAATATGGAAATAGCTACACTGCTATCTCTATAAACATTGTAATATCTATACCGCTATCTGTATAAACATGGAAATATCTACACCGTTATCTTTATACACCTGTAAATATCTACGCCGCCATCGGTAGAAACATGGAAATATCTACACAGTCATCGGTATAAACATGGAAATATCTACACCACCATGTGTAAAATCATGGAAATATTTACACTGCCATCTGAATACACTTGAAAATATCTACACTGCCATCTCCATAAACATGGAACTATTTACAACGCCATCTGTATAAACATGGAAATGTCTACACCGCCAGCTGTGTACACTTGGAAATATCTACACTTCCATCTGTATAAAGATTGAAATATCTACACCAAGAGCTGTACAAACATGGAAATATCCACACTGCTATCTGTATAAACATGGAAATACCAACACCACTATCTATACAAACATGGAAATATCTACTCCGCTTTCTGTATAAACATGTAAATATCTACACCATTATCTCTATAAACATGGAAATATCTACACCGCCATCTGTATATACATGGAAATACCTACACAGTCATCTGTATAAACATGGAAATATCTACAACACTGTGTCATCATGGAAATATCTACACAGCTATCTGTGTAAACGTGCAAATATGTACACCGCTATCTGTTTGAAGATGGAAATATCTACACCGCAATCTGCGCAAATATGGAAATATCTACACCTCTATCTCTGTAAACATGGAAATATCTACACCGCTATCTGTATAAACATGGAAATATTTACACCACTATCTGTATAATCATGGAAATATCTACACCACGGTTTGTATAAACATGGTTATATCTAAACTGCAATCTGTATAAACATGGAAATATCTACAGCACTATCTCTATAAACATGTAAATATCTACACCGCTATCTATATAAACATGGAAATACCTACACCGCTCTCTGTATAAACATGGAAATATCTACACCGCTATCTGCAAGAATATGGAAATATCTACACTGCCATCTGTATAAAGATGGAAATATCTACACCGTGAGCAGTATAAATATGGAAATATCTACACCGCTATCTCTATAATCATGGAAATATCTACACAGCCATCTCTATAAACATGGAAATATCTAAACGGCCATCTGCATAAACATGGAAATATGTACACCACCATCTGTATAAACATGGAAATATCTACACCGCTATCTGGATAAATATGGAAATATCTACACCGCTATCTCTGTAAACATGGAAATGTCTACACCGCTATCTGTACAAACATGGAAATATCTACATGCCTATCTCTGTAAACATGGAAATACCTACACCACCGTCTGTATAAACATGGAAATAACTACTCAGTCATCTGTATAAACATGGAAATAACTACACCACTATCTCTATAAACGTGGAAATATCTACACTGCCATCTGCACAAACATGGAAATATCTACACAGTCATCTCTATAAACATGCAAATATCTACATCGCTATCTGTATAAACATGGAAATAGCCACACCGCTATCTGTATAAACATGGCAATATCTACATCGCTATCTGTATAAACATGGAAATATCTACACAGCTATCTGTATAAACATGGAAATATCTACACTGCAATCTGTATAAAGATGGAAATGTCTACAACACTATCTGTGTAAACATGGAAATATCTACACAGCTGTCTGTGTAAACCTGCAAATATGTACACCGGTATCTGTGTGAAGATGGAAATATCTACAGTGCAATCTGTGCAAATATGGAAATACCTACACCTCTATCTCTGTAAACATGGAAATATCTACACCGCTATCTGTATAAACATGGAAATATCTACACAGCCATCTCTACCAACATGGAAATATCTACACCGCTATCTCTATGAACATGGAAATAGCCACACCGCTACCAGTATAAACATGGAAATATCTACACCGCCATCTGTAAAAACATGGAAATATCTACACAGTCTTCAGTATAAAGTTAGAAATATCTACACCGCAATCATTTTAAACATGGAAATATCTACACCGCTATCTGTATAAACATGGAAATATCTACACGGCTATCTGCATGAACATGGAAATATCTACACCGCCATCTGTCTAAACATGGAAATATCCACACTGCTATCTGTATAAATATGGAAATATCTACACAACTATCTCTATAAACATGGAAATGCCTTCACCGATATCTGTATAAACATGGAAATATCTACATGGCTATCTTTATAAACATGGAAATATATACACAGCCATCTGAATAAACATGGAAATAACTACACAGTCATCTCTATAAACATGGAAATATCTACACCACTATCTGTAAAAACATGGAAAGATCGACACTGCCATCTTTATAAACATGGAAATATCTACACAGCCATCTCTATAAACATGGAAGTATCTACATCGCTATCTGTATAAACATGGAAATAGCCACACCGCTATCTGTATAAACTTGGAAATATCAATACTGCTCTCTGTATAAACATGGATATATGTACACCGCAATCTGTATAAACATGGAAATACCTACAACACTATCTGTGTCAACATGGAAATATCTACACAGCTGTCTGTGTAAACATGCAAATATGTACACCGCTATCTGTGTGAAGATGGAAATATCTACACCGAAATCTGTGCAAATATGGAAATACCTACACCTCTATCTCTGTAAACATGGAAATATCTACACCGCTATCTGTATAAACATGGAAATATCTACACCACTATCTGTATAAACATGGAAATATCTACACCGCGATCTGTATCAACATGGATATATCTACAACGCTATCTGAATCAACATGGAAATATCTACACCGCTATCTGTATAAATATGGAAAAATCTACACCGCTATCTTTATAAACATGGAAATATCTACACCGCCATCTGTATATACATGGAAATACCTACACAGTCATCTCTATAAACATGGAAATATCTATACCACTATCTGTATAAACATGGAAATATCTACACTGCCATCTGTATAAACATGGAAATATCTACACAGCCATCTCCATAAACGTGGAAATATCTACACCGCTATCTCTATAAACATGGAAAAAGCCACACCGCTACCTGTAAAAACATGGAAATATCTACACTGCCATCTGTAAAAACATGGAAATATCTACACAGTCCTCTGTATAAACATGGAAATACCTACACCGCTGTCTCTATAAACATCAAAATATCTACACCGCTATCTGTATAAACATGGAAATATCTACACCGCTATCTGCAACAATATGGAAATATCTATACTGCCGTCTTTATAAAGATGGAAATACCAACAACGCGAGCAGTATAAATATGGAAATATCTACACCGCTATCTCTATAAACATAGAAATATCTACTCTGTCATCTCTATAAACATGGAAATATCTAAACGGCCCTCTGCAAAAACATGGAAATATCTACACCACCATCTGTATAAATATGGAAATATCTACACCGCTATCTCTGTAAACCTGGAAATGTCTACACCCATATCTGTATAAACATGGAAATATCTGCATGGCTATGTTTATAACCATGGAAATCTCTACACCGCCATCTGTATAAACATGGAAATAACTACAAACTCATATGTATAAACTTGGAAATATCTACACCACTATCTGTGTAAAGATGGAAATATCTACACTGCCATCTTTATAAACATGGATATATCTACACAGTCATCTCTATAAACATGGAAATATATACATCGCTGTCTGTATAAACATGCAAATAGCCACACCGCTATCTGTATAAACATGGTATTACCTACACCGCTATCTGAATAAACATGGAAATATCTACACCGCTATCTGTATAAACATGGAAATATCTACACTGCAATCTGTATAAACATGGAAATATCTACAACACTATCTGTGTCAACATGGAAATATCTACACAGCTGTCTCTGTAAACATGCAAATATGTACACAGCTATCTGTGTGAAGATGGAAATATCTACACAGCAATCTGTGCAAATATGGAAATATCTACACCTCTATCTCTGTAAACATGGAAATATCTACACCGCTATCTGTATAAACATGGAAATATCTACATGGCTATCTCTGTAAACATGGAAATATCTACACCACTATCTGTATAAACATGGATATATCTACACCACTATCTGTATAAACATGGATATATCTACACCGCTATCTGTATAAATATGGAATTATCTACACCGCTATCTTTATAAACATGGAAATATCTTCATCGCCATCTGTATATACATGGAAATACCTACACAGTCATCTGTATAAACATGGAAATATCTATACCACTATATGTATAAACATGGAAATATCTACACTGCCATCTGTATACACATGGAAATATCTACACTGCCATCTCTATAAACATGGAAATATCTACAACGCTATCTCTATAAACATGGAAATAGCCACACCGCTACCTGTATAAACATGGAAATATCTACACCGCCATCTGTAAAAACAAGGAAATATCTACACAGTCATCTGTATAAACATGAAAATATCTACACCGCTATCTCTATAAACATGGAAATACCTACACCGCTATCTGTATAAACATGGATATATCTACACCGCTATCTGCATGAACATGGAAATAACTACACTTCCATCTGGACAAAGATGGAAATGACTACACCGGGAGCTGTATAATTATGGAAGTATCTACACCGCTATCTCTATAAACAAAGAAATATCTTCTCTGCCGTCTATATAAACATGGAAATATCTACACAGCCATCTGCATAAACATGGAAATATCTACACCGCCATCTATATAAACATGGAAATGTCTACACCGCTATCTGCATAAACATGGAAATATCTACATGGCTATCTCTATAAACATGAAAATATATACACCGCCATCTGTATAAACATGGAAATAACTACACAGTCATCTGTATAAACATGGAAATATCTACACCACTATCTGTAAAATCATGGAAATATCGACACTGCCATCTTTATAAACATGGAAATATCTACACAGCCATCTCTATAAACATGGAAATATCTACATCGCTATCTGTATAAACATGGAAATAGCCACACCGCTATCTGTGTCAACATGGAAATATCTACACAGCTGTCTGTGTAAACTTGCAAATATGTACACCGCTATCTGTGTGTACATATTGGAAATATGGAAATATCTACACCACGAGCAGTATAAGTATGGAATTACCTACACCGCTATCTCTATAAACAAAGAAATATCTACTCTGCCATCTCTATGAACATGGAAATATCTACACCGCCATCTGCATAAACATGGAAATATCTTCACCGCCATCTGTATAAACATGGAAATATGTACACCATGATCAATATAAACATGGATATATCTACACAGCTATCTGTATTAACATGCAAATATCTACACCGCTATCTGTATTAATATGGAAATATATACGCAGCCATCTCTATATACATGGAAACAACTACATCGCTATCTCTATAAACATGGAAATAGCCACACCGCTATCTGTGTAAACATGGAAATATTTACACTGCCATCTGTAAATACCTGGAAATATCTACACAGTCCTCTTTATAAACATGGAAATATCTACACCGCTATCTCTGTAAACATGGAAATACCTACACAGCTATCTGTATAAACATGGAAATATCTACACCGCTATCTGCAAGAACATGGAAATATCTACATTGCAATCTGTATAAAGATGGAAATATCTACTCGGCGAGCAGTATAAATATGGAAATATCTACACCGCTATCTCTATAAACATAGAAATATCTACACCACGATCTCTATAAACATGGAAATATTTACACGGCCATCTGCATAAACATGGAAATATCTACACCACAATCTGTATAATCATGGAAATGTCTTCACCGCTATCTGTATAAACATGGAAATATCTTCATGGCTATCTCTATAAACATGGAAATATCTACACCGCCATCTCTATAAACATGGAAATAACTACACTTTCATCTGTATAAACATGGAAATATCTACACCACTATCTGTAAAGACATGGAAAGATCGACACTGCCATCTGTATAAACATGGAAATATATACACAGCCATCTCTATAAACATGGAAATATCTACACCGCTATCTGTATAAACATAGACATAGCCACAGCGCTACCTGTATAAACATGGAAATATTTACACCGCCCTCTGTAAAAACATGGAAATATCTGCAGTCATCTGTATAAACATGGAAATAACTACTCAGCTATCTGCATAAACATGGAAATATCTACACCGCTATCTGCATGATCAAGGAAATAACTACACTGCCATCTGTAAAAAGATGGAAATATCTACACTGCGAACAGTATAAGTATGGAGGTATCTACACCACTATCTCTATAAACAAAGAAATACCTATTTTGCCATCTCTATAAACATGGAAATATTTACAGAGCCATCTGCATAAACATGGAAATATCTACACCGCCATCTGTATAAATATGGAAATATCTACACCGCTATCTCTATAAACATGGAAATATCTACACCGCTATCTGTAGAAACATGGAAATATCTACATGGCTATCTCTGTAAACATGGAAATATCTACACCGCCATCTGTATAAACATGGAATTAACTACACAGTCATCTGTATAAACATGGAAATATCTACAACACTATCTGTAAACATATGGAAATATCGACACTGCCATCTGTATAAACATGGAAATATCTACACAGCCATCTCTATAAACATGGAAATATCTACATCGCTATCTGTATAAACATGGAAATAGCCACACCGCTATCTGTATCAACATGGAAATATCTACACCGCTATCTGTATAAACATGGAAATATCTACACCGCTATCTGTATAAACATGGAAATATCTACACCGCAATCTGTATAAACATGGAAATATCTACAACACTATCTGTGACATCATGGAAATATCTACACAGCTGTCTGTGTAAACCTGCAAATATGTACACCGCTATGTGTGTGAAGATGGAAATATTTACGCTGCAATCTGTGCAAATATGGAAATACCTACACCTCTATCTCTGTAAACATGGAAATATCTCCACCGCTATCTGTATAAACATGGAAATATCTACACAGCCATCTCTACAAACATGTAAATATCTACACCGCTATCTCTATAAACATGGAAATAGCCACACCGATACCAGCATAAACATGGAAATATCTACACCACCATCTGTAAAAACATGGAAATATCTACACAGTCATCTGTATAAAGTTGGAAATATCTACACCGCAGTCACTATAAACATGGAAATACATACACCGCTATCTGTATAAACATGGAAATATCTACACCACCATCCATATCAGCATGGAAATATCTACACAGCCGTCTGTATAAACATGGAAATATCAACACCGCTATCTGTATAAACATGGAAAAACCTACAATTCTATCTTTATGCACCTGGAAATATCTACACCGCTATCTGTATAAACATGAAAATATCTACACAGCTCTCTGTGTAAACATGGAAACATCTACATGGCTATCTGTATAAAGATGGAAATATCTACACCGCAATCTGTATAAAGATGGAAATATCTACACCGCTATCTGTATAAACATGGAAATATCTGCACCGCTATCTGCATATACATGGAAATGTCTACATTGCTATCTGTATAAACATGGAAATATCTACAAAGCTTCCTGTGTAAACATGGAAATATCTACACCGCTATCTGTGAAAACATGGAAATATCTACTCCGCTATCTCTGTAAACCTGGAAGTATCTACACCGTTATCTGTATAAACGTGGAAATTTCTACACCACCCTCTGTACAAACATGGAAATATCTACACCGCCATCTGTATAAACATGGAAATACCTACACCACCATCTGTATAAACATGGAAATATCTACAACGCTATCCCAACAAACATGGAAATATCAAGACCGCTATCTGTATAAACATGGAAATAATTACACCACTATCTGTGTTAAGATGGAAATATCTACACCGCTATCTGTATAAAGACGGAAATATCTACACCGCGATCTGTATAAACATGGAAATGTCTACACCGCTATCTGTATAAACATGGAAATATCTACACTGCTATCTCTATAAACATGGAAATATCAACACCGTCATCTTTATAAACATGAAAGTATCTACACAGTCATCTGTATAAACATGGAAATATCTACACCACCATCTCTATAAACATGAAAATACCTACACCGCCATCTGTCTACACATGGAAATATCTACACAGGCATCTGTAGAAACATGGAAATGTCTACAACGCTATCTCTGTAAACATGGAAATACCTACACTGCTATCTCTATAAACATGGAAATATCTACACCGCTATCTGTAAAAATATGGAAATATCTACACCGCTATCTTTATAAACATGGAAATATCTTCACCACCATCTGTATATACATGGAAATACCTAACCAGTCGTCTGTATAAACATGGAAATATCTATAACACTATCTGTATAAACATGGAAATATCTACACTGCCATCTGTGTAAACATGGAAATATCTACACAGCCATCTCTATAAACATGGAAATATATACACCGCTATCTCCATAAACATGGAAATAGCCACACCGCTATCTGTAAAAACATGGAAATATCTGCACTGCCATCTGTAAAAACATGGAAATATCTACACAGTCATCTGTATAAACATGGAAATATCAACACAGCCATCTCTATAGACATGGAAATATCTACACCGCAGTCTCTATAATCCTGGAAATATCTACACCACGATCTGTATAAACATGGATATATCTACACTGCAATCTGTATAAACATGGAAATATCTACACCACTATCTCTATAAATATGTAAATATCTACACCGCTATCTTTATAAACATGGAAATATCTACACCGCTATCTCTATAAACAGCAAAATACCGACACCGCTCTCTGTATAAACATGGAAATATCTACACCGATATCTGCTAGAATATGGAAATATCTACACTGCCATCTGTATAAAGATGGAAATATCTACACCGTGAGCAGTATAAATATGGAAATATCTACACCGCTATCTCTATAAGCATGGAAATATCTACACAGCCATCTCTATAAACATGGAAATATCTAAACGGCCATCTGCATAAACATGGAAATATGTACACCACCATCTGTATAAACATGGAAATATCTACACCGCAATCTGTATAAATATGGAAATATCTACACCGCTATCTCTGTAAACTTGGAAATGTCTACACCGCTATCTGTATAAACATGGAAATATCTACATGCCTAGCTCTGTAAACATGGAAATACCTACACCACCATCTGTATAAACATGGAAATAACTACTCAGTCATCTGTAGAAACATGGAAATAACTACACCACTATCCCTATAAACGTGGAAATATCTACACTGCCATCTGTATAAACATGGAAATATCTACACAGTCATCTCTACAAACATGCAAATATCTACATCGCTATCTGTATAAACATGGAAATAGCCACACCGCTATCTGTATAAACATGGACATATCTACACCGCTATCGTATAAACATGGAAATATCTACACAGCTATCTTTGTAAACATGGAAATATCTACACCGCCATCTGTAGAAACATGGAAATATCTACAACACTATCTGTGTAAACGTGGAAATATGTACACAGCTGTCTGTGTAAACTTGCAAATATGTACACCGCTATCTGTGTGAAGATGCAAATATCTACACCGCATTCTGTGCAAATACGGAAATAACCACACGTCTATCTCTGTAAACATGGAAATATCTAGACCGCTATCTGTATAAACATGGAAATATCTACACCACTATCTGTATAAACATGGAAATAACTACATCGCGATCTGTATAAACATGGATATATCTACAACGCTCTCTGTATCAACATGGAAATATCTACACCGCCATCTGTATAAATATGGAAATATCTACACCGCTATCTTTATAAACATGGAAATATCTACACCGCCATCTGTATATACATGGAAATACCTACACAGTCATCTGTATAAACATAGAAATATCTATACCACTATCTGTATAAACATGGAAATATCTACAATGCCATCTGTATAAACATGGAAATATCTAAACAGCCATCTCTATAAACATGGAAATATCTACTCCGCTATCTCTATAAACCTGGAAATAGCCACACCGTTACCTGTATAAACATGGAAATATCTCCACCGCCATCTGTAAAAACATGGAAATATCTACACACTCATCTGTATAAACATGGAAATATCCACACCGCTATCTCTATAAACATGGAAATACCTACGCTATCTGTATCAACATGGAAATATCTACACCGCTATCTGCATGAACATGGAAATAACTACACTGCCATCTGTATAAAGATGGAAATACCTACACCGCGAGCAGTATAATTATGGAAGTATCTACACCACTATCTCTATAAACATAGAAATATCTACTCGGCCATCTCTACAAACATGGAAATATCTACACCACCATCTGCATAAAAATGGAAATATCTACACCGCAATCTCTATAAACATGGAAATATCTACAACACTATCTGTGTCAACATGGAAACATCTACACACCTGTCGGTGTAAACATTCAAATATGTACACCGCTATCTCTGTGAAGATGGAACTATCTACACCGCAATCTGTGCAAATATGGAAATATCTACACCTCCATCTCTGTAAACATGCAAATACCTACACCGCTATATGTATAAACAGGGAAATATCTACACCAATATCTGTATAATCATGGAAATATCTACACCACTATCTGTATAAACATGGATATATCTACACCACTATCTGTATAAACAGGGAAATATATACACCGCTATCTGTATAAATCTGGAAATATCTACACCGCTATCTTCATAAACATGGAAATATCTACACTGCCATCTGTATATACATAGAAATACCTACACAGTCATCGGTATAAACATGGAAATATCTATACCACTATCTGTATAAACATGAAAATATCTACACTGCCATCTGTATAAACATGGAAATATCTAGACAACCATCTCTATAAACATGGAAATATTTACACACCTATCTCTATCAACATGGAAATAGCCACACCGCTATCTGTATAACCATGGAAATATCTACACCGCCATCTGTAAAAACATGGAAATATCTACACAGTCATCAGAATAAACATGGAAATACCTACACCGCTATGTCTATAAACACGGAAATGTCTACACCGCTATCTGTATGAACATGGAAATATCTACATGGCTATCTCTATAAACATGGAAATATCTACACCGCCGTCTGTATAAACATGGAAATAACTACACAGTCATCTGTATAAACATGGAAATATCTAAACCACTATCTGTAAAAACATGGAAATATCGACACTGCCATCTGTATAAACACGGAAATATCTACACACCCATCTCTATAAACATGGAAATATCTACATCGCTATCTGAATAAACATGGAAATAGCCACACCGCTATCTGTATAAACTTGGAAATATCTGCACCGCTATCTGTATAAACATGGAAATATCTACACCACTATCTTTATAAACATGGAAATATCTACACCGCAATCTGTATAAACATGGAAATATCTACAACACTGTCATCATGGAAATATCTACACAGCTATCGGTGTAAACATGCAAATATGTACACCGCTATCTGTTTGAAGATGGAAATATCTACACCGCAATCTGCGCAAATATGGAAATATCTACACCTCTATCTCTGTAAACATGGAAATATTTACACCGCTATCTGTATAAACATGGAAATATTTACACCACTATCTGTATAATCATGGAAATATCTACACCACGATCTGTATAAACATGGATATATCTACACTGCAATCTGTATAAACATGGAAATATCTACACCACTATCTCTATAAATATGTAAATATCTACACCGCTATCTTTATAAACATGGAAATATCTACACCACTATCTCTATAAACATCGAAATACCTACAGCGCTCTCTGTATAAACATGGAAATATCTACACCGCTATCTGCAAGAATATGGAAATATCTACACTGCCATCTGTATAAAGATGGAAATATCTACACCGTGAGCAGTATAAATGTGGAAATATCTACACCGCTCTCTCTATAATCTTGAAAATATCTACACAGCCATCTCTATAAACATGGAAATATCTAAACGGCCATCTGCATAAACATGGAAATATGTACACCACCATCTGTATAAACATGGAAATATCTACACCGCTATCTGTATAAATATGGAAATATCTACACCGCTATCTCTGTAAACATGGAACTGTCTACACCGCTATCTGTATAAACATGGAAATATCTACATGCCTATCTCTGTAAACATGGAAATACCTACACCACCATCTGTATAAACATGGAAATAACTACTCAGTCATCTGTATAAACATGGAAATAACTACACCACTATCTCTATAAACGTGGAAATATCTACACTGCCATCTGTATAAACATGGAAATATCTACACAGTCATCTCTGTAAACATGGAAATATCTACACCGCTATCTGTATAAACATGGAAATATCTACACCACTATCTGTATAAACATGGAAATAACTACATCGCGATCTGTATAAACATGGATATATCTACAACGCTCTCTGTATCAACATGGAAATATCTACACCGCTATCTGTATAAATATGGAAATATCTACACTGCTATCTTTATAAACATGGAAATATCTACACCGCCATCTGTATATACATGGAAATACCTACACAGTCATCTGTATAAACATAGAAATATCTATACCACTATCTGTATAAACATGGAAATATCTGCAATGCCATCTGTATAAACATGGAAATACCTACACAGCCATCTCTATAAACATGGAAATATCTACTCCGCTATCTCTATAAACCTGGAAATAGCCACACCGTTACCTGTGTAAACATGGAAATATCTCCACCGCCATCTGTAAAAACATGGAAATATCTACACACTCATCTGTATGAACATGGAAATATCCACACCGCTATCTCTATAAACATGGAAATACCTACACCGCTATCTGTATCAACATGGAAATATCTACACCGCTATCTGCATGAACATGGAAATAACTACACTGCCATCTGTATAAAGATGGAAATACCTACACCGCGAGCAGTATAATTATGGAACTATCTACACCACTATCTCTATAAACATAGAAATATCTACTCGGCCATCTCTACAAACATGGAAATATCTACACCACGATCTGCATAAACATGGAAATATCTACACCGCAATCTGTATAAACATGGAAATATCTACAACACTATCTGTGTCAACATGGAAACATCTACGCACCTGTCGGTGTAAACGTTCAAAAATGTACACCGCTATCTCTGTGAAGATGGAAATATCTACACCGCAATCTGTGCAAATATGGAAATATCTACACCTCTATCTCTGTAAACATGCAAATACCTACACCGCTATATGTATAAACAGGGAAATATCTACACCAATATCTGTATAATCATGGAATTATCTACACCACGATCTGTATAAACATGGATATATCTACACCGCTATCTGTATAAACAGGGAAATATCTACACCGCTATCTGTATAAATCTGGAAATATCTACACCGCTATCTTTATAAACATGGAAATATCTACACTGCCATCTGTATATACATAGAAATGCCTACACAGTCATCGGTATAAACATGGAAATATCTATACCACTATCTGTATAAACATGAAAATATCTACACTGCCATCTGTATAAACATGGAAATATCTAGACAACCATCTCTATAAACATGGAAATATTTACACACCTATCTCTATCAACATGGAAATAGCCACACCGCTATCTGTATAAACATGGAAATATCTACACCGACATCTGTAAAAACATGGAATTATCTACACAGTCATCAGAATAAACATGGAAATAACTACACGGCTATGTCTATAAACACGGAAATGTCTACACCGCTATCTGTATGAACATGGAAATATCTACATGGCTATCTCTATAAACATGGAAATAACTACACCGCCGTCTGTATAAACATGGAAATAACTACACAGTCATCTGTATAAACATGGAAATATCTACACCACTATCTGTAAAAACATGGAAATATCGACACTGCCATCTGTATAAACACGGAAATATCTACACACACATCTCTATAAACATGGAAGTATCTACATCGCTATCTGTATAAACATGGAAATAGCCACACCGCTATCTGTATAAACTTGGAAATATCTGCACCGCTATCTGTATAAACATGGAAATATCTACACCGCTAGATTTATAAACATCGAAATATCTACACCGCAATCTGTATAAACATGGAAATATCTACAACACTGTGTCATCATGGAAATATCTACACAGCTATCTCTGTAAACATGCAAATATGTACACCGCTATCTGTTTGAAGATGGAAATATCTACACCGCAATCTGCGCAAATATGGAAATATCTACACCTCTATCTCTGTAAACATGGAAATATCTACACCGCTATCTGTATAAACATGGAAATATTTACACCACTATCTGTATAATCATGGAAATATCTACACCACGATCTGTATAAACATGGATATATCTACACTGCAATCTGTATAAACATGGAAATATCTACACCACTATCTCTATAAATATGTAAATATCTACACCGCTATCTTTATAAACATGGAAATATCTACAACACTATCTGTGTAAACGTGGAAATATGTACAAAGCTGTCTGTGTAAACTTGCAAATATGTACACCGCTATCTGTGTGAAGATGCAAATATCTACACTGCATTCTGTGCAAATAGGGAAATAACCACACGTCTATCTCTGAAAACATGGAAATATCTACACCGCTATCTGTATAAACATGGAAATATCTACACCACTCTCTGTATAAACATGGAAATAACTACACTGCGATCTGTATAAACATGGATATATCTACAACGCTCTATGTATCAACATGGAAATACCTACACCGCTATCTGTATAAATATGGAAATATCTACACCGCTATCTTTATAAACATGGAAATATCTACACCGCCATCTGTATATACACGGAAATACCTACACAGTCATCTGTATAAACATAGAAATATCTATACCACTATCTGTATAAACATGGAAATATCTTTAATGCCATCTGTATAAACATGGAAATATCTACAAAGCCATCTCTATAAACATGAAAATATCTACTCCGCTATCTCTATAAACATGGAAATAGCCACACCGCTACCTGTATAAACATGGAAATATTTACACTGCCATGTGTAAAAACATGGAAATATCTACACAGTCCTCTGTATAAACATGGAAATATCTACACCTCTATCTCTATAAACATGGAAATACCTACACAGCTATCTGTATCAACATGGAAATATCTACACCGCTATCTGCAAGAATATGGAAATATCTACACTGCCATCTTTATAAACATGGAAATACCCACAACGCGAGCAGTATAAATACGGAAATATCTACACCGCTATCTCTATAAACATAGAAATATCTACTCTGCCATCTCTATAAACATGGAAATATCTAAATGGCCATCTGCATAAACATGGAAATATGTACACCACCATCTGTATAAACATGGAAATATCTACACCGCTATCTGTATAAATATGGAAATATCTACACCGCTATTTCTGTAAACATGGAAATGTCTCCACCGCTATCTGTATAAACATGGAAATATCTGCATGGCTATGATTATGATCATGGAAATCTCTACACCGCCATCTGTATAAACATGGAAATAACTACACAGTCATCTGTATAAACATGGAAATATCTACACCACTATCTGCGTAAAGATGAAAATATCTACACTGCCATCTGTATAAACATGGATATATCTACACAGTCATCTCTATAAACATGGAAATATCTACATCGCTATCTGTATAAACATAGAAATAGCCACACCGCTATCTGTATAAACATGGAAATATCTACACCGCTCTCTTCATAAACATGGAAATATCTACACCGCAATCTGTATAAACATGGAAATATCTACAACACCATCTGTGCCAACATGGAAATATCTACACAGCTGTCTGTGTAAACATGCAAATATGTACACCGCTATCTGTGTGAAGATAGAAATATCTACAGAGCAATCTGTGCAAATATGGAAATATCTACACTGCTATCTGTATACACATGGAAATATCTACACCGCTATATCTATAAACATGGAAATATCTACAATGCTCTTTGTGTAAACAAGAAAATATCTACACCATTATGTATGTAAACATGGAAATATCTACAGCGCTATCTGTGTAAAAATGGAAATATCTACACCGCTATCTCTGTAAAGGTGGAAATATTTACAAAGTCATTTGTGTAAACATGGAAATATCCACACCATCCTCTGTATAAACATGGAAATATCTACACTGCCATCTGTATAAACAGGATAATATCTTCTCCACCGTCTGTATAAACATGGATATATCTACACCGCCATCTGTACTAACATGGAAATATCTACACGAACACCTGTATAAACATGGAAATATCTACACCGCCAACTGTACAAACATGGAAATATCTACACAGCCATCAGTATAAAGATGGAAATATCTACACTGCGAGCTGTATAAACATGGGGATATCTACAGCGCTATCTGTATAAACATGGAAATATCTACACCGCTATCTCTATAAACATGGAAATACCTACACCGCTATCTCTATAAACATTGAAATACCTATACTTCTATCTGCATTAACATGGAAATATCTTCACCGCTATCTCTATAAACATGGGAATATCTACACCGCCATCTCAACAAACATGGAAATATCTACATTGCCATCTGCATAAACATGGAAATATCTTCACAGCCATCTGTATAAACATGGAAATATCTACACGGCTATCTGTATAAACATGGAAATACCTAGACTTCTATCTGTATAAACATGGAAATATCTACACCGCTATCCCTATAAACATGGAAATATCAACACTGCTATCTGCATAAACATGGAAATATATACATTGCTATCTTTATAAACATGGAAATATATACACCGCTATCTATATAAACATGGAAATATCTACACCGCTATCTGTAAAAACATGGAAATATCTACACTGCTACGTGCACAAACATGGAAATATCTACACTGCAAACTGTATAAACATGGAAATATCTACAACAGTATCTGTGTCAACATAGAAATATCTACACAGCTGTCTGTGTAAACATGCAAATATGTACACCGCTGTGTGAAGATGGAAATATCTACCCCACATTTTGTGCAAATATGGAAATATTTTCAACTCCATCTCTGTAAACATGGAAATATCTACACCGCTATGTGTATAAACAAGGAAATATCTACACCACGATCTGTATAAACATGGAAATATCTACACCACGATCTGTATAAACATGGATATATCTACAGCGCTATCTGTATAAACATGGAAATATCTACAACTCTATCTGTATAAATATGGAAATATCCACACCGCTATCTTTATAAACATGGAAATATCTTCACCACAATCTGTATATACGTGGAAATACCTAACCAGTCGTCTGTATAAACATGGAAATATCTATACCACTATCTGTATAATCATGGAAATATCTACACTGTCATCTGTATAAACATGGAAATATCTGCACAGCCATCTCTATAAACATGGAAATATCTACACCGCTATCTCTATAAACATGGAAACAGCCACACCGCTATCTGTATAAACATGGAAATATTTACACTGCCATCTGTAAAAACATGGAAATATCTACACAGTCCTCTTTGTAAACATGGAAATATCTACACCGCTATCTCTATAAACATCGAAATACCTACACCGCTATCTGTATAAACATGGAAATATCTGCACCGCTATCTGCAAGAATATGGAAATACCTACACTGCCATCTTTATAAAGATGGAAATACCCACAACGCGAGCAGTATAAATATGGAAATATCTACACCGCTATCTCTATAAACATAGAAATATCTACTCTGCCATCTCTATAAACATGGAAATATCTAAATGGCCATCTGCATAAACATGGAAATATCTACACCACCATCTGTATAAACATGGAAATATCTTCACCACTGTCTGTATAAATATGGAAATATCTACACCGCTATCTCTGTAAACATGGAAATGTCTACACCGCTATCTGTATAAACATGGAAATATCCTCACGGCTATATTTATAATCATGGAAATCTCTACACCGCCATCTGTATAAACATGGAAATAACTACACAGTCATCTGTATAAACATCGAAATATCTACACCACTATCTGTGTAAAGATGGAAATATCTACCCTGCCGTCTATGTAAACATGGATATATCTACACAGTCATCTCTATAAACATGGAAATATTTACATCGCTATCTGTATAAACTTGGAAATAGCCACACCGCTATCTGTGTAAACATGGAAATATCTACACTGCTATCTCTAGAAACATGGAAATATCTACACCGCTCTCTTTATAAACATGGAAATATCTACACCGCAATCTGTATAAACATGGAAATATCTTCTACACTATCTGTGTCAACATGGAAATATCTAAACAGCTGTCTGTGTAAACATGCAAATATGTACACCGCTATCTGTGTGAAGATGGAAATATCTACACAGCAATCTGTGCAAATATGGACATATCTACACCTCTATCTCTGTAAACATTGAAATATCTACACCGCTATCTGTATAAACATGGAAATATCTGCACCACTATCTATATAAACATGGAAATATCTACACCACTATCTGTATAAACAAGAAAAATCTACACCACTATCTGTGTAAACAAGGATATATCTACACCACTATCTGTATAAACATGAAAATATCTACACCAGTATCTGTATAAATATGGAAATATCTACACCGCTATCTTTATAAACATGGAAATATCTACATCGCCATCTCTATATACATGGAAATACCTACACAGTCATCTGTATTAACATGGAAATATCTACACCACTATCTGTAAAAACATGGAAATATCGAACCTGCCATCTGTATAAACTTGGAAATATCTCCACAGCCATCTCTATAAACATGGAAATATCTACATCGCTATCTGCATAAACATGGAAATAGCCACACCGCTAATTGTGTAAACATGGAAATATCTACACCGCTATCTGTATAAACATGGAAATATCTACGCCACTATCTTTATAAACATTGAAATATCTACACCGCAATCTGTGTGAATATGGAAATATCTACACCGCTATCTCTATAAACATGGAAATAGCCACACTGCTATGTGTATAAACATGGAAATATCTACACCGCCATCTGTAAAAACATGGAAATATCTACACAGTCATCTGTATATACATGGAAATATTTACACCGCTATCTCTATGAACCTGGAAATACCTACACCGCTATCTGTAAAAACATGGAAATCTCTGCACCGCTATCTGCATGGTCATGGAAATACCTACACTGCCATCTGTATAAAGATGGAAATATCTACACCGTGAGCAGTATAAATATGGAAATACCTACACCGCTAACTCTTTCAACGTAGAAATATCTACACCGCCATCTCTGTAAACATGGAAATATCTACACCGCCATCTGCATAAACATGGAAAAATCTACACCGCCATCTGTATAAACATCGAAATATCTACACCGGTATCTGTATAAATATGGAAATATCTACACCGCTATCTCTATAAACATGGAAATGTCTACACCGCTATCTGTATAAACATGGAAATATCTACATGGCTATGTCTATAAACATGGAAACATCTACACCGCCATCTGTATAAACATGAAAAGAACTACACAGTTATCTGTACAAACATGGAAGTATCTACACCACTATCTGTATAAACATGGAAATATCTACACTGCCAACTGTATAAACATGGAAATATCTACACAGCCATCTCTATAAACATGGAAATATCTACATAGCTATCTGTATAAACGTGGAAATACCCACATCGTTATCTGTATAAACATGGAAATATCTACACCGCTATCTGTATAAACATGGAAATATCTACACCGCTATCTTTATAAACATGGAAATATCTACACTGCAATCTGTATAAATATGGAAATATCTACAACAGCATCTGTGTCAACATGGAAATATCTACACAGCTGTCTGTGTAAACCTGCAAATATGTACACCGCTATCTGTGTGAAAATGGAAATATCTACACCGCAATCTTTGCAAATATGGAAATATCTACACCTCCATCTCTGTAAACAAACATGGAAATATCTACACCGCTATCCCTATAAACATGGAAATATCTACACCGCTTTCTGTATAAAGATGGAAATTTCCACACCGCCATCTCTATAAACATGGAAGTATCTACACCGCCTTCTCTATAAACATGGAAATAACTACACCGCCATCTGTATAAACATGGAATTATCTACACTATGATCTCTATAAACATGGAAATATCTACAACACTATCTCTATAAACATGGAAATACCTACACCGCTAACTGTATAAACATGGAAGTATCTACACTGCTATCTGTATAAATTTGGAAATATCTACACCGCTGTCTCCATAAACATGGAAATATCTACACCGCTATCTGTATAAACATAGAAATATCTACGCCACTATCTCTGTAAACATGGAAATATCTACACCGCCATCTATATAAACATGGAAATTCCTACACAGTCACCTGTATAAACATGGAAATATCTACACCACCATCCATATCAGCATGGAAATATCTACACAGCCATCTGTATAAACATGAAAATATCAACACCGCTATCTGTATAAACATGGAAATAACTACAACACTATCTGTGTTAACATGGAAATATCTACACCGCAATCTGTATGACGATGGAAATATCTACACCGCTAACTGTATAAAGACGGAAATATCTACACCGCGATCTGTATAAACATGGAAATATCTACACCGCTATCTGTATAAACATGGAAATATCTACACTGCTATCTCTATAAACATGGAAATATCAACACCGTCATCTTTATAAACATGAAAATATCTACACAGTCATCTGTATAAACATGGAAATATCTACACCACCATCTCTATAAACATGAAAATATCTACACCGTCATCTGTCTACACATGGAAATATCTACACAGGCATCTGTAGAAACATGGAAATGTCTACAACGCTATCTCTGTAAACATGGAAATACCTACACTGCTATCTCTATAAACATGGAAATATCTACACCGTTATCTCTATATACATGGAAAATCTACACCGCCATCTATAAAAACATGAAAATATCTACACCGCCATCTCCATAAACATGGAACTATCTACACCGCCATCGGTATAAACATGGAAATACCTACACCACAATCTGTATAAACATGGAAATATCTACAAGACGAGCCGTATAGACATGGAAGTATCTACACTGCTATCTTTATAAACATGGAAATATCTACACCGCTATCGCTACAAACATGGAAATATCTACACCGTGATCTGTATATACATGGAAATACCTACACAATCATCTGTATAAACATGGAAATATCTGCACCACGATCTATATAAACATGGAAATATCTACATTGCCATTTGTATAAACATGGAAATATCTACACCGCCATGAGTATAAACATGGAAATACCTACATAGTCATCTGTATGAACATGGAAATATGTTCACCACCATCTGAATAAACAAGGAAATATCTACACTGCTATCTGTATACACATGGAAATATCTACACTGCCATCTGTATAAAGATGGAAATATCTACATTTTGAGAATTATAAACTTTGAAATATATACACCGCTATCTGTATAAACATGGAAATACCAACACCGCTATCTGTGTAAAAGTGGAAACATCTACACCGCTATGTATACAAACATGGAGATATCTACGCCGCTATCTCTATAAACATGTAAATATCAACACCGCTCTCTGTATATACATGGAAATATTTACACCGCTATCAGTATAAACATGGAAATATCTACACCGCTCTCTGTGTAAACATGGAAATATCTTCACCGCTCTCTGTATAAAGATGGAAATATCTACACCACTATCTGTATAAACATGGAAATATCTACACCGCTATCTCTATAAACATGGAAATATCTACACCACTATCACTATAAACATGGAAATATCTACACCGCTTTCTGTATAAACATGGAAATAGCCACACCGCTATCTGTATAAACATGGAAATATCTACATCGCTATCTGTATAAACATGGAAATATCTACACCGCTATCTGTATAAACATGGAAATATCTACACTGCAATCTGTATAAAGATGGAAATATCTACAACACTATCTGTGTAAACATGGAAATATCTACACAGCCGTCTGTGTAAACCTGCAAATATGTACACCACTATCTGTGTGAAGATGGAAATATGTACAGTGCAATCTGTGCAAATATGGAAATACCTACACCTCTATCTCTGTAAACATGGAAATATCTACACCGCTATCTGTATAAACATGGAAATATCTACACAGCCATCTCTACCAACATGGAAATATCTACACCGCTATCTCTATAAACATGGAAATAGCCACACGGCTACCAGTATAAACATGGAAATATCTACACCGCCATCTGTAAAAACATGGAAATATCTACACAGTCTTCTGTATAAAGTTAGAAATATCTACACCGCAATCACTTTAAACATGGAAATATCTACACCGCTATCTGTATAAACATGGAAATATCTACACGGCTATCTGCATGAACATGGAAATATCTACACCGCCATCTGTCTAAACATGGAAATATCCACACTGCTATCTGTATAAATATGGAAATATCTACACAGCTATCTCTATAAACATGGAAATGCCTTCACCGCTATCTGTATAAACATGGAAATATCTACATGGCTATCTTTATAAACATGGAAATATATACACAGCCATCTGTATAAACATGGAAATAACTACACACTCATCCCTATAAACATGGAAATATCTACACCACTATCTGTAAAAACATGGAAATATCGACACTGCCATCTTTATAAACATGGAAATATCTACACAGCCATCTCTATAAACATGGAAATATCTACATCGCTATCTATATAAACATGGAAATAGCCACACCGCTATCTGTATAAACATGGAAATATCTACACCGCAATCTGTATAAACAGGGAAATATCTACAACACTATCTGTGACATCATGGAAATATCTACACAGCTGTCTGTGTAAACCTGCAAATATGTACACAGCTATGTGTGTGAAGATGGAAATATTTACACAGCAATCTGTGCAAATATGGAAATACCTACACCTCTATCTCTGTAAACATGGAAATATCTACACCGCTATCTCTATAAACATGGAAATAGCCACACCGATACCAGTATAAACATGGAAATATCTACACCGCCATCTGTAAAAACATGGAAATATCTACACAGTCATCTGTATAAAGTTGGAAATATCTACACCGCAGTCACTATAAACATGGAAATACATACACCGCTATCTGTATAAACATGGAAATATCTACACCACTGTCTCTATAAACGTGGAAATATCTACAATGCTATCTCTATAAACACGCAAATATCTACATCACTGTCTCTATAAACATGGAAATATCTACACCACTATCTCTATGAACATGGAAATATCTACACCGCTGTCTCTAGAAACATGGAAATATCTACACCGCTATCTCTATAAACATAGAAATATATACACCGCAATCTCTAAAAACATGGAAATATCTACATTGCTATCTCTATAAACGTGGGAACATCGACACCGATAACTCTATAAACCTGGAAATATCTACACCGCTATAAGTATAAATGTGGAAATATCTACACAGCTATGTGTATAAACATGGAAATATCTACACCGCTATCTCTATAAACATGGAAATACTTACACCGCTATCTGTATAAACATGGAAATATTTACAAAGCTATCTCTATAAACATGGAAATATCTACACCGCTATCTCTATAAACATGGAAATATCTACACCACTATCTGTAAAACATGGAAATATCTACACCGCTGTCTGTATAAACATGGAAATATATACACGGCTATCTGTTTAAACATGGAAATATCTGCACCACTGACTGTATAAACATGGAAATATCTACACCGCTATCTGTAGAAACATGGAAATATCTACACCGTTATGTGTATTAACGTGTAAATACCTACACCGCTATCTGTATAGATGTGGAAATATCTACATCGCTATGTCTACAAACGTGGAAATATCTACACCGCTATCTGTATAAACATGGAAATATATACACCGGTATGTGTATAAACGTGGAAATATCTGCACCGCTATGTGTATAAACTTAGAAATTTCTACACCGCAATCTGTATAAAAGTGGAAATATCTTCACCGCTATCTGTATAAACGTAGAAATATCTACACCGCTATCTCTATAAACGGGGAAATATCTACACCGCTATCTGTATAAACGTGGGAATATCTACACCGCTATCCCTATAAACGTGTAAACATTTACACGGCTATCTGTATATACATGGAAATATTTACACCGCTCTCTCTAAAAACATGGAAATATCTACACCGCTATGTCTATAAACTTTAAAATATTTACACCACTATCTGTATAATCATGGAAATATTTACACCGCTATCTGTAAAAACTTGGAAATATTTACACCGCTATGTCTATAAAAATGGAAATATCTACACCGCTATCTCCATAAACATGAAAATATCTACACTGTTGTTTGTATGAACATGAAAATATCTACACCGCTATCTCTATAAACATAGAAATATCTACATTGCTGTCTGTATAAACATGGAAATATCTACACACCTATCTGTATAAACATGGAAATATCTACACCGCTATCTGTATAAACATGGAAATATCTACACCGCTATCTGTGTAAACATGGAAATATCTACACCGCTATCTGTATAAACATGGAAATATCTAGACAGTCATCTCTATAAACATGGAAATAACTATACCGCTATCTGTATAAACATGGAAATACCCACACCGCTATCTGTATAAACATGGATATACCCACACCGCTATCTGTATAAAGATGGAAATATCTGCACCGCTATCTTTATAAACATGGACATATCTGCATCTCTATCTGTGTAAACATAGAAATATCTACACGGCTATTTTTGTAAACATGGAAATATCTGCACCGCTATCTGTATAAAGATGGAAATACCTACAGCACTATCTGTAAAACGTGGAAATATCTACACCGCTCTCTGTATAAACCTGGAAATACCTACACCGATATCTGTATAAACATGGAAATATCTACACCGCTATCTTTATAAACAAGGAAATATCTACACCGCCATCTGTATAAACATGGAAACACCGACACCGCTATCTGTATAAATATGGAAATATCCACACCGCTATCTCTATAAACATGGAAATACCTGCACCGCTTTCTCTATAAACATGGAAATATCTACAGTGCAATCTCTATATACATAGAAATATCTACACCGCCATCTCTATAAACATGAAAATATCTACACCGCCATCTTCAGAAACATGGATGTATCTACACCGCCATCTGTATATTCATGGAAATATCTACACCACTATCTGTATAAACATGGAAATATCTTCATTGTCATGTGTATAAACATGGAAATATCTACACCGCCATCTGTATAAAGATGGAAATATCTACACCGCAATCTGCATAAATATGGAAATACCTACACCGTTACCTCTATAGACATGTAAATATCTACACCGCTATCTGTATAAACATGGAAATATCTACACTGCCATCTGTATAAAGACGGAAATATCTACACCGGAAGCTGTATAAACATGGAAATATCTACACCGCTATCTGTATAAACATGGAAATATCTTCACCGCTATATCTATATCATGGAAATATCTACACGTCATCTCTATAAACATGGAAATATCTTCACAGCCATCTGTATTAACATGGAAATATCTACACCGCTATTTGTATAAACAAGGAAATATCTACACCGCCGTCTGTTTAAACATGGAAATATATACACAGACATCTGTTTATACATGGAAATATCTACACCGCTATCTGTATAAACATGCTAATAACTACACCGCTATCTGTATAAATGTGGAAATATTTGCACCGCCATCCCTATAAACATGGTAATATCAACATCACGATCTGTATAAACATGGAAATATCTACACCATTATCTGTATAAACATGGAAATATCTACACCGCGATCTGTATAAACATGGAAATATCTACACCGTGATCTGTATAAATATGGAAATATCTACACCGCCAACTCTATAAAAATGGAAATATCTACACCCCTATCTGTATAAACATGGAGATATCCACACAGCTATCTCTATAAACATGGAAAAATCAACACCGCTATCTCTATGAACATGTAAATATCTACACCGCCATCTCTACAAACATGGAAATATCTACACCGCGATCAGTATAAACATGGAAATATCTACACCTCTATCTGTATAAACATGGAAATATCTCCACTGCTATCTCTATAAACATCGAAATATCTACAACGCCATCTGTATAAACATGGAAATAATTACAAAGTTCTCTGTATAAACATGGAAATATCTACACCGCCATCTGTATAAACATGGAAATATCTACACAGCCATGTGTACATACATGGAAATATCTACACCGCTATCTATATAAACATGGAAATAACTACTTCGCTATCTGTATAAACATGGAAATATCTACACCGCCATCTACTTATCCATAGAAATATCTCTGCTGCCTTCTGTATAAACCTGGAAATATCTACACGGTCATCTGTGTATAGATGGGAATATCAACACCGCCATCTGTACAAACATGGAAATGTCTGCACCGATATCTCTATAAACATGGAAATATCTACACAGCGGTCTGTATACACACGGAAATATCTACACCGCTATCTGTATAAACCTGGAAATATCTACACTGCTATCCCTATAAACAGGGAAATATCTACAATGCCATCTGTAAAAACATGTAAATACCTATACAGTCATCTGTATAAACATGGAAATATGTACACCACCAGCTGTATAAACATGGAAATATCTACAATGCCATCTGTATACACATGGAAATACTACACGGCAATCTGTGTATAGATGGAAACATTAACACCGCCATCTCTACAAACATGGAAATATCTACACCGCTATCTCTATAAACATGGAATTATCTACACTGCGGTCTGTATAAACATGGAAATATCTACACAGTCATCTCAATAAACATGGAAATATCTACACCACGATCTGTATAAACATGGAAATATTTACACCGCTATCTGTATAAACATGGAAATATCTGCACCGCTATCTCTATAAACATGGAAATAACTACAAAGCCATCTGTATAAACATGAAAATACCTACACCGTCATGTGTAGGAACATGGAAATATCTACACTGCCATCTGTATAAAAATGGAAATATCTATACAGCCCTCTGTATAAATATGGAAATATCTGCATAGGTATCTGTATAAACATGGTAATATCTGCACCGCTATCTGTATAAACATGGAAATACCTACACCGCTGTCTCTATAAACATGGAAATATGTACACCGCTATGTGTATTAACATGGAAATATCTCCACTGCTGTCTCTATAAACTTGGAAATATCTACACCGCGATCTGTATAAACATGGAAATATCTACACCGCTATCTGTATAAACATGGAAATATCTACACATCTATCTCTATAAACATGGAAATACCTGCAGTGCCATCTGTATAAACATGGAAATACCTACAAAGTCTTCTGTGTAAACATGGAAATATCTACTTAGCCATCTGTATAAACATGGAAATATCTACAAAGCCATCTGTATATACATGGAAATATCTACACCGCTATCTGTATAAACATGGAAATAACTACACCGCTATTTTTATAAACAAGGAAATATCTACACAGCCATCTATTTAAACATGGAAATATATACACAGACATCTGTTTATAAATGGAAATATCTACACCGCTATCTGTATAAACATGCTAATAACTACACCGTTATCTGTATAAATGTGGAAATATTTGCATGGCTATCCCTATAAACATGGTAATATCAACACCGCGATCTGTATAAACATGGAAATAACTACACAATGATCTGTATAAACATGGAAATATCTACACTGTGATGTATATAAACATGGAAATATCTACACCGCCATCTCTATAAACATGGAAATATGTACACCCCTATCTGTATAAAAATGGAAATATCCACACCGCTATCTCTATGAACATGGAAAAATCAACACCGCTATCTCTATGAACATGGAAATATCTACACCGCCATCTCTATAAACATGGAAATATCTACACCGTGATCAGTATAAACCTGGAAATATCTACACCGCTATCCATATAAACATGGAAATATCTCGACTGCTATCTTTATAAACATCAAAATATCTACACCGCCATCTGTATAAACAAGGAAATACTTAAAAAGTTATCAGTATTAACATGGAAATATCTACACAGCCATTTGTATAAACCTGGACATATCTAAACAGCCATGTGTATATACATGGAAATATCTACACCGCTATCTATATAAACATGGAAATAACTACACCGCTATCTGTATAAACATGGAAATATCTCCACTGCTATCTCTATAAACATCGAAATATCTACACTGCCATCTGTATAAACATGGAAATACTTACAAAGTTATCTGTATAATCATGGAAATATCTACACCGTCATCTGTATAAACATGGAAATATCTACACAGCCATGTGTATATATATGGAATTATCTACACCGCTATCTGTATAAACATGGAAATAACTACACCGCTATCGGTATAAACATGGATATATATACACCGCCATCTACATATCCATGGAAATATCTGCGCCGCCATCTGTATAAACATGTACATATCTACACGGTCATCTGTGTATAGATGGAAATATCAACACCGCCATCTTTACAAACATGGAAGTATATGCACCTTTATCTGTATAAATATGGAAATATCTACACCGCTATCTCTATAAACATGGAAATATCTACACCGCCATCTGTATAAACATGGAAATACCTATACAGTCATCTCTGTAAACATGGAAATATCTAAACCACAATCTGTATGAACATGGAAAAAACTTCAATGCCATCTGTATACACATGGAAATACCTACACGGCAATCTGTGTATATATGGAAACATCAACACCGCCATCTGTACAAACATGGAAATATCTACACTGATATCTCTATAAACATGGAAATATCTACACTGCTATCCCTATAAACATGGAAATATCTACAATGCCATCTGTAAAAACATGGAAATACCTATACAGTCATCTGTATAAACATGGAAATATCTACACCACCATCTGTATAAACATGGAAATATCTACAATGCCATCTGTATACACATGGAAATACTACACGGCAATCTGTGTATAGATGGAAACATCAACACCGCCATCTGTACAAACATGGAAATACCTACACCGCTATCTCTATAAACATGGAATTATCTACACTGCGGTCTGTATAAACATGGAAATATCTACACAGTCATCTGAATAAACATGGAAAAACCTACACCACGATCTGTATATACATGGAAATATTTACACCGCTATCTGTATAAACATGGAAATATCTGCACCGCTATCTCTATAAACATGGAAATATCTACAAAGCCACCTGTATAAACATGAAAATACCTACACCGTCATGTGTAGGAACATGGAAATATCTACACTGCCATCTGTATAAAAATGGAAATATCTATACAGCCCTCTGTATAAATATGGAAATATCTGCAAAGGTATCTGTATAAACATGGAAATATCTGCACCGCTATCTGTATAAACAAGGAAATACCTACACCGCTGTCCCTATAAACATGGAAATATGTACACCGATATGTGTATTAACATGGAAATATCTCCAATGCTCTCTGTATAAACATGGAAATATCTACACCGCGATCAGTATAAACGTGGAAATATCTACACCGCTATCTGTATAAACATGGAAATATCTACACATCTATCTCTATAAACATGGAAATACCTACAGCGCCATCTGTATAAACATGGAAATACCTACAAAGTCTTCTGTGTAAACATGGAAATATCTACTTAGCCATCTGTATAAACATGGAAATATCTACACCGCTATCTGTATAAACATGGAAATAACTACACCGCTATTTTTATAAACAAGGAAATATCTACACCGCCATCTGTTTAAACATGGAAATATATACACAGACATCTGTTTATACATGGAAATATCTACACCGCTATCTGTATAAACATGCTAATAACTACACCGTTATCTGTATAAATGTGGAAATATTTGCACGGCTATCCCTATAAACATGGTAATATCAACACCGCAATCTGTATAAACATGGAAATAACTACGCAATGATCTGTATAAACATGGAAATATCTACACCGTGATCTATATAAACATGGAAATATCTACACCGCCATCTCTATAAACATGGAAATATCTACACCCCTATCTGTAGAAAAATGGAAATATCCACACTGCTATCTCTATGAACATGGAAAAATCAACACCGCTATCTCTATGAACATGGAAATATCTACACCGCCATCTCTATAAACATGGAAATATCTACACTGCGATCAGTATAAACATGGAAATTTCTACACCGCTATCCGTATAAACATGGAAATATCTTCACTGCTATCTTTATAAACATCAAAATATCTACACTGCCATCTGTATAAACAAGGAAATACTTAAAAAGTTATCTGTATAAACATGGAAATATCTACACAGCCATTTGTGTAAACATGGACATATCTAAACAGCCATGTGTATATACATGGAAATATCTACACCGCTATCTATATAAACATGGAAATAACTACACCGCTATCTGTATAAACATGGAAATATCTCCAATGCTATCTCTATAAACATCGAAATATCTACACTGCCATCTGTATAAACATGGAAATACTTACAAAGTTATCTGTATAATCATGGAAATATCTACACTGCCATCTGTATAAACATGGAAATACCTACACAGCCATGTGTACATACATGGGAATATCTACACCGCTCTCTATATAAACATGGAAATAACTACACCGCTATCTCTATATACATGGAAATACCTACACCGCCATCTACATATCCATAGAAATATCTGTGCCGCCATCTGTATAAACATGGAAATATCTACACGGTCATCTGTGTACAGATGGAAATATCAACACCGCCATCTGTGCAAACACGGAAATACCTACACCGTGGTCTGTATAAACATGGAAATGTCTACACTGCTATCTGTATAAAAATGGAAATATCTACACTGCTATCTCTATAAACATATAAATATCTACACCGTGATCTGTATAAACATGGAAATATCTACACAGTTATCTGTATAAATATGGAAATATCTACACCGCTATCTCTATTAACATGGAAATTTCTACACCGTTATCTGTACAAATATGGAAATATCTACACCGCTATCTCTATAAACATTGAAATATCTACACTGCCATCTGTGTAAACATGGAAATACCTATACAGTCATCTGTGTAAACATGGAAATAACTACACAACCATCTGTATAAACGTGGAAATATCTACACCGCGGTCTGTATAAACATGGAAATATCTACACCGCTATCTGTATAAACATGGAAATATCTACACCGCCATCTGTAGAAACAAGGAAATACCTATACATTTATCTCTGTAAACATGGAAATATCTAAACCACAATCTGTATGAACATGGAAATATCTTCAATGCCATCTGTATACACATGGAAATACCTACACGGCAATCTGTGTATATATGGAAACATCAACACCGCCATCTGTACAAACATGGAAACATCTACACTGCTATCTCTATAAACATGGAAATTCTACACTGCGGTCTGTATAAACATGGAAATATCTACACCGCTATCTGTATAAACATGGAAATATCTACACAAAGATCTGTATAAACATGGAAAAATATACACCGCTATCTGAATAAACATGGAAATATCTGCACCGCTATCTCTATAAACATGGAAATATCTACAAAGCCATCTGTATAAACATTGAAATACCTACACAGTCATTTGTAGGAACATGGAAATATCTACACTGCCATCTGTATAAATATAGAAATATGTACACAGCCCTCTGTATAAATATGGAAATATCTGCATAGGCATCTATGTAAACATGGAAATAACTGCACCGCTATCTGTATAAACATGGAAATACCTACACCGCTGTCTCTATAAACGTGGAAATATGTACACCGCTATGTGTATAAACATGGAAATATCTCCACTGCTGTCTGTATAAACATGGAAATATCTCCACCATTATCTGTTTAAACATGGAAATATCTACAGCGCCATCTCTATAAACATTGAAATATCTACACTGCCATCTGTAAAAACATGGAAATATCTACACAGTCATCTGAATAAACAGGGAAATATCTTCACCACCATCTGTATAAACATGGAAATACCTACAATACCATCTGTATACACATGGAAATATCTCCACAGTCATCTGTATAAATATGGAAATATCTACACGGCCATCTGTATAAACGTGGAAATATCCACACTGCCATCTGTAGAAAAATGGAAATATCTACACCGCTATCTCTATAAATATGGAAATATCTACACCGCCATCTCTATAAACATGAAAATATCTACACTGTCATCTCCATAACGATGGAAGTATCTACTGCGCCATGTGTATAAACACTGAAATATCTACAACACCATCTGTGTAAACATGGAAATATCTACACCGCTATCTCTATAAACATGGAAATATCTACACCGCCATCTGTATAAACATGGAAATACCTACAAAGTCATCTGTATAAACATGGAAATATCTACACAGCCATCTGTATAAACATGGATATATCTACATAGACATCTGTATATACATGGAAATATCTACAACGATATCTGTATAAACATGGAAATAGCTACACCGCTGTTTGTATAAACCAGGAAATATCTACACCGCCATCTGTTTAAACATGGAAATATATACACAGACATCTGTTTATACATGGAAATATCTACACCGCTATCTGTATAAACATGGTAATAACTACACCGCTATCTGTATAAATGTGGAAATATTTGCACCGCTATCCCTATAAACATGGTAATATCAACAGCGCGATCTGTATAAACATGGAAATATCCACACCATGATCTCTATAAACATGGAAATATCTCCACCGCTATCTTTATAAACACGGAAATACCTACACCGGTATCTTTAAAAACATGGAAATACCTACTCCGCTATCTCTATAAACTATGAAATATCTACAACGCTATCTGTGTAAACATGGAAATATCTACACAGCTATCTCTGTAAACTTGGAAATATCTACACCACAATCTGTGTAAGCATGGAAATATCTACAAAGCCATCTGTGTAAACATGGAAATATTTACAACGCTATCTGTGCAAACAGGGAAATATCTACACAGCTATCTGTAAAACGTGGAAATATCTACACCACTATCGGTATAACCCTGAAAATATCTACACCGCTATCTGTATCAACATGTAAATAACTACACCGCTATCTGTATAAACATGGAAATATCTACAATGATATCTCTGTAAACATGGAAATATCGACACAGGAATCTGTGTAAACTTGGAAATATCTACACCGCTATCTGTGTAAAGTTTGCAATGTCTACATTGTAATCTGTGCAAAAATGGAAATATCTTTACCGCTATATCTGTAAACATGGAATTATCTACACCGCTATATGTATAAACATGGAAATATCTTCACTGCCATCTGTATACACATGGAAATATCTACACAGCCATCTGTATAAACATGGAAATATCTACACCGCTATCTCTATAAACATGGAAATATCTACACCGCTATCTGTATAAACATGGAAATATCTACATCGCTATCTGTATAAACAGGGAAATACCTCCACCGCTATCTGTGTAAACATGGAAATATCTACACCACTATCTGTATATACATGGAAATATCTACAACGCTATCTGTATAAACAAGGAAATATCTACACCGCCATTTTTGAAACATGGAAGTATCTACACCGCCATCTGTATAAACATGGAAATACCTACACCGCTACCTGTATAAATATGGAAACGTCCACACCGCTATCTCTATAAACATGGAAATACCTACACCATTTGCACTATATACATGGAAATATCTACACCGCAATCTCTGTAAACATGGAAATATCTACATCGCCATCTATGTAAACATGAATATATATACACTGCCATATTCAGAAACATTGCTGTATCTACACCGCCATCTGTATAAACATGGAAATATCTACACAACTATCTGTATACAGATGGAAATATTTAAACCGCTGTCTCTATAAACATGGAAATATCTACACCGCTCTCTCTATAAACATGGAAATATCTACACCGCCATCTGTATTAACATGGAAATATCTGAACAGTCATCTGTAGAAAGATGGAAATATCTACACTGCCATCTGTATAAACGTGGAAATATCTACACCGCTATCTGTATAAACATGGAAATATTTACACCACAATCTGCATAAACATGGAAATATCTACACCGCTTTCTGTATACATATGAAATATCTAAACCACTTTCTCTATAAAAGTGGAAATATCTACACCGCTATCTGTATAACATGGAAATATCCTCACTTCTATCTCTATGAACATGGATATATCTACACCGCTATCTCTATAAACATGGAAATATCTAAACAGCCATCTCTATAAACTTGGAAATATCTACACCGCCATCTGTATAAACATGGAAATATCTACACCGCTATATGTATAAACATGGAAATATCTACACCGCGATCTGTATAAACATGGAAATAACTACACCGCGATATGTATAAACATGGAAATATCTAGACCACTATCTGTATAAGCATGGAAATATCTACACAGCTATCTCTATAAGCATAGAAATATCTACACCGCCATCTGTATAAACATGGAAATACCTACAAAGTAATCTGTATCAACGTGGAAATATCTACACAGCCATCTGTATAAACATGGAAATATCTAAACAGCCATCTGTATATACATGGAAATATCTACACCGCTATCTTTATATACATGGAAATATCTACACCGCTATTTGTATAAACAAGGAAATATCTACACCACCATCTGTTCAAACATGGAAATATATACACAGACATCTGTTTATACATGGAAATATCTACACCACTATCTGTATAAACATGCTAATAACTACACCGCTATCTGTATAAATGTGGAAATATTTGCACCGCTATCCCTATAAACATGGTAATATCAACACCGTGAACTGTATAAACATGGAAATATCTACACCATGATCTGTATAAACATGGAAATATCTACCCCGCGTTCTGTATAAACATGGAAATATCTACACCGCGATCTGTATAAACATGGATATATCTACACCGCCATCTCTATAAACATGGAAATATCTACACCCCTATCTGTATAAACATGGAAATATCCACACAGCTATCTCTATAAACTTGGAAAAATCAACACCGCTATCTCTATGAACATGGAAATATCTACAACGCCATCTCTATAAACATGGAAATATCTACACCGCGATCAGTATAAACATGGAAATATCTACACCGCCATCTGTATAAACATGGAAATAACTCCACAGCTATCTCTATAAACATCGAAATATCTACACCGCCATCTGTATAAACATAGAAATATGTACAAAGTTATCTGTATAAACATGGAAATATCTACACCGCCATCTGTATAAACATGGAAATAACTCCACAGCTATCTCTATAAACATCGAAATATCTACACCGCCATCTGTATAAACATAGAAATATGTACAAAGTTATCTGTATAAACATGGAAATATCTACACCACCATCTATATAAACATGGAAATATCTACACCGCCATCTGTATAAACATGGAAATATCTACAATGCCATCTGTAGAAAGATGGAAATATCTACACCGCAATCTGTGTAAACATGGAAATATCTACACCGATATCTGTATAAACATGGAAATATCTACACCGCTATCTGTATAAACATGGAAATATCTACACCGTAATCTGTATAAACATGGAAATATCTACAATGCCTTCTGTACAAACATGGAAACATCTACAGAGTTATCTGTAGAAACATGGAAATATCAACACCGCTATCTCTATAAACATGGAAATAACTACACCGCTATCTCTATAAACATGGAAATATCTACACCGCTATCTCCGTCAACATGGAAATATATACACCGCTATCTCTTTAAACATGGAGATATCTACAACGCCATCTACATAAAGAAGAAAATATCTACACTGCCATCTGT
Source organism: Pan troglodytes (assembly GCF_028858775.2). Lineage (NCBI taxonomy): Eukaryota > Metazoa > Chordata > Mammalia > Primates > Hominidae > Pan > Pan troglodytes. The sequence goes on from NC_086015.1 coordinate 3,087,609, forward strand.
ATAAACATGGAAATAACTATACAGTCATCAGTGTAAACATGGAAATATCTACACCACCATCTGTATAAACATGGAAATATCTACAATGCCATCTGTATACACATGGAAATACCTACATGGCAATCTGTGTATAGATGGAAACAGCAACACCGCCATCTCTACAAACTTGGAAATATCTACACTGCTATCTCTATAAACAGGGAAATATCTACACTGCGGTCTGTATAAACATGGAAATATCTACACCGGTATCTGTATAAACATGGAAATATCTACACCACGATTTGTATAAACATGGAAATATATACACCGCAATCTGTATAAACATGGAAATAACTGCACCGCTATCTCTATAGACATGGAAATATCTACAAAGCCATCTGTATAAACATGGAAATACCTACACAGTCATGTGTAGGAACATGGAAATATCTACACTGCCATCTCTATAAACATAGAAATATCTACACTGCTATCTGTATAAACATGGAATTCTCTACACTGCGGTCTGTATAAACATGGAAATATGTACACCGGTATCTGTATAAACATGGAAATATGTTCACCGGTATCTGTATAAACATGTAAATATCTACACCACGATCTGTATAAACATGGAAATATATACAGCGCTATCTGTATAAACGTGGAAATATCTGCACCGCTATCTCTATAAACATGGAAATATCTACAAAGCCATCTGTATAAAGATGGAAATACCTAAAATACTATCTGTATACACATGGAAATATCTACACAGGCATCTGTATAAATATGGAAATATCTACACGGCATCTGTATAAACATGGAATTATTTACACTTCCATCTGTAGAAACATGGACATATCTACACCGCTCTCTCTATAAATATGGAAATATCTAAACCCCCATCTCTATAAACATGAAAATAACTACACTGCCATCTCCATAAAGATGGAAGTATCTACTCCGCGATGTGTATAAACATGGAAATATCTACACCGCCATCTGCATGTCCATGGAAATATCTACGCCACCATCTGTATAAACATGGAAATATCTACACGGCCATCTGTGTATAGATGGAAATATCAACACCGCCATCTGTACAAACATGGAAATATCTACACTGCTATCTCTATAAACATGGAAATATCTGCACTGCCAACTGTAAAAACATGGAAATACCTATACAGTCATCTGTATAAACATGGAAATATCTACAATGACATCTGTATACACATGGGAATATCTACACAGCCATCTGTATAAACATGTAAATATCTACATTGCTATCTCTATAAACATGGAAATATCTACACCGCCATCTCCATAAACATGAAAATATATGCACTGCCATCTCCATAAACATGGAACTAACTACTCCGCCATCTGTATAAACATGGAAACATCTACACCATCTGTGTGAATAAGGAAATATCTACAATGCCATCTGTATAAAGATATAAATATCTGCACCACGAGCTGTATAAACATGGAAATATCTACATCGCTATCTGTATATACGTGGAAATACCAACACCGCTATCGGTATAAACATGGAAATATCTACAACGCCATCTATATAAACATGGAAATATCTACACCGCTATGTCTATAAACATGGAAATACCTTCACCGCTATATCTATAAACATGGAAATATCTACACCGCTATCTCTATAAACATGGAAATATCTACACCACTATCTCTATGAACATGGAAATATCTACACCGCGATCTGTATAAACATGGAAATATCTACACCGCGATCTGTATAAACATGGAAATATCTACACCGCGGTCTGTATAAACCTGGAAATATCTACACTGACATCTATATAAACATGGAGATATCTACAGAGAACTCTGTATAAACATGGAAATATCGACACTGCCATCTGTATATACATGGAAATATCTACACCGCTATCTGCATAAACATGGAAATATCTACACCGCTATGTGTATTAACGTGGAAATATCTCCATTGCTATCTGTATAAACATGGACATATCTCCACCGCAATCCGTATAAACATGAAAATATGTACACCGCCATCTCTATAAACTTGGAAATATCTACACCGCCATCTGAATAAACATGGAAATATCTACACAGACATTTGTATAAACATGGAAATATCTACACTGCCATCTGTATAAACTTGCAAATATCTACACTGACATCTGAAGAAAAATGGAAATGTCTACAAAGCGATCTGTATAAACATGGGAATTTCTACACCGCTACCTGTATAAACATGGAAATATCTACACCGCTATCTGTATCAACACGCAAATAACTACACCGCAATCTGTATAAACACGGAAATATCTAAAATGCTATCTCTGTAAACATGGAAATATCTACACAGATATCTGTGTAAACTTAGAAATATCTTAACCGCTATCTGTGTAAATTTGGCAATACCTACACCGCAATCTGGGCAAAGATGGAAATACCTACACTGCTATCTCTTTAAACATGGAAATACATACACCGATATCTGTATAAACATGGAAATACCAACACTGCCATCTGTATAAACATGGAAATATCTACAGCGCCATCTGTATAAACATGGAAATATCTACACCGCCATCTGTACACACATGGAAATATCTACACAGCCATCTGTATAAACATGGAAATATCTACACTGCTATCTCTATAAACATGGAAATAACTACACGGCTATCGGTATAAACATGGAAATATCTACACCGCCACCTACATATACATGGAAATATCTGCGCCGCCATCTGTATAAACATGAAAATATCTACACGGTCATCTGTGTAGAGTTGGAAATATCAACACCGCCATCTGTACAAACATGGAAATATCTACACCGCTATCTGTATAAACATGGAAATATTTACACCGCTATCTGTATAAACATTGAAATTTCTACACCGTTATCTTTATAAACATGGAAATGTCTACACTGCTATCTCTATAAACATGGAAATATCTAAACCGCCATCTGTATAAACAAGGAAATATCTACACCGCCATCTGTATAAACATGGAAATATATACAAAGCCATCTGTAGAAAGATGGAAATATCTACACCGCAATCTGTGTAAACATGGAAATACCTACACCAATATCTGAAAAAACATGGAAATATCTACACCACGATCAGTATAAATATGGAAATATCTACAGCGCTATCTGTATAAACATGGAAATATCTCCACTGCTATCTCTATAAACATCGAAATATCTACACCGCCATCTGTATAAACATGGAATTACTTACAAAGTTATCTGTATAAACATGGAAATATCTACACCGCCATCTGTATAAACATGGAAATATCTACACAGCCATGTGTACATACATGGAAATATCTACACCGGTATCTATATAAACATGGAAATAACTACACCGCTATCAGTATAAACATGGAAATATCTACACCGCCATCCACATATCCATGGAAATATCTGCACGAACATCTGTATAAACAAGGAAATACCTATATAGTCATCTGTGTAAACAAGGAAATATCTACACCACCATCTGTATAAACATGGAAATATCTACAATGCCATCTGTATACACATGGAAATACCTACACGGCAATCTGTGTATAGATGGAAATATCAACACCGCAATCTGTACAAACATGAAAATATCTACACTGCTCTCTCTATAAACTTGGAATTATCTCCACTGCGGTCTGTATAAACATGGAAATATCTACACCTGTATCTGTATAAACATGGAAATATCTACACCACGATCTGTATAAACATGGAAATATATACAGCGCTATCTGTATAAACATGGAAATATCTGCACCGCTATCTCTATAAACATGGAAATATCTACAAAGCCATCTGTATGAAGATGGAAATACCTACACAGTCATGTGTAGGAACATGGAAATATCTACACTGCCATCTGTATAAACATAGAAATATCTACACAGCCCAATGTATAAATATGGAAATATCTGCATAGGCATCTGTGTAATCATCGAAATATCTGCAGCACTATCTGCATAAACATGGAATTACCTACACCGCGGTCTCTATAAACATGGAAATATGTACACCGCTATGTGTATAAACATGGAAATATCTCCACTGCTGTCTGTATAAACATGGAAATATCTCCACCGTTATCTGTTAAAACACGGAAATATCTAGAGCGCCATCTCTATAAACATTGAAATATCTACACTGCCATCTGTAAAAACATGGAAATACCTACACAGTCATCTGAATAAACATGGAAATATCTACACCACCATCTGTATATACATGGAAATACCTACAATAACATCTGTATACACATGGAAATATCTACACAGACAGCTGTATAAATATGGAAATATCTACACGGCCATCTCTATAAACATGGAAATATCTACACTGCCATCTGTAGAAAGATGGAAATATGTACATCGCTATCTCTATAAATATGGAAATATCTACACAACCATCTCTATAAACATGAAAATATCTACACTGCCATCTCCATAAAGATGGAAGTATCTACTCCGCCATGTGTATAAACACGGAAATATCTACACCACAATCTGTGTAAACATGGAAATAACTACACCGTTATCTGTATAAACATGGAAATATCTACACCGCCATCTGCATGTTCATGTAAATATCTATGCCGCCATCTGTATAAACATGGAAATATCTCCACGGACATCTGTGTATAGATGGAAATATCAACACCGCCATCCGTACAAACATGGAAATATCTACATCGATATCTCAATAAACATGGAAATACCTGCACTGCCATCTGTAAAAACATGGAAATACCCATACAGTCATCTGTATAAACATGGAAATATCTCCACTACTGTCTGTATAAACATGGAAATATCTCCACCGTTATCTGTTTAAACATGGAAATATCTACAGCGCCATCTCTATAAACATTGAAATATCTACACTGCCATCTGTAAAAACATGGAAATATCTACACAGTCATCTGAATAAACATGGAAATATCTATAACGCCATCGTTATAAACATGGAAATATCTACACCGCTATGTCTATAAACATGGAAATACCTACACCACTATCTCTATAAAGATGGAAATATCTACACCGCTATCTGTATGAACTTGGAAATATGTACAACGCGATCTGTATAAACATGGAAATATCTACACCGCGATCTGTATAAACATGGAAATATCTTCACCACGATCTGTATAAACATGGAAATATCTACGCCGCCATCTCTATAAACATGGTAATATCTTCACCACCATCTATATAAACATGGAAATATCTACACCGCTATCTGTATAAACATGGAAATATCTACAATGCCATCTGTAGAAAGATGGAAATATCTACACCGCAATCTGTGTAAATATGGAAATACCTACACGGATATCTGTAAAAACATGGCAATATCTACACCGCTATCTGTATAAACATGGAAATATCTACACCGCGATCTGTATAAAAATGGAAATATCTACACCGCAATGTGTATAAACATGGAAATATCTACACCGCGATCTGTATAAACATGGAAATATCTTCACAGCTATCTCTGTAAACATGGAAGTATCTATACCGCCATCTGTATAAACATGGAAATACCTACAAAGTCATCTGTATAAACATGGAAATATCTACACAGCCATCTGTATAAACATGGAAATATCTACAGAGCCATCTGTATATACATGGAAATATCTACACCGCTATCTGTATAAACATGGAAACATCTACACCGCTATTTGTATAAACAAGGAAATATCTACACCGTGATCTGTATAAACACGGAAATATCTACACCGCCATCTCTATAAACATGGAAATATCTACACCACGATCAGTATAAAAATGGAAATATTTACACCGCTATCTGTATAAACATGGAAATATCTCCACTGCTATCACTATAAACATCAAAATATCTGCACCGCCATCTGTATAAACATGGAAATACTTACAAAGTTATCCGTATAAACATGGAAATATCTACACCGCCATCGGTATAAACATGGAAATATCCACACAGCCATGTGTACATACATGGAAATATCTACACGGCTATCTATACAAACATGGAAATAACTACACCGCAATCTGTATAAACATGGAAATATCTACAACGCTATCTCTATAAACATGGAAATATCTACACCGTGATCTGAATAAACATGGAAATATGTACACCGCTATCTGTGTAAACATGGAAACTTCTACACCGTTATCTGTATAAATATGGAAATATATACACCGCTATCTCTATAAACTTGTAAATACCTACACAGCCATCTGTATAAACATGAAAATACCTAAACAGTCATCAGTGTAAACATGGAAATATCAACACCACCATCTGTATAAATATGGAGATATCTACAATGCCATCTGTATACACATGGAAATACCTACAAGGCAATCTGTGTATAGATTGATACATCAACACCGCCATCTGTCCAAACATGGAAATATCCTCACTGCTATCTCTATAAACATTGAAATATCTGCACTGCGGTCTGTATAAACATGGAAATATCTACACCGGTATCTGTATAAACATGGATATATCTACACCACGATCTGTATAAACATGGAAATATCTACACAGTTATCTGCATGTCCATGGAAATATCTTCGCCGCCGTCTGTATAAACATGGAAATATCTACACCGCTATCTTTATAAACATGGAAATATCTACACCGCCATCTGCATATCCATGGAAATATCTACGCCGCCATCTGTATAAACATGGAAGTATCTACACGGCCATCTGTGTATAGATGGAAATATCTACACCGTGATCTGTATAAACATGGAAATATCTTCACCACGATCTGTATAAACGTGGAAATATCTACACCGCTATCTGTATAAAAGTGGTAATATCTACACCAGCGTCTATATAAACATGGAAATATCTACACCGCCATCTGTATAAACATGGAAATATCTACAATGCCATCTGTAGAAAGATGGAAATATCTACACCGCAATCTGTGTAAACATGGAAATATCTACACCGATATCGGTAAAAACATGGAAGTATCTACACCGCTATCTGTATAAATATGGAAATATCTACACCGCGATCTCTATAAACATGGAAATATCTACACCGTGATCTGTATAAACATGGAAATATCTACACCGCTATCTGTATAAACACGGAAATATCTACACAGCTATCTCTATAAACATGGAACTATCTACACCACCATCTGTATAAACATGGAAATACCTACAATACCATCTGTATACACATGGAAATATCTACACAGACATCTGTATAAATATGGAAATATCTACACCGCCATCTGTATAAACATGGTAATATCTACACCGCGATCAGTATAAACAAGGAAATATCTACACCGCTATCTGTATAAACGTGGAAATATCTCCAATGTTATCTCTATAAACATCGAAATATCTAGACCGCCATCTGTAAACGTGGAAAAACTTACAAAGTTATCTGTATAAACATGGAAATATCTACACCGCCATCTGTATAAACATGGAAATACGTACACTGCCATGTGTATATACATGGAAATATCTACACCGCTATCTATATAAACATGGAAATAACTACACCGCTATCAGTATAAACATGGAAATATCTACACCGCCATCTATATATCCATAGAAATATCTGTGCCGCCATCTGTATAAACATGGAAATATCTACACGGTCATCTGTGTATAGATCGAAATATCAACACCGCCATCTGTACAAACATGGAAATATCTGCACCGCTCTCAGTATAAACATGGAAATAACTACAACGCTATTTGTATAAACAAGGAAATATGTACACCGCCATCTGTTTAAACATGGAAATATATACACAGACATCTGTTTATACACGGAAATAACTACAACGCTATCTGTAAGAACATGCTAATAACTACACCGCTATCTGTATAAATGTGGAAATATTTGCACCGCTATCCCTATAAACATGGTAATATCAACACCGCGGTCTGTAAAAACATGGAAATATCTACACCATGATCTGTATAAACATGGAAACATCTTCACCGTGATGTGTATAAACATGGAAATATCTACACCGCCATCTCTTTAAACATGGAAGTATCTACATCCCTATCTGTATTAACATGGAAAAATCAACACCGCTATCTCTATGAACATGGAAATATCTACACCGCCATCCCTATAAACATGGAAATATCTACACCGCGATCAGTATACACATGGAAATATCTACAACGCTATCTTTATAAACATGGAAATATCTCCACTGCTATCTCTATAAACATCAAAATATCTACACCGCCATCTGTATAAACATGGAAATACCTACACTGCCATGTGTATATACATGGAAATATCTACACCGCTATCTATATATACATGGAATTAACTACACCGCTATCTGTATAAACATGGAAATATCTCCACTGCTATCTCTATAAACATCGAAATATCTACACCGCCATCTGTATAAACATGGAAATAATTACAAAGTTATCTGTATAAACTTGGAAATATCTACACTGCCATCTGTATAAACATGGAAATATCTACACAGCCATGTGTACATACATGCAAATATCTACACCGCTCTCTATATAAACATGGAAATAAGTACAGCGCTATCTGTATATACTTGGAAATATCTACACCACCATCTACATATCCATAGAAATATCTGCCCCGCCATTTGTATAAACATGGAAATATCTACACGGTCTTCTGTGTATAGATGGAAATATCAACACCGCCATCTGTACAAACATTGAAATATCTGCACCGCTATCTGTATAAACATGGAAATATCTACACCGCGGTCTGTATAAACATGGAAATATCTACTCCGCTATCTGTATAAACATGGAAATATCTACACCGCTATCTCTGTAAACGTGGAAATATCTACACCGTGATCTGTATAAACATGGAAATACCTACAATACCATCTGTATACACATGGAAATATCTACACAGTTATCTGTATAAATATGGAAATATCTACACAGCTATCTCTATAAACATCGAAATATCTACACCGCCATATGTATAAACATGGAAATATCTACACTGCTATCTCTATAAACATGGAAATATCTACAGAGCCCTCTGTATAAATACAGAAATGTCTGCATAGGCATCTGTATAAACATGGAAATATCTGCACCGCTATCTGTATAAACATGGAAATACCTACACCACTGTCTCTATAAACATGGAAATATGTAGACCGCTATGTGTATAAACATGGAAATATCTCCACTGCTGTCTGTATAAACATGGAAATATCTACACCGCTATCTGTATAAACATGGAAATATCTACACAGCTATCTCTATAAACATGGAAATACCTACACCGCCATCTGCATAAACATGGAAATACCTACAAAGTCATCTGTATAAACATGGAAATATCTACACAGCCATCTGTATAAACTTGGAAATATTTACACCACTATCTGTATAACCATGGAAATATCTACAAATCCATCTGTATAAACATGGAAATACCAACACAGTCATGTGTAGGAACATGGAAATAACTACACCGTGATTTGTATAAACATGGAAATATCTACACAGCGATCTGTATAAACATGGAAATATCTACACAGCTATATGAATAAACATGGAAATATCTACACAGCTATCTCTATAAACATGGAAATATCTACACCGCAATCTGTATAAACATGGAAATACCTACAAAGTCATCTGTATAAACATGGAAATATCTACACAGCCATCTGTATAAACATGGAAATATGTACACAGCCGTCTGTACATACATGGAAATATCTACACCGCTATCTCTATAAACATGTAAATAAATACACCGCTATTTGTATAAACAAGGAAATATCTTCACCACCATCTGTTTAAACATGGAAATATCTACACAGACATCTGTTTATACATGGAAATATCTACACCGCAATCTGTATAAACATGGATAAATCTACACCGCTATCTGTATAAATATGAAATATCAAAAGCGCTATCTCTATAAAAATGGAAATATCTGCACTGCTATCTGTATAGACATGGAAATTTCCTCACTGCGTTCTCTATGAACATGGATATATCTGCACCGCTATCTCAATGAGCATGGAAATATCTACACTGCCATTTCTATAAACATGGAAATATCTACACCGCCATCTGTATAAACATGGAAATATCCACACCGCTATCTGTATAAGCATGGAAATATCTACACCGCTATCTGTATAAACATGGAAATATCTACACTGCTATCTGTATAAACATGGAAATATATACAATGCTATCTGTGTTAACATGGAAATATCTACACAGCTATCTGTGCAAACTTCAAATATCTACCCGGCTGTCTGTGTAAAAATGGAAATATCTACACAGCAATCTATGCAAAGATGGAAATATCTACACCGCTATATCCGTAAACATGGAAATATCTACACCGCTATCTGTATAAACATGGAAATATCTATACCGCAGTCTCTATAAACATGGAAATATCTCCACCGCTATCTGTACAAACATGAAAATATCTACACCGCTATCTGTATAATCATGGACATATCTACACTGCGATCTGTATAAACATGGAAATATCTATCATGCTATGTGTGTAAACATGGAAATATCTACACCGCGGTGTGTATAAACATGTTAATATCTACACCACAATCTGTATAAACATGTAAATATCTACACCACGATCTGTATAAACATGGAAATATCTACACCGCTATCTGTATAAACATGGAAATATCTTCACCGCTATCTGTGCAAACATGAAAATACCTACACCGCCGTCTCTATAAACATGGAAATATCTAAACTGCCATCTCTATAAAGATGGAAATATCTACACCACGAGCTGTATAAACATGGAAATGTCTACAATGCTAATTGTATAAACATGGAAATACCAACACCGCTGTCTGTATAAACATGGAAATACCCACACCGCCATCTTTATAAACATGGAAATACCTACTCAACTATCTTTATAAACGTGGAAGTACCTACACCGCCATCTCTATACACCTAGAAATATCTACACCGCTATCTCTATAAACATAGAAATATCTACACCGCCATCTCTATAAACATGGAAATATATACACCGCCATCCGCATGAACATGGAAATATCTACACCGCTGTCTGTATAAACATGGAAATATCTACACTGTCATCTGTATAAACATGGAAATATATAAACTGCCATCTGTGGAAAGATGGAAATATCTACAACACGATCTGTATAAATATGAAAATACCTACACCGCTATCTGTGTAAAGATGGAAATATCTACACCGCAATCTGTGCAAAGATGGAAATATCTGCACCGCTATCTCTGTAAACATGGAAATATCTACACCACTATCTGTATAAACATGGAAATATCTACATCGCTCTCTCTATAAACATGGATATATCTACACCGTTATCTGTATAAACATGGAAATATCTACACCACTATCTGTATAAATATGGAAATATCTACACCGCCATTTGTGTAAACATACAAATATCTACAGAGTCTTCTGTATACACATGGAACCATCTACACAGCTATCTGTATAAACATGGAAGTATCTATACAACTATCTGTATAAACAAGGAATTTCCTACAGCGCTATCTCTGTAAACATGGAAATATCAACACCACAATCTCTACAAACGTGGAAATATCTACACCGCCATCTATATAAACATGAAAATATCTACACCACTATCTGTATAAAGATGGAAATATCTACACCGCTATCTCTATAAACATGGAAATATCTACACAGCTATCTGTATAAACATGGAAATATATACAATGCTATCTGTGTTAACATGGAAATATCTACACAGCTATCTGTGCAAACTTCAAATATCTACCCAGCTGTCTGTGTAAAAATGGAAATATCTACACAGCAATCTATGCAAAGATGGAAATATCTACACCGCTATATCCGTAAACATGGAAATATCTACACCGCTATCTGTATAAACATGGAAATATCTATACCGCAGTCTCTATAAACATGGAAATATCTCCACCGCTATCTGTACAAACATGAAAATATCTACACCGCTATCTGTATAATCATGGACATATCTACACCGCAATCTGTATAAACATGGAAATATCTATCATGCTATGTGTGTAAACATGGAAATATCTACACTGCGGTGTGTATAAACATGTTAATATCTACACCACAATCTGTATAAACATGTAAATATCTACACCACGATCTGTATAAACATGGAAATATGTACACCGCTATCTGTATAAACATGGAAATATCTTCACCGCTATCTGTGCAAACATGAAAATACCTACACCGCCATCTCTATAAACATGGAAATATCTAAACTGCCATCTCTATAAAGATGGAAATATCTACACCACGAGCTGTATAAACATGGAAATGTCTACAATGCTAATTGTATAAACATGGAAATACCAACACCGCTGTCTGTATAAACATGGAAATACCCACACCGCCATCTTTATAAACATGGAAATACCTACTCAACTATCTTTATAAACATGGAAGTACCTACACCGCCATCTCTATACACCTAGAAATATCTACACCGCTATCTCTATAAACAGAAATATCTACACCGCCATCTCTATAAACATGGAAATATATACACCGCCATCCGCATGAACATGGAAATATCTACACCGCTGTCTGTATAAACATGGAAATATCTACAATGTCATCTGTATAAACATGGAAATATATAAACTGCCATCTGTGGAAAGATGGAAATATCTACAACACGATCTGTATAAATATGAAAATACCTACACCGCTATCTGTGTAAAGATGGAAATATCTACACCGCAATCTGTGCAAAGATGGCAATATCTGCACCGCTATCTCTGTAAACATGGAAATATCTACACCACTATCTGTATAAACATGGAAATATCTACATCGCTCTCTCTATAAACATGGATATATCTACACCGTTATCTGTATAAACATGGAAATATCTACACCACTATCTGTATAAATATGGAAATATCTACACCGCCATTTGTGTAAACATACAAATATCTACAGAGTCTTCTGTATACACATGGAACCATCTACACAGCTATCTGTATAAACATGGAAGTATCTATACAACTATCTGTATAAACAAGGAATTTCCTACAGCGCTATCTCTGTAAACATGGAAATATCAACACCACAATCTCTACAAACGTGGAAATATCTACACCGCCATCTATATAAACATGAAAATATCTACACCACTATCTGTATAAAGATGGAAATATCTACACCGCTATCTCTATAAACATGGAAATATCTACACAGCTATCTGTATAAACATGGAAATATATACAATGCTATCTGTGTTAACATGGAAATATCTACACAGCTATCTGTGCAAACTTCAAATATCTACCCAGCTGTCTGTGTAAAAATGGAAATATCTACACAGCAATCTATGCAAAGATGGAAATATCTACACCGCTATATCCGTAAACATGGAAATATCTACACCGCTATCTGTATAAACATGGAAATATCTATACCGCAGTCTCTATAAACATGGAAATATCTCCACCGCTATCTGTACAAACATGAAAATATCTACACCGCTATCTGTATAATCATGGACATATCTACACCGCAATCTGTATAAACATGGAAATATCTATCATGCTATGTGTGTAAACATGGAAATATCTACACCGCGGTGTGTATAAACATGTTAATATCTACACCACAATCTGTATAAACATGTAAATATCTACACCACGATCTGTATAAACATGGAAATATCTACACCGCTATCTGTATAAACATGGAAATATCTTCACCGCTATCTGTGCAAACATGAAAATGCCTACACCGCCGTCTCTATAAACATGGAAATATCTAAACTGCCATCTCTATAAAGATGGAAATATCTACACCACGAGCTGTATAAACATGGAAATGTCTACAACGCTAATTGTATAAACATGGAAATACCAACACCGCTGTCTGTATAAACATGGAAATACCCACACCGCCATCTGTATAAACATGGAAATACCTACTCAACTATCTTTATAAATATGGAAGTACCTACACCGCCATCTCTATACACCTAGAAATATCTACACCGCTATCTCTATAAACATAGAAATATCTACACCGCCATCTCTATAAACATGGAAATATATACACCGCCATCCGCATGAACATGGAAATATCTACACCGCTGTCTGTATAAAGATGGAAATATCTACAATGCCATCTGTAGAAAAATGGAAATATCTACACCGCAATCTGTGTAAACATGGAAATATCTACACCACGATCAGTATAAACATGGACATATCTACACCGCTATCTGTATAAACATGGAAATATCTCCACTGCTATCTCTATAAACATCGAAATATCTACACCGCCATCTGTCTAAACATGGAAATACTTACAAAGTTATCTGTTTAAACATGGAAATATCTACCCCGCCATCTGTATCAACATGGAAATATCTACACAGCCATGTGTATATACATGGAAATATCTACACCGCTATCTATATAAACATGGAAATAAATACACCGCTATCTGCATAAACATGGAAATATCTACACCGCCATCTACATATCCATGGAAATATCTGTGCCGCCATCTGTATAAACATGGAATATCTACACGGTCATCTGTGTATAGATGGAAATATCAATACCGCCATCTGTACAAACATCGAAATATCTGCACCGCTATCTGTATAAACATGGAAATATCTACACCGCGGTCTGTATAAACATGGAAATATCTACATCACTATCTGTATAAACATGGAAATATCTACACCGCTATCTCTATAAACATGGAAATATCTACAACGTGATCTGTATAAACATGGAAATATTTACACCGCTATCTGTATAAACATGGAAATTTCTACACTGTTATCTGTATAAATATGGAAATATCTACACCGCTATCTCTATAAACATGGAAATATCTACACCGCCATCTGTATAAACATGGACATACCTATACAGTCATCTGTGTAAACATGGAAATATCTACACCACCATCTGTATAAACATGGAAATATCTACAATGCCATCTGTATACACATGGAAATACCTACACGGCAATCTGTGTATAGATGGAAACACCAACACCGCCTTCTGTACAAACTTGGAAATATCTACACTTCTATCTCTATAAACATGGAAATATCTACACTGCTATCTCTATAAACATCGAAATATCTACACCGCCATCGGTATAAACATGGAAATATTTACAAAGTTATCTGTATAAACATGGAAATAGCTACACCGCCATCTGTATAAACATGGAAATATCTACACAGCCATGTGTATATACATGGAAATATCTACACCGCTATCTATATAAACATGGAAATAAATACACCGCTATCTGTATAAACATGGAAATATCTACACCGCCATCAACATATCCATGGAAATATCTGTGCCGCCATCTGTATAAACATGTAATATCTACACGGTCATCTGTGTATAGATGGAAATATCAATACCGCCATCTGTACAAACATGGAAATATCTGCACCGCTATCTGTATAAACATGGAAATATCTACACCGCGGTCTGTATAAACATGGAAATATCTACACCACTATCTGTATAAACATGGAAATATCTACACCGCTTTCTCTATAAACATGGAAATATCTACAACGTGATCTGTATAAACATGGAAATATTTACACCGCTATCTGTATAAACATGGAAATTTCTACACTGTTATCTGTATAAATATGGAAATATCTACACCGCTATCTCTATAAACATCGAAATATCTACACCGCCATCGGTATAAACATGGAAATACCTATACAGTCATCTGTGTAAACATGGAAATATCTACACCACCATCTGTATAAACATGGAAATATCTACAATGCCATCTGTATACACATGGATATACCTACACGGCAATCCGTATATAGATTGAAACATCAACACCGCCATCTGTACAAACATGGAAATATCTGCACCGCTATCTGTATAAACATGGAAATATCTACACCGCGGTCTGTATAAACATGGAAATATCTACACCGCTATCTGTATAAACATGGAAATATCTACACCGCTATCTCTATAAACATGGAAATATCTACAAAGCCATCTGTATAAACATGGAAATACCTACACAGTCATGTGTAGGAACATAGAAATATCTACACAGCCCTCTGTATAAATATGGAAATATCTGCATAGGCATCTGTGTAAATGGAAATATCTTCACCGCTATCTGTATAAACATGGAAATACCTACACCGCTGTCTCTATAAACATGGAAATATGTACACCGCTATGTGTATAAACATGGATATATCTCCACTGCTGTCTGTATAAACATGGAAATATCTCCACCGTTATCTGTTAAAACATGGAAATATCTACAGTGCCATCTATATAAACATTGTAATATCTACACTGCCATCTCTAAAAACATGGAAATATCTACACAGTCATCTGAATAAACATGGAAATATCTACACTACCATCTGTATAAACATGGAAATATCTACAATACCATCTGTAAACACATGGAAATATCTACGCAGACATCTGTATAAATATGGAAATATCTACACGGCCATCTGTATAAACATTGAAATATCTACACCGCCATGTCTATAAACATGGAAATATATACACCCCTATCTGTATAAACATGGAATTATCCACACAGCTATCTCTATAAACATGGAAAAATCTACACCGCTATCTCTATAAACATGGAAATATCTACAAAGCCATCTGTATAAACATGGAAATACCTACACAGTCATGTGTAGGAACATTTAAATATCTACACTGCTATCTGTATAAATATAGAAATATCTACACAGCCCTCTGTATAAATATGGGAATATCTGCATAGGCATCTGTATAAACATGGAAATATCTGCACCGCTATCTGTATAAACATGGAAATACGTACACCGCTGTCTCTATAAACATGGAAATATGTACACCGCTATGTGTATAAACATGGAAATATCTCCACTGCTCTCTGTATAAACATGGAAATATCTCCACCATTATCTGTATAAACATGGAAATATCTACAGCGCCATGTCTACAAACATTGAAATATCTACACTGCCATCTGTTAAAACATGGAAATATCTACACAGTCATCTGAATAAACATGGAAATATCTACACCACCATCTGTATAAACATGGAAATACCTACAATACCATCTGTATACAGATGGAAATATCTACACAGACATCTGTATAAATATGGAAATATCTACACCACCATCTGTATAAACATGGAAATACCTACAATACCATCTGTATACACATGGAAATATCTACACAGACATCTGTATAAATATGGAAATATCTACACCGCCATCTGTATAAACTTGGAAATATCTACAATGCCATCTGTAGAAAGATGGAAATATCTACAGCGCTATCTCTATAAATATGGAAATATCTTCATCGCCATCTCTATAAACATGAAAATATCTACACTGCCATCTCCATAAAGATGGAAGTATCTACTCCGCCATGTGTATAAACACGGAAATATCTACACCACCATCTGTGTAAACATGGAAATATCTACACCGCCATCTGCATGTCCACGAAATTATCTACGCCGCCATCTGTATAAACATGGAAATATCTACACGGCCATCTGTGTATATATGGAAATATCAGCACCGCCATCTGTACAAACATGGAAATATCTACACCGCTATCTCTATAAACATGGAAATATCTGCACTGCCATCTGTAAAAACATGGAAATACCTATACAGTCATCTGTATAAACATGGACATATCTACAATACCATCTGTAAACACATGGAAATATCTACACAGCCATCTCTATAAACATGGAAATATCTACACAGACATCTGTATAAACATGTAAATATCTACACTGCTATCTCTATAAACATGGAAATATCTACACCGCCATCTCTATAAACATGAAAATATCTACACTGCCATCTCCATAAACATGGAACTACCTACTCTGCCATCTGTATCAACATGGAAACATCTTCACCGCCATCTGTGTGAATAAGGAAATATTTACAATGTCATCTGTATAAAGATATAAATAACTGCACCGCGAGCTGTATAAACATGGAAATATCTACATCGCTATCTGTATAAACGTGGAAATACCAACACTGCTATCGGTATAAACATGGAAATATCTACAACGCCATCTATATAAACATGAA
Organism: Pan troglodytes; assembly: GCF_028858775.2. Classification (NCBI taxonomy): domain Eukaryota; kingdom Metazoa; phylum Chordata; class Mammalia; order Primates; family Hominidae; genus Pan; species Pan troglodytes. The sequence goes on from NC_086015.1 coordinate 3,105,812, forward strand.
AATATCTAAACTGCTATGTCTATAAACATGGAAATACCTACACCGCTGTCTGTATAAACATGGAAATGTCTACACCGCTATCTGTATAAACATGGAAATATCTTCACCGCTATCTGTATAAACATGGAAATATCTACACTGCGATGTGTATAAACATGGAAATATCTACACCGCGATCTGTATAAACATGGAAATATCTTCAACACGGTCTGTATAAACATTGAAATATCTACACCGCTCTCTGTATAAACATGGTAATATCTCCACCAACATCTATATAAACATGGAAATATGTACACCGATATCTGTATGAACATGGAAATATCTGCACCGCTATCTGTATAAACATGGAAATATCTACACCGCGGTCTGTATAAACATGGAAATATCTACACCACTATCTGTATAAACATGGAAATATCTACACCGTTATCTCTATAAACATGGAAATATCTACAACGTTATCTGTATAAACATGGAAATATTTACACCTCTGTCTGTATAAACATGGAAATTTCTACACTGTTATTTGAATAAATATGGAAATATCTACATCGCTATCTCTATAAACATGGAAATTTCTACACTGTTATCTGAATAAATATGGAAATATCTACACCGCTATCTCTATAAACATGGAAATATCTACACTGCCATCTGTATAAACATGGAAATACCTATACAGTCATCTGTGTAAACATGGAAATATCTACACCACCATCTGTATAAACATGGAAATATCTACAATGCCATCTGTACACACATGGATATATCTACACGGAAATCCGTGTATAGATGGAAACATCAACACCGACATCTGTACATACATGGAAATATCTACATTGCTATCTCTATAAACATGGACATATGTACACTGCTGTCTGTATAAACATGGAAATATCTACACCGGTATCTGTATAAACATGGAAATATCTACACCACGATCTGTATAAACATGGAAATATATACACCGCTATCTGTACAAACATGGAAATATCTGAACCGCTATCTCTATAAACATGGAAATATCTACAAAGCCATCTGTATAAACATGGAAATACCTACACAGTCATGTGTAGGAACATGGAAATATCTACACTGCCATCTGTATAAATATAGAAATATCTACACCGCCCTCTGTATAAATATTAAAATATCTGCATAGGCATCTGTGTAAAATGGAAATATCTGCACCACTATCTGTATAAACATGGAAATACCTACACCGCTTTCTCTATAAACATGGAAATATGTACACCGCTATGTGTATAAACATGGAAATATCTCCACTGCTGTCTGTATAAACATGGAAATATCTCCACCGTTATCTGTTTAAACATGGAAATATCTACAGTGCCATCTATATAAACATTGTAATATCTACACTGCCATCTCTAAAAACATGGAAATATCTACATAGTCATCTGAATAAACATGGAAATATCTACACCACCATCTGTATAAACATGGAAATATCTACAATACCATCTGTAAACAGATGGAAATATCTACACAGACATCTGTATAAATATGGAAATATCTACACGGCCATCTGTATAAACATGGAAATATCTATACCGCCATCTCTATAAACATGGAAATATATACACCCCTATCTCTATAAACATGGAATTATCCACACAGCTATCTCTATAAACATGGAAAAATCAACACCGCTATCTCTATGAACATGGAAATATCTACACCGCCATCTCTTTAACATGGAAATATCTACACCACGATCAGTATAAACATGGAAATATCTACACCGCAACCTGTATAAACATGGAAATATCAACACTGATATCTCTATAAACATCGAAATATCTATACCGCCATCTGTATAAACATGGAAATACTTACAAAGTTATCAGTATAAACATGGAAATATCTACACCGCCATCTGTATAAACATGGAAATATCTACACAGCCATGTGTATATACATGGAAATATCTACACCGCGATCTATATAAACATGGAAATATCTACACCGCTATCTGTATAAACATGGAAATATCTACAATGCCATCTACATATCCATGGAAATATCTGCGCCGTCATCTGTATAAACATGGAAATATCTACACGGTCATCTATGAATAGCTGGAAATATCAACACCGCAGTCTGTACAAAGATGGAAATATCTGCACCGGTATCTGTATAAACATGGAAATATCTACACCGCGGTCTGTATAAACATGGAAATATCTACACCGCTATCTCTATAAACATGGAAATATCTACACCGTGATCTGTATAAACATGGAAATATTTACACCGCTATCTGTATAAACATGGAAACTTCTACACCGTTATCTGTATAAATATGGAAATATCTACACCGCGATCTTTATAAACTTGGAAATATCTACACCGCCATCTGTATAAACATGGAAATACCTATACAGTCGTCTGTGTAAACATGGAAATATCTACACCACCATCTGTATAAACATGGAAATAACTACAATGCCATCTGTATACACATGGAAATACCTACACGGCAATCTGTGTATAGATGGAAACATCAAGACCGCCATCTGTACAAACTTGGAATTATCTACACTGCTATCTCTATAAACATGGAAATATCTACACTGCTATCTCTATAAACATCAAAATATCTACACCGCCATCTGTATAAACAAGGAAACACTTACAAAGTTATCTGTATAAACATGGAAATATCTACACCGCCATCTACATATCCGTGGAAATATCTGTGCCGCCATCTGTATAAACATGGAATATCTACACGGTCATCTGTGTATAGATGGAAATATCAATACCGCCATCTGTACAAACATGGGAATATCTGCACCGCAATCTGTATGAACATGGAAATATCTACACCGCGGTCTGTATAAACATGGAAATATCTACACCGCTATCTGTATAAACATGGAAATATCCTCACTGCTATCTCTATGAACATGGATATATCTACACCGCTATCTCTATAAACATGGAAATATCTACACCGCCATCTCTATAAACATGGAAATATCTACAACGCCATCTCTATAAACATGGAAATATCTACACCGCGATCTGTATAAACATGGAAATATCTACACCGCTATCTGTGTAAACATTGAAATATATACACAGCTATCTCTATAAAAATAGAAATATCTACACCGCCATCTGTATAAACATGGAAATAGCTACAAAGTCATCTGTATAAACATGGAAATATCTACACCACTATTTGTATAAACAAGGAAATATCTACACCGCCATCTGTTTAAACATGGAAATATATACACAGACATCTGTTTATACATGGAAATATCTACACCGCTATCTGTATAAAAATGCTAATAACTACACCGCTATCTGTATAAATGTGGAAATATTTGCACCGCTATCCTTATAAACATGGTAATATCAACGCCGCGATCTGTATAAACATGGAAATATCTACACCGTGATCTGTCTAAACATGGAAATATCTACACTGTGATCTGTATAAACATGGAAATAACTACACCGTGATCTGTATAAACGTGGAAATATCTACACCGCCATCTCTATAAACATGGAAATATCTACACCCCAATCTGTATAAACATGCAAATATCCACACAGCTATCTCAATAAACATGGAAAAATCAACTCCGCTATCTCTGTGAACATGGAAATACGTACACCGCCATCTCTATAAACTTGGAAATATCTACACCGCGATCAGTATAAACATGGAAATATCTACACCGCTATCTATATAAACATGGAAATATCTACACCACCATCTGTATAAACATGAAAATATCTACACTGCCATCTCCATAAAGATGGAAGTATCTACCCCGCCATGTGTATAAACACGGAAATATCTACACCACCATCTGTGTAAACTTGGAGATATCTTCACCGCTATCTGTATAAATATGGAAATATCTACACTGCTATCTGCATGTCCATGGAAATATCTATGCCGCCATCTGTATAAACATGGAAATATCTACACGGCCATCTCTGTATAGATGGAAATATCAACACAGTCATCTGTACAAACATGGAAATATCTACACCGCTATCTCTATAAAAATGGAAATATCTGCACTGACATCTGTAAAAACATGGAAATACCTATACAGTCATCTGTATAAACATGGAAATATCTACAATGCCATCTGTATAAACATGGAAACATCTACATAGCCATCTGTGTGAATACGGAAATATCTACAATGCCATCTGTATAAACATATAAATACCTGCACCGCGAGCTGTATAAACATGGAAATATCTACATCGCTATCTGTATAAACGTGGAAATACCAACACCGCTATCGGTATAAACATGGAAATAACTACAACGCCATCTATATGAACATGGAAATATCTACACCGCTATGTCTATAAACATGGAAATACCTACACCGCTATCTCTATAAACATGGAAATATCTACACCGCTATCTGTATAAACATGGAAATATCTACACCGCGATCTGTATAAACATGGAAATATCTACACCGCGATCGGTAAAAACATGGAAATATCTTCACCACGATCTGTATAAACATGGAAATATCTACACCGCTATCTGTATAAACATGGTAATATCTACACCAACATCTATATAAGCATGGAAATATCTACACCGATATCTGTATAAACATGGAAATATCTACAATGCCATCTGTAGAAAGATGGCAATATCTACCCCGCAATCTGTGTAAAAATGGAAATATCTACAGCGATATCTGTAAAAACATGGAAATATCTACACCGCTATCTGTATAAACATGGAAATATCTACACCGCTATCTGTATAAACAAGGAAATATCTACAAAGCTGTCTCAATAAACATGGAAATATCTACACCGCAATCTGTATAAACATGGAAATACCTACAAAGTCATCTGAATAAACATGGAAACATCTACACAGCCATCTGTATAAACATGGAAATATCTACACAGCCATCTGTATATACTTGGAAATATCTACACCGCTATCTCTATAAACATGGAAATATCTACACCGCAATCTGTATAAACATGGAAATACCTACAAAGTCATCTGAATAAACATGGAAACATCTACATAGCCATCTGTATAAACATGGAAATATCTACACAGCCATCTGTATATACTTGGAAATATCTACACCGCTATCTGTATAAACATGGTAATATCTACACCACCATCTATATAAACATGGAAATATCTAAACCGATATCTGTATAAACATGGAAATATCTACAATGCCATCTGTAGAAAGATGGCAATATCTACCCCGCAATCTGTGTAAACATGGAAATATCTACAGCGATATCTGTAAAAACATGGAAATATCTACACCGCTATCTGTATAAACATGGAAATATCTACACCGCTATCTGTATAAACAAGGAAATATCTACAAAGCTATCTCAATAAACATGGAAATATCTACACCGCAATCTGTATAAACATGGAAATACCTACAAAGTCATCTGAATAAACATGGAAACATCTACACAGCCATCTGTATAAACATGGAAATATCTACACAGCCATCTGTATATACTTGGAAATATCTACACCGCTATCTCTATAAACATGGAAATATCTACACCGCAATCTGTATAAACATGGAAATACCTACAAAGTCATCTGAATAAACATGGAAACATCTACACAGCCATCTGTATAAACATGGAAATATCTACACAGCCATCTGTATATACTTGGAAATATCTACACCGCTATCTGTATAAACATGGAAATACCTACACCGCTATGTGTATAAATCAGGAAATATCTACATCGTTATCTGTATAACCATGGAAATGTCTACACCGCTATTTGTATAAACAAGGAAATATCTACACCGATATCTGTATAAGCATGGAAATAATTACACCGCTATTTGTATAAACAAGGAAATACCTACACCGTGATCTGTGTAAACATGGAAATAACTACACCGCTATTTGTATAAACAAGGAAATATCTACACCGCCATCTGTTTAAACATGGAAATATACACACAGACATCTGTTTATACATGGAAATATCTACACCGCAATCTGTATAAAGATGCTAGTAACTACACCGCTATCTGTATAAATGTGGAAATATTTGCACCGCTATCCCTATAAATATGGTAATATCAACACCGTGATCTGTATAAACATGGAAATATCTACACCATGATCTGTATAAACATGGAAACATCTACACCGCGATCTGTATAAACATGGAAATATCTACACCGTGATCTGTATAAACATGGAAATATCTACACCGCCATCTCTATAAACATGGAAATATCTACACACCTATCTGAATAAACATGGAAATATCCACACCGCTATCTCTATAAACATGGAAAAATCAACACCGCTATCTCTATGAACATGGAAATATCTACCCTGCCATCTCTATAAACATGGAGATATCTCCACTGATATCTCTATAAACATCGAAATATCTACACCGCCATCTGTATAAACATGGAAATACGTACAAAGTTATCAGTATAAACATGGAAATATCTAAACCGCCTTCTGTATAAACATGGAAATATCTACACAGCCATGTGTATATATATGGAAATATCTACACCGCTCTCTATATAAACATGGAAGTAACTACAATGCTATCTGTGTAAACATGGAAATATCTACACCGCCATCTACATATCCATGGAAATATCTGCACCGCCATCTGTATAAACATGGAAATATCTACACGGTCATCTGTGTATAGATGGAAATATCAACACGGCCATCTGTACAAACATGGAAATATTTGCACCGATATCTGTATAAACATGGAAATATCTACACCACGGTCTGTATAAACATGGAAATATCTACACTGCCATCTTTAGAGACATGGATGCATCTACACCGCCATCTGTATAAACATGGAAATATCTACACCACTATCTGTATAAATATGGAAATATCTTCACTTCCATCTGTATAAACATGGAAATGTCTATACCGCCATCTGTATAAAGATGGAAATATCTACACCGCAATCTGTATAAATATGGAAATAACTACACCGCTATCTCAATAGACATGGAAATATCTACACCGCTATCTGTATAAACATGGAAATATCTACACCGCCATCTGTATAAAGATGGAAATATCTACACCACGAGCTGTATAAACCTGGAAATATCTACACCGCTATTTGTATAAACAAGGAAATATCTACACCGCCATCTGTTTAAACATGGTAATATATACACAGATATCTGTATATACATGAAAATATCTACACTGCTATCTGTATAAAGATGCTAATAACTACACCGCTATCTGTATAAATGTGGAAATATTTGCACCGCTATCCCTATAATCTTGGTAATATCAACACCGCGATCTGTATAAACATGGAAATATCTACAGCATGATCTGTATAAACATGGAAATATCTACACCGTGATCTGTATAAACATGGAAATATCTACACCGCCATCTCTATAAACATGGAAATATCTACACCCCTATCTGTATAAACATGGAAATATCCACACAGCTATCTCTATAAACATGGAAAAATCAACACCGCTATCTCTATGAACATGGAAATATCTACACCGCCATCTCTACAAACATGCAAATATCTACACCGCGATCAGAATAAACATGGAAATATCTACACTGCTATCTGTATAAACATGGAAATATCTCCACTGCTATCTCTATAAACATCGAAATATCTACACCGCCATCTGTATAAACATGGAAATACTTACAAGGTTATCTGTATAAACATGGAAATATCTACACCGCCATCTGTATAAACATGGAAATATCTACACAGCCATGTGTATATACATGGAAATATCTACACCGCTACCTATATAAACATGGAAATAACTACACCGCTATCTGTATAAACATGGAAATATTTACCCCTCTATCTACATATCCATAGAAATATCTGTGGCGCCATCTGTATAAACATGGAAATATCCACAAGGTCATCTGTGTATAGATGGAAATATCAACACCGCCATCTGTATAAACATGGAAATATCTACACCGCGGTCTGTATAAACATGGAAATATCTACACCGTTATCTGTATTAACATGGAAATATCTACACCGCTATCTCCATAAACATGGAAATATCTACACCGTGGTCTGTATAAACATGGAAATATTTACACGGCTATCTGTATAAACATGGAAATATCTACACCGTTATCTGTATAAACATGGAAATATCTACACCGCCATCTGTATAAACATGGAAATATCTACACTGCTATCTGTATAAACATGGAAATATCAACAATGCCATCTGTAAAAACATGGAAAAACCTATACAGTCATCTGTATAAACATGGATATATCTACACCACCATCTGCATAACCATGGAAATATCTACAATGCCATCTCTATACACATCGAAATACCTACACGGCAATCTGTGTATAGATGGAAACATCAACACTGCCATCTGTACAAACATGGAAATATCTACACCGCTATCTCTATAAACATGGAAATATCTAAACTGCGGTCTGTATAAACATGGAAATATCTACACCGGTATCTGTATAAACATGGAAATATCTACACCACGATATGTATAAACATGGAAATATTTACACCGCTATCTGTATAAACATGGAAATATCTGCACCGCTATCTCTATAAACATGGAAATATCTACAAAGCCATCTGTATAAACATGGAAATACCTACACAGTCATGTGTAGGAACATGGAAATATCTACACTGCCATCTCTATAAACATGGAAATATCTACACAGCATTCTCTATAAATATGGAAACATCTGCATAGGCATCTGTATAAACATGGAATTATCTGCACCGCTATCTGTATAAACATGGAAATACCTACACCGCTGTCTCTATCAACATGGAAATTTGTACACCGCTATGTGTATAAACATGGAAATATCTCCACTGCTGTCTGTATAAACATGGAAATATCTACACCGCGATCTGTAAACATGGAAATATCTACACCGCTATCTGTATAAACCTGGAAATATCTACACCGCTATGTGTATTAACGTGGAAATATCTACTCCGCTATCTCTATAAACATGGAAATAACTACACCGCTATCTCTGTAAACATGGAAATATCTATACCGCTATGTCCATCAACATGGAAATATATACACCACCATCTCTTTAAACATGGAGATATCTACAACGCCATCTACATAAACAAGAAAATATCTACATTGCCATTTATATAAACATGGAAATATCTACACCGCCATCTCTATAAACATGGAAATATCTACACTGCCATTTGTAGAAAGAGGGAAATATCTTCACTGCCATCTGTATAAACGTGGAAATATCTACACCGCTATCTGTATAAACATGGAAATATCTACAAGGCAATCTGTATAAACATGGAAATATCTACACCGCAATCTGTATAAATATAAAATATCAAAACCGCTATCTCTATAAAAATGGAAATACCTACACTGCTATCTGTATAAATATGGAAATATACTCACTGTTATCTCTATGAACATGGATATATCTACACCGCTATCTCTATGAACATGGAAATATCTACACCGCCATCTGTATAAACATGGAAATATCTACACGGTCATCTGTGTATAGATGGAAATATCAACACCGCCATCTGTACAAACGTGGAAATATCTGCAGCGCTATCTCTATAGATATGGAAATAACTACACCGTGATCTGTATAAACATGGAATTATTTACACTGCTATCTGTATAAACATGGAATTATCTACACCGCTATCTCTATAAACATGGAAATAACTGCACCGTGGTCTGTATAAACATGGAATTATTTACACCGCTATCTGTATAAACATGGAAATATCTACACCGTTATCTGTATAAATATGCAAATATCTACACCGCTATCTCTATAAACATGGAAATATCTACACTGCCATCTGTATAAACATGGAAATATCAACACTGCTACCTCTATAAACATGGAAATATCTACAATTCCATCTGTAAAAACATGGAAATACCTATACAGTCATCTGTATAAACATGGAAATATCTACACCACCCTCTGTATAAACATGGAAATATCTACAATGCCATCTGTATACACATGGAAATACCTACACGGCAATCTGTGTAGAGATGGAAACATCAACACCGCCATCTGTACAAACGTGGAAATATCTACACCGCTATCTCTATAAACATGGAAATATCTACACTGCGGTCTGTATAAACATGGAAATATCTACACCGGTATCTGTATAAACATGGAAATATCTACACCAGCATCTGTATGAACATGGAAATATTTACACCGCTATCTGTATAAACGTGGAGATATCGGCACCGCTATCTCTATAAATATGGAAATATCTACAAAGCCATCTGTATGAACATGGAAATACCTACACAGTCATGTGTAGGAATATGGAAATATCTACACTGCCATCTGTCTAAACATGGAAATATCTACACAGCCCTCTGTATAAATATGGAAATATCTGCATAGGCATCTGTATAAACATGGAATTATCTGCACCGCTATCTGTATAAACATGGAAATACCAACACCGCTGTCTCTATAAACATGGAAATATGTACACCGCTATGTGTATAAACATGGAAATATCTCGACTAGTGTCTGTATAAACATGGAAATATCTACACCGCGATCTGTATAAACATGGAAATATCTACACCGCTATCTGTATAAACATGGAAATATCTACATAGCTATCTCTATAAATATGGAAATACCTACACCGCCATCTGTATAAACATTGAAATACCTACAAAGTCATCTGTATAAACATGGAAATATCTACTCAGCCATCTGTATAAACAAGGAAATATCTACACAGCCTTCTCTATATACATGGAAATATCTACACCGCTATCTGTATAAACATAGAAATCACTACACCGCTATTTGTATAAACAAGGAAATATCTACACCGCTATCTGTTTAAACATGGAAATATATACACAGACATCTGTTTATACATGGAAATATCTACACGGCTATCTGTATAAACATGCTAATAACTCCACCGCTATCTGTATAAATGTGGAAATATTTACACTGCTATCCCTATAAACATGCTAATATCAACACCGCGATCTGTATATACATGGAAATATCTACACCATGATCTGTATAAACATGGAAATATCTACACCGCGATCTGTATAAACATGGAAATATCTACACTGTGATCTGTATAAACATGGAAATATCAACACCGCCATCTCTATAAACATGGAAATATCTACACCCCTATCAGTATAAACATGGAAATACCTACACTGCAGTCTGTATAAACATGGAAATATCTACACCGGTATCTGTATAAACATGGAAATAACTACACCACGATTTGTATAAACATGGAAATATCTACACCGGTATCTGTATAAATATGGAAATATCTACACCGCCATCTGTATTAACATGGAAATATCTACACAGTCATCTGTATAAACCTGGAAATATCTCTACTGTCATCTATATAAACATAGAAATATCTACAGAGAACTCTGTATAAACATGGAAATATCGGCACAGCCGTCTGTATAAACATGTAAATATCTACACCGCAATCTGTATAAACATGGAAATATCTACACCGCTATGTGTATTAACGTGGAAATATCTCCATTGCTATCTGTATAAACATGGACATATCTGCACCGCAATCTGTATAAACATGAAAATATCTACACCGCTATCTCTATAAACATGGAAATATCTACACTGCCATCTGTACAAACATGGAAATATCTACACAGACATCTGTAGAAATATGGAAATATCTACACCGCTATCTCTATAAACATGGAAATATCTACACCGCTATCTGTATAAACATGGAAATTACACCGCTATCAGTATAAAAATGGAAGTATCTACAACGCCATCTGAATAAACATGGAAATATTTTACACCGCTATCTGTATAAACATGGAAATATCTACACCATTATCTGCACAAACATGGAAATACCAACCCTGCCATCTGTATAAACATGGAAATATCTACACCACGATCTGTAAAAACATGGAAATATCTACACTGTCATCTGTATAAACATGGAAATACCTACACCTCCATCTGAATAAACATGGGAATATCTACACTGCCATCTGTATACACAAGGAAATATGTACAATGCCGTCTGTATGAACACGGAAATATCTACACCGCTATCTCTATAAATATGGAAATACCTACACTGCCATCTGTATAAACATGGAAATATCTACACCACAATCTGTATAAAGATGGAAACATCTACACTGCTATCTTTATAAACATGGAAATATCTGCACTGTTATCTCTATAAAAATGGAAATATCTACAACACTATCTGTGTATACACGGAAATACCTACACAGCTATCTGTGTAAACATGGAAATATGTACACCGCTATCTGTGTAAAGATGGAAATATCTACACCGCAATATGTGCAAAGATGGAAATATCTACACCGTTATCTCTGTAAACATGGAAATATCTACACCACTATCTGTATAAACATGGAAATATCTACACCACTATCTGTATAAACGTGGAAATATCTGCACCACTGTCAATATAAACATAGAAATATCTACACCACCATCTGTATAAACATGGAAATATCTACAACACCATCTGAATAAACATGGAAATATCTACACCGCTATCTCCATAAACATGGAAATATCTACACCACGATCTGTATAAACATGGAAATATCTCCACCGCTATCTGTATAAACATGGAAATATCTACACCGCGATCTCTATAAACATGTTAATATCTACACCGCAATCTTTATAAACATGGAAATATCTACACCGCTGTCTCTCTAAACATAACATATCTACACAGCCATCTCCATAAACATGGAACAATCTACACTGCCATCTGTGGAAACATGGAATTTTCTACGCCGCTATCGGTATAAACATGGAAATACCAACACCACTATCTGTATACACATGGAAATATCTACAGCTCTATCTGTATAAACATGGAAATAACTACACCGCCATCTCTATAAACATGGAATTATCTACAACGCTATCTCTACAAACCTTGAAATATCTACACCGCCATCTCTATGAACATTTAAATATCTACACAGCCATCAGCATAAACATGGAAATAACTTCACCGCATTCTGTATAAACATGGAATTATCAACACTGCCATCTCTATAAACATTGAAATATCTACACTGCCATCTGTAGAAAGATGGAAATATCTACACCGACATCTGCATAAACATGGAAATATCTACACCTCTATCTGTATAAACATGGAAATATCTACACAGCTATCTGTATAAATATGGAGATATCTACACCGCTATCTCTATGAACATGGAAATGTCTACACCGCTATCTTTACAAACATGGAAATAACTAAACCGCCATATGTATAAACATGGAAATAACTACACAGTCATCTGTATAAACATGGAAATATCTACACCACTATAGGTCTAAACATGGAAATATTTACACTGCCATCTGTAGAAACATGGAAATATGTACAAAGCCATCTGTATAAACATGGAAATATCTACACCGCTATCTGTATAACATGGAAATATCGACACCACGATATGTATAAACATGGAAATATCTACAATGCTATCTGTATAAACATGGAAATATCTACACCGCTATCTGTATAAACATGGAAATATCTACACCGCTATCAGTATAAACATGGTTATATCTACACCGCCATCTCTATAAACATGGAAATATCTACACCGTCATCTGAATAAACATGGAATTCTCTACACCGCTATCCATATAAATATGGAATTATGTACACCGCTATCTCTATAAACATGGAAATATATACACCGCTATTGGTATAAACATGGAAATATCTCCACTGGTATCTGTATAAACATGGAAACATCTAAGCCATTATCTGTATAAACATGGAAATATGTACACCGCTATCTGTATAAACATGGAAATAACTACAACTCTATCTGTGTAAACATGGAAATATCTACACCACCATCTGTGTAAACATGGAAATATCTACACCGATATCTGTATAAACATGGAAATATCTCCACCGCTACCTGTATAAACATGGAAATATATACACCGCTATCTTTATAAATATGGAAATATATACACGGCTATCTCTATAATCATGGAAATGTCTACTCCGCTATCTGTAAAAACATAGAAATACCTACATGGCTATCTCTACAAACATGGAAATTTCTACACCACCATCTGTATAAACATGGAAATACCTACACAGCCATCTGTATAAACATGGAAATATCTACAACACTATCTGTATAAACATGGAAATATCTACACTGCCATCTGTATAAACATGCAAATATCTACACAGCAATATCTATAAACATGGAAATATCTACACCACCATCTGTAAAAACATGGAAATATCTTCACAGTCATCTGTATAAACATGGAAATATCTACACCTCCATCTGTATACACATGGAAATATCTACACTGCCATCCGTATACACATGGGAATATCTACACCGCCATCTGTATAAACATGGAATTATCTACACCGCTATCTCTATAAACATGGGAATATCTATACCGCTATCGGTATAAACATGGAAATATGTACACAGCTATCTGTATAAACATGGAAATATCTACCCCACTATCTGTATAAACATGGAAATATCTACACCGCTATCTGTATAAACCTGGAAATATCTGCATCGCTATCTGTATAAACATGGAAATGTCTACACCGCTATCTCTATAAACATGGAAATATCTACACCGCTATCTTTGTAAAGATGGAAATATCTACACCGCAATCTGTGCAAAGATGGAAATATCTAAACCGCTATCTGTGTAAACATGGTAATATCTACACCGCTGACTGTAAAAACATGGAAATATCCACTCCGCTATCGGTATATTCATGGAAATATCCACACCGCCATCTGTAAAAACATGGAAATATCTACACCGCAGTCTGTATAAACATGGAAATACCTACACAGTCATCTGTATAAACATGGTGACGTCTACACTGCTATCAGTATAAACATGGAAATATCTACAACGCTAACTGTGTAAACATGGAAATGTCTACACCGCTATCTGTGTAAACATGGAAATATCTACACCGCTATTTTTGTAAAGATGCAAATATCTACAGACCAATCTGTGCAAACATGGAAATATTTACACCGCTATAGCTATAAACAAGGAAATATCTGCACCGGTATCTGCATAAACATGGAAATACCTACACTGCCATCTGTATAAACATGGAAATACCTGCACCACGAGCAGAATAAACATGGAAATGTCTACACCGCTATGTGCATAAACATGGAAATATCAACACCACTATTTGTATAAGCATGGAAATATCTACACCGCTATTTGAATAAACATGGAAATATCTACTCCACTATCTTTATATACATGGAAATACCTACACCACCATCTCTATAAACATGGAATTATCTACACCGCTATCTCTATAAACATAGAAATAACTATACCGCCATCTCTATAAGCATGCAAATATCTACACCGCCGTCTGCATAAACATGGAAATATCTACACCGCGATCTGTATAAATTTGGAAATATCTACACCTCCACCTGTATAAACATGCAAATATCTACACCACAATCTGTATAAGCATGGAAATATCAACACCACTATCTGTATAAGTATGGAAATATGTACACCGCTATCTGAATAAACATGGAAATATCTACACCGCTATCTGTATAAGTTTGGAAATATGTACACCGCTATCTGAATAAACATGGAAATATCTACACCGCTATCTTTATAAACATGGAAATACCTACACCACCATCTCTATAAACATGGAATTATCTACACCGCTATCTCTATAAACATAGAAATATCTACTCCGCCATCTCTATAAACATGGAAATATCTACACCACCATCTGTATAAACATGGAAATATCTACGCAGTCGTCTGTATATACATGGAAATATCTACACCACCATTTCTATAAACATGGAAATATCTACACTGCCATATGTATACACATGGAAGTATCTACACAGCCATCAGTATAAACTTGGAAACACCTGCACCGCCATCTGAATACACATGGAAATACCTTCACCGCTATCTCTATAAACATGGAAAGATCTACATTGCTATCTGTATAAACATGGAAATATCTACGCCGCTATCTGCATAAACATGGAAATACCTACACTGCCATCTATATAAAAATGGAAATACCTGCACCGCGAGCTGAATAAACATGGAAATGTCTACACCGATATGTGTATAAACATGGAAATATCAACACCACTATCTGTATAAGTATGGAAATATATACACCGCTATCTGAATAAACATGGAAATATCTACACCGCTATCTTTATAAACATGGAAATAGCTACACCACCATCTCTATAAACATGGAATTATCTACAACGCTATCTCTATAAACATAGAAATATCTACACCGCCATCTCTATAAACATGGAAATATCTACACCGCCATCTGCATAAACATGGAAATATCTACACCGCGAGCTGAATAAACATGGAAATGTCTACACCGCTATGTATATAAACATGGAAATATCAACACCGCTATCTGTATTAACATGGAAATATCTACACCGCTTTCAGAATAAACATGCAAATATCTACACCACTATCTATATAAACATGGAAATACCTATGCCACCATCTCTATAAACATGGAATTATCTACACCGCTATCTCTATAAACATAGAAATATCTACACCGCCATCTCTATAAACATGGAAATATCTACACCGCCATCTGCATAAACATGGAAATATCTACAACACCATCTGTGTAAACATGGAAATATCTACACAGCTATCTGTGTAAACATGGAAATATGTACACTGCTGTCTGTGTAAAGATGGAAATATCTACACCGCAATCTGTGCAAATATGGAAATATCTACACCGCTATCTCTGTAAACATGGAGATATCTAAACCGCTATCTGTATAAACATGGAAATATCTACACCACTCTCTGTATAATCGTGGAAATATCTACACCAATATCAGTATAAACATAGAAATATCTACACCACCGTCTGTATAAACATGGAAATATCTACAACACCATCTGAATAAACATGGAAATATCTTCACCGCTATCTGTAAAAATATGGAAATATCTACACCGCTATCACCACAAAGATGGAAATATCTACACCACGATCTGTATAAACATGGAAATACCAACACCACTATCTGTATAAACATGGAAACATCTACACCGCTTTCTGTATAAACATGGAAATATCTACACCGCTATCTGTATAAACATGCAAATATCTACACCGCCATCTGTAAAAACGTGGAAATATCTACACCACCATTTGAATAAACATGGAAATATCTACACCGCTAACACTATAAACATGGAAAAAACAACACCACTATCTGTTTAAAAATGGAAATATCTACACCGCAATCGGTATAAACATGGAAATACCTACACAATCATCTGTATAAACATGGTGACATCTACACAGCTATCTGTGTAAACATGGAAATATCTACACCGCTATATGTGTAAAGATGGAAATATCTGCACCACAATCTGTGCAAACTTGGAAATATTTACACCGCTATCTCTGTAAACATGGAAATATCTGCACCGTTATCTGTATAAACATGGAAATATCTACAAAGTCATCTGTATATACATGGAAATATCTACACCACCATCTCTATAAACATGGAAATATCTACACTGCCATGTGTATACTCATGGAAATATCTACACAGCCATCAGTATAAACTTGGAAACATCTGCACCGCTATCTTTATACACATGGAAATACCTACACCGCTATCTCTATAAACATGGAAAGATATATAGTGCTATCTTAATAAACATGGAAATATCTACACCGCTATCTGCATAAACATGGAAATACCTACACTGCCATCTGTATAAACATGGAAATACCTGCACCACGAGCAGAATAAACATGGAAATGTCTACACCGCTATGTGTATAAACATGGAAATATCAACACCACTATCTGTATAAGCATGGAAATATCTACACCGCTATTTGAATAAACATGAAAATACCTACTCCACTATCTTTATATACATGGAAATACCTACACCACCATCTCTATAAACATGGAATTATCTACACCGCTATCTCTATAAACATAGAAATAACTATACCGCCATCTCTATGAGCATGGAAATATCTACACCGCCGTCTGCATAAACATGGAAATATCTACACCGCGATCTGTATAAATTTGGAAATATCTACACATCCACCTGTATAAACATGCAAATATCTACACCACAATCTGTATAAGCATGGAAATATCAACACCACTATCTGTATAAGTATGGAAATATGTACACCGCTATCTGAATAAACATGGAAATATCTACACCGCTTTCTGTATAAGTTTGGAAATATGTACACCGCTATCTGAATAAACATGGAAATATCTACACCGCTATCTTTATAAACATGGAAATACCTACACCACCATCTCTATAAACATGGAATTATCTACACCGCTATCTCTATAAACATAGAAATATCTACTCCGCCATCTCTATAAACATGGAAATATCTACACCGCCATCTGCATAAACATGGAAATATCTACACCGCGAGCTGAATAAACATGGAAATGTCTACACCGCTATGTGTATAAACATGGAAATATCAACACCGCTATCTGTATAAACATGGAAATACCTACACCGCTTTCATAATAAACATGCAAATATCTACACCACTATCTATATAAACATGGAAATACCTACGCCACCATCTCTATAAACATGGAATTATCTACACTGCTATCTCTATAAACATAGAAATATCTACACCGCCATCCCTATAAACATGGAAATATCTACACTGCCATCTGCATAAACATGGAAATATCTACAACACCATCTGTGTAAACATGGAAATATCTACACAGCTATCTGTGTAAACATGGAAATATGTACACTGCTGTCTGTGTAAAGATGGAAATATCTACACCGCAATCTGTGCAAATATGGAAATATCTACACCGCTATCTCTGTAAACATGGAGATATCTAAACCGCTATCTGTATAAACATGGAAATATCTACACCACTATCTGTATAAACGTGGAAATATCTACACCAATATCAGTATAAACATAGAAATATCTACACCACCGTCTGTATAAACATGGAAATATCTACAACACCATCTGAATAAACATGGAAATATCTACACCGCTATCTGTAAAAATATGGAAATATCTACACCGCTATCACCACAAACATGGAAATATCTACACCACGATCTGTATAAACATGGAAATACCAACACCACTATCTGTATAAACATGGAAACATCTACACCGCTATCTGTATAAACATGGAAATATCTACACCGCTATCTGTATAAACATGCAAATATCTACGCCGCCATCTGTAAAAACGTCGAAATATCTACACCACCATTTGAATAAACATGGAAATATCTACACCGCTAACACTATAAACATGGAAAAAACAACACCACTATCTGTTTAAAAATGGAAATATCTATACCGCAATCGGTATAAACATGGAAATACCTACACAATCATCTGTATAAACATGGTGACATCTACACAGCTATCTGTGTAAACATGGAAATATCTACACCGCTATATGTGTAAAGATGGAAATATCTGCACCACAATCTGTGCAAACATGGAAATATTTACACCGCTATCTCTGTAAACATGGAAATATCTGCACCGTTATCTGTATAAACATGGAAATATCTACACAGTCATCTGTATATACATGGAAATATCTACACCACCATCTCTATAAACATGGAAATATCTACACTGCCATTTGTATACTCATGGAAATATCTACACAGCCATCAGTATAAACTTGGAAACATCTGCACCGCTATCTTTATACACATGGAAATACCTACACCGCTATCTCTATAAACATGGAAAGATATATACTGCTATCTGAATAAACATGGAAATATCTACACCGCTATCTGCATAAACATGGAAATACCTACACTGCCATCTGTATAAACATGGAAATACCTGCACCACGAGCAGAATAAACATGGAAATGTCTACACCGCTATGTGTATAAACATGGAAATATCAACACCACTATTTGTATAAGCATGGAAATATCTACACCGCTATTTGAATAAACATGGAAATATCTACTCCACTATCTTTATATACATGGAAATACCTACACCACCATCTCTATAAACATGGAATTATCTACACCGCTATCTCTGTAAACATAGAAATAACTATACCGCCATCTCTATAAGCATGGAAATATCTACACCGCCGTCTGCATAAACATGGAAATATCTACACCGTTATCTGTATAAATTTGGAAATATCTACACATCCACCTGTATAAACATGCAAATATCTACACCACAATCTGTATAAGCATGGAAATATCAACACCACTATCTGTATAAGTATGGAAATATGTACACCGCTATCTGAATAAACATGGAAATATCTACACCGCTATCTTTATAAACATGGAAATACCAACATCTCTATAAACATGGAATTATCTACACCGCTATCTCTATAAACATAGAAATATCTACTCCGCCATCTCTATAAACATGGAAATATCTACACCGCCATCTGCATAAACATGGAAATATCTACACCGCGAGCTGAATAAACATGGAAATGTCTACACCGCTATGTGTATAAACATGGAAATATCAACACCGCTATCTGTATAAACATGTAAATACCTACACCGCTTTCAGAATAAACATGCAAATATCTACACCACTATCTATATAAACATGGAAATACCTACGCCACCATCTCTATAAACATGGAATTATCTACACCGCTATCTCTATAAACATAGAAATATCTACACCGCCATCTCTATAAACATGGAAATATCTACACCGCCATCTGCATAAACATGGAAATATCTACAACACCATCTGTGTAAACATGGAAATATCTACACAGCTATCTGTGTAAACATGGAAATATGTACACTGCTGTCTGTGTAAAGATGGAAATATCTACACCGCAATCTGTGCAAATATGGAAATATCTACACCGCTATCTCTGTAAACATGGAGATATCTAAACCGCTATCTGTATAAACATGGAAATATCTACACCACTATCTGTATAAACGTGGAAATATCAACAACAATATCAGTATAAACATAGAAATATCTACACCACCGTCTGTATAAACATGGAAATATCTACAACACCATCTGAATAAACATGGAAATATCTACACCGCTATCTGTAAAAATATGGAAATATCTACACCGCTATCACCACAAACATGGAAATATCTACACCACGATCTGTATAAACATGGAAATACCAACACCACTATCTGTATAAACATGGAAACATCTACACCGCTATCTGTATAAACATGGAAATATCTACACCGCTATCTGTATAAACATGCAAATATCTACACCGCCATCTGTAAAAACGTGGAAATATCTACACCACCATTTGAATAAACATGGAAATATCTACACCGCTAACACTATAAACATGGAAAAAACAACACCACTATCTGTTTAAAAATGGAAATATCTACACCGCAATCGGTATAAACATGGAAATACCTACACAATCATCTGTATAAACATGGTGACATCTACACAGCTATCTGTGTAAACATGGAAATATCTACACCGCTATATGTGTAAAGATGGAAATATCTGCACCACAATCTGTGCAAACATGGAAATATTTACACCGCTATCTCTGTAAAGATGGAAATACTGCACCGTTATCTGTATAAACATGGAAATATCTACACAGTCATCTGTATATACATGGAAATATCTACACCACCATCTCTATAAACATGGAAATATCTACACTGCCATGGGTATACTCATGGAAATATCTACACAGCCATCAGTATAAACTTGGAAACATCTGCACCGCTATCTTTATACACATGGAAATACCTACACGGCTATCTCTATAAACATGGAAAGATATATAGTGCTATCTGAATAAACATGGAAATATCTACACCGCTATCTGCATAAACATGGAAATACCTACACTGCCATCTGTATAAACATGGAAATACCTGCACCACGAGCAGAATAAACATGGAAATGTCTACACCGCTATGTGTATAAACATGGAAATATCAACACCACTATTTGTATAAGCATGGAAATATCTACACCGCTATTTGAATAAACATGGAAATATCTACTCCACTATCTTTATATACATGGAAATACCTACACCACCATCTCTATAAACATGGAATTATCTACACCGCTATCTCTATAAACATAGAAATAACTATACCGCCATCTCTATAAGCATGGAAATATCTACACCGCCGTCTGCATAAACATGGAAATATCTACACCGCGATCTGTATAAATTTGGAAATATCTACACATCCACCTGTATAAACATGCAAATATCTACACCACAATCTGTATAAGCATGGAAATATCAACACCACTATCTGTATAAGTATGGAAATATGTATAGTGCTATCTGAATAAACATGGAAATATCTACACCGCTATCTTTATAAACATGGAAATACCTACACCACCATGTCTATAAACATGGAATTATCTACACCGCTATCTCTATAAACATATAAATCTCTACTCCGCCATCTCTATAAACATGGAAATATCTACACCGCCATCTGCATAAACATGGAAATATCCACACGGCGAGCTGAATAAACATGGAAATGTCTACACCGCTATGTGTATAAACATGGAAATATCAACACCGCTATCTGTATAAACATGGAAATATCTACACCGCTTTCAGAATAAACATGCAAATATCTACACCACTATCTATATAAACATGGAAATACCTACGCCACCATCCCTATAAACATGGAATTATCTACACCGCTATCTCTATAAACATAGAAATATCTACACCGCCATCTCTATAAACATGGAAATATCTACACCGCCATCTGCATAAACATGGAAATATCTACAACACCATCTGTGTAAACATGGAAATATCTACACAGCTATCTGTGTAAACATGGAAATATGTACACTGCTGTCTGTGTAAAGATGGAAATATCTACACCGCAATCTGTGCAAATATGGAAATATCTACACCGCTATCTCTGTAAACATGGAGATATCTAAACCGCTATCTGTATAAACATGGAAATATCTACACCACTATCTGTATAAACGTGGAAATATCTACACCAATATCAGTATAAACATAGAAATATCTACACCACCGTCTGTATAAACATGGAAATATCTACAACACCATCTGAATAAACATGGAAATATCTACACCGCTATCTGTAAAAATATGGAAATATCTACACCGCTATCACCACAAACATGGAAATATCTACACCACGATCTGTATAAACATGGAAATACCAACACCACTATCTGTATAAACATGGAAACATCTACACCGCTATCTGTATAAACATGGAAATATCTACACCGCTATCTGTATAAACATGCAAATATCTACACCGCCATCTGTAAAAACGTGGAAATATCTACACCACCATTTGAATAAACATGGAAATATCTACACCGCTAACACTATAAACATGGAAAAAACAACACCACTATCTGTTTAAAAATGGAAATATCTACACCGCAATCGGTATAAACATGGAAATACCTACACAATCATCTGTATAAACATGGTGACATCTACACAGCTATCTGTGTAAACATGGAAATATCTACACCGCTATATGTGTAAAGATGGAAATATCTGCACCACAATCTGTGCAAACATGGAAATATTTACACCGCTATCTCTGTAAAGATGGAAATATCTGCACCGTTATCTGTATAAACATGGAAATATCTACACAGTCATCTGTATATACATGGAAATATCTACACCACCATCTCTATAAACATGGAAATATCTACACTGCCATGTGTATACTCATGGAAATATCTACACAGCCATCAGTATAAACTTGGAAACATCTGCACCGCTATCTTTATACACATGGAAATACCTACACCGCTATCTCTATAAACATGGAAAGATATACAGTGCTATCTGAATAAACATGGAAATATCTACACCGCTATCTGCATAAACATGGAAATACCTACACTGCCATCTGTATAAACATGGAAATACCTGCACCACGAGCAGAATAAACATGGAAATGTCTACACCGCTATGTGTATAAACATGGAAATATCAACACCACTATTTGTATAAGCATGGAAATATCTACACCGCTATTTCAATAAACATGGAAATATTTACTCCACTATCTTTATATACATGGAAATACCTACACCACCATCTCTATAAACATGGAATTATCTACACCGCTATCTCTATAAACATAGAAATAACTATACCGCCATCTCTATAAGCATGGAAATATCTACACCGCCGTCTGCATAAACATGGAAATATCTACACCGCGATCTGTATAAATTTGGAAATATCTACACATCCACCTGTATAAACATGCAAATATCTACACCACAATCTGTATAAGCATGGAAATATCTACACCGCTATCTGTATAAACTTGGAAATATCTACACCGCCATCTGTATAAACAGGTTAATATCCCCATGGCCATCTGTATAAACATGGAAAGATCTCCACCGCTATCTGTATAAACATGGAAATATCTACAAAGCTATCTCTATAAACACGTAAATATCTACAACACTATCTGTGTAAACATGGAAATATCTACACAGCTATCTGTGTAAACATGGAAATATGTACACCGCTATCAGTGTAAACATGGAAATGCCTACACGGCAATCTGTGCAAATATGGAATTATCTACACCCCCATCTCTGTAAACATGGAGATATCTACACCGCTATCAGTATAAACATGGTTATATCTACACCGCCATCTGTATAAACATGGAAATATCTACACCGTCGTCTGAATAAACATGGAAATCTCTACACCGCTATCTCTATAAATATGGAATTATCAACACCGCTATCTCTATAAACATGGAAATATATACACCGCTATCGGTATAAACATGGAAATATCTCCACTGGTATCTGTATAAACATGGAAACATCTAAGCCATTATCTGTATAAACATGGATATATGTACACTGCTATCTGTATAAACATAGAAATATCTAAAACGCTATCTGTGTAAACATGGAAATATCTACACCACCATCTGTGTAAACATGGAAATATCTGCACCGCTATCTGTATAAACATGGAAATATCTCCACCACTGCCTGTATAAACATGGAAATATATACACCGCTATCTGTATAAATATGGAAATATATACACTGCTATCTCTATAAACATGGAAATGTCTACACCGCTATCTGTATAAACATAGAAATATCTACATGGCTATCTCTACAAACATGGTAATATCTACACCACCATCTGTATAAACATGGAAATACCTACAGAGCCATCTGTATAAACATGGAAATAGCTACAACATTATCTGTATAAACATGGAAATATTTACACTGCCATCTGTGTAAACATGCAAATATCTACACAGCAATATCTATAAACATGGAAATAACTACACCACCATCTGTAAAAACATGGAAATATCTTCACAGTCATCTGTATAAACATGGAAATATCTACACCTCCATCTGTATACACATGGAAATATCTACACTGCCATCCGTATACACATGGAAATATCTACACCGCCATCTGTATAAACATGGAATTATCTACACCGCTATCTCTATAAACATGGAAATACGTATACCGCTATCGGTATAAACATGGAAATATCTACACCGCTATCTGAATAAACATGGAAATATGTACACCACGATTTATATAAACTTGGAAATATATACACCGCCATCTGTATAAACATGGAAATATCTCCACCGCTATCTGTATAAACACGGAAATATCTCCACCGCTATCTGCATACTCATGGAAATAGGTACACCGCTATCTGTATAAACATGGAAATATCTACCCCACTATCTGTATAAACATGGAAATATCTACACCGCTATCTTTATAAACATGGAAATATCTACACCGCAATCTGTATAATCATGGAAAATCTACACCGCTATCTGTATAAACATAGAAATATCTACATGGCTATCTATATAAACATTGAAATACCTACACCACCCTCTGTATAAAGATGGAAATATATCCACCGCTATCTGTATAAACATGGAAATATCTACATCGCTATCTGTAAAAATATGGAAATATCTACACCGCTATCACCACAAACATGGAAATATCTACACCACGATCTGTATAAACATGGAAATACCAACACCACTATCTGTATAAACATGGAAACATCTACACCGCTATCTGTATAAACATGGAAACATCTACACCGCTATCTGTATAAACATGGAAATATCTACACCGCTATCTGTATAAACATGCAAATATCTACACCGCCATCTGTAAAAACGTGGATATATCTACACCACCATTTGAATAAACATGGAAATATCTACACCGCTAACACTATAAACATGGAAAAAACAACACCACTATCTGTTTAAAAATGGAAATATCTACACCGCAATCGGTATAAACATGGAAATACCTACACAATCATCTGTATAAACATGGTGACATCTACACAGCTATCTGTGTAAACATGGAAATATCTACACCGCTATATGTGTAAAGATGGAAATATCTGCACCACAATCTGTGCAAACATGGAAATATTTACACCGCTATCTCTGTAAAGATGGAAATATCTACACAGCTATCTCAATAAACATGGAAATATCTACACCGCCATCTGTATAAACATGGAAATACCTACAAAGTCATCTATATAAATATGGAAATATCTACACCGCCATCTGTATAAACGTGGAAGTATCAACACTCCCATCTGTAGAAAGATGGAAATATCTACACCGCTATCTCTATAAATATGGAAATATCTACACCGCCATCTCTATAAACATGAAAATATCTACACTGCCATCTCCATAAAGATGGAAGTATTTACTCCGCCATGTGTATAAACACGGAAATATCTACACCACCATCTGTGTAAACATGGAAATATCTACACCGCTATCTGTATAAACATGGAAATAACTACACCGCCATCTGCATGTCCATGGAAATATCTATGCCGCCATCTGCATAAACATGAAAATATCTACATGGCCATCTATGTATAGATGGAAATATCAACACCGCCATCTGTACAAACATGGAAATATCTACACCGCTATATCTCTATAAACATGGAAATATCTGCACTGCCATCTGTAAAAACATGGAAATACCTATACAGTCATCTGTATAAACATGGAAATATCTACAATGCCATCTGTATACACATGGAAATATCTACACAGCCATCTGTATAAACATGTAAATATCTACACTGTTATCTCTATAAACATGGAAATATCTACACCGCCATCTATATAAACATGAAAATATCTACACTGCCATCTCCATAAACATGAAACTATCTACTCCGCCATCTGTATAAACATGGAAACATCTACACCGCCATCTGTGTGAATAAGGAAATATCTACAATGACATCTGCATAAAGATATAAATATCTGCACCGCGAGCTGTATAAACATGGAAATATCTACATCGCTATCTGTATAAACGTGGAAATATCTACACCGTTATGTCTATAAACATGGAAATAACTACACCGCTATCTCTATAAACACGGAAATATCTACACCGGCATCTGCATATCCATCGAAATATCTACAATGCCATCTGTATAAAGATGGAAATATCTACACGGCAATCTGTGTACAGGTGGAATTATCAACACCGCCATCTGTACAAACATGGAAATATCTACACCACTGTCTGTATAAACATAGAAATACCTACACTGCAGTCTGTATAAACATGGAAATATCTACACCGGTATCTGTATAAACATGGAAATATCTACACCACGATCTGTATAAACATGGAAATATTTACACCGCTATGTGTATAAACCTGGAAATATCTACACTGCTATCTCTATAAATATGGAAATATCTACACTGCCATCTGTATAAACATGAAAATAACTACACAGTCATGTGCAGGAACATGGAAATATCTACACCACCCTTTGTATAAAGATGGAAATATCTACAACTTTATCTGTATAAACATGGAAATATCTACACTGCGATCTGTATAAACATGGAAATATCTACACCGCGATCTGTATAAACATGGAAATATCTTCACCACGATCTGTATAAACCTGGAAATATCTACACCGCGATCTGTATAAACATGGAAATATCTTCACCACGATCTATATAACCATGGAAATATCTACACTGCCATCTGTATAAACATGGAAATATCTAAAATGCCATCTGTAGAAAGATGGAAATATCTACACCGCAATCTGTGTAAACATGGAAATATCTACTCCAATATCTGTAAAAACATGGAAATATCTACACCGCTATCTGTATAAACATGGAAATATCTACACCACGATCTGCATAAACATGGAAATATCTACACCGCGATATGTATACACATGGAAATATCCACACCGCTATCTGTATAAACATGGAAATATCTACACAGCTATCTCTATAAACATGGAAATATCTACACCGCCATCTATATAAACATGAAAATACCTACAAAGTCATCTGTATAAACA
The DNA here is from genome assembly GCF_028858775.2 of Pan troglodytes. Lineage (NCBI taxonomy): Eukaryota > Metazoa > Chordata > Mammalia > Primates > Hominidae > Pan > Pan troglodytes. Next base: position 3,134,464 of record NC_086015.1, read on the forward strand.
TGGAAATATCTACACAGCCATCTATATAAACACGGAAATATCTACACAGCCATCTGTATACACATGGAAATATCTACACCGCTATCTGTATAAACATGGAAATAACTACACCGCTGTTAGTATAAACAAGGAAATATCTACACAGCCATCTGTATATACATGGAAATATCTACACCGCTATCTGTATAAACTTGGAAATAACTACACCGCTATTTGTATAAACAAGGAAATATCTACACCGTGATCTGTATAAACATGGAAATATCTACACCGCTATTTGTATAAACAAGGAAATATCTACACCGCGATCTGTATAAACATGGAAATATCTACACCGCTATCTGTATAAACATGGAAATATCTACACAGATATCTCAATAAACATGGAAATATCTACACGGCCATCTGTATAAACATGGAAATACCTACAAAGTCATCTTTATAAATATGGAAATATCTACACCGCCATCTGTATAAACATGGAAATATCAACACTGCCATCTGTAGAAAGATGGAAATATCTACACCGCTATCTCTATAAATATGGAAATATCTACACCGCCATCTCTATAAACATGAAAATATCTACACTGCCATCTCCATAAAGATGGAAGTATTTACTCCGCCATGTGTATAAACACGGAAATATCTACACCACCATCTGTGTAAACATGGAAATATCTACACCGCTATCTGTATAAACATGGAAATAACTACACCGCCATCTGCATGTCCATGGAAATATCTATGCCGCCATCTGTATAAACATGGAAATATCTACATGGCCATCTGTGTATAGATGGAAATATCAACACCGCCATCTGTACAAACATGGAAATATCTACACCGCTATATCTCTATAAACATGGAAATATCTGCACTGCCATCTGTAAAAACATGGAAATACCTATACAGTCATCTGTATAAACATGGAAATATCTACAATGCCATCTGTATACACATGGAAATATCTACACAGCCATCTGTATAAACATGTAAATATCTACACTGTTATCTCTATAAACATGGAAATATCTACACCGCCATCTATATAAACATGAAAATATCTACACTGCCATCTCCATAAACATGAAACTATCTACTCCGCCATCTGTATAAACATGGAACACCTACACCGCCATCTGTGTGAATAAGGAAATATCTACAATGACATCTGTATAAAGATATAAATATCTGCACCACGAGCTGTATAAACATGGAAATATCTACATCGCTATCTGTATAAACGTGGAAATACCAACACCGCTATCGGTATAAACATGGAAATATCTACAACGCCATCTATATAAACATGGAAATATCTACACCATTATGTGTATAAACATGGAAATAACTACACCGCTATCTCTATAAACATGGAAATATCTACACCGGCATCTGCATATCCATCGAAATATCTACAATGCCATCTGTATAAAGATGGAAATATCTACACGGCAATCTGTGTACAGGTGGAATTATCAACACCGCCATCTGTACAAACATGGAAATATCTACACCACTGTCTGTATAAACATAGAAATACCTACACTGCAGTCTGTATAAACATGGAAATATCTACACCGGTATCTGTATAAACATGGAAATATCTACACCACGATCTGTATAAACATGGAAATATTTACACCGCTATCTGTATAAACCTGGAAATATCTACACTGCTATCTCTATAAATATGGAAATATCTACACTGCCATCTGTATAAACATGAAAATAACTACACAGTCATGTGCAGGAACATGGAAATATCTACACCACCGTTTGTATAAAGATGGAAATATCTACAACTTTATCTGTATAAACATGGAAATATCTACACTGCGATCTGTATAAACATGGAAATATCTACACCGCGATCTGTATAAACATGGAAATATCTTCACCACGATCTGTATAAACCTGGAAATATCTACACCGCGATCTGTATAAACATGGAAATAACTTCACCACGATCTATATAACCATGGAAATATCTACACTGCCATCTGTATAAACATGGAAATATCTAAAATGCCATCTGTAGAAAGATGGAAATATCTACACCGCAATCTGTGTAAACATGGAAATATCTACACCAATATCTGTAAAAACATGGAAATATCTACACCGCTATCTGTATAAACATGGAAATATCTACACAGCTATCTGTATAAACATGGAAATATCTACACATCTATCTCTATAAACATGGAAATATCTTCACCACCATCTGTATAAACATGGAAATACCTACAAAGTCATCTGTGTAAACATGGAAACATCTACTCAGCCATCTGTATAAACATGGAAATATCTACACATCCATCTGTATATACATGGAAATATCTACACGGCTATCTTTATAGACATGGAAATAACTACACCGCTATTTGAATAAACAAGGAAATATCTACACCGCCATCTGTTTTAACATGGAAATATATACACAGACATCTGTTTATACATGGAAATATCTACACCGCTATCTGTATAAACATGCTAATAACTACACTGCTATCTGTATAAATGTGGAAATATCTACACCATGATCTGTATAAACATGGGAATATCTACACCGTGATCTATATAAACTTGGAAATATCTACACCGCCATCTCTATAAACATGGAAATATCTACACCCCTATCTGTATAAACATGGAAATATCCACATCGCTATCTCTATAAACATGGAAAAATCAACACCGCTATCTCTATGAACATGGAAATATCTACACCGCCATCTCTATAAACATGGAAATATCTACACCACGATCAGTATAAACATGGAAATATCTACACCGCTATCTATATAAACATGGAAATATCTCCAGTGCTATCTCTATAAACATCAAAATATCTACACCGCTATCCATATAAACATGGAAATACTTACAAAGTTATCGGTATAAACATGGAAATATCTACACCGCCATCTGTATAAACAATGAAATATCTCAACAGCCATGTGTATATACAAGGAAATATCTACACCGCTATCTATATAAACATGGAAATAACTACACCGCTATCTGTATAAACATGGAAATATCTCCACTGCTATCTCTATAAACATCGAAATATCTACACTGCCATCTGTATAAACATGGAAATGCTTACAAAGTTGTCTGTATAAACATGGAAATATCTTCACCGCCATCTGTATAAACATGGAAATATCTACACAGCCATGTGTACATACATGGGAATATCTACACCGTTCTCTATATAAACATGGAAATAACGAAACCTCTATCTCTATATACATGGAAATACCTACGCCACCATCTACATATCCATAGAAATATCTGCATCGCCATCTGTATAAACATGGAAATATCTACACGGTCATCTGTGTATAGATGGAAATATCAACACGGCCATCTGTACAAACATGGAAATATCTACACCACGGTCTGTATAAACATGGAAATATCTACACCGCTATCTGTATAAACATGGAAATATCTACACCGCTATCTCTATAAACATGGAAATATCTACACCGCGATCTGTATAAACATGGAAATATTTACACCGCTATCTGTATAAACATGGAAATTTCTTCGCCGTTATCTGTATAAATATGGAAATACCTACACCGCTATCTCTATAAACATGGAAATATCTACACCGCCATCTGTATAAACATGGAAATACCTATACTGTCATCTGTGTAAACATGGAAATATCTACACCACCATCTGTATAAACATGGAAATATCTACAATTCCATCTGTATACACATGGAAATACCTACACGGCAATCTGTGTATAGATGGAAACATCAATACCGTCTTCTGTACAAACATGGAAATATCTACACTGCTATCTCTATAAACATGGAAATATCTACACTGGGGTCTGTATAAACATGGAAATATCTACACCGGTATCTGTATAAACATGGAAATATCTACACCACGATCTGTATAAACATGGAAATATATACACCGCTAATCTGTATAAACATGGAAATATCTGCACCGCTATCTCTATAAACATGGAAATATCTACAAAGCCATCTGTATAAACATGGAAATACCAACACAGTCATGTGTAGGAACATGGAAATATCTACACTGCCATCTGTATAATCATAGAAATATCTACACAGACCTCTGTATAAATATGGAAATATCTGCGTAGGCATCTGTGTAAACATGGAAATATCTGCACCACTATCTGTATAAACATGGAAATACCTACACCACTGTCTCTATAAACATGGAAATATGTACACCGCTATGTGTATAAACATGGAAATATCTCCACTGCTGTCTGTATGAACATGGAAATATCTCCACAGTTATCTGTTTAAACATGGAAATATCTACAGCGCCATCTCCATAAACATTGAAATATCTACACTGCCATCTGTAAAAACATGGAAATATCTACACAGTCATCTGAATAAACATGGAAATATCTACACCACCATCTGTATAAACATGGAAATAGCTACAAAACCATCTGTATACACATGGAAATATCTACACCGCCATCTGTATAAACATGGAAATACCTATACTGTCATCTGTGTAAACATGGAAATATCTACACCACCATCTGTATAAACATGGAAATATCTACAATTCCATCTGTATACACATGGAAATACCTACATGGCAATCTGTGTATAGATGGAAACATCAATACCGTCATCTGTACAAACATGGAAATATCTACACTGCTATCTCTATAAACATGGAAATATCTACACTGGGGTCTGTATAAACATGGAAATATCTACACCGGTATCTGTATAAACATGGAAATATCTACACCACGATCTGTATAAACATGGAAATATATACACCGCTAATCTGTATAAACATAGAAATATCTGCACCGCTATCTCTATAAACATGGAAATATCTACAAAGCCATCTGTATAAACATGGAAATACCAACACAGTCATGTGTAGGAACATGGAAATATCTACACTGCCATCTGTATAAACATAGAAATATCTACACAGACCTCTGTATAAATATGGAAATATCTGCGTAGGCATCTGTGTAAACATGGAAATATCTGCACCACTATCTGTATAAACATGGAAATACCTACACCACTGTCTCTATAAACATGGAAATATGTACACCGCTATGTGTATAAACATGGAAATATCTCCACTGCTGTCTGTATGAACATGGAAATATCTCCACAGTTATCTGTTTAAACATGGAAATATCTACAGCGCCATCTCTATAAACATTGAAATATCTACACTGCCATCTGTAAAAACATGGAAATATCTACACAGTCATCTGAATAAACATGGAAATATCTACACCAACATCTGTATAAACATGGAAATAGCTACAAAACCATCTGTATACACATGGAAATATCTACACAGACTTCTGTATAAATATGGAAATATCTACACGGCCATCTGTATAAACATGGAAATATCTACACTGCCATCTGTAGAAAGATGGAAATATCTACACCGCTATCTCTATAAATATGGAAATCTCTACCCCGCCATCTCTATAAACATGAAAATATCTACACTGCCATCTCCATAAAGATGGAAGTATCTACTCCGCCATGTGTATAAAGGCGGAAATATCTACACCACCATCTTTGTAAACATGGAAATATCTACACCGCTATCTGTATAAACATGGAAATATCTACACCGCCATCTGTATAAACGTGGAAATATCTACACGGCCATCTGTGTTTAGATGGAAATATCAACACCGCCATCTGTGCAAACATGGAAATATCTACATCGCTATCTCTATATACATGGAAATATCTGCACTGCAATCTGTAAAAACATGGAAATACCTATACAGTCATCTGTATAAACATGGAAATATCTACAATGCCATTCTGTATACACATGGAAATATCTACACAGCCATCTGTATAAACATATAAATATCTACACTGCTATCTCTATAAACATGGAAATATCTACACCACCATCTCTGTAAGCATGAAAATATCTACACTGCCATCTCCATAAACATGGAACTAACTACTCCGCCATCTGTATAAACATGGAAACATCTACACGGCCATCTGTGTGAATAAGGAAATATCTACAATGCCGTCTGTATAAAGATATAAATATCTGCACCGCGAGCTGTATAAACATGGAAATATCTACATCGCTATCTGTATAAACGTGGAAATACCAACACCGCTATCGGTATAAACATGGAAAAAACAACAAAGCCATCTATATAAACATGGAAATATCTACACCGCTATGTCTATAAACATGGAAATACCTACACCGCTATCTCTATAAACATGGAAATATCTACACCGCAATCTGTGTAAACATGGAAATATCTACACCGATATCTGTAAAAACATGGAAATATTTACACCGCGATCTGCATAAACATGGAAATATCTACACCGCGATCTGTATAAACATGGAAACATCTACACCGTGATCTGTATAAACATGGAAATATCTACACTGATATCTGTATAAACATGGAAATATCTACACAGCTATCTCTATAAACATGGAAATATCTACACTGCCATCTGTATAAACATGGAAATACCTACAAAGTCATCTGTATAAACATGGAAATATCTACACAGCCTTCTGTATAAACCTGGAAATATCTACAGAGCCATCTGTATATACATGGAAATATTTACACCGCTATCTGTATAAACATGGAAATAACTACACCGCTATTTGTAAAAGCAAGGAAATATCTACACCGTGATCTGTATAAACATGGAAATATCTACATCGCCATCTCTATAAACTTGGAAATATTTACACCCCTATCTGTATAAACATGGAAATATCCACACCTCTATGACTATATACATGGAAAAATCAACACCGCTTTCTCTATGAACATGGAAATATCTACACCGCCATCTCTATAACATGGAAATATCTACACCACGATCAGTATAAACATCGAAATATCTACACCGCTATCTGTATAAACATGGATATATCTCCATTGCTATCTCTATAAACATCAAAATATCTATACCGCTATCCCTATAGACATGGAAATAATTACAAAGTTTTCTGTATAAACATGGAAATATCTACACCGCCATCTGTATAAACAATGAAATATCTAAACAGCCATGTGTATATACAAGGAAATATCCACACCGCTATCTATATAAACATGGAAATAACTACACCGCTATCTGTATAAACATGGAAATATCTCCACTGCTATCTCTATAAACATCGAAATATCTACACTGCCATCTGTATAAACATGGAAATACTTACAAAGTTGTCTGTATAAACATGGAAATATATTCACCGCCATCTGTATAAACATGGAAATATCTACACAGCCATATGTACATACATGGGATTATCTACACCGCTCTCTATATAAACATGGAAATAACTACACCTCTATCTCTATATACATGGAAATACCTACGCCGCCATCTACATATCCATAGAAATATCTGCGCCGCCATCTGTATAAACATGGAAATATCTACACGGTCATCTGTGTATAGATGGAAATATCAACACGGCCATCTGTACAAACATGGAAATATCTACACCGCGGTCTGTATATACATGGAAATATCTACACCGCTATCTGTATAAACATTGAAATATCTACACCGCTATCTCTATAAACATGGAAATATCTACACCGCGATCTGTATAAACATGGAAATATTTACACCGCTAGATGTATAAACATGGAAATTTCTACACCGTTATCTGTATAAATATGGAAATACCTACACCGCTATCTCTATAAACATGGAAATATCTACACCGCCATCTGTATAAACATGGAAATACCTATACAGTCATCTGTGTAAACATGGAAATATCTACACCACCATCTGTATAAACATGGAAATATCTACAATGCCATCTGTATACACATGGAAATACCTACACGGCAATCTGTGTATAGATGGAAACATGAATACCGCCATCTGTACAAACATGGAAATATCTACACTGCTACCTCTATAAACATGGAAATATCTACACTGCGGTCTGTATAAACATGGAAATATCTACACCGGTATCTGTATAAACATGGAAATATGTACACCGCCATCTACATATTCATGGAAATATCTGCGCCGCCATCTGTATAAACATGGAAATATCTACACGGTCATCTGTGAATAGATGGAAATATCAACACCGCCATCTGTACAAACATTGAAATATCTGCACCGCTATCTGTATAAACATGGAAATACCTACACCGTGGTCTGTATAAACATGGAAATATCTACACCGCTATCTGTATAAACATGGAAATATCTACACCGCCATCTCTATAAACATGAAAATATCTACACTGCCATCTCCATAAAGATGGAAGTATCTACTCCGCCATGTGTATAAACACGGAAATATCTACACCAACATCTGTGTAAACATGGAAATATCTACACCGCTATCTGTATAAACATGGAAATATCTAAACCGCCATCTGTATAAACATGGAAATATCTACACGGCCATCTGTGTATAGATGGAAATATCAACACCGCCATCTGTGCAAACATGGAAATATCTACATCGCTATCTCTATAAACATGGAAATATCTGCACTGCCATCTGTTAATACATGGAAATACCTATACAGTCATCTGTATAAACATGGAAATATCTACAATGCCATCTGTATACACATGGAAATATCTACACAGACATCTGTACAAACATGTAAATATCTACACTGCTATCTCCATATACATGGAACTAACTACTCCGCCATCTGTATAAACATGGAAACATCTACACCGCCATCTGTGTGAATAAGGAAATATCTACAATGCCGTCTGTATAAAGATATAAATATCTGCACCGCGAGCTGTATAAACATGGAAATATCTACATCGCTATCTGTATAAACGTGGAAATACCAACACCGCTATCGGTATAAACATGGAAATATCTACACCGCTATCTGTATAAACATGGAAATATCTACACCGCTATCTGTATAAACATGGAAATATCTACACCGCAATCTGTATAAACAGGGAAATATCTACAACACTATCTGTGACATCATGGAAATATCTACACAGCTGTCTGTGTAAACCTGCAAATATGTACACAGCTATGTGTGTGAAGATGGAAATATTTACACAGCAATCTGTGCAAATATGGAAATACCTACACCTCTATCTCTGTAAACATGGAAATATCTACACCGCTATCTCTATAAACATGGAAATAGCCACACCGATACCAGTATAAACATGGAAATATCTACACCGCCATCTGTAAAAACATGGAAATATCTACACAGTCATCTGTATAAAGTTGGAATTATCTACACCGCAGTCACTATAAACATGGAAATACATACACCGCTATCTGTATAAACATGGAAATATCTACACCACTGTCTCTATAAACGTGGAAATATCTACAATGCTATCTCTATAAACACGCAAATATCTACATCACTGTCTCTATAAACATGGAAATATCTACACCACTATCTCTATGAACATGGAAATATCTACACAGCTGTCTCTAGAAACATGGAAATATCTACACCGCTATCTCTATAAACATAGAAATATATACACCGCAATCTCCAAAAACATGGAAATATCTACATCGCTATCTCTATAAACGTGGGAACATCGACACCGATAACTCTATAAACCTGGAAATAACTACACCGCTATAAGTATAAATGTGGAAATATCTACACAGCTATGTGTATAAACATGGAAATATCTACACCGCTATCTCTATAAACATGGAAATACTTACACCGCTATCTGTATAAACATGGAAATATTTACAAAGCTATCTCTATAAACATGGAAATATCAACACCGCTATCTCTATAAACATGGAAATATCTACACCACTATCTGTAAAACATGGAAATATCTACACCGCTGTCTGTATAAACATGGAAATATATACACGGCTATCTGTTTAAACATGGAAATATCTACACCACTGACTGTATAAACATGGAAATATCTACACCGCTATCTGTAGAAACATGGAAATATCTACACCGTTATCTGTATTAACGTGGAAATACCTACACCGCTATCTGTATAGATGTGGAAATATCTACATCGCTATGTCTACAAACGTGGAAATATCTACACCGCTATCTGTATAAACATGGAAATATATACACCGGTATGTGTATAAACGTGGAAATATCTGCACCGCTATGTGTATAAACTTAGAAATTTCTACACCGCAATCTGTATAAAAGTGGAAATATCTTCACCGCTATCTGTATAAACGTAGAAATATCTACACCGCTATCTCTATAAACGGGGAAATATCTACACCGCTATCTGTATAAACGTGGGAATATCTACACCGCTATCCCTATAAACGTGTAAACATTTACACGGCTATCTGTATAAACATGGAAATATTTACACCGCTCTCTCTAAAAACATGGAAATATCTACACCGCTATGTCTATAAACTTTAAAATATTTACACCACTATCTGTATAATCATGGAAATATTTACACCGCTATCTGTAAAAACTTGGAAATATTTACACCGCTATGTCTATAAAAATGGAAATATCTACACCGCTATCTCCATAAACATGAAAATATCTACACTGTTGTTTGTATGAACATGAAAATATCTACACCGCTATCTCTATAAACATAGAAATATCTACATTGCTGTCTGTATAAACATGGAAATATCTACACACCTATCTGTATAAACATGGAAATATCTACACCGCTATCTGTATAAACATGGAAATATCTACACCGCTATCTGTGTAAACATGGAAATATCTACACCGCTATCTGTATAAACATGGAAATATCTAGACAGTCATCTCTATAAACATGGAAATAACTATACCGCTATCTGTATAAACATGGAAATACCCACACCGCTATCTGTATAAACATGGATATACCCACACCGCTATCTGTATAAAGATGGAAATATCTGCACCGCTATCTTTATAAACATGGACATATCTGCTTCTCTATCTGTGTAAACATAGAAATATCTACACGGCTATTTGTGTAAACATGGAAATATCTGCACTGCTATCTGTATAAAGATGGAAATACCTACAGCACTATCTGTAAAACGTGGAAATATCTACACCGCTCTCTGTATAAACCTGGAAATACCTACACCGATATCTGTATAAACATGGAAATATCTACACCGCTATCTTTATAAACAAGGAAATATCTACACCGCCATCTGTATAAACATGGAAACACCGACACCGCTATCTGTATAAATATGGAAATATCCACACCGCTATCTCTATAAACATGGAAATACCTACACCGCTTTCTCTATAAACATGGAAATATCTACAGTGCAATCTCTATATACATAGAAATATCTACACCGCCATCTCTATAAACATGAAAATATCTACACCGCCATCTTCAGAAACATGGATGTATCTACACCGCCATCTGTATAATCATGGAAATATCTACACCACTATCTGTATAAACATGGAAATATCTTCATTGTCATGTGTATAAACATGGAAATATCTACACCGCCATCTGTATAAAGATGGAAATATCTACACCGCAATCTGCATAAATATGGAAATACCTACACCGTTACCTCTATAGACATGTAAATATCTACACCGCTATCTGTATAAACATGGAAATATCTACACTGCCATCTGTATAAAGACGGAAATATCTACACCGGAAGCTGTATAAACATGGAAATATCTACACCGCTATCTGTATAAACATGGAAATATCTTCACCGCTATATCTATATCATGGAAATATCTACACGTCATCTCTATAAACATGGAAATATCTTCACAGCCATCTGTATTAACATGGAAATATCTACACCGCTATTTGTATAAACAAGGAAATATCTACACCGCCATCTGTTTAAACATGGAAATATATACACAGACATCTGTTTATACATGGAAATATCTACACCGCTATCTGTATAAACATGCTAATAACTACACCGCTATCTGTATAAATGTGGAAATATTTGCACCGCCATCCCTATAAACATGGTAATATCAACATCACGATCTGTATAAACATGGAAATATCTACACCATTATCTGTATAAACATGGAAATATCTACACCGCGATCTGTATAAACATGGAAATATCTACACCGTGATCTGTATAAATATGGAAATATCTACACCGCCAACTCTATAAAAATGGAAATATCTACACCCCTATCTGTATAAACATGGAGATATCCACACAGCTATCTCTATAAACATGGAAAAATCAACACTGCTATCTCTATGAACATGTAAATATCTACACCGCCATCTCTACAAACATGGAAATATCTACACCGCGATCAGTATAAACATGGAAATATCTACACCTCTATCTGTATAAACATGGAAATATCTCCACTGCTATATCTATAAACATCGAAATATCTACAACGCCATCTGTATAAACATGGAAATAATTACAAAGTTCTCTGTATAAACATGGAAATATCTACACCGCCATCTGTATAAACATGGAAATATCTACACAGCCATGTGTACATACATGGAAATATCTACACCGCTATCTATATAAACATGGAAATAACTACTTCGCTATCTGTATAAACATGGAAATATCTACACCGCCATCTACTTATCCATAGAAATATCTCTGCTGCCTTCTGTATAAACCTGGAAATATCTACACGGTCATCTGTGTATAGATGGGAATATCAACACCGCCATCTGTACAAACATGGAAATGTCTGCACCGATATCTCTATAAACATGGAAATATCTACACAGCGGTCTGTATACACACGGAAATATCTACACCGCTATCTGTATAAACCTGGAAATATCTACACTGCTATCCCTATAAACAGGGAAATATCTACAATGCCATCTGTAAAAACATGTAAATACCTATACAGTCATCTGTATAAACATGGAAATATGTACACCACCATCTGTATAAACATGGAAATATCTACAATGCCATCTGTATACACATGGAAATACTACACGGCAATCTGTGTATAGATGGAAACATTAACACCGCCATCTCTACAAACATGGAAATATCTACACCGCTATCTCTATAAACATGGAATTATCTACACTGCGGTCTGTATAAACATGGAAATATCTACACAGTCATCTCAATAAACATGGAAATATCTACACCACGATCTGTATAAACATGGAAATATTTACACCGCTATCTGTATAAACATGGAAATATCTGCACCGCTATCTCTATAAACATGGAAATAACTACAAAGCCATCTGTATAAACATGAAAATACCTACACCGTCATGTGTAGGAACATGGAAATATCTACACTGCCATCTGTATAAAAATGGAAATATCTATACAGCCCTCTGTATAAATATGGAAATATCTGCATAGGTATCTGTATAAACATGGTAATATCTGCACCGCTATCTGTATAAACATGGAAATACCTACACCGCTGTCTCTATAAACATGGAAATATGTACACCGCTATGTGTATTAACATGGAAATATCTCCACTGCTGTCTCTATAAACTTAGAAATATCTACACCGCGATCTGTATAAACATGGAAATATCTACACCGCTATCTGTATAAACATGGAAGTATCTACACATCTATCTCTATAAACATGGAAATACCTGCAGTGCCATCTGTATAAACATGGAAATACCTACAAAGTCTTCTGTGTAAACATGGAAATATCTACTTAGCCATCTGTATAAACATGGAAATATCTACAAAGCCATCTGTATATACATGGAAATATCTACACCGCTATCTGTATAAACATGGAAATAACTACACCGCTATTTTTATAAACAAGGAAATATCTACACAGCCATCTATTTAAACATGGAAATATATACACAGACATCTGTTTATAAATGGAAATATCTACACCGCTATCTGTATAAACATGCTAATAACTACACCGTTATCTGTATAAATGTGGAAATATTTGCACGGCTATCCCTATAAACATGGTAATATCAACACCGCGATCTGTATAAACATGGAAATAACTACACAATGATCTGTATAAACACGGAAATATCTACACTGTGATCTATATAAACATGGAAATATCTACACCGCCATCTCTATAAACATGGAAATATGTACACCCCTATCTGTATAAAAATGGAAATATCCACACCGCTATCTCTATGAACATGGAAAAATCAACACCGCTATCTCTATGAACATGGAAATATCTACACCGCCATCTCTATAAACATGGAAATATCTACACCGCGATCAGTATAAACCTGGAAATATCTACACCGCTATCCATATAAACATGGAAATATCTCCACTGCTATCTTTATAAACATCAAAATATCTACACCGCCATCTGTATAAACAAGGAAATACTTAAAAAGTTATCAGTATTAACATGGAAATATCTACACAGCCATTTGTATAAACATGGACATATCTAAACAGCCATGTGTATATACATGGAAATACCTACACCGCTATCTATATAAACATGGAAATAACTACACCGCTATCTGTATAAACATGGAAATATCTCCACTGCTATCTCTATAAACATCGAAATATCTACACTGCCATCTGTATAAACATGGAAATACTTACAAAGTTATCTGTATAATCATGGAAATATCTACACTGCCATCTGTATAAACATGGAAATATCTACACAGCCATGTGTACATACATGGGAATATCTACACCGTTCTCTATATAAACATGGAAATAACTACACCGCTATCTCTATATACATGGAAATACCTACACCGCCATCTACATATCCATAGAAATATCTGTGCCGCCATCTGTATAAACATGGAAATATCTACACGGTCATCTGTGTATAGATGGAAATATCAACACCGCCATCTGTACAAACATGGAAATACCTACACCGTGGTCTGTATAAACATGGAAATGACTACACCGCTATCTGTATAAAAATGGAAATATCTACACTGCTATCTCTATAAACATGTAAATATCTACACCGTGATCTTTATAAACATGGAAATATCTACACAGTTATCTGTAAAAATATGGAAATATCTACACCGCTATCTCTATAAACATGGAAATTTCTACACCGTTATCTGTACAAATATGGAAATAACTATACCGCTATCTCTATAAACATGGAAATATCTACACTGCCATCTGTATAAACATGCAAATACCTATACAGTCATCTGTGTAAACATGGAAATATCTACACAACCATCTATATAAACATGGAAATATCTACAATGCCATCTGTGTACACATGGAAATACCTACACGGCAATCTGTGTATAGATGGAAACATCAACACCGCCATCTGTACAAACATGGAAATATCTGCACCGCTATCTGTATAAACATGGAAATATCTACACCGCGATCTGTATAAATATGGAAATATCTACACCGCGATCTGCACAAACATGGAAATATCTTCACCACGATCTGTATAAACATGGAAATATCTACACCGCTACCTGTATAAACATGGTAATATCTACACCACCATCTATATAAACATGGAAATATCTACACCTCTATCTGTATAAACATGGAAATATCTACACAGCTATCTCTATAAACATGGAAGTATCTACAACGCCATCTGTATAAACATGCAAATACCTACAAAGTCATCTGTATAAACATGGAAATATCTACACAGCTATCTGTATAAACATGGAAATATCTACACAGACATCTGTATATACATGGAAATATCTACACCGCTATCTTTTTAAACATGGAAATAACTACACCGCTATTTGTATAAACAAGGAAATATCTACACCGTGATCTGGGTAAACATGGAAATATCTACACCGCCATCTCTATAAACATGGAAATATCTACACCCGTATCTCTATTAACATGGAATTATCCACACTGCTATCTCTATAAACATGGAAAAATCAACACCGCTATCTCTATGGACATGGAAATATCTACACCGCCATCTCTATAAACATGGAAATATCTACACCACGATCAGGATAAACATGGAAATGTCGACACCGCTATCTGTATAAACATGGAAATATCTCCACTGCTATCTCCATAAACTTCGAAATATCTACACCGCCATCTGTATAAACATGGAAATACTTACAAAGTTATCTGTATAAACATGGAAATATCTACACCGTCATCTGTATAAACATGGAAATATCTACACAGCCATGTGTATATATATGGAATTATCTACACCGCTATCTGTATAAACATGGAAATAACTACACCGCTATCGGTATAAACATGGATATATATACACCGCCATCTACATATCCATGGAAATATCTGCACCGCCATCTGTATAAACATGTACATATCTACACGGTCATCTGTGTATAGATGGAAATATCAACACCGCCATCTTTACAAACATGGAAGTATATGCACCTTTATCTGTATAAATATGGAAATATCTACACCGCTATCTCTATAAACATGGAAATATCTACACCGCCATATGTATAAACATGGAAATACCTATACAGTCATCTCTGTAAACATGGAAATATCAAAACCACAATCTGTATGAACATGGAAAAATCTTCAATGCCATCTGTATACACATGGAAATACCTACACGGCAATCTGTGTATATATGGAAACATCAACACCGCCATCTGTACAAACATGGAAATATCTACACTGATATCTCTATAAACATGGAAATATCTACACTGCTATCCCTATAAACATGGAAATATCTACAATGCCATCTGTAAAAACATGGAAATACCTATACAGTCATCTGTATAAACATGGAAATATCTACACCACCATCTGTAAAAACATGGAAATATCTACAATGCCATCTGTATACACATGGAAATTCTACACGGCAATCTGTGTATAGATGGAAACATCAACACCGCCATCTGTACAAACATGGAAATACCTACACCGCTATCTCTATAAACATGGAATTATCTACACTGTGGTCTGTATAAACATGGAAATATCTACACAGTCATCTGAATAAACATGGAAATACCTACACCACGATCTGTATATACATGGAAATATTTACACCGCTATCTGTATAAACATGGAAATATCTGCACCGCTATCTCTATAAACATGGAAATATCTACAAAGCCACCTGTATAAACATGAAAATACCTACACCGTCATGTGTAGGAACATGGAAATATCTACACTGCCATCTGTATAAAAATGGAAATATCTATACAGCCCTCTGTATAAATATGGAAATATCTGCAAAGGTATCTGTATAAACATGGAAATATCTGCACCGCTATCTGTATAAACAAGGAAATACCTACACCGCTGTCCCTATAAACATGGAAATATGTACACCGATATGTGTATTAACATGGAAATATCTCCAATGCTCTCTGTATAAACATGGAAATATCTACACCGCGATCAGTATAAACATGGAAATATCTACACCGCTATCTGTATAAACATGGAAATATCTACACAACTATCTCTATAAACATGGAAATACCTACAGCGCCATCTGTATAAACATGGAAATACCTACAAAGTCTTCTGTGTAAACATGGAAATATCTACTTAGCCATCTGTATAAACATGGAAATATCTACACAGCCATCTGTATATACATGGAAATATCTACACCGCTATCTGTATAAACATGGAAATAACTACACCGCTATTTTTATAAACAAGGAAATATCTACACCGCCATCTGTTTAAACATGGAAATATATACACAGACATCTGTTTATACATGGAAATATCTACACCGCTATCTGTATAAACATGCTAATAACTACACCGTTATCTGTATAAATGTGGAAATATTTGCACGGCTATCCCTATAAACATGGTAATATCAACACCGCAATCTGTATAAACATGGAAATAACTACGCAATGATCTGTATAAACATGGAAATATCTACACCGTGATCTATATAAACATGGAAATATCTACACCGCCATCTCTATAAACATGGAAATATCTACACCCCTATCTGTAGAAAAATGGAAATATCCACACTGCTATCTCTATGAACATGGAAAAATCAACACCGCTATCTCTATGAACATGGAAATATCTACACCGCCATCTCTATAAACATGGAAATAAATACACTGCGATCAGTATAAACATGGAAATTTCTACACCGCTATCCGTATAAACATGGAAATATCTTCACTGCTATCTTTATAAACATCAAAATATCTACACTGCCATCTGTATAAACAAGGAAATACTTAGAAAGTTATCTGTATAAACATGGAAATATCTACACAGCCATTTGTGTAAACATGGACATATCTAAACAGCCATGTGTATATACATGGAAATATCTACACCGCTATCTATATAAACATGGAAATAACTATACCGCTATCTGTATAAACATGGAAATATCTCCAATGCTATCTCTATAAACATCGAAATATCTACACTGCCATCTGTATAAACATGGAAATACTTACAAAGTTATCTGTATAATCATGGAAATATCTACACTGCCATCTGTATAAACATGGAAATATCTACACAGCCATGTGTACATACATGGGAATATCTACACCGCTCTCGATATAAACATGGAAATAACTACACCGATATCTCTATATACATGGAAATACCTACACCGCCATCTACATATCCATAGAAATATCTGTGCCGCCATCTGTATAAACATGGAAATATCTACACGGTCATCTGTGTATAGATGGAAATATCAACACCGCCATCTGTGCAAACACGGAAATACCTACACCGTGGTCTGTATAAACATGGAAATGTCTACACTGCTATCTGTATAAAAATGGAAATATCTACACTGCTATCTCTATAAACATGTAAATATCTACACCGTGATCTGTATAAACATGGAAATATCTACACAGTTATCTGTATAAATATGGAAATATCTACACCGCTATCTCTATAAACATGGAAATTTCTACACCGTTATCTGTACAAATATGGAAATATCTACACCGCTATCTCTATAAACATTGAAATATCTACACTGCCATCTGTATAAACATGGAAATACCTATACAGTCATCTGTGTAAACATGGAAATATCTACACAACCGTCTGTATAAACATGGAAATATCTACACCGCGGTCTGTATAAACATGGAAATATCTACACCGCTATCTGTATAAACATGGAAATATCTACACCGCCATCTGTAGAAACAAGGAAATACCTATACAGTTATCTCTGTAAACATGGAAATATCTAAACCACAATCTGTATGAACATGGAAATATCTTCAATGCCATCTGCATACACATGGAAATACCTACACGGCAATCTGTGTATATATGGAAACATCAACACCGCCATCTGTACAAACATGGAAACATCTACACTGCTATCTCTATAAACATGGAAATTCTACACTGCGGTCTGTATAAACATGGAAATATCTACACCGGTATCTGTATAAACATGGAAATATCTACACAAAGATCTGTATAAACATGGAAAAATATACACCGCTATCTGAATAAACATGGAAATATCTGCACCGCTATCTCTATAAACATGGAAATATCTACAAAGCCATCTGTATAAACATTGAAATACCTACACAGTCATTTGTAGGAACATGGAAATATCTACACTGCCATCTGTATAAATATAGAAATATGTACACAGCCCTCTGTATAAATATGGAAATATCTGCATAGGCATCTATGTAAACATGGAAATAACTGCACCGCTATCTGTATAAACATGGAAATACCTACACCGCTGTCTCTATAAACATGGAAATATGTACACCGCTATGTGTATAAACATGGAAATATCTCCACTGCTGTCTGTATAAACATGGAAATATCTCCATCATTATCTGTTTAAACATGGAAACATCTACAGCGCCATCTCTATAAACATTGAAATATCTACACTGCCATCTGTAAAAACATGGAAATATCTACACAGTCATCTGAATAAACAGGGAAATATCTTCACCACCATCTGTATAAACATGGAAATACCTACAATACCATCTGTATACACATGGAAATATCTCCACAGTCATCTGTATAAATATGGAAATATCTACACGGCCATCTGTATAAACATGGAAATATCCACACTGCCATCTGTAGAAAAATGGAAATATCTACACCGCTATCTCTATAAATATGGAAATATCTACACCGCCATCTCTATAAACATGAAAATATCTACACTGTCATCTCCATAAGGATGGAAGTATCTACTGCGCCATGTGTATAAACACTGAAATATCTACAACACCATCTGTGTAAACATGGAAATATCTACACCGCTATCTGTATAAACATGGAAATATCTACACCGCCATCTGCATGTCCATGGAAATATCTAGGCCGCCATCTGTATAAACATGGAAATATCTACACTGCGATCTGCATAAACATGGAAATATCTACACCGCGATCTGTATAAACATGGAAATATCTACACCGCGATCTGTATATACACGGAAATATCTACACCGATATCTGTATAAACATGGAAATATCTACACAGCTATCTCTATAAACATGGAAATATCTACACCGCCATCTGTATAAACATGGAAATACCTACAAAGTCATCTGTATAAACATGGAAATATCTACACAGCCATCTGTATAAACATGGATATATCTACATAGACATCTGTATATACATGGAAATATCTACAACGATATCTGTATAAACATGGAAATAGCTACACCGCTGTTTGTATAAACAAGGAAATATCTACACCGCCATCTGTTTAAACATGGAAATATATACACAGACATCTGTTTATACATGGAAATATCTACACCGCTATCTGTATAAACATGGTAATAACTACACCGCTATCTGTATAAATGTGGATATATTTGCACCGCTATCCCTATAAACATGGTAATATCAACAGCGCGATCTGTATAAACATGGAAATATCCACACCATGATCTCTATAAACATGGAAATATCTCCACCGCTATCTTTATAAACACGGAAATACCTACACCGGTATCTTTAAAAACATGGAAATACCTACTCCGCTATCTCTATAAACTATGAAATATCTACAACGCTATCTGTGTAAACATGGAAATATCTACACAGCTATCTCTGTAAACTTGGAAATATCTACACCACAATCTGTGTAAGCATGGAAATATCTACAAAGCCATCTGTGTAAACATGGAAATATTTACAACGCTATCTGTGCAAACAGGGATATATCTACACAGCTATCTGTAAAACGTGGAAATATCTACACCACTATCGGTATAACCCTGAAAATATCTACACCGCTATCTGTATCAACATGTAAATAACTACACCGCTATCTGTATAAACATGGAAATATCTACAATGATATCTCTGTAAACATGGAAATATCCACACAGGTATCTGTGTAAACTTGGAAATATCTACACCGCTATCTGTGTAAAGTTTGCAATGTCTACATTGCAATCTGTGCAAAAATGGAAATATCTTTACCGCTATATCTGTAAACATGGAATTATCTACACCGCTATATGTATAAACATGGAAATATCTTCACTGCCATCTGTATACACATGGAAATATCTACACAGCCATCTGTATAAACATGGAAATATCTACACCGCTATCTCTATAAACATGGAAATATCTACACCGCTATCTGTATAAACATGGAAATATCTACATCGCTATCTGTATAAACAGGGAAATACCTCCACCGCTATCTGTGTAAACATGGAAATATCTACACCACTATCTGTATATACATGGAAATATCTACAACGCTATCTGTATAAACAAGGAAATATCTACACCGCCATTTTTGAAACATGGAAGTATCTACACCGCCATCTGTATAAACATGGAAATACCTACACAGCTACCTGTATAAATATGGAAACGTCCACACCGCTATCTCTATAAACATGGAAATACCTACACCATTTGCACTATATACATGGAAATATCTACACCGCAATCTCTGTAAACATGGAAATATCTACATCGCCATCTATGTAAACATGAATATATATACACTGCCATATTCAGAAACATGGCTGTATCTACACCGCCATCTGTATAAACATGGAAATATCTACACAACTATCTGTATACAGATGGAAATATTTAAACCGCTGTCTCTATAAACATGGAAATATCTACACCGCTCTCTCTATAAACATGGAAATATCTACATCGCCATCTGTATTAACATGGAAATATCTGAACAGTCATCTGTAGAAAGATGGAAATATCTACACTGCCATCTGTATAAACGTGGAAATATCTACACCGCTATCTGTATAAACATGGAAATATTTACACCACAATCTGCATAAACATGGAAATATCTACACCGCTTTCTGTATAAATATGAAATATCTAAACCACTTTCTCTATAAAAGTGGAAATATCTACACCGCTATCTGTATAACATGGAAATATCCTCACTTCTATCTCTATGAACATGGATATATCTACACCGCTATCTCTATAAACATGGAAATATCTAAACAGCCATCTCTATAAACTTGGAAATATCTACACCGCCATCTGTATAAACATGGAAATATCTACACCGCTATATGTATAAACATGGAAATATCTACACCGCGATCTGTATAAACATGGAAATAACTACACCGCGATCTGTATAAACATGGAAATATCTAGACCACTATCTGTATAAGCATGGAAATATCTACACAGCCATCTCTATAAGCATAGAAATATCTACACCGCCATCTGTATAAACATGGAAATACCTACAAAGTAATCTGTATCAACGTGGAAATATCTACACAGCCATCTGTATAAACATGGAAATATCTAAACAGCCATCTGTATACACATGGAAATATCTACACCGCTATCTGTATATACATGGAAATATCTACACCGCTATTTGTATAAACAAGGAAATACCTACACCACCATCTGTTCAAACATGGAAATATATACACAGACATCTGTTTATACATGGAAATATCTAAACCACTATCTGTATAAACATGCTAATAACTACACCGCTATCTGTATAAATGTGGAAATATTTGCACCGCTATCCCTATAAACATGGTAATATCAACACCGTGATCTGTATAAACATGGAAATATCTACACCATGATCTGTATAAACATGGAAATATCTACACCCCTATCTGTATAAACATGGAAATATCCACACAGCTATCTCTATAAACTTGGAAAAATCAACACCGCTATCTCTATGAACATGGAAATATCTACAACGCCATCTCTATAAACATGGAAATATCTACACCGCGATCAGTATAAACATGGAAATATCTACACCGCCATCTGTATAAACATGGAAATAACTCCACAGCTATCTCTATAAACATCGAAATATCTACACCGCCATCTGTATAAACATAGAAATATGTACAAAGTTATATGTATAAACATGGAAATATCTTCACCGCCATCTGTATAAACATGGAAATATCTACACAGCCATGTGTATATACATGGAAATATCTACACCGCTCTCTATATAAACATGGAAATAACTACAACGCTATCTGTATAAACATGGAAATATCTACACCGCCATCTACATATCCATAGAAATATCTGTGCCACCATCTGTTTAAACATGGAAATACCTGCAACGCCATCTATATAAACATGGAAATATCTACACCGCTATGTCTATAAACATGGGAATACCTACAACGCTATCTCTATAAACATGGAAATATCTACACCGCTATCTGTATAAACATGGAAATATCTACACCGCTATCTGTATAAACATGGAAATATCTACAATGCCATATGTAAACATGGAAATATCTAAACCGCGATCTGTATAAACATGGAAATATCTACACAGCCATCTGTATATACATGGAAATACCTACACCGCTATCTGTATAAACATGGAAACAACTACACCGCTATTTGTATAAACAAGGAAATATCTACACCGTGATCTGTATAAACATGGAAATATCTACCCCGCCATCTCTATAAACACGGAAATATCTACACCCCTATCTGTATATACATGGAAATATCCACACCGCTATCTCTACAAACATGGAAAAATCAACACCGCTATCTCTATGAGCATGGAAATATCTACACTGCCATCTCTATAAACATGGAAATATCTACACCACGATCAGTATAAACATGGAAATATCTACACTGCCATCTGTATGAACATGGAAATATCTCCACTGCTATCTCTACAAACATCGAAATATCTAGACCGCCATCTGTATAAACATGGAAATACTTACAAAGTTATCTGCATAAACATGGAAATATCTACACCGCTATCTGTATAAACATGGAAATATCTACACCGGCATCTACATATCCATGGAAATATCTGCGCCGCCATCTGTATTAACATGGAAATATCTACACCGCCATCTACATATCCATGAAAATATCTGCACGGCCATGTGTATAAACATGGAAATATCTACACGGTCATCTGTGTATAAATGGAAATATCAACACCGCCATCTGTACAAACATGGAAATATCTGCACCATAATCTGTATAAACATGAAAATATCTACACCGCGGTCTGTATAAACATGGAAATAGCTAAATCGCTATCTGTATAAACATGGAAATATCTACACCGCTATCTCTATAAACATGGAAATATGTACACCGTGATCTGTATAAACATGGAAATATTTACACCGCTATCTGTATAAACATAGAAATATCTACACCGTTATCTGTATAAACATGCAAATACCTACAATGCCATCTGTAGAAACATGGAAATATCTACACCACCATCTGTATTAACATGGAAATATCTACAATGCCATCTGTATACACATGGAAATACCTACATGGCAATCTGTGTATAGATGGAAACATCAACACCGCCATCTCTACAGACATGGAAATATCTACACCACTATCTGTATAAGCATGGAAATATCTACACCGGCATCTACATATCCATGGAAACATCTGCGCCGCCATCTGTATAAACATGGAAATATCTACACCGGTATCTGTATAAACATGGAAATATCTACACCGTGATCTGTATAAACATGGAAATATCTACACCGCCATCTCTATAAACATGGAAATATCTACACCCCTATCTGTATAAACATGGAAATATCCACACAGCTATCTCTATAAACATGGAAAAATCAACACCGCTATCTCTATGAACTTGGAAATATCTACAACGCCATCTCTATAAACATGGAAATATCTACATCGGGATCAGTATAAACATGGAAATATCTACACCGCTATCTGTATAAACATGGAAATATCTCCATTGCTAACTCTATAAACATCGAAATATCCACACCGCCATCTGTATAAACATGGAAATACGTACAAAGTTATCTGTATAAACATGGAAATATCTTCACCGCCACCTGTATAAACATGGAAATATCTACACAGCCATGTGTATATACATGGAAATATCTACACCACTATCTATATAAACATGGAAATAACTACACCGCTATCTGTATAAACATGGAAATATCTACACAGCCATCTGTATAAACATGGAAAAACTTACAAAGTTATCTGTATAAACATGGAAATATCTACACCGCCATCTGCATAAACTTGGAAATATTTACACAGCCATGTGTATATACATGGAAATATCTACACTGCTATCTATATAAACATGGAAATAACTACACCGCGATCTGTATAAACAAGGAAATAACTACACCGCGATCTGTATAAACATGGAAATATCTACACCGCCATCTACATATCCATGGAAATATCTGCGCCGCCATCTGTATAAATATGGAAATATCTACACTGTCATCTGTGTAGAGATGGAAATATCAACACCGTCATCTGTACAAACATGGAAATATCTGCACCGCTATCTGTATAAACAAGGAAATATCTACACCGCGGTCTGTATAAACATGGAAATATCTAAACCGCTATCTGTATAAACATGGAAATAACTTCACCACTATCTCTATAAACATGGAAATAACTACACCGTGATCTGTATAAACATGGAAATACCTACACCGCTATCTGTATAAACATGGAAATATCCACACCGCTATGTGTATTAACGTGGAAATATCTCCATTGCTATCTGTATAAACATGGACATATCTAAACCGCAATCTGTATAAACATGAAAATATCTACACCGCTATCTCTATAAACATGGAAATACCTACAATGCCATCTGTACAAACATGGAAATATCTACACAGTTATCTGTAGAAACATGGAAATATCTACACCGCTATCTCTATAAACATTGAAATAACTACACTGCTATCTCTACAGACATGGAAATATCTACACCGCTATCTCCATCAACGTGGAAATATATACACCGCCATCTCTTTGAACATGGAAATATCTACAACGCCATCTACATAAACAAGAAAATATCCACACTGCCATCTATATAAACATGGAAATATCTACACCGCCATCTCTATAAACATGGAAATATCTACACTGCCATGTGTAGAAAGATGGAAATATCTACACCGCCATCTGTATAAAAATGGAAATATCTACACCGCTATCTGTATAAATATGAAATATCTAAATCGCTATCTCTGTAAAAATGGAAATATCTACACAGCTATGTGTATAAACATGGAAATATCCTCACTGCTATCTCTATGAACATGGATATATCTACACCTCTACCTAAATAAACATGGAAATATCTACACTGCCATCTCTATAAACATGGAGTTATCTACATCGCCATCTGAATAAACATGGAAATATCTACACCGCTATCTTTATAAACATGGAAATATCTACACCGCTATCTGTATAAACATGGAAATATCTACACCGCGATCTGTATAAACATGGAAATATCTTCACCGCGATCTGTATAAACATGGAAATATCTTCACCACGATCTGTATAAACATGGAAATGTCTACACCACTATCTGTATAAACATGGTAATATCTACACAACCATCTATATAAACATGGAAATATCTACACCGCCATCTGTATAAACATGGAAATATCTACAATGCCATCTGTAGAAAGATGGAAATATCTACACCGCAATCTGTGTAAACATGGAAATATCTACACCGATATCTGTATAAACATGGAAATATCTACACCGCTATCTGTATAAACATGGAAATATCTACACCGTAATCTGTATAAACATGGAAATATCTACAATGCCTTCTGTACAAACATGGAAACATCTACACAGTTATCTGTAGAAACATGGAAATATCAACACCGCTATCTCTATAAACATGGAAATAACTACACCGCTATCTCTATAAACATGGAAATATCTACACCGCTATCTCCGTCAACATGGAAATATATACACCGCTATCTCTTTAAACATGGAGATATCTACAACGCCATCTACATAAAGAAGAAAATATCTACACTGCCATCTGTATAAACATGGAAATAACTATACAGTCATCAGTGTAAACATGGAAATATCTACACCACCATCTGTATAAACATGGAAATATCTACAATGCCATCTGTATACACATGGAAATACCTACATGGCAATCTGTGTATAGATGGAAACAGCAACACCGCCATCTCTACAAACTTGGAAATATCTACACTGCTATCTCTATAAACATGGAAATATCTACACTGCGGTCTGTATAAACATGGAAATATCTACACCGGTATCTGTATAAACATGGAAATATCTACACCACGATTTGTATAAACATGGAAATATATACACCGCAATCTGTATAAACATGGAAATAACTGCACCGCTATCTCTATAGACATGGAAATATCTACAAAGCCATCTGTATAAACATGGAAATACCTACACAGTCATGTGTAGGAACATGGAAATATCTACACTGCCATCTCTATAAACATAGAAATATCTACACTGCTATCTGTATAAACATGGAATTCTCTACACTGCGGTCTGTATAAACATGGAAATATCTGCACCGCTATCTCTATAAACATGGAAATATCTACAAAGCCATCTGTATAAAGATGGAAATACCTAAAATACTATCTGTATACACATTGAAATATCCACACAGGCATCTGTATAAATATGGAAATATCTACACGGCATCTGTATAAACATGGAATTATCTACACTGCCATCTGTAGAAACATGGAAATATCTACACCGCTTTCTCTATAAATATGGAAATATCTAAACCCCCATCTCTATAAACATGAAAATAACTACACTGCCATCTCCATAAAGATGGAAGTATCTACTCCGCGATGTGTATAAACATGGAAATATCTACACCGCCATCTGCATGTCCATGGAAATATCTACGCCACCATCTGTATAAACATGGAAATATCTACACGGCCATCTGTGTATAGATGGAAATATCAACACCGCCATCTGTACAAACATGGAAATATCTACACTGCTATCTCTATAAACATGGAAATATCTGCACTGCCAACTGTAAAAACATGGAAATACCTATACAGTCATCTGTATGAACATGGAAATATCTACAATGACATCTGTATACACATGGGAATATCTACACAGCCATCTGTATAAACATGTAAATATCTACATTGCTATCTCTATAAACATGGAAATATCTACACCGCCATCTCCATAAACATGAAAATATATGCACTGCCATCTCCATAAACATGGAACTAACTACTCCGCCATCTGTATAAACATGGAAACATCTACACCATCTGTGTGAATAAGGAAATATCTACAATGCCATCTGTATAAAGATATAAATATCTGCACCACGAGCTGTATAAACATGGAAATATCTACATCGCTATCTGTATATACGTGGAAATACCAACACCGCTATCGGTATAAACATGGAAATATCTACAACGCCATCTATATAAACATGGAAATATCTACACCGCTATGTCTATAAACATGGAAATACCTTCACCGCTATATCTATAAACATGGAAATATCTACACCGCTATCTCTATAAACATGGAAATATCTACACCACTATCTCTATGAACATGGAAATATCTACACCGCGATCTGTATAAACATGGAAATATCTACACCGCGATCTGTATAAACATGGAAATATCTACACCGCGGTCTGTATAAACCTGGAAATATCTACACTGACATCTATATAAACATGGAGATATCTACAGAGAACTCTGTATAAACATGGAAATATCGACACTGCCATCTGTATATACATGGAAATATCTACACCGCTATCTGCATAAACATGGAAATATCTACACCGCTATGTGTATTAACGTGGAAATATCTCCATTGCTATCTGTATAAACATGGACATATCTCCACCGCAATCCGTATAAACATGAAAATATGTACACCGCCATCTCTATAAACTTGGAAATATCTACACCGCCATCTGAATAAACATGGAAATATCTACACAGACATTTGTATAAACATGGAAATATCTACACTGCCATCTGTATAAACTTGCAAATATCTACACTGACATCTGAAGAAAAATGGAAATGTCTACAAAGCGATCTGTATAAACATGGGAATTTCTACACCGCTACCTGTATAAACATGGAAATATCTACATCGCTATCTGTATCAACACGCAAATAACTACACCGCAATCTGTATAAACACGGAAATATCTAAAATGCTATCTCAGTAAACATGGAAATATCTACACAGATATCTGTGTAAACTTAGAAATATCTTAACCGCTATCTGTGTAAATTTGGCAATACCTACACCGCAATCTGTGCAAAGATGGAAATACCTACACTGCTATCTCTTTAAACATGGAAATACATACACCGATATCTGTATAAACATGGAAATACCAACACTGCCATCTGTATAAACATGGAAATATCTACAGCGCCATCTGTATAAACATGGAAATATCTACACCGCCATCTGTACACACATGGAAATATCTACACAGCCATCTGTATAAACATGGAAATATCTACACTGCTATCTCTATAAACATGGAAATAACTACACGGCTATCGGTATAAACATGGAAATATCTACACCGCCACCTACATATCCATGGAAATATCTGCGCCGCCATCTGTATAAACATGAAAATATCTACACGGTCATCTGTGTAGAGTTGGAAATATCAACACCGCCATCTGTACAAACATGGAAATATCTACACCGCTCTCTGTATAAACATGGAAATATTTACACCGCTATCTGTATAAACATTGAAATTTCTACACCGTTATCTTTATAAACATGGAAATGTCTACACTGCTATCTCTATAAACATGGAAATATCTAAACCGCCATCTGTATAAACATGGAAATATCTACACCGCCATCTGTATAAACATGGAAATATATACAAAGCCATCTGTAGAAAGATGGAAATATCTACACCGCAATCTGTGTAAACATGGAAATACCTACACCAATATCTGAAAAAACATGGAAATATCTACACCACGATCAGTATAAATATGGAAATATCTACACCGCTATCTGTATAAACATGGAAATATCTCCACTGCTATCTCTATAAACATCGAAATATCTACACCGCCATCTGTATAAACATGGAATTACTTACAAAGTTATCTGTATAAACATGGAAATATCTACACCGCCATCTGTATAAACATGGAAATATCTACACACCCATGTGTACATACATGGAAATATCTACACCGGTATCTATATAAACATGGAAATAACTACACCGCTATCAGTATAAACATGGAAATATCTACACCGCCATCCACATATCCATGGAAATATCTGCACGAACATCTGTATAAACAAGGAAATACCTATATAGTCATCTGTGTAAACAAGGAAATATCTACACCACCATCTGTATAAACATGGAAATATCTACAATGCCATCTGTATACACATGGAAATACCTACACGGCAATCTGTGTATAGATGGAAATATCAACACCGCAATCTGTACAAACATGAAAATATCTACACTGCTATCTCTATAAACATGGAATTATCTTCACTGCGGTCTGTATAAACATGGAAATATCTACACCTGTATCTGTATAAACATGGAAATATCTACACCACGATCTGTATAAACATGGAAATATATACAGCGCTATCTGTATAAACATGGAAATATCTGCACCGCTATCTCTATAAACATGGAAATATCTACAAAGCCATCTGTATGAAGATGGAAATACCTACACAGTCATGTGTAGGAACATGGAAATATCTACACTGCCATCTGTATAAACATAGAAATATCTACACAGCCCAATGTATAAATATGGAAATATCTGCATAGGCATCTGTGTAATCATCGAAATATCTGCACCACTATCTGCATAAACATGGAAATACCTACACCGCGGTCTCTATAAACATGGAAATATGTACACCGCTATGTGTATAAACATGGAAATATCTCCACTGCTGTCTGTATAAACATGGAAATATCTCCACCGTTATCTGTTAAAACACGGAAATATCTAGAGCGCCATCTCTATAAACATTGAAATATCTACACTGCCATCTGTAAAAACATGGAAATACCTACACAGTCATCTGAATAAACATGGAAATATCTACACCACCATCTGTATATACATGGAAATACCTACAATAACATCTGTATACACATGGAAATATCTACACAGACAGCTGTATAAATATGGAAATATCTACACGGCCATCTCTATAAACATGGAAATATCTACACTGCCATCTGTAGAAAGATGGAAATATGTACATCGCTATCTCTATAAATATGGAAATATCTACACAACCATCTCTATAAACATGAAAATATCTACACTGCCATCTCCATAAAGATGGAAGTATCTACTCCGCCATGTGTATAAACACGGAAATATCTACACCACAATCTGTGTAAACATGGAAATAACTACACCGTTATCTGTATAAACATGGAAATATCTACACCGCCATCTGCATGTTCATGTAAATATCTATGCCGCCATCTGTATAAACATGGAAATATCTCCACGGACATCTGTGTATAGATAGAAATATCAACACCGCCAACCGTACAAACATGGATATATCTACATCGATATCTCAATAAACATGGAAATACCTGCACTGCCATCTGTAAAAACATGGAAATACCCATACAGTCATCTGTATAAACATGGAAATATCTCCACTGCTGTCTGTATAAACATGGAAATATCTCCACCGTTATCTGTTTAAACATGGAAATATCTACAGCGCCATCTCTATAAACATTGAAATATCTACACTGCCATCTGTAAAAACATGGAAATATCTACACAGTCATCTGAATAAACATGGAAATATCTATAACGCCATCGTTATAAACATGGAAATATCTACACCGCTATGTCTATAAACATGGAAATACCTACACCACTATCTCTATAAACATGGAAATATCTACACCGCTATCTGTATAAACTTGGAAATATGTACAACGCGATCTGTATAAACATGGAAATGTCTACACCGCGATCTGTATAAACATGGAAATATCTTCACCACGATCTGTATAAACATGGAAATATCTACGCCGCCATCTCTATAAACATGGTAATATCTACACCACCATCTATATAAACATGGAAATATCTACACCGCTATCTGTATAAACATGGAAATATCTACAATGCCATCTGTAGAAAGATGGAAATATCTACACCGCAATCTGTGTAAATATGGAAATACCTACACCGATATCTGTAAAAACATGGCAATATCTACACCGCTATCTGTATAAACATGGAAATATCTACACCGCGATCTGTATAAAAATGGAAATATCTACACCGCAATGTGTATAAACATGGAAATATCTACACCGCGATCTGTATAAACATGGAAATATCTTCACAGCTATCTCTGTAAACATGGAAGTATCTATACCGCCATCTGTATAAACATGGAAATACCTACAAAGTCATCTGTATAAACATGGAAATATCTACACAGCCATCTGTATAAACATGGAAATATCTACAGAGCCATCTGTATATACATGGAAATATCTACACCGCTATCTGTATAAA
Organism: Pan troglodytes; assembly: GCF_028858775.2. NCBI lineage: Eukaryota > Metazoa > Chordata > Mammalia > Primates > Hominidae > Pan > Pan troglodytes. Next base: position 3,167,375 of record NC_086015.1, read on the forward strand.
CATGGAAACATCTACACCGCTATTTGTATAAACAAGGAAATATCTACACCGTGATCTGTATAAACAGGGAAATATCTACACCGCCATCTCTATAAACATGGAAATATCTACACCACGATCAGTATAAAAATGGAAATATTTACACCGCTATCTGTATAAACATGGAAATATCTCCACTGCTATCACTATAAACATCAAAATATCTGCACCGCCATCTGTATAAACATGGAAATACTTACAAAGTTATCCGTATAAACATGGAAATATCTACACCGCCATCGGTATAAACATGGAAATATCTACACAGCCATGTGTACATACATGGAAATATCTACACGGCTATCTATACAAACATGGAAATAACTACACCGCAATCTGTATAAACATGGAAATATCTACACCGCTATCTCTATAAACATGGAAATATCTACACCGTGATCTGAATAAACATGGAAATATGTACACCGCTATCTGTGTAAACATGGAAACTTCTACACCGTTATCTGTATAAATATGGAAATATATACACCGCTATCTCTATAAACTTGTAAATACCTACACAGCCATCTGTATAAACATGAAAATACCTAAACAGTCATCAGTGTAAACATGGAAATATCAACACCACCATCTGTATAAACATGGAGATATCTACAATGCCATCTGTATACACATGGAAATACCTACAAGGCAATCTGTGTATAGATTGATACATCAACACCGCCATCTGTCCAAACATGGAAATATCCTCACTGCTATCTCTATAAACATTGAAATATCTGCACTGCGGTCTGTATAAACATGGAAATATCTACACCGGTATCTGTATAAACATGGATATATCTACACCACGATCTGTATAAACATGGAAATATCTACACAGTTATCTGCATGTCCATGGAAATATCTTCGCCGCCGTCTGTATAAACATGGAAATATCTACACCGCTATCTTTATAAACATGGAAATATCTACACCGCCATCTGCATATCCATGGAAATATCTACGCCGCCATCTGCATAAACATGGAAGTATCTACACCGTGATCTGTATAAACATGGAAATATCTTCACCACGATCTGTATAAACGTGGAAATATCTACACCGCTATCTGTATAAAAGTGGTAATATCTACACCAGCGTCTATATAAACATGGAAATATATACACCGCCATCTGTATAAACATGGAAATATCTACAATGCCATCTGTAGAAAGATGGAAATACCTACACCGTAATCTGTGTAAACATGGAAATATCTACACCGATATCGGTAAAAACATGGAAGTATCTACACCGCTATCTGTATAAATATGGAAATATCTACACCGCGATCTCTATAAACATGGAAATATCTACACCGTGATCTCTATAAACATGGAAATATCTACACCGCTATCTGTATAAACACGGAAATATCTACACAGCTATCTCTATAAACATGGAACTATCTACACCACCATCTGTATAAACATGGAAATACCTACAATACCATCTGTATACACATGGAAATATCTACACAGACATCTGTATAAATATGATAATATCTACACCGCCATCTGTATAAACATGGAAATATCTACACCGCGATCAGTATAAACAAGGAAATATCTACACCGCTATCTGTATAAACGTGGAAATATCTCCAATGTTATCTCTATAAACATCGAAATATCTAGACCGCCATCTGTAAACGTGGAAAAACTTACAAAGTTATCTGTATAAGCATGGAAATATCTACACCGCCATCTGTATAAACATGGAAATACGTACACTGCCATGTGTATATACATGGAAATATCTACACCGCTATCTATATAAACATGGAAATAACTACACCGCTATCAGTATAAACATGGAAATATCTACACCGCCATCTATATATCCATAGAAATATCTGTGCCGCCATCTGTATAAACATGGAAATATCTACACGGTCATCTGTGTATAGATCGAAATATCAACACCGCCATCTGTACAAACATGGAAATATCTGCACCGCTCTCTGTATAAACATGGAAATAACTACAACGCTATTTGTATAAACAAGGAAATATGTACACCGCCATCTGTTTAAACATGGAAATATATACACAGACATCTGTTTATACACGGAAATAACTACACCGCTATCTGTATAAACATGCTAATAACTACACCGCTATCTGTATAAATGTGGAAATATTTGCACCGCTATCCCTATAAACATGGTAATATCAACACCGCGGTCTGTAAAAACATGGAAATATCTACACCATGATCTGTATAAACATGGAAACATCTTCACCGTGATGTGTATAAACATGGAAATATCTACACCGCCATCTCTTTAAACATGGAAGTATCTACATCCCTATCTGTATTAACATGGAAAAATCAACACCGCTATCTCTATGAACATGGAAATATCTACACCGCCATCCCTATAAACATGGAAATATCTACACCGCGATCAGTATACACATGGAAATATCTACAACGCTATCTTTATAAACATGGAAATATCTCCACTGCTATCTCTATAAACATCAAAATATCTACACCGCCATCTGTATAAACATGGAAATACCTACACTGCCATGTGTATATACATGGAAATATCTACACCGCTATCTATATAAACATGGAATTAACTACACCGCTATCTGTATAAACATGGAAATATCTCCACTGCTATCTCTATAAACATCGAAATATCTACACCGCCATCTGTATAAACATGGAAATAATTACAAAGTTATCTGTATAAACTTGGAAATATCTACACTGCCATCTGTATAAACATGGAAATATCTACACAGCCATGTGTACATACATGCAAATATCTACACCGCTCTCTATATAAACATGGAAATAAGTACAGCGCTATCTGTATATACTTGGAAATATCTACACCACCATCTACATATCCATAGAAATATCTGCCCCGCCATTTGTATAAACATGGAAATATCTACACGGTCTTCTGTGTATAGATGGAAATATCAACACCGCCATCTGTACAAACATTGAAATATCTGCACCGCTATTTGTATAAACATGGAAATATCTACACCGCGGTCTGTATAAACATGGAAATATCTACTCCGCTATCTGTATAAACATGGAAATATCTACACCGCTATCTCTGTAAACGTGGAAATATCTACACCGTGATCTGTATAAACATGGAAATACCTACAATACCATCTGTATACACATGGAAATATCTACACAGTTATCGGTATAAATATGGAAATATCTACACCGCTATCTCTATAAACATCGAAATATCTACACCGCCATATGTATAAACATGGAAATATCTACACTGCTATCTCTATAAACATGGAAATATCTACAGAGCCCTCTGTATAAATACAGAAATGTCTGCATAGGCATCTGCATAAACATGGAAATATCTGCACCGCTATCTGTATAAACATGGAAATACCTACACCACTGTCTCTATAAACATGGAAATATGTAGACCGCTATGTGTATAAACATGGAAATATCTCCACTGCTGTCTGTATAAACATGGAAATATCTACACCGCTATCTGTATAAACATGGAAATATCTACACAGCTATCTCTATAAACATGGAAATACCTACACCGCCATCTGTATAAACATGGAAATACCTACAAAGTCATCTGTATAAACATGGAAATATCTACACAGCCATCTGTATAAACTTGGAAATATTTACACCGCTATCTGTATAACCATGGAAATATCTACAAATCCATCTGTATAAACATGGAAATACCAACACAGTCATGTGTAGGAACATGGAAATAACTACACCGTGATTTGTATAAACATGGAAATATCTACACAGCGATCTGTATAAACATGGAAATATCTACACAGCTATATGAATAAACATGGAAATATCTACACAGCTATCTCTATAAACATGGAAATATCTACACCGCAATCTGTATAAACATGGAAATACCTACAAAGTCATCTGTATAAACATGGAAATATCTACACAGCCATCTGTATGAACATGGAAATATGTACACAGCCGTCTGTACATACATGGAAATATCTACACCGCTATCTCTATAAACATGTAAATAAATACACCGCTATTTGTATAAACAAGGAAATATCTTCACCACCATCTGTTTAAACATGGAAATATCTACACAGACATCTGTTTATACATGGAAATATCTACACCGCAATCTGTATAAACATGGATAAATCTACACCGCTATCTGTATAAATATGAAATATCAAAAGCGCTATCTCTATAAAAATGGAAATATCTGCACTGCTATCTGTATAGACATGGAAATTTCCTCACTGCGTTCTCTATGAACAAGGATATATCTGCACCGCTATCTCAATGAGCATGGAAATATCTACACTGCCATCTCTATAAACATGGAAATATCTACACCGCCATCTGTATAAACATGGAAATATCTACACCGCTATCTGTATAAGCATGGAAATATCTACACCGCTATCTGTATAAACATGGAAATATCTACACTGCTATCTGTATAAACATGGAAATATATACAATGCTATCTGTGTTAACATGGAAATATCTACACAGCTATCTGTGCAAACTTCAAATATCTACCCGGCTGTCTGTGTAAAAATGGAAATATCTACACAGCAATCTATGCAAAGATGGAAATATCTACACCGCTATATCCGTAAACATGGAAATATCTACACCGCTATCTGTATAAACATGGAAATATCTATACCGCAGTCTCTATAAACATGGAAATATCTCCACCGCTATCTGTACAAACATGAAAATATCTACACCGCTATCTGTATAATCATGGACATATCTACACCGCAATCTGTATAAACATGGAAATATCTATCATGCTATGTGTGTAAACATGGAAATATCTACACCGCGGTGTGTATAAACATGTAAATATCTACACCACAATCTGTATAAACATGTAAATATCTACACCACGATCTGTATAAACATGGAAATATCTACACCGCTATCTGTATAAACATGGAAATATCTTCACCGCTATCTGTGCAAACATGAAAATACCTACACCGCCGTCTCTATAAACATGGAAATATCTAAACTGCCATCTCTATAAAGATGGAAATATCTACACCACGAGCTGTATAAACATGGAAATGTCTACAACGCTAATTGTATAAACATGGAAATACCAACACCGCTGTCTGTATAAACATGGAAATACCCACACCGCCATCTTTATAAACATGGAAATACCTACTCAACTATCTTTATAAACATGGAAGTACCTACACCGCCATCTCTATACACCTAGAAATATCTACACCGCTATCTCTATAAACATAGAAATATCTACACCGCCATCTCTATAAACATGGAAATATATACACCGCCATCCGCATGAACATGGAAATATCTACACCGCTGTCTGTATAAACATGGAAATATCTACACTGTCATCTGTATAAACATGGAAATATATAAACTGCCATCTGTGGAAAGATGGAAATATCTACAACACGATCTGTATAAATATGAAAATACCTACACCGCTATCTGTGTAAAGATGGAAATATCTACACCGCAATCTGTGCAAAGATGGAAATATCTGCACCGCTATCTCTGTAAACATGGAAATATCTACACCACTATCTGTATAAACATGGAAATATCTACATCGCTCTCTCTATAAACATGGATATATCTACACCGTTATCTGTATAAACATGGAAATATCTACACCACTATCTGTATAAATATGGAAATATCTACACCGCCATTTGTGTAAACATACAAATATCTACAGAGTCTTCTGTATACACATGGAACCATCTACACAGCTATCTGTATAAACATGGAAGTATCTATACAACTATCTGTATAAACAAGGAATTTCCTACAGCGCTATCTCTGTAAACATGGAAATATCAACACCACAATCTCTACAAACGTGGAAATATCTACACCGCCATCTATATAAACATGAAAATATCTACACCACTATCTGTATAAAGATGGAAATATCTACACCGCTATCTCTATAAACATGGAAATATCTACACAGCTATCTGTATAAACATGGAAATATATACAATGCTATCTGTGTTAACATGGAAATATCTACACAGCTATCTGTGCAAACTTCAAATATCTACCCAGCTGTCTGTGTAAAAATGGAAATATCTACACAGCAATCTATGCAAAGATGGAAATATCTACACCGCTATATCCGTAAACATGGAAATATCTACACCGCTATCTGTATAAACATGGAAATATCTATACCGCAGTCTCTATAAACATGGAAATATCTCCACCGCTATCTGTACAAACATGAAAATATCTACACCGCTATCTGTATAATCATGGACATATCTACACCGCAATCTGTATAAACATGGAAATATCTATCACGCTATGTGTGTAAACATGGAAATATCTACACCGCGGTGTGTATAAACATGTTAATATCTACACCACAATCTGTATAAACATGTAAATATCTACACCACGATCTGTATAAACATGGAAATATCTACACCGCTATCTGTATAAACATGGAAATATCTTCACCGCTATCTGTGCAAACATGAAAATACCTACACCGCCGTCTCTATAAACATGGAAATATCTAAACTGCCATCTCTATAAAGATGGAAATATCTACACCACGAGCTGTATAAACATGGAAATGTCTACAACGCTAATTGTATAAACATGGAAATACCAACACCGCTGTCTGTATAAACATGGAAATACCCACACCGCCATCTGTATAAACATGGAAATACCTACTCAACTATCTTTATAAACATGGAATTACCTACACCGCCATCTCTATACACCTAGAAATATCTACACCGCTATCTCTATAAACATAGAAATATCTACACCGCCATCTCTATAAACATGGAAATATATACACCGCCATCCGCATGAACATGGAAATATCTACACCGCTGTCTGTATAAACATGGAAATATCTACACTGTCATCTGTATAAACATGGAAATATATAAACTGCCATCTGTGGAAAGATGGAAATATCTACAACACGATCTGTATAAATATGAAAATACCTACACCGCTATCTGTGTAAAGATGGAAATATCTACACCGCAATCTGTGCAAAGATGGAAATATCTGCACCGCTATCTCTGTAAACATGGAAATATCTACACCACTATCTGTATAAACATGGAAATATCTACATCGCTCTCTCTATAAACATGGATATATCTACACCGTTATCTGTATAAACATGGAAATATCTACACCACTATCTGTATAAATATGGAAATATCTACACCGCCATTTGTGTAAACATACAAATATCTACAGAGTCTTCTGTATACACATGGAACCATCTACACAGCTATCTGTATAAACATGGAAGTATCTATACAACTATCTGTATAAACAAGGAATTTCCTACAGCGCTATCTCTGTAAACATGGAAATATCAACACCACAATCTCTACAAACGTGGAAATATCTACACCGCCATCTATATAAACATGAAAATATCTACACCACTATCTGTATAAAGATGGAAATATCTACACCGCTATCTCTATAAACATGGAAATATCTACACAGCCATCTGTATAAACATGGAAATATCTACACTGCTATCTCTATAAACATGGAAATATCTACACCGCTATCTGTACAATCATGGAAATATCTACATCGCTATCTGTATAAACATGGAAATATCTACAACGCTATCTGTGTAAACATGGAAATATCTACACAGCTATCTGTGTAAACTTGGAAATATCTACACAGTTATCTGTGTAAAAATGGAAATATCTACACGTCAATCTGTGCAAAGAGGGATATATCTACACCGCTATCTCTGTAAACATGGAAATATCCACACCACTATCTCTATAAACATGGAAATATCTACACGGCTATCTGTATAAACATGGAAATATCTACATCGCTATCTGTAGAAACAGGGAAATATCTCCGCCGCTATCTGTATAAACATGGAAATATCTACACGGCTATCTGTATAAACATGGAAATATCTACAGAGCTATCTGTATAAACATGGAAATATATACAATGCTATCTGTGTTAACATGGAAATATCTACACAGCTATCTGTGCAAACTTCAAATATCTACCCAGCTGTCTGTGTAAAAATGGAAATATCTACACAGCAATCTATGCAAAGATGGAAATATCTACACCGCTATATCCGTAAACATGGAAATATCTACACCGCTATCTGTATAAACATGGAAATATCTATACCGCAGTCTCTATAAACATGGAAATATCTCCACCGCTATCTGTACAAACATGAAAATATCTACACCGCTGTCTGTATAATCATGGACATATCTACACCGCAATCTGTATAAACATGGAAATATCTATCATGCTATGTGTGTAAACATGGAAATATCTACACCGCGGTGTGTATAAACATGTTAATATCTACACCACAATCTGTATAAACATGTAAATATCTACACCACGATCTGTATAAACATGGAAATATCTACACCGCTATCTGTATAAACATGGAAATATCTTCACCGCTATCTGTGCAAACATGAAAATACCTACACCGCCGTCTCTATAAACATGGAAATATCTAAACTGCCATCTCTATAAAGATGGAAATATCTACACCACGAGCTGTATAAACATGGAAATGTCTACAACGCTAATTGTATAAACATGGAAATACCAACACCGCTGTCTGTATAAACATGGAAATACCCACACCGCCATCTGTATAAACATGGAAATACCTACTCAACTATCTTTATAAACATGGAATTACCTACACCGCCATCTCTATACACCTAGAAATATCTACACCGCTATCTCTATAAACATAGAAATATCTACACCGCCATCTCTATAAACATGGAAATATATACACCGCCATCCGCATGAACATGGAAATATCTACACCGCTGTCTGTATAAACATGGAAATATCTACACTGTCATCTGTATAAACATGGAAATATATAAACTGCCATCTGTGGAAAGATGGAAATATCTACAACACGATCTGTATAAATATGAAAATACCTACACCGCTATCTGTGTAAAGATGGAAATATCTACACCGCAATCTGTGCAAAGATGGAAATATCTGCACCGCTATCTCTGTAAACATGGAAATATCTACACCACTATCTGTATAAACATGGAAATATCTACATCGCTCTCTCTATAAACATGGATATATCTACACCGTTATCTGTATAAACATGGAAATATCTACACCACTATCTGTATAAATATGGAAATATCTACACCGCCATTTGTGTAAACATACAAATATCTACAGAGTCTTCTGTATACACATGGAACCATCTACACAGCTATCTGTATAAACATGGAAGTATCTATACAACTATCTGTATAAACAAGGAATTTCCTACAGCGCTATCTCTGTAAACATGGAAATATCAACACCACAATCTCTACAAACGTGGAAATATCTACACCGCCATCTATATAAACATGAAAATATCTACACCACTATCTGTATAAAGATGGAAATATCTACACCGCTATCTCTATAAACATGGAAATATCTACACAGCCATCTGTATAAACATGGAAATATCTACACTGCTATCTCTATAAACATGGAAATATCTACACCGCTATCTGTACAATCATGGAAATATCTACATCGCTATCTGTATAAACATGGAAATATCTACAACGCTATCTGTGTAAACATGGAAATATCTACACAGCTATCTGTGTAAACTTGGAAATATCTACACAGTTATCTGTGTAAAAATGGAAATATCTACACGTCAATCTGTGCAAAGAGGGATATATCTACACCGCTATCTCTGTAAACATGGAAATATCCACACCACTATCTCTATAAACATGGAAATATCTACACGGCTATCTGTATAAACATGGAAATATCTACATCGCTATCTGTAGAAACAGGGAAATATCTCCGCCGCTATCTGTATAAACATGGAAATATCTACACGGCTATCTGTATAAACATGGAAATATCTACAGAGCTATCTGTATAAACATGGAAATATATACAATGCTATCTGTGTTAACATGGAAATATCTACACAGCTATCTGTGCAAACTTCAAATATCTACCCAGCTGTCTGTGTAAAAATGGAAATATCTACACAGCAATCTATGCAAAGATGGAAATATCTACACCGCTATATCCGTAAACATGGAAATATCTACACCGCTATCTGTATAAACATGGAAATATCTATACCGCAGTCTCTATAAACATGGAAATATCTCCACCGCTATCTGTACAAACATGAAAATATCTACACCGCTGTCTGTATAATCATGGACATATCTACACCGCAATCTGTATAAACATGGAAATATCTATCATGCTATGTGTGTAAACATGGAAATATCTACACCGCGGTGTGTATAAACATGTTAATATCTACACCACAATCTGTATAAACATGTAAATATCTACACCACGATCTGTATAAACATGGAAATATCTACACCGCTATCTGTATAAACATGGAAATATCTTCACCGCTATCTGTGCAAACATGAAAATACCTACACCGCCGTCTCTATAAACATGGAAATATCTAAACTGCCATCTCTATAAAGATGGAAATATCTACACCACGAGCTGTATAAACATGGAAATGTCTACAACGCTAATTGTATAAACATGGAAATACCAACACCGCTGTCTGTATAAACATGGAAATACCCACACCGCCATCTGTATAAACATGGAAATACCTACTCAACTATCTTTATAAACATGGAAGTACCTACACCGCCATCTCTATACACCTAGAAATATCTACACCGCTATCTCTATAAACATAGAAATATCTACACCGCCATCTCTATAAACATGGAAATATATACACCGCCATCCGCATGAACATGGAAATATCTACACCGCTGTCTGTATAAACATGGAAATATCTACACTGTCATCTGTATAAACATGGAAATATATAAACTGCCATCTGTGGAAAGATGGAAATATCTACAACACGATCTGTATAAATATGAAAATACCTACACCGCTATCTGTGTAAAGATGGAAATATCTACACCGCAATCTGTGCAAAGATGGAAATATCTGCACCGCTATCTCTGTAAACATGGAAATATCTACACCACTATCTGTATAAACATGGAAATATCTACATCGCTCTCTCTATAAACATGGATATATCTACACCGTTATCTGTATAAACATGGAAATATCTACACCACTATCTGTATAAATATGGAAATATCTACACCGCCATTTGTGTAAACATACAAATATCTACAGAGTCTTCTGTATACACATGGAACCATCTACACAGCTATCTGTATAAACATGGAAGTATCTATACAACTATCTGTATAAACAAGGAATTTCCTACAGCGCTATCTCTGTAAACATGGAAATATCAACACCACAATCTCTACAAACGTGGAAATATCTACACCGCCATCTATATAAACATGAAAATATCTACACCACTATCTGTATAAAGATGGAAATATCTACACCGCTATCTCTATAAACATGGAAATATCTACACAGCCATCTGTATAAACATGGAAATATCTACACTGCTATCTCTATAAACATGGAAATATCTACACCGCTATCTGTACAATCATGGAAATATCTACATCGCTATCTGTATAAACATGGAAATATCTACACCGCAATCTGTGCAAAGATGGAAATATCTGCACCGCTATCTCTGTAAACATGGAAATATCTACACCACTATCTGTATAAACATGGAAATATCTACATCGCTCTCTCTATAAACATGGATATATCTACACCGTTATCTGTATAAATATGGAAATATCTACACCACTATCTGTATAAATATGGAAATATCTACACCGCCATTTGTGTAAACATACAAATATCTACAGAGTCTTCTGTATACACATGGAACCATCTACACAGCTATCTGTATAAACATGGAAGTATCTATACAACTATCTGTATAAACAAGGAATTTCCTACAGCGCTATCTCTGTAAACATGGAAATATCAACACCACAATCTCTACAAACGTGGAAATATCTACACCGCCATCTATATAAACATGAAAATATCTACACCACTATCTGTATAAAGATGGAAATATCTACACCGCTATCTCTATAAACATGGAAATATCTACACAGCCATCTGTATAAACATGGAAATATCTACACTGCTATCTCTATAAACATGGAAATATCTACACCGCTATCTGTACAATCATGGAAATATCTACATCGCTATCTGTATAAACATGGAAATATCTACAACGCTATCTGTGTAAACATGGAAATATCTACACAGCTATCTGTGTAAACTTGGAAATATCTACACAGTTATCTGTGTAAAAATGGAAATATCTACACGTCAATCTGTGCAAAGAGGGATATATCTACACCGCTATCTCTGTAAACATGGAAATATCCACACCACTATCTCTATAAACATGGAAATATCTACACGGCTATCTGTATAAACATGGAAATATCTACATCGCTATCTGTAGAAACAGGGAAATATCTCCGCCGCTATCTGTATAAACATGGAAATATCTACACGGCTATCTGTGTAAACATGGAAATATCTACAGAGCTATCTGTATAAACATGGAAATATATACAATGCTATCTGTGTTAACATGGAAATATCTACACAGCTATCTGTGCAAACTTCAAATATCTACCCAGCTGTCTGTGTAAAAATGGAAATATCTACACAGCAATCTATGCAAAGATGGAAATATCTACACCGCTATATCCGTAAACATGGAAATATCTACACCGCTATCTGTATAAACATGGAAATATCTATACCGCAGTCTCTATAAACATGGAAATATCTCCACCGCTATCTGTACAAACATGAAAATATCTACACCGCTATCTGTATAATCATGGACATATCTACACCGCAATCTGTATAAACATGGAAATATCTATCATGCTATGTGTGTAAACATGGAAATATCTACACCGCGGTGTGTATAAACATGTTAATATCTACACCACAATCTGTATAAACATGTAAATATCTACACCACGATCTGTATAAACATGGAAATATCTACACCGCTATCTGTATAAACATGGAAATATCTTCACCGCTATCTGTGCAAACATGAAAATACCTACACCGCCGTCTCTATAAACATGGAAATATCTAAACTGCCATCTCTATAAAGATGGAAATATCTACACCACGAGCTGTATAAACATGGAAATGTCTACAACGCTAATTGTATAAACATGGAAATACCAACACCGCTGTCTGTATAAACATGGAAATACCCACACCGCCATCTGTATAAACATGGAAATACCTACTCAACTATCTTTATAAACATGGAAGTACCTACACCGCCATCTCTATACACCTAGAAATATCTACACCGCTATCTCTATAAACATAGAAATATCTACACCGCCATCTCTATAAACATGGAAATATATACACCGCCATCCGCATGAACATGGAAATATCTACACCGCTGTCTGTATAAACATGGAAATATCTACACTGTCATCTGTATAAACATGGAAATATATAAACTGCCATCTGTGGAAAGATGGAAATATCTACAACACGATCTGTATAAATATGAAAATACCTACACCGCTATCTGTGTAAAGATGGAAATATCTACACCGCAATCTGTGCAAAGATGGAAATATCTGCACCGCTATCTCTGTAAACATGGAAATATCTACACCACTATCTGTATAAACATGGAAATATCTACATCGCTCTCTCTATAAACATGGATATATCTACACCGTTATCTGTATAAACATGGAAATATCTACACCACTATCTGTATAAATATGGAAATATCTACACCGCCATTTGTGTAAACATACAAATATCTACAGAGTCTTCTGTATACACATGGAACCATCTACACAGCTATCTGTATAAACATGGAAGTATCTATACAACTATCTGTATAAACAAGGAATTTCCTACAGCGCTATCTCTGTAAACATGGAAATATCAACACCACAATCTCTACAAACGTGGAAATATCTACACCGCCATCTATATAAACATGAAAATATCTACACCACTATCTGTATAAAGATGGAAATATCTACACCGCTATCTCTATAAACATGGAAATATCTACACAGCTATCTGTATAAACATGGAAATATATACAATGCTATCTGTGTTAACATGGAAATATCTACACAGCTATCTGTGCAAACTTCAAATATCTACCCAGCTGTCTGTGTAAAAATGGAAATATCTACACAGCAATCTATGCAAAGATGGAAATATCTACACCGCTATATCCGTAAACATGGAAATATCTACACCGCTATCTGTATAAACATGGAAATATCTATACCGCAGTCTCTATAAACATGGAAATATCTCCACCGCTATCTGTACAAACATGAAAATATCTACACCGCTATCTGTATAATCATGGACATATCTACACCGCAATCTGTATAAACATGGAAATATCTATCACGCTATGTGTGTAAACATGGAAATATCTACACCGCGGTGTGTATAAACATGTTAATATCTACACCACAATCTGTATAAACATGTAAATATCTACACCACGATCTGTATAAACATGGAAATATCTACACCGCTATCTGTATAAACATGGAAATATCTTCACCGCTATCTGTGCAAACATGAAAATACCTACACCGCCGTCTCTATAAACATGGAAATATCTAAACTGCCATCTCTATAAAGATGGAAATATCTACACCACGAGCTGTATAAACATGGAAATGTCTACAACGCTAATTGTATAAACATGGAAATACCAACACCGCTGTCTGTATAAACATGGAAATACCCACACCGCCATCTGTATAAACATGGAAATACCTACTCAACTATCTTTATAAACATGGAATTACCTACACCGCCATCTCTATACACCTAGAAATATCTACACCGCTATCTCTATAAACATAGAAATATCTACACCGCCATCTCTATAAACATGGAAATATATACACCGCCATCCGCATGAACATGGAAATATCTACACCGCTGTCTGTATAAACATGGAAATATCTACACTGTCATCTGTATAAACATGGAAATATATAAACTGCCATCTGTGGAAAGATGGAAATATCTACAACACGATCTGTATAAATATGAAAATACCTACACCACTATCTGTGTAAAGATGGAAATATCTACACCGCAATCTGTGCAAAGATGGAAATATCTGCACCGCTATCTCTGTAAACATGGAAATATCTACACCACTATCTGTATAAACATGGAAATATCTACATCGCTCTCTCTATAAACATGGATATATCTACACCGTTATCTGTATAAATATGGAAATATCTACACCACTATCTGTATAAATATGGAAATATCTACACCGCCATTTGTGTAAACATACAAATATCTACAGAGTCTTCTGTATACACATGGAACCATCTACACAGCTATCTGTATAAACATGGAAGTATCTATACAACTATCTGTATAAACAAGGAATTTCCTACAGCGCTATCTCTGTAAACATGGAAATATCAACACCACAATCTCTACAAACGTGGAAATATCTACACCGCCATCTATATAAACATGAAAATATCTACACCACTATCTGTATAAAGATGGAAATATCTACACCGCTATCTCTATAAACATGGAAATATCTACACAGCCATCTGTATAAACATGGAAATATCTACACTGCTATCTCTATAAACATGGAAATATCTACACCGCTATCTGTACAATCATGGAAATATCTACATCGCTATCTGTATAAACATGGAAATATCTACAACGCTATCTGTGTAAACATGGAAATATCTACACAGCTATCTGTGTAAACTTGGAAATATCTACACAGTTATCTGTGTAAAAATGGAAATATCTACACGTCAATCTGTGCAAAGAGGGATATATCTACACCGCTATCTCTGTAAACATGGAAATATCCACACCACTATCTCTATAAACATGGAAATATCTACACGGCTATCTGTATAAACATGGAAATATCTACATCGCTATCTGTAGAAACAGGGAAATATCTCCGCCGCTATCTGTATAAACATGGAAATATCTACACGGCTATCTGTGTAAACATGGAAATATCTACAGAGCTATCTGTATAAACATGGAAATATATACAATGCTATCTGTGTTAACATGGAAATATCTACACAGCTATCTGTGCAAACTTCAAATATCTACCCAGCTGTCTGTGTAAAAATGGAAATATCTACACAGCAATCTATGCAAAGATGGAAATATCTACACCGCTATATCCGTAAACATGGAAATATCTACACCGCTATCTGTATAAACATGGAAATATCTATACCGCAGTCTCTATAAACATGGAAATATCTCCACCGCTATCTGTACAAACATGAAAATATCTACACCGCTATCTGTATAATCATGGACATATCTACACCGCAATCTGTATAAACATGGAAATATCTATCATGCTATGTGTGTAAACATGGAAATATCTACACCGCGGTGTGTATAAACATGTTAATATCTACACCACAATCTGTATAAACATGTAAATATCTACACCACGATCTGTATAAACATGGAAATATCTACACCGCTATCTGTATAAACATGGAAATATCTTCACCGCTATCTGTGCAAACATGAAAATACCTACACCGCCGTCTCTATAAACATGGAAATATCTAAACTGCCATCTCTATAAAGATGGAAATATCTACACCACGAGCTGTATAAACATGGAAATGTCTACAACGCTAATTGTATAAACATGGAAATACCAACACCGCTGTCTGTATAAACATGGAAATACCCACACCGCCATCTGTATAAACATGGAAATACCTACTCAACTATCTTTATAAACATGGAAGTACCTACACCGCCATCTCTATACACCTAGAAATATCTACACCGCTATCTCTATAAACATAGAAATATCTACACCGCCATCTCTATAAACATGGAAATATATACACCGCCATCCGCATGAACATGGAAATATCTACACCGCTGTCTGTATAAACATGGAAATATCTACACTGTCATCTGTATAAACATGGAAATATATAAACTGCCATCTGTGGAAAGATGGAAATATCTACAACACGATCTGTATAAATATGAAAATACCTACACCGCTATCTGTGTAAAGATGGAAATATCTACACCGCAATCTGTGCAAAGATGGAAATATCTGCACCGCTATCTCTGTAAACATGGAAATATCTACACCACTATCTGTATAAACATGGAAATATCTACATCGCTCTCTCTATAAACATGGATATATCTACACCGTTATCTGTATAAACATGGAAATATCTACACCACTATCTGTATAAATATGGAAATATCTACACCGCCATTTGTGTAAACATACAAATATCTACAGAGTCTTCTGTATACACATGGAACCATCTACACAGCTATCTGTATAAACATGGAAGTATCTATACAACTATCTGTATAAACAAGGAATTTCCTACAGCGCTATCTCTGTAAACATGGAAATATCAACACCACAATCTCTACAAACGTGGAAATATCTACACCGCCATCTATATAAACATGAAAATATCTACACCACTATCTGTATAAAGATGGAAATATCTACACCGCTATCTCTATAAACATGGAAATATCTACACAGCTATCTGTATAAACATGGAAATATATACAATGCTATCTGTGTTAACATGGAAATATCTACACAGCTATCTGTGCAAACTTCAAATATCTACCCAGCTGTCTGTGTAAAAATGGAAATATCTACACAGCAATCTATGCAAAGATGGAAATATCTACACCGCTATATCCGTAAACATGGAAATATCTACACCGCTATCTGTATAAACATGGAAATATCTATACCGCAGTCTCTATAAACATGGAAATATCTCCACCGCTATCTGTACAAACATGAAAATATCTACACCGCTATCTGTATAATCATGGACATATCTACACCGCAATCTGTATAAACATGGAAATATCTATCATGCTATGTGTGTAAACATGGAAATATCTACACTGCGGTGTGTATAAACATGTTAATATCTACACCACAATCTGTATAAACATGTAAATATCTACACCACGATCTGTATAAACATGGAAATATCTACACCGCTATCTGTATAAACATGGAAATATCTTCACCGCTATCTGTGCAAACATGAAAATACCTACACGGCCGTCTCTATAAACATGGAAATATCTAAACTGCCATCTCTATAAAGATGGAAATATCTACACCACGAGCTGTATAAACATGGAAATGTCTACAATGCTAATTGTATAAACATGGAAATACCAACACCGCTGTCTGTATAAACATGGAAATACCCACACCGCCATCTGTATAAACATGGAAATACCTACTCAACTATCTTTATAAACATGGAAGTACCTACACCGCCATCTCTATACACCTAGAAATATCTACACCGCTATCTCTATAAACATAGAAATATCTACACCGCCATCTCTATAAACATGGAAATATATACACCGCCATCCGCATGAACATGGAAATATCTACACCGCTGTCTGTATAAACATGGAAATATCTACACTGTCATCTGTATAAACATGGAAATATATAAACTGCCATCTGTGGAAAGATGGAAATATCTACAACACGATCTGTATAAATATGAAAATACCTACACCGCTATCTGTGTAAAGATGGAAATATCTACACCGCAATCTGTGCAAAGATGGAAATATCTGCACCGCTATCTCTGTAAACATGGAAATATCTACACCACTATCTGTATAAACATGGAAATATCTACATCGCTCTCTCTATAAACATGGATATATCTACACCGTTATCTGTATAAACATGGAAATATCTACACCACTATCTGTATAAATATGGAAATATCTACACCGCCATTTGTGTAAACATACAAATATCTACAGAGTCTTCTGTATACACATGGAACCATCTACACAGCTATCTGTATAAACATGGAAGTATCTATACAACTATCTGTATAAACAAGGAATTTCCTACAGCGCTATCTCTGTAAACATGGAAATATCAACACCACAATCTCTACAAACGTGGAAATATCTACACCGCCATCTATATAAACATGAAAATATCTACACCACTATCTGTATAAAGATGGAAATATCTACACCGCTATCTCTATAAACATGGAAATATCTACACAGCTATCTGTATAAACATGGAAATATATACAATGCCATCTGTGTTAACATGGAAATATCTACACAGCTATCTGTGCAAACTTCAAATATCTACCCAGCTGTCTGTGTAAAAATGGAAATATCTACACAGCAATCTATGCAAAGATGGAAATATCTACACCGCTATATCCGTAAACATGGAAATATCTACACCGCTATCTGTATAAACATGGAAATATCTATACCGCAGTCTCTATAAACATGGAAATATCTCCACCGCTATCTGTACAAACATGAAAATATCTACACCGCTATCTGTATAATCATGGACATATCTACACCGCAATCTGTATAAACATGGAAATATCTATCATGCTATGTGTGTAAACATGGAAATATCTACACCGCGGTGTGTATAAACATGTTAATATCTACACCACAATCTGTATAAACATGTAAATATCTACACCACGATCTGTATAAACATGGAAATATCTACACCGCTATCTGTATAAACATGGAAATATCTTCACCGCTATCTGTGCAAACATGAAAATACCTACACCGCCGTCTCTATAAACATGGAAATATCTAAACTGCCATCTCTATAAAGATGGAAATATCTACACCACGAGCTGTATAAACATGGAAATGTCTACAACGCTAATTGTATAAACATGGAAATACCAACACCGCTGTCTGTATAAACATGGAAATACCCACACCGCCATCTGTATAAACATGGAAATACCTACTCAACTATCTTTATAAACATGGAAGTACCTCCACCGCCATCTCTATACACCTAGAAATATCTACACCGCTATCTCTATAAACATAGAAATATCTACACCGCCATCTCTATAAACATGGAAATATATACACCGCCATCCGCATGAACATGGAAATATCTACACCGCTGTCTGTATAAACATGGAAATATCTACACTGTCATCTGTATAAACATGGAAATATATAAGCTGCCATCTGTGGAAAGATGGAAATATCTACAACACGATCTGTATAAATATGAAAATACCTACACCGCTATCTGTGTAAAGATGGAAATATCTACACCGCAATCTGTGCAAAGATGGCAATATCTGCACCGCTATCTCTGTAAACATGGAAATATCTACACCACTATCTGTATAAACATGGAAATATCTACATCGCTCTCTCTATAAACATGGATATATCTACACCGTTATCTGTATAAACATGGAAATATCTACACCACTATCTGTATAAATATGGAAATATCTACACCGCCATTTGTGTAAACATACAAATATCTACAGAGTCTTCTGTATACACATGGAACCATCTACACAGCTATCTGTATAAACATGGAAGTATCTATACAACTATCTGTATAAACAAGGAATTTCCTACAGCGCTATCTCTGTAAACATGGAAATATCAACACCACAATCTCTACAAACGTGGAAATATCTACACCGCCATCTATATAAACATAAAAATATCTACACCACTATCTGTATAAAGATGGAAATATCTACACCGCTATCTCTATAAACATGGAAATATCTACACAGCTATCTGTATAAACATGGAAATATATACAATGCTATCTGTGTTAACATGGAAATATCTACACAGCTATCTGTGCAAACTTCAAATATCTACCCAGCTGTCTGTGTAAAAATGGAAATATCTACACAGCAATCTATGCAAAGATGGAAATATCTACACCGCTATATCCGTAAACATGGAAATATCTACACCGCTATCTGTATAAACATGGAAATATCTATACCGCAGTCTCTATAAACATGGAAATATCTCCACCGCTATCTGTACAAACATGAAAATATCTACACCGCTATCTGTATAATCATGGACATATCTACACCGCAATCTGTATAAACATGGAAATATCTATCATGCTATGTGTGTAAACATGGAAATATCTACACCGCAGTGTGTATAAACATGTTAATATCTACACCACAATCTGTATAAACATGTAAATATCTACACCACGATCTGTATAAACATGGAAACATCTACACCGCTATCTGTATAAACATGGAAATATCTTCACCGCTATCTGTGCAAACATGAAAATACCTACACCGCCGTCTCTATAAACATGGAAATATCTAAACTGCCATCTCTATAAAGATGGAAATATCTACACCACGAGCTGTATAAACATGGAAATGTCTACAACGCTAATTGTATAAACATGGAAATACCAACACCGCTGTCTGTATAAACATGGAAATACCCACACCGCCATCTGTATAAACATGGAAATACCTACTCAACTATCTTTATAAACATGGAAGTACCTACACCGCCATCTCTATACACCTAGAAATATCTACACCGCTATCTCTATAAACATAGAAATATCTACACCGCCATCTCTATAAACATGGAAATATATACACCGCCATCCGCATGAACATGGAAATATCTACACCGCTGTCTGTATAAACATGGAAATATCTACACTGTCATCTGTATAAACATGGAAATATATAAGCTGCCATCTGTGGAAAGATGGAAATATCTACAACACGATCTGTATAAATATGAAAATACCTACACCGCTATCTGTGTAAAGATGGAAATATCTACACCGCAATCTGTGCAAAGATGGAAATATCTGCACCGCTATCTCTGTAAACATGGAAATATCTACACCACTATCTGTATAAACATGGAAATATCTACATCGCTCTCTCTATAAACATGGATATATCTACACCGTTATCTGTATAAACATGGAAATATCTACACCACTATCTGTATAAATATGGAAATATCTACACCGCCATTTGTGTAAACATACAAATATCTACAGAGTCTTCTGTATACACATGGAACCATCTACACAGCTATCTGTATAAACATGGAAGTATCTATACAACTATCTCTATAAACAAGGAATTTCCTACAGTGCTATCTCTGTAAACATGGAAATATCAACACCACAATCTCTACAAACGTGGAAATATCTACACCGCCATCTATATAAACATGAAAATATCTACACCACTATCTGTATAAAGATGGAAATATCTACACCGCTATCTCTATAAACATGGAAATATCTACACAGCTATCTGTATAAACATGGAAATATATACAATGCTATCTGTGTTAACATGGAAATATCTACACAGCTATCTGTGCAAACTTCAAATATCTACCCAGCTGTCTGTGTAAAAATGGAAATATCTACACAGCAATCTATGCAAAGATGGAAATATCTACACCGCTATATCCGTAAACATGGAAATATCTACACCGCTATCTGTATAAACATGGAAATATCTATACCGCAGTCTCTATAAACATGGAAATATCTCCACCGCTATCTGTACAAACATGAAAATATCTACACCGCTATCTGTATAATCATGGACATATCTACACCGCCATCTGTATAAACATGGAAATATCTACAATGCCATCTGTAGAAAAATGGAAATATCTACACCGCAATCTGTGTAAACATGGAAATATCTACACCACGATCAGTATAAATATGGACATATCTACACCGCTATCTGTATAAACATGGAAATATCTCCACTGCTATCTCTATAAACATCGAAATATCTACACCGCCATCTGTCTAAACATGGAAATACTTACAAAGTTATCTGTTTAAACATGGAAATATCTACACCGCCATCTGTATAAACATGGAAATATCTACACAGCCATGTGTATATACATGGAAATATCTACACCGCTATCTATATAAACATGGAAATAAATACACCGCTATCTGCATAAACATGGAAATATCTACACCGCCATCTACATATCCATGGAAATATCTGTGCCGCCATCTGTATAAACATGGAATATCTACACGGTCATCTGTGTATAGATGGAAATATCAATACCGCCATCTGTACAAACATCGAAATATCTGCACCGCTATCTGTATAAACATGGAAATATCTACACCGCGGTCTGTATAAACATGGAAATATCTACATCACTATCTGTATAAACATGGAAATATCTACACCGCTATCTCTATAAACATGGAAATATCTACAACGTGATCTGTATAAACATGGAAATATTTACACCGCTATCTGTATAAACATGGAAATTTCTACACTGTTATCTGTATAAATATGGAAATATCTACACCGCTATCTCTATAAACATGGAAATATCTACACCGCCATCTGTATAAACATGGACATACCTATACAGTCATCTGTGTAAACATGGAAATATCTACACCACCATCTGTATAAACATGGAAATATCTACAATGCCATCTGTATACACATGGAAATACCTACACGGCAATCTGTGTATAGATGGAAACACCAACACCGCCATCTGTACAAACTTGGAAATATCTACACTTCTATCTCTATAAACATGGAAATATCTACACTGCTATCTCTATAAACATCGAAATATCTACACCGCCATCGGTATAAACATGGAAATATTTACAAAGTTATCTGTATAAACATGGAAATAGCTACACCGCCATCTGTATAAACTTGGAAATATCTACACAGCCATGTGTATATACATGGAAATATCTACACCACTATCTATATAAACATGGAAATAAATACACCGCTATCTGTATAAACATGGAAATATCTACACCGCCATCAACATATCCATGGAAATATCTGTGCCGCCATCTGTATAAACATGTAATGTCTACACGGTCATCTGTGTATAGATGGAAACATCAATACCGCCATCTGTACAAACATGGAAATATCTGCACCGCTCTCTGTATAAACATGGAAATATCTACACCGCGGTCTGTATAAACATGGAAATATCTACACCACTATCTGTATAAACATGGAAATATCTACACCGCTGTCTCTATAAACATGGAAATATCTACAACGTGATCTGTATAAACATGGAAATATTTACACCGCTATCTGTATAAACATGGAAATTTCTACACTGTTATCTGTAAAAATATGGAAATATCTACACCGCTATCTCTATAAACATCGAAATATCTACACCGCCATCGGTATAAACATGGAAATACCTATACAGTCATCTGTGTAAACATGGAAATATCTACACCACCATCTGTATAAACATGGAAATATCTACAATGCCATCTGTATACACTTGGATATACCTACACGGCAATCCGTATATAGATTGAAACATCAACACCGCCATCTGTACAAACATGGAAATATCTGCACCGCTATCTGTATAAACATGGAAATATCTACACCGCGGTCTGTATAAACATGGAAATATCTACACCGCTATCTGTATAAACATGGAAATATTTACACCGCTATCTCTATAAACATGGAAATATCTACAAAGCCATCTTTATAAACATAGAAATACCTACACAGTCATGTGTAGGAACATTTAAATATCTACACTGCCATCTGTATTAACATAGAAATATCTACACAGCCCTCTGTATAAATATGGAAATATCTGCATAGGCATCTGTGTAAATGGAAATATCTGCACCGCTATCTGTATAAACATGGAAATACCTACACCGCTGTCTTTATAAACATGGAAATATGTACACCGCTATGTGTATAAACATGGATATATCTCCACTGCTGTCTGTATAAACATGGAAATATCTCCACCGTTATCTGTTTAAACATGGAAATATCTACAGTGCCATCTATATAAACATTGTAATATCTACACTGCCATCTCTAAAAACATGGAAATATCTACACAGTCATCTGAATAAACATGGAAATATCTACACTACCATCTGTATAAACATGGAAATATCTACAATACCATCTGTAAACACATGGAAATATCTACGCAGACATCTGTATAAATATGGAAATATCTACACGGCCATCTGTATAAACATTGAAATATCTACACCGCCATGTCTATAAACATGGAAATATATACACCCCTATCTGTATAAACATGGAATTATCCACACAGCTATCTCTATAAACATGGAAAAATCTACACCGCTATCTCTATAAACATGGAAATATCTACAAAGCCATCTGTATAAACATGGAAATACCTACACAGTCATGTGTAGGAACATTTAAATATCTACACTGCTATCTGTATAAATATAGAAATATCTACACAGCCCTCTGTATAAATATGGGAATATCTGCATAGGCATCTGTATAAACATGGAAATATCTGCACCGCTATCTGTATAAACATGGAAATACCTACACCGCTGTCTCTATAAACATGGAAATATGTACACCGCTATGTGTATAAACATGGAAATATCTCCACTGCTCTCTGTATAAACATGGAAATATCTCCACCATTATCTGTATAAACATGGAAATATCTACAGCGCCATGTCTACAAACATTGAAATATCTACACTGTTGTCTGTTAAAACATGGAAATATCTACACAGTCATCTGAATAAACATGGAAATATCTACACCACCATCTGTATAAACATGGAAATACCTACAATACCATCTGTATACAGATGGAAATATCTACGCAGACATCTGTATAAATATGGAAATATCAACACCACCATCTGTATTAACATGGAAATACCTACAATACCATCTGTATACACATGGAAATATCTACACAGACATCTGTATAAATATGGAAATATCTACACCGCCATCTGTATAAACTTGGAAATATCTACAATGCCATCTGTAGAAAGATGGAAATATCTACAGCGCTATCTCTATAAATATGGAAATATCTACATCGCCATCTCTATAAACATGAAAATATCTACACTGCCATCTCCATAAAGATGGAAGTATCTACTCCGCCATGTGTATAAACACGGAAATATCTACACCACCATCTGTGTAAACATGGAAATATCTACACTGCCATCTGCATGTCCACGAAATTATCTACGCCGCCATCTGTATAAACATGGAAATATCTACACGGCCATCTGTGTATATATGGAAATATCAGCACCGCCATCTGTACAAACATGGAAATATCTACACCGCTATCTCTATAAACATGGAAATATCTGCACTGCCATCTGTAAAAACATGGAAATACCTATACAGTCATCTGTATAAACATGGACATATCTACAATACCATCTGTAAACACATGGAAATATCTACACAGCCATCTCTATAAACATGGAAATATCTACACAGACATCTGTATAAACATGTAAATATATACACTGCTATCTCTATAAACATGGAAATATCTACACCGCCATCTCTATAAACATGAAAATATCTACACTGCCATCTCCATAAACATGGAACTACCTACTCTGCCATCTGTATCAACATGGAAACATCTTCACCGCCATCTGTGTGAATAAGGAAATATTTACAATGTCATCTGTATAAAGATATAAATAACTGCACCGCGAGCTGTATAAACATGGAAATATCTACATCGCTATCTGTATAAACGTGGAAATACCAACACTGCTATCGGTATAAACATGGAAATATCTACAACGCCATCTATATAAACATGGAAATATCTAAACTGCTATGTCTATAAACATGGAAATACCTACACCGCTGTCTGTATAAACATGGAAATGTCTACACCGCTATCTGTATAAACATGGAAATATCTTCACCGCTATCTGTATAAACATGGAAATATCTACACTGCGATGTGTATAAACATGGAAATATCTACACCGCGATCTGTATAAACATGGAAATATCTTCAACACGGTCTGTATAAACATTGAAATATCTACACCGCTATCTGTATAAACATGGTAATATCTCCACCAACATCTATATAAACAGGGAAATATGTACACCGATATCTGTATGAACATGGAAATATCTGCACCGCTATCTGTATAAACATGGAAATATCTACACCGCGGTCTGTATAAACATGGAAATATCTACACCACTATCTGTATAAACATGGAAATATCTACACCGCTATCTCTATAAACATGGAAATATCTACAACGTTATCTGTATAAACATGGAAATATTTACAGCGCTGTCTGTATAAACATGGAAATTTCTACACTGTTATCTGAATAAATATGGAAATAGCTACACCGCTATCTCTATAAACATGGAAATATCTACACTGCCATCTGTATAAACATGGAAATACCTATACAGTCATCTGTGTAAACATGGAAATATCTACACCACCATCTGTATAAACATGGAAATATCTACAATGCCATCTGTATACACATGGATATATCTACACGGAAATCCGTGTATAGATGGAAACATCAACACCGACATCTGTACAAACATGGAAATATCTACATTGCTATCTCTATAAACATGGAAATATGTACACTGCTGTCTGTATAAACATGGAAATATCTACACCGGTATCTGTATAAACATGGAAATATCTACACCACGATCTGTATAAACATGGAAATATATACACCGCTATCTGTACAAACATGGAAATATCTGCACCGCTATCTCTATAAACATGGAAATATCTACAAAGCCATCTGTATAAACATGGAAATACCTACACAGTCATGTGTAGGAACATGGAAATATCTACACTGCCATCTGTATAAATATAGAAATATCTACACAGCCCTCTGTATAAATATTAAAATATCTGCATAGGCATCTGTGTAAAATGGAAATATCTGCACCACTATCTGTATAAACATGGAAATACCTACACCGCTTTCTCTATAAACATGGAAATATGTACACCGCTATGTGTATAAACATGGAAATATCTCCACTGCTGTCTGTATAAACATGGAAATATCTCCACCGTTATCTGTTTAAACATGGAAATATCTACAGTGCCATCTATATAAACATTGTAATATCTACACTGCCATCTCTAAAAACATGGAAATATCTACATAGTCATCTGAATAAACATGGAAATATCTACACCACCATCTGTATAAACATGGAAATATCTACAATACCATCTGTAAACAGATGGAAATATCTACACAGACATCTGTATAAATATGGAAATATCTACACGGCCATCTGTATAAACATGGAAATATCTACACCGCCATCTCTATAAACATGGAAATATATACACCCCTATCTGTATAAACATGGAATTATCCACACATCTATCTCTATAAACATGGAAAAATCAACACCGCTATCTCTATGAACATGGAAATATCTACACCGCCATCTCTTTAACATGGAAATATCTACACCACGATCAGTATAAACATGGAAATATCTACACCGCAACCTGTATAAACATGGAAATATCAACACTGATATCTCTATAAACATCGAAATATCTATACCGCCATCTGTATAAACATGGAAATACTTACAAAGTTATCAGTATAAACATGGAAATATCTACACCGCCATCTGTATAAACATGGAAATATCTACACAGCCATGAGTATATACATGGAAATATCTACACCGCGATCTATATAAACATGGAAATATCTACACCGCTATCTGTATAAACATGGAAATATCTACAATGCCATCTACATATCCATGGAAATATCTGCGCCGTCATCTGTATAAACATGGAAATATCTACACGGTCATCTATGAATAGCTGGAAATATCAACACCGCAGTCTGTACAAAGATGGAAATATCTGCACCGGTATCTGTATAAACATGGAAATATCTACACCGCGGTCTGTATAAACATGGAAATATCTACACCGCTATCTCTATAAACATGGAAATAACTACACCGTGATCTGTATAAACATGGAAATATTTACACCGCTATCTGTATAAACATGGAAACTTCTACACCGTTATCTGTATAAATATGGAAATATCTACACCGCGATCTTTATAAACTTGGAAATATCTACACCGCCATCTGTATAAACATGGAAATACCTATACAGTCGTCTGTGTAAACATGGAAATATCTACACCACCATCTGTATAAACATGGAAATAACTACAATGCCATCTGTATACACATGGAAATACCTACACGGCAATCTGTGTATAGATGGAAACATCAACACCGCCATCTGTACAAACTTGGAATTATCTACACTGCTATCTCTATAAACATGGAAATATCTACACTGCTATCTCTATAAACATCAAAATATCTACACCGCCATCTGTATAAACAAGGAAACACTTACAAAGTTATCTGTATAAACATGGAAATATCTACACCGCCATCTACATATCCGTGGAAATATCTGTGCCGCCATCTGTATAAACATGGAATATCTACACGGTCATCTGTGTATAGATGGAAATATCAATACCGCCATCTGTACAAACATGGAAATATCTGCACCGCAATCTGTATGAACATGGAAATATCTACACCGCGGTCTGTATAAACATGGAAATATCTACACCGCTATCTGTATAAACATGGAAATATCCTCACTGCTATCTCTATGAACTTGGATATATCTACACCGCTATCTCTATAAACATGGAAATATCTACACCGCCATCTCTATAAACATGGAAATATCTACAACGCCATCTCTATAAACATGGAAATATCTACACCGCGATCTGTATAAACATGGAAATATCTACACCGCTATCTGTGTAAACATTGAAATATATACACAGCTATCTCTATAAAAATAGAAATATCTACACCGCCATATGTATAAACATGGAAATAGCTACAAAGTCATCTGTATAAACATGGAAATATCTACACAGCCATCTGTATAAATATTTAAATATCTACACAGCCATCTGTGTATTCATGGAAATATCTACACCGCTCTCTGTATAAACATGGAAATATCTACACCACTATTTGTATAAACAAGGAAATATCTACACCGCCATCTGTTTAAACATGGAAATATATACACAGACATCTGTTTATACATGGAAATATCTACACCGCTATCTGTATAAAAATGCTAATAACTACACCGCTATCTGTATAAATGTGGAAATATTTGCACCGCTATCCTTATAAACATGGTAATATCAACGCCGCGATCTGTATAAACATGGAAATATCTACACCGTGATCTGTCTAAACATGGAAATATCTACACTGTGATCTGTATAAACATGGAAATAACTACACCGTGATCTGTATAAACGTGGAAATATCTACACCGCCATCTCTATAAACATGGAAATATCTACACCCCAATCTGTATAAACATGCAAATATCCACACAGCTATCTCAATAAACATGGAAAAATCAACACCGCTATCTCTATGAACATGGAAATACCTACACCGCCATCTCTATAAACTTGGAAATATCTACACCGCGATCAGTATAAACATGGAAATATCTACACCGCTATCTGTATAAACATGGAAATATCTACACCACCATCTGTATAAACATGAAAATATCTACACTGCCATCTCCATAAAGATGGAAGTATCTACCCCGCCATGTGTATAAACACGGAAATATCTACACCACCATCTGTGTAAACTTGGAGATATCTTCACCGCTATCTGTATAAATATGGAAATATCTACACTGCTATCTGCATGTCCATGGAAATATCTATGCCGCCATCTGTATAAACATGGAAATATCTACACGGCCATCTCTGTATAGATGGAAATATCAACACCGTCATCTGTACAAACATGGAAATATCTACACCGCTATCTCTATAAAAATGGAAATATCTGCACTGACATCTGTAAAAACATGGAAATACCTATACAGTCATCTGTATAAACATGGAAATATCTACAATGCCATCTGTATAAACATGGAACCATCTACATAGCCATCTGTGTGAATACGGAAATATCTACATGCCATCTGTATAAACATATAAATACCTGCACCGCGAGCTGTATAAACATGGAAATATCTACATCGCTATCTGTATAAACGTGGAAATACCAACACCGCTATCGGTATAAACATGGAAATAACTACAACGCCATCTATATGAACATGGAAATATCTACACCGCTATGTCTATAAACATGGAAATACCTACACCGCTATCTCTATAAACATGGAAATATCTACACCGCTATCTGTATAAACATGGAAATATCTACACCGCGATCTGTATAAACATGGAAATATCTACACCGCGATCTGTAAAAACATGGAAACATCTTCACCACGATCTGTATAAACATGGAAATATCTACACCGCTATCTGTATAAACATGGTAATATCTACACCAACATCTATATAAACATGGAAATATCTACACCGATATCTGTATAAACATGGAAATATCTACAATGCCATCTGTAGAAAGATGGCAATATCTACCCCGCAATCTGTGTAAACATGGAAATATCTACAGCGATATCTGTAAAAACATGGAAATATCTACACCGCTATCTGTATAAACATGGAAATATCTACACCGCTATCTGTATAAACAAGGAAATATCTACAAAGCTATCTCAATAAACATGGAAATATCTACACCGCAATCTGTATAAACATGGAAATACCTACAAAGTCATCTGAATAAACATGGAAACATCTACACAGCCATCTGTATAAACATGGAAATATCTACACAGCCATCTGTATATACTTGGAAATATCTACACCGCTATCTCTATAAACATGGAAATATCTACACCGCAATCTGTATAAACATGGAAATACCTACAAAGTCATCTGAATAAACATGGAAACATCTACACAGCCATCTGTATAAACATGGAAATATCTACACAGCCATCTGTATATACTTGGAAATATCTACACCGCTATCTGTATAAACATGGTAATATCTACACCAACATCTATATAAACATGGAAATATCTACACCGATATCTGTATAAACATGGAAATATCTACAATGCCATCTGTAGAAAGATGGCAATATCTACCCCGCAATCTGTGTAAACATGGAAATATCTACAGCGATATCTGTAAAAACATGGAAATATCTACACCGCTATCTGTATAAACATGGAAATATCTACACCGCTATCTGTATAAACAAGGAAATATCTACAAAGCTATCTCAATAAACATGGAAATATCTACACCGCAATCTGTATAAACATGGAAATACCTACAAAGTCATCTGAATAAACATGGAAACATCTACACAGCCATCTGTATAAACATGGAAATATCTACACAGCCATCTGTATATACTTGGAAATATCTACACCGCTATCTCTATAAACATGGAAATATCTACACCGCAATCTGTATAAACATGGAAATACCAACAAAGTCATCTGAATAAACATGGAAACATCTACACAGCCATCTGTATAAACATGGAAATATCTACACAGCCATCTGTATATACTTGGAAATATCTACACCGCTATCCGTATAAACATGGAAATACCTACACCGCTATTTGTATAAACAAGGAAATATCTACACCGATATCTGTATAAGCATGGAAATAACTACACCGCTATTTGTATAAACAAGGAAATACCTACACCGTGATCTGTGTAAACATGGAAATAACTACACCGCTATTTGTATAAACAAGGAAATATCTACACCGCCATCTGTTTAAACATGGAAATATACACACAGACATCTGTTTATACATGGAAATATCTACACCGCTATCTGTATAAAGATGCTAGTAACTACACCGCTATCTGTATAAATGTGGAAATATTTGCACCGCTATCCCTATAAATATGTTAATATCAACACCGTGATCTGTATAAACATGGAAATATCTACACCATGATCTGTATAAACATGGAAACATCTACACCGCGATCTGTATAAACATGGAAATATCTACACCGTGATCTGTATAAACATGGAAATATCTACACCGCCATCTCTATAAACATGGAAATATCTACACCCCTATCTGAATAAACATGGAAATATCCACACCGCTATCTCTATAAACATGGAAAAATCAACACCGCTATCTCTATGAACATGGAAATATCTACCCTGCCATCTCTATAAACATGGAGATATCTCCACTGATATCTCTATAAACATCGAAATATCTACACCGCCATCTGTATAAACATGGAAATACGTACAAAGTTATCGGTATAAACATGGAAATATCTAAACCGCCTTCTGTATAAACATGGAAATATCTACACAGCCATGTGTATATATATGGAAATATCTACACCGCTCTCTATATAAACATGGAAGTAACTACAACGCTATCTGTGTAAACATGGAAATATCTACACCGCCATCTACATATCCATGGAAATATCTGCACCGCCATCTGTATAAACATGGAAATATCTACACGGTCATCTGTGTATAGATGGAAATATCAACACCGCCATCTGTACAAACATGGAAATATCTGCACCGATATCTGTATAAACATGGAAATATCTACACCACGGTCTGTATAAACATGGAAATATCTACACCGCCATCTTTAGAGACATGGATGCATCTACACCGCCATCTGTATAAACATGGAAATATCTACACCACTATCTGTATAAATATGGAAATATCTTCACTTCCATCTGTATAAACATGGAAATGTCTATACCGCCATCTGTATAAAGATGGAAATATCTACACCGCAATCTGTATAAATATGGAAATAACTACACCGCTATCTCTATAGACATGGAAATATCTACAACGCTATCTGTATAAACATGGAAATATCTACACTGCCATCTGTATAAAGATGGAAATATCTACTCCACGAGCTGTATAAACCTGGAAATATCTACACCGCTATTTGTATAAACAAGGAAATATCTACACCGCCATCTGTTTAAACATGGTAATATATATACAGATATCTGTATATACATGGAAATATCTACACTGCTATCTGTATAAAGATGCTAATAACTACACCGCTATCTGTATAAATGTGGAAATATTTGCACCGCTATCCCTATAATCATGGTAATATCAACACCGCGATCTGTATAAACATGGAAATATCTACAGCATGATCTGTATAAACATGGAAATATCTACACCGTGATCTGTATAAACATGGAAATATCTACACCGCTATCTCTATGAACATGGAAATATCTACACCGCCATCTCTACAGACATGCAAATATCTACACCGCGATCAGAATAAACATGGAAATATCTACACTGCTATCTGTATAAACATGGAAATATCTCCATGCTATCTCTATAAACATCGAAATATCTACACCGCCATCTATATAAACATGGAAATACTTACAAGGTTATCTGTATAAACATGGAAATATCTACACCGCCATCTGTATAAACATGGAAATATCTACACAGCCATGTGTATATACATGGAAATATCTACACCGCTACCTATATAAACATGGAAATAACTACACCGCTATCTGTATAAACATGGAAATATTTACCCCTCTATCTACATATCCATAGAAATATCTGTGGCGCCATCTGTATAAACATGGAAATATCCACAAGGTCATCTGTGTATAGATGGAAATATCAACACCGCCATCTGTATAAACATGGAAATATCTACACCGCGGTCTGTATAAACATGGAAATATCTACACCGTTATCTGTATTAACATGGAAATATCTACACCGCTATCTCCATAAACATGGAAATATCTACACCGTGGTCTGTATAAACATGGAAATATTTACACGGCTATCTGTATAAACATGGAAATATCTACACCGTTATCTGTATAAACATGGAAATATCTACACCGCCATCTGTATAAACATGGAAATATCTACACTGCTATCTGTATAAACATGGAAATATCAACAATGCCATCTGTAAAAACATGGAAAAACCTATACAGTCATCTGTATAAACATGGATATATCTACACCACCATCTGCATAAACATGGAAATATCTACAATGCCATCTCTATACACATCGAAATACCTACACGGCAATCTGTGTATAGATGGAAACATCAACACTGCCATCTGTACAAACATGGAAATATCTACACCGCTATCTCTATAAACATGGAAATATCTAAACTGCGGTCTGTATAAACATGGAAATATCTACACCGGTATCTGTATAAACATGGAAATATCTACACCACGATATGTATAAACATGGAAATGTTTACACCGCTATCTGTATAAACATGGAAATATCTGCACCGCTATCTCTATAAACATGGAAATATCTACAAAGCCATCTGTATAAACATGGAAATACCTACACAGTCATGTGTAGGAACATGGAAATATCTACACTGCCATCTCTATAAACATGGAAATATCTACACAGCATTCTCTATAAATATGGAAACATCTGCATAGGCATCTGTATAAACATGGAATTATCAGCACCGCTATGTGTATAAACATGGAAATACCTACACCGCTGTCTCTATCAACATGGAAATTTCTACACCGCTATGTGTATAAACATGGAAATATCTCCACTGCTGTCTGTATAAACATGGAAATATCTACACCGCTATGTGTATTAACGTGGAAATATCTACTCCGCTATCTCTATAAACATGGAAATAACTACACCGCTATCTCTGTAAACATGGAAATATCTATACCGCTATGTCCATCAACATGGAAATATATACACCACCATCTCTTTAAACATGGAGATATCTACAACGCCATCTACATAAACAAGAAAATATCTACATTGCCATTTATATAAACATGGAAATATCTACACCGCCATCTCTATAAACATGGAAATATCTACACTGCCATTTGTAGAAAGAGGGAAATATCTTCACTGCCATCTGTATAAACGTGGAAATATCTACACCGGTATCTGTATAAACATGGAAATATCTACAAGGTAATCTGTATAAACATGGAAATATCTACACCGCTATCTGTATAAATATAAAATATCAAAACCGCTATCTCTATAAAAATGGAAATACCTACACTGCTATCTGTATAAATATGGAAATATACTCACTGTTATCTCTATGAACATGGATATATCTACACCGCTATCTCTATGAACATGGAAATATCTACACCGCCATCTGTATAAACATGGAAATATCTACACGGTCATCTGTGTATAGATGGAAATATCAACACCGCCATCTGTACAAACGTGGAAATATCTGCAGCGCTATCTCTATAGACATGGAAATAACTACACCGTGATCTGTATAAACATGGAATTATTTACACTGCTATCTGTATAAACATGGAATTATCTACACCGCTATCTCTATAAACATGGAAATAACTGCACCGTGGTCTGTATAAACATGGAATTATTTACACCGCTATCTGTATAAACATGGAAATATCTACACCGTTATCTGTATAAATATGCAAATATCTACACCGCTATCTCTATAAACATGGAAATATCTACACTGCCATCTGTATAAACATGGAAATATCAACACTGCTACCTCTATAAACATGGAAATATCTACAATTCCATCTGTAAAAACATGGAAATACCTATACAGTCATCTGTATAAACATGGAAATATCTACACCACCCTCTGTATAAACATGGAAATATCTACAATGCCATCTGTATACACATGGAAATACCTACACGGCAATCTGTGTAGAGATGGAAACATCAACACCGCCATCTGTACAAACGTGGAAATATCTACACCGCTATCTCTATAAACATGGAAATATCTACACTGCGGTCTGTATAAACATGGAAATATCTACACCGGTATCTGTATAAACATGGAAATATCTACACCAGCATCTGTATGAACATGGAAATATTTACACCGCTATCTGTATAAACATGGAGATATCTGCACCGCTATCTCTATAAATATGGAAATATCTACAAAGCCATCTGTATGAACATGGAAATACCTACACAGTCATGTGTAGGAATATGGAAATATCTACACTGCCATCTGTCTAAACATGGAAATATCTACACAGCCCTCTGTATAAATATGGAAATATCTGCATAGGCATCTGTATAAACATGGAATTATCTGCACCGCTATCTGTATAAACATGGAAATACCAACACCGCTGTCTCTATAAACATGGAAATATGTACACCGCTATGTGTATAAACATGGAAATATCTCGACTAGTGTCTGTATAAACATGGAAATATCTACACCGCGATCTGTATAAACATGGAAATATCTACACCGCTATCTGTATAAACATGGAAATATCTACATAGCTATCTCTATAAATATGGAAATACCTACACCGCCATCTGTATAAACATTGAAATACCTACAAAGTCATCTGTATAAACATGGAAATATCTACTCAGCCATCTGTATAAACAAGGAAATATCTACACAGCCTTCTCTATATACATGGAAATATCTACACCGCTATCTGTATAAACATAGAAATCACTACACCGCTATTTGTATAAACAAGGAAATATCTACACCGCTATCTGTTTAAACATGGAAATATATACACAGACATCTGTTTATACATGGAAATATCTACACCGCTATCTGTATAAACATGC
This sequence comes from Pan troglodytes, assembly GCF_028858775.2. Classification (NCBI taxonomy): domain Eukaryota; kingdom Metazoa; phylum Chordata; class Mammalia; order Primates; family Hominidae; genus Pan; species Pan troglodytes. The sequence goes on from NC_086015.1 coordinate 3,204,796, forward strand.
TAATAACTCCACCGCTATCTGTATAAATGTGGAAATATTTACACTGCTATCCCTATAAACATGCTAATATCAACACCGCGATCTGTATATACATGGAAATATCTACACCATGATCTGTATAAACATGGAAATATCTACACCGCGATCTGTATAAACATGGAAATATCTACACCGTGATCTGTATAAACATGGAAATATCAACACCGCCATCTCTATAAACATGGAAATATCTACACCCCTATCAGTATAAACATGGAAATACCTACACTGCAGTCTGTATAAACATGGAAATATCTACACCGGTATCTGTATAAACATGGAAATAACTACACCACGATTTGTATAAACATGGAAATATCTACACCGGTATCTGTATAAATATGGAAATATCTACACCGCCATCTGTATTAACATGGAAATATCTACACAGTCATCTGTATAAACCTGGAAATATCTCTACTGTCATCTATATAAACATAGAAATATCTACAGAGAACTCTGTATAAACATGGAAATATCGGCACAGCCGTCTGTATAAACATGTAAATATCTACACCGCAGTCTGTATAAACATGGAAATATCTACACCGCTATGTGTATTAACGTGGAAATATCTCCATTGCTATCTGTATAAACATGGACATATCTGCACCGCAATCTGTATAAACATGAAAATATCTACACCGCTATCTCTATAAACATGGAAATATCTACACTGCCATCTGTACAAACATGGAAATATCTACACAGACATCTGTAGAAATATGGAAATATCTACACCGCTATATCTATAAACATGGAAATATCTACACCGCTATCTGTATAAACATGGAAATTACACCGCTATCAGTATAAAAATGGAAGTATCTACAATGCCATCTGAATAAACATGGAAATATTTTACACCACTATCTGTATAAACATGGAAATATCTACACCATTATCTGCACAAACATGGAAATACCAACCCTGCCATCTGTATAAACATGGAAATATCTACACCACGATCTGTAAAAACATGGAAATATCTACACTGTCATCTGTATAAACATGGAAATACCTACACCTCCATCTGAATAAACATTGGAATATCTACACTGCCATCTGTATACACAAGGAAATATGTACAATGCCGTCTGTATGAACACGGAAATATCTACACCGCTATCTCTATAAATATGGAAATACCTACACTGCCATCTGTATAAACATGGAAATATCTACACCGCAATCTGTATAAAGATGGAAACATCTACACTGCTATCTTTATAAACATGGAAATATCTGCACTGTTATCTCTATAAAAATGGAAATATCTACAACACTATCTGTGTATACACGGAAATACCTACACAGCTATCTGTGTAAACATGGAAATATGTACACCGCTATCTGTGTAAAGATGGAAATATCTACACCGCAATATGTGCAAAGATGGAAATATCTACACCGTTATCTCTGTAAACATGTAAATATCTACACCACTATCTGTATAAACATGGAAATATCTACACCACTATCTGTATAAACGTGGAAATATCTGCACCACTGTCAGTATAAACATGGAAATATCTACACCACCATCTGTATAAACATGGAAATATCTACAACACCATCTGAATAAACATGGAAATATCTACACCGCTATCTGTATAAATATGGAAATATCTACACCGCTATCTCCATAAACATGGAAATATCTACACCACGATCTGTATAAACATGGAAATATCTCCACCGCTATCTGTATAAACATGGAAACATCTACACCGCGATCTCTATAAACATGGAAATATCTACACCGCAATCTTTATAAACATGGAAATATCTACACCGCTGTCTCTCTAAACATAACATATCTACACAGCCATCTCCATAAACATGGAACAATCTACACTGCCATCTGTGGAAACATGGAATTTTCTACGCCGCTATCGGTATAAACATGGAAATACCAACACCACTATCTGTATACACATGGAAATATCTACAGCTCTATCTGTATAAACATGGAAATAACTACACCGCCATCTCTATAAACATGGAATTATCTACAACGCTATCTCTACAAACCTTGAAATATCTACACCGCCATCTCTATGAACATTTAAATATCTACACAGCCATCAGCATAAACATGGAAATAACTTCACCGCATTCTGTATAAACATGGAATTATCAACACTGCCATCTCTATAAACATTGAAATATCTACACTGCCATCTGTAGAAAGATGGAAATATCTACACCGACATCTGCATAAACATGGAAATATCTACACCTCTATCTGTATAAACATGGAAATATCTACACAGCTATCTGTATAAATATGGAGATATCTACACCGCTATCTCTATGAACATGGAAATGTCTACACCGCTATCTTTACAAACATGGAAATAACTAAACCGCCATATGTATAAACATGGAAATACCTACACAGTCATCTGTATAAACATGGAAATATCTACACCACTATAGGTCTAAACATGGAAATATTTACACTGCCATCTGTAGTAACATGGAAATATGTACAAAGCCATCTGTATAAACATGGAAATATCTACACCGCTATCTGTATAACATGGAAATATCGACACCACGATATGTATAAACATGGAAATATCTACAATGCTATCTGTATAAACATGGAAATATCTACACCGCTATCTGTACAAACATGGAAATATCTACACCGCTATCAGTATAAACATGGTTATATCTACACCGCCATCTCTATAAACATGGAAATATCTACACCGTCATCTGAATAAACATGGAATTCTCTACACCGCTATCCATATAAATATGGAATTATGTACACCGCTATCTCTATAAACATGGAAATATATACACCGCTATTGGTATAAACATGGAAATATCTCCACTGGTATCTGTATAAACATGGAAACATCTAAGCCATTATCTGTATAAACATGGAAATATGTACACCGCTATCTGTATAAACATGGAAATAACTACAACTCTATCTGTGTAAACATGGAAATATCTACACCACCATCTGTGTAAACATGGAAATATCTACACCGATATCTGTATAAACATGGAAATATCTCCACCGCTACCTGTATAAACATGGAAATATATACACCGCTATCTTTATAAATATGGAAATATATACACGGCTATCTCTATAATCATGGAAATGTCTACTCCGCTATCTGTAAAAACATAGAAATATCTACATGGCTATCTCTACAAACATGGAAATTTCTACACCACCATCTGTATAAACATGGAAATACCTACACAGCCATCTGTATAAACATGGAAATATCTACAACACTATCTGTATAAACATGGAAATATCTACACTGCCATCTGTATAAACATGCAAATATCTACACAGCAATATCTATAAACATGGAAATATCTACACCACCATCTGTAAAAACATGGAAATATCTTCACAGTCATCTGTATAAACATGGAAATATCTACACCTCCATCTGTATACACATGGAAATATCTACACTGCCATCCGTATACACATGGGAATATCTACACCGCCATCTGTATAAACATGGAATTATCTACACCGCTATCTCTATAAACATGGGAATATCTATACCGCTATCGGTATAAACATGGAAATATGTACACAGCTATCTGTATAAACATGGAAATATCTACCCCACAATCTGTATAAACATGGAAATATCTACACCGCTATCTGTATAAACCTGGAAATATCTGCATCGCTATCTGTATAAACATGGAAATGTCTACACCGCTATCTCTATAAACATGGAAATATCTACACCGCTATCTTTGTAAAGATGGAAATATCTACACCGCAATCTGTGCAAAGATGGAAATATCTAAACCGCTATCTGTGTAAACATGGTAATATCTACACCGCTGACTGTAAAAACATGGAAATATCCACTCCGCTATCGGTATATTCATGGAAATATCTACACCGCCATCTGTAAAAACATGGAAATATCTACACCGCAGTCTGTATAAACATGGAAATACCTACACAGTCATCTGTATAAACATGGTGACGTCTACACTGCTATCAGTATAAACATGGAAATATCTACAACGCTAACTGTGTAAACATGGAAATGTCTACACCGCTATATGTGTAAACATGGAAATATCTACACCGCTATTTTTGTAAAGATGCAAATATCTACAGACCAATCTGTGCAAACATGGAAATATTTACACCGCTATAGCTATAAACAAGGAAATATCTGCACCGGTATCTGCATAAACATGGAAATACCTACACTGCCATCTGTATAAACATGGAAATACCTGCACCACGAGCAGAATAAACATGGAAATGTCTACACCGCTATGTGTATAAACATGGAAATATCAACACCACTATTTGTATAAGCATGGAAATATCTACACCGCTATTTGAATAAACATGGAAATATCTACTCCACTATCTTTATATACATGGAAATACCTACACCACCATCTCTATAAACATGGAATTATCTACACCGCTATCTCTATAAACATAGAAATAACTATACCGCCATCTCTATAAGCATGCAAATATCTACACCGCCGTCTGCATAAACATGGAAATATCTACACCGCGATCTGTATAAATTTGGAAATATCTACACATCCACCTGTATAAACATGCAAATATCTACACCACAATCTGTATAAGCATGGAAATATCAACACCACTATCTGTATAAGTATGGAAATATGTACACCGCTATCTGAATAAACATGGAAATATCTACATCGCTATCTGTATAAGTTTGGAAATATGTACACCGCTATCTGAATAAACATGGAAATATCTACACCACTATCTTTATAAACATGGAAATACCTACACCACCATCTCTATAAACATGGAATTATCTACACCGCTATCTCTATAAACATAGAAATATCTACTCCGCCATCTCTATAAACATGGAAATATCTACACCACCATCTGTATAAACATGGAAATATCTACGCAGTCGTCTGTATATACATGGAAATATCTACACCACCATTTCTATAAACATGGAAATATCTACACTGCCATATGTATACACATGGAAGTATCTACACAGCCATCAGTATAAACTTGGAAACACCTGCACCGCCATCTGAATACACATGGAAATACCTACACCGCTATCTCTATAAACATGGAAAGATCTACACTGCTATCTGTATAAACATGGAAATATCTACGCCGCTATCTGCATAAACATGGAAATACCTACACTGCCATCTATATAAAAATGGAAATACCTGCACCGCGAGCTGAATAAACATGGAAATGTCTACACCGATATGTGTATAAACATGGAAATATCAACACCACTATCTGTATAAGTATGGAAATATATACACCGCTATCTGAATAAACATGGAAATATCTACACCGCTATCTTTATAAACATGGAAATAGCTACACCACCATCTCTATAAACATGGAATTATCTACAACGCTATCTCTATAAACATAGAAATACCTACACCGCCATCTCTATAAACATGGAAATATCTACACCGCCATCTGCATAAACATGGAAATATCTACACCGCGAGCTGAATAAACATGGAAATGTCTACACCGCTATGTGTATAAACATGGAAATATCAACACCGCTATCTGTATTAACATGGAAATATCTACACCGCTTTCAGAATAAACATGCAAATATCTACACCACTATCTATATAAACATGGAAATACCTACGCCACCATCTCTATAAACATGGAATTATCTACACCGCTATCTCTATAAACATAGAAATATCTACACCGCCATCTCTATAAACATGGAAATATCTACACCGCCATCTGCATAAACATGGAAATATCTACAACACCATCTGTGTAAATATGGAAATATCTACACAGCTATCTGTGTAAACATGGAAATATGTACACTGCTGTCTGTGTAAAGATGGAAATATCTACACCGCAATCTGTGCAAATATGGAAATATCTACACCGCTATCTCTGTAAACATGGAGATATCTAAACCGCTATCTGTATAAACATGGAAATATCTACACCACTCTCTGTATAAACGTGGAAATATCTACACCAATATCAGTATAAACATAGAAATATCTACACCACCGTCTGTATAAACATGGAAATATCTACAACACCATCTGAATAAACATGGAAATATCTTCACCGCTATCTGTAAAAATATGGAAATATCTACACCGCTATCACCACAAAGATGGAAATATCTACACCACGATCTGTATAAACATGGAAATACCAACACCACTATCTGTATAAACATGGAAACATCTACACCGATTTCTGTATAAACATGGATATATCTACACCGCTATCTGTATAAACATGCAAATATCTACACCGCCATCTGTAAAAACGTGGAAATATCTACACCACCATTTGAATAAACATGGAAATATCTACACCGCTAACACTATAAACATGGAAAAAACAACACCACTGTCTGTTTAAAAATGGAAATATCTACACCGCAATCTGTATAAACATGGAAATACCTACACAATCATCTGTATAAACATGGTGACATCTACACAGCTATCTGTGTAAACATGGAAATATCTACACCGCTATATGTGTAAAGATGGAAATATCTGCACCACAATCTGTGCAAACTTGGAAATATTTACACCGCTATCTCTGTAAAGATGGAAATATCTGCACCGTTATCTGTATAAACATGGAAATATCTACACAGTCATCTGTATATACATGGAAATATCTACACCACCATCTCTATAAACATGGAAATATCTACACTGCCATGTGTATACTCATGGAAATATCTACACAGCCATCAGTATAAACTTGGAAACATCTGCACCGCTATCTTTATACACATGGAAATACCTACACCGCTATCTCTATAAACATGGAAAGAAATATAGTGCTATCTTAATAAACATGGAAATATCTACACCGCTATCTGCATAAACATGGAAATACCTACACTGCCATCTGTATAAACATGGAAATACCTGCACCACGAGCAGAATAAACATGGAAATGTCTACACCGCTATGTGTATAAACATGGAAATATCAACACCACTATTTGTATAAGCATGGAAATATCTACACTGCTATTTGAATAAACATGAAAATACCTACTCCACTATCTTTATATACATGGAAATACCTACACCACCATCTCTATAAACATGGAATTATCTACACCGCTATCTCTATAAACATAGAAATAACTATACCGCCATCTGTATAAGCATGGAAATATCTACACCGCCGTCTGCATAAACATGGAAATATCTACACCGCGATCTGTATAAATTTGGAAATATCTACACATCCACCTGTATAAACATGCAAATATCTACACCACAATCTGTATAAGCATGGAAATATCAACACCACTATCTGTATAAGTATGGAAATATGTACACCGCTATCTGAATAAACATGGAAATATCTACACCGCTATCTGTATAAGTTTGGAAATATGTACACCGCTATCTGAATAAACATGGAAATATCTACACCGCTATCTTTATAAACATGGAAATACCTACACCACCATCTCTATAAACATGGAATTATCTACACCGCTATCTCTATAAACATAGAAATATCTACTCCGCCATCTCTATAAACATGGAAATATCTACACCGCCATCTGCATAAACATGGAAATATCTACACCGCGAGCTGAATAAACATGGAAATGTCTACACCGCTATGTGTATAAACATGGAAATATCAACACCGCTATCTGTATAAACATGGAAATACCTACACCGCTTTCATAATAAACATGCAAATATCTACACCACTATCTATATAAACATGGAAATACCTACGCCACCATCTCTATAAACATGGAATTATCTACACTGCTATCTCTATAAACATAGAAATATCTACACCACCATCCCTATAAACATGGAAATATCTACACTGCCATCTGCATAAACATGGAAATATCTACAACACCATCTGTGTAAACATGGAAATATCTACACAGCTATCTGTGTAAACATGGAAATATGTACACTGCTGTCTGTGTAAAGATGGAAATATCTACACCGCAATCTGTGCAAATATGGAAATATCTACACCGCTATCTCTGTAAACATGGAGATATCTAAACCGCTATCTGTATAAACATGGAAATATCTACACCACTATCTGTATAAACGTGGAAATATCTACACCAATATTAGTATAAACATAGAAATATCTACACCACCGTCTGTATAAACATGGAAATATCTACAACACCATCTGAATAAACATGGAAATATCTACACCGCTATCACCACAAACATGGAAATATCTACACCACGATCTGTATAAACATGGAAATACCAACACCACTATCTGTATAAACATGGAAACATCTACACCGCTATCTGTATAAACATGGAAATATCTACACCGCTATCTGTATAAACATGCAAATATCTACGCCGCCATCTGTAAAAACGTCGAAATATCTACACCACCATTTGAATAAACATGGAAATATCTACACCGCTAACACTATAAACATGGAAAAAACAACACCACTATCTGTTTAAAAATGGAAATATCTACACCGCAATCGGTATAAACATGGAAATACCTACACAATCATCTGTATAAACATGGTGACATCTACACACCTATCTGTGTAAACATGGAAATATCTACACCGCTATATGTGTAAAGATGGAAATATCTGCACCACAATCTGTGCAAACATGGAAATATTTACACCGCTATCTCTGTAAACATGGAAATATCTGCACCGTTATCTGTATAAACATGGAAATATCTACACAGTCATCTGTATATACATGGAAATATCTACACCACCATCTCTATAAACATGGAAATATCTACACTGCCATTTGTATACTCATGGAAATATCTACACAGCCATCAGTATAAACTTGGAAACATCTGCACCGCTATCTTTATACACATGGAAATACCTACACCGCTATCTCTATAAACATGGAAAGATATATACTGCTATCTGAATAAACATGGAAATATCTACACCGCTATCTGCATAAACATGGAAATACCTACACTGCCATCTGTATAAACATGGAAATACCTGCACCACGAGCAGAATAAACATGGAAATGTCTACACCGCTATGTGTATAAACATGGAAATATCAACACCACTATTTGTATAAGCATGGAAATATCTACACCGCTATTTGAATAAACATGGAAATATCTACTCCACTATCTTTATATACATGGAAATACCTACACCACCATCTCTATAAACATGGAATTATCTACACCGCTATCTCTGTAAACATAGAAATAACTATACCGCCATCTCTATAAGCATGGAAATATCTACACCGCCGTCTGCATAAACATGGAAATATCTACACCGTTATCTGTATAAATTTGGAAATATCTACACATCCACCTGTATAAACATGCAAATATCTACACCACAATCTGTATAAGCATGGAAATATCAACACCACTATCTGTATAAGTATGGAAATATGTACACCGCTATCTGAATAAACATGGAAATATCTACACCGCTATCTTTATAAACATGGAAATACCAACATCTCTATAAACATGGAATTATCTACACCGCTATCTCTATAAACATAGAAATATCTACTCCGCCATCTCTATAAACATGGAAATATCTACACCGCCATCTGCATAAACATGGAAATATCTACACCGCGAGCTGAATAAACATGGAAATGTCTACACCGCTATGTGTATAAACATGGAAATATCAACACCGCTATCTGTATAAACATGGAAATACCTACACCGCTTTCAGAATAAACATGCAAATATCTACACCACTATCTATATAAACATGGAAATACCTACGCCACCATCTCTATAAACATGGAATTATCTACACCGCTATCTCTATAAACATAGAAATAACTATACCGCCATCTCTATAAGCATGGAAATATCTACACCGCCGTCTGCATTAACATGGAAATAACTACACCGCGATCTGTATAAATTTGGAAATATCTACACATCCACCTGTATAAACATGCAAATATCTACACCACAATCTGCATAAGCATGGAAATATCAACACCACTATCTGTATAAGTATGGAAATATGTACAGTGCTATCTGAATAAACATGGAAATATCTACACCGCTATCTTTATAAACATGGAAATACCTACACCACCATCTCTATAAACATGGAATTATCTACACCGCTATCTCTATAAACATAGAAATCTCTACTCCGCCATCTCTATAAACATGGAAATATCTACACCGCCATCTGCATAAACATGGAAATATCTACACGGCGAGCTGAATAAACATGGAAATGTCTACACCGCTATGTGTATAAACATGGAAATATCAACACCGCTATCTGTATAAACATGGAAATATCTACACCGCTTTCAGAATAAACATGCAAATATCTACACCACTATCTATATAAACATGGAAATACCTACGCCACCATCCCTATAAACATGGAATTATCTACACCGCTATCTCTATAAACATAGAAATATCTACACCGCCATCTCTATAAACATGGAAATATCTACACCGCCATCTGCATAAACATGGAAATATCTACAACACCATCTGTGTAAACATGGAAATATCTACACAGCTATCTGTGTAAACATGGAAATATGTACACTGCTGTCTGTGTAAAGATGGAAATATCTACACCGCAATCTGTGCAAATATGGAAATATCTACACCGCTATCTCTGTAAACATGGAGATATCTAAACCGCTATCTGTATAAACATGGAAATATCTACACCACTATCTGTATAAACGTGGAAATATCTACACCAATATCAGTATAAACATAGAAATATCTACACCACCGTCTGTATAAACATGGAAATATCTACAACACCATCTGAATAAACATGGAAATATCTACACCGCTATCTGTAAAAATATGGAAATATCTACACCGCTATCACCACAAACATGGAAATATCTACACCACGATCTGTATAAACATGGAAATACCAACACCACTATCTGTATAAACATGGAAACATCTACACCGCTATCTGTATAAACATGGAAATATCTACACCGCTATCTGTATAAACATGCAAATATCTACACCGCCATCTGTAAAAACGTGGAAATATCTACACCACCATTTGAATAAACATGGAAATATCTACACCGCTAACACTATAAACATGGAAAAAACAACACCACTATCTGTTTAAAAATGGAAATATCTACACCGCAATCGGTATAAACATGGAAATACCTACACAATCATCTGTATAAACATGGTGACATCTACACAGCTATCTGTGTAAACATGGAAATATCTACACCGCTATATGTGTAAAGATGGAAATATCTGCACCACAATCTGTGCAAACATGGAAATATTTACACCGCTATCTCTGTAAAGATGGAAATATCTGCACCGTTATCTGTATAAACATGGAAATATCTACACAGTCATCTGTATATACATGGAAATATCTACACCACCATCTCTATAAACATGGAAATATCTACACTGCCATGTGTATACTCATGGAAATATCTACACAGCCATCAGTATAAACTTGGAAACATCTGCACCGCTATCTTTATACACATGGAAATACCTACACCGCTATCTCTATAAACATGGAAAGATATATAGTGCTATCTTAATAAACATGGAAATATCTACACCGCTATCTGCATAAACATGGAAATACCTACACTGCCATCTGTATAAACATGGAAATACCTGCACCACGAGCAGAATAAACATGGAAATGTCTACACCGCTATGTGTATAAACATGGAAATATCAACACCACTATTTGTATAAGCATGGAAATATCTACACTGCTATTTGAATAAACATGAAAATACCTACTCCACTATCTTTATATACATGGAAATACCTACACCACCATCTCTATAAACATGGAATTATCTACACCGCTATCTCTATAAACATAGAAATAACTATACCGCCATCTCTATAAGCATGGAAATATCTACACCGCCGTCTGCATAAACATGGAAATATCTACACCGCGATCTGTATAAATTTGGAAATATCTACACATCCACCTGTATAAACATGCAAATATCTACACCACAATCTGTATAAGCATGGAAATATCAACACCACTATCTGTATAAGTATGGAAATATGTACACCGCTATCTGAATAAACATGGAAATATCTACACCGCTATCTGTATAAGTTTGGAAATATGTACACCGCTATCTGAATAAACATGGAAATATCTACACCGCTATCTTTATAAACATGGAAATACCTACACCACCATCTCTATAAACATGGAATTATCTACACCGCTATCTCTATAAACATAGAAATATCTACTCCGCCATCTCTATAAACATGGAAATATCTACACCGCCATCTGCATAAACATGGAAATATCTACACCGCGAGCTGAATAAACATGGAAATGTCTACACCGCTATGTGTATAAACATGGAAATATCAACACCGCTATCTGTATAAACATGGAAATACCTACACCACTTTCATAATAAACATGCAAATATCTACACCACTATCTATATAAACATGGAAATACCTACGCCACCATCTCTATAAACATGGAATTATCTACACTGCTATCTCTATAAACATAGAAATATCTACACCGCCATCCCTATAAACATGGAAATATCTACACTGCCATCTGCATAAACATGGAAATATCTACAACACCATCTGTGTAAACATGGAAATATCTACACAGCTATCTGTGTAAACATGGAAATATGTACACTGCTGTCTGTGTAAAGATGGAAATATCTACACCGCAATCTGTGCAAATATGGAAATATCTACACCGCTATCTCTGTAAACATGGAGATATCTAAACCGCTATCTGTATAAACATGGAAATATCTACACCACTATCTGTATAAACGTGGAAATATCTACACCAATATTAGTATAAACATAGAAATATCTACACCACCGTCTGTATAAACATGGAAATATCTACAACACCATCTGAATAAACATTGAAATATCTACACCGCTATCTGTAAAAATATGGAAATATCTACACCGCTATCACCACAAACATGGAAATATCTACACCACGATCTGTATAAACATGGAAATACCAACACCACTATCTGTATAAACATGGAAACATCTACACCGCTATCTGTATAAACATGGAAATATCTACACCGCTATCTGTATAAACATGCAAATATCTACGCCGCCATCTGTAAAAACGTCGAAATATCTACACCACCATTTGAATAAACATGGAAATATCTACACCGCTAACACTATAAACATGGAAAAAACAACACCACTATCTGTTTAAAAATGGAAATATCTACACCGCAATCGGTATAAACATGGAAATACCTACACAATCATCTGTATAAACATGGTGACATCTACACAGCTATCTGTGTAAACATGGAAATATCTACACCGCTATATGTGTAAAGATGGAAATATCTGCACCACAATCTGTGCAAACATGGAAATATTTACACCGCTATCTCTGTAAACATGGAAATATCTGCACCGTTATCTGTATAAACATGGAAATATCTACACAGTCATCTGTATATACATGGAAATATCTACACCACCATCTCTATAAACATGGAAATATCTACACTGCCATTTGTATACTCATGGAAATATCTACACAGCCATCAGTATAAACTTGGAAACATCTGCACCGCTATCTTTATACACATGGAAATACCTACACCGCTATCTCTATAAACATGGAAAGATATATACTGCTATCTGAATAAACATGGAAATATCTACACCGCTATCTGCATAAACATGGAAATACCTACACTGCCATCTGTATAAACATGGAAATACCTGCACCACGAGCAGAATAAACATGGAAATGTCTACACCGCTATGTGTATAAACATGGAAATATCAACACCACTATTTGTATAAGCATGGAAATATCTACACCGCTATTTGAATAAACATGGAAATATCTACTCCACTATCTTTATATACATGGAAATACCTACACCACCATCTCTATAAACATGGAATTATCTACACCGCTATCTCTGTAAACATAGAAATAACTATACCGCCATCTCTATAAGCATGGAAATATCTACACCGCCGTCTGCATAAACATGGAAATATCTACACCGTTATCTGTATAAATTTGGAAATATCTACACATCCACCTGTATAAACATGCAAATATCTACACCACAATCTGTATAAGCATGGAAATATCAACACCACTATCTGTATAAGTATGGAAATATGTACAGTGCTATCTGAATAAACATGGAAATATCTACACCGCTATCTTTATAAACATGGAAATACCTACATCACCATCTCTATAAACATGGAATTATCTACACCGCTATCTCTATAAACATAGAAATCTCTACTCCGCCATCTCTATAAACATGGAAATATCTACACCGCCATCTGCATAAACATGGAAATATCTACACGGCGAGCTGAATAAACATGGAAATGTCTACACCGCTATGTGTATAAACATGGAAATATCAACACCGCTATCTGTATAAACATGGAAATATCTACACCGCTTTCAGAATAAACATGCAAATATCTACACCACTATCTATATAAACATGGAAATACCTACGCCACCATCCCTATAAACATGGAATTATCTACACCGCTATCTCTATAAACATAGAAATATCTACACCGCCATCTCTATAAACATGGAAATATCTACACCGCCATCTGCATAAACATGGAAATATCTACAACACCATCTGTGTAAACATGGAAATATCTACACTGCTATCTGTGTAAACATGGAAATATGTACACTGCTGTCTGTGTAAAGATGGAAATATCTACACCGCAATCTGTGCAAATATGGAAATATCTACACCGCTATCTCTGTAAACATGGAGATATCTAAACCGCTATCTGTATAAACATGGAAATATCTACACCACTATCTGTATAAACGTGGAAATATCTACACCAATATCAGTATAAACATAGAAATATCTACACCACCGTCTGTATAAACATGGAAATATCTACAACACCATCTGAATAAACATGGAAATATCTACACCGCTATCTGTAAAAATATGGAAATATCTACACCGCTATCACCACAAACATGGAAATATCTACACCACGATCTGTATAAACATGGAAATACCAACACCACTATCTGTATAAACATGGAAACATCTACACCGCTATCTGTATAAACATGGAAATATCTACACCGCTATCTGTATAAACATGCAAATATCTACACCGCCATCTGTAAAAACGTGGAAATATCTACACCACCATTTGAATAAACATGGAAATATCTACACCGCTAACACTATAAACATGGAAAAAACAACACCACTATCTGTTTAAAAATGGAAATATCTACACCGCAATCGGTATAAACATGGAAATACCTACACAATCATCTGTATAAACATGGTGACATCTACACAGCTATCTGTGTAAACATGGAAATATCTACACCGCTATATGTGTAAAGATGGAAATATCTGCACCACAATCTGTGCAAACATGGAAATATTTACACCGCTATCTCTGTAAAGATGGAAATATCTGCACCGTTATCTGTATAAACATGGAAATATCTACACAGTCATCTGTATATACATGGAAATATCTACACCACCATCTCTATAAACATGGAAATATCTACACTGCCATGTGTATACTCATGGAAATATCTACACAGCCATCAGTATAAACTTGGAAACATCTGCACCGCTATCTTTATACACATGGAAATACCTACACCGCTATCTCTATAAACATGGAAAGATATATAGTGCTATCTTAATAAACATGGAAATATCTACACCGCTATCTGCATAAACATGGAAATACCTACACTGCCATCTGTATAAACATGGAAATACCTGCACCACGAGCAGAATAAACATGGAAATGTCTACACCGCTATGTGTATAAACATGGAAATATCAACACCACTATTTGTATAAGCATGGAAATATCTACACCGCTATTTGAATAAACATGGAAATATCTACTCCACTATCTTTATATACATGGAAATACCTACACCACCATCTCTATAAACATGGAATTATCTACACCGCTATCTCTATAAACATAGAAATAACTATACCGCCATCTCTATAAGCATGGAAATATCTACACCGCCGTCTGCATAAACATGGAAATATCTACACCACGATCTGTATAAATTTGGAAATATCTACACATCCACCTGTATAAACATGCAAATATCTACACCACAATCTGTATAAGCATGGAAATATCAACACCACTATCTGTATAAGTATGGAAATATGTACAGTGCTATCTGAATAAACATGGAAATATCTACACTGCTATCTTTATAAACATGGAAATACCTACACCACCATCTCTATAAACATGGAATTATCTACACCGCTATCTCTATAAACATAGAAATCTCTACTCCGCCATCTCTATAAACATGGAAATATCTACACCGCCATCTGCATAAACATGGAAATATCTACACGGCGAGCTGAATAAACATGGAAATGTCTACACCGCTACGTGTATAAACATGGAAATATCAACACCGCTATCTGTATAAACATGGAAATATCTACACCGCTTTCAGAATAAACATGCAAATATCTACACCACTATCTATATAAACATGGAAATACCTACGCCACCATCCCTATACAATGGAATTATCTACACCGCTATCTCTATAAACATAGAAATATCTACACCGCCATCTCTATAAACATGGAAATATCTACACCGCCATCTGCATAAACATGGAAATATCTACAACACCATCTGTGTAAACATGGAAATATCTACACAGCTATCTGTGTAAACATGGAAATATGTACACTGCTGTCTGTGTAAAGATGGAAATATCTACACCGCAATCTGTGCAAATATGGAAATATCTACACCGCTATCTCTGTAAACATGGAGATATCTAAACCGCTATCTGTATAAACATGGAAATATCTACACCACTATCTGTATAAACGTGGAAATATCTACACCAATATCAGTATAAACATAGAAATATCTACACCACCGTCTGTATAAACATGGAAATATCTACAACACCATCTGAATAAACATGGAAATATCTACACCGCTATCTGTAAAAATATGGAAATATCTACACCGCTATCACCACAAACATGGAAATATCTACACCACGATCTGTATAAACATGGAAATACCAACACCACTATCTGTATAAACATGGAAACATCTACACCGCTATCTGTATAAACATGGAAATATCTACACCGCTATCTGTATAAACATGCAAATATCTACACCGCCATCTGTAAAAACGTGGAAATATCTACACCACCATTTGAATAAACATGGAAATATCTACACCGCTAACACTATAAACATGGAAAAAACAACACCACTATCTGTTTAAAAATGGAAATATCTACACCGCAATCGGTATAAACATGGAAATACCTACACAATCATCTGTATAAACATGGTGACATCTACACAGCTATCTGTGTAAACATGGAAATATCTACACCGCTATATGTGTAAAGATGGAAATATCTGCACCACAATCTGTGCAAACATGGAAATATTTACACCGCTATCTCTGTAAAGATGGAAATATCTGCACCGTTATCTGTATAAACATGGAAATATCTACACAGTCATCTGTATATACATGGAAATATCTACACCACCATCTCTATAAACATGGAAATATCTACACTGCCATGTGTATACTCATGGAAATATCTACACAGCCATCAGTATAAACTTGGAAACATCTGCACCGCTATCTTTATACACATGGAAATACCTACACCGCTATCTCTATAAACATGGAAAGATATACAGTGCTATCTGAATAAACATGGAAATATCTACACCGCAATCTGCATAAACATGGAAATACCTACACTGCCATCTGTATAAACATGGAAATACCTGCACCACGAGCAGAATAAACATGGAAATGTCTACACCGCTATGTGTATAAACATGGAAATATCAACACCACTATTTGTATAAGCATGGAAATATCTACACCGCTATTTCAATAAACATGGAAATATTTACTCCACTATCTTTATATACATGGAAATACCTACACCACCATCTCTATAAACATGGAATTATCTACACCGCTATCTCTATAAACATAGAAATAACTATACCGCCATCTCTATAAGCATGGAAATATCTACACCGCCGTCTGCATAAACATGGAAATATCTACACCACGATCTGTATAAATTTGGAAATATCTACACATCCACCTGTATAAACATGCAAATATCTACACCACAATCTGTATAAGCATGGAAATATCTACACCGCTATCTGTATAAACTTGGAAATATCTACACCGCCATCTGTATAAACAGGGAAATATCCCCATGGCCATCTGTATAAACATGGAAAGATCTCCACTGCTATCTGTATAAACATGGAAATATCTACAACGCTATCTCTATAAACACGTAAATATCTACAACACTATCTGTGTAAACATGGAAATATCTACACAGCTATCTGTGTAAACATGGAAATATGTACACCGCTATCAGTGTAAACATGGAAATGTCTACACGGCAATCTGTGCAAATATGGAATTATCTACACCCCCATCTCTGTAAACATGGAGATATCTACACCGCTATCAGTATAAACATGGTTATATCTACACCGCCATCTGTATAAACATGGAAATATCTACACCGTCGTCTGAATAAACATGGAAATCTCTACACTGCTATCTCTATAAATATGGAATTATCTACACCGCTATCTCTATAAACATGGAAATATATACACCGCTATCGGTATAAACATGGAAATATCTCCACTGGTATCTGTATAAACATGGAAACATCTAAGCCATTATCTGTATAAACATGGATATATGTACACTGCTATCTGTATAAACATAGAAATATCTAAAACGCTATATGTGTAAACATGGAAATATCTACACCACCATCTGTGTAAACATGGAAATATCTGCACCGCTATCTGTATAAACATGGAAATATCTCCACCACTGCCTGTATAAACATGGAAATATATACACCGCTATCTGTATAAATATGGAAATATATACACTGCTATCTCTGTAAACATGGAAATGTCTACACCGCTATCTGTATAAACATAGAAATATCTACATGGCTATCTCTGCAAACATGGTAATATCTACACCACCATCTGTATAAACATGGAAATACCTACAGAGCCATCTGTATAAACATGGAAATAGCTACAACATTATCTGTATAAACATGGAAATATTTACACTGCCATCTGTGTAAACATGCAAATATCTACACAGCAATATCTATAAACATGGAAATAACTACACCACCATCTGTAAAAACATGGAAATATCTTCACAGTCATCTGTATAAACATGGAAATATCTACACCTCCATCTGTATACACATGGAAATATCTACACTGCCATCCGTATACACATGGAAATATCTACACCGCCATCTGTATAAACATGGAATTATCTACACCGCTATCTCTATAAACATGGAAATACGTATACCGCTATCGGTATAAACATGGAAATATCTACACCGCTATCTGAATAAACATGGAAATATGTACACCACGATTTATATAAACTTGGAAATATATACACCGCCATCTGTATAAACATGGAAATATCTCCACCGCTATCTGTATAAACACGGAAATATCTCCACCGCTATCTGCATACTCATGGAAATATGTACACCGCTATCTGTATAAACATGGAAATATCTACCCCACTATCTGTATAAACATGGAAATATCTACACCGCTATCTTTATAAACATGGAAATATCTACACCGCAATCTGTATAATCATGGAAAATCTACACCGCTATCTGTATAAACATAGAAATATCTACATGGCTATCTATATAAACATTGAAATACCTACACCACCCTCTGTATAAAGATGGAAATATATCCACCGCTATCTGTATAAACATGGAAATATCTACATCGCTATCTGTAAAAATATGGAAATATCTACACCGCTATCACCACAAACATGGAAATATCTACACCACGATCTGTATAAACATGGAAATACCAACACCACTATCTGTATAAACATGGAAACATCTACACCGCTATCTGTATAAACATGGAAATATCTACACCGCTATCTGTATAAACATGCAAATATCTACACCGCCATCTGTAAAAACGTGGAAATATCTACACCACCATTTGAATAAACATGGAAATATCTACACCGCTAACACTATAAACATGGAAAAAACAACACCACTATCTGTTTAAAAATGGAAATATCTACACCGGAATCGGTATAAACATGGAAATACCTACACAATCATCGGTATAAACATGGTGACATCTACACAGCTATCTGTGTAAACATGGAAAAATCAACACCGCTATATGTGTAAAGATGGAAATATCTGCACCACAATCTGTGCAAACATGGAAATATTTACACCGCTATCTCTATAAACATCGAAATATCTGCACCGTTATCTGTATAAACATGGAAATATCTACACCACGATCTGTATAAACATGGAAATATATACACAGCTATCTGTAAACATGGAAATATCTGCACCGCTATCTCTACAGACATGAAAATATCTACAAAGCCATCTGTATAAACATGGAAATAACTACACTGTCATGTGTAGGAACACAGAAATATCTACACTGACATCAGTATAAACATAGAAATATCTACACAGCCCTCTTTATAAATATGGAGATATCTGCATAGGTATCTGTATAAACATGGAAATATCTGCACCGCTATCTGTATAAACATGGAAATAACTACACCGCTGTCTCTATAAACATGGAAATATGTACACCGCTTTATGTATAAACATGGAAATATCTCCACTGCTGTCTGTATAAACATGGAAAAACCTACACTGCGATCTGTATAAACATGGAAATATCTACACCGCGATGTGTATTTTCATGGAAATATCTACACCGCTATCTCTATAAACATGGATATATCTACACCACCATCTGTATAAACATGGATATATCTACACTGCCATCTGTATAAACATGGAAAAATCTACAATGCCATCTGTAGAAAGATGGAAATAACTACACCGCAATCTGTGTAAACATGGAAATATCTACAGCGATATCTGTAAAAACATGGAAATATATACACCGCTATCTGTATAAACATGGAAATATCTACACCGCGATCCGTATAAACATGGAAATATCTACACCGAGATCTGTATAAACATGGAAATATATACACCGCTATCTGTATAAACATGGAAATATCTACACAGCCATGTCTATAAACATGGAAATATCTACACAGCCAGCTGTATAAACATGGAAATACCTACAAAGTCATCTGTATAAACATGGAAATATCTACACCGCTATCTGTATTAACATGGAAATATCTACACAGCTATCTGTATAAACATGGAAATATCTGCACT
Organism: Pan troglodytes; assembly: GCF_028858775.2. Taxonomy (NCBI): domain Eukaryota; kingdom Metazoa; phylum Chordata; class Mammalia; order Primates; family Hominidae; genus Pan; species Pan troglodytes. Next base: position 3,226,235 of record NC_086015.1, read on the forward strand.
GCCATCTGTAAAAACATGGAAATACCTGTACAGTCATCTGTATAAACATGGAAATATCTACAATGCCATCTGTATACACATGGAAATATCTACACAGCCATCTGTATAAATATGTAAATATCTACACTGCTATCTCTATAAACATGGAAATATCTACACCGCCATCTCTATAAACTTGAAAATATCTACACTGCCATCTCCATAAACATGGAACTAACTACTCCGCCTTCTGTATAAACATGGAAACATCTACACCGCCATCTGTGTGAATAAGGAAATATCTACAATGCCATCTGTATAAAGATATAAATATCTGCATCGCGAGCTGTATAAACATGGAAATATCTACATCGCTATCTGTATAAACGTGGAAATACCACCACCGCTATCGGTATAAACATGGAAATATCTACAACGCTATCTATATAAACATGGAAATATCTACACCGCTATTTCTATAAACATGGAAATACCTACACCACTATCTCTATAAACATGGAAATATCTACAACGCTATCTGTATAAACGTGGAAATACCTACACCACGATCTGTATAAACATGGAAATATCTACACCACTATCAGTATAAACATGGTAATATCTACACCACCATCTATATAAACATGGAAATATCTACACCGCCATCTGTATAAACATGGAATATCTACAATGCCATCTGTAGAAAGATGGAAATATCTACACCGCAATCTGTGTAAACATGGAAATATCTACACCGATATCTGTAAAAACATGGAAATATCTACACCGCTATCTGTATAAACATGGAAATATCTACACCGCGATCTGTATAAACATGGAAATATCTACACCGCGATCTGTATAAACATGGAAATATCTACACCGCTATCTGTGTAAACATGGAAATATCTACACAGCTATCTCTATAAACATGGAAATATCTACACCGCCATCTGTATGAACATGGAAATAACAACAAAGTCATCTATATAAACATGGAAATATCTACAAAGCCATCTATATAAACATGGAAATATCTACACAGCCATCTGCATATACATGGAAATATCTACACCGCTATCTGTATAAACATGAAAAAAACTACACCGCTATTTGTATAAACAAGGAAATATCTACACCGCTATCTCTATATACATGGAAATATCTACACCGCCATCTGTATAAACATGGAAATACATATACAGTCATCTGTATAAACATGGAAATATCTACACCATCATTTGTATAAACACGGAAATATCTACAATGCCATCTGTATACACATGGAAATATCTACACGGCAACCTGTGTATAGATGGAAACATCAACACCGCCATCTGTACAAACTTGGAAATATCTACACTGCTATCTCTATAAACATGGAAATATCTACACTGCGGTCTGTATAAACAGGGAAATATCTACAACGGTATCTGTATAAACATGGAGATATCTACACCACGATCTGTATAAACATGGAAATATATACACCGCTATCTGTAAACATGGAAATATCTGCACCGCTATCTCTACAAACATGGAAATATCTACAAAGCCATCTGTATAAACATGGAAATACCTACACTGTCATGTGTAGGAACATAGAAATATCTACAGTGACATCTGTATAAACATAGAAATATCTACACAGCCCTCTTTATAAATAAGGAGATATCTGCATAGGCATCTGTATAAACATGGAAATATCTGCACCGCTATCGGTATAAACATGGAAATAACTACACCGCTGTCTCTATAAACATGGAAATATGTACACCGCTATATGTATAAACATGGAAATATCTCCACTGCTGTCTGTATAAACATGGAAATATCTCCACCGTTATCTGTATAAACATGGTAATATCTACAGCGCCATCTCTATAAACATTGAAATATCTACACTGCCATCTGTAAAAACATGGAAATATCTACACAGTCATCTGAATAAACATGGAAATATCTACACCACCATCTGTATAAACATGGAAATACCTACAATACCATCTGTATACACATGGAAATATCTACACCGACATCTGTATAAATATGGAAATATCTACACCGCCATCTGTATAAACATGCAAATATCTACACTGCCCTCTGTAGAAAGTTGGAAATATCTACACCGCTATCTCTATAAATATGGAAATATCTACACCGCCATCTCTATAAACATGAAAATGTCTACACTGCCATATCCATAAAGATGGAAGTATCTACTCCGCCATGTGTATAAACACGAAAATATCTACACCACCATCTGTGAAAACATGGAAATATCTACACCGCTATCTGTATAAACATGGAAATATCTACACCGCCATCTGCATGTCCATTGAAATATCTACGCCGCCATCTGTATAAACATGGAAATATCTACACGGCCATCTGTGTATAGATGGAAATATCGACACCATCATTTGTATAAACACGGAAATATCTACAATGCCATCTGTATACACATGGAAATACCTACACGGCAATCTGTGTATAGATGGAAACATCAACACCGCCATCTGTACAAACATGGAAATATCTACACCGCTATCTCTATAAACATGGAAATACCTACACTGCGGTCTGTATAAACATGTAAATATCTACACCGGTATCTGTATAAACATGGAAATATCTACACTACGATCTGTATAAAACATGAAAATATTTACACCGCTATCTGTATAAACATGGAAATATCTACACCGCTATCTCTATAAACAAGGAAATACCTGCAAAGCCATCTGTATAAACATGGAAATAACTACACAGTCATGTGTAGGAATATGGAAATATCTGCACTGCCATCTGTATAAACATGGAAATATCTACACAGCCCTCTGTATAAATATGGAAATATCTGCATAGGCATCTGTATAAACATGGAAATATCCGCACCGCTATCTGTATAAACATGGAAATACCTACACTGCTGTCTCTATAAACATGGAAATATGTACACCGCTATGTGTATAAACATGGTAATATCTCCACTGCTGTCTGTAAAAACATGGAAATATCTCCACCTTTATCTGAATAAACATGGAAATATCTACAGAGCCATCTGTATAAACATTGAAATATCTACACTTCCATCTGTAAAAACATGTTAATATCTACACAGTCATCCGAATAAACATGGAAATATCTACACCACCATTTGTATAAACATGGAAATACCTAAAATACCATCTGTATACACATGGAAATATCTACACAGACATCTGTATAAACATGGAAATATCTACACTGCGATCACTATAAACATGGAAATATCTACACCGCTATCTGTATAAACATGGAAATATCTCCAGTGCTATCTCTATAAACATCGAAATATCTACGCCGCCATCTGTATAAACATGGAAATACTTACAAAGTTATCTGTATAAACATGGAAATACCTACACCGCAATCTGTATAAACATGGAAATATCTACACAACCATGTGTATATACATGGAAATATCTACACCGCTATCTCTATAAACATGGAAATAACTACACCGCTCTCTGTATAAACATGGAAAAATCTACAGCGCGATCTGTATAAACTTGGAAATACCTTCACCACGATCTATGTAAACATGGAAATATCTACACCGCTATCTGTATAAACATGGTAATATCTACACCACCATCTATATAAACATGGAAATATCTACACCGCCATCTGTATAACCATGGAAATATCTACAATACCATCTGTAGAAAGATGGAAATATCTACACCGCAATCTGTGTAAACATGGAAATACCTTCACCGATATCTGTACAAACATGGAAATATCTACACCGCTATCTGTATAAACATGGAAATATCTACACCACGATCTGTATAAACATGGAAATACCTACACCGCGATCTGTATAAACATGGAAATATCTACACCGCGATGTGTATTTACATGGAAATATCTACACCGCTATCTCTATAAACATGGATATATCTACACCACCATCTGTATAAACATGGATATATCTACACCGCCTTCTGTATAAACATGGAAAAATCTACAATGCCATCTGTAGAAAGATGGAAATATCTACACCGCAATCTGTGTAAACATGGAAATATCTACACCGATATCTGTAAAAACATGGAAATATCTACACCACTATCTGTATAAACATGGAAATATCTACACCGCGATCCGTATATACATGGAAATATCTACACCGCGATCTGTATAAACATGGAAATATATACACCGCTATCTGTATAAACACGGAAATATCTACACAGCCATGTCTATAAACATGGAAATATCTACACAGCCAGCAGTATAAACATGGAAATACCTACAAAGTCATCTGTATAAACATGGAAATATCTACACCGCTATCTGTATTAACATGGAAATATCTACACAGCTATCTGTATAAACATGGAAATATCTGCACTGCCATCTGTAAAAACATGGAAATACCTATACAGTCATCTGTATAAACATGGAAATATCTACAATGCCATCTGAATACACATGGAAATATCTACACAGCCATCTGTATAAACATGTAAATATCTACACTGCTATCTCTATAAACGTGGAAATATCTACACCGCCATCTCTATAAACTTGAAAATATCTACACTGCCATCTCCATAAACATGGAACTAACTACTCCGCCATCTGTATAAACATGGAAACATCTACACCGCCATCTGTGTGAATAAGGAAATATCTACAATGCCATCTGTATAAAGATATAAATATCTGCATCGCGAGCGGTATAAACATGGAAATACCTACATCGCTATCTGTATAAACGTGGAAATACCAGCACCGCTATCGGTATAAACATGGAAATATCTACAACGCCATCTATATAAACATGGAAATATCTACACCGCTATTTCTATAAACATGGAAATACCTACACCACTATCTCTATAAACATGGAAATATCTACACTGCTATCTGTATAAACGTGGAAATATCTACACCGCAATCTGTATAAACATGGAAATATCTTCACCACGATCTGTATAAACATGGAAATATCTACACCACTATCTGTATAAACATGGTAATATCTACACCACCATCTATATAAACATGGAAATATCTACACCGCCATCTGTATAAACATGGAATATCTACAATGCCATCTGTAGAAAGATGGAAATATCTACACTGCAATCTGTGTAAGCATGGAAATATCTTCACCGATATCTGTAAAAAAATGTAAATATCTACACCACTATCTGTATAAACATGCAAATATCCACACAGCTATCTCTATAAACATGGAAAAATCAACACCGCTATCTCTATGAACATGGAAATATCTGCACCGCCATCTCTATAAACATGGAAATATCTACACCGCCATCTGTATAAACATGGAAATATCTACACAGCCATGTGTATATACATGGAAATATCTACACCGCTATCTATATAAACATGGAAATAACTACATCGCTATCTGTATATACATGGAAATATCTACACCGCCATGTACATATCCATAGAAATATCTGTGCCGCCAACTGTATAAACATGGAAATATCTGCACGGTCACCAGTGTATAGATGGAAATATCAACACCGCCGTCTGTACAAACATGGTAATATCTGCACCGCTATCTGTATAAACATGGAAATATCTACACCACCATCTGTATAAACATGGGAATATCTACAATGCCATCCGTATACACATGGAAATACCTACACGGCAATCTGTGTAAAGATGGAAACACCAACACCGCCATCTGTACAAACATGGAAATATCTACACCGCTATCTCTAAAAACATGGAAATACCTACACTGCGGTCTGTATAAACATGTAAATACCTACACCGGTATCTGTATAAACATGGAAATATCTACAACACGATCTGCATAAATATGGAAATATATACACCGCTATCTGTATAAACATGGAAATATCTGCACCGCTATCTCTATAAACATAGAAATATCTGCAAAGCCATCTGTATAAACATGGAAATACCTACACAGTCATGTGTATAAACATGGAAATATCTACACCGCAATCTGTATAAACATGGGAATACCTACACCGCTATCTGTAATAATATGAAATATCTAAACCGCTATCTCTATAAAAATGGAAATATCTACACTGCTATCTGTATAAACATGGAAATATCCTCACTGCTATCTCTATGAACATGGATATATCTACAACGCTATCTCTATAAACATGGAAATATCTACACCGCCATCTCTATAAACATGGAAATATCTACACCGCCATCTGTATAAACATGGAAATATCTACAGTGCTATCTGTATAAACAAGGAAATATCTACAGTGATATCTCTGTAAACATGGAAATACCGACACAGGTATCTGTGTAAACTTGGAAATATCTACACCGCTATCTGTGTAAAGTTTGCAATGTCTACACCGCAATGTGTGCAAAGATGGAAATATCTTTACCGCTATATCTGTAAACATGGAAATATCTACACTGCTATATGTATAAACATGGAAATATCTACACCGCCATCTGTACACACATGGAAATATCTACACAGCCTTTTGTGTAAACATGGAAATATCTACACCGCTATCTCTATAAACATGGAAATATCTACACCGCTATCTGTATAAACATGGAAATATCTACATCGCTATCTGTATAAACAGGGAAATATCTCCACCGCTATCTGTGTAAACATGGAAATATCTACACCGCTATCTGCATAAACAAGGAAATATCTACACCGCCATCTTTAGAAACATGGAAATATCTACACAACCATCTGTATAAACATGGAAATAACTACACCGCTACCTGTATAAATATGGAAATGTCTACATCGGTATCTCTATAAATAAGGAAATACCCACAGCACTTTCTCTATAAACATGGAAATATCTACACCGCAATCTCTGTAAACATGGAAATATCTACACCGCCATCTATGTAAACATGAAAATATCTACACTGCCATATTCGGAAACATGGCTGTATCTACACCGCCATCTGTATAAACATGGAAATATCTACACCACTATCTATATAAAGATGGAAATATTTAAACCGCTATCTCTATAAACATGGAAATATCTACACCGCTATCTCTATAAACGAGGAAATACCAACACCGCCATCTGTATTAACATGGAAATATCTACACAGTCATCTGTATGAACCTGGAAATATCTACACTGTCATCTATATAAACATGGAAATATCTACAGAGAACTCTGAATAAACATGGAAATATCGGCACAGCCATCTGTATAAACATGGAAATATCTACACCGCTATCTGTATAAACACGGAAATATCTACACCGCTATGTGGATTAACGTGGAAATATCTCCATTGCTATCTGTATAAACATGGACATATCTCCACCGCAATCTGTATAAACATGAAAATATCTACACCGCTCTCTATATAAACATGGAAATATCTACACTGCCATCTGTACAAACATGGAAATATCTACACAGTCATCTGTAGAAACATGGAAATATCTACACCGCTATCTCTATAAACATGGAAATATCTACACCGCTATCTCCATCAACATGGAAATATACACACCGCCATCTCTTTACACATGGAGGTGTCTACAACGCCATCTACATAAACAAGAAAATATCTACACTGCCATCTATATAAACATGGAAATATCTACACCGCCATCTCTAAAAACATGGAAATATCTACACTGCCATTTGTAGAAAGATGGAAATATCTACACCGCCCACTGTATAAACGTGGAAATATCTACACCGCTATCTGTATAAACATGGAAATATCTACACCGCAATCTGTATAAACATGGAAATATCTACACCGCTATCTGTAAATATGAAATATCTAAACCGCTATCTCTATAAAAGTGGAAATATCTACACTGCTATCTGTATAAACATGGAAATATCCTCACTGGTATCTCTGTGAACATGGATATATCTAAACCGCTATCTCTATAAACATGGAAATATCTTCACCACCATCTGTAAAAACATGGAAATATCTACACCACCATCTGTATAAACATGGAAATATCTACACCGCTATCTGTATAAACATGGAAATATCTACACAGCAATCCGTATAAACATGGAAATATCTACGCAGCCATCTGTATATACATGGAAATATCTACACCGCTATCTGTATAAACATGCTAATAACTACACCGCTATCTGTATAAATGTGGAAATATTTGCACCGCTATCCCTATAAACATGGTAATATCAACACCGCGATCTGTATAAACATGGAAATATCTACACCATGATCTGTATAAACATGGAAATATCTACACCGCGATCTGTATAAACATGGAAATATCTACACCGTGATCTGTATAAACATGGAATTATCTACACCGCCATCTCTATAAACATGGAAATATCTACACCGCAGTCTTATAAACATGGAAATATTTACACCGCTATCTGTATAAACATGGAATTATCTGCACCGCTATCTCTATAAACATGGAAATATCTACAAAGCCATCTGTATAAACATGGAAATAACTACACAGTCATGTGTAGGAACATGGAAATATCTACACTGCCATCTGTATAAACATAGAATTATCTTCACAGCCCTCTGTATAAATATGGAAATATCTACATAGGCATCTGTATAAACATGGAAATATCTGCACCGCTATCTGTATAAACATGGAAATACCTACACCACTATCTCTATAAACATGGAAATATGTACACCGCTATGTGTATAAACATGGAAATATCTCCACTGCTGTCTGTATAAACATGGAAATATCTACACCGCGATCTGTATAAACATGGAAATATCTACCCCGCAATCTGTATAAACATGGAAATATCTACACAGACATCTGTTTACACATGGAAATATCTACACCGCGATCTGTATAAACATGGAAATAACTACACCGTGATCTGTATAAACATGGAAATATCCACACAGCTATCTCTATAAACATGGAAAAATCAACACCGCTCTCTCTATGAACATGGAAATATCTACACCGCCATCTCTATAAACATGGAAAGATCTACACCGTGATCAGTATAAACATGGAAATATCGGCACCGCTAACTGTATAAACATGGAAATATCTACACCGCGGTTTGTATAAACATGGAAATATCTACACCGCTATCTGTATAAACATGGAAATATCTACACCGCTATCTCTATAAACATGGAGATATCTACACCGTGATCTGTATAAACATGGAAATATTTACACCGCTATCTGTATAAACATGGAAATTTCTACACCGCTATCTCTATAGACATGGAAATATTTACACCGCTATCTGTATAAACATGGAAATATCTACACTGCCATCTGTGTAAAGATGGAAATATCTACACCGCGAGCTATATAAACATGGAAATATCTACACCGCTATCTGTATTAACATGGAAACAACAACACCGTTATATGTATAAACATGGAAATATCTACACCGCTATCTCTATAAACATGAAAATACTTACAAAACCATCTCTATAAACATGGATATATTTACACCGCTATCTCTATAAACATAGAAATAACTACACCACCATCTCTATAAACATGGAAATATCTACACCGCCATCTGAAAAAACATGGAAATATGTACACAGACATCTGTATAAACTTGGAAATATCTACACTGCCATCTGTATAAACTTGGAAATATCTACACTGACATCTGTAGAAAAATGGAAATGTCTACAAAGCTATCTGTATAAACATGGGAATTTCTACACCGCTACCTGTATAAACATGGAAATATCTACACCGCTATCTATATCAACATGGAAATAACTACACCGCAATCTGTGTAAACACGGAAATATCTACAATGCTATCCCTGTAAACATGGAAATAACTACACAGCTATCTGTGTAAACTTGGAAATATTTACACCGCTATCTGTGTAAATTTGGCAATACCTACACCGCAATCTGTGCAAAGATGGAAGTACCTACACCGCTGTCTCTGTAAACATGGAAATATCTACACTGATATCTGTATAAACATGGAAATATCTACACTGCCATCTGTATAAACATGGAAATATCTACACCGCCATCTGTAAACACATGGAAATATCTACACCGCCATCTGTACACACATGGAAATATCTACACAGCCAACTGTATAAACATGGAAATATCTACACTGCTATCTCTATAAACATGGAAATATCTACACCGAAATCTGCATAAACATGGAAATATCTACACAGACATCTGTATAAACTTGGAAATATCTACACTGACATCTGTAGAAAGATGGAAATATCTACAAAGCGATCTGTATAAACATGGGAATTTCTACACCGCTACCTGTATAAATATGGAAATATCTTCACCGCTATCTGTATCAACATGGAAATAACTACACCGCAATCTGTATAAACATGGAAATATCTACACAGCAAACTGTGCAAAGTTGGAAATATCTACACCGCAGTCAGTATAAACATGGAAATATCTACACCGCTATCTGTATAAACATGGAAATAACTACACCGCTATCTGTATTAACATGGAAATTTTTACACCGCTATCTGTATAAACATGGAAATATCTACAATGATATGTCTGTAAACATGGAAATATCGACACAGGTATCTGTGTAAACTTGGAAATATCTACACCGCTATCTGTGTAAAGTTTGCAATGTCTACACCGCAATCTGTGCAAAGATGGAAATATCTTTACCGCTATATCTGTAAACATGGAAATATCTACACCGCCATCTGTATAAACGTGGAAATACCTACAAAGTCATCTGTATAAACATGGAAATATCTACACAGCCATCTGTATAAACATGGAAATATCTACAAAGCCATCCGTATATACATGGAAATAACAACTCCGCTATCTGAATAAACATGGAAACATATGCACCGCTGTTTGTATCAACAAGGAAATATCTACACCACCATCTGTGTAAACATGGAAGTATCTACACCGCTATCTGTATAAACATGGAAATATCTACACCGCCAACTGCATGTCTATTGAAATATCTACGCCGCCGTCTGTATAAACATGGAAATATCTACACGGCCATCTGTGTATAGACGGAAATATCAACACCGCCATCTGTACAAACATGGAAATATCTACACCGCTATCTCTATAAACATGGAAATATCTGCACTGCCATCTGTAAAAACATGGAAATACCTATACAGTCATCTGTATAAACATGGAAATATCTACTATGCCATCTGTATACACATGGAAATATCTACACAGCCATCTGTGTAAACATGTAAATATCTACACTGCTATCTCTATAAACATGGAAATATCTACAACGCCATCTCTATAAACATGAAAATATCTACACTGCCATCTCCATAAACATAGAACTAACTACTCCGCCATCTGTATAAACATGGAAACATCTACACCGACATCTGTGTGAATAAGGAAATATCTACAATGCCATCTGTATAAAGATATAAATATCTACACCGCGAGCTGTATAAACATGGATATATCTACATCGCTATGTGTATAAACGTGGAAATACCAACACCGCGATCTGTATAAACATGGAAATATCTACACCGCCATCTGTATAAACATGCAAATATCTTCACCAAGATCTGTATAAAAATGGAAATATCTACACCGATATCTGTATAAACATGGAAATATCTACACCACGATCTGTATAAACATGGAAATATTTACACCGCTATCTGTATAAACCTGGAAATATCTACACCGCCATCCGTATAAACATGGAAATAACTACACAGTCATGTCTAGGAACATGGAAATATCTACTCCACCGTTTGCATAAAGATGGAAATATCGACAATGTTATCTGTATAAACATGGAAATATCTACACAGTGATCTGTATAAACAAGGAAATATGTACAGCACCCTCTGAATAAAGATGGAAATATCTACACCGCTATCTGTATAAACATGGAAATATCTTCAATTCTATCTGTATAAACATGGAAATATCTACACCGCCATCTGTGTAAAGATGGAAATATCTACACCGCGGTCTGTATGAACATGGAAATATCTACACCGCTATCTGTATAAACATGGAAATATGTACACCGCTATCTCTATAAACATGGAAATATCTACACCGCCATCTGTTTAAACGTGGAAATATATACACAGACATCTGTTTATACATGGAAATATCTACACCGCTATCTGTATAAACATGCTAATAACTACAGCGCTATCTGTATAAATGTGGAAATATTTGCACCACTATCCCTATAAACATGGTAATATCAACAACGCGATCTGTATAAACATGGAAATGTCTACACCATGATCTCTATAAACATGGAAATATCTACACCGCCATCTCTATAAACATGGAAATATCTACACCCCAATCTGTATAAACATGGAAATATCCACACCGCTATCTCTATAAACATGGAAAAATCAACACTGCTATCTCTATGAACATGGAAATATCTACACCACCATCTCTATAAACATGTAAATATCTACACCGCGATCAGTATAAACGTGGAAATATCTACACTGCTATCTGTATAAACATTGAAATATCTCCACTGCTATCTCTATAAACATCGAAATACCTACACCGCCATCTGTATAAACATGGAAATACTTACAAAGTTATCGGTATAAACATGGAAATATCTACACCACCATCTGTAAAAACATGGAAATATCTACACAGCCATGTGTATATACATGGAAATATCTACACCGCAATCTATATAAACATGGAAATAACTACACCGCTATCTGTGTAAACATGGAAATATCTACAGCGCCATCTCTATAAACATTGAAATATCTACACTGTCATCTGTAAAAACATGGAAATATCTACACAGTCATCTGAACAAACATGGAAATATCTGCACCACCATCTGTATACACATGGAAATACCTACAATACCATCTGTATACACATGGAAATAACTACACAGACATCTGTATAAATATGGAAATATCTACACCGCCATCTGTATAAACATGGAAATATCTACACTGCCATCTGTAGAAAGATGGAACTATCTACACCGCTATCTCTATAAATATGGAAATATCTACACCGCCATCTCTATAAACATGAAAATATCTACACTGCCATCTCCATAACGATGGAAGTATCTGCTCCGCCATGTGTATAAACATGGAAATATCAACACCACCATCTGTGAAAACATGGAAATATCTACACCGCTATCTGTATAAACATGGAAATATCTACACCGCCAGCTGCATGTCCATGGAAATATCTACGCCGCCATCTGTATAAACATGGAAATATCTACACGGCCATCTGTGTATAGATGGAAATATCAACACCGCCATCTGTACAAACATGGGAATAATTACACTGCTATCTCTATAAACATGGAAATATCTGCACTGCCATCTGTAAAAACATGGAAATACCTGTACAGTCATCTGTATACACATGGAAATATCTACAATGCCATCTGTATACACATGGAAATATCTACACAGCCTTCTGTATAAACATGTAAATATCTACACTGCTATCTCTATAAACATGGAAATATCTACACCGCCATCTCTATAAACATGAAAATATCTACACTGCCATCTCCATAAACATGGAACTAACTACTCCGCCATCTGTATAAACATGGAAACATCTACACCGCCATCTGTGTGAATAAGGAAATATCTACAATGCCATCAGTATAAAGATATAAATATCTGCACCGCGAGCTGTATAAACATGGAAATATCTACATCGCTATCTGTATAAACGTGGAAATACCAACACCGCTATCGGTATAAACATGGAAATATCTACAACGCCATCTATATAAACATGGAAATATCTACACCGCTATGTCTATAAACATGGAAATACCTACACCGCTATCTCTATAAACATGGAAATATCTACACCGCTATCTGTATAAACATGGAAATATCTACTCCACTATCTGTATAAACATGGAAGTATCTACACCGCGATCTGTATAAACATGGAAATACCTTCACCACGATCTGTATAAACATGAAAATATCTACACCGCTATCTATATAGACATGGTAATATCTACACCACCATCTATATAAACATGGAAATATCTACACCGGCACCTGTATAAACATGGAAATATCTACAATGCCATCTGTAGAAAGATGGAAATATTTACACCGCAATCCGTGTAAACATGGAAATATCTACACCGATATCTGTAAAAACATGGAAATATCTACACCACGATCTGTATAAACATGGAAATATCTACACCGCGATCTGTATAAACATGGAAATATCTACAATGCCATCTGTACAAACATGGAAATATCTACACAGTTATCTGTAGAAACATGGAAATATCTACACCGCTATCTCTATAAACATGGAAATAACTACTCCGCTATCTCTATAAACATGGAAATATCTACACCGCTATCTCCATCAACATGGAAATATATACACCGCCATCTCTGTAAACACGGAGATATCTACAACGCCATCTACATAAACAAGAAAATATCTACACTGCCATCAATATAAACATGGAAATATCTACACCGCCATCTCTATAAACATGGAAATATCTACAATGCCATTTGTAGAAAGATGGAATTATCTACACAGCCATCTGTATAAACGTGGAAATATCTACACCGATTTCTGTAAAAACATGGAAATATCTACACCACAATCTGTATAAACATGGAAATATCTACACCGCTATCTGTATAAATATGAAATATCTAAACCACTATCTCTATAAAAATGGAAATATCTACACTGCTATCTGTATGAACATGGAAATATCCTCACTGCTATCTCTATGAACATGGATATATCTACACCGCTATCTAAATAAACATGGAAATATCTACACTGCCATCTCTATAAACATGGAATTATCTACATCGCCATCTGTATAAACATGGAAATATCTACACCAATATCTGTATAAATATGGAAATATCTACACTGCTATCTGTATAAACATGAAATATCTACACCGCGATCTGTATAAACATGGAAATATCTACACCACCATCTCTATAAACATGGAAATATATACAACCCTATATGTATAAACATGGAAATATCCACACCGCTATCTCTATAAACATGGAAAAATCAACACCGCTATCTCTATGAACATGGAAATATCTACACAGCCATCTGTATAAACATGGAAATATCTACACCACTATCTGTATAAACATGGAAAAATCTTCACTGCCATGTGTATAAAGATGGAAATATCCGCACTGCGAGTTGTATAAACATGGAAATATCTACACCGCTATCTCTGTAAACATGGAAATACCTACAACGCCATCTCTATAAACATGGAAATATCCACACCGCCATCTGCATATCCATGGAAATATCTACAACGCCATCTGTATAAAGATGGAAATATCTACATGGCAATCTGTGTACAGATGGAAATATCAACACCGCCATCTATACAAACATGGAAATATCTACAACGATATCTGTATAAACATAGAAATACCTACAATGCAGTCTGTATAAACATGGAAATATCTACACCGGTATCTGTATAAACATGGAAATATCTACACCACGATCTGTATAAACATGGAAATATTTACACCACTATCTGTATAAACCTGGAAATATCTACACTGCTATCTCTATAAATATGAAAATATCTACACGGCCATCTGTGTAAACATGAAAATATCTACAATGCCATCTGTATACACATGGAAATACCTACACGGCAATCTGTATATAGATGGAAACATCAACACCGCCATCTGTACAAACATGGAAATATCTACACCGCTATCTGTATAAATATGGAAATATCTACACTGTGGTCTGTATAAACATGGAAATTTGTACTCCGGTATCTATATAACCATGGAAATATCTACATCACGCTCTGTATAAACATGGCAATATTTACACCGCTATCTGTATAAACATGGAAATATCTCCACTGCTATCTCTAAAAACATGGAAATGTCTACAAAGCCATCTGTATAAACATGGAAATACGTACACAGTCATGTGTAGGAACATGGAAAAATCTACACTGCCATCTGTATAAACATGAAAATATCTACACAGCCCTCGGTATAAATATGGAAATATCTGCATAGGCATCTGTATAAACATGGAAATATCTGCACCGCTATCTGTATAAACATGGAAACACCTACACCGCTGTCTCTATAAACATGGAAATATGTACACCGCTATGTGTATAAACATGGAAATATCTCCACTGCCGTCTGTATAAACATGGAAATATCTCCACCGTTATCTGTATAAACATGGAAATATCTACAGCGCCATCTCTACAAACATTGAAAAACTTACACTGCCATCTGTAAAAACATGGAAATATCTACACAGTCATCTGAATAAACATGGAAATATCTACTCCACCATCTGTATTAACATGGAAATACCTACAATACCAACTGTATACACATGGAAACATCTACACAGACATCTGTATAAATATGGAAATATCTACACCGCCATCTGTATAAACATGGAAATATCTACACTGCCATCTGCAGAAAGATGGAAATATCTACACCGCTATCTCTATAAATATAGAAATATCTACACCGCCATCTCTATAAACATGAAAATATCAACACTGCCATCTCCATAAAGTTGGAAGTATCTACTCCGCCATGTGTATAAACACGGAAATATCTACACCACCGTCTGTGTAAACATGGAAATATCTACACCGCTATCTGTATAAACATGGAAATATCTACACCGCCATCTGCATATACATGGAAATATCTACGCCGCAATCTGTATAAACATGGAAATATCTACACGGCCATCTGTGTATAGATGGAAATATCAACACCGCCATATGTAGAAACACGGAAATATGTACACCGCTATCTCTATAAACATGGAAATATCTACACCGCCATCTCTATAAACATGAAAATATCTGCACTGCCATCTGTAAAAACATGGAAATACCTATACAGTCATCTGTATAAACATGGAAATATCTACAATGCCGTCTCTATACACATGGAAATATCTACACAGCCATCTGTATAAACATGTAAATATCAACACTGCTATCTCTATAAATATGGAAATATCTACACCGCAATCTCTATAGACATGAAAATATCTACACTGCCATCTCCATAAACATGGAACTATCTACTCGGACATCTGTATAAACATGGAAACATCTACACCACCATCTGTGTGAATAAGGAAATATCTACAATGCCATCTGTATAAAGATATAAATATCTGAACCGCGAGCTGTATAAACATGGAAATATCTACATCAGTATCTGTATAAACGTGGAAATACCAACACCGCTATTGGTATAAACATGGATATATCTACAACGCCATCTATATAAACATGGAAATATCTACACCGCTATGTCTATAAACATGGAAATACCTACACCGCTATCTCTATAAACATCGAAATATCTACACCGCTATCTGTATAAACATGGAAATATCTACACCGCTATCTGTATAAACACGGAAATATCTACACCGCGATCTGTATAAACATGGAAATATCTGCACCGCGATCTGTATAAACGTTTAATAATCTTCACTTCAGTCTGTATAAACATGGAAATATCTTCACCAAGATCTGTATAAACATGGAAATATCTACACTGCTATCTGTATAAACATGGTAATATCTACACCACCATCTATATAAACGTGGAAATATCTACACCGCCATCTGTATAAACATGGAAATATCTACAATGCCATCTGTAGAAAGATGGAAATATCTACACCGCAATCTGTGTAAACATGGAAATATCTACACCGATATCTGTAAAAACATGGAAATATCTACACCGCCAACTGTATTAACATGGAAATATCTACACCGGTATCTGTATAAACATGGAAATATCTACACCACGATCTGTATAAACATGGAAATATATACACCGCTATCTGTATAAACATGGAAATATCTGCACCGCTATCTCTATAGACATGGAAATATCTACAAAGCCATCTGTATAAACATGAAAATACCTACGCAGTCATGTGTAGGAACATGGAAATATCTACACTGCCATCTGTATAAACATAGAAATATCTACACAGCCCTCTGTATAAATATGGAGATATCTGCATAGGCATCTGTATAAACATGGAAATATCTGCACCGCTATCTGTATAAACATGGAAATACCTACACAGCTGTCTCCATAAACATGGAAATATGTACACCGCTATGTGTATAAACATGGAAATTTCTCCAGTGCTGTCTGTATAAACATGGAAATATCTCCACCGTTATCTGTATAAACATGGAAATATCTACAGCGCCATCTCTATAAACGTTGAAATATCTACACTGCCATCTGTAAAAACATGGAAATATCTACACAGTCATCTGAATAAACATGGAAATATCTACACCACCATCTGTATAAACATGGAAATACCGACAATACCATCTGTATACACATGGAAATATCTACACAGCCATCTGTATAAACATGTAAATATCTACACTGCTATCTCTATAAACATGGAAATATCTACACCGCCATCTCTATAAACATGAAAATATCTACACTGCCATATCCAAAAACATGGAACTAACTTCTCCGCCATCTGTATAAACATGGAAACATCTACACCGCCATCTGTGTGAATAAGGAAATATCTACAATGCCATCTGTATAAATATATAAATATCTGCACCGCGAGCTGTATAAACATGGAAATATCTACATCGCTATCTGTATAAACATGGTAATGCCAACACCGCTATCGGTATAAATATGGAAATATCTAGAATGCCATCTATATAAGCATGTAAATATCTACAACGCCATCTACATAAACATGGAAATATCTACACCGCTATGTCTATAAACATGGAAATAACTACACCGCTATCTCTATAAACATGGAAATATCTACACCGCTATCTGTATAAACATGGAAATATCTACACCGCTATCTGTATAAACATGGTAATATCTACAACACCATCTATATAAACATGGAAATATGTACACCGCCATCTGTATAAACATGGAAATATCTACAATGCCATCTGAAGAAACATGGAAATAACTACACCGCAATCTGTGTAAACATGGAAATATCTACACCGATATCTGTAAAAATATGGAAATATCTACACTGCTATCTGTATAAACATGGAAATATCTACACCGTGATCTTTATAAACATGGAAATATCTACACCGCGATCTGTATAAACATGGAAATATCTACACCGCTTTCCATATAAACATGGAAATATCTACACAGTTATCTCCATAAACATGGATATGTCTACACCGCCATCTGTATAAACATGGAAATACCTACAAAGTCATCTGTATAAACATGGAAATATCTACAAAGCCATCTGTATAAACATGGAAATATCTAAACAGCCATCTGTATATACATGGATATATCTACACCGCTATCTGTATAAACATGGAAATAACTACAACGCTATTTGTATAAACAAGGAAATATCTACACCGTGATCTGCATAAACATGGAAATATCTACACTGCCATCTCTATAAACATGGAAGTATCTACACCCCTATCTGTATAAACATGGAAATATCCACACCGCTATCTCTATAAACATGGAAAAATCAACACCGCTATCTCTATGAACATGGAAATATCTACACCGCCATCTCTATAAACATGGAAATATCTACACCACGGTCAGCATAAACATGGAAATATCTACACCGCTATCTGTATAAACATGGAAATATCTCCACTGATATCTCTATAAACATCGAAATATCTTCACCGCCATCTGTATAAACATGGAAATACTTACAAAGTTATCTGTATAAACATGGAAATATCTACACCGCCATCTGTATAAACATGGAAATATCTACACAGCCATGTGTACATACATGGAAATATCTACACCGCTATGTATATAAACATGGAAATAACTACACCGCTATCTGTATAAACATGGAAATATCAACACCGCCATATACATATCCATGGAAATATCTGCGCCGCCATCTGTATAAACATGGAAATATCCACACGGTCATGTGTGTATACACATAAATATCAACACCGCCATCTGTACAAACATGGAAATATCTGCACCGCTATCTCTATAAACATGGAAATATCTGCACTGCCATCTGTAAAAACATGGAAATACCTATAGAGTCATCTGTATAAACATGGAAATATCTACAATGCCATCTGTAGAAAGATGGAAATATCTACACCGCAATCTGTGTAAACATCTAAATATCTACACCAATATCTGGAAAAACATGGAAATATCTACACCGCTATCTGTATAAACATGGAAATATCTACACCGTTATCTGTATAAAGATGGAAATATCTACAGCGCCATCTCTATAAATATTGAAATATCTACCCTGCCATCAGTAAAAACATGGAAATATCTGCACAGTCATCTGAATAAACATGGAAATATCTACACCACCATCTGTATAGACATGGAAATACCTACAATACCATCTGTATACACATGGAAATATCTACACAGACATCTGTATAAATATGGAAATATCTACACCACCATCTTTATAAACATGGAAATATCTACACTGCCATCTGTAGAAAGATGGAAATATCTGCACCACTATCTCTATAAATATGGAAATATCTACACCGCCATCTCTATAAACATGAAATTATCTACACTGCCTTCTCCATAAAGATGGAAGTATCTACACCGCCATGTGTATAAACACAGAAATATCTACACCAACATCTGTGTAAACATGGAAATATCTACACCGCTATCTGTATAAACATGGTAATATCTACAACACCATCTATATAAACATGGAAATATGTACACCGCCATCTGTATAAACATGGAAATATCTACAATGCCATCTGAAGAAACATGGAAATAACTACACCGCAATCTGTGTAAACATGGAAGTATCTACACCGATATCTGTAAAAATATGGAAATATCTACACAGCTATCTCCATAAACATGGATATATCTACACCGCCATCTCTATACACATGGAAATATCTACATGGCTTTATCTGTAAACATAGAAATATCTACACCGCCATCTCCAAAAACATGGAAATATCTACACCGCCATCGGCATAAACATGGAAATGTCTACTCTGCCATCTGTATAAACATGGAAATACCTACACAGTTATCTGTATAAACATGGAAACATCTACACCACTAGCTGTGTAAACATGGATATATCTACATTGCTATCTGTGTAAACATGGAAATATCTAAACCGCTATCTCTGTAAACATAGAAACATCTACACCGCCATCTGTATAAACATGGAAATATCTACACAGTCATCTGTATATACATGGAAATATCTACACCACCATCTCTATAAACATGGAAATATCTGCATTGCCCTGTGTATACACATGGAAATGTCTACACAGCCATCAGTATAAACTTGGAAACATCTGCACCGCTATCTGAATACACATGGAAATACCTACACCGCTATCTCTATAAACATGGAAAGATATACACTGCTATCTGTTTAAACATGGAAATATCTACACTGCTATCTGCATAAACATGGAAATACCTACTCTGCCATCTGTATAAACATGGAAATATCCCCGCTGTTATCTCTATAAATATCGAAATATCTACACCGCCATCTGTATAAACATAGAAATACTTACAAAATTATCTGTATAAACATGGAAATATCTACAAAACTATCTGTGTTAACGTGGAAATATCTACACCGCTATCTGTGGAAACATGGAAATATGTACCCCGCCATCTCTATAAACATGAAAATATCTACACTGCCATCTCCATAAACATGGAACTAACTACTCCACCATCTGTATAAACATGGAAACATCTACACCGTCATCTGTGTGAATAAGGAAATATCTACAATGCCATCTGTATAAAGATATAAATATGGGCACCGCGAGCTGTATAAACATGGAAATATCTACATCGCTATCTGTATAAACGTGGAAATACCAACACCGCTATCGATATAAACATGGAAATATCTGCAACACCATCTACATAAACATGGAAATACCTACACCGCTATGTCTATAAACATGGAAATACCTACACCGCTCTCTCTATAAACATGGAAATATCTACACCGCTATCTGTATAAACATGGAAATATCTACACCGAGATCTGTATAAACATGGAAATATCTAAACCGCGATCTGTGTAAACATGGAAATATCTTCACCACGATCTGTATTTACATGGAAATATCTACACCGCTATCTGTATAAACATGGTAATATCTACGCCACCATCTATATAAACATGGAAATATCTACACCGCCATCTGTATAAACATGGAAATACCTACAAAGTCATCTGTATAAACATGGAAATATTTACAAAGCCATCTGTATAAACATGGAAATATCTACACAGCCGTCTGTATATACATGGAAATATCTACACCACTATCTGTATAAACATGGAAATAACTACACCGCTATTTGTATAAACAAGGAGATATCTACACCGTGATCTGTATAAACATGGAAATATTTACACCGCTACCTGTATAAACATGGAAATTTCTACACCGTTATCTGTATAAATATGGAAATATCTACACCGCTATCTCTGTAAACATGGAAATATCTACACCGCCATCTGTATAAACATGGAAATACCAATACAGACATCTGTGTAAACATGGAAATATCTACACCACCATCTGTATAAACATGGAAATATCTACAATGCCATCTGTATACACATGGAAATACCTACACGGCAATCTGTGTATAGACGGAAACATCAACACCGCCATCTGTACAAACTTGGAAATATCTACACTGCTATCTCTATAAACATGGAAATATCTACACTGTGGTCTGTGTAAACATGGAAATATCTACACCGGTAACTGTAAACATGGAAATATCTACACCACGATCTGTATAAACATGGAAATATATACAGAGCTCTCTGTATAAACATTGAAATATCTGCACTGCTATCTCTATAGACATGGAAATATCTACAAAGCCATCTGTATAAACATGGAAATAACTACACAGTCATGTGTAGGAACATGGAACTATCTACACTCCCATCTGTATAAACATAGAAATATCTACACAGCCCTCTGTATAAATATGGAGATATCTGCATAGGCATCTGAATAAACATGGAAATATCTGCACCGCTATCTGTATAAACATGGAAATACCTACACCGCTGTCTCTATAAACATGGAAATATGTACACCGCTATGTGTAGAAACATGGAAATATCTCCACTGCTGTCTGTATAAACATGGAAATATCTCCAACGTTATCTGTAAAAACATGGAAATATCTACAGCGTCATCACTATAAACATTGAAATATGTACACTGCCATCTGTAAAAACATGGAAATATCTACACAGTCATTTGAATAAACATGGAAATACCTACACCACCATCTGTATAAACATGGAAATATCTACACTGCCATCTGTAGAAAGATGGAAATATCTACACCGCTATCTCTATAAATATGGAAATATCTTCAACGCCATCTCTATAAATATGAAAATATCTACACTGCCATCTGCATAAATATGGAAGTATCTACTCCGCCATGTGTATAAACACGGAAATATCTACACCACCCTCTGTGAAAACATGGAAATATCTACACCGCTGTCTGTATAAACATGGAAATATCTACACCGCCATCTGCATGTCCATGGAAATATCTACGCCGCCATCTGTATAAACATGGAAATATCTACACCGCTATCCGTATAAACATGGAAATATCTACACAGCTATCTCTATAAAAATGGAAATATCTACACTGCCATCTGTATAAACATGGAAATACCTACAAAGTCATCTGTATAAACATGGAAATATCTACAAAGCCATCTGTATAAACATGGAAATATCTACAGAGCCATCTGTATATACATGGAAATATCTACACCGGTATCTGTATAAACATGGAAATAACTACACCGCTATTTGTATAAACAAGGAAATATCTACACCGTGATCTGTATAAACATGGAAATATCTTCACCGCCATCTCTATAAACATGGAAATATGTACACCCCTATCTGTATAAACATGGAAATATCCACAACGCTATCTCTATAAACATGGAAAAATCATCACCGCTATCTCTATGAAGATGGAAATATCTACACCGCCATCTCTATAAACATGGAATTACCTACACCGCTATGTCTATAAACATGGAAATATCTACACCGCTATCTGTATAAACATGGAAATATCTACACCGCGATCTGTATAAACATGGAAATATCTACACTGCTATCTGTATAAACATGGAAATATCTACACAGCTTTCTCCATAAACATGGAAATATCTACACCGCCATCAGTATAAACATGGAAATAACTGCAAAGTCATCTGTATAAACATGGAAATATCTACAGAGCCATCTGTATATACATGGAAATATCTACACCGCTAACTGTATAAACATGGAAATAACTACACCGCAATTTGTATAAACAAGGAAATAACTACACCGTGATCTGTATAAACATGGAAATATCTAAACCGCCATCTCTATAAACATGGAAATATCTTCACCCCTATCTGTATAAACATGCAAATATCCACACCTCTATCTCTATAAACATGGAAAAATCAACACCTCTATCTCTATGAACATGGAAATATCTACAACGCCATCTCTATAAACATGGAAATATCTACACCACGATCAGTATAAACATGGAAATATTTCCACTGCTATCTCTATAAACATCGAAATACCTACACCGCCATCTGTATAAACATGGAAATACTTACAAAGTTATCTGTATAAACATGAAAATATCTACACCGACATCTGTATAAACATGGAAATATCTACACAGCCATGTGTACATACATTGAAATATCTACACCGCTATCTATATAAACATAGAAATAACTACACCGCTATCTGTATAAACATGGAAATAGCTACACCGCCATATACATATCCATGGAAATAACTGCGCCGCCATCTCTCTAAACATGGAAATATCTACACGGTCATCTGTGTATACATGGAAATATCAACACCGCCATCTGTACAAACATGGAAATATCTGCACCGCTATCTGTATAAACCTGGAAATATCTACACCGCTATCTCTATAAACAAGGAAATATCTACACCGTGATCTGTATAATCATGGAAATATTTACACCGCTATCTGTATAAACATGGAAATATCTACACCGCCATCTGTATAAACATGGAAATTCCTATACAGTCATCAGTGTAAACACGGAAATATCTACACCGCTATGTGTATAAACATGGAAATACCTACACCGCTATCTCTATAAACATGGAAATATCCACACCGCCATCTGTATAAACATGGAAATATCTACACCGCTATCTCTATAAACGTGGAAATATCTGCACCGCAATCTGTATAAACATGGAAATATCTACACCCTGATCTGTATAAACGTGGAAATATCTTCACCGCAATCTGTATAAACATGGAAATATCTACACCGATATCTGTATAAACATGGAAATATCTACACCGCTATCTGTATAAACATGGTAATATCTACACCACCAACTATATAAACACGGAAATATCTACACCGCTATCTCTATAAACATGGAAATATCCGCACTGCCATCTGTAAAAACATGGAAATACCTATACAGTCATCTGTATAAACATGGAAATATCTACAATGCCATCTGTAGAAAGATGGAAATATCTACACAGCAATCTGTGTAAACATTTAAATATCTACACCAATATCTGGAAAAACATGGAAATATCTACACCGCTATCTGTATAAACATGGAAATATCTACACCGTTATCTGTATAAAGATGGAAATATCTACAGCGCCATCTCTATAAATATTGAAATATCTACCCTGCCATCTGTAAAAACATGGAAATATCTGCACAGTCATCTGAATAAACATGGAAATATCTACACCACCATCTGTATAAACATGAAATTATCTAAACTGTCTTCTCCATAAAGATGGAAGTATCTACTCCGCCATGTGTATAAACACGGAAATATCTACACCAACATCTGTGTAAACATGGAAATATCTACACCGCTATCTGTATAAACATGGAAATATCTACACCGCCATCTCTATACACATGGAAATATCTACATGGCTTTATCTGTAAACATAGAAATATCTACACCGCCATCTCCAAAAACATGGAAATATCTACACCGCCATCGGCATAAACATAGAAATGTCTACTCTGCCATCTGTATAAACATGGGAATACCTACACAGTTATCTGTATAAACATGGAAACACCTACAACACTACCTGTGTAAACATGGAAATATCTACACTGCTATCTGTGTAAACATGGAAATATCTAAACCGCTATCTCTGTAAACATAGAAATATCTACACCGCCATCTGTATAAACATGGAAATATCTACACAGTCATCTGTATATACATGGAAATATCTACACCAGCATCTCTATAAACATGGAAATATCTGCACTGCCATGTGTATACACATGGAAATATCTACACAGCCATCAGTATAAACTTGGAAACATCTGCACCGCTATCTGAATACACATGGAAATACCTACACCGCTATCTCTATAAACATGGAAAGATATACACTGCTATCTGTTTAAACATGGAAATATCTACACTGCTATCTGCATAAAGATGGAAATACCTACTCTGCCATCTGTATAAACATGGAAATATCCCCGCTGTTATCTCTATAAACATCGAAATATCTACACCGCCATCTGTATAAACATAGAAATACTTACAAAATTATCTGTATAAACATGGAAATATCTACAAAACTATCTGTGTTAACGTGGAAATATCTACACCGCTATCTGTGGAAACATGGAAATATGTACCCCGCCACCTCTATAAACATGAAAATATCTACACTGCCATCTCCATAAACATGGAACTAACTACTCCGCCATCTGTATAAACGTGGAAACATCTACACCGTCATCTCTGTGAATAAGGAAATATCTACAATGCCATCTGTATAAAGATATAAATATCGGCACCGCGAGCTGTATAAACATGGAAATATCTACGTCGCTATCTGTATAAACGTGGAAATACCAACACCGCTATCGATATAAACATGGAAATATCTGCAACGCCATCAATATAAACATGGAAATACCTACACCGCTATGTCTATAAACATGGAAATACCTACACCGCTATCTCTATAAACATGGAAATATCTACACCGCTATCTGTATAAACATGGAAATATCTACACCGCGATCTGTATAAACATGGAAATATCTAAACCGCGATCTGTATAAACATGGAAATATCTTCACCACGATCTGTATTTACATGGAAATATCTACACCGCTATCTGTATAAACATGGTAATATCTACGCCACCATCTATATAAACATGGAAATATCTACACCGCCATCTGTATAAACATGGAAATAGCTACAAAGTCATCTATATAAACATGGAAATATTTACAAAGCCATCTGTATAAACATGGAAATATCTACACAGCCGTCTGTATATACATGGAAATGTCTACACCACTATCTGTATAAACATGGAAATAACTACACCGCTATTTGTATAAACAAGGAGATATCTACACCGTGATCTGTATAAACATGGAAATATTTACACCGCTACCTGTATAAACATGGAAATTTCTACACCGTTATCTGTATAAATATGGAAATATCTACACCGCTATCTCTATAAATATGGAAATATCTTCAACGCCATCTCTATAAATATGAAAATATCTACACTGCCATCTGCATAAATATGGAAGTATCTACTCCGCCATGTGTATAAACACGGAAATATCTACACCACCCTCTGTGAAAACATGGAAATATCTACACCGCTGTCTGTATAAACATGGAAATATCTACACCGCCATCTGCATGTCCATGGAAATATCTACGCCGCCATCTGTATAAACATGGAAATATCTACACCGCTATCCGTATAAACATGGAAATATCTACACAGCTATCTCTATAAAAATGGAAATATCTACACTGCCATCTGTATAAACATGGAAATACCTACAAAGTCATCTGTATAAACATGGAAATATCTACAAAGCCATCTGTATAAACATGGAAATATCTACAGAGCCATCTGTATATACATGGAAATATCTACACCGGTATCTGTATAAACATGGAAATAACTACACCGCTATTTGTATAAACAAGGAAATATCTACACCGTGATCTGTATAAACATGGAAATATCTTCACCGCCATCTCTATAAACATGGAAATATGTACACCCCTATCTGTATAAACATGGCAATATCCACAACGCTATCTCTATAAACATGGAAAAATCATCACCGCTATCTCTATGAAGATGGAAATATCTACACCGCCATCTCTATAAACATGGAATTACCTACACCGCTATGTCTATAAACATGGAAATATCTACACCGCTATCTGTATAAACATGGAAATATCTACACCGCGATCTGTATAAACATGGAAATATCTACACTGCTATCTGTATAAACATGGAAATATCTACACAGCTTTCTCCATAAACATGGAAATATCTACACCGCCATCAGTATAAACATGGAAATAACTGCAAAGTCATCTGTATAAACATGGAAATATCTACAGAGCCATCTGTATATACATGGAAATATCTACACCGCTAACTGTATAAACATGGAAATAACTACACCGCAATTTGTATAAACAAGGAAATAACTACACCGTGATCTGTATAAACATGGAAATATCTAAACCGCCATCTCTATAAACATGGAAATATCTTCACCCCTATCTGTATAAACATGCAAATATCCACACCTCTATCTCTATAAACATGGAAAAATCAACACCGCTATCTCTATGAACATGGAAATATCTACAACGCCATCTCTATAAACATGGAAATATCTACACCACGATCAGTATAAACATGGAAATATTTCCACTGCTATCTCTATAAACATCGAAATACCTACACCGCCATCTGTATAAACATGGAAATACTTACAAAGTTATCTGTATAAACATGAAAATATCTACACCGACATCTGTATAAACATGGAAATATCTACACAGCCATATGTACATACATTGAAATATCTACACCGCTATCTATATAAACATAGAAATAACTACACCGCTATCTGTATAAACATGGAAATAGCTACACCGCCATATACATATCCATGGCAATATCTGCGCCGCCATCTCTCTAAACATGGAAATATCTACACGGTCATCTGTGTATACATGGAAATATCAACACCGCCATCTGTACAAACATGGAAATATCTGCACCGCTATCTGTATAAACCTGGAAATATCTACACCGCTATCTCTATAAACAAGGAAATATCTACACCGTGATCTGTATAATCATGGAAATATTTACACCGCTATCTGTATAAACATGGAAATATCTACACCGCCATCTGTATAAACATGGAAATTCCTATACAGTCATCAGTGTAAACACGGAAATATCTACACCGCTATGTGTATAAACATGGAAATACCTACACCGCTATCTCTATAAACATGGAAATATCCACACCGCTATCTGTATAAACATGGAAATATCTACACCGCTATCTCTATAAACGTGGAAATATCTGCACCGCAATCTGTATAAACATGGAAATATCTACACCCTGATCTGTATAAACGTGGAAATATCTTCACCGCAATCTGTATAAACATGGAAATATCTACACCGCTATCTGTATAAACATGGTAATATCTACACCACCAACTATATAAACACGGAAATATCTACACCGCTATCTCTATAAACATGGAAATATCCGCACTGCCATCTGTAAAAACATGGAAATACCTATACAGTCATCTGTATAAACATGGAAATATCTACAATGCCATCTGTAGAAAGATGGAAATATCTACACAGCAATCTGTGTAAACATTTAAATATCTACACCAATATCTGGAAAAACATGGAAATATCTACACCGCTATCTGTATAAACATGGAAATATCTACACCGTTATCTGTATAAAGATGGAAATATCTACAGCGCCATCTCTATAAATATTGAAATATCTACCCTGCCATCTGTAAAAACATGGAAATATCTGCACAGTCATCTGAATAAACATGGAAATATCTACACCACCATCTGTATAAACATGAAATTATCTAAACTGTCTTCTCCATAAAGATGGAAGTATCTACTCCGCCATGTGTATAAACACGGAAATATCTAAACCAACATCTGTGTAAACATGGAAATATCTACACCGCTATCTGTATAAACATGGAAATATCTACACCGCCATCTCTATACACATGGAAATATCTACATGGCTTTATCTGTAAACATAGAAATATCTACACCGCCATCTCCAAAAACATGGAAATATCTACACCGCCATCGGCATAAACATAGAAATGTCTACTCTGCCATCTGTATAAACATGGGAATACCTACACAGTTATCTGTATAAACATGGAAACACCTACAACACTACCTGTGTAAACATGGAAATATCTACACTGCTATCTGTGTAAACATGGAAATATCTAAACCGCTATCTCTGTAAACATAGAAATATCTACACCGCCATCTGTATAAACATGGAAATATCTACACAGTCATCTGTATATACATGGAAATATCTACACCAGCATCTCTATAAACATGGAAATATCTGCACTGCCATGTGTATACACATGGAAATATCTACACAGCCATCAGTATAAACTTGGAAACATCTGCACCGCTATCTGAATACACATGGAAATACCTACACCGCTATCTCTATAAACATGGAAAGATATACACTGCTATCTGTTTAAACACGGAAATATCTACACTGCTATCTGCATAAAGATGGAAATACCTACTCTGCCATCTGTATAAACATGGAAATATCCCCGCTGTTATCTCTATAAACATCGAAATATCTACACCGCCATCTGTATAAACATAGAAATACTTACAAAATTATCTGTATAAACATGGAAATATCTACAAAACTATCTGTGTTAACGTGGAAATATCTACACCGCTATCTGTGGAAACATGGAAATATGTACCCCGCCACCTCTATAAACATGAAAATATCTACACTGCCATCTCCATAAACATGGAACTAACTACTCCGCCATCTGTATAAACGTGGAAACATCTACACCGTCATCTCTGTGAATAAGGAAATATCTACAATGCCATCTGTATAAAGATATAAATATCGGCACCGCGAGCTGTATAAACATGGAAATATCTACGTCGCTATCTGTATATACGTGGAAATACCAACACCGCTATCGATATAAACATGGAAATATCTGCAACGCCATCAATATAAACATGGAAATACCTACACCGCTATGTCTATAAACATGGAAATACCTACACCGCTATCTCTATAAACATGGAAATATCTACACCGCTATCTGTATAAACATGGAAATATCTACACCGTGATCTGTATAAACATGGAAATATCTAAACCGCGATCTGTATAAACATGGAAATATCTTCACCACGATCTGTATTTACATGGAAATATCTACACCGCTATCTGTATAAACATGGTAATATCTACGCCACCATCTATATAAACATGGAAATATCTACACCGCCATCTGTATAAACATGGAAATAGCTACAAAGTCATCTATATAAACATGGAAATATTTACAAAGCCATCTGTATAAACATGGAAATATCTACACAGCCGTCTGTATATACATGGAAATGTCTACACCACTATCTGTATAAACATGGAAATCACTACACCGCTATTTGTATAAACAAGGAGATATCTACACCGTGATCTGTATAAACATGGAAATATTTACACCGCTACCTGTATAAACATGGAAATTTCTACACCGTTATCTGTATAAATATGGAAATATCTACACCGCTATCTCTGTAAACATGGAAATATCTACACCGCCATCTGTATAAACATGGAAATACCAATACAGACATCTGTGTAAACATGGAAATATCTACACCACCATCTGTATAAACATGGAAATATCTACAATGCCATCTGTATACACATGGAAATACCTACACGGCAATCTGTGTATAGACGGAAACATCAACACCGCCATCTGTACAAACTTGGAAATATCTACACTGCTATCTCTATAAACATGGAAATATCTACACTGTGGTCTGTATAAACATGGAAATATCTACACCGGTAACGGTATAAACATGGAAATATCTACACCACGATCTGTATAAACATGGAAACATATACAGAGCTCTCTGTATAAACATTGAAATATCTGCACTGCTATCTCTATAGACATGGAAATATCTACAAAGCCATCTGTATAAACATGGAAATAACTACACAGTCATGTGTAGGAACATGGAACTATCTACACTCCCATCTGTATAAACATGGAAATACCTACACAGTCGTCTGTGTAAACATGGAAATATCTACACCACCATCTGTATAAACATGGAAATATCTACAATGCCATCTGTATACACATGGAAATACCTACATGGCAATCTGTGTATAGATGGAAACATCAACACCGCCATCTGTACAAATATGGAAATATCTACCCTGCAATCTCTATAAACATGGAAATATCTACACTGCGGTCTCTATAAACATGGAAATATCTACACCGGTATCTGTATAAACATGGAAATATCTACACCATGATCTGTATAAACATGGAAATATATACACCGCTATCTGTATAAACATGGAAATATCTGCACTGCTATCTCTATAAACATGGAAATATCTACAAAGACATCTGCATAAACATGGAAATACCTACACAGTCATGTGTAGGAACATTTAAATATCTACACTGCCATCTGTAAAAACATAGAAATATCTACACAGCCCTCTGTATAAATATGGAAATATCTGCATTGGCATCTGTGTAAACATGGAAATATCTGCACCGCTATCTGTATAAACATGGAAATACCTACACCGCTGTCTCTATAAACATGGAAATATGTACACCGCTATGTGTATAAACATGGAAATACCTCCACTGCTCTCTGTATAAATATGGAAATATCTCCACCGTTATCTGTATAAACATGGAAATATCTACAGCACCATCTCTATAAACATTGAAATATCAACACTGCCATCTGTAAAAACATGGAAATATCTACACAGTCATCTGAATAACCATGGAAATATCTAAACCACCATCTGTATAAACATGGAAATACCTACAATACCATCTGAATACACATGGAAATATCTACACAGACATCGGTATAAACATGGAAATATCCACAATGCCATCTGTAGGAACATGGAAATATCTACACCGCTTTACTGTAAATTTGGAAATATCTACACCGCCATCTCTATAAACATGAAAATATCTACACTGCCATCTCCATAAAGATGGAAGTATCTACACCGCCGTGTGTATAAACACGGAAATATCTACACCAAAATCTGTGTAAACATGGAAATATCTACACCTCTATCTGTATAAACATGGAATTACCTACACCGCTGTCTCTATAAACATGGAAATATGTACACCGCTATGTGTATAAACATGGAAATACCTCCACTGCTCTCTGCATAAATATGGAAATATCTCCACCGTTATCTGTATAAACATGGAAATATCTACAGCACCATCTCTATAAACATTGAAATATCTACACTGCCATCTGTAAAAACATGGAAATATCTACACAGTCATCTGAATAACCATGGAAATATCTACACCACCATCTGTATAAACTTGGAAATACATACAATACCATCTGAATACACATGGAAATATCTACACAGACATCTGTATAAATATGGAAATATCTACACAGCCAGCTGTATAAACATGGAAATATCTACACTGCCATCTGTAGAAACATGGAAATATCTACACCACTATCTCTGTAAATATGGAAATATCTACACCGCCATCTCTATAAACATGAAAATATGTACACTGCCGTCTCCATAAAGATGGAAGTATCTACTCCGCCGTGTGTATAAACACGGAAATATCTACACCAACATCTGTGTAAACATGGAAATATCTACACCGCTATCTGTATAAACATGGAAATCTCTACACGGCCATCTGTGTATAGATGGAAATACCAACACCGACATCTGCACAAACATGGAAATATCTACACCGCTATCTCTATAAACATGGAAATGTCTGCACTGCCATCTGTAAAAACATGGAAATACCTACACAGTCATCTGTATAAACTTGGAAATATATACAATGCCATCTGTATACACATGGAAATATCTACACAGCCATCTGTATAAACATGTAAATATCTACACTGCTGTCTCTATAAACATGGAAATATCTACACCGCCATCTCTATAAACATGAAAATATCTACACTGCCATCTCCATAAACATGGAACTAACTACTCCGCCATCTGTATAAACATGGAAACATCTACACCGCCATCTGTGTGAATAAGGAAATATCTACAATGCCATCTGTATAAAGATATAAATATCTGCACCGCGAGCTGCATAAACATGGAAATATGTACATCGCTATCTGCATAAACGTGGAAATACCAACACCACTATCGGTATAAACATGGAAATATCTACAACGCCATCTATATCAACATGGAAATATCTACACCGCTATGTCTATAAACATGGAAATACCTACACCGCTATCTCTATAAAGATGGAAATATCTACACCGCTATATGTATAAACATGGAAATATCTACACCGCTATCTGTATAAACATGGAAACATCAACACCGCGATCTGTATAAACATGGAAACATCGACACCGCGATCTGAATAAACATGGTAATATCTACACCAGCATCTATATAAACATGGAAATATCTACACCGCCATCTGTATAAACATGGAAATATCTACAATGCCATCTGTAGAAAGATGGAAATATCTACACCGCAATGTGTGTAAACATGGAAATATCTACACCGATATCTGTAAAAGCATGGAAATATCTACACCACTATCTGTATAAACATGGAAATATCTACACCGCGATCTGTATAAACATGGAAATATCTGCACCACGATCTGTATAAATATGGAAATATCTACACCGCTATCTGTATAAAC
Source organism: Pan troglodytes (assembly GCF_028858775.2). Taxonomy (NCBI): domain Eukaryota; kingdom Metazoa; phylum Chordata; class Mammalia; order Primates; family Hominidae; genus Pan; species Pan troglodytes. The sequence goes on from NC_086015.1 coordinate 3,261,277, forward strand.
ATGGAAATATATACACAGCTATCTCTATAAACATGGAAATATATACACCGCCATCTGTATAAACATGGAAATAACTACAAAGTCATCTGTATAAACATGGAAATATCTACAAAGCCTTGTGTATAAACATGGAAATATCTACACAGCCATATGTATATACATAGAAATATCTACACCGCTATCTGTATAAACATGGAAATTACTACACCGCTATTTGTATAAACAAGCAAATATCTACACCGTGATCTGTATAAACATGGAAATATCTACACTGCCATCTCTATAAACATGGAAATATCTACACCCCTATCTGTAAAAACATGGAAATATCCACACCGCTATCTCCATAAACATGGAAAAATCAACACCGGTGTCTCTATGAACATGGAAATATCTACACCGCCATCTCTGTAAACATGGAAATATCTACACTACGATCAGTATAAACATGGAAATATCTACACCGCTATCTGTATAAACATGGAAATACCCACAAAGTCATCTGTATAAACATGGAAATATCTACACAGCCATCTGTATATACATGGAAATATCTACACCGGTATGTGTATAAACATGGAAATAACTACACCGCTATTTGTATAAACAAGGAAATATCTACACCGTGATCTGTATAAACATGGAAATATCTTCACCGCCATCTCTATAAACATGGAAATATCTACACCCCTATCTGTATAAACATGGAAATATCCGCACCGCTATCTCTATAAACATGGAAAAATCATCACCGCTATCTCTATGAACATGGAAATATCTACACCGCCATCTCTATAAACATGGAATTACCTACACCGCTATGTCTATAAACATGGAAATATCTACACCGCTATCTGTATAAACATGGAAATATCTACACCGCGATCTGTATAAACATGGAAATATCTACACTGCTATCTGTATAAACATGGAAATATCTACAGAGCTTTCTCCGTAAACATGGAAATATCTACACCGCCATCAGTATAAACATGGAAATAACTGCAATGTCATCTGTATAAACATGGAAATATCTACACAGCCATCTGTATATACATGGAAATATCTACACCGCCATCTGTATAAACATGGAAATATCCACACCTCTATCTCTATAAACATGGAAAAATCAACACCGCTATGTCTATGAACATGGAAATATCTACACCGCCATCTCTATAAACATGGAAACATCTACACCACGATCAGTATAAACATGGAGATATCTCCACTGCTATCTCTATAAACATCGAAATACCTACACCGCCATCTGTATAAACATGGAAATACTTACAAAGTTATCTGTATAAACATGAAAATATCTACACCGACATCTGTATAAACGTGGAAATATCTACACAGCCATGTGTACTTACATTGAAATATCTACACCGCTATCTATATAAACATGGAAATAACTACACCGCTATCTGTATAAACATGGAAATATCTACACCGCCATATACATATCCATGGAAATATTTGTGCCGCCATCTGTCTAAACATGGAAATATATACACGGTCATCTGTGTATACATGGAAATATCAACACCGCCATCTGTACAAACATGGAAATATCTGCACCGCTATCTGTATAAACCTGGAAATATCTACACAGCTATCTGTATAAACGTGGGAATATCTACACCGCTATCCCTATAAACGTGTAAACATTTACACGGCTATCTGTATAAACATGGAAATATTTACACCGCTATCTCTAAAAACACGGAAATATCTACACCGCTATGTCTATAAACATGAAAATATTTACACCGCTATCTGTATAATCATGGAAATATTTACACCGCTATCTGTAAAAACTTGGAAATATTTACACCGCTATGTCTATTAACATGTAAATATCTACACCGCTATCTCCATAAACATGGAAATATCTACACTGTTGTTTGTATGAACATGAAAATATCTACACCGCTATCTCTATAAACATAGAAATATCTACAATGCTGTCTGTATAAACATGGAAATATCTACACAGCTATCTGTATAAACATGGAAATATCTACAGCGCTGTCTCTAAAAACATGCAAATATCTACACCACTGTCTCTATAAACATGCAAATATCTACACCGCTGTCTCCATAAACTTGGAATTATCTACACGGCTATCTCTGTAAACGTGGAAATATCTACAACACTGTCTCTATAAACATGGAAATATCTACACCGCTATCTCTATAAACGTGGAAATATCTACAATGGTGTCTCTGTAAACATGGAAATATCTACACCGTTATCTCTATGAATTTGGAAATATCCACACCACTATCTTTATAAATTTGGAAATATCTACACCGCTATCAGTATAAACGTGGAAATATCTACACCGTTATCTTTATAAACATGGAAATATCTACACCGCAATCTCTATAAACGTGGAAATATCAACACCGCTATCTGTATAAACGTGAAAATAACTACACCGCTATCTCTGTAAATTTGGAAATATCTACACCACTTTCTGTATAAACGTGAAAATATCTACACCGCTATCTCTGTAAATGTGTAAACATTTAAACGCTATCTGAATAAACATGGAAATATTTATACCACTATCTCTATAAACATGCAAATATTTACAACGCTATCTGTATAAACATGGTAATATGTACACCGCTATCTTTATAAACATGGAAATATCTACACTGCCATCTGTATAAAGATGGAAATATCTACACCGCGAGCTGTATAAATATGGAAATATCTACACCGCTATCTTTATAAACATGGAAATACCAACACCGCTATCTGTATAAACATGGAAATATCTGCACTGCCATCTGAAAAAACATGGAAATATATACACAGTCATCTGTATAAACAAGGAAATATCTACACATCCATCAGTATAAACATGGAAATAACTACACTGCCATCTGTATACACATGGAAATATCTACACAGCCATCAGTATAAACATGGAAATATCTACACCGCAATCTCTGTAAACTTGGAAATATGTACACCGCTATGTGTATAAATATGGAAATATCTACACCGCTATCCATATAAACATGGAAATATCTACACGGCTATCTGTACAAACCCGGAAATATGGACAATGCTATCTGTATAAACATGAAAATATCAACACCGCCATCTGTATAAACATGGAAATATCTCCGCTATCTGTATAAACATGGAAATTTCTCCGCTGCTATCTGTATAAACATGGAAATATATACACCACTATCTGTATAAATATGGAAATATCTACACCGCTTTGTGTATAAACATGGAAATAACTACACTGATATCTGTATAAGCATGGAAATATCTACATCGCTATCTGTATAAACATAGAAATATCTACAACGCTATCTGTATAAATACGGAAATATCTACAACGCTATCTGTGTAAACATGGAAATATCTACAACGCTATCTGTATAAATATGGAAATATCTACAACGCTATCTGTGTAAACATGGAAATATCTACACAGCTATCTGTGTAAACATGGAAATATCTACACCGCTATCTGTGTAAAAATGGGAACATCTACACCGCAAACTGTGCAAAGATGGAAATATCTACACTGCTATCTGTATAAACACGGAAATTTATACACCGCTATGTGAATAAACGTGGAAATATCTACACCGCTATCTGTATATACATGGAATTATCTACACCGCTATCTTTGTAAACGTGGAAATATCTACACCACTTTCTATATAAACGTGGAAATATCTATACCGCTATCTCTGTAAATGTGTAAACATTTAAACCGCTATCTGTATAAACATGGAAATATTTACTCCGCTATCTCAATAATCATGGAAATATTTACAACGCTATTTGTACAAACATGGAAATATGTACACCGCTATCTCTATAAACATGGAAATATCTACAGCTCTATCTTCATAAACAGGGAAATACCTACACCCGCATCTGTATAAGCATGGAAATAACTACACTGCCATCTGAATAAACATGGATATATCTACACCACTATCAATGCAAATATGGAAATATCCACACTGCTATCTCTATAAACTTGGAAATACCTACACCGCTATCTGTGTAAACATGGAAACATCAACAACGTTATCTGTATAAACATGGAAATACCTACACCGATATCTGTATAAATATGGAAATATCTACACCGCTATCTCTATAAACATGGGAAAGTCTACACCACTATCTGCCTAAACATGGAAATATCTACACGGCTATTTCTCTAAACATGTAAATATCTCCACCGCTATCTGTATAAACATGGAAACATCTACACCGCTATATGTATAAACATGGAGATATCTACACCGCTCTCTGCGTAAACATGCAAATATCTACAACGCTATCTGTGTAAACATGGGAATATCTACACCGCTATCTGTGTAAACATGGAAATATCTTCACCGCTATCTGTGTAAAGATGGAAATATCTACACCGCAATCTGTGCAAAAATGGAAATATCTGCAACTCTACATGTTTCAAGATGGAAAAATCTACACCGGGATCTGTGCAAAGATGGAAATAACTACACCGCTATTTGTGTAAACATGGTAATATCTACACCACAATCTGCGGAAAAATGCAATTATCTACACCGCTATCTCCATAAACATGGAAATATCGGCACCGCTATCTCTATAAACATGGAAATATCTACAACGCTATCTCTATAAACATGGAAATAACTACACCGCCTTCTGTATAAACATGGAAATATCTACACAGTCATCTGTATATACATGGAAATATCTACACCACCATCTCTATAAAGATGGAAATATCTACACTGTCATAAGTATAAACATCGAAATATCTACACAGACATCAGTATTAACATGGAAACATCTGCACCACTATCTCTCTACATATGGAAATACCTATACCGCAATCTCTATAAACGTGGAGATAACTACACCGCAATCTCTATAAACATAGAAATATCTACACCGCCATCTCTATAAACATGAATATATCTACACCGCCATCTCCATAAACATGGAGCAATCTACACCGCCATCTGTATAAACATGGAAATATCTACACTGGCAACTGTAAAGAGATGGAAATATCTACACCGCGAGCTTTATAAACATGGAAATACCTACACCGCTATCTGTATAAATTATGGAAATATCTACACCACTATCTTTATAAACATGGAAATAACTACACTGCCATCTCTATAAACATGGAATTATCTGCACCGGTATCTATATAACATAGAAATATCTACACCGCCATCTCTATAAACATGGAAATATCTAAACCGCCATCTGCATTAATATGGAAATATCTACACCGCCATCTGTATAAACATGGAAATAGCTACAACGCCATCTGTATAAACATAGAAATATCTACACTGCCATCTGTAGAAAGATGGAAATCTCTACACCACGATCTGTATAAACATGGAAATATCTATGCCTCTACCTGTATACACATGGAGATATCTACACCGCTATCTTTATAAATATGGAAATATCCACACCGCTATCTGTATAAACATGGAAATATAAACAACACTATCTGTGTAATCATAGAAACATCTACACATCTATCTGTGTAAACATGGAAATATATACACCGCTATCTGTTTAAAGATGGAAATAATTACACGGCAATCTCTGCAAATATGGAAATATCTACACCGCTATCTCTGTAAACATGGAAATATCTACACCGCTATCTGTATAAACATGGAAATATCTACACCACTATCTGTATAAACATGGATATACCTACACCACGATCTGTATAAACATGGAAATATTTACACCGCTATCTGTATAAACATGGAAATATCTACATGGATATCCCTATAAACATGGAAATATCTACACTGCCATCTGTACACACATGGAAATATCTACACAGCCATCTGTATAAACATGGAAATATCTACACCGCTATCTCTATAAACATGGAAATATCTACACCGCTATCTGTATAAACATGGAAATATATACAATGCTATCTGTGTAAACATGGAAATATCTACACAGCTATCTGTGTAAACTTGGAAATATCTACACAGCTATCTGCGTAAATATGGAAATGTCTACACAGCAATCTGTGCAAAGATGGAAATATCTACACCGATATCTCTGTAAACAGTGAAATATCTACACCGCTACCTGTATAAACATGGAAATATCTACACCGCTGTCTGTATAAACAAGGAAATATCTACACCGCCATCTGTAGAAACATGGAAATATCTACACCGAAATTTGTATAAACATGGAAATACCTTCACCACTATCTGTATAAATATGGGAATATCTACACCGCTATCTCTATAAAATTGGAAATACCTACACCGCTTTCTCTATAAACATGAAAATATCTACATTGCTATCTCTATATACATGGAAATATCTACTCCCCCATCTCTATAAACATGAAAATATCTGCACCGCCATCTTCAGAAACATGGATGTATCTACACGGCTATCTGTATAAACATGGAAATATCTACACCACTATCTGTATAAACATGGAAATATCTTCACTGCCATCTGTATAAACATGGAAATATCTACACCGCCATCTGTATAAAGATGGAAATATCTACACCGCAATCTGTATAAATATGGAAATAACTACACCACTATCTCTATAGACAAGGAAATATCTACACCGCTATCTGTATAAACATGGAAATATCAACACTGCCATCTGTATAAAGATGGAAATATCTACACCTCTATCTGTGCAATGATGGAAATATCTACACCGCAATCTGTGCAAAGATGGAAATATCTACAACGCTATCTGTGTAAACCACGTAATATCTACATCGCTATCTCTATAAACATGGAAATATCTACCCCATCATCAGTATAAACATGGAAATATCTCCACCGCTATCTGTATAAATATGGACATATCTACACCGCCATCTGAATAAACATGGAAATATCTACACCGCTATCAGTATAAATATGGAAATATATACACCGCTATCTGTATAAACATGGAAATATCTACACTGCAATGTGTGCAAAGATGGAAATATCTACACCGCTATCTATATAAACATGGAAATATCTACACCGCTATCTCTATAAACATGGAAATACCTACACCGCCATCTGTAAACATGGAAATATCTTCACAGTCCCCTGTATATACATGGAAATATACTCACCACCATCTCTATACACATGGAAATACCTACATCGCAATCTCTATAAACATGGAAATATCTACACTGACATCCCTATAAACATGAAAATACCTACACCACCATCTCCATAAACATGGAACTATCTACAACGCCATCTGTGTAAACATGGAAATATCTACACCGTTATCTGTATAGACATGGAAATACCTACACTGCCATCTGTATAACGATGAAAATATCTTCACTGCGAGCTGTATAACCATGGAAATCTCTGCACCCCTATCTGTATAAACAGGGAAATACCAACACCAAAATTTGTATAAACATGGAAATACCTACACCGCTATCTGTATAAACATGGAAGTATCTACACCACTATCTCTATAAACACGGAAATACCTACACCGCCATCTCTATAAACATTGAATTATCTACACCGCTATCTCTATAAACATAGAAATATCTACACCGCTATCTGCACAAACTTGGAAATATCTATAGCGCCATCTGTATAAACATGGAAATATCTACACCGCCATCCTTATAAACATAGAAATATCTACACTGCTTTATGTAGAAAGATGGAAATATTTACACTGTGATCTGCATAAACATGGAAATATCTACACCTCTACATGTAGAATCATGGAAATATGTTCATCACTATCTGTATAAATATGGGAATACCTACACAGTCATCTGTATAAACATGGAAATATCGACACTGCCATCTGTATAAAGATGGAAATAGCTACACCGCGAACTGTATAAACATGGAAATATCTACACTGCTATCTGTATAAACCTGGAAATACCAACACCGTTATCTGTATAAACATGGAAATATCTACAGCGCTATCTCTATAAACATGAAAATACTTACACCACCATCTCTATAAACATGGAGATATTTACACCGCTATCTCTATAAACATAGAAATAACTACACCACAATCTCTATAAACATGGAAATATCTACACCGCCATCTGCATAAACATGGAAATATCTACACAGACATCTGTATAAACATGGAAATATCTACACTGCCATCTGTATAAACTTGGAAATATCTACACTGACATCTGTAGAAAGATGGAAAGGTCTACAAAGCGTTCTGTATAAACATGGGAATTTCTACACCGCTACTTGTATAAACATGGAAATATCTACACTGCTATCTGTATCAACATGGAAATAACTACACCGCAACCTGTATAAACATGGAAATATCCACAATGCTATCTCTGTAAACATGGAAATATCTTCACAGCTATCTGTGTAAACTTGGAAATATCTACACCGCTATCTGTGTAAGTTTGGCAATACCTACACCGCAATCTGTGCAAAGATGGAAATACCTACACCGCTATCTCCATAAACATGGAAATATCTACACCGATATCTGTATGAACATGGAAATATCTACACTGCCATCTGTATAAACATGGAAATACCTACACCGATTTCTCTATAAACATGAAAATATCTACACTGTTATCTCTATATACATGGAAATATCTACACCTCCATCTCTATAAGCATGAAAATATCTACACCGCCATCTTCAGAAACATGGATGTATCTACACCGCCATCTGTATAAACATGGCAAAATGTACACCACTATCTGTATAAATACGGAAATATCTTCAATGCCATCTGTATAAACATGGAAATATCTACACCGCCATCTGTATAATCATGGAAATATCTACACCGCCATCTGCATACACATGAAAATATCTACAAAGACATCTGTATAAACATGGAAATATCTACACTGCCATCAGTATAAACTTGGAAATATCTACACTGACATCTGTAGAAAGATGGAAATGTCTACAAAGCGATCTGTATAAACATGGGAATTTCTACGCCACTACCAGTATAAACATGGAAATATCTACACCGCTATCTGTATCAACATGGAAATAACTACACCGCAATCTGTATAAACATGTAAATATCTACACAGCTATCTGTGTAAACTTGGAAATATCTACACCGCTATCTGTGTAAATTTGGCAATACTTACACCGCAATCTGTGCAAAGATGGAAATATCTACACCGCTATCTCTGTAAACATGGAAATACCTACACCGCTATCTGTTTAAACATGGAAATATCTACACTGCCATCTGTATAAACATGGAAATATCTACAGCGCCATCTGTATAAACATGGAAATATCTACACTGCCATCTGTACACACATGGAAATATCTACACAACCATCTGTATAAACATGGAAATATCTACACCGCTATCTGTATAAACATGGAAATATCTACACCGCTATCTGTATAAACATGGAAATATATACAATGCTATCTGTGTAAACATGGAAATATCTACACAGCTATCTGTGTAAACTTGGAAATATCTACACAGCTATCTGCGTAAATATGGAAATGTCTACACAGCAATCTGTGCAAAGATGGAAATATCTACACCGCTATCTCTGTAAACAGTGAAATATCTACACCGCTACCTGTATAAACATGGAAATATCTACACCGCTGTCTGTATAAACAAGGAAATATCTACACCGCCATCTGTAGAAACATGGAAATATCTACACCGAAATCTGTATAAACATGGAAATACCTTCACCACTATCTGTATAAATATGGGAATATATACACCGCTATCTCTATAAAATTGGATACACCTACACCGCTTTCTCTATAAACATGAAAATATCTACATTGCTATCTCTATATACATGGAAATATCTACTCCCCCATCTCTATAAACATGAAAATATCTACACCGCCATCTTCAGAAACATGGATGTATCTACACGGCTATCTGTATAAACATGGAAATATCTACACCACTATCTGTATAAACATGGAAATATCTTCACTGCCATCTGTATAAACATGGAAATATCTACACCGCCATTTGTATAAAGATGGAAATATCTACACCGCAATCTGTATAAATATGGAAAAAACTACACCGCTATCTCTATAGACAAGGAAATATCTACACAGCTATCTATATAAACATGGAAATATCAACACTGCCATCTGTATAAAGATGGAAATATCTACACCACGAGCTGTTTAAACATGGAAATATCTACACCGCTATCTGTATAAACATGGAAATACCAACAACGCTATCTGTACAAACATGGAAATATCTACACCGCTATCTCTATAAACATGAAAATACTTGCACCAACATCTCTATAAATATGGAAATATTTACACCGCTATCTCTATAAACTTAGAAATAACTAGACAGCCATCTCTATAAACATGGAAATATCTACACTGCTATCTGCATAAAGATGGAATTATCTACACAGACATCTGTATAAACGTGGAAATATCTACACCGCCATCTCTATAAACATGAAAATATCTACACCGCCATCTTCAGAAACATGGATGTATCTACACCGCCATCTGTATAAATATGGAAATATCTACACCAGTATCTGTATAAACATGGAAATATCTTCACTGCCATCTGTATAAACATGGAAATATCTACACCGCCATCTGTATAAAGATGGAAATATCTACACTGCCATCTGTATAAAGATGGAAATATCTACACCGCAATCTGTATAAATATGGAAATACCTACACCGCTATCTCTATAGACATGGAAATATCTACACCGCTATCTGTATAAACATGGAAAAGTCTACACCACTATCTGTATAAACATGAAAATACCTTCACTGCCATCTGTATAAACATGGAAATATCTACACCGCCATCTGTATAAAGATGGAAATATCTACACCGCAATCTGTATAAATATGCAAATATCTACACCGCTATCTCTATAAACATGGAAATATCTACACCGCCATCTGTATAAACATGGAAATATCTGCACCACGATCTGTTTAAACATGGAAATATCTACACCACGATCTGTATAAACATGGAAATATCTATACTGCTATCTGTATAAACATGGAAATATCTACACAGCTATCTCTACAAACATGGAAATATCTACACCGCCATCTGTATAAACATGGAAATACCTACAAAGTCATCTGTATAAACATGGAAATATCTACACAGCCATCTGTATAAACATGGAAATATATAGACCGCTATCTGTATAAACATGGAAATATCTGCACCGCTATCTCTATAGACATGGAAATAGCTACAAAGCCATCTGTATAAACATGGAAATACCTACACAGTCATGTGTAGGAACATGGAAATATCTACACTGCCATCTGTATAAACATAGAAATACCTACACAGCCCTCTGTGTAAATATGGAGTTATCTGCATACGCATCTGTATAAACATGGAAATATCTGCACCGCTCTCTGTAAAAACATGGAAATACTTACACCGCTGTCTGTATAAACATGGAAATATGTACACCTCTATGTGTATAAACATTGAAATATCTCCACTGCTGTCTGTATAAACATAGAAATATCTCCACCGTTATCTGTATAAACATGGAAATATCTACAGCGCCATCTCTATAAACATTGAAATATCTACATTGCCATCTGTAAAAACATGGAAATATCTACAAAGTGTTCTGAATAAACATGGAAATATCTACACCACCATCTTTATAAACATGGAAATATCTACAATACCATCTGTATACACATGGAAATATCTACACAGACATCTGTATAAATACGGAAATATCTACACGGCCATCTGTATAAACATGGAATTATCTACACTGCCATCTGTAGAAAGATGGAAATATCTACACCGCTATTTCTATAAATATGGAAATATCTACACCGCCATCTCTATAAACATGGAAATATCTACAGCGTGATCTGTAGAAACATGGAAATATTTACACCGCTATCTGTATAAACATGGAAACTTCTACACCGTTATCTGTATAAACATGTAAATATCTGCACTGCTATCTCTATATACATGGAAATATCTACACCGCCATCTCTATAAACATGAAAATATCTACACTGCTATCTCCATAAACATGGAACTAACTACTCTGCCATCTGTATAAACATGGAAACATCTACACCGCCATCAGTGTGAATAAGGAAATATCTACAATGCCATCTGTATAAAGATATAAATATCTGCACCGCGAGCTGTATAAACATGGAAATATCTACATCGCTATCTCTATGAACGTGGAAATACCAACACCGCTATCGGTATAAACATGGAAATATCTACAACGCCATCTATATAAACATGGAAATATCTATACCGCAATGTCTATAAACATGGAAATACCAACACCGCTATCTCTATAAACATGGAAATATCTACACCGCTATCTGTATAAACATGGAAATATCTACACCGCTATCTGTATAAACATGGAAATATCTACACCGCGATCTGTATAAACATGGAAATATCTACACCGCGATCTGTATAAACATGGAAATATCTACACCGCTATCTGTATAAACATGGTAATATCTACACCGCCATCAATATAAACATGGAAATATCTACACCGCCATCTGTATAAACATGGAAATATCTACAATGCCATGTGTAGAAACACGGAAATACTTACACCGCAATCTGTGTAAACATGGAAATATCTACACCAATATCTGTAAAAACATGGAAATATCTACACCGCTATCTGTATAAACATGGAAATATCTACACCACGATCTGTATAAACATGGAAATATCTACAGCACCATCTCTATACACATTGAAATATCTACACTGCCATCTGTAAAAACATGGAAATATCTACACAGTCTTCTGAATAAACATGGAAATATCTACACCACCATCTTTATAAACATGGAAATACCTACAATACCATCTGTATACACATGGAAATATCTACACAGACACCTGTATAAATACGGAAATATCTACACGGCCATGTGTATAAACATGGAATTATCTACACTGCCATCTGTAGAAAGATGGACATATCTACACCGCTATCTCTATAAATATGGAAATATCTACACCGCCATCTCTATAAACATGAAAATATCTACACTGCCATCTCCATAAAGATGGAAGTATCTACTCCGCTATGTGTATAAACACGGAAATATCTACACCACCATCTGTGTAAACATGGAAATATCTACACTACTATCTGTATAAATATGAAAATATCTACACCGCCATCTGCATGTCCATGGAAATATCTATGCCACCATCTGTATAAACATGGAAATATCTACATGGCCATCAGTGTATAAATGGAAATATCAACACCGCCATCTGTACAAACATGGAAATATCTGCACCGCTATCTCTATAAACATGGAAATATCTGCACTGCCATCTGTAAAAACATGGAAATAGCTATACAGTCATCTGTATAAACATGGAAATATCTACAATGCCATCTGTATACTCATGGAAATATCTACACAGCCATCTGTATATACATGGAAATATCTACACCACGATCTGTATAAACATGGAAATATCTACACCGCTATTTGTATATACAAGGAAATATCTACACCGTGATCTGTATAAACATGGAAATATCTACACCGCCATCTCTATAAACATGGAAATATCTACAACCCTATCTGTATAAACATGGAAATATCCACACTGCTATCTCGATAAACAAGGAAAAATCAACACCGCTATCTCTATGAACATGGAAATATCTACACATCCATCTCTATAAACATGGAAATATCTACACCACGATCAGTATAAACATGAAAGTATCTACACCGCTATCTTTATAAACATGGAAATATCTCCACTGCTATCTCTATAAACATCGAAATATCTACACCGCCATCTGTATAAACATGGAAATACTTACAAAGTTATCAGTATAAACATGGAAATATCTACACTGCCATCTTTATAAACATGGAAATATCTACACAGCTATGTGTACATACATGGAAATATCTACACCGCTATCTATATAAACATGGAAATAACTACACCGCTATCTGTATAAACATGGAAATATCTACACCGCCATCTACATATCCATGGAAATATCTGCGCCGCCATCTGTATAAACATGGAAATATCTACACGGTCATCTGTGTATAGATGGAAATATCAACACCGCCATCTGTACAAACATGGGAATATCTGCACCGCTATCTGAATAAACATGGAAATATCTAAACCGCTATCTGTATAAACATTGAAATATCTACACCGCTATCTCTATAAACATGGAAATATCTACAGCGTGATCTGTAGAAACATCGAAATACTTACACCGCTGTCTGTATAAACATGGAAACTTCTACACCGTTATCTGTATAAACATGTAAGTATCTACACTGTTATCTCTATAAACATGGAAATATCTACACCGCCATCTCTATAAACATGAAAATATCTACACTGCTATCTCCATAAACATGAAACTAACTACTCTGCCATCTGTATAAACATGGAAACATCTACACCGCCATCAGTGTGAATAAGGAAATATCTACAATGCCATCTGTATAAAGATATAAATATCTGCACCGCGAGCTGTATAAACATGGAAATATCTACATCGCTATCTGTATGAACGTGGAAATACCAACACCGCTATCGCTATAAATATGGAAATATCTACACGGCCATCTGTATAAACATGGAATTATCTACACTGCCATCTGTAGAAAGATGGAAATATCTACACCGCTATCTCTATAAATATGGAAATATCTACACCGCCATCTGTATAAACATGAAAATATCTACACTGCCATCTCCATAAAGATGGAATAACTACTCTGCCATGTGTATAAACACGGAAATATCTACACCACCATCTGTGTAAACATGGAAATATCTACACCACTATCTGTATAAACATAGAAATATCTACACCGCAATCTGCATGTCCATGGAAATATCTATGCCACCATCTGTATAAACATGGAAATATCTACACGCCCGTCAGTGTATAGATGGAAATATCAACACCGCCATCTGTACAAACATGGAAATATCTGCAACGCTATCTCTATAAACATGGAAATATCTGTACTGCCATCTGTAAAAACATGGAAATACCTATACAGTCATCTGTATAAACATGGAAATATCTACAATGCCATCTGTATACACATGGAAATATCTACACAGCCATCTGTATATACATGGAAATATCTACACCGTTATCTGTATAAACATGGAAATATCTACACCGCTATTTGTATATACAAGGAAATATCTACACCGTGATCTGTATAAACATGGAAATATCTACACCGCCATCTCTATAAACATGGAAATATCTACACCCCTATCTGTATAAACATGGAAATATCCACACCGCTATCTCTATAAACATGGAAAAATCAACACCGCTATCTCTATGAACATGGAAATATCTACACCTCCATCTCTATAAACATGGAAATATCTACACCACGATCAGTATAAACATGAAAATATCTACACCGCTATCTGTATAAACATGGAAATGTCTCAACTGCTATCTCTATAAACATCGAAATATCTACACCGCCATCTGTATGAACATGGAAATACAATGTTATCTGTATAAACATGGAAATATCTACAGCGCAATCTTTATAAACATGGAAATATCTACACAGCCATGTGTACGTACATGGAAATATCTACACCGCTATCTATATAAACATGGAAATAACTACACCGCTATCTGTATAAACATGGAAATATCTACACCGCCATCTACATATTCATGGAAATATCTGCGCCGCCATCTGCATAAACATGGAAATATCTACATGGTCATCTGTGTATAGATGGAAATATCAACACCGCCATCTGTACAAACATGGAAATATCTGCACCGCAATCTGTATAAACATGGAAATATCTACACCGCTATATGTATAAACATGGAAATATCTACACCGCTATCTCTATAAACATGGAAATATCTGCACCGTGATCTGTAGAAACATGGAAATATTTACACCGCTATCTGTATAAACATGGAAACAACTACACCGTTATCAGTATAAATATGGAAATATCTACACCGCTATCCCTATAAACTTGGAAATATCTACATCGCCATCTGTATAAACGTGGAAATATCTACACCAGTATCTCTATAAACATGGAAATATCTACACCGCGGTCTGTATAAACATGGAAATATATTCACCGCTATCTGTATAAACATGGAAATATCTGCACCGCTATCTCTATAAACATGGAAATATCTACAAAGCCATCTGTATAAACATGGAAATATCTACACAGTCATGTGTAGGAACATGGAAATATCTACACTGCCATCTGCATAAACATATAAATATCTACACAGCCCTCTGTATAAATATGGAAATATATGCATTGGCATCTGTATAAACATGGAAATATCTGCACCGCTATCTGTATAAACATGGAAATACCTACACCGCTGTCTCTATAAACATGGAAATATGTACACTGCTATGTGTATAAACATGGAAATATCTCCACTGCTCTCTGTATAAACACGGAAATATCTCCAACGTTATCAGTATAAACATGGAAATCGATACAGTGCCATCTCTATAGACATTGAAATATCTACACTGCCATCTGTAAAAACATAGAAATATGTACACAGTCATCTGAATAAACATGGAAATATCTACACCACCATCTGTATAAACATGGAAATACCTACAATACCATCTGTATACACATGGAAATATCTACACAGACATCTGTATTAATATGGAAATATCTACACGGCCATCTGTATAAACATGGAACTAAATACACTGCCATCTGTAGAAAGATGGAAATATCTACACCGCTATCTCTATAAATATGGAAATATCTACACCGCCATCTCTATAAACATGAAAATATCTACACTGCCATCTCCATAAAGATGGAAGTATCTACTCCGCCATGTGTATAAACACGGAAATTTCTACACCACCATCTGTGTAAACATGGAAATATCTACACCACTATCTGTATAAACATGGAAATATCTACACCGCCATCTGCATGTCCATGGAAATATCTATGCCACCATCTGTATAAACATGGAAATATCTACACGGCCATCAGTGTATAGATAGAAATATCAACAACGCCATCTGTACAAACATGGAAATATCTGCACCGCTATCTCTATAAACATGGAAATATATGCACTGCCATCTGTAAAAACATGGAAATACCTATACAGTCATCTGTATAAACATGGAAATATCTACAATGCCATCTTTATACACATGGAAATATCTACACAGCCATCTGTATATACATGGAAATATCTACACCGCTATCTGTATAAACATGGAAATATCTACACCACTATTTGTATATACAAGGAAATATCTACACCGTGACCTGTATAAACATGGAAATGTCAACACCGCCATCTCTATAAACATGGAAATATCAACACCCCTATCTGTATAAACATGGAAATATCCACACGGCTATTTCTATAAACATGGAAAAATCAACACCGCTATCTCTATGAACTTGGAAATATCTACACCTCCATCTCTATAAACATGGAAATATCTACACCGCCATCTGTATAAACATGGAAATATCTACAGCGCTACTTGTATAAACCTGGAAATATCTACAAGCTATCTGTATAAACATGGAAATATCTACACCGCGATCTGTATAAACATGGAAATATCTACACCGCGATCTGTATAAACATGGAAATATCTAAACCATGATCTGTATAAACATGGAAATATCTACACCGCTATCTGTATAAACATGGAAATATCTACACAGCTATCTCTATAAACATGTAAATATCTACACCGCCATCTGTATAAACATGGAAATACCTAAAAAGTCATCTGTATAAACATGGAAATATCTACACAGCAATCTGTATAAACATTTAAATAACTACACCGCTATTTGTATAAACAAGGAAATATCTACACCGTCATCTGTTTAAACATGGAAATATATACACTGACATCTCTTTATACATGGAAATATCTACACCGCTATCTGTATAAACAAGCTAATAACTACACCGCTATGTGTATAAATGTGGAAATATTTGCACCGCTATCCTTATAAACATGGTAATATCAACACCGCGATCTGTATAAACGTGGAAATATCTACACCATGATCTTTATAAACATGGAAACATCTACACCGTGATCTGTAAAAACATGGAAATATCTACACCGCCATCTCTATAAACATGGAAATATCTACACCCCTATCTGTATAAACATGGAAATATCCACACCGCTATCTCTATAAACATGGAAAAATCAACACTGTTATCTCTATGAACATGGAAATATCTACACCGCGATCTCTATAAACATGGAAATATCTACACCGCGATCAGTATAAACATGGAAATATCTACACCGCTATCTGTATAAACAAGGAAGTATCTCCAATGCTATCTCTATAAACATGGAAATATTTACACCGCCATCTGTATAAACATGGAAATATCTACACAGCCATGTGTATATATATGGAAATAGCTACACCGCTATCTATATAAACATGGAAATAACTACACCGCTTTCTGTATAAACATGGAAATATCTACACGGTCATCTGTGTATAGATGGAAATATCTACATCGCCATCTGTAGAAACATGGAAATATCTACACCACTATCTGTGTAAAGATGGAAACTTCACAGCTATCTTTATAAACATAGAAATATCTGCACTACTATCTCTATAAACATGGAAATATCTACAACACTATCTGTGTAAACATGGAAATATCTACACCGCTATCTGTGTAAACATGGAAATATGTACACCGCTATCTGTTTAAAGATGGAAATATCTACACGGCAATCTGTGCAAAGACGGAAATATCTACACCGCTATCTCTGTAAACATGGAAATATCTACACTGCTATCTCTATAAACATGAAAATATCTACACTGCTGTCTGTATAAACATGGGAATATCTACACCACGATCTGTATAAACATGGAAATATCTACACCGGTATCTGTATGAACATGGAAATACCAACACTGCTATCTGTATGAACTTGGAAATATCTACACCGCTATCTGTATAAACATGGAAATATCTGCATTGTTATCTCTATAAATTTGGAAATATCTACACAGCCATCTATGTAAACATGCAAATATCTACAGAGTCATCTGTGTAAACATGAAAATATCTACACCACCATCTCTATACACATGGAAATATCTTCACTTCCATCTGCATACACATGGAAATATCAACACAGCTATCTGTATAAACATGGAAATATCTACACCGCTATCTCTATAAACATGGAAATACCAACACCGCTATCTCTATAAACATGGAAATATCTGCACCACAATCTCTACAAACATGGAAATATCTACACTGCCATGTCTATAAACATGAAAACATCTACACCGCCATCTCCAGAAACATGGAACTATCTACACCGACATCTGTATAAACATGGAAATATTGACACCACTATCTGTATAAACATGGAAATATCTACACTGCCATGTGTATAAATAGAGAAATATCTACAACGTGAGCTGTATAAAGATGGAAATATCTACACCGCTATCTGTATAAACATGGAAATACCAACACCGTTATCTGTATAAACATTGAAATATCTATACCGCTATCTGTATAAAGATGGAAATATCTACAACGCTATCTGTGTAAACTTGGAAATATCTTCACAGCTATCTGTGTAAACTTGGAAATATCTACACAGCTATCTCTGCAAAGACGGAAATATGTACACCGCTCTCTCAGTAAACATGGAAATATCTACACCGCTATCTGTATAAACATGGAAATAACTACACTGCTATCTGTATAAACATGGAAATACCAACACCGATATCTGTATAAACATGGAAATATCTACACCGCTATCTGTATAAATACGGAAAAATCTTCACCACTATCTCTATAAACATGGAAATACCTACACCGTCATCTCTATACACATGGAAATATCTACACCGCTATCTCTATAAACATAGAAATATATACACGGCCATCTCTATAAACATGGAAATATCTACACTGCCATCTGCATGATCATGGAAATATCTAAACCGCTATCTGTATAAACATGGAAATATCTAAAACGCTATCTGTATAAACATGGAAATATCTACACAGCTATCTCTGTTAACTTGGAAATATCTACATAGCTATCTGTGTAAATATGGAAATATCTACACCACAATCTGTGGAAAGATGCAAATATCTACACCGGTATCTCTGTAAACATGGAAATATCTGCACCACTATCTGCATGAACATGGAAATGTCTACACCGCCATCTCTATAAATATGGAAATATCTACACCGCGAGCTGTATAAACTTAGAAATATCTACACCGCAATCTGTATAAACGTGGAAGTATCTACACCGCAATCTGTATAAACGTGGAAATATCTACAATGATATCTGTATAAACGTGGAAATATCTACATCGATATCGGTATAAACGTAGAAACATATC
Organism: Pan troglodytes; assembly: GCF_028858775.2. NCBI lineage: Eukaryota > Metazoa > Chordata > Mammalia > Primates > Hominidae > Pan > Pan troglodytes. The sequence goes on from NC_086015.1 coordinate 3,281,787, forward strand.
CACCGCTATCTGTATAAACATGGACATATCTCACTGCTATCTGTATGAACATGGAAATATCTACAACGCTATCTGTATAAACATGGAAATATCTACACTGTTATCTCTATAAACATGGAAATATCTACACCGCCATCTGTATAAACATGCAAACATCTACACAGTCATCTGTATAAAGAAGGAAATATCTACACCACCATATCTATAAACATGGAAATATCTAAATTGCCATCTGTATACACATGGAAATAACTACAAAGCCATCTGTAAAAACGTGGAAGTATCTACACCGCTATCTGTATATACATGGACATACCTACACCGCCATCCCTATAAACATGGAAATATCTACACCCTAATTTCTATAAACATGGAAATATCTACACCGCCATCTCTATAACCATGGAAATATCTACACCGCTATCTGTATAAACATGGAAATATATACAACGCTATCTGTGCAAACATGGAAATATCTACACAGCTATCTTTGTAAACTTGGAAATATCTACACAGCAATCTGTGTAAAGATGGAAATATCTACACCACAATCTGTGGAAAGATGCAAATATCTACAGCGCTATCTCTGTAAACATGGAAATATCTGCACCTCTATCTGCATAAACATGGAAATATCTACACCGCCATCTGTATAAACATGGAAATATCTCCACCACGATCTGTATGAACATGGAAATATCTACACTGCTATCTGTATAAACAGGGAAATACCTACAACGTTATCTGAATAAACATGCAAACACCTAAACCGCTATCTGAATAAACATGGAAATACCTACAGAGTCATCTGTATAAACATTGAAATATCTACACCGCTATCTCTATAAACATTGAAATACCTACACCGCAATTTGTATAAACATGGAAATATCTACTCCGCTATCAGTGTAAACATGGAAATATCTACAACACTATCTGTAAAAACATGGAAATATATACACTGCCATCTGTATAAACATGGAAATAACTACACCGCTATCTGTATAAATATGGAAATATCTACAGCGCTATCTCTATAAACATGGAAATTTCTACATAGCTATCTGTATAAACATGGAGATATCTACGCGGTTATCTATGTAAACATGGAAATATCTAAAGTGACTTCTGTATAAACATGGAAATAACTACAGAGACATCTGTATAAACATGGTAATATCTACACCACCGTCTGTATAAACATGGAAATATCTACACTGCCACCTGTATAAACATGGAAATATCTACAAAGCCATCTATATAAAAATGGAAATATCTACACCGCCATGTGTATAAACATGGAAATATCTACACCGCCATCTGTAAAAACATGGAAATATCTAAACGGTCATCTGTATAAACATGGAAATATGCACACTGCCATCTGTATACGCATGGAAATATACACAGCACTATCTGTATAAACATGGGAAAATCTACATCACTATCTGTATAAACATGGAAATATCTCCACCGCTATCCGTAGGAACATGGAAATATCTACACCGCCATCTGTATAAACATGGAAATATCTACACCGCCATCTCTATAAATATAGAAATATCTACACCGCTACCTGTATAAACATGGAAATAGCTACAACACTATCTGTGTAAACATGAGAATAGCTTCACACTTATCTGTGTAAACATGGAAATATGTACACCGCTATCTGTGTAAAGATGGAAATATCTTCTCCGCAATATGTGCAAATATGGAAATATCTACACCGCTATCTCTGTAAACATGGGAATATCTATACCGCTATCTGTATATACATGGAAATATCTACACTGCTGTCTGTATAAACATGGAAATACCTACATCGCTATGTGTATAAACATGGAATTATCTACACCGCTATCTCTATCAACATAGAAATATCTAAAATGACATCTGTATAAACATGGAAATATCTACACCGCCATCAGCATAAACATGGAAATAACTACACCGCCATCTGTATCAAAATGGAAATATCTACACCGCCATCTCTATAAACATAGAAACATCTACACTGTCATCTGTAGAAAGATGGAAATATCTGCACCGAGATCTTCATAAACATGGAAATATCCACACCTCTACCTGTATAAACATGGAAATATCTTCACCACTATCTGTATAAACATGGAAATATCAACACTGCCATCTGTATAAACACGGAAACATCTACCCTGCCATCTCTAAACACATGGAAATAGCTACACCGCTATCTGTATAAGCATGGAAGTATCTACACCGCTATCTTTATAAACATGGAAATACCTACACCGCTATCTGTATAAACATGGAAATATCTACAACAATATCTGTGTAAACATTTAAATATCTACACAGCTCTCTGTGTCAACATGGAAATATGTACACCGCTATCTGTGAAAGATGAAAACATGTACACAGCAATCTGTGCAAATATCAAAATATCTACACCGCTATATCTGTAAACATGGAAATATCTACACCGTTATGTGTATAATCATGGAAATATCTACACCGCTATCTGTATAAACATGGAAATATCTACACCACGATCTCTATAAACATGGAAATGTCTACACCGCTCTCTACATATACATGGAAATATCTACACCGCTATCTGTATAAACTTGGAAATATCTACTCTGCTATCTCAATAAATATTGAAATACCTACAACGCTGTCTCTATAAACATGGAAATGCCTACACCGCTATCTTTATAAACATGGAAATACCTGCACAGTAATCTATATAAACATGGAAACATCTACACCACTATCTGTATAAACATGGAAATATCTACACTGCCATCTGTATAAACAAGGAAATATCTACACCGCTATCTGTACAAACATGGGAAAATCTACACACCTATCTCTATAAACATGGAAATATCTACAGTGCTGTCTGTATAAACATAGAAATAGCGATACCGTATCGGTATAAACATGGAAATATGAACACAGCCATGTGTAAAAACATGAAAATATCTACACAGTCATCTGTTTAAACCTGGAAATATCTACACTGCAATCTGTATACACAAGGAAATATCTACACTGCCATCTGTATAAACATGGAAATGTCTACACCGCTATCTCTATAAACATCGAAATAACTGCACCGCAATCTGTATAAACATGGAAATATCTACACAGCTATCTGTATAAACATGGAAATATCTACACTGCCGTCTGTATAAAGATTGAAATATCTACACCGTGAGCTGTATAAACATGGAAATACCAACACCGATATCTGTATAAACATGGACATATATACACTGCTATCTGTATAAACATGGAAATATCTACACTGCTATGTGGATAATCAAGGAAATCACTACTCCACCGTCTGTATAAACATGGAAATATCTACACTGCCATCTCTATAAACATGGAATTATCTACACCGCCATCTGTATAAACATGGTATTATTTACTCAGCCATCTCTATAAGTATGGAAACAGCCACACCACCATCTATATAAACATGGAAATATATATACTACCATCTGTATAAACATGGAAATACCTAAACCGCTATCTGTACAAATATGGAAACATCTACACCACTATCCCTATAAACATGGAAATATCAACAACGGTATCCAAATAAACACGGAAATATCTACACCGCTATCTGCTTCAACATGGAAATATCTACACCACTATCACTATAAACATGGAAATAACTACACCGCCATCTCTATAAACATGGAAATACCTACACCGCCATCTCTATAAACATGGAAACATCTATACCACCATGTCTATAAACTTGGAAATAACTACACCGCTATCTGTATAAACATGGACATCTCTACACCGCCATCTACATATCCATGGAAATATCTGCGCCTCCGTCTGTATAAACATGGAAATATCTACACGGTCATCTGTGTATAGATGGAAATATCAACACCGCCATCTGTACACTCATGGAAATAACTGTAACGCATTCAGTATAAACATGGAAATATCTACATCGCTATCTGTATAAACATGGAAATATCTGCACCGCTATCTCTATAAACATGGAAATATCTACAAAGCCATCTGTATAAACATGGAAATACCTACACAGTCATGTGTAGGAACATGGAAATATCTACACTGCCATCTGTATAAACATAGAAATATCTACACAGACCTCTGTATAAATATGGAAATATCTGCATACGCATCTGTGTAAACATGGAAATATCTGCACCGCTATCTGTATAAACATGGAAATACCTACACCACTGTCTCTATAAACATGGAAATATGTACACAGCTATGTGTATAAACGTGGAAATATCTCCACTGCTGTCTGTATAAACATGGAAATATCTCCACCGTTATCTGTTTAAACATGGAAATATCTACAGTGCCATCTCAATAAACATTGAAATATCTACACTGCCATCTGTAAAAACATGGAAATATCTACACAGTCATCTGAATAAAAAAGGAAATATCTACACCACCATCTGTATAAACATGGAAATACCTACAATACCATCTGTACACACATGGAAATATCTACACAGACATCTGTATAAATATGAAAATATCTACACGGCCGTCTGTATAAACATGGAAATATCTCTACTGCCATCTGTAGAAAGTTGGAAATATGTACACCGCTATCTCTATAAATATGGAAATACCTACACTGCCATCTCTATGAACATGAAAATATCTACACTTCCATCTCCATAAAGATGGAAGTATCTACTCCGCCGTGTGTATAAACACGGAAATATCTACACCACCATATGTGTAAACATGGAAATATCTACACCGCTATCTGCATAACCATGGAAATATCTACACCGCCATCTGCATGTCCATGGAAATATGTACGCCGCCATCTGTATAAACATGGAAATATCTACATGGCCATCTGTGTATAGATGGAAATATCAACACCGCCATCTGTGCAAACATGGAAATATCTACATCGCTATCTCTATAAACATGGAAATATCTGCACTGCCATCTGTAAAAACATGGAAATACCTATACAGTCATCTGTATAAACATGGAAATATCTGCAATGCCATCTGTATACACATGGTAATATCTACAAAGCCATCTGTATAAACGTACATATCTACACTGCTATCTCTATAAACATGGAAATATCTACACCGCCATCTCTATAAACATGAAAATATCTACACTGCCATCTCCATAAACATGGAACTAACTACTCCTCCATCTGTATAAACATGGAAACATCTGCACTGCCATCTGTGTGAACAAGGAAATATCGACAATGCCATCTGTATAAAGATATAAATATCTGCACCGCGAGCTGTATAAACATGGAAATATCTACATCACTATCTGTATAAACGTGGATATACCAACACCGCCATCGGTATAAACATGGAAATATCTACAACGCCATGTATATAACCATGGAAATATCTACACCGCTATGTCTATAAACATGGAAATACCTACACCGCTATCTCTATAAACATGGATATATCTACACCGCAATCTGTGTAAACATGGAAATATCTACACTGCTATCTGTATAAACATGGAAATATCTACACTGCTATCTGAATAAACATGGAAATATCTACACCACGATCTGTATAAAAATGGAAATATCTACACCGTGATCTGTATAAACACGGAAATATCTTCACCACGATCTGTATATACATGGAAATATCTACACCGCTATCTGTATAAACATGGTAATATTTACACCACCATCTATATAAACATGGAAATATCTTCATCGCCATCTATATAAACATGGAAATATCTACAATTCCATCTGTAGAAAGATGGAAATATCTACACCGCAATCTGTGTAAACATGGAAATATCTACACAGATATCAGTAAAAACATGGAAATATTTACACCGCTATCTGTATAAACAGGGAAATATCTACACCGCGATCTGTATAAACATGGAAATATCTACACCGCGATCTGTATAAACATGGAAATATCAACACCGCGATCTGTATAAACATGGAAATATCTACACCGCGATCTGTATAAACATGGAAATAACTACACCACTATTTGTATAAACAAGCAAATATCTACACCATGATCTGTATAAACATGGAAATATCTACATCGTGATCTCTATAAACATGGAAATATCTACACCCCTATCTGTATAAACATGGAAATATCCACACCGCTATCTCTATAAACATGGAAAAATCAACACCGCTATCTCTATGAACATGGAAACATCTACACCGCCATCTCTATATACATGGAAATATCTACACCACGATCAGTATAAACATGGAAACACCTACACTGCTATCTGTATAAACATGGAAATATCTCCACTGCTATCTCTACAAACATCGAAATATCTACACCGCCATCTGTATAAACATGGAAATACTTACAAAGTTATCTGTATAAAAATGGAAATACCTACACCGCCATCTGTATAAACATGGAAATATCTACACAGCTATGTGTATATACATGGAAATATCTGCACCGCTATCTATATAAACATGGAAATAACTACACCGCTATCTGTATAAACATGGAAATATTTACACCGCCATCTACATATACATGGAAACATCTGCGCCGCCATCTGTATAAACATGGAAATATCCACACGGTCATCTGTGTATAGATGGAAATATCAACACCGCCATTTGTACAAACATGGAAATATCTGCGCCGCTATCTGTATAACCATGGAAATATCTACACCGTGGTCTGTATAAATATGGAAATATCTACACCACTATCTGTATAAACATGGAAATATCTACACCGCTATCTCTATAAACATGGAAATATCTACACTGTCATCTGTATAAACATGGAAATATTTACACCGCTATCTTTATAAACATGGACATTTCTACACCGTTATCTGTATAAATATGGAAATATCTACACCGCTATCTCTATAAACATGGAAATATCTACACCGCCATCTGTATAAACATGGAAATACCTATACAGTCATCTGTGTAAACATGGAAATATCTACACCACCATCTGTATAAACATGGATTTATCTACAATGCCATCTGTATACACATGGAAATACCTACACGGCCATCTGTGTATAGATGGAAACATCAACACCGCCATCTGTACAAACATGAAAATATCTACACTGCTATCTCTATAAACATGGAATTATCCACACTGCTGTCTGTATAAACATGGAAATATCTACACCGGTATCTGTATAAACATGGAAATATCTACACCACCATCTGTATAAACATGAAAATATGCACACCGCTATCTGTATAAACATGGAAATATCTGCACCGCTATCTCTATAAACATGGAAATATCTACAAAGCCATCGGTATAAACATGGAAATAACTACACAGTCATGTGTAGGAACATGGAAATATCTACACTGCCATCTCTATAAACATAGAAATATCTACAGAGCCCTCTGTATAAATATGGAAATATCTGCATAGGCATCTGTGTAAACATGGAAATATCTGCACCGCTATCTGTATAAACATGGAAATATCTACACTGCTGTCTCTATAAACATGGAAATATGTACACCGCTATGTGTATCAACATGGAAATATCTCCACTGCTGTCTGTAAAAACAAGGAAATATCTCCACCGTTATCTGTTTAACCATGGAAATATCTACAGCGCCATCTCTATAAACATTGAAATATCTACACTGCCATCTGCAAAAAAATAGAAATATCTACACAGTCATTTCATTAAACATGGAAATATCTACACCACCATCTGTACAAACATGGAAATACCAACAATACCATCTGTATACACATGGAAATATCTACAGAGACATCTGTATATATATGGAAATAACTACACGACCATCTGTATAAACATGGAAATATCTACACTGCCATCTGTAGAAAGATGGAAATATGTACACCGCTATCTCTATAAATATGGAAATATCTACACCGCCTTGTCTATAAACATGAAAATATCTACACTGCCATCTCCATAAAGATGGAAGTATCTACTCCGCCCTGTGTATAAACACGGAAATATCTACACCGCTATCTGTATAAACATGGAAATATCTACACGGCCATCTGTGTATAGATGGAAATATCAACACCGCCATCTGTACAAACATGGAAATATCTACATCGCTATCTCTATAAACATGGAAATATCTGCACTGCCATCTGTAAAAACATGGAAATACCTATACAGTCATCTGTATAAACATGGAAATATTTACAATGCCATCTGTATACACATGGAAATACCTTCACCACGATCTGTATATACATGGAAATATCTACACCGCTATCTGTATAAACATGGTAATATCTACACCACCATCTATATAATCATGGAAATATCTACACCGCCATCTATATAAACATGGAAATATCTACAATGCCATCAGTAGAAAGATGGAAATATCTACACCGCAATCTGTGTAAACATGGAAATATCTACACCGATATCTGTAAAAACATGGAAATATCTACACCGCTATCTGTATAAACATGGAAATAACTACACCGCGATCTGTATAAACATGGAAATATCTACACCGCGATCTGTATAAACATGGAAATATCAACACCGCAATCTGTATAAACATGGAAATATCTACACCGCGATCTGTATAAACATGGAAATATCTACACCGTTATCTCTATAAACACGGAAATAACTTCACCGCTATTTGTATAAACAAGCAAATATCTACACCATGATCTGTATAAACATGGAAATATCTACATCGCGATCTCTATAAACATGGAAATATCTACAACCATATCTGTATAAACATGGAAATATGCACACCGCTATCTCTATAAACATGGAAAAATCAACACCGCTATCTCCATGAACATGGAAATATCTACACCGCCATCTCTATAAACATGGAAATATCTACTCCACGATCAGTATAAACATGGAAATATCTACACCGCTATGTGTATAAACATGGAAATATCTCCAATGCTATCTCTATAAACATCGAAATATCTACACCGGCATCTGTATAAACATGGAAATACTTACAAAGTTACCTGTATAAAAATCGAAATACCTACACCGCCATCTGTATAAACATGGAAATATCTACACAGCCATGTGTATATACATGGAAATATCTGCACCGCTATCTATATAAACATGGAAATAACTACACCGCTATCTGTATAAACATGGAAATATTTACACCGCCATCTACATATACATGGAAACATCTGCGCCGCCATCTGTATAAACATGGAAATATCTACACTGCCATCTGTAGAAAGATGGAAATATGTACAGCGCAATCTCTATAAATATGGAAATATCTACACCGCCATGTCTATAAACATAAAAATATCTACACTGCCATCTCCATAAAGATGGAAGAATCTACTCCGCCATGTGTATAAACACGGAAATATCTACACCGCTATCTGTATAAACATGGAAATATCTACACCACCATCTGCATGTCCATGGAAATATCTACGCCGCCATCTGTATAAACATGGAAATGTCTACACGGCCATCTGTGTATAGATGGAAATATCAACACCGCCATCTGTACAAACATGGAAATATCTACATTGCTATCTTTATAAACATGGAAATATCTGCACTGCCATCTGTAAAAACATGGAAATACCTAAACATTCATCTGTATAAACATGGAAATATTTACAATGCCATCTGTATACACATGGAAATATCTACACAGCCATCTGTATAACCATGTAAATATCTACACTGCTTTCTCTATAAACATAGAAATATCTACACCGCCATCTCAATAAACATGAAATATCTACACTGCCATCTCCATAAACATGGAACTAATTACTCCGCCATCTGTATAAACATGGAAACATCTACACCGCCATCTGTGTGAATAAGGAAATATCTACAATGCCATCTATATAAAGATATAAATATCTGCACCGCGAGCTGTATAAACATGGAAATATCTACATCGCTATCTGTATAAACATGGAAATACCAACACCGCTATCGGTATAAACATGGAAATATCTACAACGCCATCTATATAAACATGGAAATATCTACACCGCTATGTCTATAAACATGGAAATACCTACACCGCTATGTCTATAAACATGGAAATATCTACACCGCTATCTGTATAAACATGGAAATAACTAAACCGCTATCTCTATAAACATGGAAATATCTACACCGCGATCTGTATAAACATGGAAATATCTTCACTGCGCTCTGTATAAACATGGAAATATCTACACCACTATCTGTATAAACATGGAAATATCTACACCGCTATCTCTATAAACATGGAAATATCTACACCATGATCTGTATAAACATGGAAATATTTACACCGTTATCTGTATAAACATGGAAATTTCTACACCGTTATCTGTATAAATATGGAAATATCTACACCGCTATCTCTATAAACATGGAAATATGTACACCGCCATGTGTATAAACACGGAAATATCTACACCGCTATCTGTATAAACATGGAAATATCTACACCGCCATCTGCATGTCCATGGAAATATCTACACTGCGATCTGTATAAACATGGAAATATCTACACCGCGATCTGTATAAACATGGAAATATCTTCACCGCGCTCTGTATAAACATGGAAATATCTACACCACTATCTGTATAAACATGGAAATATCTACACCGCTATCTCTATAAACATGGAAATATCTACACCGTGATCTGTATAAACATGGAAATATTTACACCGCTATCTGTATAAACATGGAAATTTCTACACCGTTATCTGTATAAATATGGAAATATCTACACCGCTATCTCTATAAACATGGAAATATCTACACCGCCATCTGTATAAACAGGGAAATACCTATACAGTCATCTGTGTAAACATGGAAATATCTACACCACCATCTGTATAAACATGGATATACCTACAATGCCATCTGTATACACATGGAAATACCTACACGGCCATCTGTGTATAGATGGAAACATCAACACCGCCATCTGTACAAACATGAAAATATCTACACTGCTATATCTATAAACATGGAATTATCTACACTGCAGTCTGTATAAACATGGAAATATCTACACCGGTATCTGTATAAACATGGAAATATCTACACCACGATCTGTATAAACATGGAAATATATACACCGCTATCTGTATAAACATGGAAATATCTCCACTCCTATCTCTATAAACATCGAAATATCTACACCACCATCTGTATAAACATGGAAATACTTACAAAGTTATCTGTATAAACATGGAAATATCTACACCGCCATCTGTATAAACATGGAAATATCTACACAGCCATGTGTACATACTTAGAAATATCTACACGGCTATCTATATAAACATGAAAATAACTACACCGCTATCTGTATAAACGTGGAAATATCTACACGGCCATCTACATATCCATGGAAATATCTGCGCAGCCATCTGTATAAACATGGAAATATATACACCGCGATCTGTATAGACATGGAAATATCTACACCACGATCTGTATAAACATGGAAATATCAACAATGCCATCTGTAGAAAGATGGAAATATCTACACCGCAATCTGTGTAAACATGGAAATATCTACACCGATATCTGAAAAAACATGGAAATATCTACAACGCCATCAGTATAAACATGGAAATATCTACACCGTGATCTGTATAAACATGGAAATATCTACAGCGCGATCTCTATAAACATTGAAATATCTACACTGCCATCTGTAAAAACATGGAAATATCTACACAGTCATCTGAATATACATGGAAATATCTACACCACCATCTGTATAAACATGGAAATACCTACAATACCGTCAGTATACACATGGAAATATCTACACAGATATCTGTATACATATGGAAATATCTACACTGCAATCTATATAAACATGGAAATATCTACACTGCCATCTGTAGAAAGATGGAAATATCTACACCGCTATCTCTACAAATATGGAAATATCTACACCGCCATCTCAATAAACATGAAAATATCTACACTGCCATCTCCATAAAGATGGAAGTATCTACTCTGCCGTGTGTATAAACACGGAAATATCTACACCAACATCTGTGTAAACATGGAAATATCTACACCGCTGTCTGTATAAACATGGAAATATCTACACCGCCAACTGCATTTCCATGGAAATATCTACGCCGCCATCTGTATAAACATGGGAATATCTACTCCGCAATCTGTATAAACATGGTAATATCTACACCATCATCTATATAAACATGGAAATATCTACAACGCCATCTGTATAAACATGGAAATATCTACAATGCCATCTGTAGAAAGATGGAAATATCTACACCGCAATCTGTATAATCATGGAAATATCTACACCGATATCTGTAAAAACATGGAAATATATACACCACCATCTGTACAAACATGGAAATATCTACACCGTGATCTGTATAAACATGGAAATATCTACAGCGCCATCTCTATAAACATTGAAATATCTACACTGCCATCTGTAAAAACATGGAAATGTCTACACAGTCATCTGAGTGAACATGGAATTATCTACACCACCATCTGTATAAACATGGAAATACCTACAATACCGTCAGTATACACATGGAAATATCTACACAGACATCTGTATAAATATGGAAATATATACACCGCCATCTGAATAAACATGGAAATATCTACACTGCCATCTGTAGAAAGATGTAAATATCTACACCGCTATCTCTATAAATATGGAAATATCTACACCGCCATCTCTATAAACATGAAAATATCTACACTGCCATCTCCATAAAGATGGAAGTATCTACTCCGCCATGTGTATAAACACAGAAATAACTTCACAACCATCTGTTTAAACATGGAAATATCTACAACTCTGTATGTATAAACATGGAAATATCTACACCGCCATCTGCATGTCCATGGAAATATCTACGCCGCCATCTGCATAAACATGGAAATATCTACAGGGCCATCTGTGTATAGATGGAAATATCAACACCGCCATCTGTACAAACATGGAAATATCTACATCGCTATCTCTATAAACATGGGAATATCTGCTCTGCCATCTGTAAAAACATGGAAATACCTATACAGTCATCTGTATAAACATGGAAATGTCTACAATGCCATCTGTATACACATGGAAATATCTACACAGCCATCTCTATAAACATGTAAATATCTACACTGCTATCTCTATAAACATGTAAATATCTACAGCGCCATCTCTATAAACATGAAAATCTCTACACTGCCATCTCCATAAACATGGAACTAACTACTCCGCCATCTGTATAAACATGGAAACATCTACACCACCATCTGTGTGAATAAGGAAATATCTACAATGCCATCTGTATAAAGATATAAATATCGGCACCGCGAGCTGTATAAACATGGAAATATCTACATCGCTATCTGTATAAACGTGGAAATACCAACACCGCTATCGTTATAAACATGGAAATATCTACAATGCCATCTACATATCCATGGAAATATCTGTGCCGCCATCTGTATGAACATGGAATTATCTACACGGTCATCTGTGTATAGATGGAAATATGAACACCGCCATCTCTACAAACATGGAAATATCTGCACTGCTATCTGTATAAACATGGAAATATATACACCACGGTCTGTATAAACATGGAAATATCTAAAACGCTAACTGTATAAACATGGAAATATCTACAGCGCTATCTCCATAAACATGGAAATATCTACACCGTGATCTGTATAAACATGGAAATATTTACAATACCATCTGTACAAACATGGAAATTTCTACACCGTTATCTGTATAAATATGGAAATATCTACACCGCTATCTGTATAAACATGGAAATATCTACAACGCGATCTGTATAAACATGGAAATACCTTCACCACGATCTGTATAAACATGGAAATATCTACACCGCTATCTGTATAAACATGGTAATATCTACACCACCATCTATATAGACATGGAAATATCTACACCGCCATCTGTATAAACATGGAAATATCTACAATGTCATCTGTAGAAAGATGGAAATATCTACACCGCAATCTCTGTAAACATGGAAATACCTACACCAATATCTGTAAAAACATGGAAATATCTACACCGCTATCTGTATAAACATGGAAATATCTGCACCGCGATCTGTATAAACATGGAAATATCTACAGCGCCATCTCTATAAACAGTGAAATATCTACACTGCCATCTGTAAAAACATGGAAATATCTACACAGTCATCTGAATAAACATGGAAGTATCTGCACCACCATCTGTATAAACATGGAAATACCTACAATACCATCTGTATATACATGGAAATATCTACACAGACATCTGTATAAATATGGAAATGTCCACACGGCCATCTGTAAACATGGAAATATCTACTCTGCCATCTGTAGAAAGTTGGAAATATCTACACCGCTATTTCTATAAATATGGAAATATCTACACCGCCATCTCTATAAACATGAAAATATCTACACTGCCATCTCCATAAATATGGAAGTATCTACTCCGCCATGTGTAAAAACACGGAATTATCTACACCACCATCTGTGAAAACATGGAAATATCTACACCGCTATCTGTATAAACATGGAAATATCTACACGGCCATCTGCATGTCCATGGAAATATCTACGCAGCCATCTGTATAAACATGGAAATATCTACACGGCCATCTGTGTATAGATGGAAATATCAACACCGCCATCTGTACAAACATGGTAATATCTACACCGCTATCTCTATAAACATGGAAATAACTGCACTGCTATCTGTAAAAACATGGAAATACCTATACAGTCATCTGTATAAACATGGAAATATCTACAATGCCATCTGTATACACATGGAAATATCTACACAGCCATCTGTATAAACATGTAAATATCTACACTGCTATCTCTATAAACATGGAAATATCTACACCTCCATCTGTATAAACATGAAAATATCTACACTGCCATCTCCACAAACCTGGAACTAACTACTCCGCCATCTGTATAAACATGGAAACATCTACACCGCCATCTGGGTTAATTAGGAAATATCTCCAATGCCATCCGTATAAAGATATAAATATCTGCACCGCGAGCTCTATAAACATGGAAATATCTACATCGCTATCTGTATAAACGTGGAAATACCAACACCTCTATCGGTATAAACATGGAAATATCTACAACACCATCTACATAAACATGGAAATATCTACACCGCTATGTCTATAATCATGGAAATACCTACACCGCTATCTGTATAAACAGGGAAATATCTACACCGCTATCTGTATAAACTTGGAAATATCTACACCGCGATCTGTATAAACATGGAAATATCTACACCGCGATCTGTACAAACATGGAAATATCTACATCGCTATCTCTATAAACATGGGAATATCTGCTCTGCCATCTGTAAAAACATGGAAATACCTATACAGTCATCTGTATAAACATGGAAATGTCTACAATGCCATCTGTATACACATGGAAATATCTACACAGCCATCTCTATAAACATGTAAATATCTACACTGCTATCTCTATAAACATGTAAATATCTACAGCGCCATCTCTATAAACATGAAAATCTCTACACTGCCATCTCCATAAACATGGAACTAACTACTCCGCCATCTGTATAAACATGGAAACATCTACACCGCCATCTGTGTGAATAAGGAAATATCTACAATGCCATCTGTACAAAGATATAAATATCGGCACCGCGAGCTGTATAAACATGGAAATATCTACATCGCTATCTGTATAAACGTGGAAATACCAACACCGCTATCGTTATAAACATGGAAATATCTACAATGCCATCTACATATCCATGGAAATATCTGTGCCGCCATCTGTATGAACATGGAATTATCTACACGGTCATCTGTGTATAGATGGAAATATGAACACCGCCATCTCTACAAACATGGAAATATCTGCACTGCTATCTGTATAAACATGGAAATATATACACCACGGTCTGTATAAACATGGAAATATCTAAAACGCTATCTGTATAAACATGGAAATATCTACAGCGCTATCTCCATAAACATGGAAATATCTACACCGCCATCTCTATAAACATGGAAATATCTACACCACGATCAGTATAAACATGGAAATATCTACACCGCTATCTGTATAAACATGGAAATATCTCCACTGCTATCTCTATAAACATCGAAATATCTACACCGCCATCTGTATAAACATGGAAATACTCACAAAGTTATCTGTATAAACATGGAAATATCAACACCGCCATCTGTATAAACATGTAAATATCTACACAGCCATGTGTATATACATGGAAATATCTACACCGCTATCTATATAAACATGGAAATAACTACACAGCTATCTGTATAAACATGGAAATATCTACACCGCCATCTACATATCCATGGAAACATCTGCGCCACCATCTGTATAAACATGGAAATATCTACACGGTCATCTGTGTATAGACGGAAATATCAACACCGCCATCTGTACAAACTTGGAAATATCTGCACCGCTAACTGTATAACCATGGAAATATCTACACCGCGGTTTGTATAAACATGGAAATACCTACACCACTATCTGTGTAAACATGGAAATATCTACACCGCGATCTGTATAAACATGGAAATATCTACACCGCTATCTGTATAAACATGGAAATATCTACACCGCGACCTGTTTGAACATGGAAATATCTACAGTGCGATCTGTATCAACATGGAAATATCTTCACCACGATCTGTATAAACATGGGAATATCTACACCGCTATCTGTATAAACATGTTAATATCTACACCTCCATCTATATAAACATGGAAATAGCTACACAACCATCTGTATAAACATGGAAATATGTACAATGCCATCTGTAGAAAGATGGAAATATCTACACCGAAATCTGTGTAAACATGGAAATATCTACACCGATATCTGTAAAAACATGGAAATATCTACACCGCTATCTGTATAAACATGGAAATATCTACACCGCGATCTGTATAAACATGGAAATATCTACACCGCGTTCTGTATAAACATGGAAATATCTACACCGCGATCTGTATAAACATGGAAATATCTACACCGCTATCTGTATAAACATGGAAATACCTACAAAGTCATCTGTATAAACATGGAAACATCTACACAGCCATCTGTATAAACATGGAAATATCTACACAGCCATCTGTATATACATGAAAATATCTACACCGCTATCTGTATAAACATGGAAACATCTACACCGCTATTTGTATAAACATGGAAATATCTACACAGCCATCTGTATATACATGGAAATAACTACACTGCTATTTGTATAAACAAGGAAATGTCTACACCGCCATCTGTTTAAACGTGGAAATATATACACAGACATCTGTTTATACATGGAAATATCTACACCGCTATCTGTATAAACATGCTAATAACTACACCGCTATCTGTATAAATGTGGAAATATTTGTACCGCTATCCCTATAAACATGGTAATATCAACACCGCTATCTGTATAAACATGGAAATATCTACAACATGAACTCTATAAACATGTAAATATCTACACCGCGATCTGTATAAACATGGAAATATCTACACCGTGATCTGTATAAACATGGAAATATCTACACCGCCATCTCTATAAACATGGAAACATGTACACCCCTATCTGTATAAACATGGAAATATCCACAACGCTATCTCTATAAACATGGAAAAATCAACACCGCTATCTCTATGAACATGGAAATATCTACACCGCCATCTCTATAAATATGGAAACATCTACACCGCGATCAGTAGAAACGTGGAAATACCTACACCGCTATCTGTATACACATGGAAATATCTCCACTGCTATCTCTATAAATATCGAAATATCTACACCGTCATCTGTATAAACATGGAAATACTAACAAAGTTATCGGTATAAACATGGAAATATCTACACCGCCATCTGTATAAACATGGAAATATCTACACAGCCATGTGTATGTACATGGAAATATCTACACCGCTATCTATATAAACATGGAAATAACTACACCGCTCTGTGTGTAAACATGGAAATATCTACACCGCCATCTACATATCCATGGAAATATCTGCGCCGCCATCTGTATCAACATGGAAATATCTACACGGTCATCTGTGTATACATGGAAATATCAACAACGCCATCTGTACAAACCAGGAAATATCTGCACCCCTATCTGTATAAACATGGAAATATCTACACCGCGGTCTGTATAAACATGGAAATATCTAAACTGCTATCTGTATAAACATGGAAATATCTACACCGCTATCTCTATAAACATGGAAATATCTACACCGTGATCTGTATAAACATGGAAATATTTACACCGCTATCTGTATAAACATGGAAATTTCTACACCGTTATCTGTATAAACGTGGAAATATCTACAATGGCATCTCTATAAACATTGAAATATCTACACCGCTATCTGTATAAAAATGGAAATATCTACAGCGCTATCTCTATAATCATGGAAATATCTACACCCCTATCTGTATAAATATGGAAATATCTACACCGCTATCTGTATAAACAAGGAAATATCTACAAGGATATCATTGAAAAAATGGAAATATCTACACAGCTATGTGTGTAAACGTGGAAATATCTACACCACTATCTGTATAAAGATGGAAATATCTACACCGCAATCTGTGCAATGATGGAAATATCTACACCGCTATCTCTGAAAACTTGGAAATATCTACACTGCCATCTGTATGAACATGGAAATATATACACAGTCATCTGTATAAACATTTAAATATCTACACCACCATCTCTATAAACATGGAAATATCTACACAGCCATGTGTATGTACATGGAAATATCTACACCGCTATCTATATAAACATGGAAATAACTACACCGCTATGTGTGTAAGCATGGAAATATCTACACCGCCATCTACATATCCATGGAAATATCTGCGCCGCCATCTGTATCAACATGGAAATATCTACACGGTCATCTGTGTATAGATGGAAATATCAACAACGCCATCTGTACAAACCAGGAAATATCTGCACCGCTATCTGTATAAACATGGAAATATCTACACCGCGGTCTGTATAAACATGGAAATATCTAAACTGCTATCTGTATAAACATGGAAATATCTACACCGCTATCTCTATAAACATGGAAATATCTACACCGTGATCTGTATAAAAATGGAAATATTTACACCGCTATCTGTATAAACATGGAAATTTCTACACCGTTATCTGTATAAACGTGGAAATATCTACAATGGCATCTCTATAAACATTGAAATATCTACACCGCTATCTGTATAAAAATGGAAATATCTACAGTGCTATCTCTATAATCATGGAAATATCTACACCCCTATCTGTATAAATATGGAAATATCTACACCGCTATCTGTATAAACAAGGAAATATCTACAAGGATATCTTTGAAAAAATGGAAATATCTACACAGCTATGTGTGTAAACGTGGAAATATCTACACCACTATCTGTATAAAGATGGAAATATCTACACCGCAATCTGTGCAATGATGGAAATATCTACACCGCTATCTCTGAAAACTTGGAAATATCTACACTGCCGTCTGTATAAACATGGAAATATATACACAGTCATCTGTATAAACATTTAAATATCTACACCACCATCTCTATAAACATGGAAATATCTACACAGCCATATGTATTCAGATGGAAATAACTACACAGCCGTCTGTATAAACATGGAAATATTTACACCGTTATCTCTATAAACATGGAAATATCTACACGGCCATCTATATAAACATGAAAATATCTAAACCGCCATCTCCATAAACATGGAACTATCAACACCGCCATCTATATAAACATGGAAATATCTATACTGCTCTCTGTATAAGCATGGAAATATCTACACAGTCATCTGTATATGGATGGAAATATCTACACCGCAATCTGTGCAAAGATGGAAATATCTACACAGCTATCTCTGTAAACATGGAAATATCTACACCGCTATCTGTATAAACGTGGAAATATCTACTCCGCTATCTCTATAAAAATGGAAATATCTACACCGCCATCTGTATAAACATGCAAATATCAACAGCGCCATCTGAATAAACATGGAAATATCTCTACAGCCATCTGAATAAACATGGAAATATCTACACCGCCATCTGTATAAACATGGAAATATCTACAACTCTATCTCTATAAACATGGAAATAACTACACCGTCATCTGTATAAACATATAAATATCTACACAGTCATCTGTATAAACATGCAAATATCTAAACCACCAACTTTATAAATTTGGAAATATCACCACTGCCGTCTGTATACACATGGAAATATCTACACAGCCATCTGTATAAACATGGAAATATCTACACCGCTATCTCTATAAACATGGAAATATCTACACTGCTATCTGTATAAACATGGAAATATCTACACTGCCATGTGTGTAAAGATGGAAGAATCTACACCGCGAGCTGTATAAACATGGAAATAACTACACCGCTCTCTGTGTAAACACGGAAATATCTACAGAGCTATCTGTGTAAACATGGAAATATGTACACGGCTATTGGTGTAAAGATGGAAATATCTACACCGCAATGTGTGCAAAGATGGAAAAATCTACACCGCTATCTGAATAAACACGGAAATGTCTACACCGCTATCTCTATAAACATGGAAATATCTACACCGCCATTTGTATAAACATGGAAATATCTACACAGTCATCTGTATAATCATGGAAATATCTACACCACCATCTCTATAAACATGGAAATATCTACATTTCCATCTGTATACACATAGAAATATCTTCACAGCCATCTGTATAAACATGGAAGTATCTACCCCACTATCTCTTTAAACATGGAAATACCTACACCGGTATCTCTATAAACAAGGAAATATCTACAACGCAATCTCTATAAAAATGGAAAAATCTGTAACGCCGTCTCCGTAAACATGAAAATATCTACACCGCCACCTCCATAAACATGGAATTATCTACACCGCCATCTGAACAAACATGGAAATATCTACAACGCTATCTGTATAAACATGGAAATATCTACACAGCTATCTGTACAAACATGGAAATATTTATACCACTATCTGTCTAAACAAGGAAATACCTCAACCGCTATCTGTATAAACATGGAAATGTCTACATCGCTATCTGTATAAACATGGAAATATCTACACAGCTATCTGTATAAACATGGAAATATCTACAACACTATGTGTGTAAACATGGAAATATCTACATAGCTATCAATGTAAACTTGGAAATATCTACACCGCTATCTGTGTAAAGATGGAAATATCTAGACCGCAATCTGTGCAAATATAGAAATATCTACACCGCTGTCTCTGTAAACATGGAAATATCTACACCGCTATCTGTATAAACATGGAAATATCTACACCGCTATCTGTATAAACATGGAAATATCTACACCGCCACCTCTACAAACATGGAAATATCTACACCGCCATATGTATAAACATGGAAATATCTACACAGTCATTTGTGTAAGCATGGAAATATCTACACCACCATCTCTATAAACATGGAAATATCTACACTGCCATCTGTATACACATAGAAATATATACACAGGCATCTGTATAAACGTGGAAGTATCTACCACGCTATCTCTTTAAACATGGAAATACCTACACCGCTATCTCTATAAACATGGAAATATCTACACCGAAATCTCTATAAACGTGGAAATATCTGAAACGCCATCTCCATAAACATGAAAATATCTACAGGGCCACCTCCAGAAACATCTAACTATCTACACCGACATCTGTATAAACATGGAAATATCTACACCGCTATCTGTATAAACATGGAAATATCTACACAGCTATCTGTATAAACATGGAAATACCAACATCGCTATGTGTATAAACATGGAAATATTTATACCACTATCTGTATAAACAAGGAAATAGCTCAACTGCTATCTGTATAAACATGGAAATATCTACATCGCTATCTGTATAAACATGGAAATATCTACACAGCTATCTGTATAAACATGGAAATATCTACAACGCTATGTGTGTAAACATGGAAATATCTACACAGCTATCAATGTAAACTTGGAAATATCTGCACCACTATCTGTGTAAAGATGGAAATATCTACACCGCAATCTGTGCAAACATGGAAATATCTACACCGCAATCTCTGTAAACATGGAAATATCTACACCGCTATCTGTATAAACATGGAAATATCTACACCGCCATCTGAATAAACATGGAAATATCTTCACGGCCGTCTGTATAAACATGGAAATATCTACACCACTATCTCTATAAACATGGAAATATCTACACCGTCATCTGTATAAACATGAAAATATCTACACTGTCATCTGTATAGACATGGAAATATCTACACCACCATCTCTATAAACATGGAAATATTGGAACTGCCATCTGCATACACATGGAAATATCTACACAGCCATCTGTATAAACATGGAAATATCTACACCGCTATCTCTATAAACATGGAAATAGCCACACTGCTATCCGTATAAGCATGGAAATATCTTCACTGCCATCTGTATAAAGATGGAATTATCAACACCGTGAGCTGCATAAACATGGAAATATCTACACCCCTCTCTGTATAAACATGGAAACACCAACACCACTATCTGAATAAACATGGAAATATCTATACCGCTATCTGTATCAACATGGAAGTATCTAAACCGCTATCTCTATAAACGTGAAAATACTTACAACGCTCTCTCTATAAACATGGAAATATCTACAGAGCTATCTGTATAAGCATGGAAATATCTACTCCGCTATCTCTATAAACATGGAAATATCTACACCGCCATCTGCATAAGCATGGAAATAAGTAGACAGTCATCTGTATAAACATGGAAGTAACTACACCGCTATCTGTATAAACATGGAAGTAACTACACCGCTATCTGTATAAACATGGAAATATCTACACCGCTGTCTGTATAAACATGGAAATATCAACGCCGCTATCTGTATAAATACGTAAATATCTTCATCGCTGTCTCTATAAACATGGAAATGTCTACACCGCTATCTGTATAAACATGGAAATATCTACATGGCTCTCTCTATAAACATGGAAATATCTACATCGCCATCTGTATAAACATGGAAATACCAACACAGTCATCTCTATAAACATGGAAATATCTACAACACCATCGGTATAAACGTGGAAATATCTACACTGCGATCTGTATAAACATGGAAATATCTACACAGCCATCTCTATAAACATGGAAATATCTACATCGCTATATGTATAAACTTGGAAACAGCCACACCGCTATGTGTATAACATGGAAATGTTTACACCGCCATCTATAAAAAACATGGAAATATCTACACAGTCCTCTGTATAAACATGGAAATATCTACACCTCCATCTGTATAAACATGGAAATATCTACACAGCCATCTCTATATACATGGAAATATCTACACGGCTATCTGTATAAATATGGAAATATCTACACCGCTATCTCTATAAACATGGAAATACGTACAACGCTATCTGTTTAAACATGGAAATACCTACACCACTATCTGCATAAACTTGGAAATACCTACTCTGCCATCTGTATAAAGTTGAAAACATGCACACCGCGAGCAGTATAAACATGGAAATATCTACACCGCTATCTGTATAAACATCGACATAACCACACGGCTATCTCTATAAACATGGAAATATCTACACCGCTATCTCTATAAAATAGAAATATCTACACCGCCATCTCTATAAACATGGTAATATCTACACCACAATCTGCATAAACATGGAAATATCTACACCGCCATCTGAATAAACATCGAAATATCTGCCCCGCTAACACTATAAACATGGAAATATCTACACCGCTGTCTCCATAAACAGGAAGAATCTCCACGGCTATCTCTATAAACTTGGAAATATCTACACTGCCATCTGTATAAACATGGAAATATGTAGACAGTCATCTGTATGAACATGGAAATAACTACACCGCTATCTGTATAAACATGGAAATATCTACACCGCGATCTGTATAAACATGGAAATATCTACACCGCGATCTGTACAAACATGGAAATATCTACATCGCTATCTCTATAAACATGGGAATATCTGCTCTGCCATCTGTAAAAACATGGAAATACCTATACAGTCATCTGTATAAACATGGAAATGTCTACAATGCCATCTGTATACACATGGAAATATCTACACAGCCATCTCTATAAACATGTAAATATCTACACTGCTATCTCTATAAACATGTAAATATCTACAGCGCCATCTCTATAAACATGAAAATCTCTACACTGCCATCTCCATAAACATGGAACTAACTACTCCGCCATCTGTATAAACATGGAAACATCTACACCGCCATCTGTGTGAATAAGGAAATATCTACAATGCCATCTGTACAAAGATATAAATATCGGCACCGCGAGCTGTATAAACATGGAAATATCTACATCGCTATCTGTATAAACGTGGAAATACCAACACCGCTATCGTTATAAACATGGAAATATCTACAATGCCATCTACATATCCATGGAAATATCTGTGCCGCCATCTGTATGAACATGGAATTATCTACACGGTCATCTGTGTATAGATGGAAATATGAACACCGCCATCTCTACAAACATGGAAATATCTGCACTGCTATCTGTATAAACATGGAAATATATACACCACGGTCTGTATAAACATGGAAATATCTAAAACGCTATCTGTATAAACATGGAAATATCTACAGCGCTATCTCCATAAACATGGAAATATCTACACCGCCATCTCTATAAACATGGAAATATCTACACCACGATCAGTATAAACATGGAAATATCTACACCGCTATCTGTATAAACATGGAAATATCTCCACTGCTATCTCTATAAACATCGAAATATCTACACCGCCATCTGTATAAACATGGAAATACTCACAAAGTTATCTGTATAAACATGGAAATATCAACACCGCCATCTGTATAAACATGTAAATATCTACACAGCCATGTGTATATACATGGAAATATCTACACCGCTATCTATATAAACATGGAAATAACTACACAGCTATCTGTATAAACATGGAAATATCTACACCGCCATCTACATATCCATGGAAACATCTGCGCCACCATCTGTATAAACATGGAAATATCTACACGGTCATCTGTGTATAGACGGAAATATCAACACCGCCATCTGTACAAACTTGGAAATATCTGCACCGCTAACTGTATAACCATGGAAATATCTACACCGCGGTTTGTATAAACATGGAAATACCTACACCACTATCTGTGTAAACATGGAAATATCTACACCGCGATCTGTATAAACATGGAAATATCTACACCGCTATCTGTATAAACATGGAAATATCTACACCGCGACCTGTTTGAACATGGAAATATCTACAGTGCGATCTGTATCAACATGGAAATATCTTCACCACGATCTGTATAAACATGGGAATATCTACACCGCTATCTGTATAAACATGTTAATATCTACACCTCCATCTATATAAACATGGAAATAGCTACACAACCATCTGTATAAACATGGAAATATGTACAATGCCATCTGTAGAAAGATGGAAATATCTACACCGAAATCTGTGTAAACATGGAAATATCTACACCGATATCTGTAAAAACATGGAAATATCTACACCGCTATCTGTATAAACATGGAAATATCTACACCGCGATCTGTATAAACATGGAAATATCTACACCGCGTTCTGTATAAACATGGAAATATCTACACCGCGATCTGTATAAACATGGAAATATCTACACCGCTATCTGTATAAACATGGAAATACCTACAAAGTCATCTGTATAAACATGGAAACATCTACACAGCCATCTGTATAAACATGGAAATATCTACACAGCCATCTGTATATACATGAAAATATCTACACCGCTATCTGTATAAACATGGAAACATCTACACCGCTATTTGTATAAACATGGAAATATCTACACAGCCATCTGTATATACATGGAAATAACTACACTGCTATTTGTATAAACAAGGAAATGTCTACACCGCCATCTGTTTAAACGTGGAAATATATACACAGACATCTGTTTATACATGGAAATATCTACACCGCTATCTGTATAAACATGCTAATAACTACACCGCTATCTGTATAAATGTGGAAATATTTGTACCGCTATCCCTATAAACATGGTAATATCAACACCGCTATCTGTATAAACATGGAAATATCTACAACATGAACTCTATA
Source organism: Pan troglodytes (assembly GCF_028858775.2). Lineage (NCBI taxonomy): Eukaryota > Metazoa > Chordata > Mammalia > Primates > Hominidae > Pan > Pan troglodytes. The sequence continues at coordinate 3,308,161 of NC_086015.1, forward strand.
AACATGTAAATATCTACACCGCGATCTGTATAAACATGGAAATATCTACACCGTGATCTGTATAAACATGGAAATATCTACACCGCCATCTCTATAAACATGGAAACATGTACACCCCTATCTGTATAAACATGGAAATATCCACAACGCTATCTCTATAAACATGGAAAAATCAACACCGCTATCTCTATGAACATGGAAATATCTACACCGCCATCTCTATAAATATGGAAACATCTACACCGCGATCAGTAGAAACGTGGAAATACCTACACCGCTATCTGTATACACATGGAAATATCTCCACTGCTATCTCTATAAATATCGAAATATCTACACCGTCATCTGTATAAACATGGAAATACTAACAAAGTTATCGGTATAAACATGGAAATATCTACACCGCCATCTGTATAAACATGGAAATATCTACACAGCCATGTGTATGTACATGGAAATATCTACACCGCTATCTATATAAACATGGAAATAACTACACCGCTCTGTGTGTAAACATGGAAATATCTACACCGCCATCTACATATCCATGGAAATATCTGCGCCGCCATCTGTATCAACATGGAAATATCTACACGGTCATCTGTGTATACATGGAAATATCAACAACGCCATCTGTACAAACCAGGAAATATCTGCACCCCTATCTGTATAAACATGGAAATATCTACACCGCGGTCTGTATAAACATGGAAATATCTAAACTGCTATCTGTATAAACATGGAAATATCTACACCGCTATCTCTATAAACATGGAAATATCTACACCGTGATCTGTATAAACATGGAAATATTTACACCGCTATCTGTATAAACATGGAAATTTCTACACCGTTATCTGTATAAACGTGGAAATATCTACAATGGCATCTCTATAAACATTGAAATATCTACACCGCTATCTGTATAAAAATGGAAATATCTACAGCGCTATCTCTATAATCATGGAAATATCTACACCCCTATCTGTATAAATATGGAAATATCTACACCGCTATCTGTATAAACAAGGAAATATCTACAAGGATATCATTGAAAAAATGGAAATATCTACACAGCTATGTGTGTAAACGTGGAAATATCTACACCACTATCTGTATAAAGATGGAAATATCTACACCGCAATCTGTGCAATGATGGAAATATCTACACCGCTATCTCTGAAAACTTGGAAATATCTACACTGCCATCTGTATGAACATGGAAATATATACACAGTCATCTGTATAAACATTTAAATATCTACACCACCATCTCTATAAACATGGAAATATCTACACAGCCATGTGTATGTACATGGAAATATCTACACCGCTATCTATATAAACATGGAAATAACTACACCGCTATGTGTGTAAGCATGGAAATATCTACACCGCCATCTACATATCCATGGAAATATCTGCGCCGCCATCTGTATCAACATGGAAATATCTACACGGTCATCTGTGTATAGATGGAAATATCAACAACGCCATCTGTACAAACCAGGAAATATCTGCACCGCTATCTGTATAAACATGGAAATATCTACACCGCGGTCTGTATAAACATGGAAATATCTAAACTGCTATCTGTATAAACATGGAAATATCTACACCGCTATCTCTATAAACATGGAAATATCTACACCGTGATCTGTATAAAAATGGAAATATTTACACCGCTATCTGTATAAACATGGAAATTTCTACACCGTTATCTGTATAAACGTGGAAATATCTACAATGGCATCTCTATAAACATTGAAATATCTACACCGCTATCTGTATAAAAATGGAAATATCTACAGTGCTATCTCTATAATCATGGAAATATCTACACCCCTATCTGTATAAATATGGAAATATCTACACCGCTATCTGTATAAACAAGGAAATATCTACAAGGATATCTTTGAAAAAATGGAAATATCTACACAGCTATGTGTGTAAACGTGGAAATATCTACACCACTATCTGTATAAAGATGGAAATATCTACACCGCAATCTGTGCAATGATGGAAATATCTACACCGCTATCTCTGAAAACTTGGAAATATCTACACTGCCGTCTGTATAAACATGGAAATATATACACAGTCATCTGTATAAACATTTAAATATCTACACCACCATCTCTATAAACATGGAAATATCTACACAGCCATATGTATTCAGATGGAAATAACTACACAGCCGTCTGTATAAACATGGAAATATTTACACCGTTATCTCTATAAACATGGAAATATCTACACGGCCATCTATATAAACATGAAAATATCTAAACCGCCATCTCCATAAACATGGAACTATCAACACCGCCATCTATATAAACATGGAAATATCTATACTGCTCTCTGTATAAGCATGGAAATATCTACACAGTCATCTGTATATGGATGGAAATATCTACACCGCAATCTGTGCAAAGATGGAAATATCTACACAGCTATCTCTGTAAACATGGAAATATCTACACCGCTATCTGTATAAACGTGGAAATATCTACTCCGCTATCTCTATAAAAATGGAAATATCTACACCGCCATCTGTATAAACATGCAAATATCAACAGCGCCATCTGAATAAACATGGAAATATCTCTACAGCCATCTGAATAAACATGGAAATATCTACACCGCCATCTGTATAAACATGGAAATATCTACAACTCTATCTCTATAAACATGGAAATAACTACACCGTCATCTGTATAAACATATAAATATCTACACAGTCATCTGTATAAACATGCAAATATCTAAACCACCAACTTTATAAATTTGGAAATATCACCACTGCCGTCTGTATACACATGGAAATATCTACACAGCCATCTGTATAAACATGGAAATATCTACACCGCTATCTCTATAAACATGGAAATATCTACACTGCTATCTGTATAAACATGGAAATATCTACACTGCCATGTGTGTAAAGATGGAAGAATCTACACCGCGAGCTGTATAAACATGGAAATAACTACACCGCTCTCTGTGTAAACACGGAAATATCTACAGAGCTATCTGTGTAAACATGGAAATATGTACACGGCTATTGGTGTAAAGATGGAAATATCTACACCGCAATGTGTGCAAAGATGGAAAAATCTACACCGCTATCTGAATAAACACGGAAATGTCTACACCGCTATCTCTATAAACATGGAAATATCTACACCGCCATTTGTATAAACATGGAAATATCTACACAGTCATCTGTATAATCATGGAAATATCTACACCACCATCTCTATAAACATGGAAATATCTACATTTCCATCTGTATACACATAGAAATATCTTCACAGCCATCTGTATAAACATGGAAGTATCTACCCCACTATCTCTTTAAACATGGAAATACCTACACCGGTATCTCTATAAACAAGGAAATATCTACAACGCAATCTCTATAAAAATGGAAAAATCTGTAACGCCATCTCCGTAAACATGAAAATATCTACACCGCCACCTCCATAAACATGGAATTATCTACACCGCCATCTGAACAAACATGGAAATATCTACAACGCTATCTGTATAAACATGGAAATATCTACACAGCTATCTGTACAAACATGGAAATATTTATACCACTATCTGTCTAAACAAGGAAATACCTCAACCGCTATCTGTATAAACATGGAAATGTCTACATCGCTATCTGTATAAACATGGAAATATCTACACAGCTATCTGTATAAACATGGAAATATCTACAACACTATGTGTGTAAACATGGAAATATCTACATAGCTATCAATGTAAACTTGGAAATATCTACACCGCTATCTGTGTAAAGATGGAAATATCTAGACCGCAATCTGTGCAAATATAGAAATATCTACACCGCTGTCTCTGTAAACATGGAAATATCTACACCGCTATCTGTATAAACATGGAAATATCTACACCGCTATCTGTATAAACATGGAAATATCTACACCGCCACCTCTACAAACATGGAAATATCTACACCGCCATATGTATAAACATGGAAATATCTACACAGTCATTTGTGTAAGCATGGAAATATCTACACCACCATCTCTATAAACATGGAAATATCTACACTGCCATCTGTATACACATAGAAATATATACACAGGCATCTGTATAAACGTGGAAGTATCTACCACGCTATCTCTTTAAACATGGAAATACCTACACCGCTATCTCTATAAACATGGAAATATCTACACCGAAATCTCTATAAACGTGGAAATATCTGAAACGCCATCTCCATAAACATGAAAATATCTACAGGGCCACCTCCAGAAACATCTAACTATCTACACCGACATCTGTATAAACATGGAAATATCTACACCGCTATCTGTATAAACATGGAAATATCTACACAGCTATCTGTATAAACATGGAAATACCAACATCGCTATGTGTATAAACATGGAAATATTTATACCACTATCTGTATAAACAAGGAAATAGCTCAACTGCTATCTGTATAAACATGGAAATATCTACATCGCTATCTGTATAAACATGGAAATATCTACACAGCTATCTGTATAAACATGGAAATATCTACAACGCTATGTGTGTAAACATGGAAATATCTACACAGCTATCAATGTAAACTTGGAAATATCTGCACCACTATCTGTGTAAAGATGGAAATATCTACACCGCAATCTGTGCAAACATGGAAATATCTACACCGCAATCTCTGTAAACATGGAAATATCTACACCGCTATCTGTATAAACATGGAAATATCTACACCGCCATCTGAATAAACATGGAAATATCTTCACGGCCGTCTGTATAAACATGGAAATATCTACACCACTATCTCTATAAACATGGAAATATCTACACCGTCATCTGTATAAACATGAAAATATCTACACTGTCATCTGTATAGACATGGAAATATCTACACCACCATCTCTATAAACATGGAAATATTGGAACTGCCATCTGCATACACATGGAAATATCTACACAGCCATCTGTATAAACATGGAAATATCTACACCGCTATCTCTATAAACATGGAAATAGCCACACTGCTATCCGTATAAGCATGGAAATATCTTCACTGCCATCTGTATAAAGATGGAATTATCAACACCGTGAGCTGCATAAACATGGAAATATCTACACCCCTCTCTGTATAAACATGGAAACACCAACACCACTATCTGAATAAACATGGAAATATCTATACCGCTATCTGTATCAACATGGAAGTATCTAAACCGCTATCTCTATAAACGTGAAAATACTTACAACGCTCTCTCTATAAACATGGAAATATCTACAGAGCTATCTGTATAAGCATGGAAATATCTACTCCGCTATCTCTATAAACATGGAAATATCTACACCGCCATCTGCATAAGCATGGAAATAAGTAGACAGTCATCTGTATAAACATGGAAGTAACTACACCGCTATCTGTATAAACATGGAAATATCTACACCGCTGTCTGTATAAACATGGAAATATCAACGCCGCTATCTGTATAAATACGTAAATATCTTCATCGCTGTCTCTATAAACATGGAAATGTCTACACCGCTATCTGTATAAACATGGAAATATCTACATGGCTCTCTCTATAAACATGGAAATATCTACATCGCCATCTGTATAAACATGGAAATACCAACACAGTCATCTCTATAAACATGGAAATATCTACAACACCATCGGTATAAACGTGGAAATATCTACACTGCGATCTGTATAAACATGGAAATATCTACACAGCCATCTCTATAAACATGGAAATATCTACATCGCTATATGTATAAACTTGGAAACAGCCACACCGCTATGTGTATAACATGGAAATGTTTACACCGCCATCTATAAAAAACATGGAAATATCTACACAGTCCTCTGTATAAACATGGAAATATCTACACCTCCATCTGTATAAACATGGAAATATCTACACAGCCATCTCTATATACATGGAAATATCTACACGGCTATCTGTATAAATATGGAAATATCTACACCGCTATCTCTATAAACATGGAAATACGTACAACGCTATCTGTTTAAACATGGAAATACCTACACCACTATCTGCATAAACTTGGAAATACCTACTCTGCCATCTGTATAAAGTTGAAAACATGCACACCGCGAGCAGTATAAACATGGAAATATCTACACCGCTATCTGTATAAACATCGACATAACCACACGGCTATCTCTATAAACATGGAAATATCTACACCGCTATCTCTATAAAATAGAAATATCTACACCGCCATCTCTATAAACATGGTAATATCTACACCACAATCTGCATAAACATGGAAATATCTACACCGCCATCTGAATAAACATCGAAATATCTGCCCCGCTAACACTATAAACATGGAAATATCTACACCGCTGTCTCCATAAACAGGAAGAATCTCCACGGCTATCTCTATAAACTTGGAAATATCTACACTGCCATCTGTATAAACATGGAAATATGTAGACAGTCATCTGTATGAACATGGAAATAACTACACCGCTATCTGTATAAACATGGAAATAACTACACCGCTATCTGTATAAATATGGAAATATCTGCACCGCTATCTGAATTAACATGGAAATAACTACACGGCTATCTCTATAAATATGGAAATATCTACACCGCCGTCTCTATAAACTTGGAAATATCTACACCGCTATCTGTATAAACATGGAATTATCTACACCTCTATCTGTATAAACTTGGAAATATATACTCCGCCATCTCTATAAACATGAAAATATGTCCACCGCTATCTGTATAAACTTGGAAATATCTCCACCGCAATCTGTATAAACATGGAAATAGCTTCACCGCTATCTGTATAAACATGGAAATATCTACACCGCTATCTCTATAAACATGGAAATATCTACACCGCTATCTGTATAAACATTGAAATATCTACACCACTATCTGTGTAAACATGGAAATATCTACATCGTTATCTATATAAACATGGAAATATCTCCTCCGCTATCTCTATAATCATGCAAATATCTCCACCGCTATCTCTATAAACTTGTAAATATCTACACCGCTATCTTTGTAAACATGGAAATATCTACTACGCTATTTCTATAAACATGGAAATATCTACGCTGCCATCAGTATAAACATGGAAATAGCAACCCCGGTATCTGTATAAACATGGAAATATCTACACCGCTATCTGAATAAATATAAAAATATCAACACCGCTGTCTGAATAAATATGGAAATATATACACCGCTATCTCTATAAACATGGAAATATCTACACCTCTATCTTTATAAAGTTGGAAATACCTACACCGTTATCTCTATAAACATGAAAATATCTACAACACTATCTGTGTAAACATGGAAATATCTACACCGCTGCCTGTGTAAACATGGAAATATGTGCACTGAAATCCGTGTGAAGACGGAAATATCTACACCGCAATCTGTGCAAATATGGAAATATCTACTTCTCTATCTCTGTAAACATGGAAATATCTACATTGCTGTCTGTAGAAACATGGAAATATCTGCACCGCTATCTGTATAAACATGGAAATATCTACTCTGCTATCTGTATAAATATGGAAATATCTTCACTGACATCTCTATAAACATGGGAATGTCTACACCGCTATCTGTATAAACATGGTAATATCTACGTGTCTATCTCTAAAAACATGAAAATACCTACACCTCCATCTTTATAAACATGGGAATTTCTACACCGCTATCTGTATAAACATGGTAATATCTACGTGTCTATCTCTAAAAACATGAAAATACCTACACCTCCATCTTTATAAACATGGAAATAGCTACACTGCCATCTGTATACAGTTGGAAATATATACAAAGTCATCTGTGTAAACATGGAAATATCTAAACCGCTATCTCTGTAAACATGGAAATACCTACACCATTATCTGTATAAACATGGAAATATCTACACCGCTATCTGCATAAACATGGAAATACCTACACTGCCATCTGTATAAATATGGAAATATCTACACCGCGAGCTGTATACACATGGATATATCTACACCGCTATCTGTATAAACATGGAAATATCTACACTGCTATCTGTATAAACATGGAAATATCTACACCGCTATCTGCATAATCATGGAAATATCTACACCGCTCTCTGCATAAAAATGGAAATATCTACACAACCATCTGTATAAACATGGAAATAGCCACACCGCTATCTGCATAAACATGGAAATATCTACAGGGCTATCTGCATAAATATGGAAATATCTACAACGCTATCTCTATAAACATGGAAATATCTACACAGCTATCTGTATAAGCATGGAAATATCTACACCGCTATCTCTATAAACATGGAAATATCTACACCGCCATCTGTATAAACATGGAAATATGTAGACAGTCATCTGGATAAACATGGAAATAACTACACCGCTATCTGTATAAACATGGAAATATCTACACCGCTCTCTGTATAAATATGGAAATACATACACCGCTATCTGTATAAATATGGAAATATCTACACCGCTGTCTCTATAAACATGGAAAGTTCTACACCGCTATCTGTATAAACATGGAAATAACTACATGGCTATCTCTATAAACATGGAAATATCTACACAGCTATCTGTATAAACATGGAAATATCTACACCGCCATCTCTATAAACAAGGAAATATCTAAAACGCTATCTGTGAAAACATGGAAATATCTACACAGCTCTCTGTGTAAACTTGGAAATATCTACACCTCTATCTCTGTAAACATGGAAATATCTACACCGCTATCTGTATGATCATGTAAATATCTACACAGCTATCTGTGCAAATATGGAAATATCTACACCTCTATCTCTGTAAACATGGAAATATCTACACCGCTATCTGTATAAACATGGAAATATCTACACAGCTATCTGTGCAAATATGGAAATATCTACACCTCTATCTCTGTAAACATGAAAATATCTACACCGCCATCTCCATAAAGATGGAACTGTCAACACAACCATCTGTGTAAAAATGGAAGTATCTACACCGCTAACTGTATAAACATGGAAATATCTACACTGACATCTGCATAAAGATGGAAATATCTACACCACGAGCTGTATAAACATCGAAATCTCTACACCGCTCTCTGTATAAACATGGAATTACCAACACTCCTATCTGTATAAGCTTGGAATTACCAACATTCCTATCTGTATAAGCATGGAAATATCTACAACGCTATCTGTGTAAACATGGAAATATCTACACAGCTATCTGTGTAAACATGGAAATATCTACATCGCTATCTGTGTAAAGATGGAAATATCTACACCGCAATCTGTGCAAAGATGGAAATATCTACACCGGTATCTCCGTAAACATGGAAATATCTTTACCGCTATCTGTATAAACATGGAAATATTTACACCGCTATCTCTATACACATGGAAACATCTGCATCGCTATCTCTATACATATGGAAATACCTACGCAGCCATCTCTAAAACATGGAAATATCTACACCACTATCTGTATAAACATGGAAATACCTACACAGCCATCTCTATGAACATGGAAATATCTACATCGTTATCTGTATAAACATGGAAATAGCCACACCGCTATCTCTATAAACATTGAAAACCTACACCGCCATCTGAATAAACATGGAAATATCTACACCACCATCTGAATAAACATGGAAATATCTACACCGCTCTCTATATAAACATGGAAATATGTACACCGCCATCTGCATAAAGATGGAAGTATCTACACCGTGAGCTGTATAATCATGGAAATATCTACACCGCTGTCTGTATAAACATGGAAAATCAACACCGCTATCTGTATAAACATGGAAATATCTACACCACTATCTGTATAAACATGGAAATATCTACACCACTATCTTTATAAACATGGAAATACCTACACCACCATCTCTCTAAACATGCAATTATCTACATCGCTATCTCTATAAACACAGAAATATCTACACCGCCAGCTCTATAAACATGGAAATCACTGCACCTCCATCTGCATAAACATGGAAATATCTACAATGCCGTCGGTATAAACATGGAAATATCTACACCGCCATCTGTATAAGATAGAATTATCTACACTGCCATCTGTAGAAAGATGGAAATGACTACACCGTGATCTGTATGAACATGGAAATATGTACACCGCTACCTGTATAAACATGGAAATAACTACACAGTCATTTGTATAAACATGGAAATATCTACATCACCATCTGTGTAAACATGGAAATATCTTCACCGCCATCTGTATAAACATGGAAATATCTCCACCGCTATCTGTATAAACATGGAAATATCTACACCACCATCTGAATAAACATGGAAATATCTACAACGCTTTCTATATAAACATGGAAATGTCTACACTGCCGTCTGTATAAACATGGAAATATCTACACAGTCATCTGTATAAACATGGAAATATCTACACCACCATCTCTATAAATATGGAAATATCTACACTGCCATCTTTATACACGTGGAAATATCTTCACAGCCATATGTATAAACTTGGAAATATCTACACCGCTATCTCTGTACACATGGAAATGCTTACACCGCTATGTCTATAAACATGGCAATGTCTACACCGCCATCTCTATAAACATGGAAATATCTACGCCGACACCTCTATAAACATAAAAATATCTACACCGCCGTCTCCATAAACACGGAAATATCTACACAAACATCTGTGTAAAAATAGAAATATCTACACCGCCATCTGCATAAAGATGGAAGTATCTACACCGCTATCTGTATAATCATGGAAATATCTACACCGCTATCTGTATAAACATGGAAAATCAACACCGCTATCTGTATAAACATGGAAATATCTACACCGCTATCTGTATAAACATGGAAATATCTACACCACTATCTCTATAAACATGGAAATACCTACACCACCATCTCTCTAAACATGCAATTATCTACATCGCTATCTATATAAACACGGAAATATCTACACCGCCATCTCTATAAACATGGAAATCACTGCACCTCCATCTGCATAAACATGGAAATATCTACAATGCCATCGGTATAAACATGGAAATATCTACACCGCCATCTGTATAAGATAGAATTATCTACAATGCCATCCGTAGAAAGATGGAAATGACTACACCGTGATCTGTATGAACATGGAAATATGTTCACCGGTACCTGTATAAACATGGAAATAACTACAGAGTCATTTGTATAAACATGGAAATATCTACACCACCATCTGTGTAAACATGGAAATATCTTCACCGCCATCTGTATAAACATGGAAATATCTCCACCGCTATCTGCATAAACATGGAAATATCTCCACCGCTATCTGTATAAACATGGAAGCATCTACACTGCTATCTGTATAAACATGGAAATATCTACACTGCTCTCTGTACAAACATGGAAATATCTACAACGCTATCTGGGTAAACATGGAAATATCTACACTGCTATCTGTGCAAAACATGGAAATATCTACACCGCAATCTGTGCCAAGATGGAAATATCTACACTGCCATCTGTGTAAACATGGTAATATCTGCACCGATATCTGTGTAAACATGGTAATATCTGCACTGCTCTCTGTATAAACGTGGAATTACCAACACCACCATCTGTATAAACATGGAAATACCTACACCGCCATCTGAATAAACATGGAGATATCTACACCGTTGTCTGTGTAAACATGGAAATACCTACAACGCGATCTGTGTAAATATGGAAATATCTACAACGCTATCTCTATAAACATGGAAATCTCTAAAATGCTATCTGTAAACATGGAAATATATACACGTCTATCTCTGTAAATATGGAAATATCTGAACCACCATCTGTATAAACATGGAAATAACTACACAGTCATCTGTATAAACATTTAAATATCTACACCACCATCTGTGTAAACATGGAAATATCTTCACCGCCATCTGTATAAACATGGAAATATCTCCACCGCTATCTGCATAAACATGGAAATATCTCCACCGCTATCTGTATAAACATGGAAGCATCTACACCGCTATCTGTATAAACATGGAAATATCTACACCGCTCTCTGTATAAACTTGGAAATATCTACAAGACTATCTGGGTAAACATGGAAATATCTACACTGCTATCTGTGCAAAACATGGAAATATCTACACCGCAATCTGTGCCAAGATGGAAATACGTACACCTCCATCTGTGTAAACACGTTAATATATGCACCGATACGTCTGTAAACATGGAAATATCTACACCGCTCTCTGTATAAACATGGAATTACCAACACCACCATCTGTATAAACATGGAAATATCTACACGCCATCTGAATAACCATGGAGATATCTACACTGTTGTCTGTGTAAACATGGAATTATCTACACCGCTATCTGTACAAAATTGGAAATATCTACAACGCTATCTGTGTAAACATTTAAATATCTACACAGCCATCTATATAAACATGGAAATATCTACACAGCAATCTCTATAAACATGGAAATAGCTACACCGCTATCTGTATAAACATGGAAATATCTGCAACACTATCTGTGTAAACATGGAAATACCTACAAAGCTATCTGTGCAAACATGAAAATATCTACACCGCTAAATGTGTAAAGATGGAAATATCTATACCGCAATCTGTGCAAATATGGAAATATCTACACCGCTATCTCTGTAAACATGGAAATATCTACACCGCTCTCTGTAAACATGGAAATATGTACACCGAGATCTATATAAACATGGAAATATCTACACCACGATCAGTATAAACATGGAAATATCTTCACCGCTATCTCTATAAACATGGAAATATCTACACCACTATCTGTAGAAACATGGAAATATCTACACCGCTATCTGCATAAATATGGAAATATCTACACAGCTATCTCTACAAACATGGAAATGTCTGCACCGGTATCTGTATAAACATGGAAATATCTACAAGCTATCTCTATAAACAAGGAAATATCTACACCGCCATCTGTATAAACATGGAAATAAGTACACGGTCATCTGTATAAACATGGAAATATCTACAGCACTATCTGTATAAACATGGAAATATCTACAACGCCATCGGTAATAACATTGAAATATCTATACAGTCATCTGTATAACATGGAAATATCTACACCTCCATCTGTATATACATGCAAATGTCTACACTGCCATCTGTACACACATGGAAGTACCTACACAGCCATCTGTATAAACATGGAAATATCTCCACCGATATCTCTATAAACGTGGAAATATCTCCACCACTATCTGCATAAACATGGAAATATCTACACCGCTATCTGTATAAACATGGAAATATCAACACTGCCATCTGTATAAACATGGAAATACCTACACAGCCATCTGTATAAACAGGGAAATAACAACAGAGTCATCTGCATAAACATGGAAATATCTACACCACTATCTGTATAAACATGGAAATATCTACACCACTATCTTTATAAACATGGAAATACCTACACCACCATCTCTCTAAACATGCAATTATCTACATCGCTATCTCTATAAACACAGAAATATCTACACCGCCAGCTCTATAAACATGGAAATCACTGCACCTCCATCTGCATAAACATGGAAATATCTACAATGCCGTCGGTATAAACATGGAAATATCTACACCGCCATCTGTATAAGATAGAATTATCTACACTGCCATCTGTAGAAAGATGGAAATGACTACACCGTGATCTGTATGAACATGGAAATATGTACACCGCTACCTGTATAAACATGGAAATAACTACACAGTCATTTGTATAAACATGGAAATATCTACATCACCATCTGTGTAAACATGGAAATATCTTCACCGCCATCTGTATAAACATGGAAATATCTCCACCGCTATCTGTATAAACATGGAAATATCTACACCACCATCTGAATAAACATGGAAATATCTACAACGCTTTCTATATAAACATGGAAATGTCTACACTGCCGTCTGTATAAACATGGAAATATCTACACAGTCATCTGTATAAACATGGAAATATCTACACCACCATCTCTATAAATATGGAAATATCTACACTGCCATCTTTATACACGTGGAAATATCTTCACAGCCATATGTATAAACTTGGAAATATCTACACCGCTATCTCTGTACACATGGAAATGCTTACACCGCTATCTCTATAAACATGGCAATGTCTACACCGCCATCTCTATAAACATGGAAATATCTACGCCGACACCTCTATAAACATAAAAATATCTACACCGCCGTCTCCATAAACACGGAAATATCTACACAAACATCTGTGTAAAAATAGAAATATCTACACCGCCATCTGCATAAAGATGGAAGTATCTACACCGCTATCTGTATAATCATGGAAATATCTACACCGCTATCTGTATAAACATGGAAAATCAACACCGCTATCTGTATAAACATGGAAATATCTACACCGCTATCTGTATAAACATGGAAATATCTACACCACTATCTCTATAAACATGGAAATACCTACACCACCATCTCTCTAAACATGCAATTATCTACATCGCTATCTATATAAACACGGAAATATCTACACCGCCATCTCTATAAACATGGAAATCACTGCACCTCCATCTGCATAAACATGGAAATATCTACAATGCCATCGGTATAAACATGGAAATATCTACACCGCCATCTGTATAAGATAGAATTATCTACAATGCCATCCGTAGAAAGATGGAAATGACTACACCGTGATCTGTATGAACATGGAAATATGTTCACCGGTACCTGTATAAACATGGAAATAACTACAGAGTCATTTGTATAAACATGGAAATATCTACACCACCATCTGTGTAAACATGGAAATATCTTCACCGCCATCTGTATAAACATGGAAATATCTCCACCGCTATCTGCATAAACATGGAAATATCTCCACCGCTATCTGTATAAACATGGAAGCATCTACACTGCTATCTGTATAAACATGGAAATATCTACACTGCTCTCTGTACCAACATGGAAATATCTACAACGCTATCTCTATAAACATGGAAATCTCTAAAATGCTATCTGTAAACATGGAAATATATACACGTCTATCTCTGTAAATATGGAAATATCTGAACCACCATCTGTATAAACATGGAAATAACTACACAGTCATCTGTATAAACATTTAAATATCTACACCACCATCTGTGTAAACATGGAAATATCTACATTGCCATCTGTATACACATGGAAATATCTACACAACCATCCCTGTAAACATGGACATATCTACACCGCTATCTGTATAAAGTTGGAAATATCTGTACAGTCATCTGTATAAACATGGAAATATCTACACCACCATCTCTATAAACATGGAAATAACCACACTGCCATCTGTATACACATGGAAATATCTACACAGCCATCAGTATAAACATGGAAATATCTACAGAGTCATCTGTATAAACATGGAAATATCTACACTGCCATCTGTATAAAGATGGAAACATATACATCGCGATCTGAATAAATATGGAATTATCTACACCTCTATCTGTATAAACATGGATGTACGTACACCGCTATCTGTATAAACATGGAAATATCTACACCGCTATCTGTATAAACATGGAAATATCTACACCGCTATCTGTATAAACATGGAAATATCTACATGGATATCTCTATAAACATGGAAATATCTACACCGCCATCTGTATAAACTTGAAAATACCTACACGGTCTTCTGAATAAACATGGAAATATCTACACCACCATCTTTATAAACATGGAAATATCTACACTGCCATCTGTATAAACATGGAAATATCTACACAGCAATCTCTATAAACATGGAAATATCTACACCGCTATCTGTATAAACATGGAAATATAACAACGTTATCTGTATAAACATGGAAATATCTACTCCACTATCTCTATAAACATGGAAATATCCACGCCGCTATCTGTATAAACATGGAAATATCTACACCGCTATCTCTGTAAACATGGAAATATCTACACCGCTATCTCTGTAAACATGGAAATATCTACACCGCCATCTGTATAAACATGGAAATATCTACAATCATCTGTATGAACATGGAAATATCTACACCACCTACTCTATAAACATGGAAATATCTACACTGCCATCTGTATACACATGGAAATATCTACACAGCCATCAGTATAAACATGGAAACATCTACACCGTTATCTCTATACACACGGAAATAGCTACACCGCTATCTCAATAAACATGGAAATATCTACACTGCAATCTCTATAAACATGGAAATATCTACACCGCCATCTCTATAAACATGAAAATATCTACACTGCCATCTCCATTAACATGGTACTATCTACACCGCCATCAGTGTAAACATGGAAATATCTTCACCGCTATCTGTGTAAACATGGAAATAACTACACTGCCATTTGTATAAAGATGGAAATATCTACAACGTGATCTGTATAAACATGGAAATATCTACACCGCTACCTGTATAA
Organism: Pan troglodytes; assembly: GCF_028858775.2. NCBI lineage: Eukaryota > Metazoa > Chordata > Mammalia > Primates > Hominidae > Pan > Pan troglodytes. Next base: position 3,324,717 of record NC_086015.1, read on the forward strand.
ACATGGAAATATCTACACCGGTATCTGTGTAAACATGGAAATATCTACACCACGATCTGTATAAACATGGAAATATCTACACTGCTATCTGTATAAACATGGAAATATCTACATCGCTATCTGTATAAACATGCCAATATCTACACTGCTATCTGTATAAATATGGAAATGTCTACACCGCTATCTCTATAATCTTGGAAATGTCTACACCGCTATCTGTATAAACATGGAAATATCTACATGGCTATCTGTATAAACATGGAAATATCTACACCGCCATCTGTATAAACTTGGAAATACCTGCACAGTCTTCTGTATAAACATGGAAATATCTACACCACCATCTGTATAAACACGGAAATATCTACATCGCCATCTGTAAACATGGAAATATCTACACGGCCATCTCTATAGACGTGGAAATATCTACACCACTGTCTCCATAAACATGGAAATATCTACACCGCCGTCTCCATAAACATGAAAATATCTACACTGCCATCTCCATAAACATGGAAATATCTACAACGCCATCTGTATAAACATGGAAATATCTACACTGCCCTCTGTATAAAGATGTAAATATCTACACCGCAAGCTGTATAAACATGCGAATATCTACACCGATATCTGAATAAACATGGAAATATCAACACCACAATCTGTTGAAACATGGAAATATCTACACCGCTATCTGTATAAACATGGAAATATCTACTCCACTATCTCTATAAACTTGGAAATACCTACACCACTATCTTTATAAACATGGAAATATTTACACCGCTGTCTCCATAAACATGGCAATATATACACTGCAATCTCTATAAACATGGAAATATCTACACCGCCATATACATAAACAAGGAAATATCTACACCACCATCTGTATAAACATGGAAATATCTACACTGCCAGGAGCTCAAGAGCAGCCTGGGCAATACAGCAAGACCTCATCTCTTCAAAAAAATAAGAAAAATTAGCTGGCCATGGTGGCGTCTCCTGTAGTCCCAGCTTCTTGGGAGGCTGAGGTGGGAGGATCCACGGAGCCCAGGAGTTTAAGGCTGAGGTGAGCTTTGATAACGTCTGCACTCCAGCCTGGATGACAGAACAAGAACCTGTTTCAAAATAGAAAAAGAAAAAGAACCCTAAAAACTAAAACCTGGATGTAGTTTGCTAATAACTAAACAGCAAATTAATTGTAACATGCTTACATATCAACGATGTCTTTCTTCTTTGATCATAAACCTGCTCACTAAGAAGCTGCTGAAGTCCATGGTAGTGACAGGTACATGTCTGCATCCTTGTCCTGACCTGCATCTTCTTTGATTGTCCCCATCTGTGTCTCCGACTGGCACTGCCGAACCGGCTTGCTACCTGATCAATGTTGTACTGAACCGGACTGCTAACTGATCAATGTTGTTGAGCTCACTGCACAAAGCTGTTCTTACATGGTAGAGTTCTGCCTGGAATAGTCATACTTACACTTTTTATATTCCTTACTCCTGACCCATCCAACGCAGCAGAAGTTCTATTTATTGCCATAGAAACATAGGTCATTTGGAAACACCTCCTTCATTTCTATGGAATGTTCAAACATTTCTGACATTTTGGACTCTGTTCTAGCCTCTTGTTAAATATATCCAGAAAAGAGACAAAGCTTTATGGGGGGGGGCTATATGCACACATATGCTATAGAATAAGCTATCTAAATGTTTAAAAATACTTTCCATCTGGCACTGCACCTTAATAGGTAGACAGAAATTAAGTATGTGTATATCTATCTGTATAGATACGTATAAATATATATCCCCAAAACAAAAACTCATTCTCTTACTTATACATAGGTAGAATATAGGTGAATATACATATACATTTATAGGTAGAACAAAAAAAACCCCTCAGCCTCTTTAGGGCCATGTGTTTTCTCTGAGTAATTGTCACAATTAATTACAATACATGTGTATGCCTTTTTAGATAAATTCCATCAGACCAGTTTCTGTCTGGTTGGAAAATAATAACGGCCTATTTGCTAACTGCCCCTGCCCCTATACTATGTTCCAGTGAACTAAAGACCTCTGGCAATCATAGATTTACAACTCAGCAAGATTAAACAATTTATTGTTATTTATGACATCCAAGCTGGATCTTCTGTATCATATTCCACATTAGCATCTATCACTTTACATTTGGGAGATCCTGTCCAAAAAATGATTATGCCTCCTAACCAAACATTCAGCAGGGCTGCAGGAACAGGCTCCCTGAACAAACATCCTGCCAAAGTACTTTAAAGCACCGTGAGCTCCCACAGCTGTGCATTTTCAGATGACTCAGCAGATTAGCGTGGAGTCTCTTAGCCTCTGCTTGGTCTGTTCCTTTCAGTGATCTCTCACATGGCCCAGTCCATTCGGTTTGAAAATCCTCATGAAATGAGCAGATTATGATCTGGCTTCAGTAGAGGGCCATGGGGTGGGCATGGAGGGGAGAGGGTTTGCTCTTAACACAGCCTGAGCCTCAGAAAGGTTTCAGATGGAAAAGCATGGCACTGACTCAGCTCATGCTTAACAGGAAATGATGCACAGACCACACCAAAAAAGCCCTTTATGTTGTGTGAAAGTCTATGCCGGAGCAGCTGCTGCCACCTCATGTACTGTGATAGAGTGTGCATGTGTGTGTTTGTGTGTGCAAGACTGTGAGTATGCACACAAATGTGTGCTGGGAGGGGGAGGAGATCACACCTTCCACAGTCGCCACCTCAGCCTTAGCTAGAAGCATGGAGAAATGCCAAAAGTCAAGAGGAAGCTGCACCAAAGCAACTGTGATCACCACATCAGCAGGTGCTTTCTGGTTAGTAAAGCTACTGGGACTGAAAAACACACACGATCTCGTCCTTCTTTTATTTTAATCAGAGCAAAATATTTTTATAATAATTGTGTTCTATGAATAAATAATTCATAATGCTGTAACCCATTATCACATTCAACCCTCCCAACAACCCTAGAAGATATGTAGACAAGTATTATTACTTTCCCTATTTTTATAAATGAGGAAATAAACCCCAGGAAGCTAGGCGACTTCCCCACGGTCATAGAAGTTGCAAACAGTAGTATCATGATTCAAATCCAAAGCTTCTCCTTTTGTCTTTATCATTTTAATTTTGAAGGTAATGCATATGCATGTATGATCTTTTAAATCCAGAGATGTATATGGAATAGATAGGAAAAGGGACTCTCCTTCCCCATTATACACCCCCTCCACCCAAGCTATATACACTGTTGACTAGAGTATGTCCTTTCAATCCTATTTTCTATGCCTACATTATATACAGAAAAGCAGGATTACGTTACACACAATATTCCAGTCATTGCTGTTTTTCACCAACAAGCTATCATTCACATCTTTTTCATACTACATATAAATTTATATCCTTTATTTTAGTGGTGTATATTGTGCAGTTGTGTCATAAATTATGTACCTGTTCTCTGTTGAACATATAGATTTTTTCTGAGTTTTTCCTTAGCAAAATGCTGCAGTGAGTACCCTTGTACACAGATGTTTGTACATTTGTTCTAGAAAAATCTACAGTAAAGATTCTTAGATTAAGAGATTCCCAGGTTATTAAAAAACTACTCTATTAATTTAGATATATACTCCCAAATGGCCTGACCAAAAAGTTATGTCAATTTAACCTCTATGAACAGTATACAAACATGACAATTTTCCATCACCTACACCAACTCTGGGTAATTTCATCTTTTTTACAAGTTGATGGATTGTTTTAATTTATATTTCTCTGGTTATTAATAAGGTTGGCCACCTGTTCATGTGTTATTATTGATGATATTTGTATTGAAATGTTTGAATTTTCTTGATTTCAAAAAACGTTTTACATGTCATAGATATTAAATATTTTTGTAAAACTCTCCTTCCAGTATTGTGTATGTGTTTGGTCAAGTAGAATAAACTCTCGTCCTCTGATTTCAGATTCCTTTCTCTTTCCATTAGAAATCCCTAAATGTAAAACTACATATTGATAGCTAAAAACCAGGATGTTTACTAGAGAAAAAGAATACAAAGGCAATAATTAAATATTATATTTATACAAAATACCTACTAGTACAAACTTAAAAAGAGAAAGTAAAAGTCAAATGCTTCTACGACTTCAGACTAAGAAAAAGAACTTTTGAGGTTGAATGTTCCTGAAATTTTTATTTTCATACAACTACGGACATGACTACAAAAGTTGATGTGACTAAAAATGTAAGATATGAAAGACATTTGAAGACTCAGAGAAGGTGGATTTTCATTTTAACAAGTCACATATATATTCTAGATATCCTCTTATTCGTAACTAAGAGAGTCAAATCAGATGAAAGACTCTAAAAATTTCCCTTTGACTGTGTTAAGTAGAAGTAGTAGAGGCATATTGGCCAAATCTTGAGTGTTTGCAAATTGACTCTTAAGGCTATAGGCTGGCACAGGTCATTGAAGCCCTAGCTTTTTATCTTTAATTTTAAAATCCCCAAACAATGTATACTAATTTTTCTTGTCCATTATTTCCAAATAATCTTGTTTAAATGTTATTACAGTGCTTGCTCATATTACTGTTGTCTAACAGAAGGGTATCTGGGGCCTTAAAACTGAGAGGGTTAGGATTAATGATTCCAATACCTATGCTTGGACATCTCCAAAAGTGGGTTCCAACTTCTTGTCCTCAAGTCTGTATAGAAACTAGCAAACTTCCAGAGTTCACAAAAGGCTCAAAGAGAACAGATGTTTTATAGAAAATTCTTAGAGCAAGTTTCACGCATAATGTTGCTGATGCGTGTCTGCCTTTTCAATAAACATCACTATGCTTTATCACAAGATTTAATAAAGCAGCTTAGTTAAAAATGCCATCTGGGTCTCTGGACACATTAAACAAAGCTTAAAATAACCACCCCAGCAACTGGGAGGACCCAGCTGTTCTCATAATCTGTCCCACTCCTTTTACTTCCCCAGAAAAAGAGTGAATGAAGACCACAGACTAAAAGCATCCAGAAGGAACTGACACAAACAGGGAGATAGATGGAGCCAAGGGCTCCTGTAAGTTTGCTATTGCTCACATAATAGATTTGCTAATTCCACAACCTGCAGATGGTGATTAAGAACGGGAAGCAGAAAGAGGGAAGAGAGAATCATTGAAGGGCTCATTCAAATTTTCTAATGTATCACAAACCTGTCCTCCCTAATGTCTGGATCATAGCAGCCCATTCCATTCACCTATTCTGTAGTGAACTCCAATAGAAAATACAAAGCCATCACCACCCAGTTCTTTCTCCCTTCTAGAGATGAGATATTAGCCACCCAATCCCAGATTCTCAGATCCATTCCAGGAAAGAAGCCCTAGGTATTGAAGCACAGCTTTCCCTCCCTCCCTTCTTTCTTCCACCCCAAGATTTGTTCCCCAGATAGTTCTAGTAAATGCAAAACCAAGTATATTCTCATTCTTTAGAGCAACCAGCTTTTCATTGCCAACTGGAATCAAATACAACCTGCACAAACATCTATCTGGAGGACACTCCCAAGGCTCCTACTGAGCCAGCCTTCTGCATACCACTGCATTTCAGCTTCCTAGTTCACAAGACACTGAGACATTCTTGAATTCTGCAAGGTGCACTGTGTGTTAATATCTTGGCTGCTCATCATGTGGCCAATAAAGGGCATGACTAGTCAACAAATAAATTTTCTCTTGGCTAAAACTTGCAACAAAACTGTAAGCTGTTTACCAAGGGGCCCACTACAGGTTATATTCAATATATACAGTCAAATCCTAACTATCTGAGATATATTCAGTTGACCATACACCTTTATATTTCAGTAAAAGGTCTTTACATTTCCCAGTGCTATCGATGTTACAAAGTGCTTCCATATGCAGTGCTTCATCTGATTTCCAGGATAATTAAATGATCCTGTCATACCTGATTTTTAGATGAGGAAACAAGTGGTTTCTGGGTATTTCAAGAGGCTAACGCATCTGACCTCCAACTTGTATGTGAAAACCAAAAACAAAATTCCAAGGCCCCTCAACCATCTGAATGGACTTTGACTCTTTTGGTCAATATATGGCAGAGCTAGGAAAAGATGGTGAGTCTTCCAGCTGCTGATACAGGGTTTTCCCTGCCATACTCCATTACCTCCAAGGCTAAAGTCAAAAGAGGGTGTGGTTATCACATGAAAAAATCTGGTTTGGATTTCCCAAATGTGTATGTAGTATTTGGTGATTTACCTTAATTTAACCTACAGTTCTTTTGGGTTGTAACAGTCTGACTCCATTTTTGAAAACAAAACAAAATCGATTTTAAATGCTGAATTATAGATCTTTGCTGTCCAGTATGGTAGCTACTAACCACTTATGGTTATTTGCATTTCTATTTTAATTAATTACAATTCAGTAAAATGCAAAATTCAGTTCTTCAGTTGCTCTAGCCACATTTAAAGTGTTACAGTAGTCACATATGGCTAGTGGCTGGGACAATGCAGATTATAGAACAGTTCCATCATCAAAGAAACTTCTATTGAACAGTGCTATTATATAATGTCATCTCCAGAGAAAGAAGACTTTAGAAAAAGTCAGAAACGGCCGGGCGCAGTGGCTCACACGTGTAATCCCAGCATTTTGGGAGGCCAAGGCAGGCAGATCCCTTGAGGTCAGGAGTTCAAGACCAGCCTGGCCGACATGGTGAAACCCCGTCTCTGGTAAAAATACAAAAAATTAGCTAGGCGTGGTGGTGCATGCCTGTAACCCCAGCTACTCAGGAGGCTGAGTTGGGAGAATCACTGGAACCCAGGAGGCAGAAGTTGTAGTGAGCCAAGATTGTGCCACTGCACTCTAGCCTGGGTGACAGAGCAAGACTCCATCTCAAAAAAAAAAAAAAGAAAAAGAGAAAGTCAGAAACATCTTGAGGCAGGCATAGTGCTGTCATCTGTCAAATATTGAAGATGATTTAAGAATAAGAAAGAAGAAGAGAACAAAGAAGAGAAAAAGAAGTTGCCTTAGGTGTACCTACCCAGAAAAGGACAAAGGCATTCTTGTAGTCATTGTGTTGTATTTTAGCTCTTAAACTTTTTAAGAGATTAGAATAATTTGACACATAGAAGATCTAAACCAATGAAGAGGCTCTGAAGCAGATAAAAGTAGATAGAAAATAAAAAACTAATTAGTTACAAACTAAGCTTAACCACAATTCGTTTAAATGATACTATTTACTCTTCACATGATTGGTTTTTCTTTTGCTTTATAGTATGACATAATTTATATCTTTAAAGGGGAATTAAAATATTTCTGGGAATTTTTAAAAGTAAGTTCACACAGCCACATAAAAACTACAGAAACAGATAAAACCTATCATCTCATTTATTCCCTAATCCATTCAAATTAAATATAAAAATCCAAGCAGCCACAGTGATATTCAAAAAAGCAAAAGTGAGACAAAACAAAATTCATTTGTCACCTGTGGAGGTAGTTAGCTCACCTAATCTTCACTCCAAACACCAGTAATTTTTAAAAGACAGAAATAAACATATGTTCTGCCTTCCCGGAAGGAACTATGTTTCAGGGTAGCCAAATAACCTAGTTGTGAAGAAAATGGTCTGCTTATAGAAAAATGCCAGCTAAAACATGTAGATAGAATTAGAGAATTAGAAATTCACCATTTTGAAACCCCCAATGAAATAATCAACTCAAGCAAGGATCATTAATAAATGCTAAAACAATCAAGTAACTATTGATACAGAATATAACTGAATATACACATGGTACAAAGTTCACGTCACAGACTACTGGCTTGACCCAAGGGGGAATATAGCAGAGGAGATAGGCAGTGATCACCCTAACCTTGCGATCATCTCACCATCACTAATGATGGGATGTGAATACACATTATTGCCTATGAAATAGTCTTTAAAAAAAGAAGTTGAACCTGAATCTAACTAAACCTTGCAATGGGCTGAACGTGTATGTCTTCCCCAAATTAATATGTTGACATCCTAACCCCAAAGTTGCTGGTATTAAAAGGTGGGGCCTTTAGGGGGTCATTAGATCATAAGGACAGAGGCTTCATGATTGGAATTAGTGCCCTTATAAAAGAGGCCCCAGAGAGCTAGCTAGTCTCTCCCACTATGTGAGGGCCCAGCAAGAAGGCCAATCTATGAACCAGAAAGTTGGTCCTAACCAGATATCAAAACCACATGCTCCTTGATTTTAAACTTGCTAGCCTCTAGGACTGTGAGAAATAAATTTCTGTTCTTTATAAGTCATCCAGTTTTTGGTATTTTGTTATAGCAGGCCTAAAAGCCTTTAGAACTAACTTCCAGTTAACCAGGAAAAAACAGAGTGAAAAGTTAAATGACACCATAGAAAGCAACCAGAAAATTCCAGAAGGGGAAATATTCTACAGGACAACTGACTAGTTTTTCAACAAGTCAATTTCACTAAATAAATACATAAACAAAGAGTATGTGTATTTTCCAGGTTAAAACAGTCTTGAGCTAAATAATCAAATGCAATGTATGTCCCTTGATTAGAAGAAACGAATTTGAACAAACCAGCCACAAAAGATATTTCAGGGAGACCAAGCTGGAAGGATCACTTGAGGCCAGGAGTTTGAGACCAGCCTGGGCAACGTAGTAAGACCTCCATCTCTACAAAAACAATAAATTAGATGGGCATGGTGGTGTGCACCTCTAGTCCTAGCTACTCAGGAAGCTGAGGCAGGAAGATCACTTGAGCCCAGGAGTTTGAGGCTGCAATGAGCTATGATTGTTTCACTGCACTTCAGGCTGTGTGAAAGAGCAAGACTTTGTCTCAAAAAATAAAAGGACATTTCATAACAATTGAGGAAATCTGAATGTGGACTGGGTAATAAATGATATAAAAAAGCCATTTTTTATTTTGTTTGAAAAGATGATTTTGTAACTATACAGGAAAATGTTCTTATTTTTTTAGAAATCTGTACTAAAGAATTTAGGGGTAAAATATCATTTTCTTTAATATACTTTCAAACACAAGCAAAAAATAGTCACGACACAAATATAGCAAAATGTTTACAATCTATGTTCTGTGCTTGCCTGTGAGTGCCATTAATCTCATCTCTCTGCTTTTCTGAAAGTTTGAAAATTTCAAAGTTTTATAATAAATTTTTTTACATCCCATAATTTTATAATAATTTTTTTAAAGTTTGAAGCAAATCAACAACTATAGCTTCAAAAATATCCTGACCCACAATAAACATTGAACACGGTATATTTCCCCCATTTCCTAAAAAAGTTGGCCCAGGAAGGAGTATGAGAGCTGCCATAGCTCTCCCAAGGCTCATTATTCTCCATCACTCCATGGGAAATCCCAAAATAAATTTTTAAAAAAGTTGTTTAAATTTATAATGTTTTTGATTCTATAATAATTTTATAATAAAATAATTTTAAAATGTTTTTGATTTTATATTTTTAATTTATAAAAATTTTTATACATGTTTATGTTTGAAATGTCTATTTCAAACTTTATGAGATATTAAAATATAAGTAATATAGTTCATCATTTTAGAAATGCCATGCTTTTCTTCTCCAGCAATTACATAATCAAAGAGTAACTGTAGTTTTTCCTAGAACATTGCTTTGTGGGCTGGGCATGGTGGTTCATGACACTTTAGGAGGCCAAGGCAGGCAGATCTCTTGAGATCAGGATCTTGAGACTAGACTGGGCAACACTGAGAAACCCTATGAGTAGTAAAAACACAAAAATCAGCTGTGCGTAGTGGTGTGCACCTATAGCCCCAGCTACTCAGGAGGCTGAGGTGGGAAGATCACCTGAATCTGGGGAGGTCAAGGCTACAGTGAGCCAAGACTGTACCATTGCACTCCAGCCTGGGCAACAAAGTGAGACCCTGTCTCAACAAAATGAAATTTAATTTAAAAAAAGAAAATTGCTTTGTAAAATTAACTTTTTCAATCAAAACCAAGATTGTTCAGATATAGAGAATGCAGCCCACTGGTCAGATTTGTCAGTTCAAAGAGAATAAATTCTAGTTTCCTATTTTTCTAGCCTGCTTATGATTATCCAATAGGATATCAAAAAAGACCAAAGCCTTTGGGATCCATGTTCAGTATTCCTGAGTCTAACTCAGGATGCCAAATCAGGAGACAAGCACATTCTCATCAATTTTCAATCATTCGAGACCAATTTTGCTTATAATTATCCAGTTCTTTTAGACCACCTTTCTCCTGAAGCCAGCCTTATGGCTATTCACTTCACTTTAGCATAAGCCCCCAAGAAGGTGAACAAAATGAGGAAACGATTGGTTAAAGTTGGCATTTGAAATTCTGAAACATGTCCACCATTCCCTTCACCCATGCCCGCCCCTCTTAGAAGTAGTACTTTCAGATTATTTAAGAGTCGATGCTTCTATGTGGATTTTGTCAGCTGTCCTTTATAACAGCTAGTAGGTTTAATTTGACTCTATTTTAAGCATATATTGACCTATGCTAATTATCTGTTAAAATAAATTCCACTCTTAGAGTTAGTAAAGTGTGTTTGTCATGGAAGACCCATTGAAGTAAGAAGCTGAGGAGCCCTTATGGTAAAGTGGGACAAGAAATAATAAGACATAATAATTTTCCCATGCAAATCAACAACTGTAGCTTCAAAAATATCCTGACCCACAACAAGTATTGGACAGGCCATGTTTCTCTCACTCCCTAAAAAATTGGCTCGGGAAGGAGTATGAGAGCTCCCATAGCTCTCCCAAGGCTCATTATTCTCCATCACTCCACAGGAACAGCCTGTCAGAGAAGAGTGAAAGACCATTTGTCAACCTCTCTTCAACTCCCTGATTCTAGCCAAACTTCATCAATCTCAAGTGAGGAGCCAGAGAGAAATCAAACCCCATATATCCAGCATCATTGTCTACGGGAGTCAAAAATCACAATTCCACTACCCACCCCAACACCACTGGCCCTGTTTCTCCCAATTGCTTTTTATTGTGTTTTTAAAAAATCCTCTTTCCCCATCCCTGCAACACCGAGAAGGAGGAATTATAGTAGATAAATATGAAGCATGGAGATCCTTTAAAAATGTTTTTAATAATAAATGAATGAAAAGGAGAGGGTTGGGAAGGAAGGAGGGAATTCAAATGCCAGGGAAATGTTCAGTTTCGCTTTTAAAGATGTTAACACTCATTTATACATCTGCAAGACACTCCCCTTAAAGAAAAGTTCTATGAGTGTGGGTCTGGTTGCATGAATAAGGATAAAATTACTTTTTTAGACGATGTTTCCCACATATCATTCAGAGACCCCTGAAGTTAGGTATCCCTCTTGTAGTTGTCCTTGTGATGCTGCTGGACCTGGGAAAGAGGAAACTGGGATACGGGTCTATGCCAAAAGGTGCTTCTAGTTATAGGACAGAGAGGAAAGGGGCAGAGGGAGAAAAACCCGAAGTCTGAGAATCTGGATTGCAGAAGACTACCGAGGTCGTGGGAGAAGGGAGAGAAAACAACGATGAAAAGCGAAAGGGGAAGAGGCATGAAATGTTGTCAAATGTCAAAAGGCATTTGGAGAGAAGTTGGGAATTGCATTAAGAAAACCACTGCAAATCTCATTTCAGACCATTTAGAGATATGCCCCCTGGGAACTGCGAGCTCAGGCTGTTTAGCATCAAACAAATGGATCCACTCCATCCCTACCCTAATTAAATAAATCATTCAGTAATTCCACTGGGTTAAAGAACCAAAATATTAAAAACCTTCAGGGTCTACTCTTGCCAAATATGTCAGGGATCGTGTGTGTGTGTGTGTGTGTGTGTGTGTGTGTGTGTGTGTGTGTGTGTGTGTTCTGAGACACCACTACTGTTAAATAGGCAGAGCTAAGACTTAGGGCACTGGCAGATTATTGCAAAAAGGGCACGGGGCAGAGGGACTATGTTGTGAGCCTGGGAAAGAAGTTTGTGTGGGGACTGTGGGCAGTGAACGCGTTGGGAACAATATGGAAAACTGGGAGCTGCCTTGGAATCTACAGGGCCAGGTAAGAGAATGTCCGAAAGAAAAATGGGCAGGTGCGGGATGTGTGCAGAGTCGGAGAAGAGTCCAGGGCGCCCGGAGTGGCTCCAGGAACGACGGACATCCCTCAAGGCTTTTGGGGGCGGTGGGTACTAATAGAACCCAGTGTCCGGGGTGCACCGGGGAGGCTGCGAGCGCGGCGGGATTGGGGCACTGGAGGGTGAGGACGCAGGAGTGAGGAAGCAAAGCCGGGGCCAGGCAGGGGCCTCCCAGCTGGGCCCGGAGGCAGCAGGGGGACAAGGGCTAGGAGAGGGCATGGCGGCAGCACGGCGGGAAGCGAGGGGCATCCGGACACTCACCCCATTGGCCGCGGACATCTGCACCATGATCTTGATGGCCGTCCTGCTAAAGTACCTGCCGTTGCTGCCCACCACCGTGGTGCAGCCCCGATGGTCGCGCAGGTCGATGGACGACAGCACGCTCTGGATGAAGTTGGACAGGTAGTTGCACTGGCCCTCGAAGAGGCCGGTAGGTCACCGCAGACCCCCGCCGCCGGCCGGCCGCCGGTCCTCGTAGGGCACGGTGGGCACTGTCAGCACCGGGATGGGGCTCCCCTCCGTGGCGCCTCCTGGCCCGTCCTGCTGAGGCTCCCGGGGCCGGAGGGAATTTGCAGCCTGCCGGGGGCCTCCGCCAACCTGGCCGCGCACCGGGACTCCGCCTCACGCCGGGCCCCCTATCCGGCAGGTCGGCACCCTGCGCCCTGCGCCCGCCGGCCTGGGGACCGCCCTCCCCTCCTCTCCACGTGGCCGCTCGCTGACTCCCTCGGCGGAGATTGCTTCTGCCTTCCTGTAAAGTTTTCTCCCGCCCACCTTCTCCGCTGCCAGACCGCCTGAGGTGCCCTCAGTTTCTCCCCAAGTTGGACTCACTTTCGGGGTGTCCCAAAAGCCTGATTCCAGGGCCTGCTAGCCCGACCCCGGTGACGCCTGCACCCGTGCCTGGCCCCAGCCTTCACGCGGGATCGCCGCCCTCCGGGGCACACCCTCCGCCAGAAAACAGCCGGCGGGCGGCGAGACTTTGGGCAGAGTCCGCGTTCCTCTCCGGCGCCAGGCCCGTCTCCCTGTCTCCCTGGGAGTGCGCAGCCTACACGCACCAGTTTCTCTTTAGAACAAGCACGGGGAGGGATTTGGGAGGGGCTGAAACCTTTTGCCATCAGCGAACAGCCTCAGCCAAAAATAACCCTGGAAAGGCGAGCTAAGAATGGTTATCTCCTGCCAGCGCTGAAATCGGAGGCTGGGCGCTGCGTGTGGGGTGTGTGTGTGTGTGTATGTGTGTGTGTACCCTCCCACCCCGACCATTTGTTGAAGGGAATCACCACTGTCAGACTTCAATCCAACAGGACCCACTCGAGCCATCCACACTTTCCCCAGCCTCCTCCAAAACAGCACACTTTCCGGTATGGACAATTTTTTTTTTTTCACTTATTTGTTTGTTTTGGTGGTTGCAACAGCAGCAACACAGACAACACATATTTCCCTATTCTTCTCGCCCTTCTCACCCTCCCTACCCAGCTCCTGCCTTAGAAACAGGCTTGGCCTACACTGTATCTGTCCACACTGCCCGAACTCTTCCCTGAATTAATCGTTTTCAATAGGAGGGGGCTAAATCCCTTATTAATGCCCTACCAGGAGTGAATGAATAAAGCCAAGTTAAAGGGGAACTGGGTACCACATACTGTGCTAGGTTCCTTTGCATGTATCCTTTCATTCTGCTGGAGCTAAAGGTGTTCTGCCTCCTCTCCATAAAACGCACCCAAACTCCAAAACCAGGAAATTCTCCATAGAAAATAGAAGTGAAGAGAGAAAAGACTAACAGGATAAACCCCAAAGCAGGAAGAAAGTTTTGTCTCCCATTTCGCTCAAGGAATTTTTGGACCCACCAAGGCTACTGTCCTGAAAGATCCTGCTGCTTCTCCTTCCCCAAATATTGTCCACTTCCTGAGAGTAAGGCTGACTTGCCACAGGCTTATAAAGTGTTTGGTCACAGTAAGACAACTGTGAGTAATAACACACATTGTATACTGTTTTGCAATTGATAAAACGCTTTGCATCTGTTTTTTCTTTGGAGGCTGAAGAAAAGAAGAATGGTATTCACGCAGTTCCCATTTTACAGATGAAAACAAGAGGACTTTTTCTGTGAAGTCAGGAAAGTGGTTACAATGGTACTTTCCGCCTGTCCGAATTATGTATTGCTCCTCCCCTTTCTATTAATAACATTGAAGTTTGATGGGACAACCACTGAAGCCGTCAGTTGAAACCTGCTGGGACTTTTTAGCCATTCTCTTCAACATAAAGAATGGGTGTTTTTGGAGGGGGTGAGAGGAATGGGGAAATATTGTCAAAGAGTACAATGTTTTAGTTGAGACAGGAAGAATACATTTTGTTGAGATCTACAGCACAGCATGGTGACTGTAGTTAACAATGAAGTATTGTGTATTTCAAAATTGCTAAGACAATAAATTTCAAATGTTCTCACCACAAAAAAGATAGGTTTTGAGGTGATGAATCTATTAATTCTCTGGATTTAATTATTCCACAATGTATACATATATCATAACATCACATTATACCTCCGTAAATACATACAATTTTAATTTGTCAATTAACATTTTTTTAAAAGAATAGTGTGGCCAGTTGGGGAGGTAGTTTTTTTTTTTTTTTCCTCTAGTCTCTACTCAGTCTCCAAGATCCCATTCCCCATAAAGTTCCTGTCACCCAGGTGGAGTGCAGTGGCACAATCATGGCTCACTGCACCCTCTCCCTCTTGGGCTCAAGCGATCCTCCCGCCTACAGGTACATGCCACCACGCCCAGCTAATTTTTGTAGCATTTGTAGACATGGGGTTTCACCATGTTGCCTAAGCTGGTCTCGAACTCCTCAGCTCAATCAATCTGCCCACTTTAGCCTCCCACAGTGCTGGGATTACAGGTGGGAGCCACCAAGCCCAACCCATAAAGTTCCTAACTTTTTATCTCCCTGGGAGTGCACAGCCTACACACACCAGTTTCTCTTTAGAACATACTTAAGAGTCTTGGCTTAGCATCCAACAGACAGAACTTTAACACTTCTACGGATCTGTGCACCTGTCTATGGTGTGGGGTTTTTAAGATCTCTTTCTAATGACACTTTATTTTGCAAAGCAGGACAGTTTCATTCCCAGAAGAGCAGGTATGGTAAATCCTTTGTTCCAGTAATGAAGACAATGATCCAAACCCTAAGCCTCAGAGAAGCCCAGAAACCCTCCAGGCCTCCATCTCTCTGCTCCTAGCACCTGCCTCTCTCTTGACATCAACATCATTCTCCCCTCTCACAGCCCAGCTCCTTCCACAGACCCAGGGATTAGGCACCAGCACCTCAGACTAGATTTTAGAGAATTACCATTCAAGAGGCAATCCTCTTCCCTTGGTTCCAATTTCAAGGTTCTCAAAGACTGGAACAGGGCTAGTTTGAGGCAATGTGCCCCATCGCATAGCCAGAAAGAACCTTACAGTGAAAAGGAAAACAATTCTTCCAAAGTAAGGGGGTGCTGATCCCCAGAGGGAGGACAGATGGGCAACCAAACAGTAACCGGGCCACCACATGCTTCACACTCACTGATCAAGGATTTCTAAAACCACTTTTCTTTTCTCTGAATTTATATAGGACTTTGTGTCACTCATAAAGGAATGTCTTATAGGCTGATAACACCTTTCTATTCATGCTTATACTTAACATTTAGGCTAGGATAATTTCCTAACCTCAGTGTCCTCACTATAAGATGGGAATTATTATAATCCCTACCTCATAAGTTGTTGGGAGGATTAAAATACTTAGTAAAGTGCCTGACTAATAGAAAGGCATTCAATAAATGTTAGCTATTCATGGTGTCATCATCATTATATTTACCATTATTACTAATCTCCTGTATTGCAAGAATTACAGTTTATATTTTTGTAGACCATCACTGTAGCTAAAGGGTCTTTGGGCCATAGGTGATATTCCATAAAGGTTGGTTAAATTGATCTGTGGTTTTTGACTATGGAAACTCAGAACTCCCTCAAAATGTACAAAACAGATTTACCTGCTAAATAAATCTCTTCAAAGCTGACCCCAGGTTTAATTGAATTAATTCCAATGAATTTGTCACAATGATGGAGAAAGGAAATTTAGAGGGCCCCACAGTTGTTTGCTGGTAAAATGAGAAGTTTGGATTAGATCAATGTTTCCCAAAATATTTTCCTCAGAATGTTAGTGCCCCTCGAATCCTGCACAAAGCAAGAGTTTCATGACCAAGTAGCTTTTAAAACTCCTGTACACTCTACTCCCATTCTTCTCAATGCACACTTTCATATTAAAAGTTCTGAGATGTCCTCAACAGAAGACATCACTTAACTTTTTTTTTTTTTAAGACAGATTCTCACTCTGTCACCCAGGCTGGAGTACAGTGGCCACCACTCCTGGCCTAAAAATTTTTTAACCTGGTGCTTCCCAATCTAAACTCACAGGGACCAGTTTTCTTAATGAAAGAGAATCAGACTAGCTTGTAACCATAGCTGGTGACACTCCCCTGCCCCATTCCTTGTATGTCCTCAGTGGACTAGGTCAGGAATAAATAAATTTTCCTGATTCTCAAGGGCTGGTCACTCCTTTGCACTGAGCTCAAAGCTTCTCTGTAGCATGGGTCACAATGAATGGTAGCCCTGATAGCCTAGAGTAGCCTTTCAGCCCTCTCTGAGCCTCTAAAGACTGAGGATCCTTGGCATGAAATGGAGCAACTGATATACCCTTGCTTCCCCTGGGGACTCTCTTGCTCTCAAAAAGGCATCAGCCATCATCTCCATCTAGAGAATATACTATCTGACTCAGCTTGACCAGCCTGTCCCAAAATGAGAATCTGGGTAAAATAAGCATTGAAACACTTCATTCCTTGTAGATTCACAAAACATATTAGCATATTAAAGACTATGAGGTTCTGCAGGAAAAAAAAAACCTATTTAACTTTAATCCAACATTGCCAAGTTTTATTTGACCATGGAAGATTTTTCCAAAACACTTACAAACAGATCAAGGACATTAATCTTTCATGAAACACTAGATCCCCAGGGTCCTCTCCAGGTACATCATTCTGTGATTTTCTTTTTTATTTATGATGCATTAAAAGATTAATCTCTATCAGACTTCCATTTAGAAATTCACCAGAATGTGCAAAGGCAGCAGGTAAAATTGCTGAAGGGTATTATAAAAATACCCTCCAGTGATTTTTGAAACTTAAACTGAAATATTTATATAACTATATATTTCAGTTTGTATATTATATATATATGTATATACACACATATATATGTATGCACACATATATATGTGTGTATATATATTGGTGTATGTATATCTATATCTATGTATATATGGCATTATATCCATTTTACAGATGCAGAAACTGAGCTTTAGAGGGGGTGAGCAATTGGTCCAAAGCCACACAGCACACAGGTAGTCATTGATAAAGGTAAAAACAAGAGTGGAAGCCTGAGGTGTAAGGACACAGAGACAAGTACACAAATGTTTACAGGTTACACATATGACACGTGCCTTTAACATGAATTTCTTGAACATTCATTTAGAGGCCTTACAATGAAGACATCAGAGTGGCAGCAAGTTCTGTTGGAATCAGGGGAGCGTGTTCTTCTATAATCCCCTGGCTAACAGGAAAGCACACTGATTTGGCCCATGGTAGTTATACACTCCCATTGAGTCAGGGGCCACTTCTATGCACACAGGAGGTGCTAAAAATATGCTGTTGACTCATTGCCTCTAAGAGCAGAAGAAATGCCAAAAGTATAGGACAAGAGGCAGAAAAGCACACGGAAAAATGTCGTAGGGCAGTCCTCTGAGGAAGTGTTAGATCCCTTTGAAATCTGTCCAAACACTTTCTTGTGCTGGGGAAAGTCAATTACATATTTCAAGCAACCCCACATGTCATACGAGTATCTTGTACGTGTTTGTGTACTCGTGTCTGTGAACTTACATCTCAGACTTCAACTTCTCGCTCCCCACCCTTATCAATGACTGCCTGCATGGCCTTGGGCAAGTTGCTTTCCCTCTTCAAAGCTCAGTTTCTGCATCTATAAAATGGACATAATGCTACCTACCTCATGGGGTTAGTGATCACATTTAAGGAGCTAATATGTGGAAATTGCTTACACAGTACCTATCACATAATAAGGGTTTAATAAGTGTTTGATGTAATTGTTTTGATTCTAACTACTATTACTAAAATAATAATTACTACAATAATAATGATTCTTATTCTCTATATTAGTATTATCTTTGAAAATGGGCATGGATTATGTCTATGTAACACTTTTGGCACAATATCTAGCATTATATCACACACAAATTAGAGAATTCATGTTATTAAGGATGAAAAAATATTTTTACTGACCCTTAAATTCTTCGTAAGTAACTGCAAAAGAAGCCATTATCCCAACACATGAAATAAAAAAATTCAGTTCTTCTGGAGTTTGTTTTTGGAGGTAGCCACAGGACACCTAATTTCTTTTTCTTTTCAGAGAGACCGAGGGGCTCACTAGGTTGACCAGGCTGGTCTTGCACTCCTGGTCTCAAGCCATCCTCCCACCTCAGCCTCCCAAAGTGCTGGGATTACATGCATGAGCCACCACATCCAGCCTACCTAAAATATTGAATGCTGTTAATAAATCTCCTGAGGCCAGCATAAGAAGGAGATGGGCAAAACTAATGCCGGTATGTTTTTCTGGCTTTTTCATGTATTGGGCCAAACTTTGAAAAGCACTTACTATTAATGGCTAACTTGCAAAATTTGTGATTTATTAAAGCAGATTTTAATTGTTTTACCTAAAAATAATAGGCCTCTGATCTGCCAAAGATGAAGATTTAATTTCTAGGTGTTCCCCACAATACCTAGAAACATCAGTGGAATCGAGTATTAAACACTTTAGAACTATTCTCATGAAAGTTTTTTAATATATAATACAGCAAAAGAAAAGTTTCTTTTCTAAAGGCTTCTCTATACTTTTTTTAATAGTTGAATTTCATTTCTGAAGGCTCCTAAAAAGAATAGAATTTAGATCTTTATTAAAGAGGAAATATATTTTCCATGTTTAATTTAAATGACATTCCATCAGTCATTTGCAATCTTAGCCTACACGGAATTTTTTTTTTTTTGGTAGTTTTCATGTTTGCGGTTTAGGAGGGGATTCCCAATAATCTCTATATAAATATTTCTAATCTCTATATAAATATTTTAACATTTCAATGTAAATTAGTTTTTTAAAGCTATTTTATCCATAAAAATAATGAATTTGCATGGCTGAGGGTGAAATAATGTGTTACCAGGACCCGTCAGTTTTGGAGGTTGTGAGCAGATCCCATCTTCATGTTCCTCCAGCCCAGCCCAAGCCTGGCTCAGGTCCTCCTCCCCCATTTGTCAGGAACCACCATCCCCAGGGATTCTATGTGCCCTGCCTGACCAGTGTTCTCCATCAGAGTTTACCAATCTTTTGTTCATTCCCTCAGAGCACAGCTAAGCAAGAGTACACTAATTTGAAAATTAACTCAAGCAAATAGAGGAACAATATCCCCAACACATTGCATTTTAACATAGGGTTTCCTGGACACACTGTTTCAACCCAAGAGTTGGGCTAATAGTAGGAGTTCCATCTGCTAAAATACGGCTGTCAGCTTCAGAGGGAAATTCATGAACGTCTTCGTAGTTTGTTTTTACGTTTCACTTGGCACTGTTTCTAAAATTTCCTCTGAAGCCAAAAAATAAGTTATTTCCCAGCACACTGGGCACTTTTCATTTATCATTGGATTGATTTTTGTAACTTGCAGTAGGAGCTGAAATCGACCAGGGGGTTCTTATCCAACAGACAGCAGCAAAACTCTTTGTGTATCTGCGTTCCTTTCAACAAGCGTGACTTCCTCAATGGCATCATTCGTGAGCGTAACACAGAGCTCAGCAATAACGTTTCTTCACTAACCCTACCAGGTATCCAACATAGGATGTTACTTCCTTTCACTGTTTTCCGACTCCTGGCAGATATTAATCATTGGGATTTGGGAACAAGGAAATAGAATTTCTGAGAATGCTTGGGAATTCCCAAATTCATATGATTTTCATAACACTTCACTTACAAGTTTTTGAAAAATAATAAGTGACTATAATAACAAGGAAATAGTCGTTTTTTTCTGTAACAGAATTATATGAAAAGTTTTAGTAGTCTTCTGTTTTAAAGAGATATGATAACAAATGATGATTTATTATTATTATGAGCCAACATATTGTAACAAGATTATAAAATCCAATAGCATTAATAGAGAAAACATTAAAAAGAAATGAATATTATCACAAAATAAATGCTAAAGAAAAGTCCTTTAAAGATTGAAAGGTAACACCACAAATACTTAATGCTTTAATCGTTGTTTACATGGCATTGTTAAACAAGGCATCAATCATCCCCTCCAATACCATTTAAATAACATAACATTCTGATCTCCTGGCAAGATGAATAGCACTAGAAAGAAGCAACTGTCAAAATTGCCGATTTAAGGGCATATTTTGTTTCTAAAACTTGGCATTTCTTAGAAAACCTCTCATAGGATTTGTAAAACATGTACTATGCCTATGAACACATTAATATTTATTTGCAGAAATGGTTCACTGTTAGCAGTGGACAAGGCCATGAACACACACTTGTAACACAGCAACAGATACAAGAAAGTCTGACTGAGGCTCCTTTACTGCTCCTGTCCTGTTCACCTTAACTTTCATCTCCACATGTCAGTGCTTCCTCATCTTGCTTGACTTGAAGTCAGTGCATTTCTTCAAGCCAGTAAGTTCTCTATACTGACTATTAAGCTGTAATTTTCACAGGAAAATTAGAATGTTCCTTCCCATTTTCCTAATTTCTCAACTGATTTTTCTCAGAATTCAGAATCCATAAATATTGAAATGCCAGGAGAGAATTTCCAAATGGAAATGCTGTTCCCTTAGTCCATTTTCAGAAGAAACCGTACGATAGTGTTATCCTTCTCTTCTCCAATTTTTTTTCCTGCAAACTTATGGTTATCACCTCTTTAAGTGAGTAGCTCACAATTTTGCCTCCCCTGCAAATGGTCCCAAAACGGTGAAGTGGGTCCTCTTTAGCTGTGTCTTTAGTACATAATCCTGCATTTCTGACCATATGCAGGGAGTGTGACCCAGGGAAGGATCCCTGACTCAATGGGATTTCTCTTGCTGTCTCTAGAATTTGAACACCGGAACCCAGACGTACAGAGGCTGGGAGCCATCGTGGTGTGCTATATTGATGACGGCAGCAGTGGGTGGTGTGGGGGCAGTTAATTGACAGCTACCTGTTGCTGACATCCCAGGAACTGCCTGAACCTCCTCTTTCCCAGTCATAAGATATCTAAGATTCTGCAGTATTCTTCATTAAATCCTAGCATGGTTTAAGCTAGCCAGAATTAGGTTCTGTTGCTTTCAATCAACAGAATCTTAGCTAATACGTTGTTATTTCCTGGTCTTTGTTCCTTTAATTTTCCAGGAAAAGAAGGGAAAATGGCTTACTGGTTTTAAAAAGAGACAAGGGACAACATACCATTTATGCAAAATTTAGAAGCACTCAAAGGAAACTCTGGAAATTTCCTGAGACATATATAGGTAGGATCAGCATAAAACTTGAACAGTGTATCTAGATCATGCTTGCCATGGTTGCCTTGACACAATGAACATCTGTATCAAGATCATATTTTCTTGGTGGGACAGAGAGAAGCACAAGGCGGGACTCACATTTACAGTAATCCTTGTTTTCCAGGAACCATACAACCCAGTTTGTCCAGAGCTGTTCATCTTAAGTTTGTTATCCCACCATAATTATAAATAGAACCTCCTTTTTCTCTCAAGAATATCCCACTTTGGATGATAATTTTTGTGACTACCCATTAACAATATTTAATAACTATAGAAAACTGCTTCTCTATATTTTTTGTATGTTTGAAACATTTTATAACAAAAATATCTTTAAAGTTATCACCTACACAGAATATAGCTGCCAAATGCTCCTACTCTGCTATTCTAACCATGAATCCCTCTGGGGCCCCTTCCTCCTACGGCGCTTGTGAGGATGAAATGAAATAAGCTCTATGAAGTGCCCAACAGTGACCAACACTGAATAAAATACAGCCACCATAGGTGGCCTTCCCTTATGTTCACCAAACTCCTGATAAGTTATTCGGTGATGTTTTAATCTTAATATTTTATGTAGATTATACATTCATCTGATTCAAAATGCAAAAGGTACAAAAGCGTATACAGTTAAAAGTTTCCCAACCCACTACCATTTATCTCCCTGGAGGCAACTGTTTCCAGATTTTTGAATATCATTAAAGAATATCATATGTATGGAAAAGAAAGATTATATATTATGGGATTATATTCCAATAAACTTATGAAAATATTGTAAGCTGAAAATGCATTTAATACACTTAACCTACTAAACATCATAGCTTAGCTCGGCCTACCTTAAACACTCACATTAACCTAGAGTTAGGCAAAATCATCTAACAGAAAGCCCATTTTATAATAAAGTGGGCTTTGAATATCTCATGTAATATAATGAATACTGTACTGAAAGTGGAAAACAGAATGGTTGTATGAGTACTCAAAGTACAGCTTCTGCTGAATGTGTATTGCTTTCAAACTATCTTAAAGTTGAAAACTCATAAGTCAAAATATTCTAAGTCAGGGATTGTTTGTACTTCTACTTTACATGATGAAATTGAGCCTTGAAAAGATTAAGTGACTCGCCCAAGGTCACACTGGCAGTTAAATAGTGAAACTTGGATCCAAATTGTTCAGTCAGTACATGTATTGTCTTGAAATTTGAAAAAGAGGAAGAGGAATTAAACTACTAAATTGAAGGACTATTTTAGGCATAGAAGAAGCAGATGCCTTCATGTCCAAGTGATTGTGAAAAGCCCACTTGCCCCAAAATATGTCTCCTGGTCATATGAAATTCCACCATTTCAGATTTTTACCTGGGGATTTAGAGTAATCTGCTGTTTTCCTAGAGCTCCCCTAAAATAGAAATAGAAAATTTTGGAAGGCTAAATATATGCTAACATTGGAAAACTCATTTTCTCCCCTTCGTAAGGCAAGGTACTGAAGGAGGGGGCCCTACGGGCTGTGCAGGGACATCCTGGAGGCATGGGGAGAAGAAACTGAAAGGCAAGTTTGTATGGAACAAAGAATACCGATCTCAGGATTCTCCCTTGAACCTGCCCTAACTTTGTTCAAATAGACTTAGCCACTGACCTGCTGTCAAAAGACCACAGCCAATCTGACTTGTTTTCAATATAATGATGAATATTGATTTGGTCCCTTCATCCAACATTCTCAGCTGGATCTTTTTTGACCAAGGATACACATTACTAGGTGAGTACAGGCAGTTAATTCTTCCACACGGGACTTCGGAGTTTCTGAGTTAACCAGAATCACCCACCTTAACATCTGCCAGTTTATACCCCAAGTCCTGACCAGTGCCCCCTACCTGCTATGCCTCATGTTTTCAATAGAGCATAAAATCAGAAATGAAAGATGAAACATCATAGCCAATATCACAGAAATACAAAGGATCCTAAGAAACTGCTAGGTATAATTACACACTAACTAATTGGATCATCTAGAAGAAATGGATAAATTCCCAGACACATAAAACCTACCAAGATTGACTCATGAAGAAATTTAAAAATCTGAACAGACTAATAGCAAGCAAGGAGGTTGAATCAGTAAGAAAATGTCTCCTATCAATGAAAAACCCAAAACCAGATGGCTTCCCAGATTAATTCTACCAAATATTTTAAGAAGAACTAATACCAGTCCTTCTCAAACTCTTCCAAAAAGCTGAAGTGGAGGGAATACTTCCAAACTCATCTTACAGGGCCAGCATTACCCTGATTCCAAAGCCAGACAAGAACAGTACAAGAAAGGAAAATGACAGGCCAATATCCTTGATCTACATAGATGCAAAAATTCTCAACAAAATCCTAGCAAACCAAATTCAATAGCACATTGAAAGAATCATTCACCATGATCATGTCATGGTTCAACATAAGCAAATCAATACATATAATATACCATATTAGAAAAATAAAGGACAGAAACTCTATGGCCATCACCATAGATATAGAAAAAGCTTTTGACAAAATTCGAAACCCTTTCATGGTGAAAAAAAACACCCAACAGATCACGTATTGAGGGACTGTATCCCAAGAAAATAAAGGCCATATATGACAAACCCATAGCTAACACCATAATCAATGGTGAAAAGTTGAAACTTTTCCTCTGCCATCAGGAACAAGACAAGGATGCCCACAGACACCACTTCTCAGGATAATTAGGCAAAAGAAAGAAATAAAAGGCATCCTAATAGGAAAGGAAGAAGTGAAACTGTCTCTACTGACGGCATGATCTTGTTATATATAGAAAACCCTACAAACTTCACTAAAAAAAGGTTAGAACTCAACACAAAGAAGGGAACAATAGACACTGGGGGACTCCAAAGGTGGGAGGGAAGGATGGTGGGAGCAAGGGTTGAAAAACTACCTATCGATTACTATGCTCACTGCTTGGGTGGTGGGATCATTAGAAGCCCAAACCTCAGCACCATGCAATATACCTGTTTAAGAAACCTGTACATCTACCCTCCTGACTCTAAAATGAAACATGCAATATTTAAAAAACAAAAACAAATAAATACAATTTGAAAACTGTTAGAACTGAACTGATAGGTGAAATCAGTAAAGTTGTAGGATACAAAATCAACATATAGAGCCTTGAACACAGCAACATCCAGCTGTCTGACACGAAAGTCTCAGGGGCAAGAAAACCTCTATATGAACTCAGAAACAATGAGCTAAGTTGTGTTTATGTCTGAAAGGATGTTAAGAACTTCATTCATGTTACATCAGAGCCAACAGAAAGAACCAACAGGAAACCTGTACCCAACAAACAGAAATGACAAGATGAAGGGAAAGCAGAGGTAAGGGCTTACCTTAGAAAGGGCAAGTGATTAGCTCAATATGCAATACAATGTTTGCTCCTGAGTCAAAACTTTGTACAATAATTTGGATATTACTTGCACAACCAGAAAAATCAGCCATTCATTAGGAAAATGTGTTTCTGTAGAAGTCTTAGGACTCAGCTATCTATAATAACATGAAAAGACAATATTTTCATCCAAAATGAGTATTTTTGTTTGTCTTGGCTTGTTATTCTAACGTCAACAGCCTCTAAATAAACTGTTGAAGTACATGATATAACCACCTCTTTCTCCATCTTTCCCATTGCTCCCATAGGGTTTCAGTTGTGCAATTTCACCATTAGCAAAGCTTTTTGCTGAAATCTGGCTTTTCAAAGGGAGAGTATCCAGAAACAGAAGATGCTGATCTGGGAGGCTCTTCCTAATAGAACTGCTGCTTCAGTTTAACTTGAAAAAGCCCACACCCAGTTCCTAATGACAAACATCTGAACACCGTGTCTTCCCCTGAGCAAGACCATGCTATGCCTCCTGCTCGCTCTGTTCTATAAGCAACCCACAGATTGCTCCCTGTGAAGAGGAGCCTGCCAGGGGAGCAGCATTCCACCAGACCCTGATTTAGCAAGATATTTCCCTATCATTCCCCCAACCAGCTGGAAGTCCTCCACTGCTCTTGTGTAAAAATCTAACTCATCTCGCTGAATTTCCTGATTTAAAAGTCTAATTCATTTCACCAAAAGTGTGACAGAAGGAAACCAAGTACACCGTCTCTCTCTTACCAAACCAAAGCTATTGCATGTGCATTCTGGGGGAAAAACATGGTCCAAATATGTTATGGAGGGGGTGCCAGCCAGTGTCATCCTCTTACTATTGCCATAGGATCTTGGCTGATGGCATCAGAGGAAAAACAAGTTTATCGATTACTTTCAACAACTAAGCTCACACCTCCATGAAAAATAAGTCACAAGTCCAATGTCTCTTATTAAAATAAGCACTGCAAAATATAAAGGAGTCACAGTTTTAAAATGGGACACACGTTCTCTAAGCTGTGAACCACGATAGAGGTGCACTGTTTACATTGTATAAAGTCCCCTGGAGCCAGGGTTAGGAAGCGCATCTGTTCTTTGGTGTTCTGGGATGAAGGAGAAAGGAAAATGTGCTGCCAGAAGTGAGTGGGAAGGAGCCCATGAGATAAAGGAAGTAAATCCATTTGCTGATTGCAATAATAATGGTAATACACGAAGCTATACATACATACATACATACATACATACATACATACATAATGGTAATACACGAAGCTATACATACATACATACATACATACATGCAAACTTTCACATTTTTTTAAAAAAAGAACTTAAGGCTTCCACTCATGTAATCAGCCCTTATGAACTCTCCTGATTAGCTGCAAGGAAAATCTTCCTTTCTCCTCTTTCTTGCACCATCCTGGGCTCCCTTTTGACTTTTTTTTTTAAACTTATGAACGATCAGCTCATATTCTGAAGTTTGTAGTCCCCTCCCGCCCCCTCTCTCTCTATACGGCTCATTTACATTGGCAGTTGTCGTGCTGCTGGGCATCCTCAAACCCACAAGTTTCCCTTTAATGTTTGAGCAGACAAACATGATCATGCACTAGGCATCACTGTGCCACTCAAAATGCTTTTTTGTTTTTTTATTGCATCTGAGAGAAATCTCAAGGTTGCAAACCTGGAGTCAGAATTGTCTCCATGTGTCTCAGTGGGAAGAGTATCGTGTGAAGAAACAAGTTGATTCTACTAATCAAAAGGAATTTTTTTGATATCAGGTCATCCTCCGAATGAATTTATATTACCGAGTGGAGGGTCACATGAAGAAAGTGGTCAAACAGCACCACCTAGAGCAAGAGCTGAGAAGTGCAGCGGAGCCGGGCTGTGTCAGGAAAGAAAAGCAAGCTGGGGCCTGGCTCAGCGCTCTCCCCTCTGCTCCTGTCTGCACGGAAAGATTAGGATGACAGTGGCAGGAAGCCTGTGCACCTAGTATGCATCACTTGAAGGGAACACACAGATTCCAGTAAACAGTTGGAAGGAAATGTTAATACCAGGCTCTGCTAAACAATATGAAATGACTCCTAGATGAGACAAGCGACTTTCATCAAAGTTTCCTGATACCTGAAAAGACAGCCCAGGGGATCCTGCACTACATGTGGTGTATGTAAATTAAGCGGGTTTTTTTCCCCTTTGTAATCAAGGCTCATACACAAACAAAATCACACTTTAGAAAAGGCCTATTTCAACTTGTAACTAGCTTGCTTTCAGGGGCTCCAGGTCAAAAAGAAATAGAGCACAAAGACGCTTTCTCCTTAGGGATCATACACAAATTCACTCTGTCCGTTTCTTTCCCACATGGAGCAACAAAGCCGTCAGCCCTCTCCATCCACCCATCTGGTCCTTCCTGATTAAAGTGAGATAAATCACAGCCCTCTCTCTCTAGATGGCAGGCGACAAGAGGGGGATGCTTGCCTCAAGAAGTCCTCCCCATCCCTCTGCATTCATGCAAGCCCGAGCGGAGAGATGCAAGAAATTACGGATGCATTTTAATTCCCCAGACCCTGCAATTAAAAATGGAAATTTTTTGGCCACGCCTGTTGGCTCACGCCTGTAATCCCAGCACTTTCAGAGGCCGAGGTCGGCAGATCACCTGGGGTCAGGAGTTCGAGACCAGCCTGGCCAACATGGTGAAACCCTGTCTCTACTAAAAATACAAAAATTAGCTAGGAATGGTGGTGGGCGCCTGTAGTCCCAGCTACTCAGGAGGATGAGGCAGGAGAATCACTTGAACCCGGGAGGCAAAGTTTGCAGTGAGCCAAGATCGCACCACTGCACTCCACTCTGGGTGACAAAGGAAGACTTCACCTCAAAAAATGTTTTTAAAAAATGGAAGTGTTGTTCTTTCATTTGTAAATGTGTTTTGGTAAAAGAGGGGCAGTTTAAGCAACCCTTTCTATTGTCTACATTGTTAAAATTCATCCGACATGGACTCTTGACTCCGTTTTGCCTGGGCAGACCCAATTCAAGCATTTACAACAGCTATAACCTCCTCAAATCAAAAAGAGGAATCAGCATTATTGCTAAGTTCAAATAAGGTCTTGTTTTATTTCATTTTTATGTTTGAATGCAGCCATTCCTGCAGGTGCTGTCATCAGGTAAGATTGTCAGTCCTGATTAGGTAAAGGTATTATTACAAAATGCAATTCTTAAAAATTCAGTGTCTAACTACACTTTTAATAAGCCTTTCCCCCTCCCCTATGTATTCTCCCTTAGACACCCCTTCTCAAATTTAAAATCAGAGAAACTAAAGTATGATGCCTAAAGAGAGCCTAGCGACTGCCCAGTCCTCTAATTTGATGAGTGGGAGTACTGAAGCCCAGAGGAGGTCAAGTAATTTGTTCCCAATGTCTTAGATAAGAAGAAAATGACCAGCTGGGAAATCCCACTCATGTCAAGGCAGAGGCACAGGGCCACAGACTGTGGTTGAATTGTGCCACACTCCTACATCCTTCTTTAGGAATCACAGAACATTCCTGTGTTGAGTCGGAGTCACTGACTTCCTTTTCAGGCTGATTGAGTTCTGTCCTTACCGGCTGCGACAAGAAGTTTTGGTATTATGCTACACCAAGACCATTTATCTAGTTCAAGAAATGAGCACAGTCCTTAGAGCCCAGCAACTTTCCCCATGTCCAGTAAATGTAGCTTCTCCATTAGAAGCTGTCAGAATGGAGCCTTCTGGCTCATCTTGATTTTGATTTGTGCAAGAATGAATGGTTGTGCTAAGACAGCTTTCCTAGCTGATAGAGAGCGAAAGTTTTTTCTCATAATCTATAAAAAAATTTAAATTAGAACTTTTTTCTCATAATTTGTGGAAAAATATTAAATTAAATCTGGCTCGTCTTGATTTTGATTTGTGCAAGAATGAATGGTTGTGCTAAGACAGCTTTCCTAGCTGATAGTGAGCAAAACTTTTTTCTCATAATCTATCAAAAATATTAAATTAGAAGCATAGAGTTTATTTCATGACTTTTATCTTCCTGCAATTTTCTTGTGGGCATAAATGATTTGTTTTTATCCTGCCTGCCCCCCAATCCCTTTTCCAAGAGACTAAAAGAGTATCTAGTGCAAAGTAGAGACTCAAATATTTTTTAATAAACAGTGATCCCAGCCACCCAGTGCATGTTGCCAAATGCCAACCCCATAAATGATCAAACACATCATCTCATTCAGCCAATCAAAATCAAGTGCTACCTATTTTTTTAAGTTTTCATAGCCCTTGGGCATCTGCTTTCTCAGCATTTCCCAAACTTGAGTCATTCTCATCCTGCCTTCCTAATTTTGCTCTGTCAATTACCTCTACTATTATTCATTTCATATATTTTTAAATAGCCCCACTTTTGAAACTTAAATACATGCCTTTTAAAAGGAAGCTTTCTTACTACTATACATCAAAAGCCATTATTACTTGTTCTAAGTACTCATAACAAGATGGTCACAACTATTAAAATTTACTAATGTGCATCCACATACTCTCTAAATTCATGGAGCATCTGCACACACTTTAAGAAACAATTCTGCATTACTCACTCAATTTTCTGGACATCCTTCTGAGGCAGGACAAACCTTGGGCCCAAAGAATTGAGGTAGGAGTCCAAGCAAGTTGTCAGCCACATAAAGGCAAACCTTGGCTCGGAAGTCAGGACTACCAGCCCCTAGGTTATGGTTCATGCTCTTTCCTCTGCTCTCCAGAACCTCCTATCTCCAAGTGTAGTTAGCAGCCCAGATGCAGCAGCATCCTCTAGAGACTTGTTAAAAATGCAGAAGCTCAGGCTCCACCCCAGGCCTATGCAGACTGAATCTGCATTTTAACAAGGTCCAGGTAATTCACGTGCACATTAAGTTTGAAAAGGCCTGGTCTAGATCAGCGGTTCTCTAACTTAGCAGCACATTAGAACCAATTGTAGAGACTTTAAAAATACCAGTGCCTGGGCTTCACCTCCCAGAGAATCTGACTTAAGTGTCTGGGGTTTGCCCTGAGTCTAGGTATTTTTAAAAACTCCTCAGCTTATACAAAGCTGGCAGGGCCGGGCACAGTGGCTCATGCCTATAATCCCAGGACTTTGTGAGGCCAAAGTGGGCAGATTGCTTGAGTCCATGAGTTTGAGATTAGCCTGGGCTAAAACCCCATCCCTACAAAAAAAAAAAAGACACAAAAAGTAGTTGGGCATGGTGGTGGCACATACCTGTAGTCCCGGCTACTCAGGAGGCTGAGTCCTCGTGAACCCAGGAGGTCACGGTCTGGTCAACAGAGCAAGACCCTGTATCAAAACAAACAAACAAGCAAACAAAAAATGCTAGCAGCTTACCAGCTAGGGAAGCCTGTAGAGCCAAGTTTTCCAAATGGGGCTACATTAGTTGTTCCAGAACTTTAGCTGCATCAAACCACCTGGATGGCTTGTTCAGCTACAGAGGGTCTGGCCATGCCCCTAGAGTTTCCAGCTGAGGGTCTGGAATGAGGCCCGATGATTTGCATTTCTAACAATCTCCAGGTGATGCAGATGCTGTGGGTCCTGGGACCACATTTTGAGAATCTATGCTAAATGAATCGGAGAAGACCAAACTCAAACTTATTCCAAGAACTTTTCAAGGCCCACCTGCAAGTTGTAGTGGAAGTAAGCATCTAAGGGTGCAAAAAAGTTTCACTGTAGACTAAGGCCTTTTACCTGAGCTCTCAAATGTTCACATTTCTCTTATCAACCTAAATAACAAACAGAGAGAGGCTCTCCACAAGAAAAAGATATTCGTTTGGAAACAGAGCCTTGTAATAGAAATAGGCAAGCCAGAGTAAACTATATGCATATTCACGGAGGTAAAGGAAGACAAAAGAAAAAATGAGGAAGATTATATGATCATTTGGAGATGATTATCCTTGGCTACAAAGATCAATAACAAAGGTGATGCCAGGCCCAGGTTGGACAGGCAGTTGTTGGGCAAATATCCTTCAGATGCATTGTTGTGTGCAAAGTTGCAATGGGCTTTGTGCAAGATTGTGATTTTTGCAGTCTTCTGTGATAAGTTTTTGTTATCAGGCATACAAGCCCAAGAATCCTTTTTTGCATGGCCTTCCCTGGCTCTATTTGTCAGGGTTTTGGTTAGGGGAGGGGTATTTTTAACACTCTCAATGTAAAAAATGCCATAAGGTAGGTACCCCAATTGCTTGTTTCATCTTCATAAAATAACTTTTCCACCCGAACAAAGTCTACACACAAATTGTAAAAATACCCTGGCATGCAGTCCCTGGAAAAGTCTGGAGTCATTCTCGGGGTTCCCACCCAGGTGGGCAAGCGTAGCCACCACAGATAAACACAAAGTAGGGGTGCCCCTTGGGGTTCGGCAGCAGGCAGTGGCCCTGGTTCTGATATTTGGCTGAAAACACACCTCCTCTTTGTCACCCTCAGGACATTTCAGCTATTTCCTAGATAATAATCTCACCTCACCCTGCACAAAACAGGCACATGATCATGTCACTCGGACCTGGTTTGAGTCCAAGGAGACTTTTGTTTTTAAAATAATTTAGGTTAGTAGTTAAAATATGAACTTTGGGCCAGGAGTGGTGGCTCATGCCTATAATCCCAGCACTTTGTGAGGCCAAAGTGGGCAGATTGCTTGAGTCCAGGAGTTTGAGACTAGCCTGGGCTAAAACCCCATCCCTACAAAAAAAAAAAAATACAAAAAGTAGTTGGGCATGGTGGTGGCACATACCTGTAGTCCCGGCTACTCAGGAGGCTGAGTCCTCGCTTGAACCCAGGAGGTCACGGTCTGGTCAACAGAGCAAGACCCTGTATCAAAACAAAGAAACAAACAAACAAAAAATGCTAGCAGCTTACCAGCTAGGGAGGCCTGTAGAGCCAAGTTTTCCAAATGGGGCTACATTAGTTGTTCCAAAACTTTAGCTGCATCAAAACCACCTGGATGGCTTGTTCAGCTACAGAGGGTCTGGCCATGCCGCTAGAGTTTCCAGCTGAGGGTCTGGAATGAGGCCCGATGGTTTGCATTTCTAACAATCTCCAGGTGATGCTGATGCTGTAGGTCCAGGGACCACATTTTGAGAATCTATGCTAAATGAATCGGAGAAGACCAAAGCTCAAACTTAGTCCAAGAACTTTTCAAGGCCCACCTGCAAGTTGTAGTGGAAGTAAGCATGTAAGGGTGCAAAAAAGTTTCACTGTAGACTAAGGCCTTTTACCTGAGCTCTCAAATGTTCACATTTCTCTTATCAACCTAAATAACAAACAGAGAGGGGCTCTCCACAAGAAAAAGATATTCGTTTGGAAACAGAGCCTTACAATAGAAACAGGCAAGCCAGAGTAAATTATATGCATATTCACGGAGGTAAAGGAAGACAAAAGAAAAAATGAGGAAGATTATATGATCATTTGGAAATGATTATCCTTGGCTACAAAGATCAAAAACAAAGGTGATGCCAGGCCCAGGTTGGACAGACAGTTGTTGGGCAAATATCCTTCAGAAGCATTGTTGCGTGGAAAGTTGCAATGGGCTTTGTGCAAGATTGGGTTTTTTGCAGTCTTCTGTGATAAGTTTTTGTTATCAGGCATACAAGCCCAAGAATCCTTTTTTGCATGGCCGTCCCTGGATCTATTTGTCAGGGTTTTGGTTAGGGGACGGGTATTTTTAAAACTCTCAATGTAAAAAATGCCATAAAGTAGGTAACCCAATTACTTGTTTTGTCTTCATAAAATAATTTTTCATAAAATCTCTGAAAACGTGGAAATATCTAAATCGTTTTCTGTATAAACGTGGAAATATCTACACCGCTATCACTGTAAATGTGTAAACAATTACAACGCTATCTGGATAAACATGGAAATATTTACACCACCGTCTATATAAACATGGAAATATCTACACCGCTATCTCTATAAACATGGAAATATTTACACCGCTATTTGTAAAAACATGGAAATATGTAAAAAGTTATCTCTATAAACGTGGAAATATTTACACCACTATTTGTAAAAACATGGAAATATGTAAACAGCTCTCTCTATAAACATGGAAATATCTACACCGCTATCTCTATAAACATGGAAATAACTACACCGCTATCTGTATAAAGATGGAAATAACTACACCGCTGTCTCTATAGGCAAGGAAATATCGACACCGCTATCTGTATAAACATGGAAATATCTACACAGCTGTCTCTATAAACATGGAAATATCTACATCTCTATCTGTATAAACATGGAAATATCTACACCACTCTCTCTATAAACATGGAAATATATACACCGCTACCTGTATAAACGTGGAAATATCTACATGGCTATCTGTATAAACATGGAAATATCTACACCACGAACTGTATAAATATGGAAATATCTACACTGCTATCTCTATAAACATGGAAATTCCTACACAGCTATCTGTATAAACATGGAAATATCTACACGGCTATCTCTATAAACAAGGAAATATCTAAACCGCCATCTGTATAAACATGGAAATATGTACACCGCTATCTTTGTAAAGATGGAAATATCTACACCGCAATCTGTGCAAACATGGAAATATCTACACCACAATCTGTATAAAGATGGAAATATCTACACTGCAATCTGTGCAAAGATGGAAATATCTACACCACTATCTGTGTAAAGATGGAAATATCTACACCACAATCTCTGCAAAGATGGAAATATCTACACCGCTATCTCTATAAAGATGGAAATATGTACACTGCAATCTCTATAAACATGGAAATATATAAACCACCATCTGTATAAATATGGAAATAACTACAGAGTCATCTGTATAAACACGGAAATATCTACACCACCATCTGTATAAACATGGAAATATCTACACCGCCATCTGTAAAACATGGAAATATCTAAACGGCTATCTGTATAAACATGGAAATATCTCCACCGCTATCTGTATAAACATGGAATTATCTGCACTGCCATCTCTATAAACATGGAAATATCTACACCGCCATCTGCATAAATATGGAAATGTCTACACCGCCATATTTATAAACATGGAAATATCTACACTGACAACTGTATAAGCATAGAAATACTTACACTGCCATCTGTAGAAAGATGGAAATACCTGCACCGCGATCTGTATAAACATGGAAATATCTACACCTCCACCTGAATAAACATGGAAATATCTACAGGGCTATCTGAAAAAATATGGAACTACCAACACTGCTCTCTCAATAAACATGGAAATGTCAACACCGCTATTTGTATAAACATGGAAATGTCTACATGGCTATCTCTATAAACATGGAAATATCTACAACGCCATCTGTATAAACATTGAATCTCCTACACAGTCATCTGTATAAACATGGAAATATCTACAGCACTATCGGTATAAACATGGAAATAACTGCACGGCCATCTGTATAAACACGGAAATATCTACACAGCCATCTCTATAAACATGGAAATATCTACACCGCTATCTGTATAAACATGGAAATGTCTACCCCGCTATCTGTATGAACATTGAAATATCTACACCGTTATCTGTATAAACATGGAATTATCTCCACCGCTATCTGTATAAACATGGAAATATCCACACCGCTATCTGTATAAACAAGAAAATATCTACACCGCTATCTGTATAAACATGGAAACATCTACACCGCTATCTGTATAAACATGGAAATATCTACATCGCTATCGGTATAAACATGGAAATAACTGCACGGCAATCTGTATAAACATGGAAATATCTACACAACCATCTCTATAAACATGGAAATATCTACACCGCTATCTGTATAAACATGGAAATATCTACCCCGCTATCTGTATGAACATTGAAATATCTACACCGCTATCTGTATAAACATGGAATTATCTCCACCGCTATCTGTATAAACACGCAAATATCTACAACGATATCTGTGTAAACATGGAAATATCTACACCGCTATCGGAGTAAACATGGAAATATCTACACCGCTATCTGTGTAAAGATGGAAATATCTACACCGCAGTCTGTGAAATGATGGAAATATCTACACCTCTATCTGTGTAAAGATGGAAATATCTACACCGCAATCTGTGCAAAGATGGAAATATCTACACCGCTATCTGACTAAACATGGTAATATCTACACCGCTATCTGTATAAACATGGAAATATCTACACAGCCATCAGTATAAACATGGAAATATCCACACCGCCATCTGTATAAACATGTAAATATCTACACCGCAATCTGAATAAACATGGAAATACCTTCACCGCTATCTGTATAAATATGGAAATATCTACACCGCTATCTCTATAAATTTGGAAATAACTACACCGCTATCTGTATAAACATGGAAATATCTCCACCGCTATCTGTATAAATATGGAAACATCTACACCGCTATCTCTATAAACATGGAAATGTCTACACCGCTATCTTTATAACCATGGAAATATCTACATGGCTATCTCTATAAACATGGAAATATCTACACCGCCATCTGTATAAACATGGAAATACCTACACGGTCATCTGTATAAACATGGAAATATCTACACCACTATCTGTATAAACATGGAAATATCTACACCGACATCTATATAAACCTGGAAGTATGTACACAGCCAACCATATAAACATGGAAATATCTACACCGCTATCTGTATAAACATGGAAATAGGCACACCGCTATCTGTATAAACATGGAAATATCCACACCTACATCTGTAAAAACATGGAAATATCTACAGAGTCATCTGTATAAACATGGAAATATATACACCTCCATCTTGATAAAGTTCGAATTATTTACAGCGCCATCTGTATAGATATGAAAATGTCTACACAGCCATCTGTAGAAACATGGAAATATCTACACCGCTATCTCTATAAACATTGAAATACCTTCACCGCTATCTGTAAAAACATGGAAATATCTCCACCGATATCTGTATAAAGTTGGAAATGTCTACACTGCTATCTGTATAAACATGGAAATAACTACACCGCTATCTGTATAAACATTGAAATATCTACACTGCTATCTGTCTGAACATGGAAATACCTACATCGCTATCTGTATAAACATGGAAATATCTCCACCGCTATCTGTATAAACATGGAAATATCTACACCGCTATCTGTAAACATGGAAATATCTTCAACACAATCTCTGTAAACACGGAAATGTCTACACAGTTATCTGTGTAAACATGGAAATGTGTACACCACTATCTGTGTAAGATGGAAATATCTTCACCGCAATCTGTGCAAATATGGAAATATCTACACTGCTATCTATGTAAACATGGAAATATCTACACCTCTATCTGTATAAACATGGAAATATCTACACCGGTATCTGTACAAACATGGAAATAACAACAGTGCCATTTCTATACACATGGAAACATCTACACAGCCATCTGTATAAACATGGAAATATCTACTCTGCTATCTCTATAAACATGGAAATACCTACACCGCCATCTGTATAAACATGGAAATATCTACACAGCTATCTGTATAAAC
Organism: Pan troglodytes; assembly: GCF_028858775.2. Classification (NCBI taxonomy): domain Eukaryota; kingdom Metazoa; phylum Chordata; class Mammalia; order Primates; family Hominidae; genus Pan; species Pan troglodytes. Next base: position 3,361,440 of record NC_086015.1, read on the forward strand.
ATGGAAATATCTACACCGTCATCTGTATAAACATGGAAATATCTACACCGCCAAGTCTATAAACATGGAAATATCTACACCGCCATCTGTATAAACATGGAAATATCTACACCGCTACCTGTATAATCTTGGAAATAACTACACCACTATCTGTATGAACATGGAATTACCTACACCACTATCCCTATGAACATGGAAATATCAACACCGCTATCTGTATAAACATGGAAATAACTACACCGGTATCTGTATAAACATGGAAATATCTACACCGCTATCTGTATAAACATGGAAATATCTACACTGCTATCTGTGTAAAGATGGAAATATCTACACCAGTATCTATATAAACATTGAAATACCTATTCCGCTCTCTGTATAAACATGGAAATATCTACTACGCTATCTGTGTAAACATGGAAATATCTACAACGGTATATGTATAAACATGGAAATATCTACACCGCTACCTCTATAAACATGGAAATATCTCCACCGCCATCTGTATAAACATGGAAATATCTACACCGCCATCTCTATAAACATGGAAATATCTACACCGCCATCTGTATAAACATGGAAATATCTACACCGCTATCTGTGTAAACATGGAATTATCTTCACTGCTATCTGTATAAACATGGAAATACCTACACTGCCATCTGTATGAAAATGGAAAAATCTACACCACCGTCTCTATAAACATGGAAATATCTACACCGTCATCTGTATTAACATGGAAATATCAACACTGCCATCAGTATAAACACGGAAATATCTACACGGTCGTGTGTATAAACCCGGAAATATCTACACCATGACCTGTATAAACATGGAAATATCTACACCGCTATCTGTATAAACTTGGAAATATCTACAACGCTATCTATATAAAGTTGGAAATATCTACACCGCTATCTGTGTAAAGCTGGAAATATCTACACCACTAACTATGTAAACATGGAAATATCTACACCACTATCTGGGTAAACATGGACATATCTTCAACGCTCTCTGTTTAAACGAGGAAATCTCTATACCGCTATATGTATAAAGATGGAAATATCTACACCGCTTTCTCTATAAACAAGGAAATATCTACAGCGTCATATGTATTAACAAGGAAATATCTTCACCACCATCTGTACAAACATGGAAATATCTACACCAACATCTGTATACACATGGAAATATGTACACCAAACATCTCTATAAACCTGGAAATATCTACACCGCCATCTGTATATACATGGTAATATCTACACCACTATTTCTACAAACATGGAAATATCTACACAGCAATCTGTATAAACATGGAAATATCCACACTGCCATCTGTGTAAACATGGAAATATTTACACAGCCATCTGTATAAACATGGAAATATCTACACCGCTAACTGTATAAACGCAGAAATAGCAACACCGCTATCTCTATAAACATGGAAATATCTATACCGCCATCTGTATAAACATGGAAATACCTACACAGTCATCTGTATAAACATACAAATACCTACAACGCCATCAGTATAAATATGGAAATATGTACACTGCCTTCTGTATAAACATGGAAATAGCTTCACAGTCATCTGTATAAACATAGAAATACCTCCAACGTGATCAGTATAAACATAGAAATATGTACACTGCAATCTGTATAAATATGGAAATATATACACAGCAATCTCTATAAACATGGAAATATCTACACCGCTATGTGTAAAAACATGGAGATATCCACAACGCTATTTGTATAAATACGGAAATATCTACACCTACATCTGTATATACATGGAAATATCTACACCTCCATCTGTATAAACATGGAAATATCTACACTGCCATCAGTATACACATGCAAATATCTACACAGCCATCTGTTAAAACTCGGAAATACCTACACCGATATCTCTATAAAGCTGGAAATACTTACAATGCTATCTGTATAAACATGGAAATATCTTCACCGCGATCTGTATAAACATGGAAATATCTGCAATGCTATCTGTATAAACATAGAAATATCCCCACCCCCATCTGTATAAACATGCAAATATCTACACCATTATCTGTGTAAACATGGAAATATTTACACCGCTATCTGAGTAAAGATGGAAATTTCTACCCCGAAATCTGTGCAAAGATGGAAATATCTACATCGAGAGCTGCATAAACATGGAAATATCTACATCGGTATCTGTAGAAACATGGAAATAACATCACCGCTATCTGTATAAACATGGAAATATCTACACTACTATCTGTATAAGCATGGAAATATCTTCACCACTATCTCCATAAACATGGAAATACCTACACCGCCATCTCTATAAACATGGAAATATCTACACCGCTATCTCTATACACATGGAAATAAATACATCGCTATCTGTATAAACATGCAAATATCTACACTGCCATCAGTATAAACATTGAAGTATCTACACCGCGAGCTGTATAAACATGGAAATATCTACCCCACTATCTGTATAAACATGGAAATATCTACACCGCTATCTCTATAAACATGGAAAAACCCACACCGCTATCTCCATAAACATGGAAGTACCTACACCGCTATCTCCATAAACATGGAAATATATACACCGCCATCTGTATAAACATGTAAATATCTACACCGCCATCTACATAAACAAGGAAATATATACACTGCCATCTATATAAACATGGAAATATCTACACCGACATCTACATAAACAAGGAAATATCTACACCGCCATCTGTATGAACATGGAGATATCTACACTGCCATCTGTATAAACATGGAAATATCTACACTGCCATCTCTAAAGAGATGGAAATATTTACAACACTATCTGAATGAACATGGAAATATCTACACCATGATCTGTATAAACAGGGAAATATCTACACCGCAATGTGTATAAACATGGAAATATCTACTCTGCTATCTATATAAACATGGAAATATCTACACCGCTATCTGTATACATATGGAAATAACTACATCGCTATCTCTATAAACATGGAAATATCTACACTGCTATCTCTATTAACATGGAAATATCTACGCCGCCATCTCTATGAAAATGGAAATATCTACACCGCCTTCTGCATAACCATGGAAATATCTACACTGCCATCTGTATAAACATGGAAATATCTACACAGCCATCTGTATAAACATGGATATATCAACACCGTCCTCTGTATCAACATGGAAATACCTACACAGCCATCTGTATAAACATGGAAATATGAACACCCCTATCTGTATAAACATGGAAGTATCAACACCGCCATCTGTATAAACATGGAAATATTTACACCGCCATCTATATAAACATGGAAATATCTACACCGTTATCTGTATAAACATGGAAATATCTACACCACGATCTGTATAAACATTGAAGTACCTACACCGCTATCTGTATAAACATGGAAATACCTACACCGCTATCTGTATAAACATGGAAATACCTACACCGCCATGTGTATAAACATGGAAATATCTACACCGCTATGAGAATAAACATGGAAATATCTACACCGCCATCCATAAAAACATGGAAGTATCTACACAGTCATCTGGATAAACATGGAAATATCTACACCGATATCTGCATAAACATGGAAATAACAACACCACTATATGCTTAAATATGGAAATATCTACTCCGCTATCTGTATAAAGATGGAAATATCTATACCACTATCTCTATAAAGATGGAAACGCCTACACCGCCATCTCTATAAACATGGAATTATCTACACCGCTATCTCTATAAACATAGAAATACCTACACCCCCGGCTGCATAAACATGGAAATATAGACACCGATATCTGTATAAACATGGAAATATCTGCACCGCCATCTGTGTAAACTTGGAAATATCTACAGCGCCATCTGTATTAACATGGATATATCAACACTGCCATCAGAATAAACACGGAAATATCTATACAGTCTTCTGTATAAACATGGAAATATCTACACCACCATCTGTATAAATATGGAAATATCTACACTGCCATCTGTATAAACATGGAAATACATAAACCGCTATCTGTATAAATACGGAAATATCTACACCATGACCTGTAAAAACTTGGAAATATCTACACCGCCATCTGTATAAACATGGAAATATCTCCACTGCAATCTGTGTAAATATGGAAATATCTACACCGCTATCTGTATAAACATGGAAATATCTACACCGCTATCTGAATAAGCATGGAAATATCTACACTGATATCTATCTGTACAAACATGGAAATATCTACCCCACTATCTGTATAAACATAGAAATATCTACACTGCCAACTCCATAAACACGGAAATATCTACAGTGCCATCTCTATAAATATGGATATATCTTCACCGCCATCTCTATAAACATGGAAACATCTACACCGCCATTTGTATAAACATGCAAATTCCTACACCGCTATGTGTATAAACATGGAAGTAGCTGCACCGCTATCTCTAAAAACATGGAAATATCTACAATGCAATCTGTATAAACATGGAAATATCTACAGTGCCATCTGTATAAACATGGAATTAGCTACACCACTATCCCTATCAACATAGAAATATCAACAACGCTCTCTGTATAAACATGGAAATAACTGCACCACCATCTGTATAAACATGTAAATATCTACACCGCTATCTGTATAAACATGGAAATATCTACACCGCTATCTGTGTCAATATGGAAGTATCTACACCGCCATCTATTTAAACTTGGAAATATCTACACCGCTATCTATATAAACATGGAAATATCTTCAACGCTATCTGTGTAAACATGGAAATATATACATCGGCATATGTATAAACATGGAAGTATCTACACCACTATCTCTATAAACATGGAAATATCTACACCGCCATCTTCATAAACATAGAAATATCTACACCGCAATCTCTGTAAACATGGAAATATCTACACCGCCATCTGTATAAACGTGGAAATATCTACACCACCAACAGTATAAACATGGAAATATCTACTCAGTCATCTCTATAAACATGGAAATATCTACACCGCCATCTGTATAAACATGGAAATATCTACACTGCCATCTGCATAAACGTGGAAATATTTACACAGCCATCTGCATAAACATGGAAATATCTACACTGCTATCTGTATAAACATGGAAATACCTACACCGCTATGTCTATAAACATGGAAATATCTACACCACTATCCCTATAAAGATGGAAATATCAACACTGCTATCTGTATAAACATGGAAATAACTACACCGCTATCTGTATAAACATTGAAATATCTATATCGCAACCTCTATAAAAATGGAAATATCTACACCGTCATCTGTATGAACGTGGAAATATCTACATCACTATCTGTATAAACCTGGAAATATCTACACCACCCTCTGAATAAACATAGAAATAACTACAGTGCCATCTCTATAAACATGGAAATATCTACACCGCCATCTTTATAAACATGGAAATATCAACACCGCCATCTGTGTACACATGGATATATCTACACCGCTATCTGAATGGAGATGGAATTATCTACACCGCCATTTGTATAAACATGCAGATTCCTACACCGCTATCTGTATAAACATGGAAATGCCTGCACCGCTTTCTCTATAAACTTGGAATTATCTACACCGCCATCTGTATAAAGATGGAAATATCTACACCGCCGTCTGTATAAACATAGAAATAACTATAGTGCCATCTCTATAAACATGGAAATATCTACACCGCCATATATATAAACATGGAAATATCAACACCGCCATCTGTATAAACATGGAAATATCTACACCGCTATCTGAATGAGGATGGAATTATCTACACCGCCATTTGCATAAACATGCAAATTCCTACAACGCTATCTGTATAAACATGGAAATGGTTGCACCGCTTTCTCTATAAACATGGAAATATCTACACCGCCATCTGTATAAACATGGAAATAACTACACTGCCATCTGTATATGAATGGAAATATCTACACCAACATGTCTATAAACATGGAAATATCTACACTGTAATCTGCATAAACATGGAAAAATCTACACAGTCAGATGTATAAACATGGAAATATCTACACCACCATCTGTATAAACATGGAAATATCTTCACTGCCATATGTATAAACATGGAAAAAACTACACCACTCTCTGTATAAACAGGGAAATAACTACACTGCTATCTGTATAAACATTGAATTACCTACACTACTGTCCGTATAAACATGGAAATATCAACACCGCTATCTGTGTAAATGTGGAAATATCTACACCGCTATCTTCATAAACATGGAAATATCTACACCGCTATCTGTATAAACATGGAAATACCTACAATGCTAACTGTGTAAACATGGAAATATCTACACCGGTATATGTATAAACATGGAAATATGTCCACCGCTATCTCTATAAACATGGAAATGCCTACCCTGTCATCTGTATAAACATGGAAATATCTACACCACCATCTCTATAAACTTCGAAATATCTACACTGCCATCTGTATAAACATGGAAATATCTACTCAGCCACCTGTATCAATATGCAAATACCTACAACGCTATCTGTATAAACTTGGAATTAACTACACCACTATCAGTATAAACATGAAAATATCTACACCGCTATCACCATAAACATGGATATATCAGCACCGCTGTCTGTGTAAACTTGATAATAACTACACCGCTATTTCTATAAACATGGGAATACCTACACCGCCATGTTTATAAACATGGAAATATCTGCACCGTTATCTGTGGATACAAATATCTACAACCGCTATCTCTATAAACATGGAAATATGTACACCGCTATCTCTATAAACATGGATATACCTACACTGACATCTGTATAAACATGGAAATATCTACCCAGTCATCTGTAGAAACATGGAAATATCCACATTGCCATCTGTATAAACATGGAAATATCTACATAGCCATCTGTGTAAACATGGAAATATCTACACCACAATCTGTATAAAAATTGAAATATCTACACCGCTATCTCTATACATATGGAAATACCTACACTGCAATCTGTATAAACATGGAAATATGAACATCGCTGTCTCTATAAACCTGGAAATATCTACACAACCATCTGTAAAAACATGGAAATATCGACAGAGTCATCTGTAAAAACATGGAAATATCGACACAGTCATCTGTAGAAACATAGAAATATCTCCACCACCATCTGTATAAAAATGGAAATATCTACACTGCCATCTGTATACACACGGAAATATCTACAAAGCCATCTTTATAAACATGGAAATGCCTACACCGCTATCTCTATAAAAATGGAAATATCGAAGACGCTTTCTCTATAAACATGGAAATATCTCCACCACCATCTGTATAAACATGGAAATAACTACACCGCCATCTGTATACACATGGAAAAATCTACACCACGAGCTTTATAAACATGGAAATATCTACACCCCTATCAGTATAAACTTGGAAATACCAACACCGCGATCTATATAAACATGGAAATATCTACACCGCTATCTGTGTAAACATGGAAATATCTACACATCAATCTGTATAAACATGGAAATATCTACACCGCTATCTGTGTAAACATGGAAATACCTACACTGCGATCTGTATAAACATGGAAATACCTACACCGCTATCTGTATAAACTTGGAAATATCTACACCGCTATGTGTATATACATGGAAATATCTACACCGCTATCACTATAAACATGGAAATACGTACACCAATATCTCTATAAACTTGGAAATATCTACAACGCCATCTCTATAAACATGGATATAACTACACCGCCATCTCTATAAACATGAAAATATCTACAACGCCATCTCTATAAACATGAAAATATCTACACCGCCATCTCCATAAACATGGAAATATCCACACCGCCATCTGTATAAACATGGAAATATCTACACCGCCCTCTGTATAAACATGGAAATATCTACACGGCCATCTGTATAAAAATGGAAATATCTACAATGCCATCTGTAAAAACATGAAATATTTACACAGTCATCTGTGGAAACATGGAAACATCTACACCACCATCTGTATAAACATGGTGATACCTACAATGCCATCTGTATACACATGGAAATATCTACACAACCATTTGTATAAACATGGAATTATCTACACCGCTATCTCTATAAACATGGAAATACGTACACCACTATCTCAATAAACATGGAAATATCTACACGGCTATCTCTATAAACTTGGAAATATCTACACTGCCATCTCCATAAACATAGAACTATCTACACCCCCATCTGTATAAACATGGAAATACGTACACCGCCATGTGTATAAACGTGGAAATATCTTCACCACCATCTGTATAAAAATGGAAATACCTACATGGCGAGCTGTATAAAGATGGAAATATCTACAGCGCTATCTGTATTAACATGTAAATACCAACACCGCTATCTGTATAAACATGGAAATATCTACACTGCTATCTCTATAAACATGGAAATATGAACAACGCTATCTATGTAAACATGGAAATTCCTACACCGCTATCTGTGTAAACATGGAAATATCTACACCGCTATCAGTGTAAACATATAAATATCTACACCGCTATCTGTGCAAACATGGATAAATCTACACCGCCATCAGTATGAACATGGAATTATCTTCACAACCATCTCCATAAACGTAGAAATACCTATACCGCCATGTGTATAAACATGGAAATAGCTTCACCACCATCTGTATAAACATGGAAATATCTACACCGCCATCTGTATAAATATGGAAATATCAACAGAGCAATCTGCGTAAACATGGAAGTATCAACACCGCCATCTGTAAAAACATGGACATATCAACACAGCTATCTGCATACATGTGGAAATGTCTACACCACTATCTGTATAAACATGAAAATATCTACACCACCATCCGTATAAACATGGAAATATCTACACCACTATCTCTATAAACATGGAAATATGTACACCGCCATCTGCATAAACATGGAAATATCTACACCACTAACTCTATAAACATGGATATATCTTCACCGCCATCTGTAAAACATGGATATATCTACATAGTCATCTGTATAAACATGGAAATATCTGCACCAAAATCTGTATAAACATGGAATTATCCTCACTGCCATCTGTACACACATTGAAATATCTACACAACCGACTCTATAAACATGGAATTATCTACACCGCTATCTCTATAAACATGGAAATACCTACACCGCTGTCTCTATAAACATGGAAATATCTAAACCACTATCTCTATAAACATGGAAACATATACAATGCCTTCTCTATAAACATGGAAATATCTACACCGCTATCTCTATAAACATGGAAATATATAGATCGCCATCTCTATAAACATGGAAATATCGACACCGCCATCTACATAAACAAGGAAATATCTACACCGCCATCTATATAAACATGGAAATATCTACACCTCCATCTGTATAAACTTGGAAATATCCTCACTGCCATCTGTAAATAGATGGAAATATCTACACCGCGATCTGTATTGAAATGGAAATATCTACACTACTATCTGTATAAACATGGAAATAATTACAACGCTATCTGTATAAATTTGGTAATATCTTCACCATGATCTGTATGAACATGGAAATATCTACATGGCTATGTGTATAAACTTGGAAATATCTACACCGCTATCTGTATAAACATGGAAATATCCACACCGCCATCTGTATAAACATGGAAATATCTACACTGCCATCTTTATAAACATGAAAATATCAAGACCGCCATCTCCATAAACATGGAAATACCCACACCGCCATCTGTATAAACATGGAAATATCTACACCGCCATGTGTTTAAACATGGAAATATCTACACCGCCATCTGTATAAAAATGGATATATCTACAACGCCATCTGTAAAAGATGGAAATATCTTCACAGTCATCTGTAGAAACATGGAAATATCTACACCACCATCTGTATAAACATGGAAATATCTACAATGCCATCTGTACAACCATGGAAATATCTACACAGCCATCTGAATAAACATGGAAATATCTACACCGCTATCTCTATAAACAGGGAAATACCTACACCACTATCTCTATAAACATGGAAGTATTTACACTGCTATCTCTATAAACATGGAAATATCTACACTGCCATCTCCATAAACATAGAACTATCTACACCGCCATCTGTATAAACATGTAAATATGTACACCGCCATCTGTATAAACATGGAAATACCTACATCACCATTTGTGTAAAAATGGAAATACCTACATTGCGAGCTGTATGAACATGGAAAAATGTACACGGCTATCTGTATTAACATGGAAATACCAACACCACTATGTGTATAAACATGGAAATATCTACACCGCTATCTGTATAAACATGGAAATATCTAGTCCGCTATCTGTGTAAACATGGAAATATCTACACGGTGATATATATAAACATGGAAATAATTACACCGCTATCTGTATAATCATGGAAATATCTACACCGCTATCTGTGCAAACATGGATATATCTACACCGCCATCTGTATAAACATGGAAATATCTACACCGCCATCTGTACAAACATGGAAATATCTACAACGCCATCTGTAAAAAAATGGAAATATCTACAACGCCATCTGTAAAAACATGGAAATATCTACACAGTCATCTGTAGAAGCACGGAAATATCTACACAACCATCTCTATAAACATGGAAATATCTACATCGCTATCTGTATAAATATGGAAATATTTACACTGCCATTTGTAAATAGATGGAAATAGCTACACCACGATCTGTATTAACATGGAAATAACTACACTACTATCTGTATAGACATGAAAATATTTACAATGCTATCTGTATAAACATGGAAATATCTACACCGCTATCTGTATAAACATGGAAATATCTACACTGCTATCTGTATAAATATGGAAATATCTACAGAGCTATCACTATAAACATAGAAATATCTACACCGCTATCTGTATAAACATGGAAATATCTACACCGCTACCTCTATAAACCTGGAAATATCTACACCGCCATCTCTATGAATATGGAAATATCTACACCGCAATCTGCATAAACATGGAAATAACTACACCGCCATCTGTATAAACATGGAAATATCTACACAGTAATCTGTATAAACATAGAAATATCAACATCTCCATCTGAATCAACATGGAAATATCTACACCGCTACCTGTATAAACATGGAAATATCTACAACGCTATCTCTATAAACATGGAAATACCTACACCACTGTCTCTATAAACATGGAAATATCTACGCCGCCATCTCTATAAACATGGATATATCTACAACGCCATCTCTATAAACATGAAAATATCTAAACCGCCATCTCTGTAAACATGAAAATATCTACACCGCCATCTCCATAAACATGGAAATATCCACACCACCATCTGTATAAACATGGAAATATCTACACTGCCATCTGCATAAATATGGAAATATCTACACCACCATCTGTATAAACATTGAAATATCTTCAACGCCATCTGTAAAAACATATAAATATCTACACAGTCATCTGAATAAACATGGAAATATCTACACCGTTATCTGTGTAAACATGGAAATATCTACACCGCCATCTATATAAACCTGGAAATATCTACACCGCTATCTGTGTAAACATGCAAATATCTACACCGCTATCTGTGGAAACATGGATATATCTGCACCGCCATCTGTATAAACATGAAGTTACCTACAACGCCATCTCTATAAACATGGAAATATCTACACCGCCATCTGTATGAACATGGAAATATCTACACCGCCATGTATATAAACTTGGAAATATCTACACCTCCAACTGTATAAACATGGAAATATCTTCACTGCCATCTGTAAATAGATGAAAATATCAACACCGCGATCTGTATGAAAAATCTACACTACTATCTGTATAAACATGGAAATAATTACAAAGCTATCTGTATAAATTTGGAAATATCTACACCATGATCTGTATAAAAATGGAAATATCTACACCGCTATGTGTATAAACTCGGAAATATCTACACCGCTATCTCTATAAACATGGAAATATCTACACTGCTATCTGTATAAACATGAAAATATCTACACTGCCATCTCTACAAACATGAAAATATCAAGACCGCCATCTCCATAAACATGGAAATATCTACAGTGCTATCTGAATAAACATGAAAATATCTACACCGCCATGTTTATAAACATGGAAATATCAAGACCGCCATCTCCATAAACATGGAAATACCCACACCGCCATCTGTATAAACATGGAAATATCTACACCGCCATGTGTTTAAACATGGAAATATCTACACCGCCATCTGTATAAAAATGGATATATCTACAACGCCATCTGTAAAAGATGGAAATATCTTCACAGTCATCTGTAGAAACATGGAAATATCTACACCACCATCTGTATAAACATGGAAATATCTACAATGCCATCTGTACAACCATGGAAATATCTACACAGCCATCTGAATAAACATGGAAATATCTACACCGCTATCTCTATAAACAGGGAAATACCTACACCACTATCTCTATAAACATGGAAGTATTTACACTGCTATCTCTATAAACATGGAAATATCTACACTGCCATCTCCATAAACATAGAACTATCTACACCGCCATCTGTATAAACATGTAAATATGTACACCGACATCTGTATAAACATGGAAATACCTACATCACCATTTGTGTAAAAATGGAAATACCTACATTGCGAGCTGTATGAACATGGAAAAATGTACACGGCTATCTGTATTAACATGGAAATACCAACACCACTATGTGTATAAACATGGAAATATCTACACCGCTATCTGTATAAACATGGAAATATCTAGTCCGCTATCTGTGTAAACATGGAAATATCTACACGGTGATATATATAAACATGGAAATAATTACACCGCTATCTGTATAATCATGGAAATATCTACACCGCTATCTGTGCAAACATGGATATATCTACACCGCCATCTGTATAAACATGGAAATATCTACACCGCCATCTGTACAAACATGGAAATATCTACAACGCCATCTGTAAAAAAATGGAAATATCTACAACGCCATCTGTAAAAACATGGAAATATCTACACAGTCATCTGTAGAAGCACGGAAATATCTACACAACCATCTCTATAAACATGGAAATATCTACATCGCTATCTGTATAAATATGGAAATATTTACACTGCCATTTGTAAATAGATGGAAATAGCTACACCACGATCTGTATTAACATGGAAATAACTACACTACTATCTGTATAGACATGAAAATATTTACAATGCTATCTGTATAAACATGGAAATATCTACACCGCTATCTGTATAAACATGGAAATATCTACACTGCTATCTGTATAAATATGGAAATATCTACAGAGCTATCACTATAAACATAGAAATATCTACACCGCTATCTGTATAAACATGGAAATATCTACACCGCTACCTCTATAAACCTGGAAATATCTACACCGCCATCTCTATGAATATGGAAATATCTACACCGCAATCTGCATAAACATGGAAATAACTACACCGCCATCTGTATAAACATGGAAATATCTACACAGTAATCTGTATAAACATAGAAATATCAACATCTCCATCTGAATCAACATGGAAATATCTACACCGCTACCTGTATAAACATGGAAATATCTACAACGCTATCTCTATAAACATGGAAATACCTACACCACTGTCTCTATAAACATGGAAATATCTACGCCGCCATCTCTATAAACATGGATATATCTACAACGCCATCTCTATAAACATGAAAATATCTAAACCGCCATCTCTGTAAACATGAAAATATCTACACCGCCATCTCCATAAACATGGAAATATCCACACCACCATCTGTATAAACATGGAAATATCTACACTGCCATCTGCATAAATATGGAAATATCTACACCACCATCTGTATAAACATTGAAATATCTTCAACGCCATCTGTAAAAACATATAAATATCTACACAGTCATCTGAATAAACATGGAAATATCTACACCGTTATCTGTGTAAACATGGAAATATCTACACCGCCATCTATATAAACCTGGAAATATCTACACCGCTATCTGTGTAAACATGCAAATATCTACACCGCTATCTGTGGAAACATGGATATATCTGCACCGCCATCTGTATAAACATGAAGTTACCTACAACGCCATCTCTATAAACATGGAAATATCTACACCGCCATCTGTATGAACATGGAAATATCTACACCGCCATGTATATAAACTTGGAAATATCTACACCTCCAACTGTATAAACATGGAAATATCTTCACTGCCATCTGTAAATAGATGAAAATATCAACACCGCGATCTGTATGAAAAATCTACACTACTATCTGTATAAACATGGAAATAATTACAAAGCTATCTGTATAAATTTGGAAATATCTACACCATGATCTGTATAAAAATGGAAATATCTACACCGCTATGTGTATAAACTCGGAAATATCTACACCGCTATCTCTATAAACATGGAAATATCTACACTGCTATCTGTATAAACATGAAAATATCTACACTGCCATCTCTACAAACATGAAAATATCAAGACCGCCATCTCCATAAACATGGAAATACCCACACCGCCATCTGTATAAACATGGAAATATCTACACCGCCATGTTTATAAACATGGAAATATCTACACTGCCGTCTGTATAAAAATGGATATATCTACAACGCCATCTGTAAAAACATGGAAATATCTTCACAGTCATCTGTAGAAACATGGAAATATCTACACCACCATCTGCATAAACATGGAAATATCTACAATGCCTTCTCTACACCCATGGAAATATCTACACAGCCATCTGTATAAACATGGTAATATCTACACCGCTATCTCTATGAACATGGAAATACCTACACCACTATCTCTATAAACATGGAAGTATTTACACTGCTATCTCTATAAACATGGAAATATCTACACTGCCATCTCCATAAACATAGAACTATGTACACCCCCATCTGTATAAACATGGAAATATGTACACCGCCATCTGAATAAACATGGAAATATCTACATCACCATTTGTATAAAAATGGAAATACCTACATTGCGAGCTGTATGAACATGGAAAAATCTACACGGCTATCTGTATTAACATGGAAATACCAACACCACTATCTGTATAAACATGGAAATATCTACACCGCTATCTGTATAAACATGGAAATATATACACTGCTACCTGTATAAACATAGAAACACCTACACAGTTATCTGTATGAACATGGAAATATCTACACCGCTATCTGTATAAACATGGAAATAACTACTCCGCTATCTGTATAAACATGGAAATAACTATAACGCCATCTGAATTAACATGGAAATACTTACACCGCCATCAGCATGAACATGAAAATATCTACACCGCTATCTGTATAAACATGGAAGTAACTACACCACTATCTCTATAAAGATGGAAATATCTACACGGCTATCTTTATAAACTTGGAAATATCTACACAGCTCTCTGTATAAACATAGAAATATCTACACCGCTATCTCTACAAACAGGGAAATATCTACGCCGTCATCTGTATACAGATGGAAATATCTACACCACTATCTCTAAAAAAATGGAAATATCTACACCGCCATCTGTATAAACATGGAAATAGCTACACGGTGATCTGTATACACATGCAAATATCTACACCACTATCGTCATAAACATAGAAATATCCACACCGCCATCTGTATAAACATGGAAATATCTACACCGCTATCTCTATAAACATGGAAATATCTACACCGCTATCTCTATAAACATGGAAATACCTAACCGTTAAGTGTATAAACATGGAAATATCTACACCGCTATCTCTATAAACATGGAAATACCTACATCGCTATCACTATAAACATGGCAATATCTACACCGCTATCTCTACAAACATGGAAATATCTACACCGCTATCTGTATAAACATGGAAATATCTATACCAGTATCTTTATAAGCATATAAATATCAACATCGTTATCTCTAAAAACATTGAAATATCTACACCGCCATCACTATAAACATGGAAATATCTACAAAACTCTCTGTACAAAGGTGTAAATATCTTCCCCGCCATCTGTATGAAATTGGGAATATTTTCACCACCATCTCTATAAACGGGCATATATACACCGCAATCTGAATAAACATGGAAATATCTACACCACCATCTGCATGAAGATGAAAATATCTACACAACTATCTGTATAAACATGGAAATATCTACAGCGCTATCTCTACAAACATGGAAATATCTACATCGCTATCTGTAAAAACTTAGAAATATCCACACAGTCATCTGTATAAACATGGAAATATCTACACCACTATCTTTATAAACATGGAAATATCCACACCGCCATTTGTATAAACATGGAAATACCTACACCGCTATCTCTATAAACATGGAAATGTCTACACTGCTATCTCTATAAATATGGAAATACCTAAACCGTTATCTGTATAAACATGGAAATATGTTCACTGCTATCTCTATAAACATAGAAATACCTACACCGCTATCACTATAAACTTGGAAATATCTACACTGCCATCTGTAGAAAGATGGAAATATCTACAAACCAATCTGTAAAAACATGGAAATTTCTACACCGCTCCCTGAACAAACATGGAAATATCTAAACCGCTATCTGTATAAACATGGAAATACCTACACCGCCATCTCTATACACATGGAAATATCTACACCGCTATCTCTATAAACACACAAATATCTACACCGCCATCTCTATAAACATGTAAATACCTTCACAGCCATCTGCATGAACATGGAGATGTCTACACCGCTATCTGTATAAACATGGAAATATCTACAGCGCCATATCTATAAACATGGAAATATGTACACTTCCATCTGTGGAAAGATGGAAATATCTACACCACGATCTGTATAAACATGGAAATAACTACACCGCTACCTGTATAAACATGGAAATATCTACAACACTATCTGCACAAACATGGAAAAATCTACACAATCATCTGTATACACATGAAAATATCTACAAAGCCGTCTGTATAAACATGGAAATATCTACACCACTATCTCTATAAACATGTAAATATCTACACCGCCATCTTTATAAACATGAAAATATCTACACTGCCATCTCCATAAACATGGAACTATCTACACCGTCATCTGTAAAAACATAGAAATAGCTGCACTGCCCTCTGTACAAAGATGGAAATATCTACATTGCGAGGTGTATAAACATGGAAATATCTACATCGCTATAGTTATAAACATGGAAAAATTTAAACCGCCATCTCTATATACACGGAAATATCTACACCGCTATCTGTATAAACATAGAAATACCTACACCGCTATCTCTATAAACATGGAAATATCTACACCGCCATCTGCAGAAACACGGAACTATCTACACCGCCATCTGTATAAACATGCAAATACCTACACCGCCATCTGTATAAACATGGAAATACCTAAACCGCCATCTCTATACACATGGAAATATATACACCGCCATCTCTATAAACATGAAAATAATTACACCGCCATCTCCATAAACATAGAACTATCTACACCTCCATCTGTATAAACACGGAAATACCTACAGCGCTATCTGTATCGACAGGGAAATATCTACAATGCCATCTGTATAAAGATGGAAATATCTACACCGCGAGCTGTATAAATATGAAAATATCTACACAGCTATCTGCATAAACATGGAAATACCAACACTGCTCTCTGTATAAACATGGAAATATCAACACCGCTATCTGTATAAACACGGAAATATCTACACTGATATCTCTATAAAAATAGAAATATCTACAGCGCCATCTCCATAAACATGGAAATATCTTCATTGCCATCTGCATGAACATGGAAATATCTACACCGTCATCTGTATAAAGATGGAAATATCTACACCGCTATCTGTATAAACATGGAAATAACTACACTGCCCTCTATACAACGATGGAAATATTTACATTGTGAGCTGTATAAACATGGAAATATCTACACCGCTATCACTAAAATCATGGAAATACTTACACCGCCATCTCTATAAACATCTAAATATCTACACCGCTATCTCTATAAACATAGAAATATCTACAACACTATCTCTATAAACATGGAAATATCTACACCGCCATCTGAATAAACATGGAAATCTCTACACCGCTATCTGTGTAAACATGGAAATATCTAAACCGCTACCTGTATAAACATGGAAAAATCTACACCACTAAGTGTATTAACATGGAAATATCTACACCGCTATCTGTATAAATATGGAAATCTCTACACCGCCTTCTGTATAAACATGGAAATATCGACACCACTATATCTACAAACATGGAAATATCTACACCGTTATCTGTATAAACATGGAAATATCTACACCACCATATGTAAAAACATAGAAATATCTACACCGCCATCTGTAAAAACATGGAAATATCTTCACCGACATCTGTATAAACATGGAAATATCTACACCACTATCTGAATAAATATGGAAATATGTACACCGCTATCTCTGTAAACATGGAAATATCTATACTGCTATCTGTATAAACATGGAAATATATACACCACCATCTGTATACACATGGCAATATCTACACAGCCATCTGTATAAACATGGACATATCTACAGCGCAATATCTACAAACATGGAAATATCTACACCGTTATCCTTATAAAAATGGAAATATCTACACCACTATCAGTATAACCATCGAAATATCTACACCGCCATCTGCATAAACATGGAAATATCTACACCGCCATCTGTATAAACATAGAAATATCTACACGACTATCTGTATAAATATGGAAAAACCTACACCGCTATCTCTGTAAACATGGAAATATCTATACCGCTATCTGCATAAACATGGAAATATCTACACCGCCATCTGTATACACACGGAAATGTCTACACAGCCATCTGTATAAACATGGAAATATCTACACCTCTATCTCTATAAACATGGAAATATCTACACCGCCATCTCCATAAACCTAAAAATATCTACACCGCCATCTCCTTAAACAAGGAACGATCTACACCACCATCTGTGTAAACATGGAAATATCTAAACCAATATCTGTATAAACATGGAAATACCTACACTGCCATCTGTATAAAGTTGTAAACATCTACACCGCGAGCTGTATAAACATGGAAATATCTACACTGCTATCTGTATAAACATGGAAATACCAACACCGCTATCTGTATAAACATGGAAGTATCTACACCGCTATCTGTATAAACATGGAAATAACTACCCCGCTATCTCTATAAACATGGAAATATTTACAATGCCATCTCTATAAACATGGAAATTTCTACACCGCTATCTGAATAAACATGGAAATAGGTACACCGCAATCTGTGAAAAGATGGAAATATCTACACCGCCATCTGAATAAACATGGAAATATCTACAAAGCTATCTGTAAAAATATGGAAATTTCTACACCGCTATCTCTATAAACATGGAAATATCTACACCGCTATCTTTACAAACATGGAAATATCAACACCACTATCTCTATAAACATGGAAATATCTACAATGCCATCTGAATGAACATGGAAATATCTACACAGTCATCTGAATAAACATGGAAATATCTACACCGCTATCTATATAAACATGGAAATATCTTCACGGCTATATTTATAAACATGGGAATATCTACACCGCTATATGTATAAACATGGAAATGTCTACACCGCTATCTGTATAAACATGGAAATATATACATCGCTATCTGTGTAAACATGGAAATATCTACACCGCTATCTCTATAAACTTGGAAATATCTACACCGCCATTTGTATAAACATGGGAATTTCTACACCGCTGTCAGTGTAAACATGGAAATATCTACACCAAAATCCGTATAAACAAGCAAATACCTACACCGTTATCCCTATAAACATGGAAACACCTGAACCACTGTCTGTATAAACATGGAAATATCTACACCTCTATATTTATAAACATGGGAATATCTACAGCGCTAACTGTATAAACTTGGAAATATCAACAGCGGTATCTCTGTAAACACAGAAATATCTGCACCGCTATCTGTATAAACATGGAAATATCTACACTGCTCTCTGTATAAACATGGAAATATCTACAACGCTGTCTGTATAATCATGGAAATAGCTACACCGCTATCTGTATAAACAAGGAAGTATCTACAATGCTATCCCTATAAACATGGAAATATCTACAGCGCTATCTCTATAAACATGGAAATATCTACACCGCTATTTGTATAAACAACGAAGTATATACAACACTATCTCTCTAAACATGGAAATATCTACAACACTAAATCTATAAACATGGAAATATCTCCACCTCTTCCTGTATAAACATGGAAATATCTACACCGCTATCTGTATAAAGAGGGAAATATCTACAGTGCTATCTGTGTTAACAAGGAAATATCTACACCGCAATCTGTATAAACATGGAAATATCTACACCACGGTCTGTATAAACATGGAAATATCTAGACCGTTATCTGTATAAACATGGGAATATCTCCACCGCTATCTGTATAATCATGGAAATATCTACACCGCTATCTGTATAAACATGGGAATATCTACAACGCTATCTGTATAATCATGGAAATATCTACACCGCTGTCTGTATAAACAAGGAAGTATCTACACTGCTATCCCTATAAACATGGAAATATCTACAGCGCTATCTCTATAAACATGGAAATATCTACACCGCTATCTGTTTAAACAAGGAAGTATCTACAACGCTATCTCTAGAAACATGGAAATAGCTACAGCGCTATCTCTATAAACTTGGAAATATCTACACCGCTATCAGTATAAATGAGGAAAAAACTACACCCGTATCTCTATAAACATGGAAATATATACTGCGCTATGTCTATATACATGGAAATATCTACTTGGCTATCACTATAAACATGGAAATATCTACACCACCATCTGTAGCAACATGAAAATATCTACAACGCTATCTCTATAAACATGGAAATATCTCCACCGCTATCTGTATAAACATGGAAATATCTACACCGCTGTCTGTATAAACATGGAAATATCTAAACCGATATCTCTATAAACATGTAAATATCTACACTGACATCTGTATAAACATGGAAATACCTACACAGTCATCTGTATAAACATGGAAATATCTACACCACCATCTGTATAAACATGGAAATATCTACAATGACATCTGTATAAAAATTGAAATATCTACACAGCCATCTCTATAAACATGGAAATATCTACACCGCTATCTGTATAAACATGGAAATACCTACACCGCTATCTGTATAAACATGGAAAATCTAAACCACAGTCTCTATAAACATGGAAATACCTAAACCGCCATCTCTATAAACATGGAAATAGCTACACCGCTATCTGTATAAACAAGGAAGTATCTACAACGCTATCTCTATAAACATGGAAATAGCTACAGCGCTATCTCTATAAACATGGAAATATCTACACCGCTATCTGTATAAATGAGGAAAAAACTACACCCGTATCTCTATAAACATGGAAATATCTACTGCGCTAAGTCTATATACATGGAAATATCTACTTGGCTATCACTATAAACATGGAAATATCTACACCACCATCTGTAGCAACATGAAAATATCTACAACGCTATCTCTATAAACATGGAAATATCTCCACCGCTATCTGTATAAACATGGAAATACCTACACAGCTATCTGTATAAAGAGGGAAATATCTACAGTCCTATCCACATAAACATGGAAATATCTACACCGCTATCTGTATAAACATGGAAATATCTACACCACGGTCTGCATAAAAATGGAAATATCTACACCGCTATCTGTATAAACATGGAAATATTTACACCGCTGTCTGTATAAACATGGAAATATCTAAACCGATATCTCTATAAACATGTAAATATCTACACTGACATCTGTATAAACATGGAAATACCTACACAGTCATCTGTATAAACATGGAAATATCTACACCACCATCTGTATAAACATGGAAATATCTACAATTACATCTGTATAAAAATTGAAATATCTACACAGCCATCTCTATAAACATGGAAATATCTACACCGCTATCTGTATAAACATGGAAATACCTACACCGCTATCTGTATAAACATGGAAAATCTAAACCGCAGTCTCTATAAACATGGAAATACCTAAACCGCCATCTCTATAAACATGGAAATAGCTACACCGCTATCTCTATAATCATGGAAATATCTACAACGATATCTGTGTAAACATGGAAATATCTACACTGCCATCTGTGTAAACATGGAAATATCTACACCGCTATCTGTGTAAAGATGGAAATTTCTACACCGCAATCTGTGCAAAGATTAAAATATCTACAGAGCTATCTGTGTAAACATGGATATATCTACACCGCTATCTGTATAAACATGGAAATACCTTCAACGCTATCTGTATGAACATGGAAATATCTACATCGCTATCTCTATAAACATGGAAATATCTACACAGCTATCTGTATAAACATGAAAATATCTACACTGCCTTCTCCATAAACATGGAAATATCTACAACGCTATCTGTATAAACATGGAAAAAACTTCACTGCCATCTGGATAAAGATGAAAATATCTACACCGCGAGCTTTATGAACATGGAAATATCTACACTGCTATCTGTATAAACATGGAAATACCAACACTTCTATCTGTATAAACATGGAAATATCTACACCACTATCAGTATAAATATGGAAATATCTACACACCTATCTCTGTAAACATGGAAATAGCTACTCCGCGATCTGTATAAACATGGAAATATCTACAACTCTGTCTGTATAAGCATGGGAATATCTACACCGATATCTTTATAAACATGTAAATATCTACACCGCGATCTGTATAAATATGGAAATATGTACAACGGTACCTCTATATACATGGAAATATCTACACCGCTGTCTGTATAAACATGGAGATATCTGCACGGCTATCTCTATAAACATGGAAATATCTACACCGCCAACTGTGTCAATATGAAAATACCTACACATTCATCTGAATAAATATGGAAATATCTACACCGCCATCTGTATAAACATGGAAATATCTACACTGCCATCTGTATAAACATGGAAATATCTACACAGCCATCTCTTCAAACATGGAAAAAGCTACACCGCTATTTGTATAAACGTGGAAATAGCCACACCGTCATCTGTATAAACATGGAAATATCTTCACCGCCATCTGTGTAAACATGGAAATATCTACACTGCCATCTGTATACACATGGAAATATCTACACCGCCATCTGTATAAACATGGAAATATCTACACTGCCATCCGGATAAAGATGTAGATATCTACATCACGAGCTTTATAAACATGGAAATACCTACAATGCGATCTGTATAAACATGGAAATATCTACATCGTATCTGTATAAACTTGGAAATATCTACACCGCTATATGTATAAACATGGAAATATCTACACCGCTATCTGTATAAACTTGGAAATATCTACACCGCTATCTGTGTAAAGATGGAAATTTGTACCCCACAATCTGTGAACGATTTAAATATCTACACAGCTATCTGTGTAAACATGGAAATAACTACACCACTATCTGATTAAACATGGAAATGTCTACATCTCTATCTCTATATACATGGAAATATCTACAACGCTATCTGTATAAACATGAAAATATCTACACTGCCCTCTACATAAACATGGAACTATCTACACCGCCATCTGTATGAACATGGAAATAGCTACACCGCCATCTGTATAAACATGAAATTATCTACGCTGACATCTGCATAAAGATGTATATATCAACACCGCGAGCTGTATTAACATGGAAATATCTACACCGCTATCACAATAAACATGGAAATATCTACACAGCAATCTGTATAAACATGAAAATATAAACACAGCCATCTCTATAAACATGGAACCATCTACACCCTGAACAGTATAAACATGGAAATTTCTACACCACTGTCTGTGTAAACATTGAAATATCTTCACCGCAATTCGTATAAACATGGAAATATCAACAGCGCTATCTGTATAAACATGGAAATGCCTACACTGACATCAGTATAAACATGGAAATATCTACAATACCATCTGAATAGACATGGAAATATCTTCACAGCCATCTGTATAAACATGGAAATACCTACAAAGCCATCTCTTCAAAAATGGAAATAGCTTCAGCGCTATTTGTATAAACATGGAAATATCCACACCGTCATCTGTGTAAACATTGAAATAACTACACAGATATCTGTGAAAACACGGTAATATCTAAATGGCTATCTGTGTAAAGATGGAAATATCTACACCGCTATCAGTGTAAAGATGGAAATATATACACCGCTATCTGTGTAAACATGGAAATATCTACACCGCTATCTATATAAACATGGAAATGTCTACACCGTCATGTGTAAAAACAGGGAAATATCTACAAAGTCATCTGTATAAACATGGAAATATCTACACCACCATCTGTATAAACATGGAAATATCTACACTGCTATCTGTATACACATGGAAATATCTACAAAGCCATCTCTATAAACATGGAAATATCTACACCGCTATCTCTATAAACATGGAAATACCTACACCGCTATCTCAATAAACATGGAATTATCTACACCGCCATCTCTATAAACATGAAAATATCTACACAGCCATCTCCATAAACATGGAACCATCTACACCGTGAAATGTATAAACATGGAAATATCTACACCGCTGTCTGTGTAAACATTGAAATATCTTCACCGCTATCCCTATAAACATGGAAATATCTACACCGCTATCTGTATAAACATGCAAATACCTACAATGCTATCACGATAAACATGGAAATACCTACACCGCAATCTCTATAAACATGGAAATATCTACACCGCTACCTCTATAAACATGGAAATATATACACCGCCATCTCTATCAACATGGAAATATCTACACCGCCATCTACATAAACAAGGAAATATCTACACCACCATCTGTAGGAAGATGGAAATATCTACACCGCGATCTGTGTAAACATGGAAATACCTACAACGCTATCTGTATAAACATGGAAATATCTACTCCGCTATCTCTATAAACATGGAAATATATACACCGCCATCTCTGTCAACATGGAAATATCTACACCGCCACCTACATAAACTAGGAAATATCTACACCGCCATCTGTAGAAAGATGGAAATATCTACACCGCGATTGGTGTAAACATGGAAGTAACTACAACGCTATCTGTATAAACATGGTAACCTATACACCATGATCTGTATAAACATGGAAATATCTACTCCGCTATCTGTATAAAAAGGGAAATACCTACAACCGCTATCTCTATAAACATGGAAATATCTACACCGATATCTCCATAAACTTGGAAATAGCTACGCCGCCATCTGTATAAACATGGAAATATCTCCACAGTAATCTGTATAAACATGGAAATATCTACACAGCCATCTGTATAAACATGGAAAAAACTATACCGCCATTTGTATAAACATGGAAAAAACTATACCGCCATTTGTATAAACATGGAAATACCTACACTGCCATCTGTAGAAAGATGGAAATATCTGCACCTCGAAATGTATAAACATGGAAATATCTACACCGCTATCTGTATAAATATGGAAATATATACACCGCTATCTCTATACACATGGAAATATCTACACCGCAATCTGTATAAACATGGAAATATCTACATCGCTTTCTCTATAAACATGGAAATATGTACACTGCCATCTGAAAAAACTTGGAAATATCGACACAGTCATCTGTATAAACATGGAAATATCTACACCACCATCTGTATAAACATGGAAATATTTACACTGCCATCTGTATACTCATGGAAATATCTACACAGCCATCTTTATAAACATGGAAATGCATACACCGCTATCTCTATAAACATGGAAATATCTACACCGCCATCTTTATAAACATGGAAATGCATACACCGCTATCTCTATAAACATGGAAATATCTACACCGCTTTCTCTATAAACTTGGAAATACCTACACGACTATCTGTATAAACATGGAAATATCTACACCACTATCTCTATAAACATGGAATTATCTACACCGCCATCTGTATAAACATGGAAATATCAACACCGCTATCTGTATAAACATGGAGGTATTAACACCGCCATCGGTATAAACATGGAAATATCTACACCGCCATCTGTACAAACATGGAAATATCTAAACCGCTATCTGTATAAACAAGGAAATATCTACACCACGATCTGTATTAACATGGAAAGATCTACACCACTATCTGTATAAACATGGAAATATCTACACCGCCATCTGTACACATGGAAATATCTACACCGCTACCTTTAGAAACATGGAAATATCTGCACCGCCATCTGTATAAACATGGAAATATCTACACCACTATCTCTATAAACATAGAAATATCTACACCGCCAACTACATAAACATGGAAATATCTACACCACTAACTCTATAAACATGGAAATATCTACACCACCATCTGTGAAAACATGGAAATATCTACACCGCCATCTGTATAAACATGGAAATATCAACACCGCCATCTGTATAAACATGAAAATATCTACACCGCCATCTGTATAAACATGCAGATATCTACACGGCAAGCTGTATAAACATGGAAATATCTACACCGCTATCTCTATAAACATGGAAAAACCCACACCGCTATCTCCATAAACATGGAAATAACTACACCATGATCTGTATAAACATGGAAATATCTACACCGCAATGTGTATAAACATGGAAATATCTACACTGCTATCTGTATAAACATGGAAATATCTACACCGCTTTCTGTATATATGGAAATATCTACACTGCTATGTCTATAAACATGCAAATACCTACACCGCTAACTCTATTAACATGGAAATATCTACGCTGCCATCTCTATGAACACGGAAATATCTACAACGCCATCTGCATAACCATGGAAATATCTACACCGCCATTTGTATAAACATGGAAATATCTACACCGCCATCTGTATAAACATGGAAATATGTACACCGCCATCTGTATAAACATGGAAATATGTACACCGCCATCTGTATAAAAATGGAGATATCTACACGGCAAGCTGTATAAACATGGAAATATCTACACCGCTATCTGTATAAACATGGAAATATCTACACCGATATCTGTATAAACATGGAAATATCTACACTGCCATCTGTAAAAACATGGAAATATCTACAAAGTCAAGTGTATAATCATGGAAATATCTAAACCGCCATCTGTATAAACATGGAAATATCTACACCGATATCTCTATTAACATGGAAATACCCACACCACCGTCTCTATAAACATGGAAATATCAACACCGCTATCTCTATATACATGGAAATATCTACACCGCCATATCTATGAACATGAAAATATCTACACTTCCATCTCCATAAACATAGAATTATCTACACCGCCATCTGTATAAACATGGAATATCTACACCGCCATCTGTATAAACGTGGAAATATCTACATCGCCTTCTGTTTAAAAATGGAAATATCTACACGGCGAGCTGTATAAACATGGAAATATCTACAACCCTATTTGTATTAACATGGAAATACCAACAACGATATCTGTATAAACATGGAAAAATCTACACCGCCATTTCTATAAACATGAAAGTATCTAGTCTGCCGTCTTCATGAACATGGAACTAACTACACCGCCATCTGTATAAAGATGGAAATATCCCCACTGGCACCTGTAAAGATGTAAATATCTACATCGCGAGCTGTATTAACATGGAAATATCTACACCACTATCTGTATAAACATGGAAATTCCCACTCCGCTATCTGTATAAAGATGGAAATATCTACACCGCCATGTGTATAAACATGGAAATATCTACACTGCCATCTGCAAATAGATGGATATATCTACACCGCGATCTGTAATAACATACAAATATCTACACTACTATCTGTATAAATATGGAAATATTTACAACACTATCTGTAGAAACATGGAAATATCTACACCATGATCTGTATAAACTGGAAATATCTACACCGCTATTGCTATAAACATGGAAATACCTACACCACTATCTCTATAAACATCGAAATATCTACATCGCCATCTCTATAAACATGGATATATCTACACCACCATCTCTATAAACATGAAAATATCTACACTGCCATCGCCATAAACATGGAAATATCCACAAGGCCATCAGTATAAACATGGAAATATCTACACGGCCATCTGTATAAACATGGAAATGTCTACACTGTCATCTGTATAAAAATGGAAATATCTACAACGCCATCTGTAAAAACATGGAAATATCTACACTGTCATCTGTAGAAACATGGAAATATCTACACCACCATCTATATAAAGATGGAAATATCTACAAGGCCATCTGTATACACATGGAAATATCTACACAGCCAACTGTATACAGACGGAAATATCTACACCGCCATCTGAATGAACATGGAAATATCTACTCCGCTATCTGTATAAACTTGGAAATATCTACAGTGCCATCGGTATAAACATGGAAATATCTACACTTCCATCTGTGGAAAGATGGAAATATCTACACCACCATCTGTATAAACATGGACATATCTACACCGCTATCTGTATAAACATGGAAATATCAACACCACGATCAGTATGAACAAGGAGATATCTTCACCTCTATCTGTATGAACATGGAAATATCTACACCACCATCTGTATAAACATGGAAATATCTACACCATGATCTGTATAAACATGGAAATATCTACACCGCTATCTGTATAAAAACGGAAATATCTACAACCGCTATCTCTATCAACATGGAAATAACTACACCGCTATCTCTATGAACATGGAAATACCTACACCCCCATGTGTATAAAAATGGAAATATCTCCACAGTTATCTGTATAAAGATGGAAATATATACACAGCCATCTGTATAAACATGGAAAGATCTATACAGCCATCTGTATAAACATGGAAATATCTACACTGCCATCTGTATAAACATGGAAATATCTTCACTGCCATCTGTATAAAAATGGAGATATCTACCCGGCAAGCTGTATAAACATGGATATATCTACACCGCTATCTCTATATACATGTAAATATCTACACCGCTATCTGAATAAAAATGGAAATATCTACACAGCCATCTGTATAAAAAGGGAAATATCTACAACTGCTATCTCTATAAGCATAGAAATATCTACACCACCATCTGTATAAACATGGAAATATCTACACCGCCATCTGTATAAAAATGGAGATATCTACACGGCAAGCTGTATAAACATGGAAATATCTACACCGCTATCTCTATAAACATGCAAATATCTACACCGCTATCTGTATAAACTTGGAAATATCTACATTGCCATCAGTATAAAGATTGAAATATCTACACTGCGAGCTGTATAAACATGGAAATATCCACAGCGCCATCTGCATAAAGATGGAAATACCAACACCGCTTTCTGTATAAACATGGAAATATCTTCACCGCTATCTCTATAAACATGGAGAACCCACACCGCTATCTCCATAAACATGGAAATATCTACACCGCTATCTCAATAGACTTGGAAACATATACACCACCATCTCTATAAGCATGTAAATATCTACACCGCCATCTACATAAACAAGGAAATATCTACACCGCCATCTATATAAACATGGAAATATCTACACCACTATCTGTATAAACATGGAAATATATACACCGCCATCTATATAAACATGGAAATATCTACACCGCCATCTACATAAAGAAGGAAATAACTACACCCCCATCTATGTGAACTTGGAGATATCTACACCTCCATCTGTATAAACATGGAAATATCTACACTGCCATCTCCAAAGAGATGGATATATTTACAACACTATCAGTATGAACATGCAAATATCTACACCATGATCTGTATAAACATGGAAATATCTACACCGCAATGTGTATAAACATGGAAATATCTACACCGCCATCTGTACAAAAATGGAAATATCCACACCGCCATCTGTAAAAACATGGAAATATCTACACAGCCATCTGTATAATCATGGAAATATCTACACCGCCATCTCTATAAACATGGAAAAACCCACACCACTATCTCTATAAACATGGAAATATCTACATCTCCATCTGTATAAACATGGAAATATCTACACTGACATCTGCATAAACATGGAAATATCTATACTGCTATCTGTGTAAAGATGGCAATATCTACACCTCAATCTGTGCAAGGAGGGAAATATCTACACCGCTATCTCTGTAAACATGGAAATATCTACACCGCTATCTGTATAAACATGGAAATATCTACACATCCATCTGTACAAACATGGAAATAGGCACACCGCCATCTGTATCAACATGGAAATATCTACACGGCCATCTGTAAAAAGATGTAAATATCTGCACCGCGAGGTGTATAAACATGGAAATATCTACACGGCTATCTGTATAAACATGGAAATAACAACACCGCTATCTGTATAAACATGGAAGTATCTACACCGCTATCTGTAAAAACATGGAAATAACTACACCGCTATCACTATAAACATGGAAATATTTACAATGCCATCTCTATAAACATGGAAATATCTACATCGCCATCTGAATAAACATGGAAATATGTACAACACAATCTGTACAAATATGGAAATATCTACACCGCTATCTGTGTAAACATGGAAATACCCACACTGCCATCTCTATAAACATGGAAATATCTACACAGCCATCTGTATAAACATGGAAATATCTACAAAGCTATCTGTATAAATATGGAAATATCTACACCGCTATATCTATAAACATGGAAATATCTACACCGCTATCGTTATAAACATGGAAATATCTACACCGCTATCTCTATAAAAATGGAAATATCTGCAACGCCATCTGTATAAACATGGAAATATCCACATCGCTATCTGTATAAACATGGAAATATTTACACAATCATCTCTTTAAACGTGGAAATATCTACACTGCCATCTGTATAAACAAGGAAATATCTACACAGCCATCTGTATAAACAGGGAAATATCTACACTGCCATCTCTATAAAGACGGAAATATCTACACCGCAAGCAGTATAAACATGGAAATATCAACACCGCTATCCGTATAAACGTGGAAATATCTACCCCACCATCAGTATAAACATGGAAATACATACACAGTCATCTGTATACACATGGAAATATCTACACCGGTATCTATATAAACATGGAAATATCTACACGGCTATGTGTATAAACATCGGAATATCTTCACCGCTATATGGATAAACTTGGAAATGTCTTCACCGCTATCTATATAAACATGGAAATATATACATCGCAATCTGTGTAAACATGGAAATATCTACACCGCCATCTCTATAAAGTTGGAAATATCTACACCAGCATTTGCATAAATATGGGAATATCTACACCACTATCTGTATAAACATGGAAATATCTACACCAAAATCTGTATAAACATGCAAATATCCACACCGTTATCCCTATAAACATGGAAACATCTAAACTGCGGTCTGTATAAACATGGAAATATCTACACCGCTATCTGTATAAACCTGGGAATATCTACAGCGCTATCTGTATAAACATGGAAATATCAACACCGCTATCTCAATAAACACGCAAATATCTACACCGCTATCTGTATAAACATGTAAATATCTACACCGCTCTTTGTATAAACATGGAAATATCTACAAAGCTATCTGAATAAACATGGAAATATCTCCACCGCCATCTGAATAAACATGGAAATATCTACACGGCTATCTCTATAAACATGGAAATATCTACAGTGCTATCTCTATAACCATGGAAATATCTACACTGCTATCTGTATAAACATAGAAATATCTACACAGTCATATGTATAAACATGGAAATATCTACACCACAATCTGTATAAACATGGAAATATCTACGCTGCCATCTGTATAAACATGGAAATATCTCCACCGCCATCTGTATAAAGATGGAAATATCAACATCGCTATCTGTATAAACTTGGAAATAACTACATCGCTATCTGTATAAGCATGGAATTACCTACACCACTATCCCTACAAACATGGAAATATCAACACCGCTATCTGTATAAACATGGAAATAACTAAACCGCTATCTGTATAAACATGGAAATATCCACAACGCTACTGTATAAACATGGAAGTATCTACAATGCTATCTGTGTAAAGACGGAAATATCAACACCTCTATCTATGTAAACATGGAAATATCTACATCGCTATCTGTATAAACATGGAAATATCTACACCACTATCTGTGTAAACATGGAAATATCTACTCTGTCATCTGTATAAAAATGGAAATATCTACACAGCGAGCTGTATAAACATGGAAATATCTACACCGCTATGTGTATAGACATGGAAATACCAACACCGCTATCAGTATAAACATGAAAATTTCTACACCGGTATCTGTATAAATATGGAAATATCTACATCACGATCTCTATGAACATGGAAATACCTACACCGCCATTTCTATAAACATGGAAAGACCTACACAGCTATCTGTATAAACATAGAAATACCTACACCGCTATCTGTATATACATGGAAATACCTACACCACTATATCTATGAACAAGGAAATATCTACACCGCTATCCCTATAAATATGGAAATATCAATACCGCTATCTGTATAAACATGGAAATAACTACACCGCTATCTGTATAAACATCGAAATATCTACACGGCCATCTGTATAAACATGGAAATATCTACACCGCTATCTCTGTAAACATGGAAATATCTACCACGCCATCTGTTTAAACATGGAAGTATCTACACTGCCATCTCCATAAACATGGAAATATCTACACCGCCGTCTCTATAAATATGGAAATATCTACACCGCCATCTCTATAAACATGGAAATATCTACACGGCCATCTGTATATACATGGAAATATCCACACCGCCATTTCTATAAACATGGAAATAACTACACAGCCATCTGTTTAAACATGGAAATATCTCCACCGTTATCTCTATAAACATGGAAATATCTGCACCGCTGTCTGTATATACATGGAAATATCTACACCACTATCAGTTTAAACATGGAAATATCTACAAGGATATCTGTGTAAACATGGAAATATCTACACTGCTATCTGTGTAAACATGGAAATATCTACACCGCTAGCTGTGTAAAGATGTAAGTTTCTACACCTCAATCTGTGCAAAGATGGTAATATCCACATCGCGAGCTGCATAAACATGGAAATATCTTCAACGCTCCCTGTATAAACATGGAAATACCATCACCGATGTCTGTATTAACATGGAAATCTACACTGCTATCTGTACAAACATGTAAATATCTATACCACTATCTCCATAAACATGGAAATACCTACACCGCCACATCTATAAACATGGAATTGTCTACACTGCTATCTCTATAAACATAAAATATCTACACCGCCATGTCTATAAACATGGAAATATCTACAACGCCATCTTTAGAAACTGGAAATATCTACACCGCCATCTGTATAAACATGGAAATATCTACACCACCATCTCTATAAACATAGAAATAACTACACTGCCATCTGTAAAAAGATTTAAATACCTACTCCGCTATCTGTATAAACATTGAAATATCTACACCGCCATCTGTAAAAAGATGGAAATATCTTCACAGCCATCTCTATAAACGTTGAAATATCTACTCCTCCATGAGTATAAACATGGAAATATCTACAATGCGGTCTGTATACACATGGAAATATCTACCCAGCCTTCAGTATAAACGTGGAAATATCTACAGTACTATCTCTATAAACATGGAAATACCTACACCGCTATCTGTATAAACGTGGCGGTATCTACACCGCTATCTGAATAAACGTGGAAATGCCTACACCGCTATCTGTAAAAATATGGAAACATCTATACCGCTATCTCTATAAACATTGAAATGTCTACACCGCTATCTGTATAAACATGGAAATACCTACACAGTCATTTGTACAAACATGGAAATATCTACACCGCCGTCACTTCAAACATGGAAATAGCCACACTGCTATCTGTATAAACAGGGAAATAGCCACACCGCTATCTGTATAAGCATGGAATTTTCTACACCGCCATCTGTAGAAACATGGAAATTTCTACAAAGTCATCTTTATAAACATGGAAATACCTACACCTCCATCTGTATAAACATGGAAATATCTACACCGCTATCTCTGTAAACATGGAAATACCTACACCCCTATCTGTATAAACATGGAAATATCTACACCGTGATCTGTACAAACATGGAAATATCTAAACCGCTATCTGTATAAACATGGAAATATCTACACGGCAATCCGTATAAACATGGAAATATCTGCACCGCTATCTGTATAAACATGGAAATATCTACACCGCTATCTGAATAAACACGGAAATAACTTCACTGCTATCTGTATAAGCATGGAAATATCTACACCATTATTTGTATAAACATGGAAATATCTACACCGCCATCTGTAAAAATATGGAAATATCTACACAGCCATCTGTATAAACAAGGAAATATCTACACCACCATCTGTGTAAACATGGAAATATCTACACTGCCATTTGTACTCACATGATAATATCTACCCAGCCATCTGTATAAACATGGAAATATCTACACCGCTATCTCTATAAACCTGGAAATACCTTCACCACTATCTCTATAAACATGGAAATATCTACACCGCGATCTCTATAAACATGGATATATCTACACCGCCATCTCTATAAACATGAAAACATCTACACTGCCATCTCCATAAACATGGAAATATCCACACCGCCATCTGTATAAACATGGAAATCTCTACACCGCCATCTGTATAAACATGGAAATATCTACACCGCTATCTCTATAAACAAGGAAATATCTACACCATGGTCTGTATAAACATGGAAAGATCTACACCACTATCTGTATAAACATGGAAATATCAACACCGCCATCTGTATAAACATGGAAATATCTAGACCGCTATCTGTATAAACATGGAAATATCTACACAGTCATCTGTATAAACATGAAAAATATCTACACCACCATCCGTATAATCATGGAAATACCTACACTGCCATCTGTATACACATGGAAATACATACACAGCCATGTGTATAAACATGGAAATATCTACAACACTATCTGTGTAAACATGTAAATATCTATACAGCTATCTTTGTAAACATGGAAATATGTACACTGCTATCTGTGTAAAGATGGAAATATCTACACCAGAATCTGTGCAAATTTGTAAATATCTACAACGCTGTATCTGTAAACATGGAAATATCTTTAGCGCTATCTGTATAAACATGGAAATATTTACACCGCTATCTGCATACACAA
This sequence comes from Pan troglodytes, assembly GCF_028858775.2. Lineage (NCBI taxonomy): Eukaryota > Metazoa > Chordata > Mammalia > Primates > Hominidae > Pan > Pan troglodytes. Next base: position 3,397,185 of record NC_086015.1, read on the forward strand.
GGAAATATCTACACCACGATCTGTATAAGCATGGAAATATCTACACTGCTATCTGTATAAATATGGAAATATCTACACTGCTATCACTATAAACATGGAAATGTCTTCACCGCTATCTGTATAAACATGGAAATATCAACAACGCTATCTCTATAAACCTGGAAATATCTACAGCGCCATCTCTATCAACATGAAAATATCTACACCGCCATCTCCATAAACATGGAACTATCTACACCGCCATCTGTATAAACATGGAAACATCTACACTGCCATCTGTATAAACATGGAAATATCTACACCGCCATTTCTATATACTTGATAGTATCTACTCTGCCGTCTCCATAAACATGGAACTACCTACACCGCCATCTGTATAAACATGGAAATATCCCCAGTGCCATCTGTATAAAGATGTAAATAACTACACCGCGACCTGTATAAAGATAGAAATATCTACATCGCTATCTGTATAAACATGGAAATATCAACACCGCTTTCTGTATAAACATGGAAATATCTACACCGCTATCTGTACAAACATGGAAATATCTACACCGCTATCTCTATAAACATGGAAATACCTACACCGCTATCCTATAAACATGGAAATATCTACACCGACATCTCTATAAACATGGAAACAAATACAACGCCATCTCTCTAAACATGGAAATATCTAAACCATCATCTACATAAACAAGGAAATAACTACACCGCCATCTATATAAACATGGAAATATCTACACCGCTATCTCTATAAACATGGAAATATACAGACCGCCATCTCTATAAACATGAAATATCTACACCGCCATCTACATAAACAAGGAAATATCTACACTGCCATCTATATAAACATGGAAATATCTACACAGCCATCTGTATAAACATGGAAATATCAACAACGCCATCTGTAAATAGATGGAAATATCTACACCGCGATCTGTATTAACACGTAAATATCTACACTACTATCTGTATAAACATGTAAATATTTACAACGCTATCTGTATAAACATGGAAATATCTACAGCATGAACTGTATAAACATGGAAATATCTACACCGCTATGTGTCTAAACATGCAAATATCTACACCGCTATCTGTATAAACGTGGAAATATCTACACTGCTATCTTTATAAATCTGGAAATATCTACACCGCTATTTCCATAAACATGGAAATATCAACACCACTATCGGTATAAACATGGAAATATCTAAACCACAATCTCTATAAACATGGAAATATCTACACCGCTATCTCTATAAACATGCAAATATCTACGCCGCCATCTCTGTTAATATGGAAATATCTACACCACCATCTGCATAATCATGGAAATATCTACTCCGCCATCTGTATAAACATGGAAATATCTACACGGACATCTTTATAAACGTGGAAATATCAACACTGCCATCTGTATCAATATGGAAATATCTACACCGCTATCTGTGTAAACATGGAAATAACTACACCGCGATCTGTATAAACATGGAAATATCTACACCGCTATCTGTGTAAACATGGAAATATCTACACCGTGATCTGTATAAACATGGAAATAATTACACCGCTATCTATATAAACATGGAAATATCTACACCGCTATCTGTGCAAACATGGATATATCTACACCGCCATCTGTATAAACATGGAAATATCTACACCGCCATCTGTACAAACATGGAAATATCTACACTGCCATCTGTAAAAAAATGGAAATATCTACTACGCCATCTGTAAATACATGGAAATATCTACACAGTCAACTGTAGAAACATGGAAATATCTACACCACCATCTCTATATACAAGGAAATATCTACAATAACATCTGTATACACATGGAAATATCAACACAGCCTTCTGTATAAACATCGAAATATCTACACCGCTATCTCTATAAACATGGAAATACCTACACCAATATCTCTATAAACATGGAAATATCTACACCGCTATCTCTATGAACATGTGAATATCTGCACTGCCATCTGCATAAACATAGAACTATCTACACCGCCATCTTTATAAACATGGAAATATGTACACAGCCATCTGTATAAACGTGGAAATATCTACACCACCATCTGTATAAAAATGGAAATATCTTCATAGCAAGCTGTATAAACATGGAAATATCTACACCGCTATCTGTATTAACATGGAAATAAGAACACCGCTATCTGTATAAACATGGAAATATCTTCACCGCTATCTGTATAAACATGGAAATATCTACAATGCTATGTGTGTAAACATGGAAATATCTACACGGCTATCTGTGCAAACACGGATGTATCTACACCACCATCCGTATAAACATGGAATTATCTACACCGCCATCTCTATAAACATGAGAATATCTACACCGCCATCTCAATAAACTTGGAAATACCTACACCGCCATCGGTATAAACATGGAAATATCTACACCGCCATCTGTATAAACATGGAAATATCTACACCGCCATCTGTATAAACATGGAAATATCTCCACCACTGTCTGTATAAACATGGAAATATCTACATATCTATCTGTATAAACATGGAAATATCTCCACCGCTATATGTATAAACATGGAAATATCTACACCGCTATTTGTATAAACATTGAAATATCTACACCGCTGTCTGTATAATCTTCGAAATAACTCCACGGCTATCTGTATAAACATGGAAATATCAACACCGCTATCTGTATAAACATGGAAATATCTCCACTGCTATCTCTATAACATGGAAATATCTACACCACTATCTTTATGAACATCTAAATATCTACACCACAATCTGTATGAACATGGAAATATCTACAATGCTATCTGTGTAAACATGCAAATATGTACACCGCAATCTGTATAAACTTGGAAATATCTACACGGCCATCTGTATAAACATGGAAATATCTCCGCTGATATCTGTATAAACATGGAAATATCTCCACCTCTGTCTGTATAAACATGCAAATATTTACACCGCGATCTGTATAAACATGGAAATATCCAGACCGCTATCTGTGTAAACATGGAAACACCCACACATCTATCTCTATAAACATGGAAATATCTACACCGCCATCTCAATAAACATGAAAATATCTACACCGCCATCTTCAGAAACACGGATGTATCTACACCGCCATCTGTATAAACATGGAAATATCTACACCACTATCTGTTTAAACATGGAAATATCTTCACTGCCATGTGTATAAACATGGAAATATCTACACCGCAATCTTTATAAAGATGGAAATATTTACACCGCAATCTGTATAAATATGGAAATACCTACACTGCTACCTCTATAGACATGTAAATATCCGCAACTCTATCTGTATAAACATAGAAAAATCTACACAGCCCTCTGTATAAATATGAAAATATCTGCATAGGCATCTGTGTAAACATGGAAATATCTGCACTGCTATCTGTATAAACATGGAAATACCTACAACGCTGTCTCTATAAACATGGAAATATGCACACCGCTATGTGTATAAACATGGAAATATCTCCACTGCTGTCTGCATAAACATGGAAATATCTCCACCGTTATCTGTTTAAACGAGGAAATATCTACAGCGCCGTCTCTATAAACATTGAAATATCTACGCTGCCATCTGTAAAAACATGGAAATATCTACACAGTCATCTGAATAAACATGGAAATATCTACCCCACCATCTGTATAAACATGGAAATACCTACAATTCCATCTGTATACACATGGAAATATCTACACAGACATCTGCATAAATATGGAAATATCTACACGGCCATCTGTATAAACATGGAAATATCTACGCTGATATTTCTATAAACATGGAAATATCTACACCGTGATCTGTATAAACATGGAAATATTTACACCGCTATCTGTATAAATATGGAAACTTCTACACCGTTATCTGTATAAACATGGAAATATCTACACCCCAATCCCTATAATCTTGGAAATATCTACACCACCATCTGTATAAACATGGAAATACCTTTACACTCATCTGTGTAAACATGGAATTAACTACACCACCATCTGTATATACATGGAAATATCTACAATGCCATCAGTATACACATGAAAATACCTACACGGCAATCTGTGTATAGATGGAAACATCAACACCGCCATCTGTTCAAACATGGAAATATCTACACTGCTATCTCCATAAACATGGAAATATCTACACTGCGGACTCTATAAACATGGAAATATCTACACCGTTATCTGTATAAACATGGAAATATCTACACCACGATCTGTATAAACATGGAAATATATACACCGCTCTCTGTATAAACCTGGAAATATCTGCACCGCTATCTCTATAAACATGGAAATATCTGCAAAGCCATCTGTATAAACTTGGAAATACCTACCCAGTCATGTGTAGGAACATGGAAATATCTACACTGCCATCTGTATAAACATAGAAATATCTACAGAGCCCTCTGAATAAATATGGAAATATCTGCATAGGCATCTGTATAAACATGGAAATATCTGCACCGCTATGTGTATAAACATGGAAATACCTACAGCGCTGTCTCTATAAACATGGAAATATGTACACCGCTATGTGTATAAACATGGAAATATTTCCACTGCTGTCTGTATAAACATGGAAATATCTCAACCGTTATCTGTATAAACATGGAAATATCTGCAGCGCCATCTCTATAAACATTGAAATATCTACACTGCCATCTGTAAAAACATGGAGATATCTCCACCGCAATGTGTATAAACATGGAAATATCTACACCGCTATCAGTATAAATATGAAATATCTAAACCGCGATCTCTATAAAAATGGAAATATCTACACCGCTATCTGTATAAACATGATAATATCTACACTGCGATCTGTATATACATGGAAATATCTACACAGCGATCTGTATAAACATGGAAATATCTACACCGCAATGTGTATAAACATGGAAATATCTACACCGCTATCAGTATAAATATGAAATATCTACACCGCGATCTGTATAAGCATGGAAATATCTACACCGCTATCTGTATAAACATGGAAATATCTACACAGCTATCTCTATAAACATGGAAATATCTACACCGCCACCTGTATAAACATGGAAATACCTACAAAGTCATCTGTATAAACATGGAAATATCTACACAGCCACCTGTATATACATTTAAATATCTACACCGCTATCTGTATAAACACGGAAATAACTGCACCGCTATTTGTATAAACAAGGAAATATCTACACCACCATCTGTTTAAACATGGAAATATATACACAGATATCTGTTTATACATGGAAATATCTACACCGCTATCTGCATAAACATGCTAATAACTACACCGCTATCTGTATAAATGTGGAAATATTTGCACCGCTATCCCTATAAACATGGTAATATCAACACCGCAATCTGTATAAACATGGAAATATCTACAACATGATCTGCATGAACATGGAAATATCTACAACGTGATCTATATAAACACGAAAATATCTACACCGCCATCTCTATAAACATGGAAATATCTACACCCCTATCTGTATAAACACGGTAATATCCACACAGCTATCTCTAAAAACATGGAAAAATCAACACCGCTATCTCTATGAACATGGAATTATCTACACCGCCATCTCTATAAACATGGAAATATCTACAACGCGATTAGTATAAACATGGAAATATCTACACCGCTATCTTTATAAACATGGGAATATCTCCACTGCTATCTCTGTAAACATCGAAATATCTACACCGCCATCTGTATAAACATGGAAATACTTACAAAGTTATCTATATAAACATTTAAATATCTACACCGCCATCTGTATAAACATGGAAATATCTACACAGCCATGTGTATATACATGGAAATATGTATACCGCTATCTATATAAGCATGGAAACAACTACACCGCTATCTGTATAAACATGGAAATATTTACACCGCCATCTACTTATCCATATAAATATCTTAGCCGCCATCTGTATAAACATGGAAATATCTACACGGTCATCTGTGTATAGATGGAAATATCAACACCGCCATCTGTACAAACATGGAAATATCTGCAAGGCTACCTGTATAAACTTGGATGTATTTACACCGCAGTCTGTATAAACATGGAAATATTTACACCGCTATCTGTATAAACATGGAAATATCTACACCGCTATCTCTGTAAAGATGGAAATATCTACACCGTGATATGTATAAACATGGAAATATTTACACGGCTATCTGTATAAACTTGGAAATATCTACACCGTTATCTATATAAATATGGAAATATCTACACCGCTATCTCTATAAACATGAAAATATCTACACCGCCATCTGTATAAACATGGAAATATCTACACTGCTATCTCTATAAACATGGAAATATATACAATGCCATGTGTAAAAACATGGAAATACCTATGCAGTCATCTGTATAAACATGGAAATATCTACACCACCATCTGTATAAACATGGAAATATCTACAATGCCATCTGTATACACATGGAAATAACTACATGGCAATCTGTGTATAGATGGAAACATCAACACCGCCATCTGTACAAACATGGAAATATCTTCACCGCTATCTCTATAAACATGGAAATATCTACACTGTGGTCTGTATAAACATGGAAATATCTACACCGGTATCTGTATAAACATGGAAATATTTACACCGCTATCTGTATAAACTTGGAAATCTCTTCACCGCTATCTCTATAAGCATGGAAATATCTACACCACGATCTGTATAAACATGGAAATATTTACACCGCTATCTGTATAAACATGGAAATATCTGCACGGCTATCTCTATAAACATGGAAATATCTACAAAGCCATCTGTATAAACTTGGAAATACCTACACAGTCAGGTGTAGGAACATGGAAATATCTACACTGCCATCTGTATAAACATGGAAATATCTACACAGCCCTCTGTATAAATATGGAAATATCTGCATTGGCATCTATATAAACATGGAAATATCTGCACCGCTATCTGTATAAACATGGAAATACCTACACCGCTGTCTCTATAAACATGGAAATATGTACACCGCTATGTGTGTAAACATGGAAATATCTCCACTGCTGTCTGTAGAAGCATGGAATTATCTACACCGCGATCTGTATAAACATGGAAATATCTACACCGCTATCTGTATAAACATGGAAATATCTACACAGCTATCGCTATAAACATGGAAATACCTACACCGCCATCTGTATTAACATGGAAATACCTACAAAGTCATCTGTATAAACATGGAAATATCTACACAGCCATTTGTATAAACATGGAAATATCTACACAGCCATCTCTTTATACATGGAAATACCTGCACCGCTATCTGTATAAACATGCTAATAACTACACCGCTATCAGAATAAATGTGCAAATATTTGCACCGCTATCCCTATAAACATGGTAATATCAACACCGCAATCTGTATAAACATGGAAATATCTTCACCATGATCTGTATAAACATGGAAATATCTACACCGCGATCTGTATAAACATGGAAATATCTACACCGTGACCTATATAAACATGGAAATATGTACACCGCCATCTCTATAAACATGGAAATATCCACCCTCCTATCTGTATAAACATGGAAATATCCACACAGCTATCTCTATAAACATGGAAAAATCAACACCGCTATCTCTATGAACATGGAAATATCTACAGCGCCATCTCTATAAACATGGACATATCTACACCGCGATCAGTATAAACATGGAAATATCTACACCGCTATCTGTATAAACATTGAAATATCTCCACTTCTATCTCTATAAACATCTAAATATCTACACCGCCAGCTGTATAAACATGGAAATACAAAGTTATCTGTATAAACATGGAAATCTCTTCACCGCCATCTGTATAAACATGGAAATATCTACACAGCCATGTGTATATACATGGAAATTTCTACACCGCTATCTATATAAACATGGAAATAACTACACCGCTATCTGTATAAACATGGAAATATCTCCACTGATATCTCTATAAACATCGAAATATCTACACCGCCATCTGTATAAACATGGAAATACTTACAAACTTATCTGTATAAACATGGAAATATCTACAACGCCATCTGTATAAACATGGAAATATCTACACAGCCATGTGTACATACATGGAAATATCTACACCGCTCTCTACATAAACATGGAAATATCTACACCGCTACCTGTATATACATGGAAATATCTACACCGCCATCTACATATCCATAGAAATATCTGCGCCGCCATCTGTATAAACATGGAAATATCTACACGGTCATCTCTGTATAGATGGAAATATCAACACCGCCATCTGTACAAACATGGTAATATCTACACCGCCATCTGTATAAACATGGAAATACCTACAAAGTCATCTGTATAACCATGGAAATATCTACACAACCATTTGTATATACATTTAAATATCTACACCGCTATCTATATAAGCATGGAAACAACTACACCGCTATCTGTATAAACATGGAAATATTTACACCGCCATCTACATATCCATAGAAATATCTTCGCCGCCATCTGTATAAACATGGAAATATCTACACGGTCCTCTGTGTATAGATGGAAATATCAACACCGCCATCTGTACAAACATGGAAATATCTGCAACGCTATCTGTATAAACTTGGAAATATTTACACCGCGGTCTGTATAAACATGGAAATATCTACACCGCTCTCTATATAAACATGGAAATAACTACACCGCTATCTGTATATACATGGAAAAATCTACACCGCCATCTACATATCCATAGAAATACCTGCGCCGCCATCTGTATAAACATGGAAATATCTACACGGTCATCTCTGTATAGATGGAAATATCAGCACCGCCATCTGTACAAACATGGAAATATCTACACCGCTATCTCTATAAACATGGAAATATCTGCACTGCCATCTCCATAAACATGGAACTAACTACTCCGCCATCTGTATAAAGATGGAAACATCTACACCGCCATCTGTGTGAATAAGGAAATATCTACAATGCGATCTGTAAATAGATATAAATATCTGTACAGCGAGCTGTATAAACATGGAAATATCTACTTCGCTATCTGTATAAACGTGGAAATACCAACACCGCTATCGGAATAAACATGGAAATATCTACAGCGACATCTATATAAACATGGAAATATCTACACCGCTATGTCTACAAACATGGAAATACCTACACCGCTATCTCTATAAACATGGAAATATCTACAACGATATCTGTATAAACATGGAAATATTTACACCGCTATCTGTATAATCATGGAAATATCTCCACCGGTATCTGTATAAACATGGAAATATCTACAACGCTATCTGTGTAAACATGGAAATATCTACACAGCTATCTGTGTAAACTTGGAAATATCTATACAGCTATCTGTGTAAAAATGGAGATGTCTACAGAGCAATCTGTGCAAAGATGGAAATATCTACACTGCTATCTCTGTAAACAAGGAAATATCTACATCGCTATCTGTATAAACATGGAAATATCTACACCGCTGTCTGTATAAACAAGGAAATATCTACACCGCCATCTTTAGAAACATGGAAATGTCTTCACCGCAATCTGTATAAACATGGAAATAGCTACAGTGCTATCTGTATAAATATGGAAATATCTACACCGCTGTCTCTATAAACATGGAAATACCTACACCACTTTCTCTATAAATATGGAAATATCAACACTGCAATCTCTATATACATGGAAATATCTACACCGCCATCTCTATAAACATGAAAATATCTACACTGCCATCTCCATAAACATGGAACTAACTACTCCGACATCTGTATAAACATGGAAACATCAACACCACCATCAGTGTGAAGAAGGAAATATCAACAATGCCATCTGTATAGAGATATAAGTATCTTCACCGCGAGCTGTATAAACATGGAAATATGTACATCGCCATCTGTATAAACGTAGAAATACCAACACCGCTATCTGTATAAACATGGAAATATCTACACCGCTATGTCTATAAACATGGAAACACCTACACCGCTATCTCTATAAACATGGAAATATCTACACCGCGATCTGTATAAACATGGAAATATCTACATCGCTATCTGTATAAACGTGGAAATACCAACACCGCTATCGGTATAAACATGGAAATATCTACAAGGCCATCCATATGAACATGGAAATATCTACACCGCTATGTCTATAAACATGGAAATACCTACACCGCTATCTCCATAAACATGGAAATATCTACACCGCTATCTGTATAAACAAGGAAATATCTACACCGCAATCTGTATAAACATGGAAATATCTACACCGCGATCTGTATAAACATGGAAATATCTACACCGCTATATGTATAAACATGGTAATATCGACACCACCATCTATATAAACATGGAAATATCTACACCGCCATCTATATAAACATGGAAATATCTACAATGCCATCTGTAGAAAGACAGAAATATGTACACCGCAATCTGTGTAAACATGGAAATATCTACAGCGATATCTCTAAAAACATGGAAATATCTACACCGCTATCTGTATAAACATGGAAATATCTCCACCGTTATCTGTATAAACATGGAAATATCTACAGCGCCTTCTCTATAAACATTGAAATATCTAAACTGCCATCTGTAAAAACATGGAAATATCTACACAGTCATCTGAATAAACATGGAAATATCTACACCACCATCTGCATAAAAATGGAAATACCTACAATACCATCTGAATAAACATGGACATATCTACACAGACATCTGTATAAATATGGAAATATCTACATCGCCATTTGTATCAACATGGAAATATCTACACTGCAATCTGTAAAAAGATGGAAATATCTACACTGCTATCTCTATAAATATGGAAATATCTACACCGCCATCTCTATAAACTTGAAAATATCTACACTGCCATCTCCATAAAGATGGAAGTATCTACACCGCCATGTGTATAAACACGGAAATATCTACACCACCATCTGTGTAAACATGGAAATATCTACACCACTTTCTGTATAAACATGGAAATATCTACACCGCCATCTGCATGTCCATGGAAATATCTACGCCGCCATCTGTATAAACATGGAAATATCTACACGGCCATCTGTGTATAGATGGAAATATCAACACCGCCATCTGTACAAACATGGAAATATCTACACCGCTATCTCTATTAACATGGAAATATCTGCACTGCCATCTGTAAAAACATGGAAATAGCAATACATTCATCTGTATAAACATGGAAATATCTACAATGCCATCTGTATAGACATGGAAATACCTACACAGCCATCTGTATAAACATGTAAATATCTACACTGCTATCTCTATGAACATGGAAATATCTACACCGCCATCTCTATAAACAAGAAAATATCTACACTGCCATCTCCATAAACATGGAACTTACTACTCCGCCATCTGTATAAACATGGAAACATCTACACCACCATCAGTGTGAAGAAGGAAATATCTACAATGCCATCTGTATAAAGATAAAAATATCTTCACCGCGAGCTGTATAAACATGCAAGTATCTACATCGCTATCTGTATAAACGTGGAAATACCAACACCGCTATCAGTATAAACCTGGAAATATCTACAACGCCATCTATAAAAACATGGAAATATCTACACCGCTATGTCTACAAACATGGAAACACCTACACCGCTATCTCTATAAACATGGAAATATCTACACCGCTATCTGTATAAACATGGAAATATCTACACCGCTATCTGTATAAACATAGAAATATCCACACCGTGATCTGTATAAACATGGAAATATCTACACCGCGATCTGTATAAACATGGAAATAACTTCACCACAATCTGTGTAAACATGGAAGTATCTACACCGCTACCTGTATAAACATGGCAATATCTACACCACCATCTATAAAAACATGGAAATATCTACAACGCCATCTGTATAAACATGGAAATATCTACACCGCGATCTGTATAAACATGGAAATATCTACAGCGCCGTCTCTATAAACATTGAAATATCTACACTGCCATCTGTAAAAACATGGAAATATCTACACAGTCATCTGAATAAACATGGAAATATCTACACCACCATCTGTATAAACATGGAAGTACCTACAATACCATCTGTATACACATGGAAATATCTACACAGACATTTGTATAAATATGGAAATATCTACATCGCCATCTGTATAAACATGGAAATATCTACACTGCCATCTGTAGAAAGATGGAAACATCTACACCGCTATCTCTATAAATATGGAAATGTCTACACCGTCATATCTATAAACATGAAAATATCTACACTGCCATCTCCATAAAGAGGGAAGTATCTACTCCGCCATGTGTATAAACACGGAAATATCTACACCACAATCTGTTAAAACATGGAAATATCTACACAGCTATCTGTATAAACATGGAAATATCTACACCGCCATCTGCATGTCCATGGAAATATCTACGCTGCCATCTGTATAAACAGGGAAATATCTACACGGCCATCTGTGTATAGATGGAAATATCATCACCGCCATCTTTTCAAACATGGAAATATCTACACTACTGTCTCTATACACATGGAAATATCTGCACTGCCATTTGTAAAAACAGGGAAATACCTTTACAGTCATCTGTATAAACATGGAAATATCAACAATGCCATCTGTATACACATGGAAATATCTACACAGCCATCTGTATAAACATGTAAATATCTACACTGTTATCTCTATAAACATGGAAATGTCTACACCGCCATCTCTATAAACATGAAAATATCTACACTGCCATCTCCATAAACATGGAAATAACTACTCCGCCATCTGTATAAACATGGAAACAGCTACACCGGCATCTGTGTCAATAAGGAAATATCTACAATGCCATCTGTATAAAGATATAAATATCTGCACCGCGAGAAGTATAAACATCGAAATATCTACATCGCTATCTGTATAAACGTGGAAATAGCAACACCGCTATTGGTATAAACATGGAAATATCTACAAGGCCATCCATATAAGCATGGAAATATCTACACCGCTATCTCTATAAACATGGAAATATCTGCACTGCCATTTGTAAAAACATGGAAATACCTATACAGTCGTCTGTATAAACATGAAAATATCTACAATGCCATCTGTATACACATGGAAATATCTACACAGCCATCTGTATAAACACGTAAATATCTACACTGCTATCTCTATAAACATGGAAATACCTACACCGCTATCTCCATAAACATGGAAATATCTACAACGCCATCTATATGAACAAGGAAATTTCTACATTGCCATCTGTATAAACATGGAAATATCTACACTGACATCTGTAAATAGATGGAAATCTCTATCCCGCGATCTGTATTAACATGGAAATATCTACTCCGCTATGTGTATAAACATGGAAATATCTACCCCACTATCTGTATAAACATGGAAATATCTACACAGCTATGTCTATAAACATGGAAATGTCTACACCGGTATCTGTATAAACATGGAAATATCTACATCGCCATCTTTATAAACATGGAAATATCTACAACGCCATCTGTGGAAAGATGGAAATATCTACACCGCAATCTGTGTAAACATGGAAATATCTACACCGATATCTGTAAAAACATAGAAATATCTACACCCCTATCTGTATAAACATGGAAATATCCACACCGCTATCTCTATAAACAAGGAAAAATCAACACCGCTATCTCTATGAACATGGAAATATCTACACCGCCATCTCTATAAACATGGAAATATCTACCCCACCATCAATATAAACATGGAAATATCTACACCGCTATCTATATAAACATGGAAATATCTCCACTGCTATGTCTATAAACATCGAAATACCTACACCGCCATCTGTATAAACATGGAAATATCTACACAGAAATGTGTATATACATGGAAATATCTACACCGCTATCTATATAAACATGGAAATAACTACACCGCTATCTGTATAAACATGGAAATATCTACACCGCCATCTACATATCCATGGAAAGATCTGCGCCGCCATCTGTATAAACATGGAAATAACTACACAGTCGTCTGTGTATAGATAGAAATATCAACACCGCCATCTGTACAAACATGGAAATATCTGCACCGCTATCTGTATAAACATGGAAATATCTACACCGCGGTCTGTATAAACATGGAAATATCTACACCGCTATGTGTATAAACATGGAAATATCTACACCGCTATCTCTATAAACATGGAAATATCTACACCGTGATCTGTATAAACATGGAAATATTTACACCGCTATCTGTATAAACATGGAAATTTCTACACCGTTATCTTTATAAATATGGAAATAACTACACCGCTATCTCTATAAACATGGAAATATCTACACTGCCATCTGTATAAACATGGAAATACCTATACAGTCATCTGTGTAAACATGGAAATATCTACACTGCTATCTCTACAAACATGGAAATATCTACACTGCGGTCTGTATAAACATGGAAATATCTACACCATGATCTGAATAAACATCGTAATATATACACCGCAATCTGTATAAACATGGAAATATCTGCACCGCTATCTGTATAAACATGGAAATATCTACAAACACATCTGTATAAACATGGAAATACCTACAAAGTCATCTGTATAAACATGGAAATATCTACACAGCCATCTGTATAAACATGGAAATATCTACACCGCCATCTGTATAAACATGGAAATACCTACAAATTCATCTGTATAAACATGGAAATATCTACACAGCCATCTGTATAAACATGGAAATATCTACACAGCCATCTGTATATACATGGAAATATCTACACTGCTGTCTGTATAAACATGGAAATATCTACACCGCTATTTGTATAAACAAGGAAATATCTACACCGTGATCTGTATAAACATGGAAATATCTACACCGCCATCTCTATAAACATGGAAATATCTACACCCCTATCTGTATAAACATGGAAATATCCGCACCGCTATCTCTATAAACATGGAAAAATCAACACCGCTATCTCTATGAACATGGAAATATCTACACCGCCATCTCTATAAACATGGAAATATCTTCACCACGATCAGTATAAACATGGAAATATCTACACCGCTATCTGTATAAACATGGAAATATCTCCACTGCTATCTCTATAAACATTGAAATATCTACACCGCCATCTGTATAAACATGGAAATACTTACAAAGTTATCTGTATAAACATGGAAATATCTACACCGCCATCTGCATAAACATGGAAATATCTACACAGCCATGTGTACATACTTGGAAATATCTACACCGCTATCTATAAAAACATGGAAATAACTACACCGCTATCTGTATAAACATGGAAATATCTACACCGCCATCTACATATCCATGGAAATACCTGCACCGCCATCTGTATAAACATGGAAATATCTACACCGTGATCTGTATAAACATGGAAATATTTACACCGCTATCTCTATAAACATGGAAACTTCTACACCGTTATCTGTATAAATATGGAAATATCTACACCTCTATCTCTATAAACTTGGAAATATCTACACCGCCATCTGTATAAACATGGATATACCTACACAGCCATGTGTAGGAAAATTTAAATACCTACACTGCCATCTGTATAAACATAGATATATCTACACAGCCCTCTGTATAAATTTGGAAATATATGCATAGGCATCTGTGTAAACCTGGAAATATCTGCACCGCTATCTGTATAAACATGGAAATACCTACACCGCTGTGTCTATAAACATGGAAATATGTACACCGCTATGTGTATAAACATGGAAATATCTACACTGCTCTCTGTATAAACATGGAAATATCTCCACCGTTATCTGTATAAACATGGAAATATCTACAGCGCCATCTCTGTAAACATTGAAAAATCTACACTGCCATCTGTAAAAACATGGAAATATCTACACAGTCATCTGAATAAACATGGAAATATCTACGCCACCATCTGTATAAACACGGAAATACCTACAATACCATCTGTATACACATGGAAATATCTACACGGATATCTGTATATATATGGAAATAACTACACCGCTATCTGTATAAACATGGAAATATCTACACCGCCATCTACATATCCATGGAAAGATCTGCGCCGCCATCTGTATAAACATGGAAATAACTACACAGTCGTCTGTGTATAGATAGAAATATCAACACCGCCATCTGTACAAACATGGAAATATCTGCACCGCTATCTGTATAAACATGGAAATATCTACACCGCGGTCTGTATAAACATGGAAATATCTACACCGCTATGTGTATAAACATGGAAATATCTACACCGCTATCTCTATAAACATGGAAATATCTACACCGTGATCTGTATAAACATGGAAATATTTACACCGCTATCTGTATAAACATGGAAATTTCTACACCGTTATCTTTATAAATATGGAAATAACTACACCGCTATCTCTATAAACATGGAAATATCTACACTGCCATCTGTATAAACATGGAAATACCTATACAGTCATCTGTGTAAACATGGAAATATCTACACTGCTATCTCTACAAACATGGAAATATCTACACTGCGGTCTGTATAAACATGGAAATATCTACACCATGATCTGAATAAACATCGTAATATATACACCGCAATCTGTATAAACATGGAAATATCTGCACCGCTATCTGTATAAACATGGAAATATCTACAAACACATCTGTATAAACATGGAAATACCTACAAAGTCATCTGTATAAACATGGAAATATCTACACAGCCATCTGTATAAACATGGAAATATCTACACCGCCATCTGTATAAACATGGAAATACCTACAAATTCATCTGTATAAACATGGAAATATCTACACAGCCATCTGTATAAACATGGAAATATCTACACAGCCATCTGTATATACATGGAAATATCTACACTGCTGTCTGTATAAACATGGAAATATCTACACCGCTATTTGTATAAACAAGGAAATATCTACACCGTGATCTGTATAAACATGGAAATATCTACACCGCCATCTCTATAAACATGGAAATATCTACACCCCTATCTGTATAAACATGGAAATATCCGCACCGCTATCTCTATAAACATGGAAAAATCAACACCGCTATCTCTATGAACATGGAAATATCTACACCGCCATCTCTATAAACATGGAAATATCTTCACCACGATCAGTATAAACATGGAAATATCTACACCGCTATCTGTATAAACATGGAAATATCTCCACTGCTATCTCTATAAACATTGAAATATCTACACCGCCATCTGTATAAACATGGAAATACTTACAAAGTTATCTGTATAAACATGGAAATATCTACACCGCCATCTGCATAAACATGGAAATATCTACACAGCCATGTGTACATACTTGGAAATATCTACACCGCTATCTATAAAAACATGGAAATAACTACACCGCTATCTGTATAAACATGGAAATATCTACACCGCCATCTACATATCCATGGAAATACCTGCACCGCCATCTGTATAAACATGGAAATATCTACACCGTGATCTGTATAAACATGGAAATATTTACACCGCTATCTCTATAAACATGGAAACTTCTACACCGTTATCTGTATAAATATGGAAATATCTACACCTCTATCTCTATAAACTTGGAAATATCTACACCGCCATCTGTATAAACATGGATATACCTACACAGCCATGTGTAGGAAAATTTAAATACCTACACTGCCATCTGTATAAACATAGATATATCTACACAGCCCTCTGTATAAATTTGGAAATATATGCATAGGCATCTGTGTAAACCTGGAAATATCTGCACCGCTATCTGTATAAACATGGAAATACCTACACCGCTGTGTCTATAAACATGGAAATATGTACACCGCTATGTGTATAAACATGGAAATATCTACACTGCTCTCTGTATAAACATGGAAATATCTCCACCGTTATCTGTATAAACATGGAAATATCTACAGCGCCATCTCTGTAAACATTGAAAAATCTACACTGCCATCTGTAAAAACATGGAAATATCTACACAGTCATCTGAATAAACATGGAAATATCTACGCCACCATCTGTATAAACACGGAAATACCTACAATACCATCTGTATACACATGGAAATATCTACACGGATATCTGTATATATATGGAAATAACTACACCGCTATCTGTATAAACATGGAAATATCTACACCGCCAACTACATATCCATGGAAAGATCTGCGCCGCCATCTGTATAAACATGGAAATAACTACACAGTCGTCTGTGTATAGATAGAAATATCAACACCGCCATCTGTACAAACATGGAAATATCTGCACCGCTATCTGTATAAACATGGAAATATCTACACCGCGGTCTGTATAAACATGGAAATATCTACACCGCTATGTGTATAAACATGGAAATATCTACACCGCTATCTCTATAAACATGGAAATATCTACACCGTGATCTGTATAAACATGGAAATATTTACACCGCTATCTGTATAAACATGGAAATTTCTACACCGTTATCTTTATAAATATGGAAATAACTACACCGCTATCTCTATAAACATGGAAATATCTACACTGCCCATCTGTATAAACATGGAAATACCTATACAGTCATCTGTGTAAACATGGAAATATCTACACTGCTATCTCTACAAACATGGAAATATCTACACTGCGGTCTGTATAAACATGGAAATATCTACACCATGATCTGAATAAACATCGTAATATATACACCGCAATCTGTATAAACATGGAAATATCTGCACCGCTATCTGTATAAACATGGAAATATCTACAAACTCATCTGTATAAACATGGAAATACCTACAAAGTCATCTGTATAAACATGGAAATATCTACACAGCCATCTGTATAAACATGGAAATATCTACACCGCCATCTGTATAAACATGGAAATACCTACAAATTCATCTGTATAAACATGGAAATATCTACACAGCCATCTGTATAAACATGGAAATATCTACACAGCCATCTGTATATACATGGAAATATCTACACTGCTGTCTGTATAAACATGGAAATATCTACACCGCTATTTGTATAAACAAGGAAATATCTACACCGTGATCTGTATAAACATGGAAATATCTACACCGCCATCTCTATAAACATGGAAATATCTACACCCCTATCTGTATAAACATGGAAATATCCGCACCGCTATCTCTATAAACATGGAAAAATCAACACCGCTATCTCTATGAACATGGAAATATCTACACCGCCATCTCTATAAACATGGAAATATCTTCACCACGATCAGTATAAACATGGAAATATCTACACCGCTATCTGTATAAACATGGAAATATCTCCACTGCTATCTCTATAAACATTGAAATATCTACACCGCCATCTGTATAAACATGGAAATACTTACAAAGTTATCTGTATAAACATGGAAATATCTACACCGCCATCTGCATAAACATGGAAATATCTACACAGCCATGTGTACATACTTGGAAATATCTACACCGCTATCTATAAAAACATGGAAATAACTACACCGCTATCTGTATAAACATGGAAATATCTACACCGCCATCTACATATCCATGGAAATACCTGCACCGCCATCTGTATAAACATGGAAATATCTACACCGTGATCTGTATAAACATGGAAATATTTACACCGCTATCTCTATAAACATGGAAACTTCTACACCGTTATCTGTATAAATATGGAAATATCTACACCTCTATCTCTATAAACTTGGAAATATCTACACCGCCATCTGTATAAACATGGATATACCTACACAGCCATGTGTAGGAAAATTTAAATACCTACACTGCCATCTGTATAAACATAGATATATCTACACAGCCCTCTGTATAAATTTGGAAATATATGCATAGGCATCTGTGTAAACCTGGAAATATCTGCACCGCTATCTGTATAAACATGGAAATACCTACACCGCTGTGTCTATAAACATGGAAATATGTACACCGCTATGTGTATAAACATGGAAATATCTACACTGCTCTCTGTATAAACATGGAAATATCTCCACCGTTATCTGTATAAACATGGAAATATCTACAGCGCCATCTCTGTAAACATTGAAAAATCTACACTGCCATCTGTAAAAACATGGAAATATCTACACAGTCATCTGAATAAACATGGAAATATCTACGCCACCATCTGTATAAACACGGAAATACCTACAATACCATCTGTATACACATGGAAATATCTACACGGATATCTGTATATATATGGAAATAACTACACCGCTATCTGTATAAACATGGAATTATCTACACTGCCATCTGTAGAAAGAGGGAAATATCTACACCGCCATCTCTATAAATATGGAAATATCTACACCGCCATCTCTATAAACATGAAAATATCTACATTGCCATCTCCATAAAGATGGAAGTATCTACTCTGCCATGTGTATAAACACGGAAATATCTACACCACCATCTGTGTAAACATGGAAATATCAACACTGCTATCTGTATAAACATGGAAATATCTACACGGCCATCTGTGTATAGATGGAAATATCAACACCGCCATCTGTACAAACATGGAAATATCTACACCGCTCTCTCTATAAACATGGAAATATCTGCACTGCCATCTGTAAAAACATGGAAATACCTATACAGTCATCTGTATAAACATGGAAATATCTGCACTGCCATTTGTAAATACATGGAAATACCTATACAGTCATCTGTATAAACATGGAAATATCTACAATGCCATCTGTATACACATGGAAATATCGACAAAGCCATCTGTATAAACATGTAAATATCTACACTGCTATCTCTATAAACATGGAAATATCTTCAATGACATCTGTATACACGTGGAAATATCTACGCAGCCATGTCTATAAACATTTAAATATCTACAATGCTATCTGTATAAACATGGAAATACCTACACCGCCATCTCTATAAACATGAAAATATCTACACTGCCATCTCCATAAACATGGAACTAACTTCTCCGCCATCTGTATAAACATGGAAACATCTACACCGCCATCTGTGTGAATAAGGAAATATCTACAATGCCATCTGTATAAAGATATAAATATCTGCACCGCGAGCTGTATAAACATGGAAATATCTACATCGATTTCTGTATAAACATGGAAATACCAACACCGCTATCGGTATAAACAAGGAAACATCTATAATGCCATCTATATAAACATGGAAATATCTACACCGCTATGTGTATAAACATGGAAATACCTACACCGCTGTCTCTATAAACATGGAAATATCTACACCGCTATCTCTATAAACATGGAAATATCTACACCGCTATCTGTATAAACATGGAAATATCTACACCGCGATCTGTATAAACATGGAAATATCTACACCGCGATCTGTATAAACATGGAAATATCTTCACCACGATCTGTATAAACATGGAAATATCTACATCGCTCTCTGTATAACCATGGTAATGACTACACCACCATCTATATAAACATGGAAATATCTACACCGCCATCTGTATAAACATGGAAATATCTACAATGCCATCTGTAGAAAGATGGAAATATCTACACCGCAATCTGTGTAAACATGGAAATATCTACACCGTTATCTGTAAAAACATTGAAATATCTACACCGCTATCTGTATAAACATGGAAATATCTACACCGCGATCTGTATAAACATGGAAATATCTACACCGCGATCTGTATAAACATGGAAATATCTACAGCGCTATCTGTATAAACATGGAAATATCTACACAGCTATCTCTATAAACATGGAAATATCTACACCGCCATCTGTATAAACATGGAAATACCTACAAAGTCATCTGTATAAACATGGAAATATCGACACAGCCATCTGTATAAACATGGAAATATCTACACCGCTATCTGTATAAACATGGAAATATCTACACCGCTATGTGTATTAACGTGGAAATATCTCCATTGCTATCTGGATAAACATGGACATATCTCCACTGCAATCTGTATAAACATGAAAATATCTACACCGTTATCTCTATAAACATGGAAATATCTACAATGCCATCTGTACAAACATGGAAATATCTACACAGTTATCTGTAGAAACATGGAAATATCAACACCGCTATCTCTATAAACATGGAAATAACTACAAAGCTATCTCTATAAACATGGAAATATCTACACCGCAATCTCCATCAACATGGAAATATATACACCGCCATCTCTTTAAATATGGAGATATCTACAACGCCATCTACATAAACAAGAAAATATCTACACTGCCACCTATATACACATGGAAATATCTACACCGCCATCTCTATAAACATGGAAATATCTACACTGCCATTTGTAGAAAGATGGAAATATCTACACCGCCATCTGTATAAACGTGGAAATATCTACACCGCTATCTGTATAAACATGGAAATATCTGCACCGCAATCTGTATAAACATGGAAATATCTACACCGCTATCTGTATAAATATGAAATATCTAAAACGCTATCTCTATAAAAATAGAAATATCTACACTTCTATCTGTATAAACATGGAAATATCCTCACTGCTATCTCTATGAACATGGATATGTCTACACCGATATCTAAATAAACATGGAAATATCCTCACTGCTATCTCTATGAACATGGATATGTCTACACCACTATCTAAATAAACATGGAAATATCTACACTGCCATCTCTATAAACATGGAACTATCTACATCGCCATCTGTATAAACGTGGAAATATCTACTCCGCTATCTGTATAAACATGGTAATATCTACACTGCTATCTGTATAAAGATGGAAATATCTACACCACTATCTCTATAAACATGGAAATAACTGCACCGCTATCTCTATAAACATGGAAATATCTACACCTCTATCTCCATCAACATGTAAATATATACACTGCCATCTCTTTAAACATGGAGATATCTACAACGCCATCTACATAAACAAGAAAATACCTACACTGCCATCTGTATAAACATGTAAATATCTACACAGCTATCTCTATATACATGGAAATAACTACACCGCTATCTCTATAAACATGGAAATATCTACAACGATATCTCCATCACAATGGAAATATATACACCGCCATCTCTTTAAACTTTGGAGATATCTACAACGCCATCTACATAAACAATAAAATATCTACACTGAAATCTATATAAACATGGAAACATCTACACCGCCATTTCTATAAACATGGAAATATCTACACTGCCATTTGCAGAAAGATGGAAATATCTACACCGCCATCAGTATAAACGTGGAAATATCTACACCGCTATATGTATAAACATGGAAATATCTACACCGCAATCTGTATAAACATGGAAATATCTACACCGCTATCTGTATAAATATGAAATATCTAAACCGCTATCTCTATAAAAATGGAAATATCTACACTGCTATCTGTATAAACATAGAAATATCCTCACTGCTATCTCTATGAATATGGATATATCTACACCGCTATCTAAATAAACATGGAAATATCTACACTGACATCTCTATAAACATGGAATTATCTACATTGCCATCTGTATAAACATGGAAATATCTACACCGCTATCTGTATAAACATGGTAATATCTACACTGCTATCTGCATAAACGTGGAAATATCAACACCGCGATCTGTATAAACATGGAAATATCTACACCACGATCTGTATAAACATGGAAATATCTTCACCACGATCTGCATAAACATGGAAATATCTACACCACTATCTGTATAAACATGGTAATATCTACACCACCATCTATATAAACATGGAAATATCTACACAGCCATCTGTATAAACATGGAAATATCTACAATGCGATCTGTAGAAAGATGGAAATATCTACACCGCAATCTGTGTAAACATGGAAATATCTACACCGATATCTGTAAATACATGGAAATATCTACACCGCTATCTGTATAAACATGGAAATATCTACACCGCGATCTGTATAAACATGGAAATATCTACACCACTATCTGTATAAACATGGAAATATCTACACCGCTATCTGTATAAACATGGAAATATCTACAAAGCTATCTTTCTAAAGATGGAAATATCTACTCGGCAATCTGTGCAAAGATGGAAATATCTACACCGCTATCTCTGTAAACATGGAAATATCTACGCCACTATCTGTATAAACATGGAAATATCTACACCGACATCTGTATAAATATGGAAATATCTACACCGCCATTTGTGTAAACATTCAAATATCTACAGAGTCTTCTGTATACACATGGAAATATCTACACCGCTATCTGTATAAACATGGAAATATCTACACCGCCATCTACATATCCATGGATATATCTGCGCCGCCATCTGTATATACGTGGAAATATCTACACGGTCATCTGTAGAAACATGGAAATTTCTACACAGCTATCTCTATAAACATGGAAATAACTACACCGCTATCTCTATAAACATGAAAATATCTACACCGCTATCTCCATCAACATGGAAATATATACACCGCCATCTCTTTAAACATAGAGATATCTACAACGCCATCTACATAAACAAGAAAATATCTCCACTGAAATCTATATAAACATGGAAATATCTACACCGCCATTTCTATAAACATGGAAATATCTACACTGCCATTTGTAGAAAGATGGAAATATCTACACCGCCATCTGTATAAACGTGGAAATATCTACACCGCTATCTGTATAAACATGAAAATATCTACACCGCAATCTGTATAAACATGGAAATATCTACACCGCTATCAGTATAAATATGAAATATCTAAACCGCTATCTCTATAAAAATGGAAATATCTACAATGCTATCTGTATAAACATGGAAATATCCTCACTGCTATCTCTATGAACATGGATATATTTACAACGCTATCTAAATAAACATGGAAATATCTACACTGCCATCTCTATAAACATGGAATTAACTACATCGCCATCTGTAAAAACATGGAAATATCTACACCGCTATCTGTATAAACATGGTAATATCTACACTGCTATCTGTATAAAGATGGAAATATCTACACCCCTATCTGTATAAACATGGAAATATCCACAACGCTATCTCTAAAAACATGGAAAAATCAACACCGCTATCTCTATGAACATGGAAATATCTACACCGCCATCTCTATAAACCTGGGAATATCTACACCGCGATCAGTATAAACATGGAAATATCTACACCGCTATCTGTATAAACATGGAAATATCTCCACTGCTATCTCTATAAACGTCGAAATATCTACACCGCCATCTGTATAAACATGGAAATATCTACACAGCCATGTGTATATACATTGAAATATCTACACCGCTATCTATATAAACCTGGAAATAACTACACCGCTATCTGTATAAACATGGAAATATCTACACCGCCATCTACATATCCATGGAAATATCTGTGCCGCCATCTGTATAAACATGGAAATATCTACACGGTCATCTGTGTAGAGATGGAAATATCAACACGGCCATCTGTACAAACATGGAAATATCTGCACCGCTATCTGTATAAACATGGAAATATCTACACCGCTATCTCTATAAACATGGAAATATCTACACCGTCATCTGTATTAACATGGAAATATCTACACAGTCATCTGTATAAACCTGGAAATATCTACACTGTCATCTATATAATCATGGAAATATCTACAGAGAACTCTGTATAAACATGGAAATATCTGCACAGCCATCTGTATAAACATGGAAATACCTACACCGCTATCTGTATAAACATGGAAATATATACACCGCTATGTGTATTAACGTGGAAATATCTCCATTGCTATCTGTGTAAACATGGACATATCTCCACCTCCATCTGTACAAACATGGAAATATCTACACCGCTATCTGTATAAACATGGAAATATCTACACTGCGGTCTGTATAAACATGGAAATTTCTATACCGGTATCTCTATAAACATGGAAATATCTACAAAACGATCTGTATAAAAATGGAAATATTTACACCGCTGTCTGTATAAACATGGAAATATCTACACCGCTATCTCTATAAACATTTAAATATCTACAAAGCCATCTGTATAAACAGGGAAATACCAACACAGTCTTGTGTAGGAACATGGAAATATCTACAACGCGAACTCCATAAACATGGAAATATCTACACCGTGATCTGTATAAACATGGAATTATCTACACCGCTATCTCTATAAACATGGAAATATCTACACAGCTATCTCTATAAACATGGAAATATCTACACCGCAATCTGTATAAACATGGAAATACCTGCAAAGTCATCTGTATAAACATGGAAATATCTACACAGCCATCTGTATAAACATGGATATACCTACACAGCCGTCTGTATAAACATGGAAATATCTACACCGCTATCTGTATAAACATGGAAATAAATACAACGCTATTTGTATAAAGAAGGAAATATCTACACCACCATCTGTTTAAACATGGAAATATCTACACAGACATCTGTTTATACATGAAAATATCTACACCGCTATCTGTATAAACATGTTAATAACTTCACCGCTATCTGTATAAATTTGGAAATATTTGCACCGCTATCCCTATAAACATGGTAATATCATCACCGCGATCTGTATAAACATGGAAATATCTACACCATGATCTGTATAAACATGGAAATATCTATGCCGCGATCTGTATAAACATTGAAATATCTACACTGCTATCTGTATAAAGATGGAAATATCTACACCACTATCTCTATAAACACGGAAATAACTGCACCGCTATCTCTATAAACATGGAAATATCTACACCGCTATCTCCATCAACATGGAAATATATACACTGCCATCTCTTTAAAAATGGAGATATCTACAACGCCATCTACATAAACAAGAAAATACCTACACTGCCATCTATATAAACATGGAAATATCTACACAGCTATCTCTATAAACATGGAAATAACTACACCACTATCTCTATAAACATGGAAATATCTACACTGCTATCTCCATCAACATGGAAATATATACACCGCCATCTCTTTAAACATGGAGAAATCTGCAACGCCATCAACATAAACAAGAAAATATCTACACTGAAATCTATACAAACATGGAAATATCTACACGGCCAATTCTATAAACATGGAAATATCTTCACTGCCATTTGCAGAAAGATGGAAATATCTACACCGCCATCTGTATAAACGTGGAAATAGCTACACCGCTATCTGTATAAACATGGAAATATCTACACCGCAATCTGTATAAACATGGAAATATCTACACCGCTATCTGTATAAATAGGAAGTATCTAAACCGCTATCTCTATAAAAATGGAAAAATC
Organism: Pan troglodytes; assembly: GCF_028858775.2. NCBI lineage: Eukaryota > Metazoa > Chordata > Mammalia > Primates > Hominidae > Pan > Pan troglodytes. Next base: position 3,424,671 of record NC_086015.1, read on the forward strand.
TACACTGCTATCTGTATAAACATGGAAATATCCTCACTGCTATCTCTATGAATATGGATATAACTACACCGCTATCTAAATAAACATGGAAATATCTACACTGCCATCTCTGTAAACATGGAATTATCTACATCGCCATCTGTATAAACATGGAAATATCTACACCGCTATCAGTATAAACATGGTAATATCTACACTGCTATCTGTATAAACATGGAAATATCTACAACGCGATCTGTATAAACATGGAAATATCTACACCGCCATCTGTATAAACGTGGAAATACCTACACCGCTATCTGTATAAACATTGAAATATCTACACCGCTATCTGTATAAACATGGAAAGAACTACATGGCCATCTATATAAACATGGAAATATCTACAAAGACATCTGTATAAACATGGAAATATCTACACTGCTATCTGTATAAACATGGTAATATCTACACTGCTATCTGTATAAAGATGGAAATATCTACACCCCTATCTGTATAAACATGGAAATATCCACACCGCTATCTCTAAAAACATGGAAAAATCAACACCGCTATCTCTATGAACATGGAAATATATACACCGATATCTGTAAAAATATGGAAATATCTACACCGCTATCTGTATAAACATGGAAATATCTACACCGCGATCTGTATAAACACGGAAATATCTACTATGCCATCTGTACAAACATGGAAATATCTACAAAGTTATCTGTAGAAACATGGAAATATCTACACCGCTATCTCTATAAACATGGAAATATCTACACCGCTATCTCCATCAACATGGAAATATATACACCGCCATCTCTTTAAACATGGAGGTATCTACAACGCCATCTACATAAACAAGAAAATATCTACACTGCCATCTATATAAACATGGAAATATCTCCACTGCATTTGTAGAAAGATGGAAATATCTACACCGCCATCTGTATAAACGTGTAAATATCTACACCGCTATCTGTATAAACATGGAAATATCTACACCGCAATCTGTATAAACATGGAAATGTCTACACCGCTATCTGTATAAATATGAAATATCTAAAACGCAGTCTCTATAAAAATGGAAATATCTAAACTGCTCTCTGTATAAACATGGAAATATCCTCACTGCTATCTCTATGAACATGGATATAACTACACCACTATCTAAATAAACATGGAAATATCTACACTGCCATCTCTATAAACATGGAATTATCTACACCGCCATCTGTATAAACATGGAAATATCTACACCGCTAGCTATATAAACATGGAAATATCCACACTGCTATCTGTATAAACATGGAAATATCAACACCACGATCTGTATAAACATGGAAATATCTACACCGCGATCTGTATAAACATGGAAATATCTTCACCACGATCTGCATAAACATGGAAATATCTACACCACAATCTGTATAAACATGGTAATATCTACACCACCATCTATATAAACATGGAAATATCTACACAGCCATCTGTATAAACATGGAAATATCTACAATGCCATCTGTAGAAAGATGGAAATATCTACACCGCAATACGTGTAAACATGGAAATATCTACACCGATATCTTTGAAAACATGGAAATATCTACACCGCTATCTGCATAAACATGGAAATATCTACACTGCGATCTGTATGAACATGGAAACATCTACACCGCGACCTGCATAAACATGGAAATATCTACACCGCTATTTGTATAAACATGGAAATATCTACAAAGCTATATGTGTAAAGATGGAAATACCTACACGGCAATCTGTGCAAAGATGGAAATATCTACACCGCTATCTCTGTAAACATGGAAATATCTCCGCCACTATCTGTATAAACATGGAAATATCTACATCGCTATCTGTAAAAACATGGATATATCTACACCGTTAGCTGTATAAACATAGAAATATCTACACCGCTATCTGTATAAATATGGAAGTATCTACACCGCCATTGGAGTAAACATACAAATATCTACAGAGTCATCAGTATAAACATGGAAATATCTACACAGCCATCTGTATAAACATGGATGTATCTACACAACTATCTCTATAAACAAGGAAATACCTACAGCCCTATCTCTGTAAACATGGAAATATCATCACCACAGTCTCTACAAACATGGAAATATCTACACCGCCATCTGTATAAACATGGAAATATCTACACCACTATCTGTATAAATATGGAAATATCTTCACTGCCATCTGTATATACATGGAAATATCTACACCGCCATCTGTATAAAGATGGAAATATCTACACCGCAATCTGTATAAACATGGAAATAACTACACCGCTATCTCTATAAACATGGAAATATCTACACCGCTATCTCCATCAACATGGAAATATATACACCGCCATCTCTTTAAACATGGAGATATCTACAACGCCATCTACATAAACAAGAAAATATCTACACTGCCGTCTATATAAACATGGAAATATCTACACCGCCATCTCTATAAACATGGAAATATCTACACTGCCATTTGTAGAAAGATGGAAATATCTACACCGCCATATGCATAAACGTGGAAATATCTACACCGCTATCTGTATAAACATGGAAATATCTACACCACAATCTGTATAAACATGGAAATATCTACACCGCTATCTATATAAATATGAAATATCTAAACCGCTTTCTCTATAAAAATGGAAATATCTGCACTGCTATCTGTATAAACATGGAAATATCCTCACTGCTATCGCTATGAACATGGATGTATCTACACCGCTATCTAAATAAACATGGAAATATCTACACTGCCATCTCTATAAACATGGAATTATCTACATCACCATCTGTATAAGCATGGAAATATCTACACCGCTATCTGTATAAACATGGTAATATCTACACTGCTATCTGTATAAACATGAAAATATCTACACTGCGATCTGTATAAATATGGAAATATCTACACCGTGATCTATATAAACATGGAAATATCTTCACCGTGATCTGTATAAACATGGAAATATCTACACCGCTATCTGTATAAACATGGTAATATCAACACTACCATCTATATAAACATGGAAATATCTACACCGCCATCTGTATAAACATGGAAATATCTACAATGCCATCTGTAGAACGATGGAAATATCTACACCACAATCTGTGTAAACATGTAAATATCTACACCGATATCTGTAAAAACATGGAAATATCTACACCGAGATCTGTATAAACATGGAAATATCTACACCGAGATCTGTATAAACACGGAAATATCTACTATGCCATCTGTACAAACATGGAAATATCTACAATGCCATCTGTAGAACGATGGAAATATTTACACCACAATCTGTGTAAACGTGGAAATATCTAAACCGCTATTTGTATAAACATGGAAATATCTACACCGCGATCTGTATAAACATGGAAATATCTACAATGCTATTTGTACAAACATGGAAATATCTACCAAGTTATCTGTAGAAAGATGGAAATATCTACACCGCTATCTCTATAAACATGGAAATAACTACACCGCTATCTGCATAAACATGGAAATATCTACACTGCTATCTCCATCAACATGGAAATATATACACGGCCATCTCTTTAAACATGCAGTTATCTACAACGCCATCTACATAAACAAGAAAATATCTACACTGCCATCTATATAAACATGGAAATATCTACACCGCCATGTCTATAAACATGGAATTATCTACACCGCTCTCTGTATAAATATGAAATATCTAAACCGCTATCTCTATAAAACTGGAAATATCTACACTGCTCCCTGTATAAACATGGAAATATCCTCACTGCTATCTCTATGAACATGGATATATCTACACCGCTATATAAATAAACATGGAAATAACTACACTGCCATCTCTATAAACATGGAATTATCTACACCGCCATCTGTATATACATGGAAATATCTACATCGCTCTCTGTATAAACATGGAAATATCTACACTGCTATCTGTATAAACATGGAAATATCTACACCGCGATCTGTATAAACATGGAAATATCTACACCGCGATCTGTATAAACATGGAAATATCTTCACCACGATCGGTATAAACATGGAAATATCTACACCACTATCTGTATAAACATGGAAATATCTACTCCACCATCTATATAAACATGGAAATATCTACACCGCCATCTGTATAAACATGGAAATATCTACGATGCTATCTGTAGAAAGATGGAAATATCTACACCGCAATCTTTGTAAACATGGAAATATCTACACCGATATCTGTAAAAACATGGAAATATCTACATCGCTACCTGTATAAACATGGAAATATCTACACCGCGATCTGTATAAACATGGAAATATGTACACCGTGATCTGTATAAACATGGAAATATCTACACCGCTATCTGTATTAACATGGAAATATCTACACCGCTATCTGTATAAACATGGAAATATCTACAAAGCTATCTCTATAAACGTGGAAATGTCTACACCGCTATATGTATAAACATGGAAATACCTACACTGTCATCTGTATAAACATGGAAATATCTAAACTGCCATCTGTGGAAAGATGGAAACATCTACACCATGATCTGTATAAATATGAAAATATCTACAACGCTATCTGTTTAAAGAAGGAAATATCTACACCGCAATCTGTGCAAAGATGGAAATATCTACACCACTATCTCTGTAAACATGGAAATATCTACGCCACTATCTGTATAAACATGGAAATATCTACATCGCTATCTATATAAACATGAATATATCTACAACGTTATCTGTATAAGTATGGAAATATCTACACCGCCATTTGTGTAAACATACAAATATCTACAGAGTCATCTGCATACACACGGAAATATCTACGCAGCCATCTGTATAAACATGGATATATCTACACAACTATCTGTATAAACAAGGAAATACCTACAGCGCTATCTCTATAAACATGGAAATATCACCACCACAGTCTCTAGAAACATGGAAATATCTACACCGATATCTATGTAAACATGAAAATATCTACACCGACATCTCCATAAACTTGGAAATATCTACACCGCCATCTGTATAAACATGGAAATATCTACACCGCTATCTGTATAAAGATGGAAATATCTACACCTCTATCTCTATAAACATGGAAATATTTACACAGCCATCTGTATAAATATGGAAATATGTACACGGCTATCTCTATAATCATGGAAATACTTACACCGCTATCTGTATATACATGGAAATATCTACATCGCTATCTGTATAAACAGGGAAATATCTCCACCGCTATCTGTATAAACATGGAAATATCTACACCGCTATCTCCATCAACATGGAAATATAAACACCGCCATCTCTTTAAACATGGAGATATCTACACCATGATCTGTATAAACATGGAATTATTTACACCGCTATCTGTATAAACATGCGAACATCTACACAGTTATCTGTATAAACATGGAAATATCTACACCGCTATCTCTATAAACATGAAAATATCAACACCGCCATCTCTATAAACATGGAAATATCTACACTGCTATCTCTATAAACAAGGAAATATCTACAATGCCATCTGTAAAAACATAGAAATACCTTTACAGTCATCTCTATAAACATGGAAATATCTACACCACCATTAGTATAAACATGGAAATATCTACAATGCCATCTGTATACACATGGAAATGCCTACACGGCAATCTGTGTATAGATGGAAACATCAACACCGCCATCTGTACAAACATGGAAATATCTACACCGCTATCTCTATAAACATGGAAATACCTACACTGCGGTGTGTTTAAATATGAAAATATCTACACCGGTATCTGTATAAACATGGAAATATCTACACCACGATCTGTATAAACATGGAAATATTTACACCACTATCTGTATAAACCTGGAAATATCGACACTGCTCTCTCTATAAATACGGAAATATCTACACCGCCATCTGTATAAACATGGAAATAACTACACAGTCATGTGTAGGAACATGGAAATATCTACACCGCGAGCTGTATAAACTTGGAAATATCTACACCGCTATTTGTATAAACAAGGAAATATCTACATCGCCATCTGTTTAAACATGGAAATATATACACAGACATCTGTTTATACATGCAAATATCTACACCACTATCTTTATAAACATGGAAATATCTTCATTGCCATCTGTATAAACATGGAAATATCTACACCGCCATCTTTATAAAGATGGAAATATCTACACCGCAATCTGTATAAATATGGAAATACCTACACCGATACCTCTATAGACATGTAAATATCTACACCTCTATCTGTATAAACATGGAAATATCTACACTGCCATCTGTATAAAGATGGAAGTATCTACACCGCGAGCTGTATAAACATGGAAATATCTACACCGCAATCTGTATAAACATGGAAATATCTACAATGCTATCTTTGAAAACATGGAAATATCTACACAGCTATCAGTGTAAACTTGGAAATATCTACACCGCTATCTGTGTAAATTTGGCAATTCTTACACCGCAATCTGTGCAAAGATGGAAATATCTACACCGCTATCTCTGTAAACATGGAAATATCTACACCGCTATCTGTATAAACATGGAAATAACTACACTGCCATCTGTATAAACATGGGAATATCTACAGTGCCATCTGTATAAACATGGAAATATCTACAATGCCATCTGTACACACATGGAAATATCTACACAGCCATGTGTATAAACATACAAATATCTAGACCGCTATGTCTATAAACATGGATGTAGCTACACCGCCATCTGTATTAACATGGAAATATCTACACCACTATCTGTATAAACATGGAAATATCTTCACCGCAATCTGTATAAACGTGGAAATATCTACAATGCTATTTCTGTAAACATGGAAATATCTACACAGTTATCTGTGTAAACTTGGAAATATCTACACGGCTATCTGTGTAAATTTGGCAATACTTACACCGCAATCTGTGCAAAGATGGAAATATCTACACCGCTATCTCTGTAAACATGGAAATATCTACACCGCTATCTGTATAAACATGGAAATATCTACACTGCCATCTGTATAAACATGGAAATATCTACAGTGCCAGCTGTATAACATGGAAATATCTACACTGCCATCTGTACACCCATGGAAATTTCTACACAGCCATCTGTATAAACATGGAAATATCTACACCGCTATCTCTATAAACATGGAAATATATACACCGCTATCTGTATAAACATGGAAATAACTACACCGCAATCTGCAAAAACATGGAAATATCTACAATGCTATCTCTGTAAACATGGAAATATCTACACAGCTATCTGTGTAAACTTGGAAATATCTACACCGCTATCTCTGTAAGTTTGGCAATACCTTCACCGCAATCTGTGCAAAGATAGAAATACCTACACCGCTATCTCTGTACACATGGAAATATGTACACCGATATCTGTATAAACATGGAAATATCTACACTGCCATCTGTATAAACATGAAAATACCTACACCTCTTTCTCTATAAACATGAAAATATCTACACTGCTATCTCTATATACATGGAAATATCTACACGTCCATCTCTATAAACATGAAAATATCTACACCGCCATCTGCAGAAACATGGATGTATCTACACCGCCATCTGTATAAACGTGGAAATATCTACACCACTATCTATATAAATATTGAAATATCTTCACTGCCACCTGTATAAACATGGAAATATCTACACCGCCATCTGTATAAAATGGAAATATTAACACCGCTATCTGTATAAACCTGGAAATATCGACACTGCTATCTGTATAAATATGGAAATATCTACACCGCCATCTGTATAAACATGGAAATAACTACACAGTCATGTGTAGGAACATGGAAATATCTACACCGCGAGCTGTATAAACTTGGAAATATCTACACCGCTATTTGTATAAACAAGGAAATATCTACATCGCCATCTGTTTAAACATGGAAATATATACACAGACATCTGTTTATACATGGAAATATCTACAGCACTATCTGTATAAACATGGAAATATCTTCACTGCCATCTGTATAAACCTGGAAATATCTACACCGCCATCTTTATAAAGATGGAAATATCTACACCGCAATCTGTATAAATATGGAAATACCTACACCGCTACCGCTATAGACATGTAAATATCTACACCTCTATCTATATAAACATGGAAATATCTACACTGCCATTTGTATAAAGATGGAAATATCTACACCGCGAGCTGTATAAACATGGAAATATCTACACCGCAATCTGTATAAACATGGAAATATCTACAATGCTATCTCTGAAAACATGGAAATATCTACACAGCTATCAGTGTAAACTTGGAAATATCTACACCGCTATCTGTGTAAATTTGGCAATTCTTACACCGCAATCTGTGCAAAGATGGAAATATCTACACCGCTATCTCTGTAAACATGGAAATATCTACACCGCTATCTGTATAAACATGGAAATAACTGCACTGCCATCTGTATAAACATGGGAATATCTACAGCGCCATCTATATAAACATGGAAATATCTACAATGCCATCTGTACTCACATGGAAATATCTACACAGCCATGTGTATAAACATGGAAATATCTACACCGCTATGTCTATAAACATGGAAATATCTACACCGCTATCTGTATAAACATGGAGATATCTACATCGCTATCTGTATAAACAGGGAAATATCTCCAATGCTATCTGTATAAAAATGGAAATATCTACACCTCTATCTGTATAAACATGGAAATATCTACACCACTCTCTGTATAAACATAGAAATATATAAAATGCTATCTGTGTAAACATGGAAATATCTACACAGCTATCTGTGTAAACTTGGAAATATCTACCCAGCTATCTGTGTAAAAATGGAAATATCTACACAGCAATCTGTGCAAAGATGGAAATATCTACACCGCTATCCCTATAAAAATGGAAATACCTACACCGCTTTCTCTATAAACATGAAAATATCTACACTGCTATCTCTATATACATGGGAATATCTACACCTCCATCTCTATAAACATGAAAATATCTACACCGCAATCTTCAGAAACATGGATGTATCTACATCGCCATCTGTATTAACATGGAAATATCTACACCACTATCTGTATAAACATGGAAATATCTTCACTGCCATCTGTATAAACATGGAAATATCTACACCGCCATCTGTATAAAGATGGAAATATCTACACCGCCATCTGTATAAATATGGAAATAACAACACCGCTATCTCTATAGACAAGGAAATATCTACACCGCTATCTGTGTAAACATGGAAATATCTACACTGCCATCTGTATAAAGATGGAAATATCTACACCGTGAGCTGTATAAACATGGAAATATCAACACCACTATCTGTATAAACATGGAAATACCAACACCTCTATCTGTATAAACATGGAAATATCTACAGCGCTATCTCTATAAACATGAAAATACTTACACCAACATCTCTATAAACATGGAAATATTTACACCGCTATCTCTATAAACTTAGAAATAACTACACTGCCACCTCTATAAACATGGAAATATCTACACCGCTATCTGCATAAACATGGAATTATCTACACAGACATCTGTATAAAATGGAAATATCCACACTACCCTCTGTATAATCTTGGAAATATCTACACTGACATCTGTAGAAAGATGGAAATGTCTACAAAGTGATCTGTATAAACATGGGAATTTCTACACCACTACCTGTATAAACATGGAAATATCTACACCGCTATCTGTATCAACATGGAAATACCTACACCGCAATCTGTATAAACATGGAAATATCTACAATGCTATTTCTGTAAACATGGAAATATCTACAAAGTTATCTGTGTAAACTTGGAAATATCTACACGGCTATCTGTGTAAATTTGGCAATACTTACACGGCAATCTGTGCAAAGATGGAAATATCTACACCGCTATCTCTGTAAACATGGAAATATCTACACCGCTATCTGTATAAACATGCAAATATCTACAGAGTCATGTGTAGGAACATGCAAATATCTACAGCGCCATCTCTATAAACATTGAAATATCTACACTGCCATTTGTAAAAACATGGAAATATCAACACAGTCATCTGAATAAACATGGAAATATCTACACCACCATCTGTATAAACATGGAAATAACTACAATACCATCAGTTTACACATGGAAATATCTACACAGACATCTGTATAAATATGGAAATATCTACACCGCCATCTGTATAAACATGGAAATATCTACACTGCCATTTGTAGAAAGATGGAAATATCTACACCGCTATCTCTATAAATATGGAAATATCTACACCACCGTCTCTATAAACATGAAAATATCTACACTGCCATCTCCATAAAGATGGAAGTATCTACTCTGCCATGTGTATAAACACGGAAATATCTACACCACCATCTGTGAAAACATGGAAATATCTACACCGCTATCTGTATAAACATGGAAATATCTACACCGCCATCTGCATGTCCATGGAAATATGCACGCTGCCATGTGTATAAACATGGAAATATCTACATGGCCATCTGTGTATAGATGGAAATATCAACACCGCCATCTGTACAAACATGGAAATATCTACACCGCTATCTCTATAAACATGGAAATATCTGCACTGCCATCTGTAAAAACATGGAAATACCTATACAGTCATCTGTATAAACATGGAAATACGTATACAGTCATCTGTATAAACATGGAAATATCTACAATGCCATCTGTATACACATGGAAATGTCTACACAGCCATCTGTATAAACATGTAAATATCTACACTGCTATCTCTATAAACATGGAAATATCTACACCGCCATCTCTATAAACATGAAAATATCTACACTGCCATCTCCATAAACTTGGAACTAACTACTCCCCCATCTGTATAAACATGGAAACAACTACACCGCCATCAGTGTGAATAAGGAAATATCTACAATGCCATCTGTATAAACATATAAATATCTGCACTGCGAGCTGTATAAACATGGAAATATCTACACCGCTATCTGTATAAACATGGTAATATCTACACCACCATCTATATAAACATGGAAATATCTACACCGCCATCTGTATAAACATGGAAATATCTACAATGCCATCTGTAGAAAGATGGAAATATCTACACCGAAATCTGTGTAAACATGGAAATATCTACTCCGATATGGGTAAAAACATGGAAATATCAACACCGCTATCTGTATAAACATGGAAATATCTACACCGCGATCTGTATAAACATGGAAATATCTACACGGCGATCTGTCTAAACATGAAAATATCTACACCGCTATCTGTAGTAACATGGAAATATCTACACAGCTATTTCTATAAACATGGAAATATGTACACCGCCATCTGTATAAACATGGAAATACCTACAAAGTCATCTGTATAAACATGGAAATATCGACAAAGCCATCTGTATAAACATGGAAATATCTACACAGCCATCTGTATATACATGGAAATATCTACACCGCTATCTGTATAAACATGGAAATAACTACACCGCTATTTGAATAAACAAGGAAATATCTACACCATGATCTGTATAAACATGGAGATATTAACACCGCTATCTGTATCAACATGGAAATTTCTACACCGTTATCTGTAAAAATATGGAAATATCTACACCTCTATCTCTATAAACATGGAAATATCTACACCACCATCTGTATAAACATGGAAATACCTATACAGTCATCTGTGTATACATGGAAATATCTACACCACCATCTGTATAAACATGGAAATATCTACAATGCCATCTGTATACACATGGAAATACCTACACGGCAATCTGTGTATAGATGGAAACATCAACACCGCCATCTGTACAAACTTGGAAATATCTACACTGCTATCTCTATAAACATGGAAATATCTACACTGCGGTCTGTATAAACATGGAAATATCTACACCGGTATCTGTATAAACATAGAAATATGTACACCACGATCTGTATAAACATGGAAATATATACACCGCTATCTCTATAAACATGGTAATATCTACATCACCATCTATATAAACATGGAAATATCTACACCGCCATCTGAATAAACATGGAAATATCTACAATGCCATCTGTAGAAAGATGGAAATATCTACACCGCAATATGTGTAAGCATGGAAATATCTACACCGATATCGGTAAAAACATTGAAATATCAACACCGCTATCTGTATAAACATGGAAATATCTACACCGCGATCTGTATAAACATGGAAATATCTACACGGCGATCTGTATAAACATGGAAATATCTACACCACTATCTCTACAAACATGGAAATATCCACAACCGCGATCTGTATAAACGTGGAAATAGTTACACCGCGATCTGTATAAACATGGAAATATCTACACCGCTATCTGTATAAACATGGAAATATCTACACCGCTATCTGTATAATCATGGAAATATCTGCACCGCTATCTCTAAAGACATGGAAATAGCTACAAAGCCATCTGTATAAACATGGAAATACCTACACAGTCATGTGTAGGATCATGGAAATATCTACACTGCCATCTGTATAAACGTAGAAATATCTACACAGCCCTCTGTATAAATATGGAGATATCTGCATAGGCATCGGTATAAACATGGAAATATCTGCACCGCTATCTGTATAAACATGGAAATACCTACACCGCTGTCTCTATAAACATGGAAATATGTACACCGCTATGTGTATAAACATGGAAATATCTCCACTGCTGTCTGTATAAACATGGAAATATCTCCACCGTTATCTCTATAAACATGGAAATATCTACAGCGCCATCTCTATAAACATTGAAATATCTACACTGCAATTTGTAAAAACATGGAAAGATCTACACAGTCATCTCAATAAACATGGAAATATCTACACCACCATCTGTATAAACATGGAAATAACTACAATACCATCTGTATAGACATGGAAATATCTACACAGACATCTGTATAAATATGGAAATATCTACACCGCCATCTGTATAAACATGGAAATATCTACACTGCCATCTGTAGAAAGATGGAAATATCTACACCGCTATCTCTATAAATATGGAAATATCTACACCGCCATCTCTATAAACATGAAAATATCTACACTGCCATCTCCATAAAGGTGGAAGTATCTACTCCGCCATGTGTATAAACACGGAAATATCTACACCACCATCTGTGAAAACATGTAAATATCTACACAGCTATCTGTATAAACATGGAAATATCTACACCGCCATCTGCATGTCCATGGAAATATCTACGCTGCCATGTGTATAACCATGGAAATATCTACATGGCCATCTATGTATAGATGGAAATATCAACACCAACATCTGTACAAACATGGAACTATCTACAGCGCTATCTCTATAAACATGGAATTATCTGCACTGCCATCTGTAAAAACATGGAAATACCTATACAGTCATCTGTATAAACATGGAAATATCTACAATGCCATCTGTATACACATGGAAATATCTACACAGCCGTCTGTATAAACATGTAAATATCTACACTGCTATCTCTATAAACATGGAAATATCTACACCGCCATCTCTATAAACATGAAAATATCTACACTGCCATCTCCATAAACATGGAACTAACTACTTCGCCATCTGTATAAACATGGAAACATCTACACCGCCATCAGTGTGAATAAGGAAATATCTACAATGCCATCTGTATAAACATATAAATATCTGCACCGCGAGCTGTATAAACATGGAAATATCTACATTGCTATCTGTATAAACGTGGAAATACCAACACCGCTATCGGTATAAACATGGAAATATCTACAACGCCATCTATATGAACATGGAAATATCTACACCGCTATATCTATAAACATGGAAATACCTACACCGCTATCTCTAGAAACATGGAAATCTCTACACCGCTATCTGTATAAACATGGAAATATCTACACCGCTATCTGTATAAACATGGAAATATCTACAATGCTATCTGTATAAACATTGAAATATCTACACAGCTATCTCTATAAACATGGAAATATGTACACCGCCATCTGTATAAACATGGAAATACCTACAAAGTCATCTGTATAAACATGGAAATATCTACAAAGCCATCTGTATAAACATGGAAATATCTACACAGCCATCTGTATATACATGGAAATATCTACACCGCTATTTGTATAAACATGGAAATAACTACACCGCTATTTGAATAAACAAGGAAATATCTACACCGTGATCTGTATAAACATGGAAATATTAACACCACTATCTGTATAAACATGGAAATTTCTACACCGTTATCTGTATAAATATGGAAATATCTACACCTCTATCTCTATAAACATGGAAATATCTACACCGCCATCGGTATAAACATGGAAATAGCTATACAGTCATCTGTGTATACATGGAAATATCTACACCACCATCTGTATAAACATGGAAATATCTACAATGCCATCTGTATACACATGGAAATACCTACACGGCAATCTGTGTATAGATGGAAACATCAACACCGCCATCTGTACAAACATGGAAATATCTACAATGATATCTCTGTAAACATGGAAATATCTACACTGCGTCTGTATAAACATGGAAATATCTACACCGGTATCTGTATAAACATGGAAATAAGTACACCACGATCTGTATAAACATGGAAATATATGCACCGCTATCTGTATAAACATGGTAATATCTACACCACCATCTATATAAACATGGAAATATCTACAACGCCATCTGTATGAACATGGAAATATCTACAATGCCATCTGTAGAAAGATGGAAATATCTACACCGCAATCTGTGTAAACATGGAAATATCTACACCGATATCGGTAAAAACATGGAAATATCAACACCGCTATCTGTATAAACATGGAAATATCTACACCGATATCGGTATAAACGTGGAAATACCAACACCGCTATCAGTATAAACATGGAAATATATACAACGCCATCTATATAAACATGGAAATATCTACACCGCTATATCTATAAACATGGAAATACCTACACCGCTATCTCTATAAACATGGAATTATCTACACCGCTATCTGTATAAACATGGAAATATCTACACCGCTATCTGTATAAACATGGAAATATCTACAACGCGATCTGTATAAACATGGAAATATCTACACCGTGATCTGTATAAACATAGTAATATCTACACCACCATCTGCATAAACGTGGTAATATCTACACCACCATCTATATAAACATGGAAATAACTACACCGCCATCTGTATAAACATGGAAACATCTACAATGCCATCTGTGGAAAGATGGAAATATCTACACCGCAATGTGTGTAAACATGGAAATATCTACACCAATATCTGTAAAAACATGGAAATATCTACACCCCTATCTGTATAAACATGGAAATATCCACACCGTTATCTCTATAAACATGGAAAAATCAACACCGCTATCTCTATGAACATGGAAATATCTACACCGCCGTCACTATAAACATGGAAATATCAACACTGCCATCTGTACAAACATGGAAATATCTACACCGCTATCTGTATAAACATGGAAATATCTACACTGCCATCTGCATGTCCATGGAAATATCTACGCCGCCATCTGTATAAACATGGAAATAACTACACGGCCATCTGTGTATAGATGGAAATATCAACACCGCCATCTGTACAAACATGGAAATATCTACACTGCTATCTCTATAAACATGGAAATATCTGCACTGCCATCTGTAAAAACATGGAAATACCTATACTGTCATCTGTATAAACATGGAAATATCTACAATGCCATCTGTATACACATGGAAATATCTTCACAGCCATCTGTATAAACATGTAAATATCTACAATGCTATCTCTATAAACATGGAAATATCTACACTGCCATCTCCATAAACATGGAACTAACTACTCCGCCATCTGTATAAACATGGAAACATCTACACCGCCATCTGTGTGAATAAGGAAATATCTGAAATGCCATCTGTATAAAGATATAAATATCTGCACCGCGAGTTGTATAAACATGGAAACATCTACATCGCTATCTGTATAAATGTGGAAATACCAACACCGCAATCAGTATAAACATGGAAATATATACAACGCCATCTATATAAACATGGAAATATCTACACCGCTATGTCTATAAACATGGAAATACCTACACCGCTATCTCTATAAACATGGAATTATCTACACCGCTATCTGTATAAACATGGAAATATCTACACCGCTATCTGTATAAACATGGAAATATCTACACCGCGATCTTCATAAACATGGAAATATCTACACCGCGATCTGTATAAACATGGAAATATCTAGACCGCAGTCTGTGTAAACATGGAAATATCTACACAGCCATATGTATATACATGGAAATATCTACACCGCTATCTGTATAAACATGCTAATAACTACACCGCTATCTGTATAAATGTGGAAACATTTGCACCGCTATCCCTATAAACATGGTAATATCAAAACCGCTATCTGTATAAACGTGGAAATATCTACACCATGATCTGTAAAAACATGGAAATATCTACACCGCGACCTGTATAAACATGGAAATATCTACACCGTGATCTGTATAAACATGGAAATATCTACACCGCCATCTCTATAAACATGGAAATATCTACACCCCTATCTGTATAAACGTGGAAATATCCACACAGCTATCTCTATAAACATGGAAAAATCAACACCGCTATCTCTATGAACATGGAAATATCTACACCGCCATCAATATAAACATGGAAATATCTACACCGCGGTCAGTATAAACATGGAAGTATCTACACCGCTATCTGTATAAACATGGAAATATCTCCACTGCTATCTCTATAAACATCGAAATATCTACACCGCCATCTGTATAAACATGGAAATACTTACAAAGTTGTCTGTATAAACATGGAAATATCTACACCGCCATCTGTATAAACATGGAAATATCTACACATCCATGTGTATATACATGGAAATATCTACACCACTATCTATATAAACATGGAAATAACTACACCACTATCTGTATAAACATGGAAATATCTACACCGCCATCCACATATTCATAGAAATATCTGTGCCGCCAGCTGTATAAACATGGAAATATCTACACGGTCATCTGTGTATAGATGGAAATATCAACACCGCCATCTGTACAAACATGGAAATATCTGCACTGGTATCTGTAAAAACATGGAAATATCTACACCGCGGTCTGTATAAACATGGAAATATATACACCGCTATTTGTATAAACATGGAAATATCTACAACGCTATCTCTATAAACATGAAAATATCTACAAAGCCATCTGTATAAACATGGAAATACCTACACAGTCATGTGTAGGAACATGGAAATATCTACACTGCCATCTGTATAAACATGCAAATATCTACACAGCCCTCTGTATAAATATGGAAATATCTGCATAGGCATCTGTATAAACATGGAAATATCTACACCGTGATCTGTATAAACATGGTAATATCTACACCACCATCTATATAAACATGGAAATAACTACACCGCCATCTGTATAAACATGGAAACAACTACAATGCCATCTGTGGAAAGAGGGAAATATCTACACCGCAATCTCTGTAAACATGGAAATATCTACACCGATATCTGTAAAAACATGGAAATATCTACACCACTATCTGTATAAACATGGATATATCCACACCGCTATCTCTATAAACATGGAAAAATCAACACCGCTATCTCTATGAACATGGAAATATCTACACCGCTATCTGTATAAACATGGAAATATCTACAACGCGATCTGTATAAACATGGAAATATCTACACCGTGATCTGTATAAACATGGTTATATCTACACCACCATCTATATAAACATGGAAATAACTACACCGCCATCTGTATAAACATGGAAACATCTAAAATGCCATCTGTAGAAAGATGAAAATATCTACACTGCAATCTGTGTAAACATGGAAATATCTACACCGATATCTGTAAAAACATGGAAATATATACACCCCTATCTGTATAAACCTGCACATATCCACACCGCTATCTCTATAAACATGGAAAAATCAACACCGCTATCTCTATGAACATGGAAACATCTACACCACCGTCTCTAAAAACATGAAAATACCCACACTGCCATCTGTACAAACATGGAAATACCTACACCGCTATCTGTATAAACATGGAAATATCTACGCCGCCATCTGTATAAACATGGAAATATCTACAAGGCCATCTGTGTATAGATGGAAATATCAACACCGCCATCTGTACAAACATGGAAATATCTACACTGCTATCTCTATAAACATGGAAATATCTGCACTGCCATCTGTAAAAACATGGAAATACCTATACAGTCATCTGTATAAACATGGAAATATCTACAAAGCCACCTGTATACACATGGAAATATCTACACAGCCATCTGTATAAACATGTAAATATCTACAATGCTATCTCCATAAACATGGAAATATCTGCACCGTCATTTCTATAAACATGAAAATATCTACACTGCCATCTCCATAAACATGGAACTAATTACTCCGCCATCAGTATAAACATGGAAACATCTACACCGCCATCTGTGTGAATAAGGAAATATCTGAAATGCCATCTGTATAAAGATATAAATATCTGCACCGCGAGTTGTATAAACATGGAAATATCTACATCGCTATCTGTATAAACGTGGAAATACCAACACCGCTATCGGTATAAACATGGAAATATATACAACGCCATCTATATAAACATGGAAATATCTACACCGCTATGTCTATAAACATGGAAATACCTACACCGCTATCTCTATAAACATGGAATTATCTACACCGCTATCTGTATAAACCTGGAAATATCTACACCGCTATCTGTATAAACATGGAAATATCTACACCGTGATCTGTATAAACATGGTAATATCTACACCACCATCTGTATAAACGTGGTAATATCTACACCACCATCTATATAAACATGGAAATAACTACACCGCCATCTGTATAAACATGGAAACATCTACAATGCCATCTGTGAAAAGATGGAAATATCTACACCGCAATCTGTATAAACATGGAAATATCTACACCGATATCTGTAAAAACATGGAAATATCAACACCCCTATCTGTATAAACATGGACATATCCACACCGTTATCTCTACAAACGTGGAAAAATCAACACCGCTATCTCTATGAACATGGAAATATCTACACCGCCGTCTCTATAAACATGGAAATATCAACACTGCCATCTGTACAAACATGGAAATATCTACACCGCTATCTGTATAAACATGGAAATATCTACACCGCCATCTGCATGTCCATGGAAATATCTACGCCGCCATCTGTATAAACATGGAAATAACTACACGGCCATCTGTGTATAGATGGAAATATCAACACCGCCATCTGTACAAACATGGAAATATCTACACTGCTATCTCTATAAACATGGAAATATCTGCACTGCCATCTGTAAAAACATGGAAATACCTATACTGTCATCTGTATAAACATGGAAATATCTACAATGCCATCTGTATACACATGGAAATATCTGCGCCGCCATCTGTATAAACATGGAAATATCTACACAGCCATCTGTATACACATGGAAATATCTATACCGCTATCTTTATAAACATGGAAATAACTACACCGCTATTTGTATAAACAGGGAAATATCTACACCGCCGTCTGTTTAAACATGGATATATATACACAGACATCTGTTTATACATGGAAATATCTACACCGGTATCTGTATAAATATGCTAATAACTACACCGCTATCTGTATAAATGTGGAAATATTTGCACCGCCGTCCCTATAAACATGGTAATATAAACACCACGATCTGAATAAACATGGAAATATCTACACCATGATCTGTATAAACATGGAAATATCTACAACGCGATCAGTATAAACATGGAAATATTTACACCGATATCTGTATAAACATGGAAATATCTACACCGTTATCTGTATAAATATGGAAATATCTACACCGCTATCTCTATAAACATGGAAATATCTACACCGCCATCTGTATAAAAATGAAATATCTACACTACTATCTCTATAAACATGGAAATATCTACACGGTAATCTGTGTATACATGGAAATATCAACACCGCCATCTGTACAAACATGGAAATATCTGCACCGCTATCTGTACAAACATGGAAATATCTACACCGCGGCCTCTATAAACATGGAAATATCTACACTGCCATCTGTAGAAAGATGGAAATGTCTACACCGCTATCTCTATAAATATGGAAATATCTACAACGCCATCTCTATAAACATGAAAATATCTACACTGCCATCTCCATAAAGATGGAAGTATCTACTCCGCCATGTGTATAAACACGGAAATATCTACACCACCATCTGTGTAAACATGGAAATATGTACACCGCTGTTTGTATAAACATGGAAATATCTACATCGCCATCGGCATGTCCATGGAAATATCTACGCCGCCATCTGTATAAACATGGAAATATCTACACGGCCATCTGTGTATAGATGGAAATATCAACACCGCCATCTGTACAAACATGGAAATATCTACACCGCTATCTCTATAAACATGGATATATCTGCTCTGCCATCTGTAAAAACATGGAAATACCTATACAGTCATCTGTATAAACATGGAAATATCTACAATGCCATCTGTATACACATGGAAATATCTACACAGCCATCTGTATAAACATGTAAATATCTACACCGCTATCTCTATAAACATAGAAATATCTACACCGCCATCTCTATAAACAAGAAAATATCTACACTACAATCTCCATAAACATGGAACTAACTACTCCGCAATCTGTATAAACATGGAATCATCTACACCGCCATCTGTGTGAATAAGGAAATAACTACAATGTCATCTGTATAAAGATATAAATAACTGCACCGCGAGCTGTATAAACATGGAAATATCTACATCGCTATCTGTATAAATGTGGAAATACCAACACCGCTATCGGTATAAACATGAAATACCTACAACGCCATCTATATAAACATGGAAATATCTACACCGCTATGTCTATAAACATGGAAATATCTACAACGCCATCTATATAAACATGGAAATATCTACACCACTATGTCTATAAACATGGAAATACCTACACTGCTATCTCTATAAACATGGAAATATCTACACCGCTATCTGTATAAACATGGAATTATCTACACCGCTATCTGTATAAACATGGAAATATCTACACAGCTATCTCTATAAACATGGAAATACCTACACCGCCATCTGTATAAATATGGAAATACCTACAAAGTCATCTGTATAAACATGTAAATATCTACACAGCTATCTCTATAAACATGGAAATATCTACACAGCCGTCTGTTTATACATGGAAATATCTACACCGCTATCTGTATAAACTTGGAAATAAATGCATCGCTATTTGTATAAACAAGGACATATCTACACCACTATCTGTTTAAACATGGAAATATCTACACAGACATCTGTTTATACATGAAAATATCTACACCGCTATCTGTATAAACATGGAAATATCTGCACTGCCATCTGTAAAATCATGGAAATATATATACAGTCATCTGTATAATCATGGAAATATGTACAATTCCATCTGTATACACATGGAAATATCTACACAGACATCTGTATTAACATGTAAATATCTACACTGCTATCTCTATAAACATGGAAATATCTACACCACCATCTCTATAAACAGGAAAATATCTACACTGCCATCTCCATAAACATGGAACTAACTACTCCGCCTTCTGTATAAACATGGAAACATCTACACCGCCATCTGTGTGAATAAGGAAATATCTACAATGCCATCTGTATAAAGATATAAATATCTGCACCGCGAGCTCTATAAACATGGAAATATCTACATCGCTATCTGTATAAACGTGGAAATACCAACACCGCTATCGGTATAAACATGGAAATATCTACAACACCATCGATATAAACATAGAAATATCTACACCGCTATGTCTATAAAGATGGAAATACCTACACCACTATCTCTATGAACATGGAAATATCAACACCGCCATCTGCATATCCATGGAAATATCTAAACGCCATCTGTATAAAGATGGAAATATCTACACGGCAATCTGTGTACAGATGGAAATATCAACACCGCCATCTCTACAAACATGGAAATATCTACACCGCTATCTGTATAAACATGGAAATATCTACACCATGATCTGTATAAACATGGAAATATATACACCGCTATCTGTATAAACATGGAAATATCTGCACCGCTATCTCTATAAACATGGAAATATCTTCAAAGACATCTGTATAAACATGGAAATACCTACACAGTCATGTGTAGGAACACTTAAATATCTACACTGCCATCTGTATAAACATAGAAATATCTACACAGCCCTCTGTATAAATATGGAAATATCTGCATAGGCATGTGTGATACATGGAAATTTCTTCACCGCTATCTGTATAAACATGGAAATACCTACACCCCTGTCTCTATAAATATGGAAATATCTACACCGCCATCTCTGTAAACATGAAAATATCTACACTGCCATCTCCATAAAGATGGAAGTATCTATTCCCCCATGTGTATAAACACAGAAATATCTACACCACCATCTGTGTAAACATGGAAATATCTAGACCGCTATCTGTATAAACATGGAAATATCTACACCGCCATCTGCATGTCCATGGAAATATCTACGCCGCCATATGTATAAACATGGAAATATCTACACGGCCATCTGTGTATAGATGGAAATACCTACACCGTCATCTGTACAAACATGGAAATATCTACACCGCTATCTCTATAAACATGGAAATATCTGCACTGCCATCTGTAAAAACATGGAAATACCTATACAGTCATCTGTATAAACATGGAAATATCTACAATGACATCTGTATACACATGGAAATATCTACACAACCATCTGTATAAACATGTAAGTATCTACACTGCTATCTCTATAAACATGGAAATATCTACACCGCAATATCAATAAACATGAAAATATCTACACTGCCATCTCCATAAACATGGAACTTACTACTCCGCCATCTGTATAAACATGGAAACATCTACACCGCCATCTGTGTGAATAAGGAAATATCTACAATGCCATCTGTATAAAGATATAAATATCTGCACCGCGAGCTGTATAAAGATGGAAATATCTACATCGCTATCTGTAAAAACGTGGAAATACCAACACCGCTATCGGTATAAACATGGAAATATCTACAACGCCATCTATATAAACATGGAAATATATACACCGCTATGGGTATAAACATGGAAATATCTACAACGCCATCTATATAAACATGGAAATATCTACACCGCTATGTCTATAAACATGGAAATACCTACACTGCTATCTCTATAAACATGGAAATATCTACACCGCTATCTGTATAAACATGGAATTATCTACACCGCTATCTGTATAAACATGGAAATATCTACACAGCTATCTCTATAAACATGGAAATACCTACACCGCCATCTGTATAAATATGGAAATACCTCCAAAGTCATCTGTATAAACATGTAAATATCTACACAGCTATCTCTATAAACATGGAAATATCTACACAGCCGTCTGTTTATACATGGAAATATCTACACCGCTATCTGTATAAACTTGGAAATAAATACACCGCTATTTGTATAAACAAGGAAATATCTACACCACCATCTGTTTAAACATGGAAATATCTACACAGACATCTGTTTATACATGAAAATATCTAGACCGCTATCTGTATAAACATGGAAATATCTGCACTGCCATCTGTAAAATCATGGAAATACCTATACAGTCATCTGTATAATCATGGAAATATGTACAATTCCATCTGTATACACATGGAAATATCTACACAGACATCTATATTAACATGTAAATAACTACACTGCTATCTGTACAAACATGGAAATATCAACACCACCATCTCTATAAGCATGAAAATATCTACACTGCCATCTCCATAAACATGGAACTAACTACTCCGCCTTCTGCATAAACAAGGAAATATGTACACGGCCATCTGTTTAAACATGGAAATATATACACAGACATCTGTTTATACATGGAAATATCTACACCGCTATCTGTATAAACATGCTAATAACTTCACCGCTATCTGCATAAATGTGGAAATATTTGCACCGCTATCCCTATAAACATGGAAATATCAACACCGCAATCTGTATAAACATGGAAATGTCTACACCATGATCTGTATAAACATGGAAATATCTACACCGCCATCTCTATAAACATGGAAATACCTACACCCCTATCTGTATAAACATGGAAATATCTACACCGCCATCTGTATAAACATGGAAATATCTACACCCCTATCTGTATAAACATGGAAATATCCACACAGCTATCTCTATAAACATGGAAAAATCAACACCGCTATCTCTATGAACATGGAAATACCTACACCGCCATCTCTATAAACATGGAAATATCTACACCGCAATCAGTATAAACATGGGAATATCTACACCGCTATCTGTATAAACATGGAAATATCTCCACTGATATCTCTATAAACATTGAAATATCTACACCGCCATCTGTATAAACATAGAAATACTTACAAAGTTATCTGTATAAACATCGAAGTATCTACACCGCCATCTGTATAAACATGAAAATATCTACACAGCCATGTGTATATACATGGAAATATCTACACTGCTATCTATATAAACATGGAAATAACTACACCGCTATCTGTATAAACATGGAAATATCTCCACTGCTATCTCTATAAACATCGAAATATCTACACCACCATCTGTATAAACATGGAAATACTTACAAAATTATCTGTATAAAAATGAAAATATCGACACCGCCATCTGTATAAACATAGAAATATCTACACAGCCATGTGTACATACATGGAAATATCTACACAGCTCTCTATATAAACATGGAATTAAGTACAGCGCTATCTGTATATACATGGAAATATCTACACCACCATCTACATATGCATAGAAATACCTGTACCGCCATCTGTATAAACATGGAAATATCTACACGGTCATCTGTGTATAGATGGAAATATCAACACCGCCATCTGTACAAACATGGAAATATTTGCACGGCTATCTGTATAAACATGGAAATATCTACACCGCGGTCTGTATAAACATGGAAATATCTACTCGGCTATCTGTATAAACATGGAAATATTTACACCGCTATCTCTATAAACTTGGAAATATCTACACCGTGATCTCTATAAACATGGAAATATTTACACCGCTATCTGTATAAACATGGAAATTGCTACACCGTGGTCTGTATAAATATGGAAATATCTACACCGCCATCTGTAGAAACATGGAAATACCTATATAGTCATCAGTGTAAACATGGAAATATCTACACCACCATCTGTATAAACATATAAATATCTACAATGCCATCTGAATACACATGGAAATACCTACACGTCAATCTGTGTATAGATGGAAAGACCAACACCACCATCTGTACAAACATGGAAATATCAACACTGCCATCTGTATAAACATAGAAATATCTACACAGCTCTCTGTATAAATATGGAAATATCTGCATAGGCATCTGTATAAACATGGAAATATCTGCACTGCTATCTGTATAAACATGGAAATACCTACAATGCTGTCTCTATAAACATGGAAACATGTACACCGCTATGTCTATGAACATGGAAATATCTACACCGTTATCTGTATAAACGTGGAAATATCTACAGCGCCATCTCTATAAACATTGAAATATCTACACTGCCATCTGTAAAAACATGGAAATATCTACACAGTCATCTGAATAAACATGGAAATATTTACACCACCATCTGTATAAACATGGAAATACCTACAATACCATCAGTATACACATGGAAATATCTACACAGACATCTGTATAAATATGGAAATATCTTCACCGCCATCTGTATAAACATGGAAATATCTACACTGCCATCTGTAGAAAGATGGAAATATCTACACCGCAATCTCTATAAACATGGAAATATCCACACCGCCATCTCTATAAACATGAAAATATCTACACTGCCATCTCCATAAAGATGGAAGTATCTACTCCGCCATGTGTATAAACACGCAAATATCTACACCACCAGCTGTGTAAACATGGAAATAACTTCACCGCTGTCTGTATAAACATGGATATATCTACACCACCATCTGCATGTCCATGGAAATATCTACACCGCCATCTGTATCAACATGGAAATATCTACACCGCCATCTGTGTATAGATGGAAATATCAGCACCGCCATCTGTACAAACATGGAAATATCTACACCGCTATCTTTATAAACATGGAAATATCTGCTCTGCCATCTGTAAAAACATGGAAATACCTATACAGTCATCTGTATATACATGGAAATATCTATGATACCATCAGTATAAACATGTAAATATCTACACTGCTATCTCTATAAACATGGAAATATCTACACCGCCATCTCTATAAACATGAAAATATCTACACTGCCATCTCCATAAACATGGAACTAACTACTCCGTCATCTGTATAAACATCGAAACATCTACACTGCCATCTGTATGAATAAGGAAATATCTACAATGCCATCTGTATAAAGATATAAATATCTGCACCGCGAGCTGTATAAACATGGAAATATCTACATCGCTATCTGTATAAACGTGGAAATACCAACACCGCTATCGGTATAAACATGGAAATATCTACAACGCCATCTATATAAACATGGAAATATCTACACCGCTATGTCTATAAACACGGAAATACCTACACCGCTATCTCTATAAACATGGAAATATCTACACCGCTATCTGTATAAACATGGTAATATCTACACCACCAACTATATAAACATGGAAATATCTACACTGCAATCTGTATAAACATGGAAATATCTACAATGCCATCTGTAGAAAGACGGAAATACCTACACTGCAATCTGTGTAAACATGGAAATATCTACACCGCTATCTGTATAAAGATGGAAATATCTACACCACTATCTGTAAAACGCGGAAATATCTACACTGCTCTCTGGACAAACCTGGAAATATCTACATCGATATCCGTATAAACAAGGAAATATCTACACCACCATCTGTATAAACATGGAAATACCTACACCGCTATCTGCATAAATATGGAAATATCCACACCGCTATCTCTATAAACATGGAAATACCTACACCGATTTCTCTATAAACATGGAAATATCTACACTGCAATCTCTATATACATGGAAATATCTACACCGCCATCTCTATAAATGTGAAAATATCTACACCGCCATCTTCAGAAACATGGATGTATCTACACCGACATCTGTATAAACATGGAAATATCTACACCACTATCTGTATAAACATGGAAATATCTTTACTGCCATCTGTATGAACATGGAAATATCTACACCGCCATGTGTATAAAGATGGAAATATCTACAACGCAATCTGTATAAATATGGAAATACCTACACCGCTACCTCTATAGACATGTAAATATCTACACCGCTATCAGTATAAACATGGAAATATCTACAGAGTCATCTGTATACACATGGAAATATCTACACAGCCATCTGTATAAACATGGATGTATCTACACAACTATCTGTATAAACAAGGAAGTACCTACAGCGCTATCTCTATAAACATGGAAATATGAACAGCACAGTCTCTACAAACATGTAAATATCAACACTGCCATCTGTATACACATGGAAATATCTACACTGCCATCTGCATAAACATGGAAATATCTACACCACTATCTCTGTAAACATGGAAATATCTACACCGCTATCTGTATAAACATGGAAATATCTATACCGCAGTCTCTATAAACATGGAAATATTTCCACCGCTATCTGTATAAACATGAAAATATCTACACCACTATCAGTATAATCATGGACATATCTACACCGCAATCTGTATAAAAATGGAAATATCTACCACGCTATGTGTGTAAACATGGAAATATCTACACAGCTATCTGTGTAAACTTGGAAATATCTACACAGCTATCTGCGTAAACATGGAAATATCTACACAGCAATCTGTGCAAAGATGGAAATATCTAAACCGCTATCGCTGTAAACATGGAAATATCTACACCGCTACCTCTATAAGCATGGAAATATCTACACCGCTGTCTGTATAAACAAGGAAATATCTACACCGCCATCTGTAGAAACATGGAAATATCTACAGCGCAATCTGTATAAACATGGAAATACCTACACCGCTTTCTCTATAAACATGAAAATATCTACACAGCTATCTCTATATACATGGAAATATGTACACCTCCATCTCTCTAAACATGAAAATATCTACACCGCCATCTTCAGAAACATGGACGTATCTACACCGCTATCTGTATAAACATGGAAATATCTACGCCACTATCTGTATAAAAATGGAAATATCTTCACTGCCATCTGTATAAACATGGAAATATGTACACCGCCATCTGTATAAACATGGAAATATCTACACCGCAATCTGTATAAATATGGAAATAACTACACCGCTATCTCTATAGACAAGGAAATATCTACACCGCCATCTGTATAAACATGGAAATATCTACACTGCCATTTGTACAAAGATGGAAATATCTACACCGCGAGCTGTATAAACATGGAAATATCTACACCGCTATCTGTATAAACGTGGAAATATCTCCACTGATATCTCTATAAACATCGAAATAACTACACCGCCATCTGTATAAACATGGAAAAACTTACAAAGTTATCTGTATAAACATGGAAATATCTACACCGCCATCTGTATAAACATGGAAATATCTACACAGCCATGTGTATATACATGGAAATAACTACACCGCTATCTGTATAAACATGGAAATATCTACACCGCCATCTACATATCCATGGAAATAACTGCGCCGCCATCTGTATAAACATGGAAATATCTACACGGTCATCTGTGTATAGATGGAAATATCAACACCGCCATCTGTACAAACATGGAAATATGTGCACCGCTATCTTTATAAACATGGAAATATCTACACCGCTATCTCTGTAAACATGGAAATAACTACACCGTTATCTGTATAAACGTGGAAATATTTACACCGCTATCTGAATAAACATGGAAATATCTACACCGTTATCTGTATAAATATGGAAATATCTACACTGCCATCTGTATAAACATGGAAATATCTACACCGCGAACTGTATAAACATGGAAATATCTACACCGCTATTTGTATAAACAAGGAAATATCTACACCGCCATCTGTTTAAACATGGAAATATCTACACAGACATCTGTTTGTACATGGAAATATCTACACCGCTATCTCTATAAACATGCTAATAACTACACCGCTATCTGTATAAATGTGGAAATATTTGCACTGCTATCCCTATAAACATGGTAATATCTACGCCGCGATCTGTATAAACATGGAGATATCTATACCATGATCTGTATAAACATGGAAATATCTACACCGCGATCTGTATAAACATGGAAATATCTACACCGCTATCTGCATAAACATGGAAATACCTTCACTGACATCTCTATAAAGATGGAAATACCTTCACCGCGAGCTATATAAACATAGAAATATCTACAACGTTATCTGTATATACATGGACATACCAATACCACTATCTCTATAAACGTGGAAATATCTACACAGCCATCTGTATAAATATGGAAATATCTGTACCGCTATCTCTATAAACATGGAAATACCTACACAGTCATCTGTATGAACATGGAAAAATCTACACCACTATCTGTATAAACATGGAAATATCTACACTGCCATCTGTATAAACATGGAATTATCTACAAAGACATGTGAATAAACAT
This sequence comes from Pan troglodytes, assembly GCF_028858775.2. Taxonomy (NCBI): domain Eukaryota; kingdom Metazoa; phylum Chordata; class Mammalia; order Primates; family Hominidae; genus Pan; species Pan troglodytes. The sequence continues at coordinate 3,454,762 of NC_086015.1, forward strand.
GGAAATATCTACACCGCTATCTGTATAAACATAGAAATAGCCACACCGCTATCTGTATAAATATGGAAATATCTACACTGCCATCTGAATAAACATGGAAATATTTACACCGCTATCAGTGTAAATATGGAATTATATACACCGCTATCTGTATAAACATGGAAATATCTACACCGCCATCTGTATAAACATGGAAATGTCTACACAGTCATCTGTATAAACATGGAAATATCTGCACCAGCATCTCTATAAACCTGGAAATATCTAGACTGCCATCTGTATAAATGTGGAAATATCTACAAAGCCATCAGTATAAAGATGGAAATACCTACACCGCTTTCTCTATACACATGGAAATAATTACACAGCTATTTCTATAAACATGGAAATATCTACACCGCCATCTATATAAGCCTGGAATTATCTACACCGCCATGTTTATAAACATGAAAATATCTACACCGCCATCTCCATAAACATGGAACTACCTACTTCACCATCTGTGTAAAAATGGAAATACCTTAACCGCTATCTCTATAAACATGTAAATATCTACACTGCCATCTGCATAAAGATGCCAATATCTACACCACGAGCTGTATAAACATGGAAATCTCTACACCGCTATCGGTATAAACATGGAAATATCTACACCATTATGTCTACAAACATTGAAATACCTACACCGCCATCTCTATAAACATGGAAATATATACACCGGTATCTCTGTAAACATAGAAATTTCTACACAGCCATCTGTATAAACATGGAAATATCTACGCCGCCATCTGTATAAACTTAGAAATATCTACACTGCCATCTGTGGATAGATGGATATGTCTACACAACGATCTGTATAAACATGGAAATATCTACACAGCTATCTGTGTAAACATGGAAATATCTACACCGCTATCTGTGTAAACATGGAAATATCTACACCACGATCTGTATAAAAATGGAAATATCTACACCGCTATCTGTATAAAGATGGAAATATCTACACCGCGATGTGTATAAATATGGAAAAATCTACACCGCTATCTCTATAAACATGGAAATGTCTAGACCGCTATGTGTATAATCATGGAAATATCTATACGGCTAAGTCTATAAATATGGAAATATCTAAACTGCCTTCTGTATAAACATGGAAATAACTACATACTCATCTGTATAAACATGGAAATATCTACACCGACATCTGTGAAAACATGGAAATATCTGCACCGCCATCTGTATAAACATGGAAATATCTACACCGCCATCTCTATAAACATGGAAATAGCTCCACTGCTATCTGTAAAAACATGGAAATATCTGCACCGCTATCTGTATAAACATGGAAATATCTGCACCGGGATCTCTATAAAAATGGAAATATCTACACTGCTATCTGTATAAACATGGAAATATCTACAAAGCTATCAGTGTAAACATGGAAATATCCAGACAGCTATCTGTGTAAACATGGAAATATCTAAAACGCTATCGATGTAAAGATGGAAATACCTACACCGTAATCTGTGCAATAATGGAAATATCTACACCGCTATCTCTATAAAGATGTAAATATCTGCACTGCTCTCTGTATAAACATGGAAATAACTAAACCACCATCTGTGAAAACATGGAAATATCTACACAGTAATCAGTATAAACATGGAAATATCTACACCACCATCAGTATAAACATGGAAATATCTTCACGGCTATCTGCATAAACATGTAAATACCTACACTGCCATCTGTATAAAGATGGAAATATCTACACCGCGAGCTGTATAAACATGGAAATATCTACACCGCTATCCGTATAAACATGGACAAACCAACATCACTATCTCTATAAACGTCGAAATATCTACACCGCTATCTATATAAACATGGAAATACCTGCACCGCTATTTCTATAAACATGGAAATATGTACACTGCCAATTTTATACACATGGAAATATCTACACCGCTATGTCTATAAACATAGAAATATCTACACCGCCATCTTCAAAAACATGGAAATATCTACACCGCCATCTCCATAAACATGGAAATATCTACACCGCCATCTGTATAAACATGAAAATATCTGCACCGCCATCTGTATAAATATACAAATATCTACCCTGCCATCTGTATAAACATGGAAATACCTACACAGTTATCTGTATAAACATGGAAACAACTACACCACTATCTGTGTAAACGGGGAAATATCTACACCACAATCTGTGTAAAAAAGGAAATATCTACACCGCTATGCTTGTAAAGATGGAAATATCTACATCGCAATCTGTGCAAAGATGGAAATAACTAAACCGCTATCAGTGTAAACATGGTAATATCTACACCGCTGTCTCTATAAACATGGAAATATCCACACCGCTATCTGTATATACATGGTAAAATCTACACCGCCATCTGTAAAAACATGGAAATATCTACACCGCAATCTGTATAAACATGGAAATACCTACACAATCATCTGCATAAACATGGTGACATCTACACAGCTATCTGTGTAAACATGGAAATATCTACTCCGCTATTTGTGTAAAGATGGAAATATCTGCACCGCAATCTGAGCAAACATGGAAATATTTATACCGCTATCTCTATAAACATGGAAATATCTGCACCGTTATCTGTATAAACATGGAAATATCTACACAGTCATCTGTGTATACATGGAAATACCTACACCACCATCTCTATAAACATGGAAATATCTACACTGCCATGTGTGTACTCATGAAAATAACTACACAGCCATCAGTATAAACTTGGAAACCTCTGCACCGCTATCTGAATACACAGTGAAATACCTACACCGCTCTCTCTATAAACATGGAAAGATGTACACTGCTATCTGTATAAACATGAAAATATCTACAGCGCTATCTGCATAAACATGGAAATCCCCACACTGCCATCTGTATAAACATGAAAATACCTGCACCGCGAGCAGAATAAACATGGAAATATCTACATCGCTATGTGTAAAAATATGGAAATATCAACACAACTATCTGTATAAGCATGGAAATATCTACACCGCCGTCTGAATAAACATGGAAATACCTACTCCACTATCTTTATAATCATGGAAATACCTTCACCACCATCTCTATAAACATGGAATTATCTACACCGCTATCTCTATACACATAGAAATATCTACACCGACATCTCTATAAACATGGAAATATCTACACCGCCGTCTGCATAAACATGGAAATATCTACACCGCCATCTGTATAAACATGAAAATATCTGCACCGCCATCTGTATAAATATACAAATATCTACCCTGCCATCTGTATAAACATGGAAATACCTACACAGTTATCTGTATAAACATGGAAACAACTACACCACTATCTGTGTAAACGGGGAAATATCTACACCACAATCTGTGTAAAAAAGGAAATATCTACACCGCTATGCTTGTAAAGATGGAAATATCTACATCGCAATCTGTGCAAAGATGGAAATAACTAAACCGCTATCAGTGTAAACATGGTAATATCTACACCGCTGTCTCTATAAACATGGAAATATCCACACCGCTATCTGTATATACATGGTAAAATCTACACCGCCATCTGTAAAAACATGGAAATATCTACACCGCAATCTGTATAAACATGGAAATACCTACACAATCATCTGCATAAACATGGTGACATCTACACAGCTATCTGTGTAAACATGGAAATATCTACTCCGCTATTTGTGTAAAGATGGAAATATCTGCACCGCAATCTGAGCAAACATGGAAATATTTATACCGCTATCTCTATAAACATGGAAATATCTGCACCGTTATCTGTATAAACATGGAAATATCTACACAGTCATCTGTGTATACATGGAAATACCTACACCACCATCTCTATAAACATGGAAATATCTACACTGCCATGTGTGTACTCATGAAAATAACTACACAGCCATCAGTATAAACTTGGAAACCTCTGCACCGCTATCTGAATACACAGTGAAATACCTACACCCCTCTCTCTATAAACATGGAAAGATGTACACTGCTATCTGTATAAACATGAAAATATCTACAGCGCTATCTGTATAAACAAGGAATTACCTATACCGCTGTCTGTATAAACAAGGAAATAACTACGCCGCTATCTCTATAAACATGGAAATATCTACAAAACTATTAGTGTAAACATGGAAATATCTACACAGCTATCTGTGTAAACTTGGAAATATCAACACCGATATCTGTGTACAGATGGAAATATCTACACGGCAATCTGTGGAAACTGGAAATATCTACACTGCTATCTCTGTAAACATGGAAATATCTACACCGCTATCTCTATAAACATGGAAATGTCTACACCGCAATCTGTATAAACATGTAAATATCTACAACGGTATCCCTATAAAAATGAAAATATCTACACTGACATCTGTATAAACATGGAAATACCTACACAGTCATCTGTATAAAAATGGAAATATCTATATCACCATCTGTATAAACATGGAAATATCTACATTGCCATCTGTATAAACATGGAAATATCTATATCACCATCTGTATAAACATGGAAATATCTACCCTGCAATCTGTATAAACATGGAAATATCTACACAGACATCTGTATAAACATTTAAATATGTCCATCGCTATCTGTATAAACACGGAAATACTTACACCGCTATCTGTATAAACATGGAATTATATACACCGCTATCCCAATAAACATGGAAATACCAACACTGCTATCCATATAAACATAGAAATATCTACACCAGTATCTGTATAAACCTGGAAATAACTACACCGCTATCACTATAAACATGGAAATACCTACACCGCTATCTCTATAAACATGGAAATATCTACACCGCCATCTCTATAAACTAGGAAATATCTACACCGCCATCTGCATAAACATGGAAATATCTACACCGCCATCTGAATAAACATGGAAATATCTACACGGCTATCTGTATAAACATGGAAATATCTGCAACACTATCTGTGTAAACATGGAAATATCTACATCGCTATCTGTGTAAACATGGAAATATCTACTCTGCTATCTGTATAAAGATGGAAATATATTCACCGCTATCTGTATAAACATGGAAATGTCAACATCGCTATCTGTATAAACATGGAAATATCTACACCGCTATCTGTAAAAACATGGAAATATCTACACCGCCATCTCCATAAATATGGAAATATCTACAATGCTATCTCTATAAATATGGAAATATCTACACCGCTATCTATATAAACCTGGAAATATCTACACTGCTATGTGTATAAACGTGGAAATATCTACAACGCTATCTGTGTAAACATGGAAATATCTACACAGCTATTTGTGTAAACTTGGAAATATCTACACCGCAATCTGTGTAAAGATGGAAAGATATACACTGCAATGTGTTCAAACATGGAAATATCTACACTACTAACTGTGTAAACATGGAAATATATACACCGCTATATGTATAAACATGGAAATATCTACACCGCTATCTGAATAAATATGGAAATATCTACACCGCTATCTGAATAAATATGGAAATATCTACACCGCTATCAGTATTAACATGGAAATATCTACAACACTATCTGTGTAAACATGGAAATAACTACACAGCTATCTGTGTAAACTTGGAAATATGTACACCGCTATCTGTGTAAAGATGGAAATATCAACACCGCAATCTGTGCAAAGATGGAAATATCTACACCGCTATCTCTGTAAACATGGAAATATCTACACCGCTATCTGCATAAACATGGAAATATCTACACCGCCATCTATATAAACATGGAAATATCTACACCGGGATCTTTATTAACATGGAAATATCTAAACCGCTATCTGTGTAAATATGGAAATATCTACACCGCTGTCTCTAGAAACATGGAAATATCTACACTGCCATCTGTATAAACATACAAATATCTACAAAGTCATCTGTATAAACATGGAAATATCTACGCCACGATCTCTATAAACACGGAAATATCTACACCTCCATCTGCATAAACATGGAAATATCTACACTGCAATGTATACACACGGAAATATCTACACAGCCATCTGTATAAACATTGAAATATCTACACCGCTACCTCTATAAACATGGAAATACCTACAAAGCAATATGTATAAACATGGAAATATCTACATCGCTCTCGGTATAAACATGGAAATATCACCACCGCTATCTGTTTATATATGGAAATATCTACACCGGTATCTGTATAAAAATGGAAATATCTACACAGTCAACTGTATATACATGGAAATATCTACACCACCATCTCTATAAACATGGATATATCTACACTGCCATCTGTAAACATGGAAATATCTACTCAGTCATCTGTATATTCATGGAAATATCTACACAACGATCTCTATAAACATGGAAATATCTACACGGCCGTCTGTATACACATGGAAATGTCTACAGAGCCATCAGTATAAACATGGAAACATCTGCACCGCTATCTCTATACACATGGAAATACCTACACTGCAATCTCCATAAACATGGAAATATATACACCACAGTCTCTATAAACATGAAAATATCTACACCGCCATGTCTATAAAAATGAAAATATCTACACCGCCATCTCCATAAACATGGAACTATCTACACCGCCATCTGTGTAAACATGGAAATATCTACACTGCCGTCTGTATAAAGATGGAAATATCTTCACCCCGAGCTGTATAAACATGGAAATATCTACACTGCTATCTGTATAAACAGGGAAATACCAACACCACTATCTGTATAAACGTGGAAATATCAACACCACGATCTGTATAAACATGGAAATATCTACAAGTCTCTCTGAATAAACATAGAAATAAATACACCGCTGTCTGTATAAACATGGAAATATCTATACCGCTCTCTGAATAAACATGGAAATATCTACACTGCTATCTCTATAAATATGGAAATATATACACCGCTATCTTTATAAACATGGAAATATCTATGCCGCCATCTGTATAAGCATGGAAATATCTACACAGCCATCTGCATAAACATGGAAATAACTACATCTCTGTCTCTATACAGATGAAAATAATTTCACAGCTGTCTCTATAAACATGGAAATATCTACACTGCCATCTCTATAAACCTGGAAATATCTACACTGACAAATTTGTAAACATGGGAATATCTACACCGCCATCTCCATAAACATGGAACTATCTACACCACCATCTGTGTAAAATGGAAATATCTAAACCGCTATCTGTATAAACATGGACATATCTACACTGCTATCTGTATAAAGATGGAAATATCTACACCACAAGCAGTATAAACATGGAAATATCTACACCGCTATCTGTATAAATATGGAAATACCAACACTGCTATCTGTATCAACATGGAAATATTTATACCGCTATCTGTATATACATGGAAATATCTACACCACTATCTCTATAAACATGGAAATACCTGCACTGCCATCTCTATAAACATGGAATTATCTACACCAATATCTCTATAAACAAAGAAATACCTACACCGCCATCTCTATAAACATGGAAATATCTACACCACTATCTCTACAAACATATAAATATCTACACCGCCATTTCTATAAACATGGAAATATCTACAACGCCATCTGCATAAACAGGGAAATATCCACACCGCCATCTGTATAAACATGGAAATATCTATGCCGCCATCTGTATAAACATAGAAATATCTACACTGCCATCTGTGGAAAGATGGAAATGTCTACACCGCGATCTGTGTAAACTTGGAAATATCTACACCGCTACTTGAATAAACATGGAAATATCTACACGGCTATCTGTATAAACATGGAGACATCTACACCACGACCTGTATAAAAATGGAAATATCTACACTGCTATCTGTATATACATGGAAATATCTACACCGAGATCTGTATAAATATGGAAATATCTACACCGCTATCTCTATAAACATTGAAATGACGACACCACTATCTGTATAAACATGGAAATATCTACAAGGCTAACTCTATAAATATGGAAATACCTAAACCGCCTTCTGTATAAACATGGAAATAACAACACAGTCATCTGCATAAACATGGAAATATCTACAGTGCCATCTGTATAAACATGGAAATATCTACACCGCGATGTGTATAAATATGGAAAAATCTACCCTACTATCTCTATAAACATGTAAATGTCTAGACCGCTATGTGTATAAACATGGAAATATCTATACGGCTAAGTCTATAAATATGGAAATATCTAAACTGCCTTCTGTATAAACATGGAAATATCTACATAGTCATCAGTATAAACATGGAAATATCTACACCGCCATCTGTGAAAACATGGAAATATCTACACCGCCATCTGTATAAACATGGAAATATCTACACCGCCATCTCTATAAACATGGAAATATCTCCACCGCTATCTGTATAAACATGGAAATATCTCCACTGCGATCTCTATAAAAATGGAAATATCTACACTGCTATCTGTATAAACATGGAAATATCTACAAAGCTATCAGTGTAAACATGGAAATATCCAGACAGCTATCTGTGTAAACATGGAAATATCTACACCGCTATCTCTATAAAGATGTAAATATCTGCACTGCTCTCTGTATAAACATGGAAATATCTACACCACCATCTGTGAAAACATGGAAATATCTACACACTCATCAGTATAAACATGGAAATATCTACACCTCCATCTGTATAAACATGGAAATATCTACACGGCTATCTGAATAAACATGTAAATACCTACACTTCCACCTGTATAAATATGAAAATATCAACACCGCGAGCTGTATAAACATGGAAATATCTACACCGCTGTCCGTATAAACATGGACATACCAACATCACTATCTCTATAAACGTCGAAATATCTACACTGCTATCTGAATAAACATGGAAATATCTGCACCGCTATTTCTATAAACATGGAAATACGTACACTGCCAATTTTATACACATGGAAATATCTACACCGCTATCTCTATAAACATAAAAATATCTACACCGCCATCTCCAAAAACATGGAAATATCTACACCACCATCTGTATAAACATGAAAGTATCTGCACCGCCATCTGTGTAAATATACAAATATCTACACTGCCATCTGTATAAACATGGAAATACCTACACAGTTATCTGTATAAACATGGAAACAACTACACCACTATCTGTGTAAACAGGGAAATATCTACACCGCAATCTGTGTAAAAAAGGAAATATCTACACCGCTATCCTTGTAAAGATGGAAATATCTACATCGCAATCTGTGCAAAGATGGAAATTACTAAACCGCTATCAGTGTAAACATGGTAATATCTACACCGCTGTCTCTATAAACATGGAAATATCCACACCGCTATCTGTATATACATGGTAAAATCAACACTGCCATCTGTAAAAACATGGAAATATCTACACCGCAATCTGTATAAACATGGAAATACCTACACAATCTTCTGTATAAACATGGTGACATCTACACAGCTATCTGTGAAAACATGGAAATATCTACACTGCTATTTGTGTAAAGATGGAAATATCTGCACCGCAATCTGTGCAAACATGGAAATATTTACACTGCTATCTCTATAAACATGGAAATATCCGCACCGTTATCTGTATAAACATGGAAATATCTACAGAGTCATCTGTATATACATGGAAATACCTACACCACCATCTCTATAAACATGGAAATATCTATACTGCCTTTTGTGTACTCATGGAAATAACTACACAGCCATCAGTATAAACTGGGAAACCTCTGCACCGCTATCTGAATACATAGTGAAATACCTACACCGCTATCTCTATAAACATGGAAATATGTACACTGCTATCTGTATAAACATGAAAATATCTACACCGCTATCTGCATAAACATGGAAATGCCTACACTGCCATCTGTATAAACATGGAAATACCTGCACCGCGAGCAGAATAAACATCGAAATGTCTACACCGCTATGTGTAAAAACATGGAAATATCAACACCACTATCTGTATAAGCATGGAAATATCTACACCGCTGTGTGAATAAACATGGAAATATCTACTCCACTATCTTTATAAACATGGAAATACCTACACCACCATCTCTATAAACATGGAATTATCTACACCGCTATCTCTATAAACATAGAAATATCTACACCGCCATCTCTATAAACATGGAAATATATACACCGCCGTCTGCATAAACATGGAAATATCTACACCGCGATCTGTATAAACATGGAAATATCTACACCTCTACCTGTATAAACATGCAAATATCTATACCACTATCTGTGTAAACATGGAAATATCTACACCGCTATCTGTATAAACATAGAAATAGCCACACCGCTATCTGTATAAATATGGAAATATCTACACTGCCATCTGAATAAACATGGAAATATTTACACCGCTATCAGTGTAAATATGGAATTATATACACCGCTATCTGTATAAACATGGAAATATCTACACCGCCATCTGTATAAACATGGAAATGTCTACACAGTCATCTGTATAAACATGGAAATATCTGCACCAGCATCTCTATAAACCTGGAAATATCTAGACTGCCATCTGTATAAATGTGGAAATATCTACAAAGCCATCAGTATAAAGATGGAAATACCTACACCGCTTTCTCTATACACATGGAAATAATTACACAGCTATTTCTATAAACATGGAAATATCTACACCGCCATCTATATAAGCCTGGAATTATCTACACCGCCATGTTTATAAACATGAAAATATCTACACCGCCATCTCCATAAACATGGAACTACCTACTTCACCATCTGTGTAAAAATGGAAATACCTTAACCGCTATCTCTATAAACATGTAAATATCTACACTGCCATCTGCATAAAGATGCCAATATCTACACCACGAGCTGTATAAACATGGAAATCTCTACACCGCTATCGGTATAAACATGGAAATATCTACACCATTATGTCTACAAACATTGAAATACCTACACCGCCATCTCTATAAACATGGAAATATATACACCGGTATCTCTGTAAACATAGAAATTTCTACACAGCCATCTGTATAAACATGGAAATATCTACGCCGCCATCTGTATAAACTTAGAAATATCTACACTGCCATCTGTGGATAGATGGATATGTCTACACAACGATCTGTATAAACATGGAAATATCTACACAGCTATCTGTGTAAACATGGAAATATCTACACCGCTATCTGTGTAAACATGGAAATATCTACACCACGATCTGTATAAAAATGGAAATATCTACACCGCTATCTGTATAAAGATGGAAATATCTACACCGCGATGTGTATAAATATGGAAAAATCTACACCGCTATCTCTATAAACATGGAAATGTCTAGACCGCTATGTGTATAATCATGGAAATATCTATACGGCTAAGTCTATAAATATGGAAATATCTAAACTGCCTTCTGTATAAACATGGAAATAACTACATACTCATCTGTATAAACATGGAAATATCTACACCGACATCTGTGAAAACATGGAAATATCTGCACCGCCATCTGTATAAACATGGAAATATCTACACCGCCATCTCTATAAACATGGAAATAGCTCCACTGCTATCTGTAAAAACATGGAAATATCTGCACCGCTATCTGTATAAACATGGAAATATCTGCACCGGGATCTCTATAAAAATGGAAATATCTACACTGCTATCTGTATAAACATGGAAATATCTACAAAGCTATCAGTGTAAACATGGAAATATCCAGACAGCTATCTGTGTAAACATGGAAATATCTAAAACGCTATCGATGTAAAGATGGAAATACCTACACCGTAATCTGTGCAATAATGGAAATATCTACACCGCTATCTCTATAAAGATGTAAATATCTGCACTGCTCTCTGTATAAACATGGAAATAACTAAACCACCATCTGTGAAAACATGGAAATATCTACACAGTAATCAGTATAAACATGGAAATATCTACACCACCATCAGTATAAACATGGAAATATCTTCACGGCTATCTGCATAAACATGTAAATACCTACACTGCCATCTGTATAAAGATGGAAATATCTACACCGCGAGCTGTATAAACATGGAAATATCTACACCGCTATCCGTATAAACATGGACAAACCAACATCACTATCTCTATAAACGTCGAAATATCTACACCGCTATCTATATAAACATGGAAATACCTGCACCGCTATTTCTATAAACATGGAAATATGTACACTGCCAATTTTATACACATGGAAATATCTACACCGCTATGTCTATAAACATAGAAATATCTACACCGCCATCTTCAAAAACATGGAAATATCTACACCGCCATCTCCATAAACATGGAAATATCTACACCGCCATCTGTATAAACATGAAAATATCTGCACCGCCATCTGTATAAATATACAAATATCTACCCTGCCATCTGTATAAACATGGAAATACCTACACAGTTATCTGTATAAACATGGAAACAACTACACCACTATCTGTGTAAACGGGGAAATATCTACACCACAATCTGTGTAAAAAAGGAAATATCTACACCGCTATGCTTGTAAAGATGGAAATATCTACATCGCAATCTGTGCAAAGATGGAAATAACTAAACCGCTATCAGTGTAAACATGGTAATATCTACACCGCTGTCTCTATAAACATGGAAATATCCACACCGCTATCTGTATATACATGGTAAAATCTACACCGCCATCTGTAAAAACATGGAAATATCTACACCGCAATCTGTATAAACATGGAAATACCTACACAATCATCTGCATAAACATGGTGACATCTACACAGCTATCTGTGTAAACATGGAAATATCTACTCCGCTATTTGTGTAAAGATGGAAATATCTGCACCGCAATCTGAGCAAACATGGAAATATTTATACCGCTATCTCTATAAACATGGAAATATCTGCACCGTTATCTGTATAAACATGGAAATATCTACACAGTCATCTGTGTATACATGGAAATACCTACACCACCATCTCTATAAACATGGAAATATCTACACTGCCATGTGTGTACTCATGAAAATAACTACACAGCCATCAGTATAAACTTGGAAACCTCTGCACCGCTATCTGAATACACAGTGAAATACCTACACCGCTCTCTCTATAAACATGGAAAGATGTACACTGCTATCTGTATAAACATGAAAATATCTACAGCGCTATCTGCATAAACATGGAAATCCCCACACTGCCATCTGTATAAACATGAAAATACCTGCACCGCGAGCAGAATAAACATGGAAATATCTACATCGCTATGTGTAAAAATATGGAAATATCAACACAACTATCTGTATAAGCATGGAAATATCTACACCGCCGTCTGAATAAACATGGAAATACCTACTCCACTATCTTTATAATCATGGAAATACCTTCACCACCATCTCTATAAACATGGAATTATCTACACCGCTATCTCTATACACATAGAAATATCTACACCGACATCTCTATAAACATGGAAATATCTACACCGCCGTCTGCATAAACATGGAAATATCTACACCGCCATCTGTATAAACATGAAAATATCTGCACCGCCATCTGTATAAATATACAAATATCTACCCTGCCATCTGTATAAACATGGAAATACCTACACAGTTATCTGTATAAACATGGAAACAACTACACCACTATCTGTGTAAACGGGGAAATATCTACACCACAATCTGTGTAAAAAAGGAAATATCTACACCGCTATGCTTGTAAAGATGGAAATATCTACATCGCAATCTGTGCAAAGATGGAAATAACTAAACCGCTATCAGTGTAAACATGGTAATATCTACACCGCTGTCTCTATAAACATGGAAATATCCACACCGCTATCTGTATATACATGGTAAAATCTACACCGCCATCTGTAAAAACATGGAAATATCTACACCGCAATCTGTATAAACATGGAAATACCTACACAATCATCTGCATAAACATGGTGACATCTACACAGCTATCTGTGTAAACATGGAAATATCTACTCCGCTATTTGTGTAAAGATGGAAATATCTGCACCGCAATCTGAGCAAACATGGAAATATTTATACCGCTATCTCTATAAACATGGAAATATCTGCACCGTTATCTGTATAAACATGGAAATATCTACACAGTCATCTGTGTATACATGGAAATACCTACACCACCATCTCTATAAACATGGAAATATCTACACTGCCATGTGTGTACTCATGAAAATAACTACACAGCCATCAGTATAAACTTGGAAACCTCTGCACCGCTATCTGAATACACAGTGAAATACCTACACCCCTCTCTCTATAAACATGGAAAGATGTACACTGCTATCTGTATAAACATGAAAATATCTACAGCGCTATCTGTATAAACAAGGAATTACCTATACCGCTGTCTGTATAAACAAGGAAATAACTACGCCGCTATCTCTATAAACATGGAAATATCTACAAAACTATTAGTGTAAACATGGAAATATCTACACAGCTATCTGTGTAAACTTGGAAATATCAACACCGATATCTGTGTACAGATGGAAATATCTACACGGCAATCTGTGGAAACTGGAAATATCTACACTGCTATCTCTGTAAACATGGAAATATCTACACCGCTATCTCTATAAACATGGAAATGTCTACACCGCAATCTGTATAAACATGTAAATATCTACAACGGTATCCCTATAAAAATGAAAATATCTACACTGACATCTGTATAAACATGGAAATACCTACACAGTCATCTGTATAAAAATGGAAATATCTATATCACCATCTGTATAAACATGGAAATATCTACATTGCCATCTGTATAAACATGGAAATATCTATATCACCATCTGTATAAACATGGAAATATCTACCCTGCAATCTGTATAAACATGGAAATATCTACACAGACATCTGTATAAACATTTAAATATGTCCATCGCTATCTGTATAAACACGGAAATACTTACACCGCTATCTGTATAAACATGGAATTATATACACCGCTATCCCAATAAACATGGAAATACCAACACTGCTATCCATATAAACATAGAAATATCTACACCAGTATCTGTATAAACCTGGAAATAACTACACCGCTATCACTATAAACATGGAAATACCTACACCGCTATCTCTATAAACATGGAAATATCTACACCGCCATCTCTATAAACTAGGAAATATCTACACCGCCATCTGCATAAACATGGAAATATCTACACCGCCATCTGAATAAACATGGAAATATCTACACGGCTATCTGTATAAACATGGAAATATCTGCAACACTATCTGTGTAAACATGGAAATATCTACATCGCTATCTGTGTAAACATGGAAATATCTACTCTGCTATCTGTATAAAGATGGAAATATATTCACCGCTATCTGTATAAACATGGAAATGTCAACATCGCTATCTGTATAAACATGGAAATATCTACACCGCTATCTGTAAAAACATGGAAATATCTACACCGCCATCTCCATAAATATGGAAATATCTACAATGCTATCTCTATAAATATGGAAATATCTACACCGCTATCTATATAAACCTGGAAATATCTACACTGCTATGTGTATAAACGTGGAAATATCTACAACGCTATCTGTGTAAACATGGAAATATCTACACAGCTATTTGTGTAAACTTGGAAATATCTACACCGCAATCTGTGTAAAGATGGAAAGATATACACTGCAATGTGTTCAAACATGGAAATATCTACACTACTAACTGTGTAAACATGGAAATATATACACCGCTATATGTATAAACATGGAAATATCTACACCGCTATCTGAATAAATATGGAAATATCTACACCGCTATCTGAATAAATATGGAAATATCTACACCGCTATCAGTATTAACATGGAAATATCTACAACACTATCTGTGTAAACATGGAAATAACTACACAGCTATCTGTGTAAACTTGGAAATATGTACACCGCTATCTGTGTAAAGATGGAAATATCAACACCGCAATCTGTGCAAAGATGGAAATATCTACACCGCTATCTCTGTAAACATGGAAATATCTACACCGCTATCTGCATAAACATGGAAATATCTACACCGCCATCTATATAAACATGGAAATATCTACACCGGGATCTTTATTAACATGGAAATATCTAAACCGCTATCTGTGTAAATATGGAAATATCTACACCGCTGTCTCTAGAAACATGGAAATATCTACACTGCCATCTGTATAAACATACAAATATCTACAAAGTCATCTGTATAAACATGGAAATATCTACGCCACGATCTCTATAAACACGGAAATATCTACACCTCCATCTGCATAAACATGGAAATATCTACACTGCAATGTATACACACGGAAATATCTACACAGCCATCTGTATAAACATTGAAATATCTACACCGCTACCTCTATAAACATGGAAATACCTACAAAGCAATATGTATAAACATGGAAATATCTACATCGCTCTCGGTATAAACATGGAAATATCACCACCGCTATCTGTTTATATATGGAAATATCTACACCGGTATCTGTATAAAAATGGAAATATCTACACAGTCAACTGTATATACATGGAAATATCTACACCACCATCTCTATAAACATGGATATATCTACACTGCCATCTGTAAACATGGAAATATCTACTCAGTCATCTGTATATTCATGGAAATATCTACACAACGATCTCTATAAACATGGAAATATCTACACGGCCGTCTGTATACACATGGAAATGTCTACAGAGCCATCAGTATAAACATGGAAACATCTGCACCGCTATCTCTATACACATGGAAATACCTACACTGCAATCTCCATAAACATGGAAATATATACACCACAGTCTCTATAAACATGAAAATATCTACACCGCCATGTCTATAAAAATGAAAATATCTACACCGCCATCTCCATAAACATGGAACTATCTACACCGCCATCTGTGTAAACATGGAAATATCTACACTGCCGTCTGTATAAAGATGGAAATATCTTCACCCCGAGCTGTATAAACATGGAAATATCTACACTGCTATCTGTATAAACAGGGAAATACCAACACCACTATCTGTATAAACGTGGAAATATCAACACCACGATCTGTATAAACATGGAAATATCTACAAGTCTCTCTGAATAAACATAGAAATAAATACACCGCTGTCTGTATAAACATGGAAATATCTATACCGCTCTCTGAATAAACATGGAAATATCTACACTGCTATCTCTATAAATATGGAAATATATACACCGCTATCTTTATAAACATGGAAATATCTATGCCGCCATCTGTATAAGCATGGAAATATCTACACAGCCATCTGCATAAACATGGAAATAACTACATCTCTGTCTCTATACAGATGAAAATAATTTCACAGCTGTCTCTATAAACATGGAAATATCTACACTGCCATCTCTATAAACCTGGAAATATCTACACTGACAAATTTGTAAACATGGGAATATCTACACCGCCATCTCCATAAACATGGAACTATCTACACCACCATCTGTGTAAAATGGAAATATCTAAACCGCTATCTGTATAAACATGGACATATCTACACTGCTATCTGTATAAAGATGGAAATATCTACACCACAAGCAGTATAAACATGGAAATATCTACACCGCTATCTGTATAAATATGGAAATACCAACACTGCTATCTGTATCAACATGGAAATATTTATACCGCTATCTGTATATACATGGAAATATCTACACCACTATCTCTATAAACATGGAAATACCTGCACTGCCATCTCTATAAACATGGAATTATCTACACCAATATCTCTATAAACAAAGAAATACCTACACCGCCATCTCTATAAACATGGAAATATCTACACCACTATCTCTACAAACATATAAATATCTACACCGCCATTTCTATAAACATGGAAATATCTACAACGCCATCTGCATAAACAGGGAAATATCCACACCGCCATCTGTATAAACATGGAAATATCTATGCCGCCATCTGTATAAACATAGAAATATCTACACTGCCATCTGTGGAAAGATGGAAATGTCTACACCGCGATCTGTGTAAACTTGGAAATATCTACACCGCTACTTGAATAAACATGGAAATATCTACACGGCTATCTGTATAAACATGGAGACATCTACACCACGACCTGTATAAAAATGGAAATATCTACACTGCTATCTGTATATACATGGAAATATCTACACCGAGATCTGTATAAATATGGAAATATCTACACCGCTATCTCTATAAACATTGAAATGACGACACCACTATCTGTATAAACATGGAAATATCTACAAGGCTAACTCTATAAATATGGAAATACCTAAACCGCCTTCTGTATAAACATGGAAATAACAACACAGTCATCTGCATAAACATGGAAATATCTACAGTGCCATCTGTATAAACATGGAAATATCTACACCGCGATGTGTATAAATATGGAAAAATCTACCCTACTATCTCTATAAACATGTAAATGTCTAGACCGCTATGTGTATAAACATGGAAATATCTATACGGCTAAGTCTATAAATATGGAAATATCTAAACTGCCTTCTGTATAAACATGGAAATATCTACATAGTCATCAGTATAAACATGGAAATATCTACACCGCCATCTGTGAAAACATGGAAATATCTACACCGCCATCTGTATAAACATGGAAATATCTACACCGCCATCTCTATAAACATGGAAATATCTCCACCGCTATCTGTATAAACATGGAAATATCTCCACTGCGATCTCTATAAAAATGGAAATATCTACACTGCTATCTGTATAAACATGGAAATATCTACAAAGCTATCAGTGTAAACATGGAAATATCCAGACAGCTATCTGTGTAAACATGGAAATATCTACACCGCTATCTCTATAAAGATGTAAATATCTGCACTGCTCTCTGTATAAACATGGAAATATCTACACCACCATCTGTGAAAACATGGAAATATCTACACACTCATCAGTATAAACATGGAAATATCTACACCTCCATCTGTATAAACATGGAAATATCTACACGGCTATCTGAATAAACATGTAAATACCTACACTTCCACCTGTATAAATATGAAAATATCAACACCGCGAGCTGTATAAACATGGAAATATCTACACCGCTGTCCGTATAAACATGGACATACCAACATCACTATCTCTATAAACGTCGAAATATCTACACTGCTATCTGAATAAACATGGAAATATCTGCACCGCTATTTCTATAAACATGGAAATACGTACACTGCCAATTTTATACACATGGAAATATCTACACCGCTATCTCTATAAACATAAAAATATCTACACCGCCATCTCCAAAAACATGGAAATATCTACACCACCATCTGTATAAACATGAAAGTATCTGCACCGCCATCTGTGTAAATATACAAATATCTACACTGCCATCTGTATAAACATGGAAATACCTACACAGTTATCTGTATAAACATGGAAACAACTACACCACTATCTGTGTAAACAGGGAAATATCTACACCGCAATCTGTGTAAAAAAGGAAATATCTACACCGCTATCCTTGTAAAGATGGAAATATCTACATCGCAATCTGTGCAAAGATGGAAATTACTAAACCGCTATCAGTGTAAACATGGTAATATCTACACCGCTGTCTCTATAAACATGGAAATATCCACACCGCTATCTGTATATACATGGTAAAATCAACACTGCCATCTGTAAAAACATGGAAATATCTACACCGCAATCTGTATAAACATGGAAATACCTACACAATCTTCTGTATAAACATGGTGACATCTACACAGCTATCTGTGAAAACATGGAAATATCTACACTGCTATTTGTGTAAAGATGGAAATATCTGCACCGCAATCTGTGCAAACATGGAAATATTTACACTGCTATCTCTATAAACATGGAAATATCCGCACCGTTATCTGTATAAACATGGAAATATCTACAGAGTCATCTGTATATACATGGAAATACCTACACCACCATCTCTATAAACATGGAAATATCTATACTGCCTTTTGTGTACTCATGGAAATAACTACACAGCCATCAGTATAAACTGGGAAACCTCTGCACCGCTATCTGAATACACAGTGAAATACCTACACCGCTATCTCTATAAACATGGAAATATGTACACTGCTATCTGTATAAACATGAAAATATCTACACCGCTATCTGCATAAACATGGAAATGCCTACACTGCCATCTGTATAAACATGGAAATACCTGCACCGCGAGCAGAATAAACATCGAAATGTCTACACCGCTATGTGTAAAAACATGGAAATATCAACACCACTATCTGTATAAGCATGGAAATATCTACACCGCTGTGTGAATAAACATGGAAATATCTACTCCACTATCTTTATAAACATGGAAATACCTACACCACCATCTCTATAAACATGGAATTATCTACACCGCTATCTCTATAAACATAGAAATATCTACACCGCCATCTCTATAAACATGGAAATATATACACCGCCGTCTGCATAAACATGGAAATATCTACACCGCGATCTGTATAAACATGGAAATATCTACACCTCTACCTGTATAAACATGCAAATATCTATACCACTATCTGTGTAAACATGGAAATATCTACACCGCTATCTGTATAAACATAGAAATAGCCACACCGCTATCTGTATAAATATGGAAATATCTACACTGCCATCTGAATAAACATGGAAATATTTACACCGCTATCAGTGTAAATATGGAATTATATACACCGCTATCTGTATAAACATGGAAATATCTACACCGCCATCTGTATAAACATGGAAATGTCTACACAGTCATCTGTATAAACATGGAAATATCTGCACCAGCATCTCTATAAACCTGGAAATATCTAGACTGCCATCTGTATAAATGTGGAAATATCTACAAAGCCATCAGTATAAAGATGGAAATACCTACACCGCTTTCTCTATACACATGGAAATAATTACACAGCTATTTCTATAAACATGGAAATATCTACACCGCCATCTATATAAGCCTGGAATTATCTACACCGCCATGTTTATAAACATGAAAATATCTACACCGCCATCTCCATAAACATGGAACTACCTACTTCACCATCTGTGTAAAAATGGAAATACCTTAACCGCTATCTCTATAAACATGTAAATATCTACACTGCCATCTGCATAAAGATGCCAATATCTACACCACGAGCTGTATAAACATGGAAATCTCTACACCGCTATCGGTATAAACATGGAAATATCTACACCATTATGTCTACAAACATTGAAATACCTACACCGCCATCTCTATAAACATGGAAATATATACACCGGTATCTCTGTAAACATAGAAATTTCTACACAGCCATCTGTATAAACATGGAAATATCTACGCCGCCATCTGTATAAACTTAGAAATATCTACACTGCCATCTGTGGATAGATGGATATGTCTACACAACGATCTGTATAAACATGGAAATATCTACACAGCTATCTGTGTAAACATGGAAATATCTACACCGCTATCTGTGTAAACATGGAAATATCTACACCACGATCTGTATAAAAATGGAAATATCTACACCGCTATCTGTATAAAGATGGAAATATCTACACCGCGATGTGTATAAATATGGAAAAATCTACACCGCTATCTCTATAAACATGGAAATGTCTAGACCGCTATGTGTATAATCATGGAAATATCTATACGGCTAAGTCTATAAATATGGAAATATCTAAACTGCCTTCTGTATAAACATGGAAATAACTACATACTCATCTGTATAAACATGGAAATATCTACACCGACATCTGTGAAAACATGGAAATATCTGCACCGCCATCTGTATAAACATGGAAATATCTACACCGCCATCTCTATAAACATGGAAATAGCTCCACTGCTATCTGTAAAAACATGGAAATATCTGCACCGCTATCTGTATAAACATGGAAATATCTGCACCGGGATCTCTATAAAAATGGAAATATCTACACTGCTATCTGTATAAACATGGAAATATCTACAAAGCTATCAGTGTAAACATGGAAATATCCAGACAGCTATCTGTGTAAACATGGAAATATCTAAAACGCTATCGATGTAAAGATGGAAATACCTACACCGTAATCTGTGCAATAATGGAAATATCTACACCGCTATCTCTATAAAGATGTAAATATCTGCACTGCTCTCTGTATAAACATGGAAATAACTAAACCACCATCTGTGAAAACATGGAAATATCTACACAGTAATCAGTATAAACATGGAAATATCTACACCACCATCAGTATAAACATGGAAATATCTTCACGGCTATCTGCATAAACATGTAAATACCTACACTGCCATCTGTATAAAGATGGAAATATCTACACCGCGAGCTGTATAAACATGGAAATATCTACACCGCTATCCGTATAAACATGGACAAACCAACATCACTATCTCTATAAACGTCGAAATATCTACACCGCTATCTATATAAACATGGAAATACCTGCACCGCTATTTCTATAAACATGGAAATATGTACACTGCCAATTTTATACACATGGAAATATCTACACCGCTATGTCTATAAACATAGAAATATCTACACCGCCATCTTCAAAAACATGGAAATATCTACACCGCCATCTCCATAAACATGGAAATATCTACACCGCCATCTGTATAAACATGAAAATATCTGCACCGCCATCTGTATAAATATACAAATATCTACCCTGCCATCTGTATAAACATGGAAATACCTACACAGTTATCTGTATAAACATGGAAACAACTACACCACTATCTGTGTAAACGGGGAAATATCTACACCACAATCTGTGTAAAAAAGGAAATATCTACACCGCTATGCTTGTAAAGATGGAAATATCTACATCGCAATCTGTGCAAAGATGGAAATAACTAAACCGCTATCAGTGTAAACATGGTAATATCTACACCGCTGTCTCTATAAACATGGAAATATCCACACCGCTATCTGTATATACATGGTAAAATCTACACCGCCATCTGTAAAAACATGGAAATATCTACACCGCAATCTGTATAAACATGGAAATACCTACACAATCATCTGCATAAACATGGTGACATCTACACAGCTATCTGTGTAAACATGGAAATATCTACTCCGCTATTTGTGTAAAGATGGAAATATCTGCACCGCAATCTGAGCAAACATGGAAATATTTATACCGCTATCTCTATAAACATGGAAATATCTGCACCGTTATCTGTATAAACATGGAAATATCTACACAGTCATCTGTGTATACATGGAAATACCTACACCACCATCTCTATAAACATGGAAATATCTACACTGCCATGTGTGTACTCATGAAAATAACTACACAGCCATCAGTATAAACTTGGAAACCTCTGCACCGCTATCTGAATACACAGTGAAATACCTACACCGCTCTCTCTATAAACATGGAAAGATGTACACTGCTATCTGTATAAACATGAAAATATCTACAGCGCTATCTGCATAAACATGGAAATCCCCACACTGCCATCTGTATAAACATGAAAATACCTGCACCGCGAGCAGAATAAACATGGAAATATCTACATCGCTATGTGTAAAAATATGGAAATATCAACACAACTATCTGTATAAGCATGGAAATATCTACACCGCCGTCTGAATAAACATGGAAATACCTACTCCACTATCTTTATAATCATGGAAATACCTTCACCACCATCTCTATAAACATGGAATTATCTACACCGCTATCTCTATACACATAGAAATATCTACACCGACATCTCTATAAACATGGAAATATCTACACCGCCGTCTGCATAAACATGGAAATATCTACACCGCCATCTGTATAAACATGAAAATATCTGCACCGCCATCTGTATAAATATACAAATATCTACCCTGCCATCTGTATAAACATGGAAATACCTACACAGTTATCTGTATAAACATGGAAACAACTACACCACTATCTGTGTAAACGGGGAAATATCTACACCACAATCTGTGTAAAAAAGGAAATATCTACACCGCTATGCTTGTAAAGATGGAAATATCTACATCGCAATCTGTGCAAAGATGGAAATAACTAAACCGCTATCAGTGTAAACATGGTAATATCTACACCGCTGTCTCTATAAACATGGAAATATCCACACCGCTATCTGTATATACATGGTAAAATCTACACCGCCATCTGTAAAAACATGGAAATATCTACACCGCAATCTGTATAAACATGGAAATACCTACACAATCATCTGCATAAACATGGTGACATCTACACAGCTATCTGTGTAAACATGGAAATATCTACTCCGCTATTTGTGTAAAGATGGAAATATCTGCACCGCAATCTGAGCAAACATGGAAATATTTATACCGCTATCTCTATAAACATGGAAATATCTGCACCGTTATCTGTATAAACATGGAAATATCTACACAGTCATCTGTGTATACATGGAAATACCTACACCACCATCTCTATAAACATGGAAATATCTACACTGCCATGTGTGTACTCATGAAAATAACTACACAGCCATCAGTATAAACTTGGAAACCTCTGCACCGCTATCTGAATACACAGTGAAATACCTACACCCCTCTCTCTATAAACATGGAAAGATGTACACTGCTATCTGTATAAACATGAAAATATCTACAGCGCTATCTGTATAAACAAGGAATTACCTATACCGCTGTCTGTATAAACAAGGAAATAACTACGCCGCTATCTCTATAAACATGGAAATATCTACAAAACTATTAGTGTAAACATGGAAATATCTACACAGCTATCTGTGTAAACTTGGAAATATCAACACCGATATCTGTGTACAGATGGAAATATCTACACGGCAATCTGTGGAAACTGGAAATATCTACACTGCTATCTCTGTAAACATGGAAATATCTACACCGCTATCTCTATAAACATGGAAATGTCTACACCGCAATCTGTATAAACATGTAAATATCTACAACGGTATCCCTATAAAAATGAAAATATCTACACTGACATCTGTATAAACATGGAAATACCTACACAGTCATCTGTATAAAAATGGAAATATCTATATCACCATCTGTATAAACATGGAAATATCTACATTGCCATCTGTATAAACATGGAAATATCTATATCACCATCTGTATAAACATGGAAATATCTACCCTGCAATCTGTATAAACATGGAAATATCTACACAGACATCTGTATAAACATTTAAATATGTCCATCGCTATCTGTATAAACACGGAAATACTTACACCGCTATCTGTATAAACATGGAATTATATACACCGCTATCCCAATAAACATGGAAATACCAACACTGCTATCCATATAAACATAGAAATATCTACACCAGTATCTGTATAAACCTGGAAATAACTACACCGCTATCACTATAAACATGGAAATACCTACACCGCTATCTCTATAAACATGGAAATATCTACACCGCCATCTCTATAAACTAGGAAATATCTACACCGCCATCTGCATAAACATGGAAATATCTACACCGCCATCTGAATAAACATGGAAATATCTACACGGCTATCTGTATAAACATGGAAATATCTGCAACACTATCTGTGTAAACATGGAAATATCTACATCGCTATCTGTGTAAACATGGAAATATCTACTCTGCTATCTGTATAAAGATGGAAATATATTCACCGCTATCTGTATAAACATGGAAATGTCAACATCGCTATCTGTATAAACATGGAAATATCTACACCGCTATCTGTAAAAACATGGAAATATCTACACCGCCATCTCCATAAATATGGAAATATCTACAATGCTATCTCTATAAATATGGAAATATCTACACCGCTATCTATATAAACCTGGAAATATCTACACTGCTATGTGTATAAACGTGGAAATATCTACAACGCTATCTGTGTAAACATGGAAATATCTACACAGCTATTTGTGTAAACTTGGAAATATCTACACCGCAATCTGTGTAAAGATGGAAAGATATACACTGCAATGTGTTCAAACATGGAAATATCTACACTACTAACTGTGTAAACATGGAAATATATACACCGCTATATGTATAAACATGGAAATATCTACACCGCTATCTGAATAAATATGGAAATATCTACACCGCTATCTGAATAAATATGGAAATATCTACACCGCTATCAGTATTAACATGGAAATATCTACAACACTATCTGTGTAAACATGGAAATAACTACACAGCTATCTGTGTAAACTTGGAAATATGTACACCGCTATCTGTGTAAAGATGGAAATATCAACACCGCAATCTGTGCAAAGATGGAAATATCTACACCGCTATCTCTGTAAACATGGAAATATCTACACCGCTATCTGCATAAACATGGAAATATCTACACCGCCATCTATATAAACATGGAAATATCTACACCGGGATCTTTATTAACATGGAAATATCTAAACCGCTATCTGTGTAAATATGGAAATATCTACACCGCTGTCTCTAGAAACATGGAAATATCTACACTGCCATCTGTATAAACATACAAATATCTACAAAGTCATCTGTATAAACATGGAAATATCTACGCCACGATCTCTATAAACACGGAAATATCTACACCTCCATCTGCATAAACATGGAAATATCTACACTGCAATGTATACACACGGAAATATCTACACAGCCATCTGTATAAACATTGAAATATCTACACCGCTACCTCTATAAACATGGAAATACCTACAAAGCAATATGTATAAACATGGAAATATCTACATCGCTCTCGGTATAAACATGGAAATATCACCACCGCTATCTGTTTATATATGGAAATATCTACACCGGTATCTGTATAAAAATGGAAATATCTACACAGTCAACTGTATATACATGGAAATATCTACACCACCATCTCTATAAACATGGATATATCTACACTGCCATCTGTAAACATGGAAATATCTACTCAGTCATCTGTATATTCATGGAAATATCTACACAACGATCTCTATAAACATGGAAATATCTACACGGCCGTCTGTATACACATGGAAATGTCTACAGAGCCATCAGTATAAACATGGAAACATCTGCACCGCTATCTCTATACACATGGAAATACCTACACTGCAATCTCCATAAACATGGAAATATATACACCACAGTCTCTATAAACATGAAAATATCTACACCGCCATGTCTATAAAAATGAAAATATCTACACCGCCATCTCCATAAACATGGAACTATCTACACCGCCATCTGTGTAAACATGGAAATATCTACACTGCCGTCTGTATAAAGATGGAAATATCTTCACCCCGAGCTGTATAAACATGGAAATATCTACACTGCTATCTGTATAAACAGGGAAATACCAACACCACTATCTGTATAAACGTGGAAATATCAACACCACGATCTGTATAAACATGGAAATATCTACAAGTCTCTCTGAATAAACATAGAAATAAATACACCGCTGTCTGTATAAACATGGAAATATCTATACCGCTCTCTGAATAAACATGGAAATATCTACACTGCTATCTCTATAAATATGGAAATATATACACCGCTATCTTTATAAACATGGAAATATCTATGCCGCCATCTGTATAAGCATGGAAATATCTACACAGCCATCTGCATAAACATGGAAATAACTACATCTCTGTCTCTATACAGATGAAAATAATTTCACAGCTGTCTCTATAAACATGGAAATATCTACACTGCCATCTCTATAAACCTGGAAATATCTACACTGACAAATTTGTAAACATGGGAATATCTACACCGCCATCTCCATAAACATGGAACTATCTACACCACCATCTGTGTAAAATGGAAATATCTAAACCGCTATCTGTATAAACATGGACATATCTACACTGCTATCTGTATAAAGATGGAAATATCTACACCACAAGCAGTATAAACATGGAAATATCTACACCGCTATCTGTATAAATATGGAAATACCAACACTGCTATCTGTATCAACATGGAAATATTTATACCGCTATCTGTATATACATGGAAATATCTACACCACTATCTCTATAAACATGGAAATACCTGCACTGCCATCTCTATAAACATGGAATTATCTACACCAATATCTCTATAAACAAAGAAATACCTACACCGCCATCTCTATAAACATGGAAATATCTACACCACTATCTCTACAAACATATAAATATCTACACCGCCATTTCTATAAACATGGAAATATCTACAACGCCATCTGCATAAACAGGGAAATATCCACACCGCCATCTGTATAAACATGGAAATATCTATGCCGCCATCTGTATAAACATAGAAATATCTACACTGCCATCTGTGGAAAGATGGAAATGTCTACACCGCGATCTGTGTAAACTTGGAAATATCTACACCGCTACTTGAATAAACATGGAAATATCTACACGGCTATCTGTATAAACATGGAGACATCTACACCACGACCTGTATAAAAATGGAAATATCTACACTGCTATCTGTATATACATGGAAATATCTACACCGAGATCTGTATAAATATGGAAATATCTACACCGCTATCTCTATAAACATTGAAATGACGACACCACTATCTGTATAAACATGGAAATATCTACAAGGCTAACTCTATAAATATGGAAATACCTAAACCGCCTTCTGTATAAACATGGAAATAACAACACAGTCATCTGCATAAACATGGAAATATCTACAGTGCCATCTGTATAAACATGGAAATATCTACACCGCGATGTGTATAAATATGGAAAAATCTACCCTACTATCTCTATAAACATGTAAATGTCTAGACCGCTATGTGTATAAACATGGAAATATCTATACGGCTAAGTCTATAAATATGGAAATATCTAAACTGCCTTCTGTATAAACATGGAAATATCTACATAGTCATCAGTATAAACATGGAAATATCTACACCGCCATCTGTGAAAACATGGAAATATCTACACCGCCATCTGTATAAACATGGAAATATCTACACCGCCATCTCTATAAACATGGAAATATCTCCACCGCTATCTGTATAAACATGGAAATATCTCCACTGCGATCTCTATAAAAATGGAAATATCTACACTGCTATCTGTATAAACATGGAAATATCTACAAAGCTATCAGTGTAAACATGGAAATATC
Organism: Pan troglodytes; assembly: GCF_028858775.2. Taxonomy (NCBI): domain Eukaryota; kingdom Metazoa; phylum Chordata; class Mammalia; order Primates; family Hominidae; genus Pan; species Pan troglodytes. Next base: position 3,484,065 of record NC_086015.1, read on the forward strand.
CAGACAGCTATCTGTGTAAACATGGAAATATCTACACCGCTATCTCTATAAAGATGTAAATATCTGCACTGCTCTCTGTATAAACATGGAAATATCTACACCACCATCTGTGAAAACATGGAAATATCTACACACTCATCAGTATAAACATGGAAATATCTACACCTCCATCTGTATAAACATGGAAATATCTACACGGCTATCTGAATAAACATGTAAATACCTACACTTCCACCTGTATAAATATGAAAATATCAACACCGCGAGCTGTATAAACATGGAAATATCTACACCGCTGTCCGTATAAACATGGACATACCAACATCACTATCTCTATAAACGTCGAAATATCTACACTGCTATCTGAATAAACATGGAAATATCTGCACCGCTATTTCTATAAACATGGAAATACGTACACTGCCAATTTTATACACATGGAAATATCTACACCGCTATCTCTATAAACATAAAAATATCTACACCGCCATCTCCAAAAACATGGAAATATCTACACCACCATCTGTATAAACATGAAAGTATCTGCACCGCCATCTGTGTAAATATACAAATATCTACACTGCCATCTGTATAAACATGGAAATACCTACACAGTTATCTGTATAAACATGGAAACAACTACACCACTATCTGTGTAAACAGGGAAATATCTACACCGCAATCTGTGTAAAAAAGGAAATATCTACACCGCTATCCTTGTAAAGATGGAAATATCTACATCGCAATCTGTGCAAAGATGGAAATTACTAAACCGCTATCAGTGTAAACATGGTAATATCTACACCGCTGTCTCTATAAACATGGAAATATCCACACCGCTATCTGTATATACATGGTAAAATCAACACTGCCATCTGTAAAAACATGGAAATATCTACACCGCAATCTGTATAAACATGGAAATACCTACACAATCTTCTGTATAAACATGGTGACATCTACACAGCTATCTGTGAAAACATGGAAATATCTACACTGCTATTTGTGTAAAGATGGAAATATCTGCACCGCAATCTGTGCAAACATGGAAATATTTACACTGCTATCTCTATAAACATGGAAATATCCGCACCGTTATCTGTATAAACATGGAAATATCTACAGAGTCATCTGTATATACATGGAAATACCTACACCACCATCTCTATAAACATGGAAATATCTATACTGCCTTTTGTGTACTCATGGAAATAACTACACAGCCATCAGTATAAACTGGGAAACCTCTGCACCGCTATCTGAATACACAGTGAAATACCTACACCGCTATCTCTATAAACATGGAAATATGTACACTGCTATCTGTATAAACATGAAAATATCTACACCGCTATCTGCATAAACATGGAAATGCCTACACTGCCATCTGTATAAACATGGAAATACCTGCACCGCGAGCAGAATAAACATCGAAATGTCTACACCGCTATGTGTAAAAACATGGAAATATCAACACCACTATCTGTATAAGCATGGAAATATCTACACCGCTGTGTGAATAAACATGGAAATATCTACTCCACTATCTTTATAAACATGGAAATACCTACACCACCATCTCTATAAACATGGAATTATCTACACCGCTATCTCTATAAACATAGAAATATCTACACCGCCATCTCTATAAACATGGAAATATATACACCGCCGTCTGCATAAACATGGAAATATCTACACCGCGATCTGTATAAACATGGAAATATCTACACCTCTACCTGTATAAACATGCAAATATCTATACCACTATCTGTGTAAACATGGAAATATCTACACCGCTATCTGTATGAACTTAGAAATATCTACACCGCCATCTGTATAAACAGGGAAATATCTCCATGGCCATCTTTATAAACATGGAAAGATCTCCACCGCTATCTGTATAAACATGGAAATATCTACACCACGGTCTGTATAAACAAGGAAATACATCCACCACTGTCTGTATAAACATGAAAATGTGAACACCGCTATCTGTATAAACAAGGAATTACCTATACCGCTGTCTGTATAAACATGGAAATAACTATTCCGCTATCTCTATAAACATGGAAATATCTACAAAACTATTAGTGTAAACATGGAAATATCTACACAGCTATCTGTGTAAACTTGGAAATATCAACACCGATATCTGTGTAAAGATGGAAATATCTACACCGCAATCTGTGGAAAGCTGGAAATATCTACACCGCTATCTCTGTAAACATGGAAATATCTACACCGCTATCTCTATAAACATGGAAATGTCTACACCGCTATATGTATAAACATGTAATTATCAACAACAGCATCCCTATAAACATGAAAATATCTAAACCGACATCTGTATAAACATGGATATACTTACACAGTCATCTGTATAAAAATGGAAATATCTACACCACGATCTCTATAAACATGGAAATATCTACACTGCTGTCTGTATAAATATGGAAATATCTACACTGCTATCTGTATAAACATGGAAATGTCTACACCTCTATCTGTATAAACATGGAAATATCTTCACTGCTGTCTGTATAAATATGGAAATATCTACACTGCTATCTGTATAAACATGGAAATGTCTACACCTCTATCTGTATAAACATGGAAATATCTACATGGCTATCTCGATAAACATGGAAATACCTACAACGCCATCTGTATAAACATGGAAATAGCTACACAGCTATCTGTATGAACATGGAAATATCTACACCACTATCTGTATATACATGGAAATATCTACACTGCCTTCTGTATAAACATGGAAATATCTACAGAGCCATCTCTATAAACATCGAAATATCTACACTGCTATCTGTATAAACATGGAAATAGCCACACCGCTGTCTGTATAAACATGGAAATATCTACACCGCCATCTGTAAAACCTGAAAATTTCTACTCAGTCATCTGTATAAACATGGAAATGTCTATACCTCCATCTGTATAAACATGGAAATATCTCCACCAGTATCTGTAAAAACATGGAAATATCTCCACCGCTATCTGTATAAACATGGAATTAGCAACACCACTATCTGTATAAAAATGGAAATATCTACACCGCTATCTGTATTAACATGGAAATATCTACACCACTATCTCTATAAACATAGAAATACCTACACCGCCATCTGTATAAACATGGAATTATCTACACCGCTATCTCTATAAACAGAAATATGTACACTGCCATCTCTATAAACATGAAAATATCTACACCGCCATCAGCATAAACATGGAAATAACTACACCGCCGTCTGTATAAATATGGAATTATCTACACCGCCATCTCTATAAACATAGAAGTATATACACTGCCATCTGTAGAAAGATGGAAATATCTTCAACGAGATCTGCATAAACACGGAAATATCTACACCTCTACCTGTATAAACATGGAAATATCTACACAGCTATCTGTATAAATATGGAAATATCTACACCGCTATCTCTATGAACATGGAAATGTCTGCACCGCTATCTTTATAAACATCAAAATACCTCCATGGCTATCTCTATAAACATGGAAATATCAACACCACCATCTGTATAAACATGGAAATATATCCAAAGCTATCTGTATAAACATGGAAATATCTACATCACTATCTGTATAGACATGGAAATATCTCCACCGCTATCTGTATAAACATGGAAATACCTACACCGCAATCTTTATAAACATGGAAATATCTATACCACAATTTGTATAAACTTGGAAATATCTACAAAACTATCTGTGTTAACATGGAAATATCTACACCGCTATCTGTGGAAACATGGAAATATCTCCACCGCTATCTGTATAAACATGGAATTAGCAACACCACTATCTGTATAAGCATGGAAATATCTACACCGCTATCTGAAAAAACATGGATATATCTACTCCAGTATCTTTATAAACATGGAAATACCTACACCACCATCTCTATAAACATGGAATTATCTACACCGCTTTCTCTATAAACATAGAAATACCTGCACCGCCATCTCTATAAACATGGAAATATCTACACCGCCATCTGCATAAACATGGAAATATCTACACCGCGATCTGTATAAACATGGAAATATCTACACCTCTACCTGTATAAACATGCAAATATCTACACCCCTATCTGTATGAACATGGAAATATCTACACCGCTATCTGTATAAACTTGGAAATATCTACACCACCATATGTATAAACAGGGAAATATCTCCATGGCCATCTGTATAAACATGGAAAGATCTCCACCGCTATCTGTATAAACATGGAAATTCTACAACGCTATCTGTATAAACATTTAAATATCTACAACACTATGTGTGTAAACATGGAAATATCTACACAGCTATCTGTGCAAACATGGAAATATGTACACCAATATCTGTGTAAAGATGGATATATCTATACCGCAATCTGTGCAAATATGGAATTATCTACACCGCCATCTCTGTAAACATGGAGATATCTGCACCGCTATCTGTGTAAACATGGAAATATCTACACCACTATCTGTATAAACATAGAAATATCTACACCACTGTCAGTATAAACATGGAAATATCTACACCATCTGTATAAACATGGAAATATCTACACCGCCATCTGAATAAACATGGAAATATCTACAAAGCTATCTGTATAAATATGACAAAATCTACAACGCTATCTCCATAAACATGGAAATATCTACACCACGATCTGTATAAACATGGAAATATCTCCACCGCGATCTGTATAAACATGGAAACATCTACACGGCTATCTGTATAAACATGGAAATATCTATACCGCTGTCTGTATAAACATGGAAATATCTACAACACTATCTGTGTAAACATGAAAATATCTACACCGCTATCTGGATAAACATGGAAACATATACACCACGATCTGTATAAAAACGGAAATATCTACACCGCCATCTGTATAAACATGAAAATATCTGCACTGCCTTCTGTATAAACATAGAAATATCTACACTGTCATCTGTATAAACATGGAAATACCTACACAGTTATCTGTATAAACATGGAAATATCTACACCACTATCTGTGTAAACATGGAAATATCTACACCGCCATCTGTAAAACATGGAAATATCTACACTGTCACCTGTATAAACAAGGAAATACCTACACATCCATCTCTATAAACATGGAAATATCTACACTGCCATCTGTATACACAAGGAAATATGTACACTGCCGTCTGTATGAACACGGAAATATCTACACCGCTATCTCTATAAATATGGAAATACCTACACCGCCATCTCTATAAACATGGAAATGTCTACACCGCTATCTGTGTAAAGATGGAGACATCTACACCGCTATCTTTATAAACATAGAAATATCTGCACTACTGTCTCTATAAACATGGAAATATCTACAACACTATCTGTGTAAACATGGAAATATCTACACCGCTATCTGTGTAAACATGGAAATATGTACACCGCTATCTGTGTAAAGATGGAAATATCTTCACCGCAATCTGTGCAAAGATGGAAATATCTACACCGCTATCTCTGTAAACATGGAAATATCTACACTGTTATCTCTATAAACATGAAAATATCTACACTGCTGTCTGTATAAACATGGAAATATCTACACCACGATCTGTATAAACATGGAAATATCTACACCTCTATCTGTATAAACATGGAAATATCTACAACACTATCTGTGTTAACACGGAAATAAATTCACCGCTATCTGTGTAAACATGGAAATATGTACACAGGTATCTGTATAAACATGGAAATATCTGCAAATCTATCTGTATAAACACGGAAATATCTCCACCGCTATCTGTATAAACATGGAAATATCTACATTGCTATCTTTATAAACATGGAAATATTTACAACACTATCTGTATAAACATGGAAATATCTGCAACACTATATGTATAAACATGGAAATATCTACACCGCTATCTCTATAAACATGGAAATATCTACACCACGATCTGTATAAACATGGAAATATCTTCACCGCTACCTGTATAGACATGGAAACATCTACACCGCTATCTGCATAAACATGGAAATATCTACACCGCTATCTGTATAAACCTGGAAATATTTACAACGCTATCTGTGTAAACATGGAAATATCTAAACAGCTATCTGTGTAAACATGGCAATATCTACACCGCTATCCCTCTAAAGATGGTAATATCTACACCGCAATCTGTGCAAAGATAGAAATATCTACAACGCTATCTCTATAAACATGGAATTATATGCACCGATCTCTGTATAAACATGGAAATATCTACACCGCTATCTGTATAATCATGGAAATATCTACAAGCTATCTCTATAAATATGGAAATATCTACACCGCCATCTGTATAAAGATGGAAATATCTACACCGCGATCTGCATAAACATGGAAATATCTACACCGCTATCTGTATAAACATGGAAATAGCAACACCACTATCTGTATAAAAATGGAAATATCTACACCACTATCTGTATAAACATGGAAATATCTACACCACCATCTCTATAAACATTTAAATACCTACACCGTCATCTCTATAAACATGGAATTATCTACACCGCTATCTCTATAAACTTAGAAATATGTACACTGCCATCACTATAAACATGAAAATATCTACACCTCCATCAGCATAAACATGGAAATAACTACACCGCCGTCTGTATAAATGTGGAATTATCTACACCGCCATCTCCATAAACATAGAAATATCTACACTGCCATCTGTAGAAAGATGGAAATATCTTCACCGAGTTCTGCATAAACATGGAAATATCTACACCTCTACCTGTATAAACATGGAAATATCTACACCGCTATCTGCATAAACATGGAAATACCTACACTGCCATCTGTATATACATGGAATTACCTGCACCGCGAGCAGAAAAAACATGGAAATGTCTGCAGCACTATGTGTATAAACATGGAAATATCAACACCACTAGCTGTATAAGCATGGAAATATCTACACCGCTATCTGAATAAACTTGGAAATATCTACACCACTATCTTTATAAACATGGAAATACCTACAACACCATCTCTATAAACATGGAATTATCTACACCGCTATCTCTATAAACATAGAAATATCTACACCGCCATCTCTGTAAACATGGAAATATCTACACCGCCGTCTGCATAAACATGGAAATATCTACACCGTGATCTGTATAAACATGGAAATATCTACACCTCTACCTGTATAAACATGCAAATATCTACACCACTATCTGTATAAACATGGAAATATCTACACCGCTATCTGTATAAACTTGGAAATATCTACACCACCATCTGTATAAAGAGGGAAATAACTCCACGGCCATCTGTATAAACATGGAAAGATCTCCACCGCTATCTGTGTAAACATGGAAATATCTACAATGCTATCTGTATAAACATGGAAATATCTACAACACTATCTGTGTAAACATGGAAATAACTACACAGCTATCTGTGTATACATGGAAATAGGTACACCGCTATCTGTGTAAAGATGGAAATATCTACACCGCAATCTTTGCAAATATGGAATTATCTACACCACCATCTCTGTAAACATGGACATATCTAGAGGGCTATCTGTATAAACATGGAAATATCCACACCACTACCTGTATAAACATAGAAACACCTAAAACACTGTCAGTAAAAACATGGAAATATCTACACCATCATCTGTATAAACATGGAAATAACTACACCGCCTTCTGAATAAACATGGAAATATCTACACCGCTATCTGTATAAATATGGAAATATCTACACCGCTATCTCCATAAAAATGGAAATATCTACACCACGAACTGTATAAACATGGAAATATCTCCACCGCTATCTGTATAAACATGGAAACATCTACACCGCTATCTGTATAAACATGGAAATATCTACACCGCTGTCTGTATAAACATGGAAATATCTACAACACTATATGAGTAAACATGGAAATATCTACACAGCTATCTGTGTAAACATGGAAATATCTACACCGCTATCTGTATAAACATGGAAACATATACACCACTATCAGTATAAACATGGAAATATCTACACCATTATCTGCACAAACAAGGAAATACCTACATAATCACTTGTATAAACATGGTGACAACTACACAGATATCTGTATACTCATGGAAATATCTACAACGGTATCAGTATAAACATGGAAATATCTACAACGCTATCTGTATAAACATGGAAATATCTACACCGCTATTTGTGTAAAGATGGAAATAACTACACCGCCATTTGTGCAAAAATGGAAATATCTACAAGGCTATCTCTATAAATATGGAAATATCTGCACTGCTATCAGTATAAACATGGGAATATATGCACTGCTATCTCTATAAACAAGGAAGTATCTACACCGCTATCTCTATAAATATGGAAATACCCACATTGCTATCTGTATAAACATGGAAATATCTACACCGCCATCTTTGAAAACATGGAAATATCTACAAAGTCATCGGTATAAACATGGAAATATCTACACCTCCATCTGTAGAAACATGGAAATATCTACATTGCCATCTGTATACACATGGAAATATCTACACAGTCATCTGTATAAACATGGAAATATCTACACTGCTATCTCTATAAACATTGAAATACCTACACCGCTATCTGTATAAACATGGAAATATTTACACGGCTATCTGCTTAAACGTGTAAATAGATACACTGCCATCTGTATAAAAATGGAAATATCTGCACCGCGAGCTGTATAAACATGGAAATATCTACACCGCTATGCGTATAAACATGGACATACCAACACCACTATCCCTATAAACATGGAACTATCTACACCGCGAGCTGTATAAACATGGAAATATGTACACCGCTATCTGTATAAACTTCAAAATATCAACACCGCTATCTTTATAAACATGGAAATATCTACATTGCTATCTGTATGAACTTGGAAATATCTACTCCGCCATCTGTATAAAGATGGAAATATCTCCACCGCTATGTGTATAAACACGGAAATATCTAAAATGCTATCTGTATAAACATGGAAATATCTAAAACACTATCTGAGTAAACATGGAAATATCTACACAGCTTTCTGTGTAAACATGGAAATATGTACACCGCTGTCTGTGTAAAGATGGAAATATCTACACCGCAATCTGTGCAAATATGGAAATATCTACACCGCTATCTCTGTAAACATGGAGATATCTAAACCGATAATCGTGGAAATATGTACACCGCAATCTGTGCAAATATGGTAATATCTACACCTCTATCTCTGTAAATATGGAAATATCTACAACGCGATCTTTATAAACATGGAAATATCTACACCGCTATCTGTATAAACATGGAAATATCTACACCACGATCTGTATAAATATGGATATATATACACCGCTATCTGTAAAAACATGGAAACATCTACACCGCTATCTGTATAAACATGGAAATATCTACACCGCTATCTGTATGAATACGGAAATATCTACACAGCTATCTCTATAAACATGGAAATGTCTACACCGCTGTCTGTATAAACATGGAAATATCTTCATGGCTATCTCTCTAAACATGGAAATATCTACACCGCGATCTGTATAAACATGGAAATATCTACACCGTGATCTGTATAAACATGGAAATATCTACACCGCCATTTCTATAAACATAGAAATATCTACACCCCTATCTGTATAAACATGGAAATATCCACACAGCTATCTCTATAAACATGGAAAAATCAACACCGCTATCTCTATGAACATGGAAATATCTACACCGCCATCTCTACAACCATGGAAATATCTACACCGCGATCAGTATAAACATGGAAATATCTACACCGCTATCTGTATAAACATGGAAATATCTCCACTGCTATCTCTATAAACATCGAAATATCTACACAGCCATCTGTATAAACATGAAAATAATTACAAAGTTATCTGTATAAACATGGAAATACCTACATCAACATCTGTATAAACATGGAATTATCTACACAGCCATGTATATATACATGGAAATACCTACACCGCTATCAATATAAACATGGAAATAACTACACTGCTATCTGTATAAACATGGAAATATCTACACCGCCATCTACATATCCATAGAAATACCTGTGCCGCGATCTGTATAAACATGGAAATATCTACACGGTCATCTGTGTATAGATGGAAATATCAACACCGCCATCTGTTCAAACATGGAAATATCTGCACCGCTATCTGTAAAATATGGAAATATCTACACCGCGGTCTGTATAAACATGGATATATCTACACCGCTATCTCTATAAACATGGAAATATCTACAAAGCCATCTGTATAAACATGGAAATATCTACACAGTCATGTGTAGGAACATTGAAATATCTACACTGCCATCTGTATAAACGTGGAAATATCTACACAGCCCACTGTATAAATATGGAAATATCTGCATAGGCATCTGTATAAACATGGAAATATCTACACCGCTATTGGTATAAACATGGAAATATCTACACCGTGATCTGTATAAACATGGTAACATCTACACCACTATCTATATAAACATGGAAATATCTACACCGCCATCTGTATAAACATGGGAATATCTACAATGCCATCTGTAGAAAGATGGAAATATCTACACCGCAATCTGTGTAAACATGGAAATATCTACACCGATATCTGTAAAAACATGGAAATATCTACACCCCTATCTGTATAAATATGGACATATCCACACCGCTATCCCTATAACCATGGAAAAATCAACACTGCTATCTCTATGAACATGGAAATATCTACACCGCCATCTATATAAACATGAAAATATCTACACCGCCATCTCCATAAACATTTAACTACCTACACCGCCATCTATATAAACATGGAAATATCTACACCGCTATCTGTATAAAGATGGAAACATCTACACCGCTATCTCTATAAACATGGAAATATCTACACAGCCATCTGTATAAACATGGAAATATCTACCCTGCTATCTCTATAAACATGGAAATATCTTCACCGCTATCTGTATAAACATGGAAATATCTACATCGCTATCTGTATAAACAGGGACATATCTCCACCGCTATCTGTATAAACATGGAAATATCTACACCACTATCTATATAAACATGGAAATATCTACAGCGCTATCTGTGTAAACATGGAAATAACCTCACAGCTATCTGTGTAAACTTGGAAATATCTACACAGGTATCTGTGCAAAAATGGAAATATCTACACGGCAATCTGTGCAAAGAGAGAAATATCTACACCGCTATCTCTGAAAACATGGAAATATCTACACCGCTATCTGTATAAACATGGGGATATCTACACCGCTGTCTGTATAAACAAGGAAATATCTACACAGCCATATGTAGAAACATGGAAATATCTACACCGCCATCTGTATAAACATGGAAATACCTACACCGCTATCTGTAGAAATATGGAAATATCTACACCGCTATCTCTATAAACATGGAAATACCAACACTGCTTTCTCTATAAACATGGAAATATCTACATCGCAATCTCTATAAACATTGAATTATCTACACCGCCATCTCTATAAACATGAAAATATCTACACCGCCATCTTCAGAAACATGGCTGTATCTACAGCACCATCTGTATAAACATGGAAATATCTACACCACTATCTGTATAAACATGGAAAAATCTTCACTGCCATCTGTATAAAGATGTAAATATCTGCACTGCGAGTTGTATAATCATGGAAATATCTACACCGCTATCTCTATAAACATGGAAGTACCTAGAATGCCATCTCTATAAACATGGAAATATCTTCACCGCTGTCTGTATAAACATTGAAATATCTACACCGCTATCTGTATAAACCTGGAAAGATCTACACAGCTATCTGTATAAATATGGAAATATCTACAACGCTGTCTCTCTAAACATGGAAATGTCTACACCGCTATCTGTATGAACATGGAAATATCTACATCGTTATCTCTATAAACATGAAAATATCTTCACTGACATATGTATAAACATGGAAATAACTTCACAGTCATCTGTATAAACATGGAAATATCTACACCACCATCTCTATAAACATGGAAATATCTACACGGAAAGCTGTATAAACATGGAAATATCTTGACAATCATCTCTATAAACACGGAAATATCTATTCCGCTATCTGTATAAACATGGAAATACCCATACCGCTATCTGTATAAACATGGAAATGTCTGCACCGCTATCTGCATAAACATGCAAATATCTACAGCGCTATCTGTATAAACATGCAAATATATCCACCGCTATCTGTATAAACATGGAAATATCTGCACCGCTATATATATAAACCTTGAAATATCTACACTGCAATCTCTATAAACATGGAAATATCAACAACACTATCTGTGTAAACATGGAAATAGCTTCACAGCTGTCTGTGTAAACATGGAAATATGTACACCGCAGTCTGTGTGAAGATGGAAATATCTACACCTATGTCTCTGTAAACATGGAAATATCTACACCACTATCTGTATAAACATGGAAATATCTACACCGCTATCTGTATAAACATGGAAATATCTACAATTCTGTCTCTGTAAACATGGAAATATCTACACCACTATCGGTATAAACATGGAAATATCTACACCGCTATCTGTATAAACATGGAAATGTCTACACCGCTGTCTGTATAAACATGGAAATACCTTCATGGCTATCTCTCTAAACATGGAAATATCTACAGCGCCATATGTATAAACATGGAAATACCTTCACAGTCATCTGTATAAACATGGAAATATCTACCCCACTATCTGTATAAACATGGAAATATCTACACTGCAGTCTGTATATACATGGAAATAACTACACAGCCATCTTTATAAACATGGAAATATCTACATCGCTATCTGTATAAACATGGAAATATCCACACTGCTATCTGCGTAACATGGAAATATTTACACCGCCTTCTGTAAAAAACATGGAAATATCTACACAGTAATCTGTATAAACATGGAAATATCTACACCCCCATCTGTAAAAACATGGAAATATCTACACCGCTGTCTCTGCAAACATGGAAATACCTGTACCGCAATCTGTATAAACACGGAAATATCGACACCGCTATCTGTATAAACTTGGAAATATCTACACTGCCATCTCTATACACATGAAAATATGTCCACCGATATCTGTATAAACTTGGAAATATCTACACTGCCATCTCTATAAACATGAAAATATGTCCACCGCTATCTGTATAAACTTGAAAATATGTCCACCGCTATCTGTATAAACATGGAAATATCTACACCGCTATCTGTATAAACATGGAAATATCTCCACCGCTATCTGTATAAACAAGAAAATATATACAGCGCTATCTATATAAACATGGAAATATCTCCACCGCTATCTGCATAAACATGGAAATATCTACACCGCTATCTTTATAAACATGGAAATATCAACACTTTAATCTCTATAAACATGGAAACAACTACAACAGTATCTGTGTAAACGTGGGAATATCTTCACAGCTGTCGGTGTAAATATGGAAATATGTACACCGCAATCAGTGTGAATATGGAAATATCTACACCTCTGTCTGTGTAAACATGGAAATATCTTCACCACTATCTGTATAAACATGGAAATATCTACACCGCTATCTGTATAAACATGGAAATATCTACACCACAATCTGTATAAACATGGAAATATCTACACCGCTATCTGTATAAACATGGAAATATCTACACTTCTGTCTCTGTAAACATGGAAATATCTACACCACTATCTGTATAAACATGGAAATATCTACACTGCTATCTGTATAAAAAAGGAAATATCTACACCGCTATCTGTATAAACATGGAAATATATACACCACGATCTCTGTAAACATGGATATATCTGCACCGCTATCTGTATAAACATGGAAACATCTACACCGCTATCTGTATAAACATGGAAATATCAACACCGGTATCTGTATAACTATGGAAATATCTACACCGCTATCTCTATAAACATGGAAATGTCTACACCGCTGTCTGTATAAACATGGAAATACCTTCATGGCTATCTCTCTAAACATGGAAATATCTACAGCGCCATATGTATAAACATGGAAATACCTTCACAGTCATCTGTATAAACATGGAAATATCTACCCCACTATCTGTATAAACATGGAAATATCTACAATGCAATCTGTATATACATGGAAATAACTACACAGCCATCTTTATAAACATGGAAATATCTACATCGCTATGTGTATAAACATGGAAATATCCACACTGCTATCTGCGTAACATGGAAATATTTACACCGCCTTCTGTAAAAAACATGGAAATATCTACACAGTAATCTGTATAAACATGGAAATATCTACACCCCCATCTGTAAAAACATGGAAATATCTACACCGCTGTCTCTGCAAACATGGAAATACCTGTACCGCAATCTGTATAAACACGGAAATATCGACACCGCTATCTGTATAAACTTGGAAATATCTACACTGCCATCTCTATAAACATGAAAATATGTCCACCGCTATCTGTATAAACTTGAAAATATGTCCACCGCTATCTGTATAAACATGGAAATATCTACACCGCTATCTGTATAAACATGGAAATATCTACACCGCTATCTGTATAAACAAGCAAATATATACAGCGCTATCTATATAAACATGGAAATATCTCCACCGCTATCTGCATAAACATGGAAATATCTACACCGCTATTTTTATAAACATGGAAATATCAACACTTTAATCTCTATAAACATGGAAACAACTACAACAGTATCTGTGTAAACGTGGGAATATCTTCACAGCTGTCGGTGTAAATATGGAAATATGTACACTGCAATCAGTGTGAATATGGAAATATCTACACCTCTGTCTGTGTAAACATGGAAATATCTTCACCACTATCTGTATAAACATGGAAATATCTACACCGCTATCTGTATAAACATGGAAATATCTACACCACAATCTGTATAAACATGGATATATCTACACCGCTATCTGTATAAACATGTTAATATCTACACTGCTATCTGTATAAACATGGAAATATCTACTCCGCTATCTGCATAAATATGGAAATATCTACACCGCTGTCTCTATAAACATGGAACTGTCAACACCGCTATCAGTATAAACATGGAAATATCTACATGGCTATCCCTAAAAACATGGAAATATCTTCACCGCTTTCAGTATAAACATGTAAATATCTACACTGCCATCTGTATAAACATGGAAATAACTCAACCGCTGTCTCTATAAACATTGAAATATCTACACCGCTATCTGTATAATCGTGGAAACATGTACACCGCAATCTGTGCAAATATGGTAATATCTACACCTCTATCTCTGTAAATATGGAAATATCTACAACGCGATCTGTATAAACATGGAAATATCTACACCGCTATCTGTATAAACATGGTAATATCTACACAGCTATCTCGATAAACATGGAAATATCTACACCGCCATCTGTATAAACATGGAGATACCTACAAAGTCATCTGTATAAACATGGAAATATTTACACAGACATCTGTATAAATATGGAAATATCTACACCGCCATCTGTATAAACATGGAAATATCTACACTGCCATCTGTAGAAAGATGGAAATATCTACACTGCTGTCTCTATAAATATGGAAATATCTACACCGCCATCTCTATAAACATGAAAATATCTACACTGCCATCTCCATAAAGATGGAATTATCTACCCCGCCCTGTGTATAAACACGGAAATATCTACACCGCCATCTGCATGTACATGGAAATATCTACGCCGCCATCTGTATGAACATGGAAATATCTACATGGCCATCTGTGTATAGATGGAAATATCTACACTGCCATCTATATAAACATGGAAATATCTACACCGCCATCTGTATAAACATGGAAATATCTACAATGCCATCTGTAGAAAGATGGAAATATCTACACCGCTATCTGTGTAAACATGGAAATAGCTACACCGATATCGGTAAAAACATGGAAACATCAACACCGCTATCTGTATAAACATGGAAATATCTACAAGGCGATCTGTATAAACATAGAAATATCTACACCGCTATCTGTATAAACATGGAAATATCTACACAGCTATCTCTATAAACATTGAAATATGTACACCGCCATCTGTATCAACATGGAAATACCTACAAAGTCATCTGTATAAACATGGAAATATTTACAAAGCCATCTGTACAAACATGGAAATATCTACACAGCCATCTGTATAAACATGGAAATATCTACACCGCTATCTGTATAAGCATGGAAATATCTATACCGCTATTTGAATAAACTAGGAAATATCCACACCGATATCGGTATAAACATGGAAATATTAACACCGCTATCTGTATAAACATGGAAATTTCTACACCGTTATCTGTATAAATATGGAAATATTTACACCTCTATCTCTATAAACATGGAAATATCTACACCGCCGTCTGTATAAGCATGGAAATCCCTATACAGTCATCTGTGTATACCTGGAAATATCTACACCACCATCTGTATAAACATGGAAGTATCTACAATGACATCTGTATACACATGGAAATACCTACACGGCAATCTGTGTATAGATGGAAACATCAACACCGCCAACGGTACGATACAAACTTGGAAATATCTACTCTGCTATCTCTATAAACATGGAAATATCTACACTGCGGTCTCTATAAACATGGAAATATCTACACCGGTGTCTGTATAAACATGGAAATATGTACACCAAGATCTGTATAAACATGGAAATATATACACCGCTATCTGTATAAACATGGTAATATCTACACCACCATCTATATAAACATGGAAATATCTACACCGCCATCTGTAAAAACATGGAAATATCTACAATGCCATCTGTAGAAAGATGGAAATATCTACACCACAATCTGACTAAACGTGGAAATATCTACACCGATATCGGTAAAAACATGGGAATATCAACACCGCTATCTGTATAAACATGGAAATATCTACACCGCGATCTGTATAAACATGGAAATATCTACACCGGTATCTGTATAAACATGGAAATATCTACACCGCTATCTGTATAAACATGGAAATATCTACACCGCGATCTGTATAAACATGGAAATATCTACACCGCTATCTGTATAAACATGGAAATATCTACACAGCTATCTCGATAAACATGGAAATATCTACACCGCCATCTGTATAAACATGGAGATACCTACAAAGTCATCTGTATAAACATGGAAATATCTACACAGACATCAGTATAAATATGTAAATATCTACACCGCCATCTGTATAAACATGGAAATATCTACACAGCCATGTGTATATACATGGAAATTTCTACACAGCTCTCTATATAAACATGGAAATAAATACACCGCTATCTCTATAAACATGGAAATATCTCCACTGATATCTCTATAAAAATCGAAATATCTACACCGCCATCAGTATAAACATGGAAATACTTACAAAGTTATCAGTATAAACATGGAAATATCTACACCGCCATCTGTTTAAACATGGAAATATCTACACAGCCGTGTGTACATACATGGAAATATCTACACCGCTCTCTATATAAACATGGAAATAACTACACCGCTATCTCTATATACATGGAAATATCTACACTGCCATCTACATATCCATAGAAATATCTGCACCGCCATCTGTATAAACGTGGAAATATCTACACGGTCATCTGTGTATAGATGGAAATATCAACACCTCCATATGTACAAACATGGAAATATCTACACCGCGGTCTGTATAAACATGGAAATATCTTCACCGCTATCTATATAAACATGTAAATATCTCCACTGCTATCTCTATGAACATCGAAATATCTACACCACCATCTGTATAAACATGGAAATACTTACAAAGTTATCTGTATAAACATGGAAATATCTACACGGCCATCTGTATAAACATGGAAATATCTACACAGCCATGTGTATATACATGGAAACATTTACACCGCTATCTATATAAACATGGAAATAACTACACCGCTATCTGTATAAACATGGAAATATCTACACCGCCATCTACATATCCATGGAAATATCTGCACTGCCATCTGTATAAACATGGAAATATCTACACGGTCATCTGTGTATAGATGGAAATATCAACACCGCCATCTGTACAAGCATGGAAATATCTGCACCGCAATCTGTATAAACATGGAAATATCTACACCGCGGTCTGTATAAACATGGAAATATTTACTCCGCTATCTGTATAAACATGGAAATATCTACACCGCTATCTCTATAAACATGGAAATATCTACACTGTGATGTGTATAAACATGGAAATATTTACACGGCTATCTGTATAAACATGGAAATTTCTACGCCGTTATCTGTATACATATGGAAATATCTACACCGCCATCTGTATAAACATGGAAATACCTATACAGTCATCTGTGTAAACATGGAAATATCTACACCACCATCCGTATAAACATGGAAATATCTACAACGCCATCTGTATACACATGGAAATAACTACACAGCAATCTGTGTATAGATGGAAACATCAGCACCGTCATCTGTACAAACATGGAAATATCTGCACCGCGATCTGTATAAAGATGGAAATATCTCCACCACGATCTGTATAAACATGGAAATATCTACACCGCTATGTGTATAAACATGGTAATATCTACACCGCCATCTATATAAACATGGAAATATCTACACCACCATCTCTATAAACATGGAAATATCTACAATGCCATCTGTAGAAAGATGGAAATATCTACACCGCAATCTGTGTAAACATGGAAATATCTACACCAATATCTGTAAAAACATGGAAATATCTACACCGCTATCTGTAGAAACATGGTAATATCTGCACCGCTATCTATATAAACATGGAAATATCTACACCATGATCTGTATAAACATGGAAATATATACACCGCTATCTGTATAAACATGGAAATATCTGCACCGCTATCTCTATAAACATGGAACTATCTACAAAGATATCTGTATAAACATGGAAATACCTACCCAGTCATGTGTAGGAACATTTAAATATCTACACTGCCATCTGTATAAACTTAGAAATATCTACACAGCCGTCTGTATAAATATGGAAATATCTGCATAGGCATCTGTGTAAACATGGAAATACCTGCACCGCTATCTGTATAAACATGGAAATACCTACACCGCTGTCTCTATAAACATGGAAATATGTACACCGCTACGTGTATAAACATGGAAATATCTCCACTGCTCTCTGTATAAACATGGAAATATCTCCACCGTTATCTGTATAAATATGGAAATATCTACAGCACCATCTCTATAAACATTGAAATATCTACACTGCCATCTGTAAAAACATGGAAATATCTACACAGTCATCTGAATAAACATGGAAATATCTACACCACCATCTGTGAAAACATGGAAATATCTACACCGCTATCTGTATAAACATGGAAATATTTACACCGCTATCTGTATAAACATGGAAATATCTACACCGCCATCTGCATGTCCATGGAAATATCTATGCCGCAATCTGTATAAACATGGAGATCTCTACACGGCCATCTGTGTATAGATGGAAATACCAACACCGCCATCTGTACAAACATGGAAATATCTACACCGCTATCTCTATAAACATGGAAATATCTGAACTGCCATCTGTAAAAACATGGAAATACCTAAACAGCCATCTGTATAAACATGGAAATATCTATCATGCCATCTGTATACACATGGAAATATCTACACAGACATCTGTATAAACATGTAAATATCTACACTGCTATCTCTATAAACATGGAAATATCTACACCGCCATCTCTATAAACATGAAAATATCTACACTGCCATATCCATAAACATAGAACTAACTACTCCGCCATCTGTATAAACATGGAAACATCTACACCGCCAACTGTGTGAATAAGGAAATATCTACAATGCCATCTGTATAAAGATATAAATATCTGCACCGCGAGCTGTATAAACATGGAAATATGTACATCGCTATCTGTATAAATGTGGAAATACCAACACCGCTATCGATATAAACATGGAAATATCTACAACGCCATCTATATAAACATGGAAATATCTACACCGCTATGACTATAAACATGGAAATACCTACACCGCTTTCTCTATAAACATGGAAATAATATCTACACCGCTATCTGTATAAACATGGAAATATCTACAACTCGATCTGTATAAACATGGAAATATCTACACCGCGAGCTGTATAAACATGGAAATATCTACATCGCAATCTGTATAAACGTAGAAATACCAACACCGCTATCGGTATAAACATGCAAATATCTACAGCGCCATCTATATAAACATGGAAATATCTACACCACTATGTCTATAAACATGGAAATACCTACACCGCTATCTCTATAAACATGGAATTATCTACACCGCTATCTGCATAAACATGGAAATCTACAAAGCTATCTGTATAAACATGGAAATATCTACGCAGCTATCTGTATCAACATGGAAATATCTACACCGCGATCTGTACAAACATGGAAATATCTACATCGCTATCTGTATAAATGTGGAAATACCAACACCGCTATCGGTATAAACATGGAAATATCTACAACGCCATCTATATAAACATGGAAATATCTACACCGCTATGTCTATAAACATGGAAATACCTACACCGCTATCTCTATAAACATCTAAATATCCACACCGCCATCTGCCTATCCATGGAAATATCTACAACGCCATCTGTATAAAGTTGGAAATATCTACACGGCAATCTGTGTACAGATGGAAATATCAACACCGCCATCTGTACAAACATGGAAATATGTACACCGCTATCTGTATAAACATAGAAATACCTCCACTGCAGTCTGTATAAACATGGAAATATCTACACTGGTATCTGTATAAACATGGAAATATCTACACCACGATCTGTATAAACATGGAAATATTTACACCGCTATCTGTATAAACCTGGAAATATCTACACTGCTATCTCTATAAATATGGAAATATCTACACTGCCATCTGTATAAACATGGAAATAACTACACAGTCATGTGTAGGAACATGGAAATATCTACACCACCGTTTGTATAAAGATGGAAATATCTTCAACGTTATCTGTATAAACATGGAAATATCTACACAGTGATCTGTATAAACATGGAAATATGTACAGCACTCTCTGAATAAAGATGGAAATATCTACACCGATATCTGTAAAAACATGGAAATATCTCCACTGCTATCTCTATAAACATCGAAATATCTACACCGCCATCTGTATAAATATGGAAATACTTACAAAGTTATCTATATAAACCTGGAAATATCTACACCGCCATCTGTATAAACATGGAAATATCTACACAGCCATGTGTACATACATGGAAATATCTACACCGCTCTCTATATAAACATGGAAATAATTTCACCGCTATCTGTATATACATGGAAATATCTACACCGCCATCTACATATCCATAGAAATATCTGCACTGCCGTCTGTATAAACATTGAAATATCTACACGGTCATCTGTGTATAGATGGAAATATCAACACCGCCATCTCTACAAACATGGAAATATCTGCACCGCTATCTGTATAAACATGGAAATATCTACACCGCGGTCTGTATAAACATGGAAATATCTACACCGCTATCTGTATAAACATGGAAATATATACACCGCTATCTCTATAAACATGGAAATATTTAAATCGTGATCTGTATAAACATGGAAATATTTACACCGATATCTGTATAACCATGGAAATTTCTACCCCGTTATCTGTACAAATATGGAAATATCTACACCGCTATCTCTATAAACATGGAAATATCTACACCACCATCTGTATAAACATGAAAATACCTATACAGTCATCTGTGTAAACATGGAAATACCTACACCGCCATCTGTATAAACATGGAAATAACTGCAAAGTCATCTGTATAAACATGGAAATATCTGCACAGCCATCTGTATAAACATGGAAATATCTACTCAGCCATCTGCATATACATGGAAATATCTACACCGATATCTGTATAAACATGGAAATAACTACACCGCTATTTGTATAAACAAGGAAATATATACACCGCCATCTGTTTAAACATGGAAATATATACACAGACATCTGTTTATACATGGAAATATCTACACCGCTATCTGTATAAACATGCTAATAACTACACCGCTATCTGTATAAATGTGGAAATATTTGCACCGCTATCCCTATAAACATGGTAATATCAACACCGCGATCTGTATAAACATGGAAATATCTACACCATGATCTGTATAAACATGGAAATATCTACACTGCGATCTGTATAAACATGGAAATATCTACACCGTTATCTGTATAAACATGGAAATATCTACAATGCCATGTGTATACACATGGAAATACCTACACGGCAATCTGTGTATAGATGGAAACATCAACACCGCCATCTGTACAAACATGGAAATATCTATACCGCTATGGGTATAAATATGGAAATACCAACACCGCTATCAGTATAAACATGGAAATATCTACAACGCCATCTATATAAACATGGAAATATCTACACCGCTATGTCCACAAACATGGAAACACCTACACTGCTATCTCTATAAACATGGAAATATCTACACCGCTATCTGTATAAACATGGAAATATCTACACCGCTATCTGTATAAACATAGAAATATCCACACCGTGATCTGTATAAACACGGAAATATCTACACCGCGATCTGTATAAACATGGAAATAACTTCAACACGATCTGTGTAAACATGGAAGTATCTACACCGCTATCTGTATAAACATGGCAATATCTACACCACCATCTATAAAAACATGGAAATATCTATAACGCCATCTGTATAAACATGGAAATATCTACACCGCGATCTGTATAAACATGGATATATCTACAGCGCCGTCTCTATAAACATTGAAATATTTACACTGCCATCTGTAAAAACATGGAAATATCTACACAGTCATCTGAATAAACATGGAAGTACCTACAATACCATCTGTATACACATGGAAATATCTACACAGACATTTGTATAAATATGGAAATATCTACATCGCCATCTGTAAAAACATGGAAATATCTACACTGCCATCTGTGGAAAGATGGAAACAGCTACACCGCTATCTCTATAAATATGGAAATATCTACACCGTCATCTCTATAAACATGAAAATATCTACACTGCCATCTCCATAAACATGGAAGTATCTACTCCGCCATGTGTATAAACACGGAAATACCTACACCACAATCTGTTAAAACATGGAAATATCTACACTGCTATCTGTATAAACATGGAAATATCTACACCACCATCTGCATGCCCATGGAAATATCTACGCTGCCATCTGTATAAACAGGGAAATATCTACATGGCCATCTGTGTATAGATGGAAATATCATCACCACCATCTTTTCAAACATGGAAATATCTACACTGCTGTCTCTATACACATGGAAATATCTGCACTGCCACTTGTAAAAACAGGGAAATTCCTATACAGTCATCTGTATAAACATGGAAATATCTACAATGCCATCTGTATACACGTGGAAATATCTACAAAGCCATCTGTATAAACATGTAAATATCTACACTGCTATCTCTATAAACATGGAAATATCTACACCGCCATCTCTGTAAACATGAAAATATCTACACTGCCATCTCCATAAACATGGAACTAACTACTCCGCCATCTGTATAAACATGGAAACATCTACACCGCCATCAGTGTCAGTAAGGAAATATCTACAATGCCATCTGTATAAAGATATAAATATCTGCACCGCGAGCAGTATAAACATGGAAATATCTACATCGCTATCTGTATAAACGTGGAAATACCAACACCGCTATCGGTATAAACATGGAAATATCTACAAGGCCATCCATATAAGCATGGAAATATCTACACCGCAATCTCTATAAACATGGAAATATCTGCATTGCCATTTGTAAAAACATGGAAATACCTATACAGTCGTCTGCATAAACATGGAAATATCTACAATGCCATCTGTATACACATGGAAATATCTACACAGCCATCTGTATAAACATGTAAATATCTACACTGCTATCTCTATAAACATGGAAATATCTACACCGCCATCTCTATAAACATGAAAATATCTACACTGCCATCTCCATAAACATGGAACTATCTACTCCGCCATCTGTATAAACATGGAAACATCTACACCGCCATCTGTGTCAATAAGGAAATATCTACAATTCCATCTGTATAAAGATATAAATATCTGCACCGCGAGTAGTATACACATGGAAATATCTACATCGCTATCTGTATAAATGTGGAAATAGCAACACCGCTATCGGTATAAACATGGAAATATCTACAAGGCCATCCATATAAGCATGGAAATATCTACACCGCTATCTCTATAAACATGGAAATATCTGCACTGCCATCTGTAAAAACATGGAAATACCTATACAGTAATCTGTATAAACATGGAAATATCTACAATGCCATCTGTATACCCATGGAAATATCTACACAGCCATCTGTGTAAACATCTCAATATCTACACTGCTATCTCTGTAAACATGGAAATATCTACACCGCCATCTCTATAAACCTGAAAATATCTACACTGCCATCTCCATAAACATGGAACTAACTACTTCGCCATCTGTAGAAACATGGAAACATCTACACCGCCATCTGTGTGAATAAGGAAATATCTACAATGCCATCTGTATAAAGATATAAATATCTGCACCGCGAGCTGTATAAACATGGAAATATCTACATCGCAATCTGTATAAACGTGGAAATACCAACACCGCTATTGGTATAAACATGCAAATATCTACAACGCCATCTATATAAACATGGAAATATCTACACCACTATGTCTATAAACATGGAAATACCTACACCGCTATCTCTATAAACATGGAAATATCTACACCGCTATCTGTATAAACATGGAAATATCTACAAAGCTATCTGTATAAACATGGAAATATCTACACCGCGATCTGTATAAACATGGATATATCTACACCACCATCTATATAAACATGGAAATATCTTCACCGCGATCTGTATAAACATGGAAATATCTACACCGCGATCTGTACAAACATGGAAATATCTACACCGCTATCTGTATAAACATGGAAATATCTTCACCGCGATCTGTATAAACATGGAAATATCTACACCGCGATCTGTACAAACATGGAAATATCTACAACGCTATCTGTATAAACATGGAAATATCTACTCAGCTATCTCTATAAACAGGGAAATATCTACACCGCTTCTGTATAAACATGGAAATACCTACAAACTCATCTGTATAAACTTGGAAATATCTACACAGCCATCTGTATAAACAAGGAAATATCTACACAGCCATCTGTATATACATGGAAATATCTACACCGCTATCTGTATAAAGATGGAAATAACTACACCGCTATTTGTATAAACAAGGAAATATCTACACCGTGATCTGTATAAACATGGAAATATCTACACCGTCATCTCTATAAACATGGAAATACCTACAACCCTATCTGTATAAACATGGAAGTATCCACACCGCTATCTCTATGAACATGGAAAAATCAACACCGCTATATCTATGAACATGGAAATATCTACACCGCAATCAGTATAAACATGGAAATATCTACAGCGCCATCTCTATAAACATTGAAATATCTACACTGCCATCTGTAAAAACATGGAAATATCTACAAAATCATCTGAAAAAACTTGGAAATATCTACACCACCATCTGTATAAACATGGAAATACCTACAATGCCATCTGTATACACATGGAAATATCTACACAGACATCTGTATAAATATGGAAATATCTACACCGCCATCTGTATAAACATGGAAATATCTACCCTGCCATCTGTAGAAAGATGGAAATATCTACACCGCTATCTCTATAAATATGGAAATATCTACACCGCCATCTCTAAAAACATGAAAATATCTACACTGCCATCTCCATAAAGATGGAAGTATCTACTCCGCCATGTGTATAAACACGGAAATAGCTACACCACCATCTGTGAAAACATGGAAATATCTACACCGCTATCTTTATAAACATAGAAATATCTACACCGCCATCTGCATGTCCATGGGAATATCTATGCCGCCATCTGTATAAACATGGAAATATCTACACGGCCATCTGTGTATAGATGGAAATATCAACACCGCCATCTGTACAAACATGGAAATATCTACACCGCTATCTCTATAAACATGGAAATATCTGCACTGCCATCTGTAAAAACATGGAAATACCTCTACAGTCATCTGTATAAACATGGAAATATCTACAATGCCATCTGTATGCACATGGAAATATCTACACAGCCATCTGTATAAACATGTAAATATCTACACTGCTATCTCTATAACATGGAAATATCTACACCGCCATCTCTATAAACATGAAAATATCTACACTGCCATCTCCATAAGCATGGAACTAACTACTCCGCCATCTGTATAAACATGGAAACATCTACACCTCCATCAGTGTGAATAAGGAAATATCTACAATGCCGTCTGTATAAAGATATAAATATCTGCACCGCAAGCTGTATAAACATGGAAATATCTACATCGCTATCTGTATAACCGTGGAAATACCAACACCGCTATCGGTATAAACATGGAAATATCTAAAACGCCATCTGCATATCCATGGAAATATGTGCGCCGCCATCTGTATAAACATGGAAATATCTACACCGTCATCTGTGTATAGATGGAAATATCAACACCGCCATCTGTACAAACATGGAAATATCTGCACCGCTATCTGTATAAAGATGGAAATATCTACACCGCGGTCTGTATAAACATGGAAATATCTAAACCGCTATCTGTATAAACATGGAAATATCTACACCGCTATCTCTATAAACATGGAAATATCTACACGGTGATCTGTATAAACATGGAAATATTTACACCGCTATCTGTATAAACATGGAAATTTCTACACCGTTATCTGTATACACATGGAAATATCTACACCGCTATCTCTATAAACATGGAAATACCTACACCGCCATCTGTATAAACATGGAAATACCTATACAGTCATCTGTGTAAACATGGAAATATCTACACCACCATCTGTATAAACATGGAAATATCTTCACCACCATCTGTATAAACATGGAAATATCTACAATGCCATCTGTATACACATGGAAATACCTACACGGCAATCTGTGTATAGATGGAAACATCAACACCGCCATCTGTACAAACATGAAAATATCTACACTGCTATCTCTATATACATGGAATTATCTACACTGAGGTCTGTATAAACATGGAAATATCTACACTGGTATCTGTATAAACATGGAAATATCTACACCACCATCTGTATAAACATGGAAATATTTACAGCGCTATCTGTATAAACATGGAAATATCTGCACCACTATCTCTAGAAACATGGAGATATCTACAAAGCCATGTGAATAAAGATGGAAATTCCTACAAAGTCATGTGTAGGAACATGGAAATATCTACACTGCCATCTGTATAAACATAGAAATATCTACACAGCCCTCTGTATAAATATGGAAATATCTGAATAGGCATCTGTGTAAACATGGAAATATCTGCACCGCTATCTGTATAAACATGGAAATAACTGCAACGCTCTCTCTATAAACATGGAAATATGTACACCGCTATGTGTATAAACATGGAAATATGTTCACTGCTCTCTGTATAAACATGGAAATATCTCCACCGTTATCTGTTTAAACATGGAAATATCTACAGCGCCATCTCTATAAACATTGAAATATATACACTGCCATCTGTAAAAACATGGAAATATCTACACTGTCATCTGAATAAACATGGAAATATCTATACCACCATCTGTATATACATGGAAATACCTACAATACCATCTGTATACACATGGAAATATCTACACAGACATCTGTATAAATATGGAAATAACTACACCGCCATCTGTATAAACATGGAAATATCTACACTGCCATCTGTAGAAACATGGAAATATCTACACCCCATCTCTCTAAATATGGAAATATCTACACCGCCATCTCTATAAACATGAAAATATCTACACTGCCATCTCCATAAAGATGGAAGTATCTACTCCGCCATGTGTATAAACACGGAAATATCTACACCACCATCTGTGTAAACATGGAAATATCTACACCGCTGTCTGTATAAACATGGAAATAACTACACCGCCATCTGCATGACCATGGAAATATCTACGCTGCCATCTGTATAAACATGGAAATATCTAAACGGCCATCTGTGTATAGGTGGAAATATCAACACCGCCATCTGTACAAACATGGAAATATCTACACCGCTATCTCTATAAACATGGAAATATCTGCACTGCCATCTGTAAAAACATGGAAATACCTATACAGTAATCTGTATAAACATGGAAATATCTACAATGCCATCTGTATACCCATGGAAATATCTACACAGCCATCTGTGTAAACATGTCAATATCTACACTGCTATCTCTGTAAACATGGAAATATCTACACCGCCATCTCTATAAACCTGAAAATATCTACACTGCCATCTCCATAAACATGGAACTAACTACTTCGCCATCTGTAGAAACATGGAAACATCTACACCGCCATCTGTGTGAATAAGGAAATATCTACAATGTCATCTGTATAAAGATATAAATATCTGCACCGCGAGCTGTATAAACATGGAAATATCTACATCGCAATCTGTATAAACGTGGAAATACCAACACCGCTATTGGTATAAACATGCAAATATCTACAACGCCATCTATATAAACATGGAAATATCTACACCGCTATGTCTATAAACATGGAAATACCTACACCGCTATCTCTATAAACATGGAAATATCTACACCGCTATCTGTATAAACATGGAAATATCTACAAAGCTATCTGTATAAACATGGAAATATCTACACCGCGATCTGTATAAACATGGATATATCTACACCACCATCTATATAAACATGGAAATATCTTCACCGCGATCTGTATAAACATGGAAATATCTACACCGCGATCTGTACAAACATGGAAATATCTACACCGCTATCTGTATAAACATGGAAATATCTTCACCGCGATCTGTATAAACATGGAAATATCTACACCGCGATCTGTACAAACATGGAAATATCTACAACGCTATCTGTATAAACATGGAAATATCTACTCAGCTATCTCTATAAACATGGAAATATCTACACCGCTTCTGTATAAACATGGAAATACCTACAAACTCATCTGTATAAACTTGGAAATATCTACACAGCCATCTGTATAAACAAGGAAATATCTACACAGCCATCTGTATATACATGGAAATATCTACACCTCTATCTGTATAAAGATGGAAATAACTACACCGCTATTTGTATAAACAAGGAAATATCTACACCGTGATCTGTATAAACATGGAAATATCTACACCGTCATCTCTATAAACATGGAAATACCTACAACCCTATCTGTATAAACATGGAAGTATCCACACCGCTATCTCTATGAACATGGAAAAATCAACACCGCTATATCTATGAACATGGAAATATCTACACCGCAATCAGTATAAACATGGAAATATCTACAGCGCCATCTCTATAAACATTGAAATATCTACACTGCCATCTGTAAAAACATGGAAATATCTACAAAATCATCTGAAAAAACTTGGAAATATCTACACCACCATCTCTATAAACATGGAAATACCTACAATGCCATCTGTATACACATGGAAATATCTACACAGACATCTGTATAAATATGGAAATATCTACACCGCCATCTGTATAAACATGGAAATATCTACACTGCCATCTGTAGAAAGATGGAAATATCTACACCGCTATCTCTATAAATATGGAAATATCTACGCCGCCATCTCTAAAAACATGAAAATATCTACACTGCCATCTCCATAAAGATGGAAGTATCTACTCCGCCATGTGTATAAACACGGAAATAGCTACACCAACATCTGTGAAAACATGGAAATATCTACACCGCTATCTTTATAAACATAGAAATATCTACACCGCCATCTGCATGTCCATGGAAATATCTATGCCGCCATCTGTATAAACATGGAAATATCTACACGGCCATCTGTGTATAGATGGAAATATCAACACCGCCATCTGTACAAACATGGAAATATCTACACCGCTATCTCTATAAACATGGAAATATCTGCACTGCCATCTGTAAAAACATGGAAATACCTCTACAGTCATCTGTATAAACATGGAAATATCTACAATGCCATCTGTATGCACATGGAAATATCTACACAGCCATCTGTATAAACATGTAAATATCTACACTGCTATCTCTATAACATGGAAATATCTACACCGCCATCTCTATAAACATGAAAATATCTACACTGCCATCTCCATAAGCATGGAACTAACTACTCCGCCATCTGTATAAACATGGAAACATCTACACCTCCATCAGTGTGAATAAGGAAATATCTACAATGCCGTCTGTATAAAGATATAAATATCTGCACCGCAAGCTGTATAAACATGGAAATATCTACATCGCTATCTGTATAACCGTGGAAATACCAACACCGCTATCGGTATAAACATGGAAATATCTACAACGCCATCTGCATATCCATGGAAATATGTGCGCCGCCATCTGTATAAACATGGAAATATCTACACCGTCATCTGTGTATAGATGAAAATATCAACACCGCCATCTGTACAAACATGGAAATATCTGCACCGCTATCTGTATAAACATGGAAATATCTACACCGCGGTCTGTATAAACATGGAAATATCTAAACCGCTATCTGTATAAACATGGAAATATCTACACCGCTATCTCTATAAACATGGAAATATCTACACGGTGATCTGTATAAACATGGAAATATTTACACCGCTATCTGTATAAACATGGAAATTTCTACACCGTTATCTGTATACACATGGAAATATCTACACCGCTATCTCTATAAACATGGAAATAACTACACCGCCATCTGTATAAACATGGAAATACCTATACAGTCATCTGTGTAAACATGGAAATATCTACACCACCATCTGTATAAACATGGAAATATCTTCACCACCATCTGTATAAACATGGAAATATCTACAATGCCATCTGTATACACATGGAAATACCTACACGGCAATCTGTGTATACATGGAAACATTAACACCGCCATCTGTTCAAACTTGGAAATATCTACACTGCTATCTCTAGAAACATGGAAATAACTTCACTGCGGTCTGTATAAACATGGAAATATCTACACCAGTATCTGTATAAACATGGAAATATCTACACCACGATCTGCATAAACATGGAAATATATACACCGCTATCTGTATAAACATGGAAATACTTGCACCACTATCTCTATAGACATGATAATATATACAAAGCCATCTGTATAAACATGGAAATACCTACAAAGTCATGTGTAGGAACGTGGAAATATCTACACTGCCATCTGTATAAAAATAGAAATATCTACACAGCCCTCTGTATAAATATGGAGATATATTCATAGGCATCTGTATAAATATGGAAATATCTGCACCGCTATCTGTATAAACATGGAAATACCTACACCGCTGTCTGTATAAACATGGAAATATGTACACCGCTATGTGTATAAACATGGAAATAACTCCACTGCTGTCTGTATAAACATGGAAATATCAACACCGTTATCTGTATAAACATGGAAATATCTACAGCACCATCTCTATAAACTTTGAAATATCTACACTGCCATCTGTAAAAACATGGAAATATCTACACAGTCATCTGAATAAACATGGAAATACCTACACCGCCATCTGTATAAACATGGAAATATCTACACAGCCATGTGTACATACATGGAAATATCTACACTGCTATCTATATAAACATGGAAATAACTACACTGCTATCTGTATAAACATGGAAATATCTACACTGCCATCTACATATCCATGGAAATATCTGCGCCGCCATCTGTTTAAACATGGAAATATCTACACGGTCATCTGTGTATAGATGGAAATATCAACACCGCCATCTGCACAGACATGGAAATATCTGCACCGCTATCTGTATAAACATGGAAATATCTACACCGCGGTCTGTATAAATATGGAAATATCTACACCGCTATCTGTATAAACATGGAAATATCTACACCGCTATCTCTATAAACTTGGAAATATCTACACCGCCCACTGTATAAACATGTAAATACCTATACAGTCATCTGTGTAAACATGGAAATATCTACACCACCATCTGTATGAAAATGAAAATATCTACAATGTCATCTGTATGCACATGGAAATACCTTCACGGCAATCTGTGTATAGATGGAAACATCAACACCTCCATCTGTACAAACATGGAAATATCTACACTGCTATCTCTATAAACTTGGAAATATCTACACTGCGGTCTGTATAAACATGGAAAAATCTACACCGGTATCTGTATAAACATGGAAATATCTACACCACGATCTGTATAAACATGGAAATATATACACCGCTATCTGTATAAACATGGAAATATCTGCACCGCTATCTCTATAAACATGGAAATATCTGCACTGCCATCTGTAAAAACATGGAAATACCTATACAGTCATCTGTATAAACATGGAAATATCTACAATGCCATCTGTATACACATGGAAATACCTACACGGCAATCTGTGTATAGATGGAAACATCAACACCGCCATCTGTACAAACATGAAAATATCTACACTGCTATCTCTATATACATGGAATTATCTACACTGAGGTCTGTATAAACATGGAAATATCTACACTGGTATCTGTATAAACATGGAAATATCTACACCACCATCTGTATAAACATGGAAATATTTACAGCGCTATCTGTATAAACATGGAAATATCTGCACCACTATCTCTAGAAACATGGAGATATCTACAAAGCCATGTGAATAAAGATGGAAATTCCTACAAAGTCATGTGTAGGAACATGGAAATATCTACACTGCCATCTGTATAAACATAGAAATATCTACACAGCCCTCTGTATAAATATGGAAATATCTGAATAGGCATCTGTGTAAACATGGAAATATCTGCACCGCTATCTGTATAAACATGGAAATAACTGCAACGCTGTCTCTATAAACATGGAAATATGTACACCGCTATGTGTATAAACATGGAAATATGTTCACTGCTCTCTGTATAAACATGGAAATATCTCCACCGTTATCTTTTTAAACATGGAAATATCTACAGCGCCATCTCTATAAACATTGAAATATATACACTGCCATCTGTAAAAACATGGAAATATCTACACTGTCATCTGAATAAACATGGAAATATCTATACCACCATCTGTATATACATGGAAATACCTACAATACCATCTGTATACACATGGAAATATCTACACAGACATCTGTATAAATATGGAAATAACTACACCGCCATCTGTATAAACATGGAAATATCTACACTGCCATCTGTAGAAACATGGAAATATCTACACCCCATCTCTCTAAATATGGAAATATCTACACCGCCATCTCTATAAACATGAAAATATCTACACTGCCATCTCCATAAAGATGGAAGTATCTACTCCGCCATGTGTATAAACACGGAAATATCTACACCACCATCTGTGTAAACATGGAAATATCTACACCGCTGTCTGTATAAACATGGAAATAACTACACCGCCATCTGCATGACCATGGAAATATCTACGCTGCCATCTGTATAAACATGGAAATATCTAAACGGCCATCTGTGTATAGATGGAAATATCAACACCGCCATCTGTACAAACATGGAAATATCTACACCGCTATCTCTATAAACATGGAAATATCTGCACTGCCATCTGTAAAAACATGGAAATACCTATACAGTAATCTGTATAAACATGGAAATATCTACAATGCCATCTGTATACCCATGGAAATATCTACACAGCCATCTGTGTAAACATGTCAATATCTACACTGCTATCTCTGTAAACATGGAAATATCTACACCGCCATCTCTATAAACCTGAAAATATCTACACTGCCATCTCCATAAACATGGAACTAACTACTTCGCCATCTGTAGAAACATGGAAACATCTACACCGCCATCTGTGTGAATAAGGAAATATCTACAATGCCATCTGTATAAAGATATAAATATCTGCACCGCGAGCTGTATAAACATGGAAATATCTACACCGCGATCTGTACAAACATGGAAATATCTACACCGCTATCTGTATAAACATGGAAATATCTTCACCGCGATCTGTATAAACATGGAAATATCTACACCGCGATCTGTACAAACATGGAAATATCTACAACGCTATCTGTATAAACATGGAAATATCTACTCAGCTATCTCTATAAACATGGAAATATCTACACCGCTTCTGTATAAACATGGAAATACCTACAAACTCATCTGTATAAACTTGGAAATATCTACACAGCCATCTGTATAAACAAGGAAATATCTACACAGCCATCTGTATATACATGGAAATATCTACACCGCTATCTGTATAAAGATGGAAATAACTACACCGCTATTTGTATAAACAAGGAAATATCTACACCGTGATCTGTATAAACATGGAAATATCTACACCGTCATCTCTATAAACATGGAAATATCTACACCCCTATCTGTATAAACATGGAAGTATCCACACCGCTATCTCTATAAACATGGAAAAATCAACACCGCTATATCTATGAACATGGAAATATCTACACCGCGATCAGTATAAACATGGAAATATCTACAGCGCCATCTCTATAAACATTGAAATATCTACACTGCCATCTGTAAAAACATGGAAATATCTACACAATCATCTGAAAAAACTTGGAAATATCTACACCACCATCTGTATAAACATGGAAATACCTACAATGCCATCTGTATACACATGGAAATATCTACACAGACATCTGTATAAATATGGAAATATCTACACCGCCATCTGTATAAACATGGAAATATCTACCCTGCCATCTGTAGAAAGATGGAAATATCTACACCGCTATCTCTATAAATATGGAAATATCTACACCGCCATCTCTAAAAACATGAAAATATCTACACTGCCATCTCCATAAAGATGGAAGTATCTACTCCGCCATGTGTATAAACACGGAAATAGCTACACCACCATCTGTGAAAACATGGAAATATCTACACCGCTATCTTTATAAACATAGAAATATCTACACCGCCATCTGCATGTCCATGGAAATATCTATGCCGCCATCTGTATAAACATGGAAATATCTACACGGCCATCTGTGTATAGATGGAAATATCAACACCACCATCTGTACAAACATGGAAATATCTACACCGCTATCTCTATAAACATGGAAATATCTGCACTGCCATCTGTAAAAACATGGAAATACCTCTACAGTCATCTGTATAAACATGGAAATATCTACAATGCCATCTGTATGCACATGGAAATATCTACACAGCCATCTGTATAAACATGTAAATATCTACACTGCTATCTCTATAACATGGAAATATCTACACCGCCATCTCTATAAACATGAAAATATCTACACTGCCATCTCCATAAGCATGGAACTAACTACTCCGCCATCTGTATAAACATGGAAACATCTACACCTCCATCAGTGTGAATAAGAAAATATCTACAATGCCGTCTGTATAAAGATATAAATATCTGCACCGCAAGCTGTATAAACATGGAAATATCTACATCGCTGTCTGTATAACCGTGGAAATACCAACACCGCTATCGGTATAAACATGGAAATATCTACAACGCCATCTGCATATCCATGGAAATATGTGCGCCGCCATCTGTATAAACATGGAAATATCTACACGGTCATCTGTGTATACATGGAAATATCAACACCGCCATCTGTACAAACATGGAAATATCTGCACCGCTATCTGTATAAAGATGGAAATATCTACACCGCGGTCTGTATAAACATGGAAATATCTAAACCGCTATCTGTATAAACATGGAAATATCTACACCGCTATCTCTATAAACATGGAAATATCTACACGGTGATCTGTATAAACATGGAAATATTTACACCGCTATCTGTATAAACATGGAAATTTCTACACCGTTATCTGTATACACATGGAAATATCTACACCGCTATCTCTATAAACATGGAAATACCTACACCGCCATCTGTATAAACATGGAAATACCTATACAGTCATCTGTGTAAACATGGAAATATCTACACCACCATCTGTATAAACATGGAAATATCTTCACCACCATCTGTATAAACATGGAAATATCTACAATGCCATCTGTATACACATGGAAATACCTACACGGCAATCTGTGTATACATGGAAACATTAACACCGCCATCTGTTCAAACTTGGAAATATCTACACTGCTATCTCTAGAAACATGGAAATAACTACACTGCGGTCTGTATAAACATGGAAATATCTACACCAGTATCTGTATAAACATGGAAATATCTACACCACGATCTGCATAAACATGGAAATATATACACCGCTATCTGTATAAACATGGAAATACTTGCACCACTATCTCTATAGACATGAAAATATATACAAAGCCATCTGTATAAACATGGAAATAACTACAAAGTCATGTGTAGGAACGTGGAAATATCTACACTGCCATCTGTATAAAAACAGAAATATCTACACAGCCCTCTGTATAAATATGGAGATATATTCATAGGCATCTGTATAAATATGGAAATATCTGCACCGCTATCTGTATAAACATGGAAATACCTACACCGCTGTCTGTATAAACATGGAAATATGTACACCGCTATGTGTATAAACATGGAAATAACTCCACTGCTGTCTGTATAAACATGGAAATATCAACAACGTTATCTGTATAAACATGGAAATATCTACAGCACCATCTCTATAAACTTTGAAATATCTACACTGCCATCTGTAAAAACATGGAAATATCTACACAGTCATCTGAATAAACAGGGAAATACCTACACCGCCATCTGTATAAACATGGAAATATCTACACAGCCATGTGTACATACATGGAAATATCTACACTGCTATCTATATAAACATGGAAATAACTACACTGCTATCTGTATAAACATGGAAATATCTACACCGCCATCTACATATCCATGGAAATATCTGCGCCGCCATCTGTTTAAACATGGAAATATCTACACGGTCATCTGTGTATAGATGGAAATATCAACACCGCCATCTGCACAGACATGGAAATATCTGCACCGCTATCTGTATAAACATGGAAATATCTACACCGCGGTCTGTATAAATATGGAAATATCTACACCGCTATCTGTATAAACATGGAAATATCTACACCGCTATCTCTATAAACTTGGAAATATCTACACCGCCCACTGTATAAACATGTAAATACCTATACAGTCATCTGTGTAAACATGGAAATATCTACACCACCATCTGTATGAAAATGAAAATATCTACAATGTCATCTGTATGCACATGGAAATACCTTCACGGCAATCTGTGTATAGATGGAAACATCAACACCTCCATCTGTACAAACATGGAAATATCTACACTGCTATCTCTATAAACTTGGAAATATCTACACTGCGGTCTGTATAAACATGGAAATATCTACACCGGTATCTGTATAAACATGGAAATATCTACACCACGATCTGTATAAACATGGAAATATCTGCACCGCTATCTCTATAAACATGGAAATATCTGCACCGCTATCTCTATAAACATGGAAATATCTGCACTGCCATCTGTAAAAACATGGAAATACCTATACAGTAATCTGTATAAACATGGAAATATCTACAATGCCATCTGTATACACATGGAAATACCTACACGGCAATCTGTGTATAGATGGAAACATCAACACCGCCATCTGTGCAAACATGAAAATATCTACACTGCTATCTCTATAAACATGGAATTATCTACACTGAGGTCTGTATAAACATGGAAATATCTACACTGGTATCTGTATAAACATGGAAATATCTACACCACCATCTGTATAAACATGGAAATATTTACAGCGCTATCTGTATAAACATGGAAATATCTGCACCACTATCTCTAGAAACATGGAAATATCTACAAAGCCATGTGAATAAAGATGGAAATTCCTACAAACTCATGTGTAGGAACATGGAAATATCTACACTGCCATCTGTATAAACATAGAAATATCTACACAGCCCTCTGTATAAATATGGAAATATCTGAATAGGCATCTGTGTAAACATGGAAATATCTGCACCGCTATCTGTATAAACATGGAAATAACTGCAACGCTGTCTCTATAAACATGGAAATATGTACACCGCTACGTGTATAAACATGGAAATATGTTCACTGCTCTCTGTATAAACATGGAAATATCTCCACCGTTATCTGTTTAAACATGGAAATATCTACAGCGCCATCTCTATAAACATTGAAATATATACACTGCCATCTGTAAAAACATGGAAATATCTACACAATCATCTGAATAAACATGGAAATATCTACACCACCATCTGTATATACATGGAAATACCTACAATACCATCTGTATACACATGGAAATATCTACACAGTCATCTGTATAAATATGGAAATAACTACACCGCCATCTGTATAAACATGGAAATATCTACACTGCCATCTGTAGAAACATGGAAATATCTACACCCCTATCTCTATAAATATGGAAATATCTACACCGCCATCTCTATAAACATGAAAATATCTACACTGCCATCTCCATAAAGATGGAAGTATCTACACCGCCATGTGTATAAACACGGAAATATCTACACCACCATCTGTGTAAACATGGAAATATCTACACCGCTGTCTGTATAAACATGGAAATAACTACACCGCCATCTGCATGACCATGGAAATATCTACGCTGCCATCTGTATAAACATGGAAATATCTACACGGCCATCTGTGTATAGATGGAAATATCAACACCGC
This sequence comes from Pan troglodytes, assembly GCF_028858775.2. NCBI lineage: Eukaryota > Metazoa > Chordata > Mammalia > Primates > Hominidae > Pan > Pan troglodytes. The sequence goes on from NC_086015.1 coordinate 3,523,381, forward strand.
CATCTGTACAAACATGGAAATATCTACACCGCTATCTCTATAAACATGGAAATATCTGCACTGCCATCTGTAAAAACATGGAAATACCTATACAGTAATCTGTATAAACATGGAAATCTCTACAATGCCATCTGTATACCCATGGAAATATCTACACAGCCATCTGTGTAAACATGTCAATATCTACACTGCTACCTCTGTAAACATGGAAATATCTACATCGCCATCTCTATAAACCTGAAAATATCTACACTGCCATCTCCATAAACATGGAACTAACTACTTCGCCATCTGTAGAAACATGGAAACATCTACACCGCCATCTGTGTGAATAAGGAAATATCTACAATGCCATCTGTATAAAGATATAAATATCTGCACCGCGAGCTGTATAAACATGGAAATATCTACACCGCGATCTGTATAAACGTGGAAATACCAACACCGCTATCGGTATAAACATGCAAATATCTACAACGCCATCTATATAAACATGGAAATATCTACACCGCTATGTCTATAAACATGGAAATACCTACACCGCTATCTCTATAAACATGGAAATATCTACACCGCTATCTGTATAAACATGGAAATATCTACAAAGCTATCTGTATAAACATGGAAATATCTACACCGCGATCTGTATAAACATGGAAATATCTACACCACCATCTATATAAACATGGAAAAATCTACACCGCCATCTGTATAAACATGGAAATATCTACAATGCCATCTGTAGAAAGATGGAAATATCTACACTGCAATATGTGTAAACATTGAAATATCTACACCGATATCTGTAAAAACATGGAAATATCTACACCGATATCTGTATAAACATGGAAATATCTTCACCGCAATCTGTATAAACATGGAAATATCTACACCGCGATCTGTACAAACATGGAAATATCTACAAACTCATCTGTATAAACTTGGAAATATCTACACAGCCATCAGTATAAACATGGAAATATCTACACAGCCATCTGTATAAAGATGGAAATAACTACACCGCTATTTGTATAAACAAGGAAATATCTACACCGTGATCTGTATAAACATGGAAATATCTACACCGCCATCTCTATAAACATGGAAATATCTACACCCCTATCTGTATAAACATGGAAATATCCACACCGCTATCTCTATAAACATGGAAAAATCAACACCGCTATGTCTATGAACATGGAAATATCTACACCGTGATCTGTATAAACATGGAAATATCTACAGCGCCATCTCTATAAACATTGAAATATCTACACTGCCATCTGTAAAAACATGGAAATATCTACACAATCATCTGAAAAAACTTGGAAATATCTACACCACCATCTGTATAAACATGGAAATACCTACAATGCCATCTGTATACACATGGAAATATCTACACAGACATCTGTATAAATATGGAAATATCTACACCGCCATCTGTATAAACATGGAAATATCTACACTGCCATCTGTAGAAAGATGGAAATATCTACACCGCTATCTCTATATATATGGAAATATCTACACCGCCATCTCTATAAACATGAAAATATCTACACTGCCATCTCCATAAAGATGGAAGTATCTACACCGCCATGTGTATAAACACGGAAATATCTACACCACCATCTGTGTAAACATGGAAATATCTACACCGCTGTCTGCATAAACATGGAAATAACTACACCGCCATCTGCATGACCATGGAAATATCTACGCTGCCATCTGTATAAACATGGAAATATCTACATGGCCATCTGTGTATAGATGGAAATATCAACACCGCCATCTGTACAAACATGGAAATATCTACACCGCTATCTCTATAAACATGGAAATATCTGCACTGCCATCTGTAAAAACATGGAAATACCTATACAGTAATCTGTATAAACATGGAAATCTCTACAATGCCATCTGTATACCCATGGAAATATCTACACAGACATCTGTGTAAACATGTCAATATCTACACTGCTATCTCTGTAAACATGGAAATATCTACACCGCCATCTCTATAAACATGAAAATATCTACACTGCCATCTCCATAAACATGGAACTAACTACTTCGCCATCTGTATAAACATGGAAACATCTACACCGCCATCTGTGTGAATAAGGAAATATCTACAATGCCATCTGCATAAAGATATAAATATCTGCACCGCGAGCTGTCTAAACGTGGAAATATCTACATCGCAATCTGTATAAATGTCGAAATACCAACACCGCTATCGGTATAAACATGCAAATATCTACAACGCCATCTATATAAACATGGAAATATCTACACCGCTATGTCTATAAACATGGAAATACCTACACCGCTATCTCTATAAACATGGAAATATCTACACCGCTATCTGTATAAACATGGAAATATCTACAAAGCTATCTGTATAAACATGGAAATATCTACACCGCGATCTGTACAAACATGGAAATATCTACAACGCTATCTGTATGAACATGGAAATATCTACTCAGCTATCTCTATAAACATGGAAATATCTACACCGCCATCTGTATAAACATGGAAATACCTACAAACTCATCTGTATAAACTTGGAAATATCTACACAGCCATCTGTATAAACATGGAAATATCTACACAGCCATCTGTATATACATGGAAATATCTACACCCCTATCTGTATAAAGATGGAAATAACTACACCGCTATTTGCATAAACAAGGAAATATCTACACCGCTGTCTGTATAAACATGGAAATAACTACACCACCATCTACATGACCATGGAAATATCTACACTGCCATCTGTATAAACATGGAAATATCTACACGGCCATCTGTGTATAGATGGAAATATCAACACCGCCATCTGTACAAACATGGAAATATCTACACCGCTATCTCTATAAACATGGAAATATCTGCACTGCCATCTGAAAAAACGTGGAAATACCTAAACAGTAATCTGTATAAACATGGAAATATCTACAATGCCATCTGTATACCCATGGAAATATCTACACAGCCATCTGTGTAAACATGTCAATATCTACACTGCTATCTCTGTAAACATGGAAATATCTACACCGCCATCTCTATAAACATGAAAATATCTACACTGCCATCTCCGTAAACATGGAACTAACTACTTCGCCATCTGTAGAAACATGGAAACATCTACACCGCCATCTGTGTGAATAAGGAAATATCTACAATGCCATCTGTATAAACATATAAATATCTGCACCGCGAGCTGTATAAACATGGAAATATCTAAATCGCAATCTGTATAAACGTGGAAATACCAACACTGCTATCGGTATAAACATGCAAATATCTACAACGCCATCTATATAAACATGGAAATAACTACACCGCTATGTCTATAAACATGGAAATACCTACACCGCTATCTCTATAAACATGGAAATATCTACACCGCTATCTGTATAAACATGGAAATATCTACAAAGCTATCTGTATAGACATGGAAATATCTACACCGCGATCTGTATAAACATGGAAATATCTACACCACCATCTATATAAACATGGAAAAATCTACACCGCCATCTGTATAAACATGGAAATATCTACAATGCCATCTGTAGAAAGATGGAAATATCTACACTGCAATATGTGTAAACATGGAAATATCTACACCGATATCTGTAAAAACATGGAAATATCTACACCGCTATCTGTATAAACATGGAAATATCTTCACCGCGATCTGTATAAACATGGAAATATCTACACCGCGATCTGTACAAACATGGAAATATCTACAACGCTATCTGTATAAACATGGAAATATCTACTCAGCTATCTCTATAAACATGGAAATATCTACACTGCCATCTGTATAAACATGGAAATACCTACAAACTCATCTGTATAAACTTGGAAATATCTACACAGCCATCTGTATAAACATGGAAATATCTACACAGCCATCTGTATAAAGATGGAAATAACTACACCGCTATTTGTATAAACAAGGAAATATCTACACCGTGATATGTATAAACATGGAAATATCTACACCGCCATCTCTATAAACATGGAAATATCTACACCCCTATCTGTATAAACATGGAAATATCCACACCGCTATCTCTATAAACATGGAAAAATCAACACCGCTATGTCTATGAACATGGAAATATCTACACCGTGATCTGTATAAACATGGAAATATCTACAGCGCCATATCTATCAACATTGAAATATCTACACTGCCATCTGTAAAAACATGGAAATATCTACACAATCATCTGAAAAAACTTGGAAATATCTACACCACCATCTGTATAAACATGGAAATACCTTCAATGCCATCTGAATACACATGGAAATATCTACACAGACATCTGTATAAATATGGAAATATCTACACCGCCATCTGTATAAACATGGAAATATCTACACTGCCATCTGTAGAAAGATGGAAATATCTACACCGCTATCTCTATAAATATGGAAATATCTACACCGCCATCTCTATAAACTTGAAAATATCTACACTGCCATCTCCATAAAGATGGAAGTATCTACACCGCCATGTGTATAAACACGGAAATATCTAAACCACCATCTGTGTAAACATGGAAATATCTACACCGCTGTCTGTATAAACATGGAAATAACTACACCGCCATCTGCATGACCATGGAAATATCGACGCTGCCATCTGTATAAACATGGAAATATCTACATGGCCATCTGTGTATAGATGGAAATATCAACACCGCCATCTGTACAAACATGGAAATATCTACACCGCTATCTCTATAAACATGGAAATATCTGCACTGCCATCTGTAAAAACATGGAAATACCTATACAGTAATCTGTATAAACATGGAAATATCTACAATGCCATCTGTATACCCATGGAAATATCTACACTGCCATCTGTGTAAACATGTCAATATCTACACTGCTATCTCTGTAAACATGGAAATATCTACACCGCCATCTCTATAAACATGAAAATATCTACACTGCCATCTCCATAAACAAGGAACTAACTACTTCGCTATCTGTATAAACATGGAAACATCTACACCGCCATCTGTGTGAATAAGGAAATATCTACAATGCCATCTGCATAAAGATATAAATATCTGCACCGCGAGCTGTCTAAACATGGAAATATCTACATCGCAATCTGTATAAACGTCGAAATACCAACACCGCTATCGGTATAAACATGCAAATATCTACAACGCCATCTATATAAACATCGAAATATCTACACCGCTATGTCTATAAACATGGAAATACCTACACCGCTATCTCTATATACATGGAAATATCTACACCGCTATCTGTATAAACATGGAAATATCCTCAAAGCTATCTGTATAAACATGGAAATATCTACACCGCGATCTGTACAAACATGGACATATCTACAACGCTATCTGTATAAACATGGAAATATCTACTCAGCTATCTCTATAAACATGGAAATATCTACACCGCCATCTGTATAAACATGGAAATACCTACAAACTCATCTGTATAAACTTGGAAATATCTACACAGCCATCTGTATAAACATGGAAATATCTACACAGCCATCTGTATATACATGGAAATATCTACACCCCTATCTGTATAAAGATGGAAATAACTACACCGCTATTTGTATAAACAAGGAAATATCTACACCGTGATCTGTATAAACATGGAAATATCTACACCACCATCTCTATAAACATGGAAATATCTACACCCCTATCTGTATAAACATGGAAATATCCACACCGCTATCTCTATAAACATGGAAAAATCAACACCGCTATGTCTGTGAACATGGAAATATCTACACCGCGATCTGTATAAACATGGAAGTATCTACAGCGCCATCTCTATAAGCATTGAAATATCTACACTGCCATCTGTAAAAACATTGAAATACCTACACAATCATCTGAAAAAACATGGAAATATCTACACCACCATCTGTATAAACATGGAAATACCTACAATGCCATCTGTATACACATGGAAATATCTACACAGACATCTGTATAAATATGGAAATATCTACACCGCCATCTGTATAAACATGGAAATATCTACACGGCCATCTGTAGAAAGATGGAAATATCTACACCGCTATCTCTATAAATATGGAAATATCTACACCGCCATCTCTATAAACATGAAAATATCTACACTGCCATCTCCATAAAGATGGAAGTATCTACACCGCCATGTGTATAAACACGGAAATATCTACACCACCATCTGTGTAAACATGGAAATATCTACACCGCTGTCTGTATAAACATGGAAATAACTACACCGCCATCTACATGACCATGGAAATATCTACGCTGCCATCTGTTTAAACATGGAAATATCTACACAGCCATCTGTGTATAGATGGAAATAACACCGCCATCTGTACAAACATGGAAATATCTACACCGCTATCACTATAAACATGGAAATATCTGCACTGCCCTCTGTAAAAACATGGAAATACCTATACAGTAATCTGTATAAACATGGAAATATCTACAATGCCATCTGTATACCCATGGAAATATCTACACATCCATCTGTGTAAACATGTCAATATCTACACTGCTATCACTGTAAACATGGAAATATCTACACTGCCATCTCTATAAACATGAAAATATCTACACTGCCATCTCCGTAAACATGGAACTAACTACTTCGCCATCTGTAGAAACATGGAAACATCTACACCGCCATCTGTGTGAATAAGGAATTATCTATAATGCCGTCTGTATAAAGATATAAATATCTGCACCGTGAGCTGTATAAACATGGAAATATCTACATCGCAATCTGTATAAACGTGGAAATACCAACACCGCTATCGGTATAAACATGCAAATATCTACAACGCCATCTATATAAACATGGAAATATCTACACCGCTATGTCTATAAACATGGAAATACCTACACCGCTATCTCTATAAACATGGAAATATCTACATCGCTATATGTATAAACATGGTAATATCTACAAAGCTATCTGTATAAACATGGAAATATCTACACCGTGATCTGTATAAACATGGAAATATCTACACCACCATCTATATAAACATGGAAATATCTACACCGCCATCTGTATAAACATGGAAATATCTACAATGCCATCTGTAGAAAGATGGAAATAGATACACTGCAATATGTGTAAACATGGAAATATCTACACCGATATCTGTAAAAACATGGAAATATCTACACCGCTATCTGTATAAACATGGAAATATCTTCACCGCGATCTGTATAAACATGGAAATATCTACACCGCGATCTGTACAAACATGGAAATATCTACAACGCTATCTGTTTAAACATGGAAATATCTACTCAGCTATCTCTATAAACATGGAAATATCTACACCGCCATCTGTATAAACATGGAAATACCTACAAACTCATCTGTATAAACTTGGAAATATCTGCACAGCCATCTGTATATACATGGAAATATCTACACAGCCATCTGTATATACATGGAAATATCTACACCCCTATCTGTATAAAGATGGAAATAACTACACCGCTATTTGTATAAACAAGGAAATATCTACACCGTGATCTGTATAAACATGGAAATATCTACACCGCCATCTCTATAAACATGGAAATATCTACACCCCTATCTGTATAAACATGGAAATATCCACACCGCTATCTCTATAAACATGGAAAAATCAACACCGCTATGTCTATGAACATGGAAATATCTACACCGTGATCTGTATAAACATGGAAATATCTACAGCGCCATCTCTATAAACATTGAAATATCTTCACTGCCATCTGTATAAACATGGAAATATCTACACAATCATCTGAAAAAACTTGGAAATATCTACACCACCATCTGTATAAAAATGGAAATACCTACAATACCATCTGTATACACATGGAAATATCTACACAGACATCTGTATAAATATGGAAATATCTACACCGCCATCTGTATAAACATGGAAATATCTACACTGCCATCTGTAGAAAGATGGAAATATCTACACTGCTATCTCTATAAATATGGAAATATCTACACCGCCATCTCTATAAACATGAAAATATCTACACTGCCATCTCCATAAAGATGGAAGTATCTACACCGCCATGTGCATAAACACGGAAATATCTACACCACCATCTGTGTAAACATGGAAATATCTACACCGCTGTCTGTATAAACATGGAAATAACTACACCGCCTTCTGCATGACCATGGAAATATCTACGCTGCCATCTGTATAAACATGGAAATATCTACACGGCCATCTGGGTATAGATGGAAATATCAACGCCGCCATCTGTACAAACATGGAAATATCTACACCGCTATCTCTATAAACATGGAAATATCTGCACTGCCATCTGTAAAAACATGGAAATACCTATACAGTAATCTGTATAAACATGGAAATATCTACAATGCCATCTGTATACCCATGGAAATATCTACACAGCCATCTGTGTAAACATGTCAATATCTACACTGCTATCTCTGTAAACATGGAAATATCTACATTGCCATCTCTATAAACATGAAAATATCTACACTGCCATCTCCATAAACATGGAACTAACTACTTCGCCATCTGTGGAAACATGGAAACATCTACACCGCCATCTGTGTGAATAAGGAAATATCTACAATGCCATCTGTATAAAGATATAAATATCTGCACCGCGAGCTGTATAAACATGGAAATATCTACATCGCAATCTGTATAAACGTGGAAATACCAACACCGCTATCGGTATAAACATGCAAATATCTACACCACCATCTATATAAACATGGAAATATCTACACCGCCATCTGTATAAACATGGAAATATCTACAATGCCATCTGTAGAAAGATGGAAATATCTACACTGCAATATGTGTAAACATGGAAATATCTACACCGATATCTGTAAAAACATGGAAATATCTACACCGCTATCTGTATAAACATGGAAATATCTTCACCGCTATGTCTATAAACATGGAAATACCTACACCGCTATCTCTATAAACATGGAAATATCTACACCGCTATCTGTATAAACATGGAAATATCTACAAAGCTATCTGTATAAACATGGAAATATCAACACCGCGATCTGTATAAACATGGAAATATCTACACCACCATCTATATAAACATGGAAATATCTACACCGCCATCTGTATAAACATGGAAATATCTACAATGCCATCTGTAGAAAGATGGAAATATCTACACTGCAATATGTGTAAACATGGAAATATCTACACCGATATCTGTAAAAACATGGAAATATCTACACCGCTATCTGTATAAACATGGAAATATCTTCACCGCGATCTGTATAAACATGGAAACATCTACACCGCGATCTGTACAAACATGGAAATATCTACAACGCTATCTGTATAAACATGGAAATATCTACTCAGCTATCTCTATAAACATGGAAATATCTACACCGCCATCTGTATAAACATGGAAATACCTACAAACTCATCTGTATAAACTTGGAAATATCTACACAGCCATCTGTATAAAGATGGAAATAACTACACCGCTATTTGTATAAACAAGGAAATATCTACACCGTGATCTGTATAAACATGGAAATATCTACACCGCCATCTCTATAAACATGGAAATATCTACACCCCTATCTGTATAAACATGGAAATATCCACACCGCTATCTCTATAAACATGGAAAAATCAACACCGCTATGTCTATGAACATGGAAATATCTACACCGCGATCTGTATAAACATGGAAATATCTACAGCGCCATCTCTATAAACATTGAAATATCTACACTGCCATCTGTAAAAACATGGAAATATCTACACAATCATCTGAAAAAACTTGGAAATATCTACACCACCATCTGTATAAACATGGAAATACCTACAATGCCATCTGAATACACATGGAAATATCTACACAGACATCTGTATAAATATGGAAATATCTACACCGCCATCTGTATAAACATGGAAATATCTACACTGCCATCTGTAGAAAGATGGAAATATCTACACCGCTATCTCTATAAATATGGAAATATCTACACCGCCATCTCTATAAACATGAAAATATCTACACTGCCATCTCCATAAAGATGGAAGTATCTACACCGCCATGTGTATAAACACGGAAATATCTACACCACCATCTGTGTAAACATGGAAATATCTACACCGCTGTCTGTATAAACATAGAAATAACTACACAGCCATCTGCATGACCATGGAAATATCTACAATGCCATCTGTAGAACGATGGAAATATCTACACTGCAATATGTGTAAACATGGAAATATCTACACCGATATCTGTAAAAACATGGAAATATCTACACCGCTATCTGTATAAACATGGAAATATCTTCACCGCGATCTGTACAAACATGGAAACATCTACACCGCGATCTGTACAAACATGGAAATATATACAACGCTATCTGTATAAACATGGAAATATCTACTCAGCTATCTCTATAAACATGGAAATATCTACACCGCCATCTGTATAAACATGGAAATACCTACAAACTCATCTGTATAAACTTGGAAATATCTACACAGCCATCTGTATAAACATGGAAATATCTACACAGCCATCTGTATATACATGGAAATATCTACACCGCTATCTGTATAAAGATGGAAATAACTACCCCGCTATTTGTATAAACAAGGAAATATCTACACCGTGATCTGTATAAACATGGAAATATCTACACCGCCATCTCTATAAACATGGAAATATCTACACCCCTATCTGTATAAACATGGAAATATCCACACCGCTATCTCTATAAACATGGAAAAATCAACACCGCTATGTCTATGAACATGGAAATATCTACACCGCGATCTGTATAAACATGGAAATATCTACAGCACCATCTCTAAAAACATTGAAATATCTACACTGCCATCTGTAAAAACATGGAAATATCTACACAATCATCTGAAAAAACTTGGAAATATCTACACCACCATCTGTATAAACATGGAAATACCTACAATGCCATCTGAATACACATGGAAATATCTACACAGACATCTGTATAAATATGGAAATATCTACACCGCCATCTGTATAAACATGGAAATAAATACACTGCCATCTGTAGAAAGATGGAAATATCTACACCGCTATCTCTATAAATATGGAAATATCTACACCGCCATCTCTATAAACATGAAAATATCTACACTGCCATCTCCATAAAGATGGAAGTATCTACACCGCCATGTGTATAAACACGGAAATATCTACACCACCATCTGTGTAAACATGGAAATATCTACACCGCTGTCTGTATAAACATGGAAATACCTACACCGCCATCTGCATGACCATGGAAATATCTACGCTGCCATCTGTATAAACATGGAAATATCTACACGGCCATCTGTGTATAGATGGAAATATCAACACCGCCATCTGTACAAACATGGAAATATCTACACCGCTATCTCTATAAACATGGAAATATCTGCACTGCCATCTGTAAAAACATGGAAATACCTATACAGTAATCTGTATAAACATGGAAATATCTACAATGCCATCTGTATACCCATGGAAATATCTACACAGCCATCTGTGTAAACATGTCAATTTCTACACTGCTATCTCTGTAAACATGGAAATATCTACACCGCCATCTCTATAAACATGAAAATATCTACACTGCCATCTCCATAAACATGGAACTAACTACTTCGCCATCTGTGGAAACATGGAAACATCTACACCGCCATCTGTGTGAATAAGGAAATATCTACAATGCCATCTGTATAAAGATATAAATATCTGCACCGCGAGCTGTATAAACATGGAAATATCTACATCGCAATCTGTATAAACTTGGAAATACCAACACAGCTATCGGTATAAACATGCAAATATCTACAACGCCATCTATATAAACATGGAAATATCTACACCGCTATGTCTATAAACATGGAAATACCTACACCGCTATCTCTATAAACATGGAAATATCTACACCGCTATCTGTATAAACATGGAAATATCTACAAAGCTATCTGTATAAACATGGAAATATCTACACCGCGATCTGTATAAACATGGAAATATCTACACCACCATCTATATAAACATGGAAATATCTACACTACCATCTGTATAAACATGGAAATATCTACAATGCCATCTGTAGAAAGATGGAAATATCTACACTGCAATATGTGTAAACATGGAAATATCTACACCGATATCTGCAAAAAAAAGGAAATATCTACACCGCTATCTGTATAAACATGGAAATATCTTCACCGCGATCTGTACAAACATGGAAACATCTACACCGCGATCTGTACAAACATGGAAATATCTACAACGCTATCTGTATAAACATGGAAATATCTACTCAGCTATCTCTATAAATATGGAAATATCTACACCGCCATCTGTATAAACATGGAAATACCTTCAAACTCATCTGTATAAGCTTGGAAATATCTACACAGCCATCTGTATAAACATGGAAATATCTACACAGCCGTCTGTATATACATGGAAATATCTACACCGCTATCTGTATAAAGATGGAAATAACTACACCGCTATTTGTATAAACAAGGAAATATCTACACCGTGATCTGTATAAACATGGAAATATCTACACCGCTATGTCTATAAACATGGAAATACCTACACCGCTATCTCTATAAACATGGAAATATCCACACCGCCATCTGCCTATCCATGGAAATATCTACAACGCCATCTGTATAAAGATGGAAATATCTACACGGCAATCTGTGTACCGATGGAAATATCAACACCACCATCTGTACAAACATGGAAATAAGTACACCACTATCTGTATAAACATAGAAATACCTCCACTGCAGTCTGTATAAACATGGAAATATCTACACGGCCATCTGTGTATAGATGGAAATATGAACAAAGCCATCTGTACAAATATGGAAATATCTACACCGCTATCTCTATAAACATGGAAATATCTGCACTGCCATCTGTAAAAACATGGAAATACCTATACAGTCATCTGTATAAACATGGAAATATCTACAATGCCATCTGTATACACATGGAAATATCTACACAGCCATCTGAATAAACATGTAAATATCTATACTATCTCTATAAAGATGGAAATATCTACACCGCCTTCTCTATAAACATGAAAATATCTACACTGCCATCTCCATAAAAATGGAACTAACTACTCCGCCATCTGTATAAACATGGAAACATCTACACCGCCATCTGTGTGAATAAGGAAATATCTACAATGCCATCGGTATAAAGATATAAATATCTGCATCGCGAGCTGTATAAACATGGAAATATCTACATCGCTATCTGTATAAACGTGGAAATACCAACACCGCTATCGGTATAAACATGGAAATATCTACAACGCCATCTATATAAACATGGAAATATCTTCACCGCTATGTCTATAAACATGGAAATACCTACACCGCTATCTCTATAAACATGGAAATATCCACACCGCCATCTGCCTATCCATGGAAATATCTACAACGCCATCTGTATAAAGATGGAAATATCTACACGGCAATCTGTGTACAGATGGAAATATCAACACCGCCATCTGTACAAACATGGAAATAAGTACACCGCTATCTGTATAAACATAGAAATACCTCCACTGTAGTCTGTATAAACATGGAAATATCTACACGGCCATCTGTGTATAGATGGAAATATCAACAAAGCCATCTGTACAAATATGGAAATATCTACACCGCTATCTCTATAAACATGGAAATATCTGCACTGCCATCTGTAAAAACATGGAAATACCTATACAGTCATCTGTATAAACATGGAAATATCTACAATGCCATCTGAATACACATGGAAATATCTACACAGCCATCTGAATAAACATGTAAATATCTACACTGCTATCTCTATAAAGATGGAAATACCTACACCGCCATCTCTATAAACATGAAAATATCTACACTGCCATCTCCATAAAAATGGAACTAACTACTCCGCCATCTGTATAAACATGGAAACATCTACACCGCCATCTGTGTGAATAAGGAAATATCTACAATGCCATCGGTATCAAGATATAAATATCTGCATCGCGAGCTGTATAAACATGGAAATATCTACATCCCTATCTGTATAAACGTGGAAATACCAACACCGCTATCGGTATAAACATGGAAATATCTACAACGCCGTCTATATAAACATGGAAATATCTACACCGCTATGTCTATAAACATGGAAATACCTACACCGCTATCTCTATAAACATGGAAATATCCACACCGCCATCTGCCTATCCATGGAAATATCTACAACGCCATCTGTATAAAGATGGAAATATCTACACGGCAATCTGTGTACCGATGGAAATATCAACACCGCCATCTGAAGAAACATGGAAATAAGTACACCGCTATCTGTATAAACATAGAAATACCTCCACTGCCGTCTGTATAAACATGGAAATATCTACACCGGTATCTGTATAAACATGGAAATATCTACACCACGATCTGTATAAACATGGAAATATTTACACCTCTATCTGTATAAACCTGGAAATATCTACACTGCTATCTCTATAAATATGGAAATATCTACACCGCCATCTCTATAAACATTGAAATAACTACGCAGTCATGTGTAGGAACATGGAAATATCTACACCACCATTTATATAAATATGGAGATATCTACAACGTTATCTGCATAAACATGGAAATATCTACACAGTGATCTGTATAAACATGGAAATATGTACAGCACTCTCTGAATAAAGATGGAAATATCTACACCGTTATCTGTAAAAACATGGAAACATCTCCACTGCTATCTCTATAAACATCGAAATATCTACACCGCCATCTGTATAAACATGGAAATACTTACAAATTTATCTGTATAAACCTGGAAATATCTACACCTCCATCTGTATAAACATGGAAATATCTACACAGCCATGTGTACATACATGGAAATATCTACACCGCTCTCTATGTAAACATGGAAATAACTACACCGCTATCTGTATTTACATGGAAATATCTACACCGCCATCTACATATCCATAGAAATATCTGCGCTGCCATCTGTATAAACATTGAAATATCTACACGGTCATCTGTGTATAGATGGAAATATCAACACCGCCATCTCTACAAACATGGAAATACCTGCACCGCTATCTGTATAAACATGGAAATATCTACACCGCGGTCTGTATAAACGTGGAAATATCTACACCGCTATCTGTATAAACATGGAAATATATACACCACCATCTCTAAAAACATGGAAATATTTACACCGTGATCTGTATAAACATGGAAATATTTACACCGAAATCTATATAAACATGGAAATTTCTACACCGTTATCTGTATAAATATGGAAATATTTACACCACTATCTCTATAAACATGGAAATATCTACACCACCATCTGTCTAAACATGGAAATACCTATACAGTCATCTGTGTAAACATGGAAATATCTACACCACCATCTGTATAAACATGGAAATATCTACAATGCCATCTGTATACACTTGGAAATACCTACACGGCAATCTGTGTATAGATGGAATCATCAACACCGCCATCTGTACAAACATGGAAATATCTACACTGCTATCTCTATAAACATGGAAATATCTACACTGCGGTCTGTATAAACATGAAAATATCTACACCGGTATCTGCATAAACATGGAAATATCTACACCACGATCTCTATAAACATGGAAATATGTACACCGCTATCTGTATAAACATGGAAATATCAGCACCGCTATCTCTATAAACATGGAAATAACTACAAAGCAATCTGTATAAACATGGAAATGCCTACACAGTCATGTGTAGGAACATGGAAATATCTACACTGCCATCTGTATAAACATAGAAATACCTACACAGCCCTCTGTATAAACATGGAAATATGTGCATAGGCATCTGTATAAACATGGAAATATCTGCACCGCTATCTGTATAAACATGGAAATACCTACACCGCTGTCTCTATAAACATGGAAATATGTACACCGCTATGTGTATAAACATGGAAATATCTCCACTGCTGTCTGTATAAACATGGAAATATCTCCACCGTTATCTGTATAAACATGGAAATATCTACAGCGCCATCTCTATAAACATGGAAAAAACAACACTGCCATCTGTATAAACATGGAAATATCTACACAATCATCTGTATATACATGGAAATATCTACTCCACCTTCTCTATAAACATGGAAATATCTACACTGCCGTCTGTATACGGATGGAAATGTCTACAGAGCTATCAGTATAAACATGGAAACATCTTCACCGCTATCTCTATACACATGGAAATACCTACACTGCAATCTGTATAAACATGGAAATATCTACACCACAAACTCTATAAACATGGAAATATGTGTAGTCATGTGTAGGAACATGGAAATATCTACACCACCATCTGTGTAAACATGGAAATATCTACACCACCATCTGTGTAAACATGGAAATATCTACACTGCCGTCTGTATAAAGATGGAAATATCTTCATCCTGTGCTGTATAAACATGGAAATATCTGCACTTCTATCTGTATAAACAGGGAAATACCAACACCACTATCTGTATAAAGGTGAAAATATCTACACCACGATCTGTATAAACATGGAAATATCTACAAGTCTCTCTGTATAAACATGGAGATAAATACACCGCTATCTGTATAAACATGGAAATATCTACACCGCCCTCTGAATAAACATGGAAATATCTACACTACTACCTCTATCAATATGGAAATATATACACTGCTATCTCTATAAACATGGAAATAACTATGCCAGCATCTGTATAAACAAGGAAATATCTACACAGTCATCTGTATAAACATGGAAATATCTGCACCACCCTCTCTATAAACATGGAAATATCTAGACTGCCATCTGTATAAACATGGAAATATGTACACAGCCATCTGCATAAACATGGAAGTAACTACACCGCTATCTCTGTACAGTTGGAAATAATTACACAGCTATCTCTATAAACATGGAAATATTTACACTGCCATCTCTATAAACCTGGAAATATCTACACTGACATATTTATAAACATGAAAATATCTACACCGCCATCTCCATAAACATGGAATTATCTACACCACCATCTGTGTAAAAATGGAAATACCAACACTGCTATCTGTATAAACATGGAAATATCTAAACCACTATCTGTATAAACATGGAAATATCTACACCACTATCTCTATAAACATGGAAATATCTGCACTGCAATCTCTAAAAACATGGAATTATCTACACCACTATCTCTATAAACATAGAAATACCTACACCGGCATCTCTATAAACATGGAAATAGGTACACCACTATCTCTATAAACATATAAATACCTACACTGCCATCTCTATAAACATGGAAATATCTAAACCGCCATCTGCATAAACATGGAAATAACTACACCGCCATCTGTATAAACATGGAAATATCTATGCCGCCGTCTGTATAAACGTAGAAATATCTACACTGCCATCTGTGGAAAGATGGAAATGTCTACACCGTGATCTGTATAAACTTGGAAATATCTACACCGCTACTTGTATAAACTTGGAAATATCTACAACGCTATCTGTATAAACATGGAAACATCTACACCACGATCTGTATAAAAATGGAAATATCTACACTGCTATCTGTATAAACATGCAAATATCTACACCGCTAACTGTATAAACATGCAAATATCTACACGGAGATCTGTATAAATATGGAAATATCTACACCACTATCTCTATAAACATGGAAATGTCTATACCGCCATCTGTTTAAACATGGAAATATCTACAAGGCTAACTCTATAAATATGGAAATACCTAAACCGCCTTCTGTATAAACATGGAAATAACAACACAGTCATTTGTATAAACATGGAAATATCTACAGGGCCATCTGTGAAAACATGGAATTATCTACACCGCCATCTGTATAAACCTGCTAATATCTCCAACGCAATCTGTATAAACATGTAATTATCTCCACTGCTATCTGTATAAACATGGAAATATCTACACCACGATCTGTATAAACATGGAAATATCTCCACCGCTTTCTCTATAAACATAGAAACATCTACACCGCTATCTTCATAAACATGGAAATATCTACACCGCTATCTGTATAAACATGCAAATATCTACAACGCTATCTGTGTAAACAAGGAAATATCTACACTGCTATCTGTGTAAACATTGAAATAGCTACACTGCTATCTGTGTAAAGATGGAAATATCTACACAGCAATCTGTGCAAAGGTGGAAATATCTACACCGTTATCTTTGTAAAGTAGGAAATATCTACACTGCAATCTGTGCAAAGATAGAAATATCTACACCGCTATCTGAGTAAACATGGTAATATCTACACCACTCTCTGTATAAGCGTGGAAATATCTACACTGCTATCTGTATAAACATGGAAATATCTAAACCGCCATCTGTAAAAACATGGAAATATCTACACCACCATCTGAATAAACATGGAAATATCTACACCGCTAGCAATATAAACATGGAAATATCTACAACGGTATCTCTATAAGCATGGAAATATCTACACCGCTATCTGTATAAACAAGGAAATAACTCCACTGCTATCTGTATTAACATTGAAACATCTACACAGCTATATCTATAAACATGGAATTATCTACACCGCTATCTGTTTGAACATGGAAATGTCTACAACGCTATCTGTGTAAACATGGAAATATCTGCACCGTTATCTGTGTAAACATGGAAATATCTGCACCACAATCTGTGCAAAGATGGAAATATATACAACGCTATCTCTATAAACATGGAAATATCTGCACCGCTATCTGTATAAACATGGAAATATCTACACCGCTATCTCTATAATCATGGAAATATCTACAACGCCATCTGCAGAAACATGGAAATATCGTCACAGTCATCTGTATATACATGGAAATATCTACAACACCATCTCTATAGACATGGAAATATCTAAAACACGATCTCTATAAACATGGAATTATCTACACCGCCATCTGTAGAAACATGGAAATAACTACACTGCCATCTGTATAAAGATGGAAATATCTACACCGCGAGCTGTATAAACATGGAAATATCAACACAGCTATGTGTATAAACATGGAAATACCAACACCACTATCTGTATAAACATGGAAATATCTACAGCGCTGACTGTAAACATGGAAATATCTACCCCACTATCTCTATAAACATGGAAATACCTACACCGCCATCTCTATAAACATGGAATTATCTACACCACTATCTCTATAAACATATTAATATCTACAACGCAATCTCAGTAATCATGGAAATATCTACACCGCCATCTGCATAAACTTGGAAATATCTACACCGCTATCTGTGCAAAACTGGAAATATCTACACCTTGATCTGTATAAACATGGAGATATCTACACCTCTTCCTGTATGAACATGGTGATATTTACACCGCTATCTGAATAAATATGGAAATATCCACACCGCTATCTCTATAAACATGGAAATGTCTACACGGCTATCTGTATAAACATGGAAATCTCTACATGGCTATCTGTATGAACTTGGAAATATCTACACTTCCTTCTGTATATACATGGAAATACGCACACAGTCATCTGTATAAACATGGAAATATCTACAGCACTATCTGTATAAACATCGAAATATCTACACTGCCATCTGTATAAACATGGAAATATCATCACAGCCATCTCTATAAACATGGAAATATCTACACCGCTATCCCTATAAACATGGAAATAGTGACACCGATATCTGTAAAAATATGGAAATATCTACACAGTCATCTGTATAAACATGGAAATATCTAAACCTCCATCTGTATAAACATGGAAATATCTACACTGCCATCTGAATACACATGGAAAAGAGTATACAGTCATCTGTATAAATATGGAAATATCTACACCGCTATCTCTGTAAACATGTAAATCCTGTAAAAAACATGTAAACATGTATACCGCTATCTGCATAAACATGGAAATATCTACACAGCTATCTGTATTAACACGGAAATATCTACACCGCTATATGTATAAACTTGGAAATATCTACACCGCCATCTCTATAAACATGAAAATATGTCCACCGCTATCTGTATAAACTTGAAAATATATCCACCGCTATCTGTATAAACATGGAAATATCTGTACCGCCATCTGTATAAACATGGAAATATCTACACAGCCATGTGTATATACATGGAAATAACTACACCGCTATCTGTATAAACATGGAAATAACTACACCGCTATCTGTATAAACATGGAAATATGTACACCGCCATCTACATATCCATGGAAATAACTGCGCCGCCATCTGTATAAACATGGAAATATCTACACGGTCATCTGTGTATAGATGGAAATATCAACACCGCCATCTGTACAAACATGGAAATATCTGCACCGCTATCTGTATAAACATGGAAATATCTACTCCTCTATCTCTATAAACATGGAAATAACTACACCGTGATCTGTATAAACGTGGAAATATTTACACCGCTGTCTGTATAAACATGGAAATATCTACACCGTTATCTGTATAAATATGGAAATATCTACACTGCTATCTCTATAAATATGGAAATATCTACACCGACATTTGTATAAACATGGAAATACCTACACAGTCATCTGTATAAAAATGGAAATATCTATATCACCATCTGTATAAACATGGAAATATCTACAATGCCATCTTTATAAACATGGAAATATCTATATCACCATCTGTATAAACATGGAAATATCTACACTGCCATCTGTATAAACGTGGAAATATCTACACAGACATCTGTATAAACATTTAAATATCTCCATCACTATCTGTAGAAACACGGAAATACTTACACCGCTATCTGTATAAACATGGAATTATATACACCGCTATCCCAGTAAACATGGAAATACCAACACCGCTGTCCATATAAACATGGAAATA
Organism: Pan troglodytes; assembly: GCF_028858775.2. Lineage (NCBI taxonomy): Eukaryota > Metazoa > Chordata > Mammalia > Primates > Hominidae > Pan > Pan troglodytes. The sequence continues at coordinate 3,544,469 of NC_086015.1, forward strand.
TCTACACCGCTATCTGTATAAACCTGGAAATAACTACACCGCTATCACTATAAACATGGAAATACCTACACCGCTATCTCTATAAACATGGAAATATCTACACCGATATCTCTATAAACTAGGAAATATCTACACCGCCATCTGCATAAACATGGAAATATCTACACCGCCATCTGTATAACCATGGAAATATCTACACGGCTATCTGTATAAACATGGAAATATCTGCAACACTATCTGTGTAAACATGGAAATATCTACATCGCTATCTGTGTAAACATGGAAATATCTACTCTGCTATCTGTATAAGGATGGAAATTTATTCACCGCTATCTGTATAAACATGGAAATGTCAACATCGCTATCTGTGTAAACATGGAAATATCCACACCGCTATCTGTAAAAACATGGAAATATCTACACCGCCATCTCCATAAATATGGAAATATCTACACCGCTATCTCTATAAACCTGGAAATATCTACACTGCTATGTGTATAAACGTGGAAATATCTACAACGCTATCTGTTTAAACATGGGAATATCTACACAGCTATCTGTGTAAACTTGGAAATATCTACACCGCAATCTGTGTAAAGATGGAAAGATATACACTGCAATCTGTTCAAAGATGGACATATCTACACCGCGAACTCTGTAAACATGGAAATATATACACCGCTATCTGTATAAACATGGAAATATCTACACCGCTATCTGAATAAATATGGAAATATCTACACCGCCATCAGTATTAACATGGAAATATCTACAACACTATCTGTGTAAACATGGAAATAACTACACAAATATCTGTGTAAACTTGGAAATATGTACACCGCTATCTGTGTAAAGATGGAAATGTCAACACCGCAATCTGTGCAAAGATGGAAATATCTACACCGCTATCTCTGTAAACATGGAAATATCTACACCGCTATCTGTATAAACATGGAAATATCTATGCCGCTATCTGTATAAACATGGAAATATCTACACCGCCATCTATATAAACATGGAAATATCTACACCGGGATCTTTTTAAACATGGAAATATCTAAACCGCTATCTGTGTAAATATGGAAATATCTACACCGCTGTCTCTATAAACATGGAAATATCTACACTGCCATCTGTAAAAACATACAAATATCTATAAAGTCATGTGTATAAACATGGAAATATCTACACCACCATCTCTATAAACATGGAAATATCTACACCTCCATCTGCATAAACATGGAAATATCTACACTGCAATATATACACATGGAAATATCTACACAGCCATCTGTATAAAGATTGAAATATCTACACCGCTACCTCTATAAACATGGAAATACCTACAAAGCAATATGTATAAACATGGAAATATCTACATCGCTCTCTGTATAAACATGGAAATATCACCACCGCTATCTGTTTATATATGGAAATATCTACACCGCTATCTGTATAAAAATGGAAATATCTACACAGTCAACTGTATATACTTGGAAATATCTACACCGCTATCTGTATAAAAATGGAAATATCTACACAGTCAACTGTATATACATGGAAATATCTACACCAACATCTCTATAAACATGGATATATCTACACTGCCATCTGTAAACATGGAAATATCTACTCAGTCATCTGTATATACATGGATATATCTACACCACCATCTCTATAAACATGGAAATAACTACACGGCCGTCTGTATACACATGGAAATGTCTACAGAGCCATCAGTATAAACATGGAAACATCTGCACCGCTATCTCTATACACATGGAAATACCTACAATGCAATCTCTATAAACATGTAAATATCTACACCGCAATCTCTATAAACATGGAAATATCTACATCGCCATCTCTATAAACATGAAAATATCTACACCGCCATCTCCATGAACATGGAACTATCTACACCGCCATCTGTGTAAACATGGAAATATCTACACTGCCGTCTGTATAAAGATGGAAATATCTTCACCCCGAGCTGTATAAACATGGAAATATCTACACTGCTATCTGTATAAACAGGGAAATACCAACACCACTATCTGTATAAACGTGGAAATATCAACACCACGATCTGTATAAACATGGAAATATCTACAAGTCTCTCTGTGTAAACATAAAAATAAATACACCGCTGTCTGTATAAACATGGAAATATCTATACCGCTCTCTGAATAAACATGGAAATATCTACACTGCTATCTGTATAAAGATGGAAATATCTACACCGCAAGAAGTATAAACATGGAAATATCTACACCGCTATCTGTATAAATATGGAAATACCAACACTGCTATCTGTATCAACATGGAATTATTTATACCGCTATCTGTATAAACATGGAAATATCTACACCACTATCTCTATAAACATAGAAATACCTGCACTGCCATCTCTATAAACATGGAATTATCTACACCAATATCTCTATAAACAAAGAAATACCTACAACACCATCTCTATAAACATGGAAATATCTACCCCACTATCTCTACAAACATATAAATATCTACACCGCCATTTCTATAAACATGGAAATATCTACAACGCCATCTGCATAAACAGGGAAATATCCACACCGCCATTTGTATAAACATGGAAATATCTATGCCGCCATCTGTATAAACATAGAAATATCTACACTGCCATCTGTGGAAAGATGGAAATGTCTACACCGCGATCTGTATAAACTTGGAAATATCTACACCGCTACTTGAATAAACATGGAAATATCTACACGGCTATCTGTAGAAACATGGAAACATCTACACCACGATCTGTATAAAAATGGAAATATCTACACTGATATCTGTATAAACATGGAAATATCTACACCGAGATCTGTATAAATATGGAAATATCTATACCGCTATCTCTATAAACATTGAAATGACTACAGCACTATCTGTATAAACATGGAAATATCTAAAAGGCTAACTCTATAAATATGGAAATACCTAAACCGCCTTCTGTATAAACATGGAAATAACAACACAGTCATCTGTAAACATGGAAATATCTACAGCGCCATCTGTGAAAACATGGAAATACCTACACCGCCATCTCTATAAACATGGAAATATATACACCGGTATCTCTGTAAACATAGAAATATCTACACAGCCATCTGTATAAACATGGAAATATCTACGCCGCCATCTGTATAAACTTAGAAATATCTACACTGCCATCTGTGGATAGATGGAAATGTCTACACCGTGATCTGTATAAACATGGAAATATCTACACAGCTATCTGTGTAAACATGGAAATATCTACACCATTATCTGTATAAACATGGAAACATCTACACCACGATCTGTATAAAAATGGAAATATCTACACCGTTATCTGTATAAACATGGAAATATCTACACCGCGATGTGTATAAATATGGAAAAATCTACACCGCTATCTCTATAAACATGGAAATGTCTACACCGCTATGTGTATAAATATGGAAATATCTATACGGCTAAGTCTATAAATATGGAAATATCTAAACTGCCTTCTGAATAAACATGGAAATAACTACATAGTCATCAGTATAAACATGGAAATATCTTCAACGCCATCTGTGAAAACATGGAAATATCTACACCGCCATCTGTATAAACATGGAAATATCTCCACCGCCATCTCTATAAACATGGAAATATCTCCACCGCCATCTGTATAAACATGGAAATATCTCCACCGCTATCTGTATAAACATGGAAATATCTGCACCGCGATCTCTATAAAAATGGAAATATCTACACTGCTATCTGTATAAACATGGAAATATCTACAAAGCTATCAGTGTAAACATGGAAATATCCAGACAGCTATCTGTGTAAACATGGAAATATCTACACCGCTATCGATGTAAAGATGGAAATACCTACACCGCAATCTGTGCAAAAATGGAAATATCTACACCGCTATCTCTATAAAGATGTAAATATCTGCACTGCTCTCTGTATAAACATGGAAATATCTACACCACCATCTGTGAAAACATGGAAATATCTACACACTCATCAGTATAAACATGGAAATATCTACACCTCCATCTGTATAAACATGGAAATATCTACATGGCTATCTGCATAAACATGTAAATACCTACACTTCCATCTGTATAAAGATGGAAATATCAACACCGCGAGCTGTATAAACATGGAAATATCTACACCGCTATCCATATAAACATGGACATACCAACATCACTATCTCTATAAACGTCGAAATATCAACACCGCTATCTGTATAAACATGGAAATATCTGCACCGCTATTTCTATAAACATGGAAATACCTACACTGCCAATTTTATACACATGGAAATATCTACACCGTTATCTCTATAAACATAGAAATATCTACACTGCCATCTCCAAAAACATGGAAATATCTACACCACCATCTGTATAAACATGAAAATATCTGCACCGCCATCTGTATAAATATACAAATATCTACACTGCCATCTGTATAAACATGGAAATACCTACACAGTTATCTGTATAAACATGGAAACAACTACACCACTATCTGTGAAAACAGGGAAATATCTACACCGCAATCTGTGTAAAAAAGGAAATATCTACACCGCTATCCTTGTAAAGATGGAAATATCTACATCGCAATCTGTGCAAAGATGGAAATAACTAAACCGCTATCAGTGTAAACATGGTAATATCTACACCGCTGTCTCTATAAACATGGAAATATCCACACCGCTATCTGTATATACATGGTAAAATCTACACCGCCATCTGTAAAAACATGGAAATATCTACACCGCAATCTGTATAAACATGGAAATACCTACACAATCATCTGTATAAACATGGTGACATCTACACAGCTATCTGTGTAAACATGGAAATATCTACACTGCTATTTGTGTAAAGATGGAAATATCTGCACCGCAATCTGTGCAAACATGGAAATATTTGCACCGCTATCTCTATAAACATGGAAATATCTGCACCGTTATCTGTATAAACATGGAAATATCTACACAGTCATCTATATATACATGGAAATACCTACACCACCATCTCTATAAACATGGAAATATCTACACCGCCATTTGTGTACTCGTGGAAATAACTACACAGCCATCAGTATAAACTTGGAAACCTCTGCACCGCTATCTGAATACACAGTGAAATACCTACACCGCTATCTGTATAAACATGGAAAGATGTACACTGCTATCTGTATACACAAGGTAATATGTACACTGCCGTCTGTATGAACACGGAAATATCTACACCGCTATCTCTATAAATATGGAAATATCTACACTGCCATCTGTATAAACATGGAAATATCTACACCGCTATCTGTATAAAGATGGAAACATCTACACTGCTTTTTTTATAAACATAGAAATATCTACACTGCTATCTGTATAAACATGGAAATATCTACAACACTATCTCTGTAAACATGGAAATATCTACACTTCTATCTCTATAAACATGAAAACATCTACACTGCTGTCTGTATAAGCATGGAAATATCTATACCACGACCTGTATAAACATGGAAATATCTACACCGCTATCTGTATAAACATGGAAATATCTACAACACTATCTGTGTTAATACGGAAATAAATACACCGCTATCTGTCTAAACATGGAAATATGTACACAGCTATCTGTGTAAAGATGGAAATATCTACAGCGCAATCTGTGCAAATATGGAAATATCTACACCGCTCTCTCTGCAAACATGGAAATATCTAAACCGCTGTCTGTATAAACATGGAAATATCTACACCGCTATCTGCATAAATATGGAAATATCTACACCACGATCTCTATAAACATGGAAATATCTACACTGCTGTCTGTATAAATATGGAAATATCTACACCGCTATCTCTATAAACATGGAAATGTCTACACCTCTATCTGTATAAACATGGAAATATCTACATGGCTATCTCTATAAACATGGAAATACCTACAACGCCATCTGTATAAACATGGAAATAGCTACACAGCTATCTGTATAAACATGGAAATATCTACACCACTATCTGTATATACATGTAAATATCTACACTGCCATCTGTATAAAGATGGAAATATCTACAGAGCCATCTCTATAAACATCGAAATATCTACACTGCTATCTGTATAAACATGGAAATAGCCACACCGCTAACTGTATAAACATGGAAATATCTACACCGCCATCTGTAAAACCTGAAAATTTCTACTCAGTCATCTCTATAAACATGGAAATGTCTATACCTCCATCTGTATAAACATGGAAATATCTCCACCAGTATCTGTAAAAACATGGAAATATCTCCACCGCTATCTGTATAAACATGGAATTAGCAACACCACTATCTGTATAAAAATGGAAATATCTACACCGCTATCTGTATAAACATGGAAATATCTACACCACTATCTCTATAAACATAGAAATACCTACACCGCCATCTCTATAAACATGGAATTATCTACACCGCTATCTCTACAAACTTAGAAATATGTATACTGCCATCTCTGTAAACATGAAAATATCTACACCGCCATCAGCATAAACATGGAAATAACTACCCCGCCGTCTGTATAAATATGGAATTATCTACACGGCCATCTCTATAAACATAGAAGTATCTACACTGCCATCTGTAGAAAGATGGAAATATCTTCACCGAGATCTGCATAAACACGGAAATATCTACACCTCTACCTGTATAAACATGGAAATATCTACACAGCTATCTGTATAAATATGGAAATATCTACACCGCTATCTCTATGAACATGGAAATGTCTACACCGCTATCTTTATAAACATCGAAATACCTCCATGGCTATCTCTATAAACATTGAAATATCTACAGCACCATCTGTATAAACATGGAAATACCTACACATTCAACTGTATAAACATGGAAATATCTACACCACTATCTGTATAAACATGGAATATTTACATGGACATCGGTGTAAACACGGAAATATCGGCACAGCCATCTCTATAAACATGGAAATATCTACACTGCTATCTGTATAGACATGGAAATAGCCACAACGCTCCCTGTATAAACATCGAAATATCAACACCGTCATCTGTAAAAACATGGAAATATCTACACTGCCATCTGCATACAGATGGAAATACGTACACTGCTATCTGGATAAACATGGAAATATCTACACCGCTATCTCTATAAACATGGAAATAGCTACAACGCCATCTGTATAAACATGGAAATATCTACACCGCTATCTGTATCAACATGGAAATACCTCCACCGCTACCTGTATAAACATGGAAATATATACACCGCTATCTGTATAAATATGGAAATATATACACTGCTATCTCTATAAACATGGAAATATCTATACCGCTATCTGTATAAACATAGAAATATCTACATGGCTATCTCTACAAACATGGTAATATCTACACCACCATCTGTATAAACATGGAAATACCTCAACAGCCATCTGAATAAACATGGTAATAACTACAACACTATCTGTATAAACATGGAAATATCTACACTGCCATCTGTATGAACATGCAAATATCTACACAGCAATATCTATAAACATGGAAATATCTACACCACTATCTGTAAAAACATGGAAATATCTTCACAGTCATCTGTATAAATATGGAAATATCTACACCTCCATCTGTATACACATGGAAATATCTACACCGCCATCTGTATTAACATGGAATTATCTACACCGCTATCTCTATAAATATGGAAATACCTATACCCCTATCGGTATAAACATGGAAATATCTAAACCGCTATCTGAATAAACATGGAAATATATACACCACGATTTGTATAAACTTGGAAATATCTACACCGCCATCTTTATAAAGATGGAAATATCTCCACCGCTATCTGTATAAACATGGAAATATCTCCACCGCTATCTGCAAACTCATGGAAATACGTACACCGCTATCTGTATAAACATGGAAATATCTTCCCCACTAACTGTATAAACATGGAAATATCTACACCGCTATCTGTATAAACCTGTAAATATCTGCATCGCTATCTGTATAAACCTGGAAAAGTCTACACCGCTATCTCTGTAAACATGGAAATATCTACACGGCTATCTTTATAAACATGGAAATATCTACACCGCAATCTGTATAAACATGGAAAATCTACACCGCTATCTGTATAAACATGGAAATATCTATAGGCTATCTCTATAAACATAGAAATACCTACACCACCATCTGTATAAACATGGAAATATATCCACCGCTATCTGTATGAACATGGAAATATCTACTTTGCTATCCGTAAACATGGAAATATCTCCACCGCTATCTGTATAAACATGGAAATATCTGCACCGCAATCTTTATAAACACGGAAATATCAATACCGCAATCTGTTTAAACATGGAAATATCTACAAAACTATCTGTGTTAACATGGAAATATCCACACCGCTATCTGTGGAAACATGGAAATTTTACACCGCTATCTGTGTAAAGATGGAAATATCTACACCGCTATCTGTGCAAATATGGAAATATGTACACCGCTATCTCTATAAATATGGAAATATCTACACCATTATCTGTATAAATTTGGAAATATCTACACCACGACATCTATAAACCTGGAAATAGCCACACCGCTATCTGCATAAACATGGAAATAACTACACCGCCATCTGTAAAAACATGGAAATATCCACACCGCTATCTGTATAAACATGGAAATTACACCGCTACCAGTATAAAAATGGAAGTATCTACACCGCCATCTGAATAAACATGGAAATATTTTACACCGCTATCTGTATAAACATGGAAATATCTACACCATTATCTGCACAAACATGGAAATATCAACCCTGCCATCTGTATAAACATGGAAATATCTACTCCGCCATCTGTAAAAACTTGGAAATATCTACACTGTCATCTGTATAAAGATGGAAATATCTACACCTCCATCTGTATAAACATGGAAATATCTACACTGCCATCTGTATACACAAGGATATATGTACACTGCCGTCTGTATGAACACGGAAATATCTACACCGCTATCTCTACAAATATGGAAATATCTACACCGCCATCTGTATAAACATGGAAATATCTACACCGCTATCTGTATAAAGATGGAAATAACTACACCACGATCTGTATAAACATGGAAATATCTACACCGCTATCTGTATAATCATGGAAATATCTACACCGCTATCTGTATAAACATGGAAATACCTACACCACTATCTGTGTAAACATGGAAATATCTACATCGCTATCACTATAAACATGGAAATATCAACACTGCTATCTGTATAAACATGGAAATACCCACACCGCTATCTGTATAAACAGGGAAATATGTACACTGCCATCTGTAAAAACATGAAAATACCTACACAGTCATCTGTATAAAAACGGAAATATCTACAACTCCATCTGTAGAAACCTGGAAATATCTACACTGCCGTCTCTATACACATGGAAATATCTACACTGCCATCTGTATAAACATGGAAATATCTACGCCACTATATCTATTAACATGGAAATACCTACACAGCTATCTCTGTAAACATGGAAATATCTACACCGCTATCTGTAGAAACATGGAAAAAACTACACCGCTATCTGTATAAACTTGGAAATATCTACACTTCCAACTGTATAAACATGGAAATAACTCCACTGATATCTGTATAAACATGTTAATATCAAAACAGATATCTGTATAAATATGGAAATATCTACACTGCTATCTCTGTGAACATGGAAATGTCTACACCAATATCTGTATAAACATGCAAATATCTACATGGCTATCTCTATAAACATTGAAATATCTTCACCGATATGTCTATGAACATGGAAATGTCTACACCGCTATCTGTATAAACATGGAAATATCTACACCGCCATCTGTAAAAACATGGAAATATCTACACCGCTATCTCTATAAACATGGAAATATCTACACCCCTATCTTTATAAACATGGAAATATCTACACCGATATCTGTATAAACATGGAAATATCTACAACACTAGCTGTTTTAAAATGGAAATATCTACACCGCTATCTGTGTAAACATGGAAATATGTACACCCCTATCTCTGTAACGATGGAAATATCTACACCGCAATCTGTGCAAATATGGAAATATCTACAATGCTAAGTCTGTAAACATGGAAATATCTACACCGCTATCTGTATAAACATGTAAATATCTACATCTCCATCTGTATAAACATGGAAATACCTTCAGTGCCATCTGTATAAACATGGAAATATATACTCTGCCATCTGTATAAACATGGAAATATCTACACAGCTATCTATATAAACAAGGAAATAACTACACTGCAATCTGTATATACATGGAAATATCTACACCGTTATCTGTATAAACATGGAATATCTACACCGCTATCTGTATGAATATGGAAATATCTACACCGCTATCTGTATAAATATGGAAATATCTATACCGCTATCTCTATATACATGGAATTGTCTACACCGCTCTCTGTATAAACATGGAAATAACTACTCCGCCATCTGTGTAAATCTGCAAATTTCTACACCGCAATCTGTATAAACATGGAAATAACTACACAGCTATCTGTATAAACATGGAAATATCTACAACGCTAGCTGTATAAACTTGGAAATACCTACACTGCCATCTGCATAAAGATGGAAATGTCTCCACCGCTATCTGTATAAACATGGAAATATCTACACCGCTATCTTTATAAACATGGAAATATCTACACCGCTATCTGTGTAAACATGGAAATATGTACACCGCTATCTCTGTAACGATGGAAATATCGACACAGAAATCTGTGCAAATATGGAAATATCTACACCGCTAACTCTGTAAACATGGAAATATCTACACCGCTATCTGTATAAACATGGAAATATGTACACCGCTATCTGTATAAACATGGAAATATCAACACCGCTACCGGTATAAACATGGAAATATCTACACTGCTATCTGTATAAATATGGAAATATCTACACCGATATGTCTATAAACATGGATATGTCTACACCACTATCTGTATAAGCATGGAAATATCTACACAGTCATCTGTATAAACATGGAAATATCTACACCTCCATCTGTATAAACAGAGAAATATTTATAAACATGGAAATATCTACACAGCCATCTGTATAAACATGGAAATATCTACACCGCTATCTCTTTAAACATGGAAATACCTACACCGCAATCTGAATAAACATGGAAATATCTACACCGCCATCTGTAAAAACATGAAAATATCTACACAGTCATCTGTATAAACATGGAAATATCTACACCTCCATCGGTATAAATATGCAAATATCTACACTGCCATCTGTATACACATGGAAATCCCTACACTGCCGTCTGCATAAACATGGAAATATCTACACCACTATCTCTATAAACATGGAAATACCTACACCGCTATCTGTGTAAATATGAAAATATGTACACCGCTATCTGTATAAACATGGAAATATCTACAACGCCATCAGTATAAACATGGAAATATCTACACTGCCATCTGTATGAAAATGGAAATATCTACAGCGCTATCTGTATAAACATGGAAATAGCCACACTGCTATCTGTATAAACATGGAAATATCTACACCGCCATCTGTAAAAACATGGAAATATCTACACAGTCATCTGTGTAAACATGGAAATATCTACATCTCCATCTGTATAAACATGGAAATATCTTCAATGCCATCTGTATAAACATGGAAATATCTACACTGCCATCTGTATAAACATGGAAATATCTACACAGCTATCTATATAAGCAAGGAAATACCTACACCGCAATCTGTATATTCATGGAAATATCTACACCGTTATCTGTATAAACATGGAATATCTACACCGCTATCAGTATAAATATGGAAATATCTACACCGCTATCTGTATAAATATGGAAATATCTACACCGCTATCTCTATATACATGGAATTGTCTACACCGCTATCTGTATAAACATGGAAATAACTACACTGTCATCTGTATAAATATGCAAATATCTACACCGAAATCTGTATAAACATGGAAATAACTACACAGCTTTCTGTATAAACATGGAAATATCTACACCGCTATCTGTATGAACTTGGAAATATCTACACCGTTATCTGTATAAACATGGAATATCTACACCGCTATCAGTATAAATATGGAAATATCTACACCGCTATCTGTATAAATATGGAAATATCTACACCGCTATCTCTATATACATGGAATTGTCTACACCGCTATCTGTATAAACATGGAAATAACTACACTGTCATCTGTATAAATATGCAAATATCTACACCGAAATCTGTATAAACATGGAAATAACTACACAGCTTTCTGTATAAACATGGAAATATCTACACCGCTATCTGTATAAACTTGGAAATATCTACACCGCCATCTGCATATAGATGGAAATACCTCCACCGCTATCTGTATAAACATGGAAATATCTACATCGCTATATGTATAAACATGGATATATCTCCACCGCTATCTCTATAAACTTGGATATATTTACACCACTATCTTTATAAACATGGAAATATCTACACCGCTCTCTGTATAAACATGGAAATATCTACACCGCTATCTGTATAAATATGGAAATATCTACACCGCTATCTGTATATACATGGAAATATCTACACCGCTATCTGTATAAACACGGAAATATCTACACCGCTATCTGTATAAATATGGAAATATCTATACCGCTATCTCTATAAACATGGAAATGTTTACACCGCTATCTGTATAAATATGGAAATATCTACACAGCTATCTGTATATACATGGAAATGTCTACACCGCTATCTGCATAAACATGGAAATATCTACATGTCTATCTCTATAAACTTGGAAATATCTACACAGCTATCTATATAAACAAGGAAATAACTACACCGCAATCTGTATAAACATGGAAATATCTACCCCGCTATCTGTACAAATATGGGTATATCTACACTGCTATCTCTATAAACAGGGAAATGTCTACACAGCTATCTGTATAAACATGGAAATATCTACATGGCTATGTCTGTAAACTTGGAAATATCTACACCGCCATCTGTATAAACATGGAAATACCTACAGAGTCATCTGTATAAACATTGAAATATCTACACCGCTATCTCTATCAACATGGAAATACCTACACCACAATTTGTATAAACATGGAAATATCTACACCGCTATCAGTATAAACATGGAAATATCCACACCAGAATCTGTAAAAACATTGAAATATATACACTGCCATCTGTATAAACATGGAAATAGCCACACCGCTATCTGTGTAATCATGGAAATATCTACACCAACATCTGAATAAACATGGAAACATCTACACAGCTATCTGTACAAATTTGGAAATAACTACACCGCTATCTGTATAAATATGGAAATATCTACAACGCTATCTCTGTAAACATGGAAATTTCTACATCGCTATATGTATTAGCATGGAGATATCTACACGGTTATCAATGTAAACATGGAAATATCTAAAGTGCCTTCTGTATAAAAATGGAAATAACTACAGACTCATCTGTATAAACATGGTAGTATCTACACCACCGTCTGTATAAACATGGAAATATCTACACTGCCATCTGTATAAACATGGAAATATCTACAAAGCCATCTATATAAAAATGGAAATATCTTCACCGCTTTCTGTATGAGCATGGAAATAGCCACACCGAAATCTGTATAAACATGGAAATATCTACACCGCCATCTGTAAAAACATGGAAATATCTAAACGGTCATCTGTATAAACATGGAAATATCCACACTGTCATCTCTATACACATGGAAATGTACACAGCACTATCTGTATAAACATGGGAAAATCTACATCGCTCTCTGTATGAACACGGAAATATCTCCACCGCTATCTGTATGAACATGGAAATATCTCCACCGCCATCTGTATGAACATGGAAATATCTACACCACTATCAGTATAAATATGGAACTATCTACAACGCCATCTCTATAAACATGGAAATATCTACACCGCCATCTGTATAAACATGGAAATATCTACACCGCCATCTCTACAAATATAGAAATATATACACCGCTACCTGTATAAACATGGAAATATCTACAACACTATCTGTGTAAACATGGGAATATCTACAACATCTGTGTAAACATGGAAATATCTACGCAGCTCTCTGTTTCAACATGGAAATATGTACACCGCTATCTGTGAAAGATGAAAACATGAACACCACAATCTGTGCAAATATCAAAATATCTACACTGCTATATCTGTAAACATGGAAATATCTACCCCGTTATGTGTATAAACATGGAAATATTTACACCGCTATGTGTATAAACATGGAAATATCTACACCACGATCTCTATAAACATGGATTTGTCTACACCGCTTTCTGCATATACATGGAAATATCTACACCGCTATCTGTATAAACTTGGAAATATCTACTCTGCTATCTCTATAAATATTGAAATACCTACAACGCTGTCTCTATAAACATGGAAATGACTACACCGCTATCTTTATAAACATGGAAATATCTACATGACTATCTATAAACATGGAAATACCTACACCGGCATCTGTGTAAACATGGAAATACCTACACAGTCATCTGTATAAACATGGAAACGTCTACACCACTATGTCTATAAACATGGAAATATCTACACTGCCATCTGTATAAACATGGAAATATCTTCACCGCTATCTGTATAAAAATGGAAATATCTACACAGCTATCTCTATAAACATGGAAATAGCTACACTGCTATCTGTATAAACATAGAAATAGCGACACCGCTATCTGTATAAACATGGAAATATCTACACCGCCATCTGTAAAAACATGAAGATATCTACACAGTCATCTGTATAAACTTGGAAATATCTACACCTCCATCTGTATAAACATGGAAATATCTACACTGCCATCTGTATACACATGGAAATATCTACACAGCCATCTGTATAAACATGGAAATATGTACACCGCTATCTGTATAAACAAGGAAATATCTACACCGCCATCTTTATAAACTTGGAAATATCTACCCCGCCTTGTGTATAAACATGGAATTATACCCACCGCTATCTCTATAAACATGGAAATATCTCCAATGCTACCTCTATAAACATGGAAATACCTACACCGCTAACTGTATAAACATGGAAATATCTCCACCGCTATCTGTATAAACATGGAAATATCTACACCGCTATGTGTATAAACATGGGAATATCTACATCGCTATCTGAATGAACATGGAAATATCCCCAGCGCTATCTCTATAAACATGGAAATATCTACACCGCTATGCTTGTAAACATGGAAATATCTAAACCGCTACCTGTATAAACATGGTAATATCTACAACACTATCTGTGTAAACATGGGAATATCTTCACAGTTATCTGTGTAAACATGGAAATATGTACACCGTTATCTGTGTAAAGATGGAAATATCTTCACTGCAATATGCGCAAATATGGAAATATCTACACCGCTATCTCTGTAAACATGGAAATATCTACACCGCTATCTGTATAAGCATGGAAATATCTACACTGCTCTCTGTATGAACATGGAAATACCTACAACGATATATGCATTAACATGGAATTATCTACATCACTATCTCTATAAATATAGAAATATCTTAAACGCCATCTCTATAAACATGGAAATATCTACATCGCCATCAGCATAAACATGGAAATAACTACACCACCATCTGTATAAACAGGGAAATATCAACACCGCCGTGTTTATAAACATAGAAACATCTACACTCTCATCTGTAGAAAGACGGAAATATCTGCACCGAGATCTTCATAAACATGGAAATATCTACACCTCTACCTGTATAAACATGGAAATATCTACACCACTATCTGTATAAACATGGAAATATCTACACTGCCATCTGTATAAACATGGAAATATCTACACCACTATCTGTATAAACATGGAAATATCTACACTGCCATCTGTATAAACATGGAAATATCTACACTGCCATCTCTAAACACATGGAAATACCTACACCGCTATCTGTATAAGCATGGAAATATCTACACCGCTATCTTTATAAACATGGAAATATCTACAACGCTACCTGTATAAACATGGAATTGTCTACAACAATATCTGTGTAAACATGAAAATATCTACACAGCTCTCTGTGTAAACATGAAAATATGTATACCGCTTTCTGTGAAAGATGAAAACATATACACCGCAATCTGTGCAAATATCAAAATATCTACACCGCTATCTCTTTAAACATGTAAATATCTACCACGTTATGTGTATAAACATGGAAATATCTACACCGCTATCTGTATATACATGGAAATATCTACACCGCTATCTGTATAAACTTGGAAATATCTACTCTGCTATCTCTATAAATATTGAAATAGCTACAACACTATCTCTATAAACATGGAAATTCCTACACCGCTATCTTTATAAACATGGAAATATCTACATGGCTATCTCTATAAACATGGAAATATCTACACCGCCATCTGTATAAACATGGAAATACCTACACAGTCATCTGTATAAACACGGAATAAACTACACCACTATCTGTATACACATGGAAACATCTGCACCGCCATCGGTATAAACATGGAAATATCTACACAGCCATCTGTATAAACATGGAAATATCTACTCAGCTATCTCTATAAACATGGAAATATCTACACAGCTATCTGTATAGACATGGAAATAGCCACACCGATATCTGCATAAACATGAAAATATCTACACCTCCATGTGGAAAAACATGTAAATATCTACACAGTCATCTGTATAAACATGGAAATATCTACATCTTCATGTGTATAAACATGGAAATATCTACACTGCCATGTATATAAATATGGAAATATCTACACTGCCATCTGTATACACATGGAAATATCTACACAACCATCTGTATAAACATGGAAATATCTACACCGATAACTCCATAAACATGGAAATACCCACACCGCTAGCTGTATAAACATGGAAATATCTACATGGATATCTCTATAAACATGGAAATATCTACACCGCCATCTGTAAAAACAAGGAAATACCTACACAGTCAATTGCATAAACATGGAAATATCTACACCACTATCTTTATAAACATGGAAATATCTACATTGCCGTCTGTATAAACATGGAAATATCTACAAAGCTGTCTCCATAAACATGGAAATATCTACAATGCTATCTGTATAAACATGGAAATATCTGCACCGCAATATGTATACACATGGAAATACCTACACAGCTATCTGTATAAGCTTGGAAATATCTACACCGCTATCTCTATAAACATGGAGTTAGCTAAACCGCAATCTGTATAAACATGGAAATATCTACACCGTTCTCTGTATAAACATGGGAATATCTACACCGCTATCTGTTTAAACATCAAAATATCTCCACCGCTATCTGTATAAACATGGAAATATCTACACTGCTGTCTGTATAAATATGGACATATCTACACGGCTAATTCTATAAACATGGAAATGTCTACACAGCTTGCTGTATAAACATGGAAATATCTACATGGCTATCTCTACAAACATGGAAATATCTACACCGCCATCTGTATCAACATGGAAATAACTGCAAAGTCATCTGCATAAACATGGAAATATCTACACCACTATGTGTATAAACATTGAAATACCTACACCGCCATCTGTAAAAACATGGAAATATTTACACAGTCATCTGTAAAAACATGGAAATATCTACACCTCCATTTGTAAAACCTGGAAATATCTAAACCGCCATCTGTATACACATGAATATATGTACACAGCCATCTGTATAAACATGGAAATATCTACACTGCTATCTCCATAAACATGCAAATACCTACACCGCCATCTGTAAACATGGAAATATCTACACCGCTATCTGTATAAACATGGAAATATCTACACCGCTATCTGTATAAACTTGGAAATATCTACACCGCCATCTGTATAAACATTGAAATTTCTCCACCGCTATCTGTATAAAAATGAAAATATCTCCACCGCTATCTGTATAAACATGGAAATATCTACAATGCTATCTGTATAAACATGGAAATACCTACACCGCTATCTGTATAAGCATGGAAATATCTACACCGCTATCTCTATAAACATGGAAATGTCTACACCGCTATCTGTATAAACATGGAAATATCTACATGGCTATTTCTATAAATATGGAAATATCTACACTGCCATCTGTATAAACATGGAAATACCTACACAGTCATCTGTTTAAACATAGAAATATCCACAACATTATGTGTATAAACACGGAAATATCTTCACGGCCATCTGTATAAACATGGAAATATCTACACAGCCATCTCTATAAACATGGAAAAATCTACATCGCTATCTGAATAAACATGGAAATAGCTAAACCGCTATCTGTATAAACCTTGAAATAACTACAACGCCATCTGTAAAAATATGGAAATATCTACACAGTCATCTGTAGAAACATGGAAATATATACACCACCATCTGTATACACAAGGAAATATCTCCACCGCTATCTGTATAAACATGGAAATATCTCCACCGCTATCTGTATAAACATGGAAATATCTACACCTGTGTTTGTATAGACATGGAAATATCTACACCGCAATCGGTATAAACATGGAAACATCTACACTGCTATCTGAATAAACATGGAAATATCTACACCGCTATCTGTATAAACATGGAAATATCTACACTGCCATCTGTATAAACATGGAAATAGCCACATCGCTATATGTATAAATATGGAAATATCTATAACGCCATCTGAATAAACATGGAAATATCTACACGGATATCTGTATAAATATGGAAATATCTACACTGCTACCTCTATAAACATGGAAATATCTACACAGCTATCTGTATAAACATGGATATATCTACACCGCTATCTCTATAAACATGGAAATATCTACACCGCCATCTGTGTAAACATGGAAATTTGTACGCAGTCATCTGTATAAACATGGAAATAAGTACACCGCTATCTGTATAAACATGGAAATACCTACACCGCTATCCATATAAACATTGAAATATCTACACCGCTATCTGTATAAACATGGAAATATCAACACCGCTATCTGCATAAAGACGGAGATATCTACACCGCTATCTGCATAGACATGGAAATATCTACATCGTTATCTGTACAAATATGGAAATATCTCCATCGCTATCTCTATGAACATGGAAATATCTCTACTGCTATCTCTATAAACTTGGAAATATCTTCACCGCTATCTTTATAACCATGGAAATACCTACTCCACTATCTGTATAAACATGGATATATATACACTGCCATCTGTATAAACATGGTAATAGCCTCACCGCTATCTGTATAAACATGGAAATATCTACACCACCATCTGAATAAACATATAAATATCTAAACCGCTATCTGTAGAAATATGGAAATATCTACACCGCTATCTCTGTAAACATGGAAATATCTACACCGCTACCTGTATAAACATGGACATATCTACACTGCTATATCTATAAACATGGAAATATCTACACCGCTACCTGCATGAACTTGGAAATATCTACACCACCATCTCTACAAACATGGAAATATCTCCACCGCTATCTGTATAAACATGGAATTATCTCCACCACTCTCTGTATAAACATGGAAATATCTACAACGCTGTCTGTATAAACGTGGAAATATCTACACCGCTATCTGTATAAACATGGAAATATCTACACCGCTATCGTTATAAACATGTAAATATCTACACCACAATCTGTATAAACATGGAAATATCTACAACACTATCTGTGTAAACATGGAAATATGTACACAGCTGTCTGTTTAAACATGGCAATATGTACACCGCAATCTGTGTGAAGATGGAAATATCTACACCGCAATCTTTGCAAATATGGAAATATATACACCTCTATCTCTGTAAACATGGAAATATCTACACCACTCTCTGTATAAACATGGAAATATCTACACTGCTATCTGTATAAACATGGAAATATCTACACCACAATCTGTATAAACATGGAAATATCTACACCGCTATCTGTATAAACATGGAAATATCTACACCACAATCTGTATAAACATGGATATATCTACACAGCTATCTGTATAAACATGGAAATATCTACACCACTATCTGTATAAACATGGAAATATCTACTCCGTCATCTGTATAAATATGGAAAAATCTACACCACTATCTCTATACACATGGAAATGTCTACACCGCTATCTGTATAAACATGGAAATATCTACATGGCCATCTCCATAAACATGGAACTATCTACACCGACATCTGTATAAACATGGAAATACCTACACCACTATCTGACTAAACATGGAAATATCTACACCACTGTCATTATTAACATGGAAATACCTACACCACCATCTCTATACACATGGAAATATTTACACCACTATCTCTATAAACATAGAAATATCAACACCGCCATCTCTGTAAACATCGAAATATCTACACCGCCTTCTGAATGAACATGGAAATATCTACACCGCCATCTGTGTAAACATGGATATATCTAAACAGCCATCTGAGGAAAATGGAAATATCTACACCACGATCTGTATAAACATGGAAATATGAACACCGCTACCTGTATAAACATCGAAATATCTACACGGCTGTCTGTATGAACATAGAAACATCTACAACACGATCTCTATAAACAAGGAAATATCTCCACCGCTATCTGTATAAACATGGAAATATCTACACAGTCATCTCTATAAAAATGGAAATATCTACACCACCATCTCTATAAACATGAAAATATCTACACTGCCCTCTCCATAAACATGGAACAATCTACACCGCTATCTGTATAAACATGGAAATAACAACACAGCTATCTGTATAAACATGGAAATACCTAAACCACTATCTCTATAAACATGGAAATAACTATAATGCTATCTGTGTAAACATGGAAATGTCTACAGAGCTATCTGTGTACACATGGAAATATCTACAACGCTATCTGAATAAACATGGAAATATCCACAACGCAATCTGTTCAAAGATGGAAATATCCACACCGCTATCTGTGTAAACATGGTAATATCTACACCGCTATCTGTATAAACATGGAAATATCTATGCCGATATCTGTATAAACATGGAAATATCTACACCGCCATCTCTATAAACATGGAAATATCTACACCGCGATCTGTATATACATAGAAATATCTACAAAGCTACCTGTATAAATATGGAAATATCTGCACCGCTATCTCTATATACATGGAAATACCTACACCGCTATCTGTATAAACATGGAAATATCTACACCACTATCTCTATAAACATGGAAATATCTACACCGCTATCTGTATAAACATGCAAATATCTACAGCGCTATCTGTATAAACATGGAAATATCTCCACCGCTGTCTGTATAAACATGGAAATATCTACACTGCTATCTTTATAAACATGGAATTATCTACACCGCAATCTCTATAAACATGGAAATACCTACAACATTATCTGTGTAAACAAGGAAATATCTACACAGCTGTCTGTGTAAACATGGAAATATGTACACCGCAATCTGTGTGAGGATGGAAATATCTACACCGCAATCTGTGCAAATATGAAAATATCTACACCTCTATCTCTGTAAACATGGAAATATCTACACCACAATCGGTATAAACATGGAAATATGTACAACACTATCTGTATAAACATGGAAATATTTACTGCGCTATCTGTATAAATATGGAAATATCTACACAGCTATCTCTATAAACATGGAAATGTCTACACAGCCTTCTGTATAAACATGAAAATATCTACACAGCCATCTGTATAAACACGGAAATAACTACACCGCTATCTCTATAGACATGGAAATATCTACACTGCCATCTGTATATAAATGGAAATAGCTACACATTCATCTGTATAAAAGTGGAAACATCTACACCACTATCTGTATAAACGTGGAAATATCTACACCGCCATATGTATAAACATGGAAGTACCTACACAATCATCTGTATAAACATAGAAATATCTACCCCACTATCTGTATAAACATGGAAATATCTACACTGCAATCTGTATAAACATGGAAATATCTACACAGCCATCTCTATAAACATGGATATATCTACATCGCTATCTGTATAAACATGGAAATATCCACACTGCTATCTGTTTAACATGGAAATATTTACTCCGCCATCTGTAAAAAACATGGAAATATCTACACATTCATCTGTATAAACATGGAAATATCTACACCCCCATCTGTATAAACATGGAAATGTCTACACTGCCACTGTATACACATGGAAATATCTACACAGCCATCTGTATAAACATGGAAATATCTACACCACTATCTCTATAAACGTGGAAATACCTGCACCGCTATCTGTATAAACACGGAAATATCTACACCGCTATCTGTATATACTTGGAAATATCTACACCGCCATCTCTATAAACATGAAAATACGTCCACCGCTATCTGTATAAACTTGAAAATATCTCCACCGCTATCTGTATAAACATGGAAATATCTACACCGCTATCTGTATAATCATTTAAGTATCTTCACCGCTATCTGTATAAACATGGAAATATCTAGACCACTATCTGTATAAACATTCAAATATCTATATTGCTATCTGTATAAATATGGAAATATCTCCACCGCTATCTCTATAAACTTGGAAATATCTACATGGCTATCCCTAAAAACATGGAAATATCTTCACCGCCTTCTGTATAAACATGGAAATATCTACACTGCCATCTGTATAAACATGGAAATAACTAAAGAGCTATCTCTATAAACATTGAAATATCAACACTGCCTTCTGGATATACATGGAATTACCTACAAAGTCATCTGTGTAAACATGGAAATATCAACACAGCCATCTCTATAAACATGGAAATACCTACACCGCTAATTCTATAAACATGAAAATAGCCACACCGCAATCTGTATAAACATGCAAATATCTACACGGCCATCTGTATAAACATGGAAATATCAACACTGCCATCTGTATACACATGGAAATATCTACAGAGTCATCTGTATAAACATTGAAATATCTCCACCGCTATCTGTCTAAACATGAAAATATCTCCACCGCTATCTGTATAAACATGGAAATATCTACACCGCTATCTGTATAAACATGGAAATGTCTACACCGCTATCTGTATAAACATGGAAATGTCTACACCGCTATCTGTATAAACATGGATATATCTACTCCGATATCTGTATAAACATGCAAATATTTCCACCGCAATCTGTGTAAACATAGAAATATCTACACCCCTATCTTTATAAACATGGAAATATCTACACCGCAATCTGTATAAACATGGATATATCTACAACGCTATCTGTATAAACATGGAAATATCTACACCGCTATCTGTATAAACATGGAAATATCTACACCGCTATCTGTATAAACATGGAAATATCTACACCGCTATCTGTATAAATGTGGAAATATGTACACCGCAATCTGTGCAAATATGGAAATATCTACACCTCTATCTCTGTAAATATGGAAATATCTACACCGCTATCTCTATAAACATGGAAATATTTACACCGCTATCTGTATAAACATGGAAATATATACACCACGATCTGTATAAACATGGATATATCTACACCGCTATCTGTATAATCATGGAAACATCTACACCGCTGTCTGTATAAACATGGAAATATCTTCATGGCTATCTCTCTAAACATGGAAATATCTACACCGCCATATGTATAAACATGGAAATACCTACACAGTCATCTGTATAAACATCGAAATATCTACCCCACTATCTGTATAAACATGGAAATATCTACAATGCAATCTGTATAAACATGGAAATAACTACAGAGCCATCTCTATAAACATGGAAATATCTGCATCGCTATCTGTATAAACATGGAGATATCCACACAGCTCTCTGCGTAACATGGAAATATTTACACCGCCATCTGTAAAAAACATGGAAATATATACACAGTCATCTGTAAAAACATGGAAATATCTACACCCCCATCTGTAAAAACATGGAAATATCTACAGCGCTATCTCTACAAACATGGAAATACCTGCACCGCTATCTGTATAAACACGGAAATATCGACACCGCTATCTGTATAAACTTGGAAATATCTACACTGCCATCTCTATCAACATGAAAATATGTCCACCGCTATCTGTATAAACTTGAAAATATCTCCATCGCTATCTGTATAAACATGGAATTATCTACACCGCTATCTGTATAAACGTGAAAATATGTACACCACAATCTGTGCAAATACGGAAATATCTACACCACTATCTCTGTAAATATGGAAATAACTACACGCTATCTGTATAAACATGGAAATATCTACACCACAATCAACATAAACATGGCTATATCTACACCGCTATCTGTATAAACATGGAAATATCTACACCGCTATCTGTATAATCATTTAGATATCTACACCGCTATCTGTATAAACATGGAAATATCTAGACCGCTATCTGTATAAACATGGAAATATCTAGACCCCTATCTGTATAAATATTCAAATATCTACATTGCTATCTGTATAAACATGGAAATATCTACACCGCTATCTGTATAAACATGGAACTATCTACACCGCTATCTGTATAAACATGCAAATATCTACAGTGCTATCTATATAAACATGGAAATATCTCCACCGCTATCTGTATAAACATGGAAATATCTACACCGCTTTCTTTATAAACATGGAAATATCTACACTGCAATCTCTATAAACATGGAAATATCTACAACACTATTTTTTTAAACATGGAAATATCTTCAGAGCTGTCTGTGTAAACATGGAAATATGTACACCGCAATCTGTGTGAATATGGAAATATCTACACCTCTGCCTCTGTAAACATGGAAATATCTCCACCACTGTCTGTATAAACATGGAAATATCTACAAAGCTATCTGTATAAACATGAAAATATCTACACCACGATCTGTATGAACATGGATATATCTACACCGCTATCTGTATAAACATGTTAATATCTACACTGCTATCTTTATAAACATGAAAATATCTACTCCGTTATCTGTATAAATATGGAAATATCTACACCGCTATCTCTATAAACATGGAAATGTCAACACCGCTATCTGTATATACATGGAAATATCTACATGGCTATCTCTAAAAACATGGAAATATCTTCACCGCCTTCTGTATAAACATGGAAATATCTACACTACCATCTGTATAAACATGGAAATAACTAAGCCGCTATCTCTATAAACATTGAAATATCTACACCGCTATCCGTATCAACGTGCAAATATGTACACCGCAAACTTTGCAAATAGGGAAATATCTACACCACTATCTCTGTAAATATGGAAATAACTACACCGCTATCTGTATAAACATGGAAATATCTACACCACAATCAACATAAACATGGATATATCTACACCGCTATCTGTATAAACATGGACATATCTACACCGCTATCTGTATAAACATGGAAATATCTACACTGCTATCTGTATAAACATGGAAATATCGACACCGCTATCTGTATAAACGTGGAAATATGTACACCGCAATTTGTGCAAATATGGAAATATCTACCCCTCTATCTCTGTAAATATGGAAATAGCTACACCGCTATCTGTATAAACATGGAAATATCTACACCGCTATCTGTATAAACATGGAAATATCTACACCACGATCTGTATAAAGATGGATATATCTACACCGCTATCTGTATAAACATGGAAACATCTACACCGCTATCTGTATAAACATGGAAATATCTACACCGCTATCTTTATAAATATGGAAATATCTACACCGCTATCTCTATACACTTAGAAATCTCTACACCGCTGTCTGAATAAACATGGAAATATCTTCATGGCTATCTCTCTAAACATGGAAATATCTACACCGCCATATGTATAAACATGGAAATACCTACACAATCATCTGTATAAACATAGAAATATCTACCCCACTATCTGTATAAACATGGAAATATCTACACTGCAATCTGTATAAACATGGAAATATCTACACAGCCATCTCTATAAACATGGATATATCTACATCGCTATCTGTATAAACATGGAAATATCCACACCGCTATCTGTTTAACATGGAAATATTTACTCCGCCATCTGTAAAAAACATGGAAATATCTACACATTCATCTGTATAAACATGGAAATATCTACACCCCCATCTGTATAAACATGGAAATGTCTACACTGCCACTGTATACACATGGAAATATCTACACAGCCATCTGTATAAACATGGAAATATCTACACCACTATCTCTATAAACGTGGAAATACCTGCACCGCTATCTGTATAAACACGGAAATATCTACAGCGCTATCTGTATATACTTGGAAATATCTACACCGCCATCTCTATAAACATGAAAATACGTCCACCGCTATCTGTATAAACTTGAAAATATCTCCACCGCTATCTGTATAAACATGGAAATATCTACACCGCTATCTGTATAATCATTTAAATATCTACACCACTATCTGTATAAACATGGAAATATCTAGACCACTATCTGTATAAACATTCAAATATCAATATTGCTATCTGTATAAATATGGAAATATCTCCACCGCTATCTCTATAAACATGGAAATATCTACATGGCTATCCCTAAAAACATGGAAATATCTTCACCGCCTTCTGTATAAACATGGAGACATCTACACTGCCATCTGTATAAACATGGAAATAACTAAAGAGCTATCTCTATAAACATTGAAATATCAACACTGCCTTCTGGATATACATGGAATTACCTACACAGTCATCTGTGTAAACATGGAAATATCAACACAGCCATCTCTATAAACATGGAAATACCTACACCGCTAATTCTATAAACATGAAAATAGCCACACCGCAATCTGTATAAACATGGAAATATCTACACGGCCATCTGTATAAACATGGAAATATCAACAGTGCCATCTGTATACACAAGGAAATATCTACAGAGTCATCTGTATAAACATTGAAATATCTCCACCGCTATCTGTCTAAACATGAAAATATCTCCACCGCTATCTGTATAAACATGGAAATATCTACACCGCTATCTGTATAAACATGGAAATGTCTACACCGCTATCTGTATAAACATGGATATATCGACTCCGATATCTGTATAAACATGGAAATATTTACATCGCTATCTGTATAAACGTGGAAATATTTCCACCGCAATCTGTGTAAACATAGAAGTATCTACACCCCTATCTTTATAAACATGGAAATATCTACACAGCAATCTGTATAAACATGGATATATCTACAACGCTATCTGTATAAACATGGAAATATCTACACCGCTATCTGTATAAACATGGAAATATCTACACCGCTATCTGTATATACATGGAAATATCTACACCGCTATCTGTATAAACGTGGAAATATGTACACCGCAATCTGTGCAAATATGGAAATATCTACAACTCTATCTCTGTAAATATGGAAATATCTACAACGCTATCTCTATAAACATGGAAATATCTACACTGCTATCTGTATAAACATGGAAATATATACACCACGATCTGTATAAACATGGATATATCTACACCGCTATCTGTATAAACATGGAAACATCTACACTGCTGTCTGTATAAACATGGAAATATCTTCATGGCTATCTATCTAAACATGGAAATATCTACACCGCCATATGTATAACATGGAAATACCTACACAGTCATCTGTATAAACATCGAAATATCTACCCCACTATCTGTATAAACATGGAAATATCTACAATGCAACCTGTAAAAACATGGAAATAACTACAGAGCCATCTCTATAAACATGGAAATATCTGCATCGCTATCTGTATAAACATGGAGATATCCACACCGCTCTCTGCGTAACATGGAAATATTTACACCACCATCTGTAAAAAACATGGAAATATATACACAGTCATCTGTATAAACATGGAAATATCTACACCCCCATCTGTAAAAACATGGAAATATCTACAGCGCTATCTCTACAAACATGGAAATACCTACACCGCTATCTCTATAAACACGGAAATATCGACACCGCTATCTGTATAAACTTGGAAATATCTACAATGCCATCTCTATCAACATGAAAATATGTCCACCGCTATCTGTATAAACTTGAAAATATCTCCATCGCTATTTGTATAAACATGGAATTATCTACACCGCTATCTGTATAAACGTGAAAATATGTACACCACAATCTGTGCAAATACGGAAATATCTACAACACTATCTCTGTAAATATGGAAATAACTACACGCTATCTGTATAAACATGGAAATATCTACACCGTGATCTGTATAAACATGGAAATATCTACACCGCCATCTGTATAAACATGGAAATATCTACACAGCCATGTGAATATACCTGGAAATATCTACACCGCTATCTATATAAACATGGAAATAACTGCACCGCTATCTGTATAAACATGGAAATATCTCCACCACCATCTACATATCCATGGAAATATCTGCGCCGCCATCTGTATAAACATGGAAATATCTACACGGTCATCTGTGTATAGATGGAAATATCAACACCGCCATCAGTACAAACATGGAAATATCTGCACTGCTATCTGTATAAACATGGAAATATCTACACCGCGGTCTGTATAAACATGGAAATATCCAAACCGCTATCTGTATAAACATGGAAATATCTACACTGCTATCTCTATAAACATGGAAATAACTACACCGTGATCTGTATAAACATGGAAATATCTACACCGCCATCTCTATATACATGGAAATATCTACACCCCTATCTGTATAAACATGGAAATATCCACTCCGCTATCTCTATAAATATGCAAAAATCCAAACCGCTATCTCTATGAACATGGAAATATCTACACCGCCATCTCTTTAAACATGGAAATATCTACACCACGATCAGTAAAAACATGGAAATATCTACACTGCTATCTGTATAAATATGGAAATATCTCCACTGCTATCTCTAAAAACATCGAAATATCTACACCGCCATCTGTATAAACATGGAAAAACTTACAAAGTTATCTGTATAAACATGGAAATATCTACACCGTCATCTGTATAAACATGGAAATATCTACACAGCCATGTGTATATACCTGCAAATATCTACACCGCTATCTATATAAACATGGAGATAACTGCACCGCTATCTGTATAAACATGGAAATATCTCCACCACCATCTACATATCCATGGAAATATCTGCGCCGCCATCTGTATAAACATGGAAATATCTACACGGTCATCTGTGTATAGATGGAAATATCAACACCGCCATCAGTACAAACATGGAAATATCTGCACCGCTATCTGTATAAACATGGAAATATCTACACCGCGGTCTGTATAAACATGGAAATATCTAAACCGCTATCTGTATAAACATGGAAATATCTACACCGCTATCTCTATAAACATGGAAATAACTACACTGTGATCTGTATAAACATGGAAATATTTACACCGCTATCTGTATAAACATGGAAATATCTTCACCGTTATCTGTATAAATATGGAAATATCTACACCAGTATCTCTATAAACATGGAAATATCTACACCGCCATCTGTACAAACATGGAAATATCTACACTGCTATCTCTACAAACATGGAAATATCTTCAATGTCATCTGTGAAAACATGGATATACCTGTACAGTCATATATATAAACATGGAAATATCTACACCACCATCTGTATAAACATGGAAATATCTACAATGCCACCTGTATACACATGGAAATACCAACACGGCAATTTGTGTATAGATGGAAACATCAACACCGCCATCTGTACAAACTTGGCAATATCTACACCGCTATCGGTATAAACATGGAAATATCTACATTTCGGTCTGTATAAACATGGAAATTTCTACACCGGTATCTATATAAACATGGAAATATCTACACCACGATCTGTATAAACATGGAAATATTTACACCGGTATCTGTATAAACATCGAAATATCTACACCGCTATCTCTATAAACATGGAAATATCTACAAAGCCATCTGTATAAACATGGAAATAACTACACAGTCATGTGTAGGAACATGGAAAAATCTACACTGCCATCTGTATAAACATGGAAATATCTACAGAGCCCTCTGTATAAATATGGAAATATCTGCATAGGCATCTGTATGAACATGAAAATATCTGCCCCGCTATCTGTATAAACATGGAAATACCTACACCTCTGTCTCTATAAACATGGAAATGTGTACACCGCTATGTGTATAAACATGGAAATACCTCCACTACTGTCTGTATAAACATGGAAATATCTACACCGCGATCTGTATAAACATGGAAATATCTACACCGCTATCTGTATAAACATGGAAATATCTACACAGCTATCTGTATAAACATGGAAATAACTACACCACCATCTGTATAAACATGGAAATACCTACAAAGTCATCTGTATAAACATGGAATTATCTACACAGCCATCTGTGTAAACATGAAAATATCTACACAGCCATCTGTATATACATAGAAATATCTACACCGCTATCTGCATAAATATGAAATATCTAAACCGCTATCTCTATAAAAGTGGAAATATCTACACTGCTATCTGTATAAACATGGAAATATCCTCACTGCTATCTCTGTGAACATGGATATATCTACAACGCTATCTCTATAAACATGGAAATATCTACACCGCCATCTCTATAAACATGGAAATATCTACACCGCCATCTGTATAAACATGGAAATATCTACACGGCTATCTGTATAAACATGGAAATATCTACACCGCGATCTGTATAAACATGGAAATATCTAGACCGCTATCTGTGTAAACATGGAAACACCCACACATCTATCTCTATAAACATGGAAATATCTACACTGCCATCTGTATAAACATGAAATACCTACAAACTCATCTGTATAAACATGGAAATATCTACACAGCCATCTCTATAAACCTGGAAATATCTACACAGCCATCTGTATAAACATGGAAATAGCTACACCGCTATCTGTATAAACATGGAAATATCTACACTGCTATTTGTATAAACAAGGAAATATCTACACCGCCATCTGTTTAAACATGGAAATATATACACAGACATCTGTTTATACATGGAAATATCTACACCGCTATCTGTATAAACATGCTAATAACTACACCGCTATCTGTATAAATGTGGAAATATTTGCACCGCTATCCCTATAAACATGGTAATATCAACACCGCGATCTGTGTAAACATGGAAATATCTACACCATGATCTGTATAAACATGGAAATGTCTACACCGCGATCTGTATAAACATGGAAATATCTACACCGTGATCTGTATAAACATGGAAATGTCTACACCGTCATCTCTATAAACATGGAAATATCTACACCCCTATCTGTATAAACATGGAAATACTTAAAAAGTTATCTGTATAAACATGGAAATATCTACACCGCCATCTACATATCCATAGAAATACCTGTGCTGCCATCTGTATAAACAAGGAAATATCAACACGGTCATCTGTGTATAGGTGGAAATACCAACACCGCCATCTGTACAAAAATGGAAATATCTGCACCGCTATCTGTATAAACATGGAAATATCTACACCGCGGTCTGTATAAACATGGAAACATCTACACCGCTATCTGTATAAACATGGAAATATCTACACCGCTGTCTCTATAAACATGGAAATATCTACAAAGACATCTGTATAAACATGGAAATACCTACACAGTCATGTGTAGGAACATGGAAATATCTACACTGCCATCTGTATAAACATGGAAATATCTACACAGCCCTCTGTATAAATATGGATATAACTGCATAGGCATTTGTATATACATGGAAATATCTGCACCGCTATCTGTATAAACGTGGAAATAGCAACACCGCTGTCTTTATAAACATGGAAATATCTACACCGCTATGTGTATAAACATGGAATTATCTCCACTGCTGTCGGTATAAACATGGAAATATCTACACCGTGGTATGTATAAACATGGAAATATCTACACCACTATCTGTATAAACATGGAAATATCTACACCGATGTATGTATAAACATGGAAATATCTACACCACCATCTGTATAAACATGGAAATATCTACACTGCTATCTGTATAAACCTGGAAATATCTACACCGCGATCTGTATAAACATGGAAATATCTAGACCTTTATCTGTGTAAACATGGAAATATCTACACATCTATCTCTATAAACATGGAAATATCTACACCGCCATCTGTATAAACATGGAAATACCTACAAAGTCATCTGTATAAACATGGAAATACCTACACAGCCATCTCTATAAACATGGAAATATCTACAAAGCCATCTGTATAAATATGGAAATATCTACACCGTGATCAGTATAAACATGGAAATATCTACACCGCTATCTGTATAAACATGGAAATATCTCCACTGCTATCTCTATGAACATCTTAATATCTACACCGCCATCTGTATTAACATGGAAATATCTACACAGTCATCTGTATAAACCTGGAAATGTCTACACTGTCATGTATATAAACTTGGAAATATCTACAGAGAACTCCTTATAAACATGGAAATATCGTCACAGCCATCTGTATAAACATGGAAATATCTACACCGCTATCTGTATAAACATGGAAATATCTACACCGCTATGTGTATTAACGTGGAAATATCTCCATTGCTATCTGTATAAACATGGACAAATCTCCAAAGCAATCTGTATAAACATGAAAATATCTACACCACTATCTCTATAAACATGGAAATATCTACACCGCTATCTGTATAAACATGGAAATATCTACTCCGAGATCAGTATAAACATGGAAATATCTGCACTGCCATCTGTATAAACATGGAAATATGTACACTGCTATCTGTAGAAAGATGGAAATATCTACACCGTGATCTGTATAAACATGGAAATATCTACACCTCTATCAGTATAAACAGGGAAATAACTAGAATGCTATCTGCATAAACATGGAAATATCTACACCAGGAACTCTATAAACATGGAAATATCTACACCGCTATCTGTATAAACATGGAAATATCTACACCGCTATCTCTATAAACATGGAAATATATACACCGCTATCTGTATAAACATGAAAATATCTACACCGCTATCTCTGTAAACATGGAAATATCTACAACGTTATCTCTATAAACATGGAAATATCTACAACGTCATCTCTTTAAACATGGAAATATCTATACAGTCAACTGTATAAACATAAAAAATATCTACACCACCATCTGTATAAACATGAAAATATCTACACTGCCATCTGTATACACATGGAAATGTCTACACAGCCATCTGTATAAACATGAAAATATATACACCGCTATCTCTATAAACATGGAAATACCTACACCGCAATCTCTACAAACATGGAAATGTCTACACCGCTATCTCTATAAACGTGGAAATAACTACACCGCCATCTTTATCAACATGAAAATATCTACACTGCCATCTCCGTAAACATGGAACTATCTTCACCGCCTTCTATATAGACATGGAAATATCTACACCGTCATCTGTATAAACATGGAAATATCTACACCGCCGTATGTATAAAAATGGAAATATCCACACAGTGAGTTGTATAAACATGGAAATATCTACACCGCTATCTGAGTAAACATGGAAATACCAACACCACTATCTGTATAAACACGGAAATATCTACAGCGCTATCTGTATAAACATGGAAATATCTACACCACCATCTGTATGAACATGTAAATATCTACACCGCTATCTGTATAAACATAGACATATCTACACAGCTATCTGTATAAACATGGAAATATGTATACTGCCATCTGTAAAAACATGGAAATATCCACTTAGTCATCTGTATAAACATGGAAGTATCTACACCTCCATCTGTATAAATATGGAAATGTCTAAACCGCTATCGGTATAAACATGGAAATATCTACACCGCTATCTCTATAAATATGGAAATACCTACACCGCTATCTTTATAAACATGGAAATATCTGCAACGCTATCTTTTTAAACATGGAAATATTTACACCGCTATCTGTATAAAGATGGAAATATCTACACCGCTATCTGTATAAACATGGAAATATCTACACAGATATCTTTATAAACATGGAAATATCTACAACGCTATCTGTGTAAACATGGAAATAGCTACACAGCTATCTGTGTAAACTTGGAAATATCTACTCCGCTATCTGTGTAAAGATGGAAATATCTACACCGCAATCTGTGCAAAGATGGAAATAACCACAGTGCTATCTCTGTAAACATGGATATATCTACACCGTTATCTGTATAAACATGGAAATACCAACACCGCTATCTCTATAGACATGGAATTATCTACACTGCTATCTGTATAAACATGGAAATATCTAAACCGCTATCACTATAAACACGGAAATACCTACACCGCTATCTCTATAGACATGGAAATATCTACACCGCCATCTCTATAAACATGGAAATATCTACACCACCATTTCTATAAACATGGAAATATCTACACCTCCATCTACATAAACAAGGAAATACCTACACCGCCATCTTTATAAACATGGAAATATCTACACCGCCATTTGTATAAACATGGAAATATCTACAACGCTATCCGTATAAACATGGAAATACCTACACCATGATCTGTATAAACATTTAAATGTCTACACCGCTATCTGTATAAACATGGAAATATCTACACCGCTATCTGTATAAACATGGAAATATCTACACAGCTATAAGTATAAATATGGAAATATCTACACCACTCTCTCTATAAAAATGGAAATATCTACACCGCTATCTATATAAATCTGGAAATATCTACTCCGCAATCTCAATAAAAATGGAAATATCTACACGGCCCTCTGTGTAAACATGGAAATATCTGCACCACCATCTGTATAAACATGGAAATATCTACACAGTCATCTCTTTAATAATGGAAATAGATATCCTGCCGTCTGCATAAACAAGGAAATATCTACACAGCCTTCTGTATAAAGATGGAAATATCTGCATAGCCATCTGTATAAACACGAAAATATCTACACCACTATCTCTATAAACTTGGAAATACCTACATTGCTATCTGTATAAACATGGAAATATCTACACCGCTGTCTCTATAAACATGGAAACATCGACACCGCCATCTCTATAAACATGAAAATATCTACTGTGCCATCTCCATAAACATGGAACTATCTACTATGCCATCTGTATAAACAAGGAAATATCTACACCGCCATCTGTGTAAACATGGAAATATCTACATTGCAATCTGTATAAAGATGTAAATATCTGCACCGCGAGCTGTATAAATATGGAAATACCTACAACGTTATCTGCATAAACATGGAAATGCCAGCACCGCTATCTGTATAAACATGGAAGTATCTACACCGCTATCTGAATAAATATGGAAATGCATACACCGCTATCTCTATAAACATGGAAATACCTACACTGCTATCTCTATAAACATGGAAATATCTACATCGCTATCTCTATAAACATGGAAATATCTACACCGCCATCTGTATAAACATGGAAATATGTACACTGCCATCTGTAGAAAAATGGAAATATCTACATAGCGATGTGTATAAACATGGAAATATCTACACAGCTATCTGTATAAACTTGAAAATATCTACATCGCTATCTGTATAAACATGGAAATATCTACAACGTATCTTTGTAAAGATGGAAATATCTACACCGCAATCTGTGCAAAGAAGGAAATATCTACACCGCTATCTCTGTAAACATGCAAAGATCTACACCACGTGTATAAACATCAGAATATCTACACGACCATCTGTATAAACATGGAAATATCTTCACCTCTATCTCTATAAATGTGGAAATATCTACAATGCTATCTGTATAAATGTGGAAATATCTACATCGCTATCTGTATATACATGGAAATATCTCCACCGCTACATGTATAAAGATGGAAATATCTACACCGCTGTCTGTATAAACATGGAAATATCTACACCGCTATCTTTATAAACATGGAAATATCTACAACGCTATCTGTGTAAACATGGAAATAGCTACACAGCTATCTGTGTAAACTTGGAAATATCTACTCCACTATCTGTGTAAAGATGGAAATATCTACCCCGCAATCTGTGCAAAGATGGAAATAACCACAGGGCTATCTCTGTAAACATGGATATATCTACACCGCTATCTGTAAAAACATGGAAATACCAACACCGCTATCTCTATAGACATGGAATTATCTACACTGCTATCTGTATAAACTTGGAAATATCTAAACTGCTATCACTATAAACACGGAAATACCTACATCGCTATCTCTATAAACATGGAAATATCTACACCGCCATCTCTATAAACATGGAAATATCTACACCACCATTTCTATAAACATGGAAATATCTACACCTCTATCTACATAAACAAGGAAATACCTACACCGCCATCTATATAAACATGGAAATATCTGCATAGCCATCTGTATAAACACGGAAATATCTACACCGCTATCTCTATAAACTTGGAAATACCTACACTGCTATCTGTATAAACATGGAAATATCTACCCCGCTATCTCTATAAACATAGAAACATCGACACCGCCATCTCTATAAACATGAAAATATCTACTCTGCCATCTTCGTAAACATCGAACTATCTACTATGCCATCTGTATAAACATGGAAATATCTACACCGCCATCTGTGTAAACATGGAAATATCCACATTTCCATCTGTATAAAGATGTAAATATCTGCACCGCGAGCTGTATGAATATGGAATATCTACACCGCTATCTGTATAAACATGGAAATACCAACACCGTTATCTGTATAAACATGGAAGTATCTACACCGCTATCTGAATAAATATGGAAATGCTAACACCCCTATCTCTAAAAACATGGAAATACCTACACCGCTATCTCTCTAAACATGGAAATATCTACATCGCTATCTCTATAAACATGGAAATATGTACACTGCCATATGTAGAAAGATGGAAATGTCTACACAGCGATCTGTATAAACATGGAAATATCTACACCGCTATCTTTAGAAACACGGAAATATCTAGAATGCTATCTGTATAAACATGGAAATATCTACACCAGGATCTCTATAAACATGGAAATATCTACACCGCTATCTGTATAAACTTGGAAATATCTGCACCGCCATCTGTGTAAACATGGAAATATCTACACCGCTATCTGTATAAAGATGGAAATATCTACATCGCTATGTGTGTAAACGTAGAAATACCTACACCACAATCTGTATAACCGTGGAAATATCTACAAGGCTGTCTGTATAAACTTGGAAATATCTACAGCGCTATCTATATACACCTGGAAATATCTTCACAGCTATCTCTATAAATATGGAAATATCTACACAACTATCTGAATAAACATGGAAATATCTACACCGCTATCTCTATAAACATGGAAATATCTACACCGCCATCTGAATAAACATGGAAATATCTACACAGTCATTTTCATAACCATGGAAATATCTTCACCACCATCTCTACAAACATGGAAATATCTACACTGCCATCTCTATACACCTGGAAATATCTACACAGCCATCTGTATAAACATGGAAATATCTACACCGCTATCTCTATAAACATGGATATATCTACACCGCTATCTGTATCAACATGGAAATATCTACATCGCTATCTGTATAAACATGGAAATATCTCCACCGCTATCTGTATAACATGGAAATAACACCACTATCTGTATAAAAATGGAAATAACTACAGCGCTATCTGTATAAACATGGAAATACCTACAGTGCTATCTCTGTAAACATGGAAATATCTACAACGCTATCTGTGGAAACATGGAAATATCTACACAGCTATCTGTGTAAACTTGGAAATATATACACCGCTATCTATGTAAAGATAGAAATATCTACACCGCAATCTTTGCAAAGATGGAAATATCTACACCGCTATCACTGTAAACATGGAAATATCTACACCAACATCTGCATAAACATGGAAATATCTACACAGCCATCACTGTAAACATGGAAATACCTACACCGCTATCTGTATAAACATGGAAATACCTACTCCGCTATCTGTATAAACATGGAAATATCTACACCGCTATCACTATAAACATGGAAATATCAACAGCGCTATCCATATATACATGGAAATATCTACACGCTATCTGTATAAGCATGGAAATACTTACACCGCTACCTGTATAAACATGGAAATATCAACACCGCTATCTGTATAAACACGGAAATATCTACAACGCTATCTGTATAAACATGGAAATATCTACATCATGATCCGTACGGACATTTAAATATCTACACCTCCATCTGTATAAACGTGGAAATATCTACACCGCTATCTCTATAAACATGGAAATATCTACAACAATATTAGTATAAATATGGAAATATCTGCACCGCTATCTCTATAAACATGGAAATATCTACAACGCTATCTGTATAAACATAGAAATATCTACACCGCTATCTCAATAAAAATGGAAATATCTACACCACCATCTGTATAAACATGGAAATATCTACACCGCTATCTGTATAAACTTGGAAATATCTACACCGCTATCTCTATAAACATGGAAATGTCTGCACCGCCATCTGTATAAACATGGAAATACCTACACAATCATCTGTACAAACATTAAATATATACACCGCCATCTGTATAAACATGGAAATATCTACGTTATCTGTATAAACATGGAAATATCTACAACGTTATCTGTATAAACATGGAAATACCTACACCATGGTCTGTATAAACTTGGAAATATGTACAGCATTCTCTGTATGAAGATGGAAATATCTACGCTGCTATTTGTAAATACATGGAAATTCCAACACCGTTATCTGTATAAACATGGAAATATCTACACCGCTATCTGTAAAAACATGGAAATATCTACACTGCTATCTCAATAAAAATGGAAATATCTACACCATCATCTGTAGAAACATGGAAATATCTACACCGCTATCTGTATAAACATTGAAATATCTACACCGCTATCTCTATAAACATGGAAATGTCTGCACCGCCATCTGTATAAACATGGAAATACATACAAAAACATCTGTACAAACATTAAATATATACACCGCCATCTATATAAACATGGAAATATCTACACTGCCATCTGTAGAAAGATGGAAATACCTACACCGCGATCTGTATAACCATGGAAAATCTACACCGCTATCTGTATAAACATGGAAATATCTACAACTTTATCTTTATAAACATGGAAATATCTACACCATGATCAGTATAAACTTGGAAATATGTACAGCACTCTCTGTATAAAGATGGAAATATC
This sequence comes from Pan troglodytes, assembly GCF_028858775.2. Classification (NCBI taxonomy): domain Eukaryota; kingdom Metazoa; phylum Chordata; class Mammalia; order Primates; family Hominidae; genus Pan; species Pan troglodytes. The sequence continues at coordinate 3,584,214 of NC_086015.1, forward strand.
TACACAGCTATCTGTAAAAACATGGAAATTCTAACACCGTTATCTGTATAAACATGGAAATATCTACACTGCTATCTGTATAAACTTGGAAATAACTACACCACTATCTATATAAACATGGAGATATCTACAACACGATTTGTATAAACGAGGAAATAACTACACCGCTATCTGTATAATCATGGAAATATCCAAACCGCTATCAGTAAAAACATGGAAATATCTCAACCACTATCTCTTTGAACATGGAAATATCTACACTGCCATCTGTATAAAGATGGAAATATCTACACCGCGATCTGTATAAACATGGAAATATCTACACCGCTATCTCTATAAACATGGAAATATATACACCGCTATCTGTATAAACATGAAAATATCTACACCGCTATCTCTATAAACATGGAAATATCTACACCGCTATCTCTATAAACACGGAAATATCTACACCGCCATCTCTATAAACATGGAAATATCTACATTGCTATCTCTATAAACATGGAAATATCTACACAGCCATCTGTAAAAACATGGAAATATCTATACAGTCAACTGTATAAACATAAAAAATATCTACACCACCATCTGTATAAACATGGAAATATCTGCCATCTGTATACACATGGAAATGTCTATACAGCCATCTGTATAAACATGGAAATATATACGCCGCTATCTCTATAAACATGGAAATACCTACAACGCTATCTCTACAAACATGGAAATATCTACAACGCTATCTCTATAAACGTGGAAATATCTACACCGCCATCTCTAACATGAAAATATCTACACTGCCATCTCCATAAACATGGAACTATCTACACCGCCTTCTGTATAAACATGGAAATATCTACACCGCCATCTGTATAAACATGGAAATATCTACACTGCAGTCTGTATAAAATTGGAAATGTCTACACGGCGAGTTGTATAAACATGGAAATATCTACACCGCTATCTGAATAAACATGGAAATACCAACACCGCTATCTGTATAAAGACGGAAATATCTCCAGCGCAATCGTTATAAACATGGAAATATCTACACCACGATCTGTATAAACATGTAAATATCTACACCGCTATCTGTATAAACATAGACATATCTACACCGCTATCTGTATAAACATGGAAAGAGCCAAACCGCTATGTGTATAAACATGGAAATATCTACACTGCTATCTGTATAAAGATGGAAATATCTACACCGCTATCTCTGTAAACATGGAAATATCTTCACCGCTATCTGTATAAATGTACAAATGTCTACAACGCTATCTGTATAAATGTGGAAATATCTACATCGCTATCTGTATATACATGGAAATATCTCCTCCGCTACATGTATAAAGATGGAAATATCTACACTGCTATCTGTATAAACATGGAAATATCTACACCGCTATCTTTATAAACATGGAAATATCTACAACGCTATCTGTGTAAACATGGAAATAGCTACACAGCTATCTGTGCAAACTTGGAAATATCTACTCCACTATCTGTGTAAAGATGGAAATATCTACACCGCAATCTGTGCAAAGATGGAAATTACCACAGTGGTTTGTCTGTAAACATGGATATATCTACACCGCTATCTGTATAAACATGGAAATACCAACACCGCTATCTCTATAGACATGGAATTATCTACACTGCTATCAGTATAAACATGGAAATATCTAAACCGCTATCACTATAAACACGGAAATACCTAAACCGCTATCTCTATAAACATGGAAATATCTACACCGCCATCTCTATAAAGATAGAAATATCTACAACACCATTTCTATAAACATGGAAATATCTACACCTCCATCTACATAAACAAGGAAATACCTACACCGCCATCTATATAAACATGGAAATATCTACACCGCCATCTGTATAAACATGGATATATCTACAACGCTATCCGTATAAACATGGAAATACCTACACCATGATCTGTATAAACATTTAAATGTCTACACCGCTATCTGTATAAACCTGGAAATATCTACACCGCTATCTGTATAAACATGGAAATATCTACACCGCTATAAGAATACTTATGGAAATATCTACACCGCTCTCTCTATAAACATGGAAATACCTACACTGCTATCTGTATAAATATGGAATTATCTACACCGCAATCTCAATAAAAATGGAAATATCTACACCGCCTTCTGTGTAAACATGGAAATATCTGCACCACCATCTGCATAAACATGGATATATCTACACAGTCATCTGTATAATAATGGAAATATATACTCTGCCGTCTGTATAAACAAGGAAATATCTACACAGCCCTCTGTATAAAGATGGAAATATCTGCATAGCCATCTCTATAAACACAGAAATATCTACACCGCTATCTCTATAAACTTGGAAATACCTACACTGCTGTCTGTATAAACATGGAAATATCTACACCGCTATCTCTATAAACATGGAAACATCGACACCGCCATCTCTATAAACATGAAAATATCTTCTCTGCCATCTCCATAAATATGGAACTATCTACGATGCCATCTGTATAAACATGGAAATTTCTACACTGCCATCTGTGTAAACATGGAAATATCTACATTGCCATCTGTATAAAGATGTAGATATCTGCACCGCGAGCTGTATAAATATGGAAATATCTACACCGCTATCTGTATAAACATGGAAATACCAACACCGCTATCTGTATAAACGTGGAAATATCTACACCGCTATCTTCATAAATATGGAAATGCCTACACCGCTATATCTATAAACATGGAAATACTTACACCGCTATATCTATAAACATGGAAATATCCACATCGCTATCTCTATAAACATGGAAATATGTACACTGCCATCTGTAGAAAGATGGAAATATCTACACCGCGATCTGTATAAACATGGAAATATCTACACCGCTATCTTTATAAACGCAGAAATATCTAGAATGCTATCTGTATAAACATGGAAATATCTACACCGCAATCTGCGTAAACATGGAAATATCTACACCGCTATCTGTATAAACATGGTAATATCTACACCCATATCTCTGTAAACATGGAAATATCTACACCGCCATCTCTGTAAACATGGCAATATCTACACCGCCATCTCTATAAACATGGAAATATCTACACCGCCATCTGCATAACCATGAAAATATCTACACCGCCATCTGTATAATCATGGAAATATCTACACGGCCATCTGTATACACATGGTAATATCTGCACCGCCATCTGTATAAACATGGAAATATCTAAACCGTCATCTGTATAAACATGGAAATATCTACACTGCCCTCTGTAGAAAAATAGAAATATCTACAGAGCCATCTGTATAAACATGGAAATATCCACACCGCTATCACTATAAACATGGAAATATCTACACCACTATCTCTATAAACATGGAAATATCTCAAGCACTATCTCTATAAACATGGCAATATCTACACAGACATCTGTAGAAAGATGGAAATATCTACACCGCGATCTGTATAAACATGGAAATATCTACAACACCACCTGTATAAACATGGAAATATCTACACCGCTACCTGTAGAAATATGGAAATATTTAAACCGCTATCTCTATAAACATGGAAATATCTAAACCGTGATCTGTAGACATAGAAATATCGACACCGCTCTCTGTATAATCATGGAAATATCCACACTGCTATCTCTATGAATATGGAAATATGTACACCGCTATCTCTATAAGCATGGGAATATCTACACCGCTATCTGCATAAACATGGAAATATCTGCACCGCTTTCTCTATAAACATGGAAATATCTACACCACCATCTGTAAAAACATGGAAATATCTACACAGTCATCTGTATAAACCTGGAAATATCTACAATGCTATCTGTATAAACATGGAAATATCTACACCATGATCTGTATAAACATGGAAATAACTACACCGCTATCTGTATAAGCATGGAAATATCCACACCAATATCTCTATAAACATGGAAATATATACACCGCTATCAGTATAAACTTGCAAATATCTCAACCGCTATTTCTATAAACATTGAAATACCTACACTGCCATCTGTAGAAAGATGGAAATATCTACACCGCAATCTTTATAAACATGGAAATACCTACACCGCAATCACTATAAACTTGGAAATACCTACACCGCCTTCTGCATAAACATGGAAATACCTACACAGTCATCTGCATGAACATAGAAATATTTACACCACCATCTGTAAAAACATGGAAATATCTACACCATCATCTGTATAAACATGGAAATATCTACACAGTCATCTGCATAAACATGGAAATATCTACACTTCTATCTGTATAAACATGGAAATAACAACACCACTATCTGTATAAACACAGGAATATCTACACCGCTATCCCTATAAACACGGAAATATCCACACCGCTATCTGTATAAACATGGAAATACCTACACCGCTATCCCTATAAATATGGAAATATCTACACTGTGACATGTAAACATGGAAATATCTACACCGCTATCTGTATAAACATGGAAATATCTAAACCGCTATCCCTATAAATATGGAAATATCTACACTGTGATATGTAAACATGGAAACATCTACACCGCCATCTGTATAAACATGGAAATGTCTCAACCGCTATCTCTATAAATATGGAAATATCTACAAAGTGATAGGTAAACATGGAAATATCTACACCGCCATCTGTAAAAACATGGAAATATCTACACAGTCATCTGTATAAACATGGAAATATCGACACCACCATCTGTATAAATATGGAAATATCTACACTGCCATCTTTATACACATGGAAATATCTACACAGCCATCTGTATAAACATGGAAACATCTACACCGCTATCTCTATATACTTGGAAATACCTACACCGCTATCTCTATAAACATGGAAATATCTACACCGCTCTCTCTATAAACATGGAAACATCGACACCGCCATGTCTATAAACATGAAAATATCTACACTGCCATCTCCATAAACATGGAAATATCTACTCCGCAATCTGTATAAACTTGGAAATATCTACACCGCCATCTGTATAAACATGGAAGTATCTACACTGCCATCTGTATAAACATGTAAATATCTACACCGCGAGCTGTATAAACATGGAAATATCTACACCGCTATCTGTATAAACATGGAAATACCAACACCGCTATCTGTATAAACATGGAAATAACTACACTGCCATCTGTACAAACATGGAAATATCTACACCGCTATCTGTATAAACATGGAAATAACTACACCGCTATCTGTATAAACATGGAAATATCTACACCTCTATCCCTATAAACATGGAAATATCAACACCGCTATCTGTATAAACATAGAAATGTCTACACCGCTATCTGTATAAACCTGGAAATATCTACAATGCTATCTGTATAAACATGGAAATATCTACACCGCTATCACTATAAACATGGAAATAACTACATTGCCATCTCTATAAACATGTTAATATCTACACCGCTATCTCCATAAACATGGAAATATCTACACCGCCATCTCTATAAACTTGAAAATATCTACACCGCCATCTACATATACATGGAAATATCTTCACCGTCATCTGCATAAACATGGATATATCTATACCGCCATCTGTATAAACATGGAAATATCAACATCGCCATCTGTATAAACATGGAAATAACTACACCGCTATCTGTATAAAGATGGAAATACCTACACCGCTATCTATATAAACATGGAAATACCTAAAGCGCTATCTGTATAAACGTGGAAATATCTACACCGCTATCTGTATAAACATGGAAATATGTACACCGCTATCACTATAAACATGGAAATATCTACACTGCCATCTGCATAAACATGGAGATATCTACACCACCATCTGCATTAACATGGAAATAACTACATGGCCATCTGTATAAACATGGAAATATCATCACAGCCATCTACATAAACATGGAAATGTCTACACTGCTATCTGTTTAAAAAAGGAAATATGTACACCGCTATCTGTATAAACATGGAAATAACTACACTACCATCTGTAGAAAGATGGAACTATCTACACCGCGAGCTGTATAAACATGGAAATATCTACACCGCTATCTGTATAAACATGGAAAAATCTCAACCGCTATCTCTATAAACATGGAAATATCTACACCGCCATCTGTAGAAAGATGGAAATACCTACACCGCAATCTGTATAAATATGGAAATATGTACACCACTACCTGTATAAACATGGAAATATATACAATGCTATCTGTGTAAACATGGAAATATATACACCGCCATCTCTATAAATATGAAAATATCTACACCGCCATCAGTATAAACATGGAAATATCTACACAGCTATCTGTATAACTATGGAAATATCTACACCGCCATCTCTATAAACATGGAAATATCTACACCGCTATCGGTATAAACGTGGAAATACCTACACCGCTATCTCTATAAACATGGATATATCTACACCACCATCTGTGAAAACATGGAAATATCTACACAGTCATTTGTATAAACATGGAAATATCTACGCCACCATCTGTATAAACATGGAAATATCTACACTGCCATCTGTATACCCATGGAAATATCTACAGAGTCATCTGCATAAACTTGGAAATATCAACTCTGCCATCTACATAAACAAGGAAATATCATCACCGCCATCTATATAAACATGGAAATATCTACTCCGCCATCTGTATAAACATGGAAATATCTACACCGCCATCTGTAAAAAGATGGAAATATCTACACCGTCATCTGTATAAACATGGAAATATCTACACCGCTATCTGTATAAACCTGGAAATATCTACAATGCTATCTGTATAAACATGGAAATATCTACACCGCTATCTCTATAAAAGTGGAAATATCTACACTGCCATCTGTAGAAAGATGGAAATATCTACACCACGATATGTATAAACATGGAAATATCTACACCGCTACCTGTATAAACATGGAAATATCTACACCGCTATCTGTATAAACATGGAAATATCTACACCGCTATCTGTACGAACATGGAAATATCTACACCTCTATCCCTATAAACATGGAAATAACAGCACCGCTATCTGTATAAACATGGAAACATCTCAACCGCTATCTCTATAAACCTGGAAATATCTACACCACCATCTGTAGAAAGATGGAAATATCTACACCGCGAGCTGTATAAAGATGGAAATATCTACACCGCTATCTGTATAAACTTGGAAAAATCTCAACCGCTATCTCTATAAACATGGAAATATCTACACCGCCATCTGTAGAAAGATGGAAATATCTACACCATGATATGTATAAACATGGAAATATCTACACTGCTCTCCCTATAAACATGGAAATACCTACACCACTATCTCTATAAACATGGAAATATCCACACCGCTATCTCTATAAACCTGGAAATATCGACACCGCCATCTGTATAAACTTGGAAATATCTACACCGCCATCTGTATAAACATGGAAATATCTACACCGCCATCTGTATAAGCATGGAAATATCTACGCAGCCATCTGCATAAACATGGAAAATCTACACCGCCATGTCTATAACCATGGAAATATCTACACTGCCATCTGTAGAAATATGGAAATATCTATTCCGCGATCTGTAAACATGGAAATATCTACACTGCTATTTCTATAAACATGGAAATATCTACACTGCCATCTGTATAAACATGGAAATACCTACACAGTCATCTGTATAAACTTCGAAATATCTACACCACCATCTGTAGAAACATGGAAATATCTACACCTCCATCTGTATAAACATGGAAATATCTACACTGCTATCTGTATAAACATGGAAATAACTACGGCGCTATCTGTATAAACATGGAAATATCTACACCGCTATCCCTATAAACATGGAAATATCAACACCGCTATCTGTATAAACATGGAAATATCTACACCGCTATCTGCATAAACATGGAAATATCTACACCGCTATCACTATAAACATGGAAATATCTACACCGCCATCTGCATAAACATGGAGTTATCTACACCACCATCTGTATGAACATGGAAATAACTACATGGCCATCTGTTTGAACATGGAAATATCAACACAGCCATCAATATAAACATTGAAATATCTACTCCGCTATCTGTATAAACATGGAAATATCTACACCGCTATCTCTATAAACATGGAAATATCTACACCGCCATCTGTAGAAAGATGGAACTATCTACACCGCTATCTCTATAAACGTGGAAATAGCTACACCGTTATCTCAGTAAACATGGAAATATCTACTCCGCTATCTCTATAAACATGGAAATAATTACACTGCCTTCAGTAAAAACATGGAAATATCTACACAGTCATCTGTATAAACATGGAAATATCTACACCGCTATCTGTATAAACATGTAAATATATACACCACGATCTGTATAAACATGGAAATATCCACACTGCTATCTGTACAACCATGGAAATATCTACACCGCTATCTCTATAATCACGGAAATATCTACACAGTCATCTGTATAAACATGGATCTACACCGCCATCTGTATACACATGGAAATATCTACACTGCATTTGTATAAAGATGTAAATATCTACACCGCGAGCTGTATAAACATGGAAATATCTACACCGCTATCTGTATAAACATGGAAATACCAACACCGCTATCTGTATAAACATGGAAATATCTACACCGCTATCTGTATAAACATGGAAATATCTACACTGCTATCTGTATAAACATGGAATAATAAGACATAATAATTTTCCCATGCGAATCAACAACCGTAGCTTCAAAAATATCCTGACCCACAACAAGTATTGGACAGGCCATGTTTCTCTCAATCCCTGAACAATTGGCTCGGGAAGGAGTATGAGAGCTCCCATATCTCTCCCAAGGCTCATTATTCTCCATCACTCCACAGGAACAGCCTGTCAGAGAAGAGTGAAAGACCATTTGTCAACCTCTCTTCAACTCCCTGATTCTAGCCAAACTTCATCAATCTCAAGTGAGGAGCCAGAGAGAAATCAAACCCCATATATCCAGCATCATTGTCTACTGGAGTCAAAAATCACAATTCCACTACCCACCTCAACACCACTGGCCCTGTTTCTCCCAATTGTTTTTTATTGTGTTTTTTAAAAAATCCTCTTTCCCCATCCCTGCAACACCGAGAAGGAGGAATTATAGTAGATAAATATGAAGCATGGAGATCCTTTAAAAATGTTTTTAATAATAAATGAGAAAATGAAAAGGAGAGGGTTGGGAAGGAAGGAGGGAATTCAAATGCCAGGGAATTGTTCAGTTTCGCCTTTAAAGATGTTAACACTCATTTATACATCTACAAGTCACTCCCCTTAAAGAAAAGTTCTATGAGTGTGGGTCTGGTTGCATGAATAAGGATAAAATTACTTTTTTAGACGATGTTTCCCACATATCATTCAGAGACCCCTGAAGTTAGGTATCCCTCTTGTAGATGTCCTTGAGATGCTGCTGGACCTGGGAAAGAGGAAACTGGGATACGGATCTATGCCAAAAGGTGCTTCTAGTTATAGGACAGAGAGGAAAGGGGCAGAGGGAGAAAAACCCAAAGTCTGAGAATCTGGATTGCAGAAGACTACCGAGGTCGTGGGAGAAGGGTGAGAAAACAAGGATGAAAAGCGAAAGGGGAAGAGGCATGAAATGTTGTCAAATGTCAAAAGGCATTTGGAGAGAAGTTGGGAATTGCATTAAGAAAACCACTGCAAATCTCGTTTTAGACCATTTAGAGATACGCCCCCTGGGAACTGCGAGCTCAGGCTGTTTAGCATCAAACAAATTTATCCACTCCATCCCTACCCTAATTAAATAAATAATTCAGTAATTCCACTGGGTTAAAGAACCAAAATATTAAAAACCTTCAGGGCCTACTCTTGCCAAATATGTCAGGGATCGTGTGTGTGTGTGTGTGTGTGTGTGTGTGTGTGTGTGTGTGTGTTCTGAGACACCACTACTGTTAAATAGGCAGAGCTAAGACTTAGGGGACTGGCAGATTATTGCAAAAAGGGCACGGGGCAGAGGAACTATGTTGTGAGCTTGGGAAAGAAGTTTGTGTGGGGACTGTGGGCAGTGAACACGTTGGGAACAATATGGAAAACTGGGAGCTGCCTCGGAATCTACAGGGCCGGGTAAGAGAATGTCCGAAAGAAAGATGAGCAGGTGCGGGAGGTGTGCAGAGTCGGAGAAGAGTCCAGGGCGCCCGGAGTGGCTCCAGGAACGACGGACACCCCTCAAGGCTTTTGGGGGCGGTGGGTACTAATAGAACCCAGTGTCCGGGGTGCGCCGGGGAGGCTGCGAGCACGGCGGGAGTGGGGCGCTGGAGGGTGAGGACGCAGGAGTGAGGAAGCAAAGCCGGGGCCAGGCAGGGGCCTCCCAGCTGGGCCCAGAGGCAGCAGGGGGACAAGGGCTAGGAGAGGGCATGGCGGCGGCGCGGCGGGAAGCGAGGGGCATCCGGACACTCACCCTGTTGGCCGCGGCCATCTGCACCACAATCTTGATGGCCATCCTGCTAAAGTACCTGCCATCACTGCCCACCACCGTGGTGCAGCCCCGACGGTCGTGCAGGTCGATGGACAACAGCACGCTCTGGATGAAGTTGGGCAGGTTGTTGCGCTGGCCCTCAAAGAGGCCGGTAGGTCGCCGCAGACCCCCGCCGCCGGCCGGTCCTCGTAGGCCACGGTGGGCACTGTCAGCACCGGGATGGGGCTCCCCTCCGTGGCGCCTCCTGGCCGGTCCTACTGCGACTCCCGGGGCCGGAGGGAATCTGCAGCCTGCCGGGGGCCTCCGCCAGCCTGGCCACACGCTGGGACTCCGCCTCGCGCCCGGGCCCCCTCTCCGGCAGGTCGGCGCCCTGCGCTCGCCCGCCTGGGGTCCGCCCGCCCCTCCTCTACACGCGGCCGCTCGCTGACTCCCTCGGCGGAGATTGCTTCTGCCTTCCTGTAAAGTTTTCTCCCGCCCACCTTCTCTGCTGCCAGACCGCCCGAGGTGCCCTCAGTTTCTCCCCAAGTTGGACTCACTTTCGGGGTGTCCCAAAAGCCTGATTCCAGGGCCTGCTAGCCCGACCCCAGTGACGCCTGCACCCGCGCCTGGCCCCAGCCTTCACGCGCGATCGCCACCCTCCGGGGCACACCCTCCGCCAGAAAACAGCCGGCGGGCGGCGAGACTTTGGGCAGAGTCCGGGTTCCTCTCTGGCGCCAGGCCCGTCTCCCTGTCTCCCTGGGAGTGCGCAGCCTACACGCACCAGTTTCTCTTTAGAACAAGCACGGGGAGGGATTTGGGAGGGGGCTGAAACCTTTTGCCATCAGCGAACAGCCTCAGCCAAAAATAACCCTGGAAAGGCGAGCTAAGAATGGTTATCTCCTGCCAGCGCTGAAATCGGAGGCTGGGCGCTGCGTGTGGGGTGTGTGTGTGTGTGTGTGTGTGTGTGTACCCTCCCACCCCGACCATTTGTTGAAGGGAATCACCACTGTCAGACTTCAATCCAACAGGACCCACTCGAGCCATCCACACTTTCCCCAGCCTCCTCCAAAACAGCACACTTTCCGGTATGGACAATTCTTTTTTTTTTTTTTCACTTGTTTGTTTGTTGTGGTGGTTGCAACAGCAGCAACACAGACGACACATATTGCCCTATTCTTCTCGCCCTTCTCACCCTCCCTACCCAGCTCCTGCCTTAGAAACAGGCTTGGCCTACACTGTATCTGTCCACACTGCCTGAACTCTTCCCTGAATTAATCGTTTTCAATAGGAGGGGGCTAAATCCCTTATTAATGCCCTACCAGGAGTGAATGAATAAAGCCAAGTTAAAGGGGAACTGGGTACCACATACTGTGCTAGGTTCCTTTGCATGTATCTTTTCATTCTGCTGGAGCTAAAGATGTTCTGCCTCCTCTCCATAAAACGCACCCAAACTCCAAAACCAGGAAATTCTCCATAGAAAATAGGAGTGAAGAGAGAAAAGACTAACAGGATAAACCCCAAAGCAGGAAGAAAGTTTTGTCTCCCATTTCGCTCAAGGAATTTTTGGACCCACCAAGGCTACTGTCCTGAAAGATCCTGCTGCTTCTCCTTCCCCAAATATTGTCCACTTCCTGAGAGTAAGGCTGACTTGCCGCAGGCTTATAAAGTGTTTGGTCACAGTAAGACAACTGTGAGTAATAACACACATCGTATACTGTTTTGCAATTGATAAAAGGCTTTGCATCTGTTTTTTCTTTGGAGGCTGAAGAAAAGAAGAATGGTATTCACGCAGTTCCCATTTTACAGATGAAAACAAGAGGACTTTTTCTGTGAAGTCAGGAAAGTGGTTACAATGGTACTTTCCGCCTGTCCGAATTATGTATTGCCCCTCCCCTTTCTATTAATAACATTGAAGTGTGATGGGACAACCACTGAAGCCGTCAGTTGAAACCTGCTGGGACTTTTTAGCCATTCTCTTCAACATAAAGAATGGGTATTTTTGGAGGGGGTGAGAGGAATGGGGAAATGTTGTCAAAGAGTACAATGTTTTAGTTGAGACAGGAAGAATACATTTTGTTGAGATCTACAGCACAGCATGGTGACTGTAGTTAACAATGAAGTATTGTGTATTTCAAAATTGCTAAGACAATAAATTTCAAATGTTCTCACCACAAAAAAAGATAGGTTTTGAGGTGATGAATCTATTAATTCTCTGGATTTAATTATTCCACAATGTATACATATATCATAACATCACATTCTACCTCCGTAAATACATACAATTTTAATTTGTCAATTAACATTTTTTTAAAAGAATAGTGTGGCCAGTTGGGGAGGTAGTTTTTTTTTTTTTCCTCTAGTCTCTACTCAGTCTCCAAGATCCCATTCCCCATAAAGTTCCTGTCACCCAGGTGGAGTGCAGTGGCACAATCATGGCTCACTGCACCCTCTCCCTCTTGGGCTCAAGCGATCCTCCCGCCTACAGGTACATGCCACCACGCCCAGCTAATTTTTGTAGTTTTTGTAGACATGGGGTTTCACCATGTTGCCTAGGCTAGTCTCGAACTCCTCAGCTCAATCAATCTGCCCACTTTAGGCTCCCACAGTGCTGGGATGACAGGTGGGAGCCACCAAGCCCAACCCATAAAGTTCCTGACTTTTTATCTCCCTGGGAGTGCACAGCCTACACACACCAGTTTCTCTTTAGAACATACTTAAGAGTCTTGGCTTAGCATCCAACAGACAGAACTTTAACACTTCTACGGATCTGTGCACCTGTCTATGGTGTGGGGTTTTTAAGATCTCTTTCTAATGACACTTTATTTTGCAAAGCAGGACAGTTTCATTCCCAGAAGAGCAGGTATGGTAAATCCTTTGTTCCAGTAACGAAGACAATGATCCAAACCCTAAGCCTCAGAGAAGCCCAGAAACCCTCCAGGCCTCCATCTCTCTGCTCCTAGCACCTGCCTCTCTCTTGACATCAACATCACTCTCCCCTCTCACAGCCCAGCTCCTTCCACAGACCCAGGGATTTGGCACCAGCACCTCAGACTAGATTTTAGAGAATTACCATTCAAGAGGCAATCCTCTTCCCTTGGTTCCAATTTCAAGGTTCTCAAAGACTGGAACAGGGCTAGTTTGAGGCAATGTGCCCCATTGCATAGCCAGAAAGAACCTTACAGTGAAAAGGAGAACAATTCTTCCAAAGTAAGGGGGTGCTGATCCCCAGAGGGAGGACAGATGGGCAACCAAACAGTAACCGGGCCACCACATGATTCACACTCACTGATCAAGGATTTCTAAAACCACTTTTCTTTTCTCTGAATTTATATAGGACTTTGTATCACTCATAAAGGAATGTCTTATAGGCTGATAACACCTTTCTACTCATGCTTACACTTAACATTTAGGCTAGGATAATTTCCTAACCTCAGTGTCCTCACTATAAGATGGGAATTATTATAATCCCTACCTCATAAATTGTTGGGAGGATTAAAATACTTAGTAAAGTTCCTGACTAATAGAAAGGCATTCAATAAATGTTAGCCATTCATGGTGTCATCATCATTATATTTACCATTATTACTAATCTCCTGTATTGCAAGAATTACAGTTTATATTTTTGTAGACCATCACTGTAGCTAAAGGGTCTTTGGGCCATAGGTGATATTCCATAAAGGTTGTTTAAATTGATCTGTGGTTTCTGACTATGGAAACTCAGAACTCCCTCAAAATGTACAAAACAGATTTACCTGCTAAATAAATCTCTTCAAAGCTGACCCCAGGTTTAATTGAATTAATTCAAATGAATTTGTCACAATGATGGAGAAAGGAAACTTAGAGGGCCCCACAGTTGTTTGCTGGTAAAATGAGAAGTTTGGATTAGATCAATGTTTCCCAAAATATTTTCCTCAGAATGTTAGTGCCCCTCGAATCCTGCACAAAGCAAGAGTTTCATGACCAAGTAGCTTTTAAAACTCCTGTACACTCTACTCCCATTCTTCACAATGCACACTTTCATATTAAAAGTTCTGAGAGGTCCTCAACAGAAGACATCGCTTAACTTTTTTTTTTTTTTAAGACAGATTCTCACTGTGTCACCCAGGCTGGAGTACAGTGGCCACCACTCCTGGCCTAAAAATTTTTTAACCTGGTGCTTCCCAATCTAAACTCACAGGGACCAGTTTTCTTAATGAAAGAGAATCAGACTAGCTTGTAACCATAGCTGGTGACACTCCCCTGCCCCATTCCTTGTATGTCCTCAGTGGACTAGGTCAGGAATAAATAAATTTTCCTGATTCTCAAGGGCTGGTCATTCCTTTGCACTGAGCTCAAAGCTTCTCTGTAGCATGGGTCACAATGAATGGTAGCCCTGATAGCCTAGAGTAGCCTTTCAGCCTTCTCTGAGCCTCTAAAGACTGAGGATCCTTGGCATGAAATGGAGCAACTGATATACCCTTGCTTCCCCTGGGGACTCTCTTGCTCTGAAAAAGGCATCAGCCATCATCTCCATCTAGAGAATATACTAGCTGACTCAGCTTGACCAGCCTGTCCCAAAATGAGAATCTGGGTAAAATAAGCATTGAAACACTTCATTCCTTGTAGATTCACAAAACATATTAGCATATTAAAGACTATGAAGTTCTGCAGGAAAAAAAAAACCTATTTAACTTTAATCCAACATTGCCAAGTTTTATTTGACCATGGAAGATTTTCCCAAAACACTTACAAACAGATCAAGGACATTAATCTTTCATGAAACACTAGATCCCCAGGGTCCTCTCCAGCTACATCATTCTGTGATTTTCTTTTTTATTTATGATGCATTAAAAGATTAATCTCTATCAGACTTCCATTTAGAAATTCACCAGAATGTGCAAAGGCAGCAGGTAAAATTGCTGAAGGGTATTATAAAAATACCCTCCAGTGACTTTTGAAACTTAAACTGAAATATTTATATAACTATATATTTCAGTTTGTATATTATATATATATGTATATACACACATATATATGTGTGTATATATATTGGTGTATGTATATCTATATCTATGTATATATGGCATTATATCCATTTTACAGATGCAGAAACTGAGGTTTAGAGGGGGTGAGCAATTGGTCCAAAGCCACACAGCACACAGGTAGTCATTGATAAAGGTAAAAACACGAGTTGAAGCCTGAGGTGTAAGGACACAGAGACAAGTACACAAATGTTTACAAGTTACACATATGACACGTGCCTTTAACATGAATTTCTTGAACATTCAGAGTCCTTACAATGAAGACATCAGAGTGGCAGCAAGTTCTGTTGGAATCAGGGGAGCGTGTTCTTCTATAATCCCCTGGCTAACAGGAAAGCAGACTGATTTGGCCCATGGTAGTTATACACTCCCATTGAGTCAGGGGCCACTTCTATGCACACAGGAGGTGCTAAAAATATGCTGTTGACTCATTGCCTCTAAGAGCAGAAGAAATGCCAAAAGTATAGGACAAGAGGCAGAAAAGCACACGGAAAAATGTCGTAGGGCAGTCCTCTGAGGAAGTGTTAGATCCCTTTGAAATCTGTCCAAACACTTTCTTGTGCTGGGGAAAGTCAATTACATGTTTCAAGCAACCCCACATGTCATACGAGTATCTTGTACGTGTTTGTGTACTCGTGTCTGTGAACTTACATCTCAGACTTCAACTTCTCGCTCCCTACCCTTATCAATGACTGCCTGCATAGCCTTGGGCAAGTTGCTTTCCCTCTTCAAAGCTCAGTTTCTGCATCTATAAAATGGACATAATGCTACCTACCTCATGGGGTTAGTGATCACATTTAAGGAGCTAATATGTGGAAATTGCTTACACAGTACCTATCACATAATAAGGGTTTAATAAGTGTTTGATGTAATTGTTTTGATTATTACTACTATTATTAAAATAATAATTGCTACAATAATAATGATTCTTATTCTTTATATTAGTATTATCTTTGAAAATGGGCATGGATTATGTCTATGTAACACTTTTGGCACAATATCTAGCATTATATCACACACAAATTAGAGAATTCATGTTATTAAGGATGAAAAAATATTTTTACTGACCCTTAAATTCTTCGTAAGTAACTGCAAAAGAAGCCATTATCCCAACACATGAAATAAAAAAAAAAATTCAGTTCCTCTGGAGTTTGTTTTTGGAGCTAGCCACAGGATACCTAAATTTTTTTTCTTTTCAGAGAGACCGAGGGGCTCACTTGGTTGACCAGGCTGGTCTTGAACTCCTGGTCTCAAGCCATCCTCCCACCTCAGCCTCCCAAAGTGCTGGGATTACATGCATGAGCCACCACATCCAGCCTACCTAAAATATTGAATGCTGTTAATAAATCTCCTGAGGCCAGCATAAGAAGGTGATGGGCAAAACTAATGCAGGTATGTTTTTCTGGCTTTTTCATGTATTGGGCCAAACTTTGAAAAGCACTTACTATTAATGGCTAACTTGCAAAATTTGTGATTTATTAAAAGCAGATTTTAATTGTTTTACCTAAAAATAATAGGCCTCTGATCTGCCAAAGATGAAGATTTAATTTCTAGGTGTTCCCCACAATACCTAGAAACATCAGTGTAATCGATTATTAAACACTTTAGAACTATTCTCATCAAAGTTCTTTAATATATAATACAGCAAAAGAAAAGTTTCTTTTCTAAAGGCTTCTCTATACTTTTTTTAATAGTTGAATTTCATTTCTGAAGGCTCCTAAAAAGAATAGAATTTAGATCTTTATTAAAGAGGAAATATATTTTCCATGTTTAATTTAAATGACATTCCATCAGTCATTTGCAATCTTAGCCTACACGGAATTTTTTTTTTTTTGGTAGTTTTTATGTTTGGGCTTTAGGAGGGGATTCCCAATAATCTCTATATAAATATTTCTAATCTCTATATAAATATTTTTACAATTCAATGTAAATTAGTTTTTTAAAGCTATTTTATCCATAAAAATAATGAATTTGCATGGCTGAGGGTGAAATAATGTGTTACCAGGACCCCTCAGTTTTGGGGGTTGTGAGTAGATCCCATCTTCATGCTCCTCCAGCCCAGCCCAAGCCTGGCTCAGGTCCTCCTCCCCCATTTGTCAGGAACCACCATCCCCAGGGATTCTATGTGCCCTGCCTGACCAGTGTTCTCCATCAGAGTTTACCAATCTTTTGTTCATTCCCTCAGAGCACAGCTAAGCAAGAGTACACTAATTTGAAAATTAACCAAGCAAATAGAGGAACAATATCCCCAACACATTGCATTTTAACATAGGGTTTCCTGGACACACTGTTTCAACCCAAGAGTTGGGCTAATAGTAGGAGTTCCATCTGCTAAAATACGGCTGTCAGCTTCAGAGGGAAATTCATGAACGTCTTCGTAGTTTGTTTTTACATTTCACTTGGCACTGTTTCTAAAATTTCCTCTGAAGCCAAAAAATAAGTTATTTCCCAGCACACTGGGCACTTTTCATTTATCATTGGATTGATTTTTGTAACTTGCAGTAGGAGCTGAAATCGACCAGGGGGTTCTTATCCAACAGACAGCAGCAAAACTCTTTGTGTATCTGCGTTCCTTTCAACAAGCGTGACTTCCTCAATGGCATCATTCGTGAGCGTAACACAGAGCTCAGCAATAACGTTTCTTCACTAACCCTACCAGGTATCCAACATAGGATGTTACTTCCTTTCATTGTTTTCCGACTCCTGGCAGATATTAATCATTGGGATTTGGGAACAAGGAAATAGAATTTCTGAGAATGCTTGGGAATTCCCAAATTCATATGATTTTCATAACACTTCACTTACAAGTTTTTGAAAAATAATAAGTGACTATAATAACAAGCAAATAGTCGTTTTTTTCTGTAACAGGATTATATGAAAAGTTTTAGTAGTCTTCTGTTTTAAAAAGATATGATAACAAATGATGATTTATTATTATTATGAGCCAACATATTGTAACAAGATTATAAAATCCAATAGCATTAATAGAGAAAACATTAAAAAGAAATGAATATTATCACCAAATAAATGCTAAAGAAACGTCCTTTAAAGATTGAAAGGTAACACCACAAATACTTAATGCTTTAATCATTGTTTACGTGACATTGTTAAATAAGGCGTCAATCATCCCCTCCAATACCATTTAAATAACATAACATTCTGATCTCCTGGCAAGATGAATAGCACTAGAAAGAAGCAACTGTCAAAATTGCCGATTTAAGGGCATATTTTGTTTCTAAAACTTGGCATTTCTTAGAAAACCTCTCATAGGATTTGTAAAACATATACTATGCCTATGAACACATTAATATTTATTTGCAGAAATGATTCACTGTTAGCAGTGGACAAGGCCATGAACACACACTTGTAACACAGCAACAGATACAAGAAAGTCTGACTGAGGCTCCTTTACTGCTCCTGTCCTGTTCACCTTAACTTTCATCTCCACATGTCAGTGCTTCCTCATCTTGCTTGACTTGAAGTCAGTGCATTTCTTCAAGCCAGTAAGTTCTCTATACTGACTATTAAGCTGTAATTTTCACAGGAAAATTAGAATGTTCCTTCCCATTTTCCTAATTTCTCAACTGATTTTTCTCAGAATTCAGAATCCATAAATATTGAAATGCCAGGAGAGAATTTCCAAATGGACATGCTGTTCCCTTCGTCCATTTTCAGAAGAAACCGTAGGATAGTGTTATCCTTCTCTTCTCCAATTTTTTTTTTCCTGCAAACTTATGGTTATCACCTCTTTAAGTGAGTAGCTCACAATTTTGCCTCCCCTGCAAATGGTCCCAAAACAGTGAAGTGGGTCCTCTTTAGCTGTGTCTTTAGTACATAATCCTGCATTTCTGACCATATGCAGGGAGTGTGACCCAGGGAAGGATCCCTGACTCAATGGGATTTCTCTTGCTGTCTCTAGAATTTGAACACCGGAACCCAGACGTACAGAGGCTGGGAGCCATCGTGGTGTGCTATATTGATGACGGCAGCAGTGGGTGGTGTGAGGACAGTTAATTGACAGCTACTTGTTGCTGACATCCCAGGAACTGCCTGAACCTCCTCTTTCCCAGTCATAAGATATCTAAGATTCTGCAGTATTCATTAAATCCTAGCATGGTTTAAGCTAGCCAGAATTAGGTTCTGTTGCTTTCAATCAACAGAACCTTAGCTAATACATTGTTATTTCCTGGTCTTTGTTCCTTTAATTTTCCAGGAAAAGAAGGGAAAATGGCTTACTGGTTTTAAAAAGAGACAAGGGACAACATACCATTTATGCAAAATTCAGAAGCACTCAAAGGAAACTCTGGAAAGTTCCTGAGACATATATAGGTAGGATCAGCATAAAACTTGAACAGTGTATCTAGATCATGGTTGCCATGGTTGCCTTGACACAATGAACATCTGTATCAAGATCATATTTTCTTGGTGGGACAGACAGAAGCACAAGGCGGGACTCACATTTACAGTAATCCTTGTTTTCCAGGGACCATACAACCCAGTTTGTCCAGAGCTGTTCATCTTAAGTTTGTTATCCCAACATAATTATAAATAGAACCTCCTTTTTCTCTCAAGAATATCCCACTTTGGATGATAATTTCTGTGACTACCCATTAAGAATATTTAATAACTATAGAAAACTGCTTCTCTATATTTTTTTGTATGTTTGAAACATTTTATAACAAAAATATCTGTAAAGTTATCACCTACACAGAATATAGCTGCCAAATGCTCCTACTCTGCTATTCTAACCATGAATCTCTCTGGGGCCCCTTCCTCCTACGGCGCTTGTGAGGATGAAATGAAATAAGCTCTATGAAGTGCCCAACAGTGACCAACACTGAATAAAATACAGCCACCATAGGTGGCCTTCCCTTATGTTCACCAAACTCCTGATAAGTTATTCGGTGATGTTTTAATCTTAATATTTTATGTAGATTATACATTCATCTGATTCAAAATGCAAAAGGTACAAAAGCGTATACAGTTAAAAGTTTCCCAACCCACTACCATTTATCTCCCTGGAGGCAACTGTTTCCAGATTTTTGAATATCCTTAAAGAATATCATATGTATGGAAAAGAAAGATTATATATTTATATGCATCTGTGTATGCATTTTCCTATGAGAGGCTCACAAAGTCTCCTTGAAGAGATATCATTATTACAAATACCCCTCAATTTACAATGGGGTTATATTCCAATAAACTTATGAAAATATTGTAAGCTGAAAATGCATTTAATACACTTAACCTACTAAACATCATAGCTTAGCTCGGCCTACCTTAAACACTCACATTAACCTACAGTTAGGCAAAATCATCTAACAGAAAGCCCATTTTATAATAAAGTGGGCTTTGAATATCTCATGTAATATAATGAATACTGTACCGAAAGTGGAAAACAGAATGGTTGTATGAGTACTCAAAGTACAGCTTCTGCTGAATGTGTATTACTTTCAAACTATCTTAAAGTTGAAAAATCTTAAGTCAAAATATTCTAAGTCAGGGATTGTTTGTACTTCTACTTTACATGATGAAATTGAGCCTTGAAAAGATTAAGTGACTCGCCCAAGGTCACACTGGCAGTTAAATAGTGAAACTTGGATCCAAATTGTTCAGTCACTACATGTATTGTCTTGAAATTTGAAAAAGAGGAAGAGGAATTAAACTACTAAATTGAAGGACTATTTTAGGCATAGAAGAAGCAGATGCCTTCATGTCCAAGTGATTGTGAAAAGCCCACTTGCCCCAAAATATGTCTCCTGGTCATATGAAATTCCACCATTTCAGATTTTTACCTGGGGATTTAGAGTAATCTGCTGTTTTCCTAGAGCTCCCCTAAAATAGAAATAGAAAATTTTGGAAGGCTAAATATATGCTAACATTGGAAAACTCATTTTCTCCCCTTTGTAAGGCAAGGTACTGAAGGAGGGGGCCCTACGGGCTGTGCAGGTACATCCTGGAGGCATGGGGAGAAGAAACTGAAAGGCAAGTTTGTATGGAACAAAGAATACCGATCTCAGGATTCTCCCTTGAACCTGCCCTAACTTTGTTCAAATAGACTTAGCCACTGACCTGCTGTCAAAAGACCACAGCCAATCTGACTTGTTTTCAATACAATGACGAATATTGATTTGGTCCCTTCATCCAACGTTCTCAGCTGGATCTTTTTTGACCAAGGATATACATTACTAGGTGAGTACAGGCAGTTAATTCTTCCACACGGGACTTCGGAGTTTCTGAGTTAACCAGAATCACCCACCTTAACATCTGCCAGTTTATACCCCAAGTCCTGACCAGTGCCCCCTACCTGCTATGCCTCATGTTTTCAATAGAGCATAAAATCAGAAATGAAAGATGAAACATCATAGCCAATATCACAGAAATACAAAGGATCCTAAGAAACTGCTAGGTATAATTACACACTAACTAATTGGATCATCTAGAAGAAATGGATAAATTCCCAGACACATAAAACCTACCAAGATTGACTCATGAAGAAATTTAAAAATCTGAACAGACTAATAGCAAGCAAGGAGGTTGAATCCGTAAGAAAATGTCTCCTATCAATGAAAAACCCAAAACCAGATGGCTTCCCAGATTAATTCTACCAAATATTTTAAGAAGAACTAATACCAGTCCTTCTCAAACTCTTCCAAAAAGCTGAAGTGGAGGGAATACTTCCAAACTCATCTTACAGGGCCAGCATTACCCTGATTCCAAAGCCAGACAAGAACACTACAAGAAAGGAAAATGACAGGCCAATATCCTTGATCTACATAGATGCAAAAATCCTCAACAAAATCCTAGCAAACCAAATTCAATAGCACATTGAAAGAATCATTCACCATGATCATGTCATGGTTCAACATAAGCAAATCAATACATATAATATACCATATTAGAAAAATAAAGGATAGAAACTATATGGCCATCACAATAGATATAGAAAAAGCTTTTGACAAAATTCGAAACCCTTTCATGGTGAAAAAAAAACACCCAACAGATCACGTATTGAGGGACTGTATCCCAACAAAATAAAGGCCATATATGACAAACCCATAGCTAACACCATAATCAATGGTGAAAAGTTGAAACTTTTCCTCTACCGTCAGGAACAAGACAAGGATGCCCACAGACACCACTTCTCAGGGTAATTAGGCAAAAGAAAGAAATAAAAGGCATCCTAATAGGAAAGGAAGAAGTGAAACTGTCTCTACTGATGGCATGATCTTGTTATATATAGAAAACCCTACAAACTTCACTAAAAAAAGGTTAGAACTCAACACAAAGAAGGGAACAATAGACACTGGGGGACTCCAAAGGTGGGAGGGAAGGATGGTGGGAGCAAGGGTTGAAAAACTACCTATCGATTACTATGCTCACTACTTGGGTGGTGGGATCATTAGAAGCCCAAACCTCAGCACCATGCAATATACCTGTTTAAGAAACCTGTACATCTACCCTCCTGACTCTAAAATGAAACATACAATATTTAAAAAACAAAAACAAATAAATAAAATTTGAAAACTGTTAGAACTGAACTGATAGGTGAAATCAGTAAAGTTGTAGGATACAAAATCAACATATAGAGCCTTGAACACAGCAACATCCAGCTGTCTGACACGAAAGTCTCAGGGGCAAGAAAACCTCTATATGAACTCAGAAACAATGAGCTAAGTTGTGTTTATGTCTGAAAGGATGTTAAGAACTTCATTCTTGTTACATCAGAGCCAACAGAAAGAACCAACAGGAAACCTGTACCCAACAAACAGAAATGACAAGATGAAGGGAAAGCAGAGGTAAGGGCTTACCTTAGAAAGGGCAAGTGATTAGCTCAATATGCAATACAATGTTTGCTCCTGAGCCAAAAATTTGTACAATAATTTGGATATTACTTGCACAACCAGAAAAATCAGCCACTCATTAGGAAAATGTGTTTCTGTATAAGTCTTAGGACTCAGCTATCTATAATAACATGAAAAGACAATATTTTCATCCAAAATGAGTATTTTTGTTTGTCTTGGCTTGTTATTCTAACGTCAACAGCCTCTAAATAAACTGTTGAAGTACATGATATAACCACCTCTTTCTCCATCTTTCCCATTGCTCCCATAGGGTTTCAGTTGTGCAATTTCACCATTAGCAAAGCTTTTTGCTGAAATCTGGCTTTTCAAAGGGAGAGTATCCAGAAACAGAAGATGCTGATCTGGGAGGCTCTTCCTAATAGAACTGCTGCTTCAGTTTAACTTGAAAAAGCCCACACCCAGTTCCTAATGACAAACATCTGAACACCGGGTCTTCCCCTGAGCAAGACCATGCTATGCCTCCTGCTCGCTCTGTTCTATAAGCAACCCACAGATTGCTCCCTGTGAAGAGGAGCCTGCCAGGGGAGCAGCATTCCACCAGACCCTGATTTAGCAAGATATTTCCGTATCATTCCCCCAACCAGCTGGAAGTCCTCCACTGCTCTTGTGTAAAAATCTAACTCATCTCGCTGAATTTCCTGATTTAAAAGTCTAATTCATTTCACCAAAAGTGTGACAGAAGGAAACCAAGTACACCATCTCTCTCTTACCAAACCAAGCTATTGCATGTGCATTCTGGGGGAAAAACATGGTCCAAATATGTTATGGAGGGGGTGCCAGCCCAGTGTCATCCTCTTACTATTGCCATAGGATCTTGGCTGATGGCATCAGAGGAAAAACAAGTTTATCGATTACTTTCAACCATTAAGCTCACTCCTTCATGAAAAATAAGTCACAAGTCCAATGTCTCTTATTAAAATAAGCACTGCAAAATATAAAGGAGTCACAGTTTTAAAATGGGACACACGTTCTCTAAGCGGTGAACCACGTTAGAGGTGCACTGTTTACATTGTATAAAGTCCCCTGGAGCCAGGGTTAGGAAGCGCATCTGTTCTTTGGTGTTCTGGGATGAAGGAGAAAGGAAAATGTGCTGCCAGAAGTGAGTGGGAAGGAGCCCATGAGATAAAGGAAGTAAATCCATTTGCTGATTGCAATAATAATGGTAATACACGAAGCCATACATACATACATACATACATACATACATGCAAACTTTCACATTTTTTAAAAAAAAGAACTTAAGGCTTCCACTCATGTAATCAGCCCTTATGAACTCTCCTGATTAGCTGCAAGGAAAATCTTCCTTTCTCCTTTTTCCTGCACCATCCTGGGCTCCCTTTTGACTGGTTTTTTTTTTTTTTTTAACTTATAAAGGATCAGCTCATATTCTGAAGTTTGTAGTCCCCTCCCGCCCCCTCTCTCTCTATACGGCTCATTTACATTGGCAGCTGTCGTGCTGCTGGGCATCCTCAAACCCACCAGTTTCCCTTTAATGTTTGAGCAGACAAACATGATCATGCACTAGGCATCACTGTGCCACTCAAAATGCTTTTTTGTTTTTTTTATTGCATCTGAGAGAAATCTCAAGGTTGCAAACCTGGAGTCAGAATTGTCTCCATGTGTCTCAGTGGGAAGAGTATCGTGTGAAGAAACAAGTTGATTCTACTAATCAAAAGGAATTTTTTTTGATATCATGTCATCCTCCGAATGAATTTATATTACCGAGTGGAGGGTCACATGAAGAAAATGGTCAAACAGCACCACCTAGAGCAAGAGCTGAGAAGTGCAGCGGAGCCGGGCTGTGTCAGGAAAGAAAAGCAAGCTGGGGCCTGGCTCAGCGCTCTCCCCTCTGCTCCTGTCTGCACAGAAAGATTAGGATGACAGTGGCAGGAAGCCTGTGCACCGAGTATGCATCACTTGAAGGGAACACACTGATTCCAGTAAACAGTTGGAAGGAAATGTTAATACCAGGCTCTGCTAAACAATATGAAATGACTCCTAGATGAGACAAGCGACTTTCATCAAAGTTTCCTGATACCTGAAAAGACAGCCCAGGGGATCCTGCACTACATGTGGTGTATGTAAATTAAGCGGGTTTTTTTCCCCTTTGTAATCAAGGCTCATACACAAACAAAATCACACTTTAGAAACGGCCTATTTCAACTTGTAACTAGCTTGCTTTCAGGGGCTCCAGGTCAAAAAGAAATAGAGCACAAAGACGCTTTCTCCTTAGGGATCATACACAAATTCACTCTGTCCGTTTCTTTCCCACATGGAGCAACAAAGCCATCAGACCTCTCCATCCACCCATCGGGTCCTTCCTGATTAAAGTGAGATAAATCACAGCCCTCTCTCTCCAGATGGCAGGCGACAAGAGGGGGATGCTTGCCTCAAGAAGTCCTCCCCATCCCTCTGCATTCATGCAAGCCCGAGCGGAGAGATGCAAGAAATTACGGATGCATTTTAATTCCCCAGACCCTGCAATTAAAAAATGGAAATTTTTTGGCCACGCGTGTTGGCTCACGCCTGTAATCCCAGCACTTTCAGAGGCCGAGATCGGCGGATCACCTGGGGTCAGGAGTTCGAGACCAGCCTGGCCAACATGGTGAAACCCTGTCTCTACTAAAAATACAAAAATTAGCTAGGAATGGTTGTGGGCGCCTGTAGTCCCAGCTACTCGGGAGGATGAGGCAGGAGAATCACTTGAACCCGGGAGGCAAAGTTTGCAGTGAGCCAAGATCGCACCACTGCACTCCACTCTGGGTGACAAAGGAAGACTTCATCTCAAAAAATGTTTTTAAAAAATGGAAGTGTTGTTCTTTCATTTGTAAATGTGTTTTGGTAAAAGAGGGGCAGTTTAAGCAACCCTTTCTATTGTCTACATTGTTAAAATTCATCCGACATGGACTCTTGACTCTGCTTTGCCTGGGCAGACCCAATTCAAGCATTTACAACAGCTATAACCTCCTCAAATCAAAAAGAGGAATCAGCATTATTGCTAAGTTCAAATAAGGTCTTCTTTTATTTCATTTTTATTTTTGAATGCAGCCATTCCTCCATGTGCTGTCATCAGGTAAGATTGTCAGTCCTGATTAGGTAAAGGTATTATTACAAAATGCAATTCTTAAAAATTCAGTGTCTAACTACACTTTTAATAAGCCTTTCCCCCTCCCCTATGTATTCTCCCTTAGACAACCCTTCTCAAATTTAAAATCACAGAAACTAAAATATGATGCCTAAAGAGAGCCTAGCGACTGCCCAGTCCTCTAATTTGATGAGTGGGAGTACTGAAGCCCAGAGGAGGTCAAGTAATTTGTTCCCAATGTCTTAGATAAGAAGAAAATGACCAGCTGGGAAATCCCACTCATGTCAAGGCAGAGGCACAGGGCCACAGACTGTGGTTGAATTGTGCCACACTCCTACATCCTTCTTTAGGAATCACAGAACATTCCTGTGTTGAGTCGGAGTCACTGACTTCCTTTTCAGGCTGATTGAGTTCTGTCCTTACGGGCTGTGACAAGAAGTTTTGGTATTATGCTACACCAAGACCATTTATCTAGTTCAAGAAATGAGCACAGTCCTTAGAGCCCAGCAACTTTCCCCATGTCCAGTAAATGTAGCTTCTCCATTAGAAGCTGTCAGAATAGAGCCTTCTGGCTCATCTTGATTTTGATTTGTGCAAGAATGAATGGTTGTGCTAAGACAGCTTTCCTAGCTGATAGAGAGCGAAACTTTTTTCTCATAATCCATAAAAAAATTCAATTAGAACTTTTTTCTCATAATCTGTGAAAAAATATTAAATTAAATCTGGCTCGTCTTGATTTTGATTTGTGCAAGAATGAATGATTGTGCTAAGACAGCTTTCCTAGCTGATAGTGAGCAAAACTTTTTTCTCATAGTCTATAAAAAAAATTAAATTAGAAGCATAGAGTTTATTTCATGACTTTTATCTTCCTGCAATTTTCTTGTGGGCATAAATGATTTGTTTTTATCCTGCCTGTCCCCCAATCCCTTTTCCAAGAGACTAAAAGAGTATCTAGTGCAAAGTAGAGACTCAAATATTTTTTAATAAACAGTGATCCCAGCCACCCAGTGCATGTTGCCAAATGCCAACCCCATAAATGATCAAACACATCATCTCATTCAGCCAATCAAAATCAAGTGCTACCTATTTTTTTAAGTTTTCATAGCCCTTGGGCATCTGCTTTCTCAGCATTTCCCAAACTTGAGTCATTCTCATCCTGCCTTCCTAATTTTGCTCTGTCAATTACCTCTACTATTATTTATTTCATATATTTTTAAATAGCCCCACTTTTGAAACTTAAATACATGCCTTTTAAAAGGAAGCTTTCTTACTACTATACATCAAAAGCCATTATTACTTGTTCTAAGTACTCATAACAACATGGTCACAACTATTAAAATTTACTAATGTGCATCCACATACTCTCTAAATTCATGGAGCATCTGCACACACTTTAAGAAACAATTCTGCATTACTCACTCAATTTTCTTGACATCCTTCTGAGGCAGGACAAACCTTGGGCCCAAAGAATTGAGGTAGGAGTCCAAGCAAGTTGCCAGCCACATAAAGGCAAACCTTGGCTCGGAAGTCAGGACTACCAGCCCCTAGGTTATGGTTCATGCTCTTTCCTCTGCTCTCCAGAACCTCCTGTCTCCAAGTGTAGTTAGCAGCCCAGATGCAGCAGCATCCTCTAGAGACTTGTTAAAAATGCAGAAGCTCAGGCTCCACCCCAGGCCTATGCAGACTGAATCTGCATTTTATCAAGGTCCAGGTAATTCACGTGCACATTAAGTTTGAAAAGGCCTGGTCTAGATCAGCGGTTCTCTAACTTAGCAGCACATTAGAACCATCTGTAGAGACTTTAAAAATACCAGTGGCTGGGCTTCACCTCCCAGAGAATCTGACTTAAGTGTCTGGGGTTTGCCCTGAGTCTAGGTATTTTTAAAAACTCCTCAGCTTATACAAAGCTGGCAGGGCCGGGCACAGTGGCTCATGCCTATAATCCCAGCACTTCGTGAGGCCACAGTGGGCAGATTGCTTGAGTCCAGGAGTTTGAGACTAGCCTGGGCTAAAACCCCATCCCTACAAAAAAAAAAAAAAATACAAAAAGTAGTTGGGCATGGTGGTGGCACATACCTGTAGTCCCAGCTACTCAGGAGGCTGAGTCCTCGCTTGAACCCAGGAGGTCACGGTCTGGTCAACAGAGCAAGACCCTGTATCAAAACAAACAAACAAACAAACAAAAAATGCTAGCAGCTTACCAGCTAGGGAGGCCTGTAGAGCCAAGTTTTCCAAATGGGGCTACATTAGTTGTTCCAGAACTTTAGCTGCATCAAAACCACCTGGATGGCTTGTTCAGCTACAGAGGGTCTGGCCATGCCCCTAGAGTTTCCAGCTGAGGGTCTGGAATGAGGCCCGATGATTTGCATTTCTAACAATCTCCAGGTGATGCTGATGCTGTGGGTCCAGGGACCACATTTTGAGAATCTATGCTAAATGAATCGGAGAAGACCAAAGCTCAAACTTATTCCAAGAACTTTTCAAGGCCCACCTGCAAGTTGTAGTGGAAGTAAGCATCTAAGCGTGCAAAAAAGTTTCACTGTAGACTAAGGCCTTTTACCTGAGCTCTCAAATGTTCACATTTCTCTTATCAACCTAAATAACAAACAGAGGCTCTCCACAAGAAAAAGATATTCGTTTGGAAACAGAGCCTTGCAATAGAAATAGGCAAGCCAGAGTAAACTATATGCATATTCACGGAGGTAAAGGAAGACAAAAGAAAAAATGAGGAAGATTATATGATCATTTGGAAATGATTATCCTTGGCTACAAAGATCAATAACAAAGGTGATGCCAGGCCCAGGTTGGACAGGCAGTTGTTGGGCAAATATCCTTCAGAAGCATTGTTGTGTGCAAAGTTGCAATGGGCTTTGTGCAAGATTGTGTTTTTTGCAGTCTTCTGTGATAAGTTTTTGTTATCAGGCATACAAGCCCAAGAATCCTTTTTTGCATGGCCTTCCCTGGCTCTATTTGTCAGGGTTTTGGTTAGGGGAGGGGTATTTTTAACACTCTCAATGTAAAAAATGCCATAAGGTAGGTACCCCAATTGCTTGTTTCGTCTTCATAAAATAACTTTTCCACCCGAACAAAGTCTACACATAAATTGTAAAAATACCCTGGCATGCAGTCCCTGGAAAAGTCTGGAGTCATTCTTGGGGTTCCCACCCAGGTGGGCAAGCGTAGCTACCACAGATAAACACAAAGTAGGGGTGCCCGCTGGGGTTCGGCGGCAGGCAGTGGCCCTGGTTCTGATATTTGGCTGAAAACACAGCTCCTCTTTGTCACCCTCAGGACATTTCAGCTATTTCCTAGATAATAATCTCACTTCACCCTGCACAAAACAGGCACATGATCATGTCACTCTGACCTGCTTTGAGTCCAAGGAGACTTTTGTTTTTAAAATAATTTAGGTTAGTAGATAAAATATGAACTTTGGGCCAGGAGTGGTGGCTCATGCCTATAATCCCAGCACTTCAGGAGGCTGAGGCGGGCGGATGACTTGAAGTCAGGAGTTGGAGACTGGCCTGGCCAACATGCTGAAACCCCATCTCTACTGAAAAAAAAAAAAAAAAAAAAATACAAAAATTAGCTGGGTGTGGTGGCGGGCACCTATAATCCCAGCTACTTGGGAGACTGAGGCAGGAGAATTGCTTGAGCCTGGGAAGTGGAGGTTGCAGTGAGCAGAGATCTTACCACTACACTCCAAAACAAACAACAAACAAAAAAATTCTAGAGTCACACTGAAAATCTTAACAACCTGCTTCTACTACTCATTTTTTTTTAATTTTTATTTTGACCTGATTTTAGACTGATAGTAAAATGCACAAATAACACAAAGTGCCCCCTATGTCCCTCACCCTACTTGCCCTAATACTAACATTTTCAGAGCCATGCTTATTTTCTCTATAAAAGAGCAGAATTCTCCTTTTAGAGATTTGGAAAGATTATTAAAAGATAAGTTACAAAATACAGTACCTGACACGTATAAGATATTAAATAAATATTAGCCATGCTTAATTATTTTGTTTTAAGTCTATATGAGTCAAGTTTTAGTAGAAATATGGGCTAGAAAAAAAAAAACAGAAAGCGGGACTCTGTGATCCGACTTGGGCTTATAGAACAGACTGTACTAGTTTGTTCTCATGCTGCTAATAAAGTCATACCCAAGACCGGGTAATTTATAAAGGAAAGAGGTTTAATGAACTCACAATTCCACATGGCTGGGGAGGCCTCACAGTCACGGCAGAAGGCAAAAAAGAAGCAAAGGCACATCTTAAATGGTAGCAGAGAAGAAAGCTTGTGTAGGGAAACTCCCATTTTAAAACCATCAGATCTCGTGAGACTTATTCGCTACCACGAGAACAGTAGGGGGAAACCGCCCCTATGATTCAATTATCTCCACCTGACTCCATCCTTGACATGTGGGGATAATTACAATCAAGGTGAGATTCGGGCGGAGACACAGCCGAATCATATCAATGACTAATGAGAGTTATGTCCAGAACCTAATGAAAACCTCTCTGAGGCCACATTCCCTGTAAAGCAGATTTGAGATAGAGATTTGTGTAGAGAATATTTAACTGGGTAAAATCCTAGGAACCAACAACTGTGGCGAAAAGGCTGAATTGGATAAAGGGAGTTGAGATGTGAGGCAGTCACAACAAATACCTCAGCTAATCTCAAGGGGGAGCTGAGAAGCTGGGGTGACCCTTCAGAGTTGCCCTAAATTGAGGCAGGAGTATGGAGTTTTAATACCTTTCACTGGCCATTCTTCAGATACGAGTTGTCCCCAAGGATGGACATCAGCTTGACAAGTTATTAATTAGATCTCCTGAGAATAAATTCTAGAGAGAATCAGCTGAGAGGCATGATTTGCCAACACTCCCAATAGCTGGGCAAACTTCAGTTTTGAGGGAGGATTGGGTCACACACACAAGTCTCCACAACCAATTATTCATGGGAAATTCTATGTAGGCAGAGCTATTTCATGGCCAGTTAATCAAAACTACATAATCTATTTGGTTAAGCAAAAGAAATTAAAAAGATAAAATAAAATCTATATATTAACACTCAAAAGTTTTTGATGCATTTGCCTTGCATTTCGTATGTTTTGCCTTGCATTTCATATGTTTTGCCTTGCATTTGTTTATTTGCTTTTAAGAACCTTTAGAGAACAATAATTACTAATATAATATGGAGTAGCACAGCACCCACAATTGCGTTTGAAATGTGAAATTGTATTAGTCAGCTCATGTTAATAACAGTACCCACTACTATGCTTACATTTATGAGAAGATTGTTAGTGCTATGGTGATATAAGGTGGGTTGTTATTAGACAAATAGTATAATTTTTTTTAGATAATCACATTAACAGTATACTATAGTAATATAGATGAACAAAATGTATGATTCGTAAAAGACCCTACTATTTTTTCTCTGGGGGTAGGCAGAAATCAGTGATGTATTTTTAAAATAAAGTGATTTTTTTCTGTCATGTTAAATGTTTATTTATATTGTCTTTGCATTATATATATGTGTGTGTATATATATATATTTTTTCCCCAGACTAGGCTAATGATCTCAAATGTTTCATACTTCTTGACAAAAGCTCAATTACCTAAAGAGCCAAAATATGAATATTTTAAGCTAAAACTCAAGTTGCTTGCTTAAAATTCACAGGGATCTCTTATTACCCAAGATAACCTGCTCTCCAGGATATAAGGAATTATTTATATTAACGCTACCCATTTTTACAACCCAAATCAAGTGCAATTGCATTAATATTCCCATGTCTTGTAGCACAATTTAATAATTCCATTTTTCTTTTCTTTGTTTTTTTGAGATAGGGTCTCGCTGTGTTGCCCAGGCTGGATGCAGTGGCATGATCACAGCTCACTGCAGCCTCAACCTCCCGGGCTCAAGAGATCCTTTCATCTCAGCCTCTGAGTAGCTGGGACTACAGGCATGTGTCACCATGCCCAGCTAATTTTTGTATTTTTTGTAGAGATGAGGTTTTGCCATGTTGCCCAGACTGGTCTGGAACTCCTGGGCTTAAGCGATCCTCCTGCCTCAACCTCTCAAAGTGCTGAGATTACAGGTGTGAGCCACTGAGCCTGGCTTGATAGTTCCATCTTATTTCATGACTATGTATGCCTGATGTTGTAAGTTATTTTATCACTACTTCCCATTCCCTCTTAACAATTATATTGTTGATCGTTTGTTGAAATAATGTTGGCCTCCTTTCAGAACTCATTGTGGGGCATACAGTATTTCCAGGAACTGAAGGAATATTTGAAAAATCTGTCTAATAAATTTCAAAACTGAAAAGAATATAAAGCCATATTTCAAGGATCCCTGTGAGCACAAAAGAACAAATACAAAGAAAACCCACATAGGCACACCCTAGCCAAACTGCCAAAAATCTGTGCCAGAGAGAAAAATGTTAAAAGCAGCTGGAAAAAAAAAGCATAAATCACCTTCAAAGAATAATTATTAGACCTCTTTAATAGATGCAATGGAAGCCAGAAGGAAAAGGAATGTTATCTTTAGAGTGTTGAAAGAAAGTAACTGCCAGTGCATTTGTTTTCTATTGATACCCAGGGCATTTGTTTTATTTTAGTTTCTATTAGTTTTCTATTGCTATGTAACAAACAACCACAAACCTAGAGACTTGCAACACTCATTTATTATCTCTTAGTTTCTGTAGGTCGGAGGTCTAGGATGGCATGGCATGGCTGTCTGCTTAGGGTCTCAAAAGGTAGTAATAAAAGTACAAGGTACGATGGCTCTATCTGGAGGCTGGGTGGGGGGGGGAAATCTACTTCCTGGCTTATTCTCATTTAGATGGTTGGCAGAATTCAGTTTCTTGTGGCTACAAGACTGAGATCCTTGTTTTATTGCTGCCTGTCTGCTGAGGATTTCTTTCATCTCCTTAAGCCCACCTGTCATATCTTTTCATGTGGCTCCTTACATCTTTAAACCAGCAGTGGTATATCAAGCCCTCTTCTTATTTGCTTTTTCCCCTACTTTTTCTTTATTGTGATAAAATACACATAACATAAAATGTATTATTATCTAAACCATTTTAAGTGCACAACTTAGGAGTATTAAGTGCTTTCATATTGTTGCACAACCATCACCAACATCCATGTCCAAAACTCTTTTCATCTCACAAAACTGACATCTGTACCTATTACACAAGAATTATCCACTCCTTTCTTCCCTCAGGCCCAGGAATCTACCATTCTACTTTCTGTCTCTAAGATTTAGGCTATTCACTATACCTCAGATAAGTCTAATCATATCATTACTTCTTTTTGTGACTGGCTTATTTCACTGAGAAGTATGTCCTCAAGTTTTTTTTTATTTTATTTATTTTCATTTATTTACTTATCTCTTTGGACAGAGTTTTGCTCTATTGCCCAGGCTGGAGTGCAGTGGCACGAGCGATTTCAGGTCACTACAACCTCCTCTTCCCAGGTTCAAGCAATTCTCCTGCCTCAGCCTCCTGAGTAGCTGGGATTACAGATGCACACCACCACTCCCAGCTAATTTTTGTATTTTTAGTAGAGATGGGATTTCACCATGTTGGCCATGTTGGTCTCAAACTCCTGACCTCAGGTGATCCACCTACCTCAGCCTCCCAAAGTGCTAGGATTACAGGTGTGAGTAACCGCACCTGGCCATGTCCTCAAGTTTTATTCACTTTGTAGTGCATGTCAGAATTTCTTTCCTTGTTATGACTAAATAACATTCCATTGTATGCATTCACCACATTTTTCTGATCCACTCATCAGTCAATGAATAATTGGGTTACTTTCAGGTTTTAGCTATTGTGAATAATGTTTCTATGAACACGAGTGTGCAAATATCTCTTTGAGATCTTGCTTTTAATTATTTTGAGTATATACCCAAAACTGGAATTGCCGAATCATATGGTAATTATATTTTTAATTTTTTTGAAGAACTGCTTTCCTCTTCCACAGTAGCTATGCCATTTTACATTCCTTAACAGTGCACAAGAGTTCTGATTTCCACATCCTCACCAACACTTGTTCACTTCTGGATTGGTTTTTTGTTTGGTTTTGTTTTGGGTTTTTATTATTTTTGGGTAGTAATCTAATGGATGCAAGGTGGTATCTCATTGTTTTGATTTACATTTCCCTAATGTTGGTGATGTTGGACATCTTTTCACATGCTTATTGGAGAAATGTCCATTAAAATATTTTGTCTTCTTTGGAGAAATGTCCATTAAAATATTTTGTCTATTTTTGAATTGAGCTGTTGGTCTATTATTGAGTTTTAGAAGTTCTCTCCTATATTGTGGATATCAATCCCTTATCAGATATATAGTTTTCAAGAAGTTTCTCCCCTTCTTGGGGTTGCCTTTTTACTCTGTTGATAGTGTTTTAGGACGCAAAAAATTTTAAAGCTCTCATAAAGTCCGATTTGTCTATTTTTTATTTTGTTGCCTGTGTCTTTGGTGTCATCCATTAAATCATTGACAGACACAGCATCATAAGGTTTCTGTCCTTTATTTTCTTCTGAGAGTTTTATAGTTTTAGGTCTTATATTTAGTTTATGGATTGATTTTGAGTTAGTTTTTGAATATGAAGTTAGGTAAGGGTCCAACTTCATACTTTTGCAAGTTGATATCTAGTTTTCCCAGCAGCATGTATTGAAAATACTGGATTTTACCAATTGAATGGTGTTGGTACCTTTGCCAAAAAAAAAAATCACTTTTTCATATATGTGAGGATTTATTTCTGGACTCTGTAATCTATTCCACTGATCTATACATTGGTCTTTTTGGCAGTACCATACTGTTTTGTTTACTGTAGTTTTGTAATAAGTTTTGAAATCAGGGTGTGTGTGTCCTCCAACTTTGTTCCTCTTTTTCAGAATTATTTTGTCTATTTGGGGTTCTTTGAGATTCAATATGAACTTACTTTCTATTTCAGCTAAAAAATGTGACTGGTATTTTAACAGGGATTATATTGAATCTGTAGATCACTTTGAGTGATACTGACATCTTAAGAATATTACGTCTTCTGATCTATGAACATGGAATATCTTTTCATTACCTATATTTTTAAAAATTTACTTCAGAAATGTTTTTTATTTTTTATTGTACAAGTCTTTCACCATCTTAATTCCTAAAGACTTTTATTCTTTTTTATGTTATTGCAAGAGAATTGGTTTTTTAATTTCCTTTTTGGATGGTTCATAGCTAATGTAAAGAAATGCAACCAATTTTTGTATTTTAACTTTACATTTTGTTGAATTCATTTTTTAGTTCTAACAGGGTTTTTTGTAGAACTTACAGGGATATTTACATATAAAAATTCTTTGTTTCCAATTTGTATGACTTTTATTTCATTTTCTTTATTCCTATTATTTTCTTTTTTGTTATGTTTTAAACTAATTGCTTTTGCTAGTACTACGAATAGAAGTGGCAAACATGGATATGGATGGACATCCTTTCCTTATTCCTGATCTTAGAAGAAAAGCTTTTAGTCTTTCACCAATGAGTATAATGTAGCTGTGAGTTTTTCATACGTGGCTTTTATTATGTTGAGGTGGTTTCCTTTTATTCCTGGTTTGTTGAGTATTTTTATCCTGAATTAAATATTGAATTGTATCAAATGTTTTTTTCTGCATCAATTGAGGTGACCACGTGTTTTTTTTCTTTCCTTTGTTCTGTTAATGTGGTGCATTACATAGACAGATATTCCTAGGTTGAACCATTCCTGCATTCCAGGAAAAAAATCCCACTTGGTCATGTTGTATAATCTTTTTAATATGCTTCTGAAATAAGTTTGCTAATATTTTGTTGAGGATTTTGCATAAATGACCATAAAGGATATAGGTTCATAGTTTTTTGTGCAGTCTCTTTGTCTGGCTTGAGTCTCAGGGTAATGCTGGCCTCATTGAATAAGTTAGAAAATATTCCTTGTCTTCAATTTTTTCGAAAAATTTGAGAGGATTGTTGTTAGTTCTTTTTTACATACTTGGCAAACTTCACCACTGACTCTAATGGGACAGTTCCAGGGCTTTACTTTGTTGGCAGATCTTTTATTACTCATCAAATCTCTTTGCTAGTTGTAGGTCCATTCAGATTTTCTATTTCTTTGTGCTTTAATCTTGGTAGGTTTTACATTTCTAGGAATCCGTTTATTATACTTAAGTTATCCAATTTTGTGGCATGTACTTGTATATGGTACTCTAATCTTATAATCTTTTTTATTTATGTAGAATTGAAAGTAATGTCCCCACTTTTATTTCTGATTATAGTAATTTGAATCTTCTCTCTCTCTCTTTGTCTATCCCTCTCTCTGTCTCTCTCCCTTTCTCTCTCTCCCTAGGTCCATTTCGTTAAAGGTTTGTCAATTTTACCAATCTTTTTGAAGAATCAATGTTTGATTTCTTTGATTTGCTTTATTATCTTTATATTATTTATTCATTTCTATCAAAGCTTTTCACTTCTACCTGCCTTCAGAATAGATCCAGAATCTGCCCACTTCTGACCATCTCTACTGCTCTCTCCCTACCTAGCTCAAGTCACCATCATTTCCTTATTCAGTCCTTGGAATACTCCCCAACTGCTCTTTCCGCTTCCATTTCTGACACTGGCCAACAGTTGGCAGTTTGCTGGTGATGTCGTCTAGACTTTGGTGTTGCTAGTACCTGAACTTACAATAACAGCTGAGCTGTAGTGATCTTCCGTTGAACATAAAGATTTGCACATATCAACAACATTAAACAAGGTCACTCCGTAGACTGAGAAATAAAACCACACAAAAAGAAGGCCACTCTATTCATTTCTGAACACAGACAAAAAAAGATCACAGTGTAAACTCGAAACTCCTCAAATATTCATTCCCCTTTCCTGACTGACATGAGTATTGTATTTAACCAATTATAACTTTAGTTCAATTTCTCTCACCTCCTAAATAAAATTTGTTCAGATATACAATTACAGAATTATCCTATTTCTTGAAAACATCCAATCAAAAGAAAATTCTTGCTTCCTTGAGCCCTTCTCTAAATGACCCAACACAAGTCCAAATCCTAGAACAAGTTCCTCTTGTTAAGCCACGTCCCAGTTTCTCCTAGTAGGCTATTTTCCTTGCTTAGCAACTATCAATAAACCCAATCTTGTTACAGGTGGTCATTGACGATGGGCATCAATAACCCCCTTCTATCTCTTCTCAATGTAGCAAACACAGTGATTGTGGCAAGTCAGATCTTGCAAGTCTTCTGTTCAAAATGCTCCCAGTCTCATTTAAAAGCTAGTGTCCTTACAATCACCCATAAGGCCTCGGCTGAAATGGTCCTCAACCTTGGCTGCACATAATTTAAAAACTGTGAATGCCAGGATTCTACCCTAGAGATTGTGATTTAATTAGCCCTGCCTCAAGACTTTTTATTTTGACTTTTATTTTAGATATAGTGAATACATGTGCAAATTTGTTACATGGCAATGTTGCACGATGCTGAGGTTTGGAGTACAGATCCCATAACCCAGGTAGTGAGCACAGTACCCAATAGGTAGTTTTGAAACCCACCCACCTCTCCACCCTCCAGTAGTCCATTGTCTATTGTGTCCATATTTATGTCCATGTGAACTCATTGTTTTAGTTCCCACTTACGAGTGAGAACATGTGGTATTTGGTTTCCGTTTCTGTTAATTTGCTTAGGATTCCGGCCTCCAACTCAATCCATGTTGCTGCAAAGAACTCTGAGTGTCTCTCACACACAGCCAATGTTGGGAACCATTGCTCTAGGTGGGCTGCTCTTCCTCAGCCTTATTATCCTATAATTGTTCTCTATAATCAACCTCATCCAGCCACATTGGTCCCCTTGCTATTGTTCAAATTCACCAGATGTATTCCTGTCCCAATCCCTTAGTTCCTTCTTTCTGCTTAGAACACTCTTTCTTTTCTTTTGAGATATCTCAAAGCTTGTTTCCTCACCTTCTCAAGTCTTTGTTACAATGCCACCTTGTAACTGAGATGTACTATGACCACTCTCTTGGAAATTGCAAAGTTCCCTTGCCTTCCCCCATTGCCCTTTCCTTGCCTCATTTTTTTTTTCTACAGCATACATCCCTTCTAAAAATAGTACATAATTTATTCACTCATTATAAGGGTCAGTCTCTCCCACGCTAGGAAGCAGGGCCCTAATATTAATCCTCTTTATGCTTTATTTTACAGAGCTATAAATTAGTTTGTGCATGCAAATTTACTTCAAACACTGTCAGCTATAAAGTAAGTGCTTAAAAGTAAGCATGTGAGTATTTATACTACATAAATTAACTAAATTATTATGTGGTCTTTTAGGTGTCTTTCAACGTATAACCCAAAGAGATAATTATATCACATCAGAAGCAGTGTACATTTCACTCCCTACAGTGGTGTGTTTCTGCAAGGCAGGGAGACGTCGATTGCTTGGATGCTTGGAACACTTAGTGTTAGGTGGGGAAGGCTCTTTACACCCCCTTTTTACCTATCACACACATTGCTAACCTGAAAATGGAAACAAAATGAACAAGAGTGGTGGCATGTGAGAAAAGAGAATAACTGAAGAGTTTCAGCAGATAAGCAACAAAAAGAAAAGGAAAGGCAGTAATACTTCTAACACAATTTTAAGAGTGAAGAAGAACAATGATCTTGTCAAAAAAAATAATATCCCAGCCGAGCTCAAAGTATGACATGGAAAAAAAAATCCACTCTCTCCACAGTCACCATTAATAATCTAATGTATTGAAACTTAATCTTAAATAATTACAGAAAAAGGCTTTCTTGTTAAATGCCTGACTTTTATTCTCAATAGAATTTTCAATGGCGGAAGAAGAATCACTTATTTCCACTACTATCCTGAATTCTCCTAATTTAACAACATGATTATCTGCAGCAAAGATTGATCAAAATAGCATGGGTTATTTATCAGATTTTACGTGACTATAGAAATAGTTTTCACTTTTCTTTATCGGAGATCAGTGACTTCCATAAATGAGGGTGAATGGACGTTTTCTCCACTTCTTGATTTCATGCTGCAGAAATGATGAGCCTTCACCAGAAACAACCTCCCATTAGGGTCTTTCACAGTGACATCTGTCTAGAGGGGTTTGTCTGAATAGAAAATAGTTGTCTAGATTTTAAACTTGAGGACAATGAGAAGAGAATGGAAATCCAGTTTACTAAGGAAAAATAACTAGATAGCCTTTTTTTCCCTACAGAGACTTATTTGCCAATATGCATTTAATAAAAGGGGAAGATACTCAATAATTAGCAAGTGTAGGTATATTTTCAGACTTTTTTTCCTTGTATTCAGGGCTATGGAAAAAGAATATAAGATAGAACATAGAAAACAGCAGCTCATTTTTCTAGACCTTACAAAATTAAAAGTAATTTGTAATTATACAGAGAGACACATCATAGAAATCCTTTAATATTATAATTAAGATGAAGTATCTCCAATCTAGCCAAAAAGGCCTACTCAGAAACATTTTTCAGAAAATACACTGAAAAAAAGTAGTCCTAATTCAAAGACTGACACGCGCACACACACACACACACACATCTCAAAACATATAGAGCAGAGAGTTGCTATAGGAAATTCAAGCCTTCTCTTAATGCATTTATGTAATAAAAGAAAACATAAGTCTCAGTGCAGAGTAATGCAATTATTCTTGGTCAATACTGAGTACATAAGATACATGGCTTGCAAAGTATCAACACACATAAAATGACTTTGTCTCTATTATGCATCTCTGCTGTGGAAATGCCAGTGTCTATGCACATATTTCTGTATTTAGCAGATATACTAGTTTGAGGAAAATATATAATCAGCATCTAAGATTGAATAAATAAATAAATAATAAATCACTCCTTTTCCTTGTACTATTCAAACTTGGCTAAGGTTTCATTGAATTCAACTACTCAGTAGAGACTTACATGTTTTTTTTTTCTCATGAGTAGACAGAAAAGTAGAATATAGGAAATTGTTTAGAATTTTTTCATAAAATTAGTACATGCACTTTGCACTAAATAGGTTTTAGACAGACATAAATTATAGTGCTCACTAAATGTTGTTTGGAAATATTAAAATGTCTTTACAACTTACAGAGCTGCTTAAGTAAATTTTGGCTTTCTTGCCTGCATTACATAGCACAGCCAGAACAAAATAGTTTATATATGTCCTGTTAATACAATGTAGGTGTGAGAAAATGTACCATTTCTACTATTTGACACATAATATCTTCATTTTCCAGTATACACATTATCTCTTGGAACGAAAGAAAGCACTACATAAAGTAGCATTATTTATTTTAGTCTTCAGGAAACAAAGTATTTTTTCACAAAAATAGGAACTTATAAATAGTATTTGCATAATCATGAAAAGTGAAAGTAAATTTCAAAATGGACTTCAAACACAGGGACACTGCCACAGTTTTACTTTGTTGATATGATTGTTTATTAGCATAATGTTTTGGGGAAACATTTGGCAAAATGTGTTGAATGTCATTAAATGACAATTTAGGCCAGGCATGGCAGCTCATGCCTGTAATCTCAGCACTTCGGGAGGCCAAGGCGAGTGGATCACCTGAGGTCAGGAGTTCGAGACCAGCCTGGCCAACATGGCAAAACCCCATCTCCACTAAAAATACAAAAATTAGCTGGGCACGGTGGTGCTCACCTGTAGTCTAGCCACTAGGGAGGCTGAGGCAGGAGAATCACTTGAATCCGGGAAGCAGAGGTTGCAGTGAGCCAAGATCGCACCACTGCACCCCAGCCTGGGCAACAGAGCAAGACCCTGTTTCAAAAACAAAACAAAACAACAACTGCAAAAAACTCAAACCCCAAATTTCCCTTTTTATGATCTATCCTAAAGAAACAATTCAGAGTAACAATTTTGATCTAAAAAAAATAAAGATAAGCTTTCAAAAATGATGAGGTAGCATTTTGATTGGCCTCAACATCAAATAACCCGTCCAGGAGAAATGGACTTTTCAGAACACTGGAACTATGGGAAGACACCTAGGTACTGGCTCTGCTCTCTGGAGCTCACTCCTCATCTGCATTCTTTTAGGGTTTGTCCTGATGCCAAGTTTGACTTGAGAGCTAAGATGTGCAGATCATGTTAAACATTCCCTTAAATGAAAACATACAGAGTATTTGTCTAGTTCCTCATAAATGGCAACATGATCCCAGGTCTAAAATCCACTCTGGCATTGAACTTTTCTGATACACTGTAATTTCGCTACGTCCAGGCAAAAATTACATCCAACAGTGATTCACCCTGCAGCCTGTCCCTTAGAGTTTCTGAAGGTCCAGAGAAGTTTTGTTGAGATATGCTGTATTTGTCATGCTATGTAGGTTTTTCAGCCCTTCAGTTATCATAAATAAAAATCAGAGATAATTTAACATCATAGTCAGTGTGTGGTGTTTTAACTGGCAGAGAGAGAGAGACTCCTTGAAAACCTGTACACCTGGGTTACATTTTAAGTAACTGCACTTTTATATCATAATATAAATAAGTATGGAAACATTCGATTAAATTATCCAAGGCTATCAAAATTCTGCAAAACTTCCTAACCTCTATGTATCCCAAACAGTTCTTGAACAAATCCAATAACTTGTTCTCTCATTTACCAAAATTGGTTGCAATTTATGTTTGCTATTTTTTTCTACAAAATCTGAAAATATTTCAAGGCACTGAAGACCTAAATTTTTAGCAAACTTAATAACCCGTTTGAAGTAGGTCATAATCAGTCTCAAGTAAAAAAGAAAGTAAATTGTGTTAAAGATGGTTGTGAAAGTGAGAAAAATTAAAATAAATAGCATTAAAATATTAAATGTTTGAAATTCAAGAA
Source organism: Pan troglodytes (assembly GCF_028858775.2). NCBI lineage: Eukaryota > Metazoa > Chordata > Mammalia > Primates > Hominidae > Pan > Pan troglodytes. The sequence continues at coordinate 3,626,585 of NC_086015.1, forward strand.
TAGCAATGGTCCTTTTTAGGAGGATTTAAGTTCATAAATAGAAATCCTGAGGGTGGCATTGCCTTTTCCTCCTTATAAGAAACCCCTGTTTTTTCAAGCAGTTAAGGTCTCTGTAAGAGAAGTGATATGCTCATTTGTTCAACATTAGAATCGCAGCCTAAATTTTGCATGCTTCCTTCAAACCTTTTTGCTGCAAAGAAGACAAGAAAAAAAAAAGACTCCTACTTCTCTGTATTCTTCACTGTGTCTTTACCTCACCTCCACTCATTGCCAGAATCTTTAATGAAAGGATTCACAAAAATGGGATGAAGAATTAGCATTTCTATGAATAAACAGATTCACAGTATAAAAATTAGTTTTTTCAAAAAAGCAGGCAAAAAAAAAAAAACCCCTCAAAATAAGACTTTAGAGAACTGGAGGTCGTTTGCTAATTTTCTAATTCAATTCCCTATGAGGGTGGGTCCCTTATCCAAATAGTGATCTTTTATTTTCCTTTTATGTCTAAAAAATTATCTTTTAGGTCCCCGAAAAGCACTATAAGAATTAAAAGCAATTTAATACATTTCAGATTATAAAAGGTACTGTGATTAAAGAAATAATTACTAAGGAGAAAGTATTAAGTATTATTTTTTAAAGACATTCATTCCTTAAACTTCTCGACAGCATTTACTAAGTGACCATTTGACATATTAGAGACTAAGGGCATCGTTTCTCCTCCAAAAGTGAAGTTTTGATCATTGGCTTCAAACTTCCCATTGCTTAAACTGCTCATGTAGGGAACTTTTCACATTTTCTAAAAACATCATTCTCAATGTAATGATGACCTTAAAAGGATAGAAAGGCTATACGATTTGCAGTTAAGAACGTAGGTTTTGGGCCGGGTGCGGTGGCTCACACCTGTAATCCCAGCACTTTGGGAGGCTGAGGCGGACGGATTACGAGGTCAGGAGATAGAGACCATCCTTGCTAACACGGTGAAACCCCGTCTCTACTAAAAAAATACAAAAAAAAAAAAATTAGCCAGGCGTGATGGCGGGCGCCTACTGTCCCAGCTACTCGGGAGGCTGAGGCAGGAGAATGGCGTGAACCCGGGAGGCAGAGCTGGCAGTGAGCCCAGATCGCACCACTGCACTCCAGCCTGGGCAACAGACTCCGTCTCAAAAAAAAAAAAAAAAATGTAGGTTTTGGAGGCAGACTGTGTTTAAAATGGAATTCTAACTGATAAGAAACTAAATGACAAGAAAGTTCGTAAAATGAGGAAAATAGTACCTCTTATATTTATTTTGCTGATTAAAAGACTATATAGGTAAGGTTCTTAAACCATGTACATTTGGTAACACCCTTAATGTATATCAGAGACAGGCCTAGAACTGTTAATCCCTGGCAGAACTTGCAATAGACACTCTTCTTACACAGCAAGAAAACTAGAAAACATCTTAAGAAATTCCTAAAGTATGATAATAATAAAATAAAATAAAATTGCTGCTGAGGACTTACCTACTTTCTATTGAATATATTCTCCAACTTCCTAGAGTTAAAATAGCTACTTGTTTACATCTCTATTCCAGTTATCATTACAACACTATTAAATCGATACATTTCTTACCTAATAGACTAAGCTTCTTTTCTTAATTTTTAAAACAAATTTTATTATGTATATTAAAGATATACAACATAAGGTTATGTGATACATACAGATAGTAAAATTGTTATTACAGTGAGGCAAATTATCCATTATCTCACATAATTGCCCTTTTTTTTCTTTTTTTGTGGCAAGAGTAGCTAAAACTTACTCATTTATCAAATCTCAAATCTCAAATCTGTTATTAACTGTAGTCCTCAAGTGTCATTAACTGTAGTCCTCACGTTGTACATTACATCTCTAGACACATTTCTCCTCCATATCTGTTACATCATATCCTCCGAGCTACATATCTCCATTTCCTTCCCTTGGCCCCTGCCTCTGGTAACCACTGTTTCATTCTCTATATCTGTATATAATTTTTAGATGCCACACATAATTGAGATCATGCAATATTTTCCTTCTTGTGTTTGGCTTATTTCACATAGCATAATTTCCTCCAGATTCTCCTAGGATGTGAAAAATGGCAGAATCTCTTTTTTTAAGGCTGAATAATATTCCACTGTTTTTTAGATACCACAGTTTATCTATCTGTACATCAACAGACACTTAGGTTGTTTTCATATCTTGGCTATCAAGAATAATCCTGCAGCGAACATGGGAGTGCAGACAGATTTATGAAGTGGTAATTTCATTTTTTCTGGGTATATACCCAAAAGAGAGATTGCTAAATCATAGGGTACTTTTATTGCTAATTTTTTTAGAAACCTCCATACCATATTCCATAATGGCTGCACAATTCACATTTGCACCAACAGTATGAGTACTCTTTTCTCCACGCTCTTACTAAAATGTGTTATGCTTTTTTTTATTATAGCTATCCTAATTTATATGAGGAGGTATCTAAAAGAGTTTTGGATTTGTATTTCCCTGATGATTAATGCCAATGAAATGTGGAATATCTGTTCATATACCAGTTGATTATTTTTATGTCTTCTGTGGAGAAATGTCTATTCAGGGCCTTTGCCCATTTTTTATCTATTTATCTATTTCTGAGTTGTATAAAATCTTCATAAATTTTGAATATTAACCCCTTATCAGATATATGGTTTGCAAATATTTTTCCCGATATGCAGGTTGCTATTTTATTTTGCTGAGTGTTTCCTTTACTGTGCAGAAGCTTTTTAGTTTGAGGTAATCCCATTATTTATTTCTGCTTTTGTAGCCAGAGCATTTGGTGTGATATTAAAAAACCATTGCCAACTCTAATGTCAAGGAGTTTTTCCCCTAAGTTCTCTTCTAGGAGTTTATTGATTTCAGGTCTTAAATTTAGGACTTTCTTACATTTTGAATTTATTTAAGTGTACGGTGTAAGACAAAGGTCCAATTTCATTCTTTCGCATGAGAACGACCAGATTTTCTGACACCATTTATTGACGAGACTACTTTTTCCCTACTGTGTCCTCTTGGTGCCTTTGTCAAAACTTATTTGGTCTTTTATGTTTAGATTTATTTCTGAGCTCTCTGTAATAGACTATGTTTCTCGAGGGAAATGATCACACTTTCTTCTTACCAAATCTCTTGGTATAGAAAAGATGCTCATAAGGTTTTTTGTGGGTCGCAGCATGGCTGCTTGCCAATGTATTAGCAATCAGCAATGGCCCTGATTTTTCTCGTCATTCTCATGTATGTTTTGAATGCAGAGGAAAGAGTCTCTCCAACTCTTTGCGCCACCACACTTCTGGAAAATGTCTGTGTTCCTCCACTGTCTTGACTCAAAACCACCTTGGTTTTCACCTCGGGTATGGGTAATCAATAAAATGGGATGCTTCTCTTGCCTTTCCTCTTGCCTTTTTTTATTGTGTTCAATAGCACAGTTATTAAAATACTTTTGGAAAAGCTTATCCACCAACAGACAACCTTCTTTTTTTTTCTTCTTCTGTATTACTTTTTCAGGGATGCTAGGATAGTTTTAGAATCATTTAAGTAGAATGCAGAAAGAATGGAGGCATTGCCCTGGAAAAGGACAAACTGAAAGGAGACTCTTAAAGGTGGAAAAATATATAGAACTAGGCAGGATCATAGTTTTATGACCATAGAACTATTTATTGATACACTATCATTTGAAATAACATTTGTAAGCAGTATAAAGTCTTCTACTGCTAGTTGTACTGAAATAGCAACTGCTTACGATAATAAGAATACTATGATGTTAAAAATAATTTAATAAATAAATGTTTATAATACATATATTGTGATAAGAAAAATATAAGATCTACCCTCTTTTTTATGGGGGAGTGGCAGACAGGGTCTCTCTCTGTCACCCAGGCTGTAATGCAGTGGTGTGATCTCAGCTCACTGCAACCTGCACCTCCTGAGTAGCTGGGATTACAGGTGTGTGCCACCATGCCCTGATAATTTTTATATTTTTAGTAGAGATGGGGTTTTGTGATGTTGGCCAGGCTGGTCTTGAACTCCTGGCCTCAAGTGATCCACCTGCCTCAGCCTCCCAAAGTGCTGGGATTACAGGCTTGAGCCACTGCATCCAGCCAGATCTACCCCCACAACACATTTTTAAGTGTACAATACATTGTCATTGACTTTAGATACCATGTTATACAGCAGATGTCTAGAGCTTATTCATCTTGTTTGACTGAAAATGTATGCCTGTTGATTAGTAATTTTCCACTTCCTCTCCTCCCAGAACCTGGTTACCACAATTTTACTCTGATTCTACAAATATGACTACATGGATACCTCATATAAGTGGTGTCATGTGTTACTTATTTTTCTACGACTGGCTAGATACATCCTTGCTCTTGTGTTTTGAGCACTATCCTGCATATATTTCAAATGTTATTCTCCAACAGGGCAAAACTGAAAGTTAGCAGGACGTTTTCATTCATCGCCTCTAGTTTAAAGAGAATCTGGTTTGTTCTCACCGGCAAGTCATTTCCATCATGCAGAGGTCTCTGTTCTGACTGTCTTCATCATACAATGCTCACTTGAGTAGTGTGCACTTTACGTTCAGAGAGTAAATATGTACATATAAATATCTGCTGAAGGAGTCAGTAATGCACTCACAGCAATTAGTTTCATGTGCTCCCTTTGGGCACTCAGTTGGAAAATCGCGTATCTTCCTGGATGAAATACAACCTGCATCCTCACCAGGCACAAATCTGGCTTCAAAATTGAGATTAAGAGCGTAAAACAGGCTCTCTCCCTTTAACAAATAAACAGAACGTAAAATTATTTCATCAACAGTAGCTTTTAAATATTCTGAAGGAGAAGAAGCTTGATTAAAGGCCAAATCAAAGTAGCACTTGCGATTTTCATCACGCGGACTGTGAGCAGAAAACTACAGCTCTAAGATTGCTTTGAAGTGGTGCAGCCATTTGTATGCCTATTAAAGATTTCAAAACTTCAAGTCCTGTACAGGGTCTGGGTAGTCTGGGTAAACCTTTGGCCATTCTGCTCCATACATATAACAATTTACTGTCAATGGAGCATGGCACGTTTTTAAATATTCCTTTCAGTTTCTCTCCATAAACTTCTGCCCATTACTAATACTGAACTCCACAAATGAGATCCTATAATTGTCTACTGGACATATTTGCAAAAACAATAAGAAACGCCTTTGTTTTCTTTGTGTACATCCATTGATCTTTCAGGAATCATTCATGTAATTTGTCCTAATTAGATATATTATCTATCCAACTGATCTGGTGTTCAGATGGATGCACATATCCATGAATCCTGAGTGAATTTAAGAAAAGAATTCTCCGTAAGCAAGATCAAGTGTCTCAAAAACTTTTGCTAAGGTTAACTTTAGTAATGATTTAAAACCTTTAACCACACTTTTGCCTCGGTAAGAGCTCAGGAAAGGCTGCCCCAAAGTACTTTGAACTGAAGGAGATTGGGAGGTACCCCAGGAGCAAGGTCACTCTGATCTTCCCTGACCTTTCTTTGTGAGCGCTGGTCATAAAGAAATTATCTGGCTTATCTTGCCTGAAATTAGGTCACAAGATCCTCATTCTAGAGGGGTCCTTTCCTGTTCCCAGGGGTGAAGAAATTCTACACAAAGGAGTCAAGGAGACTCTGAACACAGAGGCTTTGCTAAGTTTCCCTGCTCAGTCTGTTACCATTGGATCATACCCTTTTGTCCGATCACATTTCAAAATGGCTGTTTGTTCTTCACCAAAACTAAGCAGAAAAATACACAGTTTTCTAAATAGGAAAAGGGGCTGAAAAACAAATAAAAACGAAAAAATAAAATAAAGCACATGCTTTTCTCTGGGTCTTTGCATCTTCATTTCTGAAGGCTCCTGTGTCAAGTAAAACTTTGATAAACAAATTTGTTATGCTTTTCTCTCATTAAACTGTCTTTCATTCTCGGAGTGTCAGCTGTGACCCTTATGATGGGTGAGGAAAGGTTTTTGTCATACCTTTCTGCCCCTATACCTCCAAATACTACATTACAAGAGAATGCTCTTCAATGTCAACTTTAATGCTTTTCAGCTATTATGATTCTGGTGATGTGGTATTTAATTAGGAGAAAGAAAATCTTTAATTAAACAACAAAAATAAGGTAATCCTCTTTAACCCTTAAAAACTCGTGAATCTTTTTTTTTTTTTTTTTTTTTTTTTGAGAGGAATCTTGCTCTGTCACCCAGGCTTGAGTGCAGTGGCGCGATCTCGGCTCACTGCAAGCTCCGCCTCCTGGGTTCACGCCATTCTCCTGCCTCAGCCTCCCGAGTAGCTGGGACTACAGGTGCCCGCCACCATGCCCTGGCTAATTTTTTTGTATTTTTAATAGAGACAGGGTTTCACCATGTTGGCCAGGCAGGTCTTGAACTCTTGACCTCCAGTGATCCGCCCGGCTCAGCCTCCCAAAGTGCTAGGATTGCAGGTGTGAGCCACCGCGCCTGGCCAAACTCATGAATCTTTAAATGAATCATTAAATCTGCTGCTCTGCACTCCTCGGTGTCTATCAGAATCATACACACATGTGCACAGACAAGCATGCACACACGCATGCACATGCACACACACATGCACACATGCACGCACACACACGGACACACAGGCATGCACACACACATATGCAGACACACAGGCAGACACGCTCACACATGCACACACACACACACACTTGCATGAACACATGCGCAGAGCTTAGAATGGTCTATTATGCATGCAGGATACACATTCTGAACAAAGTAAATACACGTTAACCCAATATAAGTTAGCACCCAGAAATATACACTCTCTCGAATGAAAAATATCTTTAATAAAGGATCTTTAATTAAAAGTTCTTTAATCGTCTCAATCCAGAATCATGTGACCCAAATTTTTCTTGATTAGTCCATTCAGCTCCTGTAAGAATACAACTGTTGCACTCACTAAATATGTTGTTTAAGTAAATATAACTTAGGAATATACAGTATGTCTGATTTTCATATGCAAATCTTTTCCATAGATACAGATTAAGAAAAATAAAGTGTGACACTTTTCAGAAAACATTTTTAATATTGTCAGATTCATTGAGATCTGAGGGTAGGAGTGGTCAGAGAGAAACATCAATTAGTACTAGAAAGAGAAAGTAACTGAAGGTATAGTGTAAATTCTTTCAATGTGTACATGATCCCAGAATCTAAATAATGATTAGGTTTTAAAATACATAGTTGACTATATGAGATCCATTTTTATGGCAACATTTCTGGCCTGTAATTGATATTCTCTCCAAAAAATTTAGTCAAAGAATTAGACAAACTCCATCTGTGATTTGAAAATATTAAATTTTGAATAGAAACACAGAATTTTAAGGTCCAGTTTTAAATTTTGGTTGGCCTTACATCATTTTCCCAAACACAACCTTTTTGCTTTTTTTGAACTCCTGGGTGATCCTGAAATATGAATATTATTACATGCTCATTTGAAGTTCTGAATAAAATTAATGGAGAAGTGAATATTTATAAAAGTGTATTTAAAATATGCAAAATAATTATAATTTTTTCATAATATTTATAATTAAAATATTTGGATGCAATAATTTCAGCTGCAAGCATAGAATATTTTCCATATTACTGGAAGAGAGGCCTAAGGACTAGACCAGTTGTTTACCTTTTAAAATATATATATATATATATATATATTTTAGGTTTCAAGAACAGGTGATATAATCCACACCCTGTATTAGGTATTCGTGACTCTAATACATTTTATATTTTGATACTGAGAAGAGCTTAATTCAATGTTTAAAACAGCAACAACGACAAGGAAAAACTTACACTTGCTTTGTGTACTGGTCCTTGGTAGTGATTTATAGGAAATTTCACATTTCTGGGACACACTGATGTCATCTAGAGCAACGGTAGCATTTGATGACAAAACAGTAGCTTCCAAAATTAACTATAATTACAGAAAGATAAAACTGTTAAAAACACATCACAAAAGTAATGTCTTACAATCATATTTCTTTGTGTAGAGGAACCCTATTTACATCTGTCCCATTCTCCAATCTAATTTTAGAAAACTGTTCTGACCAGAACATCCTAATTTAAATTGATAAAACCATAACTGCTTTGACAGCGTCTTATGTACCTTAATGCCAAAGGTAACCTTGTTTCAATTAAAGTAGTAACATTCATCACGAGTGAAGGGCTCTCTTCTCATTGGAGCCATTAAGTCATATGCATTTATAATGAGCTCTTTGGGGTAATCAACTGTGTGACTTACAACTCAATTTAATTGAGATATGAATTGATTTGTAATCAGTGTGCTGAAGGCAATGATTTATTTCCATATTAAAATATTTAAATATTATATACATTCATACAAACATAATATATATTATATACATACACAGAAACATACTCACTGTAGTAAAGCACACATCAATAACCACATACAGTGGTTGATAATATTCATATGCTGAAGCACTCAGAGACACCTATTTAATTTTAGTTTATTCTAACGCTGAATAATGACTGATATAATTTGTTTTCTTTCTTGTTAATTACTCATATTATGTTGTTATTCCAAGAAGAAAAAAAGAGAGAGAGAGAGAGAAAGGAGGGAAAGGAAGAAGTAATTTATGCCAGGAATCTTATGAACCTGCATAGTGGACCACCACTCCAGGACACAGACAGAAGGTACATTTCTATCCTATCAAGAAGGGTCTCCAATCTCAAGGATCATTAAATTTACTTGTGCCAGGGCTCAGAACATGCTATCTCAAAATACAACACCTTGGAGTCAGAACATGCTGTCCCAAAATATAGCACCTTGGAGTCCCTCTCTGCCTTCCCCTCTCTTTCCTTTGTGAGAGCCAGCCATAAAGGAATTATCCGGCTTACTTCTCCTCAAAATAGGCCATAAGAACCTCATTTAACTGGTGTCCTACCCTATCTATACCTGGATGAAAGAAACACTACACAGAGAGGCCCATAAAGATCTTTGCTGAGTTCTTTCCAAGTTTTTACAATGAGATCATATTCTTTCTGTCCATTTGTATTTCTTCATGATTGTCCATTCATTGTTGAACTTAAGCATAAACATAGAGAGTTTTCCCTGGTCTTCAGGCCTTTGTTTTTGAAGGCCCCTATGTCACATAAAATGTTAATAAATGTGTTATTTTTTTTCTTTTTAACCTCTCTTTTGTTATAGGGGTTCCAGCCATGTCCCTTGTGATGAGTGAGGAAATGGTATTACTTTTCCTCTCCTACACTTCGTATGATACATTCACTACCCTACATCATAAATGCTGTATAAGAAATAAGTATAAGATACTAGGAGACTCAAAGAAGACACTTCATTATTTCTGCCAATAATGAGAGTTTGGGAAAAGATTTGGTGGAGAAGTAATAGTAAGCCTCCATGATACCAAATTTTGTTGGGCAAAACATTTTACCTCGAGAAACTGAGGCAGCAATCGCAGCAAAAACACAGAGAAAAGAAAGTGTATGGTGTGTTTAGAAAATGTTGATGGGTGTTAACGGAGTATAAGATTTTAAGAGAACAACAAATTAATCAGATAATAGATGGAGAGGAAAATTCCATGAGTTGGTACAGCTCAATTGGAGAGAAACTAAATAGCATTTGTTAAAAAGAAAAATTGCATAGACTATAAAAATTGAGTTAATTTCTTGGCATTTATCCTAGTGAGACACTCAAAGGTATACACATGAAGGCTTGTGCAGGAATGTTTATTTCAGTGCTGGTTTTGATGACAAATGACAGGAAAGAACTTACATGTGAATGAATCAATCAATAGTGATAAATACTATACCAGTTAAAAATAATATCTATCGCCATGTGTCATTATGGAAAGAAATTCAACATGTGTTTTGGAGTAAAAAAATTAAGTTACAGAAAAATATTATAGTATAATATTACTTAGGCTGAAAACATACAATGGTTTAGATTTCCAAGTATATGTGGTACATTTATACATATTAAGTAAATAGAAAATGGACTGGAAGTAAAAATAAACTGGTATCTAAAGATACTCAAGATAAAATCTATGGTGGGTGATGAGGGTGGTCAGCAGGGACTGTTGCTTTATTTGCAATTTTTGATATTTAAATGTGATGTGCATAATATTTTTTTAAGATTCTGATTAGAGATGATTTCTGTAGAATCTTAAACTAAGAAATTTAGCCTTCATTCCAGAGGCAGAAAATAACATAGGTTTTGAAGAAGGATCTTGGTAAAATATACACAAGTATTGTACTTTAGAAATATATTGTGTTTAATACCATTAAGTGACTGTGATTTTTTTGGACAGCTTAACTTTTGAAAGAGTTTTTCTATATTCATTATTATAATGCATCTTGCATTGATGTCAATTAAAATAGATGTTTAATTCTTCAGACTCATTAGACAAGCATTTGTTGACCATCATATTTGAAGGTCTGTGCTACTCAGAGAAAACTGGAGAAAAAAAAAACAACAGTTTGAGGCACTTCTCTATGCTCCTAAAGAGGTACACGCTCACATTATTTGAATGGAATGGGTGGGCCCTGGGATGAGGTGAAGTAAAATCCTGAGGTAGTCTTTAAAATGTGGTTACATTATTTTACCTGAAGGGACCCACCAGGTTCCTTTAGATATTCATATTAAAATGGAAGGATAAATCCAACTTCAAAAGCCAAATAAAAATAATATTAGGTCATTTATATTTTGCTTGCTGACTTCTACATAGTTAAATTCATAATTATACAATTAGAAATTGTAATTCTACCATTAATTAAAATCATACGAATTTTAAAATACAAGCAATTACTTCCTTCAAAAAATGTCTGTTACACCTGTAAATAATGACCATCTCATGGTTTCAAAATCACCTTGGCTGTTCCTATTTTTTATTGCTGGTTTTAACCAAACTGATATACACATATACATATACATATATATGTATATATATGTATATATGTGTATATATGTATATATATGTATGTGTATATATGTGTATATATGTATATACATAACCAAACTGATATATATACACATATATGGATATATGATATATATATCCATATATGTGTAAATATACATATATTATATGATATATATATCACATATATGTATATATCATATATTATGATATATATCATATATATATACGTATATACTTGTATATACGTATATATATGTGTATATATGTGTATATATGTATATATAACCAAACTGATATATATACACATATATGTATATATGATATATATACGTATATACACGTATATATACGTATATACGTGTATATACGTATATATACACACACATACACACATATATATGTGTGTATATATACACACATAGACATATATATGTGTGTATTTATATACACACATAGACACATATATATGTGTGTGTGTATATATATGTGTGTGTGTATACATATACATATATATATATATATATATATATATATATATATATATATAAAATGTTGTGACCAATTCCCTTTCGGAACTACAGTCAGCATCAATTGGTAATCAATAAGTGAGAAAGAGGTCACTCAGAAGAGCTGTTTCAACCACAGATGGAGGAAGAGTGAAAACCTCATTTGATAAGATTCTCAAGGTAATTGAATAATTTACATTTTAAATTGAATTAGATGACTCACTCTTCTAAAACTATTTTTTGGGATCTTGTTGATTTTTGTTTTATTCAATTACATTATTCCTTCTATGAACAAAATAATTTCTTGCTTTTAGGAGCCACAAAAATTCATAAATGTTCATAATCAAGTGATTACTTTTTACAAGTGTAAAACTCAGGTGCTTTTCCAGACAAATACGCAATTAACATAGAAATCTTGTTTTCAAAAAAAATAACAGGAGCGAAAAATGAATATGAATCCAAGAGAAAATAGAGATATAGTAAGAAGGAGTAGAGAGTAGTAGGAATATATTAATTTTTGAAGAATTATGATGGTATCAATAATAAGAGCAGCAGCCACCTTTTATTTAGCACTTACTATATGCCAGTCACATTCACTTGTTTTAATCCTGTGAAGAAGATGCTATTTTCATCTTATTTTAAGGTGAAAGAAACAGAAGATTAGAGAATAGAAGTAATTGCTTGAATGTCACATATCAAGTAAGAAAAATATGTAAGCTGAGCCATTAATGATTATACTATCCTGCATCTCTCTAATGAAATAAAGAGATAACTGGGCTTTAGTGGATGCTGCAGAATAGGGCTGTCTGGAGAAACAAGATTTCATGCAGCTCTAGATTAAGCAGGCCAAGGACACAGCAACTTTACGGAGACTCGATCACCTTTTACTTTTGTGTTATGAATCTTACCCTTCACTGAATCGTCAAATAATGTCAGGAAATTGTTATTGATTTATATCATTGACTCCGATAAAGAGAGAACATGGTATCCATCATTGTGTGAAATTTCACAAAAGGTTCATTTCAAAATGAAATCTAAAATATGATACAATTACATTTTAATGGGAAGCTCGAAGAAAGTAGAGCAACTTGAAATCAATGGACTACTCAGAAAAAGTGCCACCTTGATATACTAAAACAGCACAACAGTTGGGGGGAAAAGAAATATTAAAAGAATCTATTTGTGTGAAAAGCTGAACATAGCAAGTGAGCAGGCCAAGTTAAAACAGATTTGAAAAATACTATTAACTCTTTGACCTAAATTTTTCCAATAAACTCTCACAAGAAATAGAGGGAATATTGAAATGTCATTAATTTGCTGTTCTTACAGAGAAAACAGTAAACCTAATTCTTTGCCAGCAGGAAGAGCAAATGCCCTACCTAACTAGGGGTGCTTATTTGCTATGAAACCGAAAGCAATCTGTATTCTGTTATACTGTCTACAATTGACATCAAAAGAACCACACTGAATCAGAATTTCATGGCTAAAAGGGAACACAGAGGTCACGTGATTTGATGTCTTTCTTCTTTCCAATATTTGGACTGGATTACACTGTACTGTATAAATATGTTCAGAGCTTAGTCACGTGGAACTGAAAGCTAGACAATGACTAAGGTCACCCTTAAATGATTCAGGCTACTAATCTTAAATCCTAGCCTATATCCAAGAAGACAAACTTTAAATATTTGAATATTTAAAAAGCTAGATTAACTATTTGTAGGTAAAATATCTTTTTCATTTGTTGTCGATAAAAGAACAAAGTAGAACTGTACCTAGCTAGAATCCTCATGTATATTTTCATATCTTTAAAAATACACTCAGAGAAATCAGGTTAAAGCCAGCATAATATTAGCATCTTTTTTTTTCTGCAGAGGATAAGAAATGGGATGGAGAGAGATACAAGGAAGACAAAAGTTGCATCTTCATAAGCAAACAAACTTTAACATTATAAGCAAACAAAATGTTAACAATAGTTAATCCTGAGCTGTATTTAGGTATTTGTTTCTCTCTGTTTTAACTACTAGTTAGAAATATTTAATAGTAAATATATGCAATACTCATGGATTAAATATTACCATGTATGTATCTGTGCAAGTGTATCTATTTTTATATATTGTGTATGTATAAAATCCAGACTGATTCACAGCAGAACATCAATGCAAGTCCACAGTTCCTTATCTAAAGTCTTTGGGGCCAGATGAGTTTTGAAATGTGAATAGCTCAGAGCTGAGAATGGTAACATAACACCGAGAGTGTTTATTACATGACACCCTCTGGGAGATTGGGGGCAGCACTGTTTAATCAAACCTATCATGAAATCAGCTGCCTAAAGGCCTCACAGTGGTTCAGGGCAGCTTGGGTTTTGCCTCTAAACTCATTTTTAAAAAGCTTATTGCTTTCCAAACTTAATTTTCTAAATTGCTGATTGGATATTATAGGGCTGTCATGGGCTTCTTGAGAGTGAAATGTGAGGGGATGTTTTTTTCTTATTTTTCTTTTACTCATCTGTAGTTTCCAAAATAAATGTGTGCTGTAGCCAACTCATAGGCAGATTAAGTGGGGAGGCACAGAGGAAAAGTCTTAGCTTCTCTGGGGTGAATTCAATATGGCCGAGGCCTCGAAAGAACTCAGCATTGAGGCTGATTGGAGAGAAAAAGCAACACAAGGTGCTGAGCCACCAGCAGGGGGATGAAGGGAGAGGGAGGAGCAGGGCTGGGTTAGAAACCCTCACACATCCATTGCAGCCAAATCACAGAATCTAACCAAACAACTGCCCATCTACAAACTAGTTAATATGTCCCCAGATAATAAGGGATAGTCTCCATTTGCACTGCAAAGCAAAACCATTACTATATCCAAAAAGTAGAACATTAAAGAGAAAACAAAAATTGCATTCACTGAAACTCTTCAGTAATGCTGATGGGTCCATGAGAGCTTCCAGCTGTAGACAGAAATGGCATGTGTTTCAACTCATATTTCTAAATTACTTACTACTAGAAAGGACATTCTATTTTCTTCTCAATATGTCAATTAATGACAAACTCTGAACGATCTTCTTGGTGAGTTTCATTCTAACTAAAAGCAAACCGAATGAAAACATTTTTCTATAGAATATAAATGCAGGAGGCAAAAGATCAAATTGTTCTGATTTCATTGCCCTGCTCCTTGCAATGGAGATTGACACCAAAATGATTCCATGACCAGCCTTTGTGTCAAATGCTTCCCAATTAAGAGCTGCTAGTATTCATGATGTCTTTGTCCATTAAATATGAGAATAGAATAAATTGATCTTTGAGAAGGGACGTTGGGGACCTTCACTGAGTAAAGAAGCCTTTAATGATCAAGCCTAGAGTTCTGATCAAGCGGGAATTCCCTTTATAAAACAGAGAACACTAAGATTTATTGAGTGTCTACTATTTCCAGACAATATCCAAGGAATAACTACAGCAATAAAAACAGCTGAATTCTGTGTTTGTGCCAGATTTGCTTCCATGTGCTTTACAAGTATACACCATATAATCCTCACAATAACTGTATAAAGTAGAGAACAGTAATTGATTACAGTTGATGCTTATGCCCTAGTCTTCCTGCTTTCATGGGGAGGTGGTTCACTGTAGTAACATTGCTGTTACTTACCCCTCACTCCGTGGGAGGAGGAAGATTTACCTGACTGTGAAGTTAGAAGAGTAACCTGGGGGAGCTCGATTCATCCTCTTCTCCCATTCAACACCCACTATTGGGAGCCAGCCTGTCCTCGGGAGGCATGCACACTGATATTATCTCTGGCTAAAGGTAAGAGACTTCGCCTAGAGTATGAGCTCTATATTTCTCCAGCACAGTCAATTGTCCTCTGGGTAATTCTATTTATTCTAAGATCAAGCATTATTTTAAATAAGTGACTCTACATTCTAAAGCCATCTGCTCCAAAATATGTATTCTCTACCTGTTTAACCTCTATATTTATCTCAATTTGTTCAGAAATGAGGATGAGATGACCTTAAATCCGCAACTATTATCCTCACACCCCACTAATGAAAGAGGCATAGAGGGCTTTGGTAACTTCCCTATAATCATACACTTTTTTGTTTTTGTTTTTTTAAGATAGAGTCTCACTCTGTTGCCCAGGCTGCAGTGCAGTGGCACCATGTCGGCTCACTGCAACTTCCACCTCCCAGGTTCAAGTGCTTCTCCTGCCTCAGCCTCCAGAGTAGCTGGGACTACAAGCATGTGCCACCATGCCCGGCTAATTTTTTGTATTTTTTGTAGAGTTGGGGTTTCACCGTGTTACTCAGGATGGTCTCGATCTCCTGATCTTGTGATCCACCCGCCTCAGCCTCCCAAAGCGCTGGGATTACAGGCATGAACCACCAACCCCAACCCTTTAACTTGAACCCAAGTTTCCAGAGCCCACGTTCATGGCTGCCATTTTAGCTATATTATCTTTAATATTCAGACTCCCCTAGAGTATTGCTTTTATCATCACTGGTTTTCACACATTAGGAAATTTGATGCACAAAGACAATATTTACACAGTCACTTAGCAACCAATGAGCAGAGCAGAGACTAAAACTCAGACCACTGACTCCAAAACAGTGTGCTTTCCACCATATTCCACTCCATCCAATCTAGTTTCCAAAATAGCTCTTTTCAAATGTCATCCAGAAGACTTATATACAGGAAGGTAGAAATTAGAACACCCATTTGACAAGATACAATTGCCTTCTTTTATTATTATATTTTATTAATACATAGTAGTTGTACATATTTATGGGGTAAATGTGATATTTTGATACATGCATATAATGTGTCACTATCAAATAAAGGTAATTAGGATACCATCTCCTCACACACTTCTCATTTCTTTGTGTTGGGAACGCTCCAAATCTTATCCCCTAAATATTTTGAAATACACAATAACTTGTTATAATTGCCCTACTGTGCTATCAAACACTACAGCTTATTTCTTCTATCTAACTAACTACATTTTTTAACCATTAACAAACCTCCCTTCCTAACCTCCTCCTCCCCACCTTTCTCAGCCTCTAGTAACCACCATTCTCCTCTCTACCTCCATGAGATCAACTTTTTAGTTCCCACACATGAGTGAGAACCTGCCATATTTGTCCTTCTGTGCCTGGCTTATTTCACTTTGTATAATGTCCTCCAGTTCCCAAAGGTGGATAACATTCTCAATGTTACCAGGCAGCAGAAAGTGAGGCAATAGGATTAAAATATTACAGCCCACGTCAGACTTTTTTTCACTACATCATATAATCCAATGTCTTCACTTAGAAATGATTTTAAGTTACTCTTCTCTCTGCCATCTTATTCATTTCTTATCTCCATTTTTGCTACTATTCTACACATGTCTTAAGTGCATAGTCAAAACAACCTCTCTACTCATCACAGATCATGTGTTTGATCTCTGAATGTGTTTGCTTCATTAATGTTGAATAAATTCATGAGCTGCGTGTGTTATTTTGTTATCTGAAAGGATTAGCATTAAATAAGTGTCTTCTGTTGCATTGTATTAATTTCATATGTGCTCACCTGAAAAGGTATGAGCTATGTGTGTTACATTGTTATCTGAAAGGATTAGCATTAAATAAGTGTCTTCTGTTGAGTTGTATTAATTTCGTATGTGCTTACCTGAAAAGGTAGAGTAGATTCTCCCGCTTCTGCAATGAGATCAATTTTTGCGTGGCTCCACTGAGATTCGGAGAATCTGATTATTTTGCCTTGCTTTTGCAAGTTTCCATCTAGAGACGTTCTTGTAAAAACTGAGAGATTTGAATGTTGAGACAAATGATACCAAAACTGCACCTGTTGAAAACATGTTTTCAATGATATAAATATTCCATTGACCTGTCTCTGGTAGTTTTCCCTATAATTTGAAATATTCCTGACCTCAGGTGATCTGCCTGCCTCGGCCTCCCAAAGTGCTGGGATTACAGGCATGAAACACCATCTCTACTAATAATACAAAAAAATTAGCCGGGTGTGGTAGTGCATGCGTGTAATCCCAGCTATTCGGAAGGCTGAGGTAGAAGAATCGCTTGAACCCAGAAGGCGGGGAGGTTGCAGTGAGCTGAGATCACGCCATTGCACTCCAGCCTGGGCAACAGGAGCGAGACTCCATCTCAAAAAACAAAACAAAACAAAACAACAACAACAAACAACAACAACAACAACTATATATATATATTCCAAACAACTTCTGTGTTAAATATAATCTTCTCAATTCTCCTTACCCCCAGATGTGTAACCCAGTCATGGGCAGTACCACTGTTTCCATGGAAGTTTCCAGAATCCTTCTCTCTGGCTTCTTACAAATATGAGAGGTACACGTTGAGACTCAACGTTACAAAATCAAGTATTACTATACAAACTTGATGTTTCAAACAAGAAAAACTTTCCTTAAAAATTATTTTCTTAGGTTAATTTTAAAAACTGTAATTAATACTTTATATCAATTTAGTCGCTGTGGTAGCATTAACAAATAACGGGGAAGCTCACAGGATACTGTTCATCAATAATTGAGCCAAGTAAGACAACATTCTTTGAGGGTAGGGAGGCTTAATCATTTCACTTCCTATTCACCATCAATAATGACACAATCTAAAGGTTTGATGGCTTAACTACATAGTGAAGAGAATAGAGAGGATTATGCCAGGTGCTGATAGCAGTAGCCCTAACATGAAATTGCATACTGTTATTGATTCAACCAATATTTACTGACCACTTTCTAAGTACCTGGAGCTGTGTGAGGCAAAAATTAATTCCCTCAATGTTGTCTGGATGATTCATTCTGTAAAATATGCCCACAAAACCTCCATTAAAACAAATTCAGGTACGCTGCAGTCAAATTTTTTTGCTTCTTCTCATTATCATATAACAGGTCCTAAGGCTGTATGTTTTAAAGAAAAACCCAACATTTAAAGATGAGGTCCCACAAAAGTGGAATACTTCTCTTTAGATTCAGTGACATTTTTTCAGGTTCATTATATTTTAAATTCTTTTTTAAAAATGTTTTCCCATTCATCATTGTGCTTTTATACTGATACATGGACAGATACTAGTGTATATATAGGCAAGCCATGTATTTCACTGTTGGGACCCAATTCCAGTGATGAATGTTGACCAAAAAAAATGTTTTAAATGCTTTTTTAAAAAAAATTGTTCATTTTAAAACACCAAGCATCTATTTGGTACACATTTTTATCAATGTCTACTTAATTGTGACCACCTGATTTAAAAATTCTGATTGTTTATTTCATTTCAGATTTTATTACTGTGCTTACCTTAATTCACACCTTGACAGGTGAGTTAGAAACAAAAATAATGGAAATGTTTAATTAAATTCCATGGAAAGAGAGGATTCATGTTTCTCAACTGCGATTACATTTTAGATCCCTGCTGTAAGTTTCACTGTGTCCCAAGCTTGTAAATATGCAAAACAGAGCTTTAAACCTAGTTGTACAAGAGATGTGCATGTCCCATCAGAATTTTGAGCTGTCAAACTGTCACTCAGTACATCACCAGTGTGAAGTTATTTTAATAGTGTATTAAGTATAAATGCCAACGGGATCCATAGTCAATGGGATAAGAGCTCAGAACTTATATTTAATTTACTTTTTTTATAGAATTTGCATTATGCAGACTTAAATTCTTAAGTTATTAAATACCAAGGAATGTTCCATTATCTTTTGAATTTTTGAGGGTGAAATCACTGAACAAAAGTTATTGATACAGCCCACAAATTTTTTTAATTCATTGTTTTTCCTTTTTACTTTTATTTTAGGTTTGGGGTACATGTGAAGATTTGTTACATAGGCAAACACGTGTCACGGGGACTTGTACAGATTATTTCGTCACCCAGGTACTAAGCATTGTACCCAATAGTTATCTTTTCTGCTCCTCTCCCTCCTCCACCCTCCCCCCTAAAGTAGACCCCCGTGTCTGTTGTTTCCTTCTTTGTGTTCATTGTTTTTATTATTTAGCTCCCAACTTGTAAGTGAGAACATGCGGTATTTGGTTTCCTTTTCCTGTGTTAGTTTGCTAAGGATAATGGCCTCCAGCTCCATCCATGTTCCCACAAAAGACATGATCTTGTTCTTTTTTTATGGCTGCATATTCCGCAGTACATATGTACCACTCTTTCTTTATCCAATCTGTCATTGATGTGCATCTAGGTTGATTCCATATCCTTGCTATCGTAAATAGCGCTGCAATGACCATTCACTTACATGTGAATGTATCTTTATGATAGAATGATGTCTTTTTTTTTTCTTCTTTTTTTTAGACAGGGTTTCACTCCAGTTGTTCAGGCTGGAGTGCAGTGGCATGATCACGGCTCACTGCAGCCTCAAACTCCTGAGCTCAGGTAATTCTCCCACCTCAGCCTTCTCAGTAATTGGGACTACAGGATTGCACCACCACAACCAGCTAATTTTTTTTTAATTTTTAGTAGAGATGAGGGTTTCACCATGTTACCCAGACTGGTCTTAAACTCCTGGACTCAAGCACTCCACCCACCTCAGCTGCCCAAAGTACTGGGATTACAGGCATGAGCCACTGCACCTGACCTAGAGTAGAAAAATTTCTAGTACTGTAGGTATATGTACCCAGTAATGGGATTGCTGGGTGGAATAGTAGCTCTGCTTTTAGCTCTTTGCGGAGTTGCCATACTGCTTTCTGCAATGGTTGAACTAATCTACACTCCTATCAACAGTGTATAAGCATACTTTTTCTCCACAACCTTGCCGGCATGTTATTTTTTGACATTTTAATAATGGCCATTCTGACTGGTGTGAGATGATATCTCATTGTGGTTTTGATTTGAATTTCTCTAATGATCAATTTTAAGTTATTGATACAAGCTGTGACTTCACATAAGTAGTACTCAAGTATGGAAACTCTGTGCCTCTCAACCTCGTACATGCCAGTAGCAGAACACTAAACCTTAAACTCCAAATCATGAAACGTGTCATAAATTCCTCACAGAACTTATTATAGTAATTTGTATTTTCTAAGTATTCAGTTAATTGCATTAAAAAAAGAAGAAAGAAATGAGAAGACTGTCAGTAAATGCTTATAAACATTCAGAAATATATATAGAGAAAGTAACAGAGAGAGAGAGAGAGGAAAGAGAGGAAGAAAGATAATCTATTCTATGTCAAAAAAATGTATAAGGCATTACAGGTCCTTAGGGACCTTTGAGTCTTTTGGAGGAAGAGTGGCAAAAGAAAATGAACATTTAATTATAATGAGCATAACTACAAAATTGTGAAAATAGTGTGGCTGTTAAATTGAAATTAATTAAAATTAAACAAAGTGAAAAATTCATTTTCTCAGTTATGGTTTTGTTCTTGTTGTTGTTGTTCTTGAGACAGAGTTTCACTCTGTTGCCCAGGCTGGAGTGCAGTGGCGTGATCACGGCTCACTGCAGCCTCCACTTCCTGGGTTCAAGTGATTCTCCTGCCTCAGCCTCCAGAGTAGCTGGGACTACAGGCACGTGCCACCACACCCAGCTAATTTTTGTATTTTTAGTAGCGATGGGGTTTTACCATGTTGGCCAGGATGATCTCGATCTCCTGACCTTGTGATCCGCCTGCCTCAGCCTCCCAAAGTGCTGGGATTACAGGCCAGAGCCACTGCGCCCGGCCTCTCAGTTGTTTTAAATGCTCAATAGCTCTATGTAGCTAGTAGCTACTATACTTAACATAGGGAACATTGTCCATCATCCCAGAATGTTGCATGAAACAGGTCTGCAAAGCATGTAAGTGAAAATTACACCAAACATTCAAATTTTATTTACTACTTGATCATTTTTAAAGGAAATGTTCTTGATGCATGCCTGCTTCATTCAAAACAAGTTAAGTAAAATGTTAATAAAAAGGGCTTGCTTTTATTTTTATTGGGTCTCCACTAAGGCAGATTTTATATATAGTATGACTATTCAAGACTTTGAATCACTGCATTCAAGAGAATTTCATGTGGTTAAAAAAGTTTCCAACAAACAGTTCTTTCTGAATATTGAAGATAAAAATGGAAGCTCCAATTATTTCATTTTTAATTGTATCCTTATGATTTTAAATTATTTCTATTTTTAAAAAATATATATGTATACATTAAATCATATATTTTACTACCAAAGGAAAGAACATCTGGTGATTTACACCAGTTACTGCATATGGATGAGTACCTAAGCTGGAGAGGGGGTGATAGTCTAAGTTCCATTGGCTCTCGTGTCTGTACAGTGCCTCTGGGACCTTGGGCTCTCTGATACTTCAGTCTGGGACACCCAAGATCATGATTCAGAGGTTCAAAATGAATTCTCCCTTATTTTTCTGTTTTCTTTCTTTCTTTTTTTTTAATTTTGATCATCTCCTGTTGAAACCCTCCTCTTCAAATTTCCTGCCAATTTTCTCAACTTCCCTATGGACTTTGTTCTAATTCCTTCTCAATCTCAGAGCTCCTTGGTCAGATCTTCATGGCCATTCTCGATTTTACTCCAAACCCTCAGCCACCTCTGCCTTCTCTGCTTCACATCAGACCCTTTATGCCTTCCTCAGTCTGCTTATTGCCACACTTGCTGCACCTTTATAAGATCTAGAATACGAAGATACAGAAGGACAAGAATAGCCAAAAAAGCAAAATAAATAAATGGGAGAAAAGAAAAAAAACAAGCTAAGATATCTATAGCTCCTCAAAATTCAGCTGGGAATAAGTATATATTGAAAGAGGGGATCATTCATCACATACATAAACACACAGACACACACACACATCCCTCACCATTACCATAGTGATTTTTATGGCTCCTAGTCAGTTATGCTTTTTCCCGGGCATTCTTTTCCTGAACAAGCTTATGTTGAGGTTTAGAATCTTCAATAAAACAGAATCTGTTTTTCCCGTTTAAATGATTAATCTTTATGTGCTTTGATATACAGATTGGAGAGAGCACCTGCTCGCCCTTTCCTCTGTAGACTGTTGCTTCCTCTAGAATCCATCAGCTATTCTAACATTGATTTTTGGATTAAACACAATGACCAGGGAATAGAGCACAACTGCACCATTGCAGGACATGATCCAAAATTACTTTTTTTCTAAATTGTTCTTTGACTCCAGTTCATTGTCCTACTTTGGGGACATTGTAAGACATGGCCTTTTAAAACTCTTTGAGAGAGATTTGTAGAGTGTTATTATTATACCGGACTCACCCTCTTGTAGTTTGCAGCATTTTACACTGAATTGCTGTCAGTATCCCCCACTAAACAACATTTTGTTAGAGCAAGCATGTGTTTAGGTTGTTGTCATTATATTCCCTGCATCGAGGACTGTGATCAACACACAGTAGATAAGCAATATATATGTGTTGAATCGTAGGTATAATGTTTACTTTGGTAATATAGCAAGCACTCGGGAGAAGTCTCAGAAGAACTATTTTCAGTTTTGTTTATTTCTCTTTACTTCCTTGAATCTGAACCACATGTGGCCCTCTCTGCATTGGCAGACTCAAATGTGTAGGCTGGCCCTCATAAACTTTACTTTGGGATCCAACCTATCTCTGGTTTCAACTACCTTTGTCCTGACTTTCTCATTCATATTTGTAAAACAATCTATGAATTATCTTTTACTGAAGGAATATTAATGTACTTGCAAAACAAGTTGGAGAATTAAAAACAAAAGATCAATAGATGAACATACAAACTAACTTTGAAAGCAAAAGCTTCATATTATCCATCTTCCTGTATTTAATTGTGAAGTCCTAAAAGTAAGAGATTATGTTACTTACACAGTAACTCAAATATGAAAACTCAGAAAATATTAGTACCCACATTAATCCCCTTCATACTTTACATTTCCTAGTTAATTGTAAACAGTAACAGCATTTCAACAGCAGTAAGATAGAATAGCTTTGGGCTCCCTCGTGTTCTGTTTGTCCTATCTTGTATTTCAAAGAAAAATGCCAATTTTCCACTGGTGGCTGAAAGGACTTTTGAAGCATAAATTAAAGTCCGCATCTTGAACAATGATTAGCTGCAAGAACAATTGTCCATGCTGATGGCATGTGTTGGCCACATATAAAGTACAAGGTAATCCATGCAAAATGGCTCTAAAATCGTGCTGTTAGAAATGGCAACTCACGAGAAAGCTCAAGTTGCTTTAAATTCCTTTCAAAAAAAGAAAAAATTCTTAACTGTATTAGTCTGCTAGGATTATGTAGGAAAAAAAAAACATATAATTTCAGAAAATGAAGGCTTTAATCATATCAAAGTACCCCACACTGGTTATCTCACTGCTTGACTCTACTACCTTATAATGAAGAACATTGGTTCCATGAAAGCACTATTATTAATACGTTCCAATTCAGAGGATTGACTAGATTTTCCAGTTACCCAAGAAGGTAAGAATTTGTTTTGTTTGCTTATTCTGTAACTTTTATGTAAGAAAATATCGACCGGGTGCGGTGGCTCACGCCTGTAATCCCAGCACATTGGGAGGCCAAGGCGGGTGAATCACGAGGTCAGGAGATCGAGACCATCCTGGCTAACATGGTGAAACCCCGACTCTACTAAAAATACAAAAAATTAGCCAGGAGTGGTGGTGGGCACCTGTAGTCCCAGCTACTCAGGAGGCTGAGGCAGGAGCTTGCAGTGAGCCCAGATTGCGCCACTGCACTCCAGCCTGGGCGACAGAGTGAGACTCTGTCTCAGGAAAAAAAAAAAAAAAAAGAAGAAAGAAAGAAAAAGAAAATATCACATATTGCCACAAACTTATTTAAAAAATTCATATTATAGTCTTAGAAAAATCCTGAGAACCTTAGCTATGTGTATCTCAGACTATCAATAACATTCTCCTACAGTCTACTCCTACTTCCTAAACTGGAAAGCATTACAAAGTAACTCAAATATCCTTCCTGCTAACTCAAAGACTCCTAAAATTCAAGCACATAGAGAAAAGCGTGAAAAACAAATATCTATTCTGGCAGTCTGCAGTGGCGCCTTGAAACAGTCTCAGTTTTTCAAAAACCAAGGCAAACCATTAAGTCAGTATCCATAGCCTTTAGAGATCGAAGCCTTGGTTTTGAGATAAACTACCAAGCACCCAAAATGTCCATGACAGCATTTTCACTGAGACCCCACCTAAATAACACCCCAACCCCAACTAAGTTACCAATTTAAGCAAAAATTAAGTGTCCTCAAGTGGAAACAATGATAAACTGAAACTCAATCCCAGTGACCACAAATCAATGGCTATCGGGAAGCATACAATGATGGGAAAGGTAGATTACATTTTAAAATCATATACATGCATATGATTTCTCAGTGACTCTAGGTGAGTCATAGGAATTTCTAATACACTCTTAATATCTTCAAATTTCTGTAAAGCAGGCAGAATTAACACATCATATTCCTTTACATTCAATTTTTTCTATATATCTAACATTTGTGATCTCATCACTTTAATGCATGACCTTGAATTATATCTAAGTTAGCTTGTACTTTCAAAGAAGAAGTGCTTCTGGAGTTTCCCCTCAAAAAAAAAAAAAAACACTCTATATCTATCTTTCTCTTTTTCTGTCTATCTTATAGGATTTAATTAAAATAAAGAGGTGGGAATGGGTAAAAGGCATTTGGATAAAATGGAAATGGAGACCAGGCATTTGCTTTAATTCTTATTCTCACAAAGAAATGAGAAGAAAAAAAACAAAAGAAAGGAAAAGAAAGTATCTTTAGGACTTTAAAAGAAAGTATCTATGGACACCACTATTAAGAACTCAGGGCACTCCCACTTAGACTTATACCAAACTGAAGGTATAATTAGGTTTATACCTCGGAATAATATGTCATTTATCACCAGGAATGCCCAAGTAAACTGCTCTAACACTACACTTACAGGCAATGAATTTACTGTGTGGCACTATTGATCTCTTCATTATTTTCTGATAAGTAAAGACGAAAAAATTAGCTGAAATCCTAAGGGCCGAGAGGCTTGTTGGAGCTCTCAAAAGGACTGAAAATAAGACAAGCTGAATACAGACCTCTGATTTAGGTGTTACTTTTATGGAAAGCAAAGGAATTATGTTTACTGAATTAACATTATATTTGGTACATATATACCAATGTTTGGTACAAACATTGTTTACCTACTATGTACCAAATATTTTGCCAGGTGCTTTATTTAATCACATTTTAATCCTTGACATTATTCCATATAATCGTGTATGCTTCCAATGTAAACGCTGACATTTAATCCATACAATCATGTATGTTTCTGGTGTAGACACTGAGTCTCAAAAGGAATATACAATTTGTCTGAGCCACAGTTAGAAAGTGGCAAAAGAGACTTGAACCAAGTCTAACTAGTCCAACCTCTCTACTATGCTGCTGAAATAAAATGGGTATTTCACTCCTTAGTTTGTGTTTGCCTGGCACCAGAGGACTCATTTTAAAAACTCAAATTTCAGTAAATATAATCATTTCCATTTGTCTTTCTTTCAACAAACACTTATTTAACTGACTTTATTTTTCTCAATGTACATTGTTGGCCAAAAATTTTGGCAACACGTATCCACAGCTTTAGATTATTGAAATGACTGTGTGAAAAGAATATAAAATAACAGAAAGCTTTAATAGCCCTCAAAAGAATGGTGCCAGTTATGTGTTACAAATGGTCTTCTAGAAGGACATAGCATTTTGTGTTGAAATAGCGCATGTAAATCTCTTAATTCATTATTAAAGTGCTAGTAAAACATGGCAGGCATTTACTAGCAGAGTAACCCAAGCTCAGCGATTTACAACCACAGAATGGCCAGTGGAAATTCAGAACAGTTGATTACCTGACATGGGGTAGAGGCAGTGAGCAATTTTGTAAGAACAGGACTTCCAAGCTTGGCCACCCCGGGGGAGCGCTGTGCCTCCAAATAAATAAACGATCCTGCAAAAACAAAGGGAAAGTCATATGGATGCAAGTTCTCTTACACACTTAGCTGTTCTTTGCTCCACAATCTTATCCTTGCACATGCTAAACTATCAACTAGATAAAGAAAAGTACATTTTTTACATATTTACTATTATGGTTTGTAGATAACAAATAGCATTTATACCGGTATAACATTAAATACCTAAAATAACATTTAATCAATTAAAACAAGCTCTTGATCCAAATCACCTAAACAAACATTTCTGTTGGCTTCATTTATGTCATAGAGTTTGACATCAAATTAAATGAAGCTTCTAAGCTGACAATTAGATATTCAACATGCCCTTATGAAATACCCACAAGAGCTTTATTTTTTAGTTTCTTCACAAAGTACCGAAGGATATGAACTTATGGAATGAATTTTAGTTTCTCCCGGGTCTTACGTGTTTGACATTGTTGTCTGTGCTAGAGGGGATTAAAGCTTAATTAAAGATCTAATCTGAACATTAACAAAATCACCACTTTTAGATTTTAACTACGACGGATGTGCTCATAGCAAATGTGCAGGGGATAACATCTCTCAGCAGCTTAAAAGATCACAGGTTCAGAGCTGCTGTCTGGGGTAGTTTCATTGAATATTGAAGACTTACAAGGAAGGCTATACCCAACAATGTCAAGGTCTGATACTGCCCTTTGATAATCACAGTGATAGGCAATTTGGAAAACCAACTATTTTCATTGGAAAATACCGTATTCAGAGAGTGATTTTCCTAGATACAAGTCAATGCCGACTGCACACAAAGGAAAGGATTTAGAATTAGAATGTATTATTTTATAGACTCCATCACATGTTTAACCAAACAACCAAGGATGTGAGTCAGCAGTGTCATCTTTGAGTGGGAAAAATAGAACCCAGTTTATATTGTTTTTAAATCTCAAAACCTACTTGGAAAGATAAAGTTTACTGTCCCCAAATTCCAAATTACAGGTAATGGAAACAGTGCATGCGAGCAAGTTCATTAAATTCTCTATGCTTCACCTAAAAAGGAAAAGAATGGGAAAAGTTGATTTTGAAAAATTCTTCCACCTAAAAGTGCTCAGGTTTAGGTAAAATTCAAATGAATATTTTTAAAAAGATGATCAAAATTCTAAAAACAAATGAACCGATATTCAAAGACCTTACTCCTCCAGTCATTCAAAAGAATATACACAATTTCAAACAAGCTGGTTAATGAAGGTGAGAACATGTACACATTAAGACGCCAAAATCTAAATGAAGCAAAAGGCCTGAATAAATCGTTTAGACAACAAAAGTAACTGAAAAAGTAATGAAAAGAAAATCTAGAGAGAAATGTATGGTCCCACATCTGAGTTAAATTTAATTTTCTTTTCTTTTTTTTTTTTTTCCTGAGACAGGGTCTGGCTCTGTCACCTAGGCTAGAGTGCAGTAGCATGATTGTGGCTCACTGCTGCCTGGAACTCCTGGGTTCAAACAATCCTCCAGCTTCAGCCTCCCACTGGGTGTACAGGAGCACACTACCACATACATTTTAAATTTTTTTGTAGGGGCAGAGTCTCAAACTCCTGGCCTCAAGAAATCCTCCTGCCTTGGGCCTTCAAAGTGCTGGGATTTCAGGCATGAGCCACTGCATCTGGCTCCCTATTTAATTTTTAAAAAACAAATATTTGCAACATTATTCAAGAAACCTCAGATCTTAGAAAAATATGGAGAGCTCCCTGATTCATATTAGGTTGCCAGAATATCTTTAGTTTTTAATAAAATGGATGAAAATAGGACAAAATTTAAAACTCTAGAGAGCAATCTCACTTGTGAGCATAGGAACAAATATTCTAATTAAAATGATGTCGAATAAATTTGAAATTGTTATCCAAAAATAGTGTGTCTTGATTAATCTGAGCCTTCCAAGAATGTAGGTTTGGTTTAATTTAGGAGCTCGGTCTCCATATTCAGTTACAACAACAAATGGAAGTGTCAAGTCATAGAATCCTATCTAAATGTTGAAAAGACTATGAAAAACCAGTGAACAATTTCAAGTCACAAATCTTAATAAAATAAAAGGAAATAATTAAATAAAGACTAGTGAACAACCTCAAAATAAATAGCATTCTAAATGGCAAATGATAAAACAATATTAATTAAAATGGGAAATGACATATTTCTGTCACAACTATCAATTAGAGATAATATTAGGCAATATTTATAATCTTAGACTAATATTATCTTAAAGGTCTGGTGAGTGTAGAAGTCAAGGAAATAAAATATCTAGTAGACATTATAGAAAAAGAGAAGTAAATTTCCCATGTTTTACTAATAATATAATTGTAAAAATAGAAAGCCAAAGTATTCCATTTTTTATAATTATAGTATCATTTAGAAAATTTGGTAAGCTAAATGGAAACAGATATATTACACAATCACTTATCTTATCTTAGCAGTAAGTTTCCAGATACATAAACAGCAAGAAATGTCCAACTCCTGATAGCAAAATTATTTTTTTTAATGTAGGAATAAATTTAACAGAAAAGGGACACGATTTATATGAAGAACATTATAAACTTTGTGAAAGACTGCAAACTCTCTGGTTAGATGAAAAGAGATAACATGTTTCTAGATGGAAAGATAATAGAATTAAAACATGAAGTTACTGACCATTGATTTGGAAGCTAAATGCTATCCTATGATAATTTTAACCAAATATTTAGAAAGTTGACAATATTGCGTTAAAATTAATATGTGCAGGTAAGGGGTATAGAGAGTCTAAACTCTGACCACAGGCCCAGGGACTTCTAGGAACATGTCCCTTGATTTCTCTTTCTATCAGCCTGCTCTAAACAATGAGCCAAGTTAGAGAAATGTGGAATTTACCAGTTTTATTCCTGGTCATGGCAAGGAGTTTACTTCTCGTAATCAGAATTGTTTATTGTAAAACTCTTACACACCCACATACCCCAGAGTGGCTATGTGACCAGCACAATATAAAAATTAAAGGACAGAGTGAATAGTCTCCCTGGGTTAAAGTGTTCACATCTGGCTCGACCTCACCTTCTGCAAAACAGGTACCTTGTTAACGCACTGGCCTAGAAGTAACACCTTACATGTCTTAAGAACGTTAGAGGCCAGTCTCTATAACTTTCACAAATGCAAAAGTTATAAACAAGCATTACCATATAGAATAAAGAAATGAATAATAAATAAAATTACTCCAGTTAGGTTTGGTTCAGGAGTGCAAGAGGGGTTTAATATTTAAAAAATCAATTTACCTTATAGACAAAAAAGATAATCTGACAATCATATCATAATAGATGCTGAAAAATACTGAAAACTTTTAACATACATTCAATTTCTTAATTTTTTAAAAAAGCACACTCTTGAATAGAAGGGAACATCTTTATCTGATAAAGAATACAATTTTTCAGTAAGCATGGCACTTAAGGTTCAACTATTGACAGCTTTTCCTCTGAGAGAGAAATAAGACAAGTCTAGCAGCTACCACCAGTTCTATTCAACACATTCTAGAAATTCTGTCCAGTACATAAAACAACAAAAGGAAGATAGAACTGTTAATATTTAGAAAAAAGGAAATAAAATTGCCATTATTTGCAGACAAAATAATTGTGATCCTAGAAAATAAAATATATATGTATAAGTTCCTAGCTATGATAAATAAAATTAGCAAGGCCACTGGATACAAGGTCAATATTTTCTATAAAAATGCATTTCTATATGTCAGCAATAATCAAAATCAGAAGTTCTTTAAAAGTAACACAAAAACCTAGGAAAATACTAGCAAAAGATTTTCAAAATCTCTACCCCGAAAGCTGTAAAATATTACTTAGTAAAATTAAAGAACCCAAATAAATTGAGACATTGGAAACATTTGAAAAAAATATTTTTCAGTGAAATGCAAATAAATATTGCATATGAGAAATCATTGTACACCCATTAATTGGAAATTTTTATAGAGAATTATAATGCCTCTTGCTGGTAGGAAAATAGGAAAAAGTAGTCCCATTTTGTCACTAAAAATTGAAGTACTAAAGTTTTAGGGTAAATGAATCTATAAATGTTTATTGAAAATATAAATACATATCTTGCTTAAAAAATATAGAAGTCTCACTCCTAGTTATTATCTATTGCATAAAATCAAAAGTATCCTACAGGAGGAAATGTGTACAAGAATAAATTTGAAACATCGTCATGATATTGATGTCACTGGATAGGGGAATAGCTAGATACATTATGGTATATCCAAATCAAATAAATTTAGCTAAATAAACAAACATGAATGCAGTATCACAGACTGGATTTTATCTTCTGTCTTAAACGAGCAAAAGAAAAATATTAGGAAAAAAGCATATTTAGCATGGACTGTCAAATATAGGACAATGGGAATGTAAGATAGTGATAGATCACAGGATAGTGATCTCTGAGAGAGGGGAAACAAATGAGTTAAGTCCTGTAATTCCCACAGCTTACTGCCTAGACAGAGTTTCCAGGTGCCTGTGCAGAGGGGAAACACAGGAGTGTGGTAGTCTCCTCAAGTTGAAACAGATAGAGTCGGTGCTTTGGGGAGACCCACATGGGTAGAATTCATAAGACAGAGTGCCAGCTGCCCCTTTCAGGTGCTGGAGCTTTGAAAAGACAGCAAGCTCCCGAGATCTGCAGACAGTCCCCCCTAAATTGCCATGTAAGGACCGATCGTGTGCATGGATTGGAGAAAACTACCTGAGTCTGGGGGTAAAAACACCTGAAATGAATAGCTGGAACATTTCCTGAAGGTCACAGAAAGTCAGAAATGGTAGAGTTCTCTCACCAACCAGAGTGCAAAAAAAAAAACAAAAACAAAAACAAAAACAGACATAGGCATTGGATAGAGAACTCAAACCAAATAAACACTTATGTCCAGACAGAAACACGTATGCAAATTTAATGGTGTTTTTACTCATATTTGACAATATTTGGAAACAATCTAAGTGTCCTTCAGCTGGTTAGTGGATAAATGAAGTGTGGCTCATCCACACAATGGACCCAACTATTCAGCAGTGAAAAAGGAAGGAATTGTGGCTGAAGCCAGCGACATGGATGAGTCTCAAGTCCTTTATGCTAATTGAAAGAAGGCAGAATCAAAATGCTACATATGATATGATTCCATTTTCAAGACATTCTGGAACAGGCATACACTAGGGCTAGAAATCAGATCATTGGTGTCAGTGGTGGGAGGTGGGAGAATTATTGAGTACATAATGGCACAGGACAATGTGTTGGGCAGGAATAGAATTGTTTTATATCTTCATTTTTGTGATGGTTACACAATTGTGTATGTATGTCAGAACTCAGTGAACTGTACACTAAAATGGTTGAAGTTTACATTTAACCAATACTTTATCATAAAAAATGAAAAAAAATAGATAGTATTTGATGACTTGGAGCAACTGCCATAAGCTATCTTTAGTAAGAAGATAGGGACAATAGTTACAAGATAATATATTTCTTAAAAAACAAACAATCACAGAAACACATATAATTTTGAATATGTATGTATCTACTATATATATATCTGTGTGTGACTATATGAACATAGATAAAAGTGGAACATAATTAACATGAGTTGCCTATTTCGATGGAAATTTAACAGAGTAGGAATAGGAAGGTAGAAACGAAGCAAAAAAGGCAGGAAGGAAATTCGAGGCTCAATTACACACATACACACAAAAACTACATAATATCAACATATCCAGCCTGGTCAACACGGTGAAACCTCTGGCTCTACTAAAAATACAAAAACAAAAAACCAGCTGGGCGTGGTGGTGTGCACCTGTAGTCCCAGCTACTTGGGAGGAAAAGGCAGGAGAATTGCTTGAACCTGGGAAGTGGAGTTTGCAGTGAGCATGGATCACACCACTGCACTCCAGCCTGAGCAACTAAGTGAGACTCTGTCTCAGCTAGTTAGATAGATAGATAGATAGATAGATAGATAGATAGATAGATAGATAGATAGACAGATAGACAGATTTAAAAGCTGCAATCTATATGTTTAAGGCCGTAAGAACAAAATGAACTAGAACTCCACTTTCTTAGATATCGGAACTATTAGGCTGCCTCTGACTCTACCAGAAATTTCCATTTCACTTTCCTTTCCCTTCCTGGTCCTTTTTCATTTTTTTAAATTCTCCTCCTCACTTGCAATTTAAAACCACTACTGATTCTCTTTAAGGTTTGATCATGGCAATCATGGGTAAAGAGATGTTGACTCCGTGATCCAGATATATATATATATATATATATATATATATATTTTTTTTTTTTTTTTTTTTTTTTTTTTTTTAGTTGGCCCTTTCTAAAATGAGAAAGACTGCGTTTTTGTCCCTCACACTCTGGGTGAGACCAGCTGCCCCTAGTTTTATCAGTCATATTGTTATCTTTCACTATTCTTCAACTCACCGGAAAAGAATGGGTCTTTCAACATCTAACACAGGGGCTCTATTAGAATCTTTTTAATGCAAATCATAGTTATGTAGTAATTATAAGATGGCAAAAGACTAAAGGTGAATTACAAACATATTTTCTAATTGTCTTATCTGGTGTTTTTCCTAGTCTTCTTATTAGAATGGACAACACATATCTATTAATGTTTATGGAGCTCTTACTACATGGAAAAACCTTCACAGGTGTTATTTCATTTAATCCTCATGACAACTCCACAGGGAAGCTACTTTTCTTTTCTCTATTTTCTATCTAATAAAACTGAAGCACCCTAATATTTAGACATGGGTGCAGTGTCAACATCGTGTCGGAACCCTGGGCAGCCCGTGCTCTTCCCTAACTGGTTATGGTATGCTCACATCAGACCACTATGACACACTGCCCGCACAGCTTCCCTTTGAGAATCACTGCCTTGGCTTAGGCCTTCATCATCTCTCACAGATATTTCTTCAGCACATCCATGTTTTTTTGACTCCAGCCTTTCACCCTCTCCATTCTCCTCATCTCAGACAGAACAGCCCTTTAGAGCAAATTTGATTGGTCACATGCTTTAACATGACTACCTGGGTCACCATCATCCTGCAGACACATTTCCAATTCCTCAGCACTCTCTAGAGTCCCCTTCCTTCCTCTCCTGTTTCATCAGTTCTCTTCTCCCTGTCCAATCACACACGTCTTTCATCCCTAACTACTCCCATCTTTCTGCCCTCTTTGGGGGGATTCTTCCCTCCAATTAGGACATGATCCCTCCCACCTCTCTTTGGTTCCGTCTTCTCTCAGTAATTCCTTACTTCTGGCTTCCTGACTACTTTTCATTTCCCTTCAGTGCTCAGTTCAGGAGTCATCTCCTTCAACAAGGCATCTCGAATCCATCTGAATCACCTTCCATCCCTCTTAAAGCATCCTTCATAACCGATTGCAATTCCTTGCTTATCTACTTAAGCTACCAGACTGAGACCACCTCAAAGGCAGGGATCGTGGCATCCATCTTTGTGCATCCAGGTATCGTCTATGCTATGTATTTAATAATTGGCTTGAACAGAGAAAAAGAAGTAAAATATTATATGAGTTTAGAGAAAATGTGTTGTTAATACATAGTTCCAATGATTTATAGTCCCCTTTCTATTTTAAACTTTAAACTTAACTTTGTCTGCTACAAAATGTTAAAGAAATGAGTCATGGCACAAAAGCAAAAATTAAGAACTTACCACACTGTTAAACAATTAACTAGGTTTATGGCTGTTGCCAACAGATGGATGGTTGAATTTTTCCACCCCATCCCCTAGCAACCTCACCCACTACCACCAACCCCAATTTCCAATGGCTGTAATTAAAAATATGATCAATACTTATTTTTGGTATAATTCTTTGGAAGTCTGAAAGAAGAAACAAATAGGATAATGTTCAATGAGGTTGAAAGATGATCTATAGTACAAGTACAGTTGTGCTATTGTAAGGTTTGCCAGGTGTGGTGGCTCCCTCTTGTAATCCCAGCACTTTTGGGAGGCTGAGGTGAGAGGATTGCTTGAGGCCAGGAGTTTGAGATCAACCAGGGCAACATGGCGAGACACTCTTTTCTTAAAACATATACATTTAAAAAGTAAAGTTAACACGATGCTAACGTATATGGGGAATGACATCCGATGATAAATGTGAACAAAACAAAAGAGAAAAGAGAACAAACCCTTTCTGTTTTATTGGAGTTTCACAGACACTTATTGGAATACCAAAGGTAGTTATGGTTCCTCTATTTTAAGATGATATGTAAACACTGGAATGATGGTTAAAAATATATATGTGGAAGAATAAGACTGTTTATTATAAAGAAGCCCGAAGACTGATTAAATTGCATTCAAGTATTTGTAAATTTATTTCACAGATAGTGCTAAATCTCTGTTCTCACTTCCCAGAAACAAGATTAGACTATTTTTCTTCCTGTTTTGAAAAAATTGGATTGCTCTAAAAAGAAGGCAAGCCTACTGTACTTGATTCTGGGCAACTTGAGAAAATGATCAGAAAACTTTTCCACCTCTTTATGCCTTTAACCCAACTTATAAAAATTGCAACAACAAACATGTTGGTGATTAAAACAATGCTCCTTTCAGGGAACTCAATTACCCGCCAATTATTAACTTGGTCAGGAGGTTTTAAAGCAAGACAAACCAGAGTTCCATGTATACAGTCTACAGAATAGAAATGAAAATACACAGTATCATCATTCCACAACATGCAAGAAAGAAAACTATTTTTTTTTAAAGAGGAAAATGTCCTACCATGATTTATGTTTGCTGTGTGATCAGCTGCAGGAAAGTGGTGCTCTCCATTATTCAATCCTTTCATCAGCTTCCAGTGTGAATCTTCTGTGAGAAATGGCTCCCAACCGCAGAAACCCGACTCAAAGTCACAGGCGAGATGCTTTGCTGTTACACGTAGAAGAGAAAACAGGTGAGGAGAAATGAAGAGCATGTAGGCAAACACTGCTCTACGCTAGCTAATCATCTTAGGAGGCCTGCAAAATTATTCTGCTTGGTAGTGAATATTCTCTAATGATCGGAATAGCTTTCCTTTATCTAGTCACACACAATATCTCAGGTGCTGTGTGAGGCATGACCCTTCCACAAGCTTCCATCTGTAAGTCTGGTACATTTCATTCTGGTTGGCCATCTCCATTTTATTTAATGATGCAAGGTGGAACTCCAAAGCTTTTCAGGGAGTAACTAATTTGCTTGCCCAGAATAAACCTGCTCAGATGGTAGTTTAAATGAAAAAAATCCACTGGGAAGGGGGAAGTTTAAATTAATTCTGGACACACAAATAACTTGAGGTCAGCATCTCAGTATGCATTTTATTATTCTATCCTAACACTTTCTCAAAAAAAAAAAATACCTAGCCATTTTGGAATTGCAGGTAAATTAGATATTCGGAACTGAGCTGGTGTTATCTTTTGTCTTTTTTTTTTTTTTTTTTTTTTAAGGCAGAGTCTCGCTCTGAGGCCCAGGCTGGAGTGCAGTGGTGCAATCTCGGCTCACTGCAAGCTCCACCTCCCGGGTTCACGCCATTCTCCTGCCTCAGCCTCCCGAGTAGCTGGGACTACAGGCGCCCACCACAACGCCCGGCTAATTTTTTATATTTTTAGTAGAGATGGGGTTTCACTGTGTTAGCAAGGATGGTCTCGATCTCCTGACCTCGTGATCCACCCGCCTCAGCCTCCCAAAATGCTGGGATTACAGGCGTGAGCCACCGCACCCGGCCCAACATTTTTTTTTACATGAAAGACATCTGGAGACAATATCACAGTAAAAATTAATGCATCATACAAGATCCTTGGTTTAAATTTCTTTCATTTGACTATTATACCAACATCCCCTGTGAAGGTACACAATTCATATTAGCATTTAAAATTGTTTTTAAAGTCCTATAATTTAAAAAACCCCTTTTTCATGGAATTTCCTGAACTATTTTGATTTGAAGATATATCTATCATGCCAACTTTTTTGGAACACAGTGAAGTAGATTCTATATATATATATTTTTTTCCTATATGAGTTATTGAAATTTTATATATAAATACAAATGTGTATTTTATTGTGGTAAAATATACATGACATAAATGTAACATTTTAACAATTTTTAATGTAAGCTTCTATGGTATTAGGTACATTCCCATTGTTGTACAACCATTACCACCATCCATCTCCAGAACTTTTTCATTCCCAAACTGAATCTCCACCCCCATTAAGCAATAATTTCCATATCCCCTCCCCTCAAACCCTGGCAACCACCATTTTACTATCTATCTCTATGAGTTTGCCTACTTTAGGTACTTCATATAACTGGGAGCAAACAATACGTGTCCTTTTGTCTCTGGCTTATTTCAAGGTTCATCCATGTTGTAGCATGTGTCTGAAAATTAGATCTATTTCATGTATAAACTGTTCAGGGATCCAATGTGTATCTTTGGACATGTTTGGCATGTTGTATTTTAATTATTTTGATAGAGATTTTTAAAACATATTGCATATATATGTATTAATTTTTTAAGCTTTATTGATGTATAAGTGACAAACAAAATTGTAACTAAGGTACGCAATGTAATGTTTTGATATACATAGAGAAAGGATTACCACAGTAAAGCTAATTAGCATCATTTCATCATATAGTTACCTTTTGTGTGTGTGATCAGAACATTTCAGATCTACTCTCAGCAAATTTCAAGTATACAATACAGTGTTATTAACTATAGTCACCAGGCTGTACACTAGACTCCCAGAACTTATTTATCTTGTAAGTGAAAATTTGTATCTTTTGACCAACACCTCCCCATTTTGGCCAGGCCTCAGCCCTGGACAACTGCCATTCTACTCTCTGTTTCTACAAATTCAACTTTTTTAGGTTCCATGTATAAGTGAGATCGTGCTGTATTTGTCTTTCTCTGTCTGGGTTATTTCATTTTGCATAATCCCCTCCAGGCTCACCATTGTCACAAATAGCAAGTTTTTTCTTCATTATTGCTGAATAATATTTCATTGTGAACACATATACATTTTATACACACACACACACACACACACACACACACAACCCACTTGTTTGATCCATTCTCAGAGACTTCAGTTGTTTTGGCTGGATATTTTGAACAATGCTGCAATGAACATGAGGGTGCAGATATATTTTAATCTTAACTGCCCTCATTTAATACAGGATTATGTTAATAAACATCAAAAATCTATTGTTTGGTTTTAGAGAAATTTTACTCAGAGTTCATCAGTTAAAGTAATATTTTAAGATCATGACAAAGCTTTCTCTTGCATATTTAACCACTACAGCATATGAGCAGACAAGAAAGAATTTCATTGTGCAGCTGGGAAAGTTCTGATCATGAAAAGTAAAATATTTTATGAATCCTCCAGAAGTTAATCAGCTCTCTGTGAAATAAGAAAGAAAGCTATGTATGGGAAATGAATGGGGAATATTTCATTTAATGAGAATATATTAGATTCTAACAGGATTATATTATAAATATTGTGTTAATATACATTACAAATACACATTATAAATATTGTATTAATATTGATGCTCTTAAGGACTAGCAAAGTAAAGAGAGTTTTTGCTTCTACCCTGAGAGAACTCTGACTTGTTTGCCTTTAGTTTTTCTCAATTTTTTTAGATGCCATCTGTTTCTTCCCCTAGCTGTCTTCCTTCCTGAAGCCTCTTTGGTACAGTTGTTCTCAAAGTTTCATATGCAGACAAATCACCTGGGACCTTGTTCCATGTAGCTTTTGGTTCCATAAGGCTGGGCGAGGGCCTGAGGTTCTGCATTTCCACTAAGTTCCCAGGTAATGCTGATGCTCTGGTCCATGGAGTCTGCTGTTGCAGCAAAACCCACAGGCCATTTTTATTAACTGATTTTGAAAAGCCACCGGTCTGGAGGCTATGTTATGCCATATATTAAAATAATACCTAAAAGTAAGAGCAACTTGATAATGAGAGAAGACCTGAGTGAGTCTGCCTTTGGGGAAAAGCACACTGGCTGTGGAATACCAACTGACAATCCTCACGAGTTCATATTTACTCACTCTCCAGAATTTGGTAAGTATTTCTGGTGCTATTCAAACTGCCTGCACAAGCTATACCCTCCTAGAGATTCATTCTAAAGTGCAATAAAAAAATATATAAAGATATTTTTCTTGTGCTTCATGAACATGGAAGAATCGTTTATGAAAAAAACTTGATATTACAAATTCAAATTTGTAAAACACAAATGTTTTCGTATGTGTAAAATGTTTCAATATGGTTTTAAATTTCAAAGGAAAGCGTCTTTTATTTTGTAAGAATATACATATGCACGTGTCTATATGCAAAAATATATTAAATACTTTAGTGCAGCAAATAGTGTAAATTTATATCAATTCTAATAATCCAAATCTATATAATTTCACAGCATAAATAATTGTATATATATTTACATGAAACACTCATTTTGGTATCAAAATACATGAATACACATATCTACTGTATGCAATATGGCTACATTTTTATGACATATTCCCTATATCAAGTCAATCTCAATCATGCAAACATGACAGGTTTTCTTTGGACAAATGAGGTTACACTATTTAAAAACTTAAAAGACTAATAAGTAACACTGTTTTTGTTGAGAAACACAATTACCCATTCCTGCATTCACCCAAAGAAAATAGCAGAATATGGCATCAAGAGCTACTGAACTGGAAAAATGTCATATACATAATCAATGAAACTTCAATAAATGAGAAAATATGTCGAAAATCAAATGCTAAACAATTTTTTAAAGGTGAACATAAAGTATGATTTACTACGGGGAAAATAATGGAGGGGAAAAAGCTAAGCTTCCAAATATACAAGTGCCCAGGTGCAGTGGCTCATGCCTGTAATCCCAGCACTTTGGGAGGCTGAGGCCAGTGGATCACCTGAGATCAGGAGTTCAAGACCAGCCTGGCCAACATGATGAAACCTGTCACTACTAAAAATACAAAAATTATCGGGGTGTGGTGGCACATGCTTGTAATCCCAGCTACTCTGGAGGCCGAGACAGGAGAATCACTTGAACCCGGGAAGTGGAGGTTGTAGTGAGCCGAGATCATGCCATTGCACTCCAGCCTGGGTGACAGAGCAAGACTCTGTCTCAAAAAAAAAAAAAAAATTATATACGTGGAAAGAAAGGAAATATATTTTCCTTCAGTTATTGACATTAAGAATTATAGAAACTGTTAGAAAGAAATATTTCCCCAACAGAAATGAAGCAAATTGTCTGTAAAAAATTTAAATAAAACATAGAAAGAAACTTCACATACATTGGAGTAAATAAATTGCTTTTACATCGCTTGTTTTGAACAAAAGAAGAGAGCAGCCGAAAAGCTCCGTTGAGCTCACACTGGTTAGCCGATTACTTGGTTTAAAGCTAGGAGTCTGAAGTATTAACTGGATTGCTGTTGATGAACATGGCAGAAGGGGATTTTAGCCTTACTTTCTCATCTCCTCTCTCCTGTGTCCCTCCGCACTGCTCTTAATAAAATCCAAACTTCCCAAGAGAAACCAATTATACAGAGCTTTTCTCTTAAAAGGTGGCATTTATCTTATTACAATATTTTCACCTCTGCTCAACAAAACATCTCACTAAAATAAGACACTGCAGTAAAATAAACGTCAAATTTTTAATATCTTTTAAAAACCACCTGTTTGTGATACAGAAATTGGATTCATATCCTTGGAATTCATGTTTTCTAAAGAGACACAGGGATCTCAGTTGCTAAGTTACCTCATATGAGAATCATCCTGTGGATTGTAAATTAAATTATATTTTTGTTGAACTATGACTATGCTTGAATAGCAATGGGATCTCTTGTCATCACTTCTATCAAAGACTCTTCAGAAAAGGCCTGAAAGAAAGGTGTTGGGGCACTTTGGCCCTCCCAAACGCCAGTCATGGCTGAAGTGATTTCTTTTTTTTTTTTTTTTTTTTTTTTTTTTCAGACGGAGTCTCACACTGTCGCCTGGGCTGGAGTGCAATGGCGTGATCTCAGCTCACGGCAACCTCCACCTCCCATGTTCAGGCAGTTCTCCTACCTCAGCCTCCCAAGTAGCTGTGATTACAGGTGCCCACCACCATGCCTGGCTAATTTTTTGTATTTTTAGTAGAGACGGGGGTTTCACTATGTTGGCCAGGCTGGTCTTGAACTCCTGACCTCGTGATCTGCCTGCCTCGGCCTCCCAGAGTGCTGCGATTACAGGTGTGAGCCATTGCACCAGGTTGGCTGAAGTGTTTTCTAGGCAAGTAAGAGGAGAGCGGCCCTTCCTCCAGGGCAGCCATGATGGCTGAAGTGATTTCTACAATCATGGTAGCTGCCCTGGAGGAAGGGCCACCCTCCTCCTACTCATCCCTCCCAGCTACAGCTTCCAAGATGATTGACTAGAGAGGAAAAAAGCATACACAATAAAAGTTAGCAACCCATACTATATGCCTCCAAGGCAAAGGTACAAAAAGTTTCCTTCTACCACCCATCTTCTCTTTAATCAAAGCACACACATTCGCACACCCAGCCAACAATAATCACAACTATTCATTTGTAGAATAAATTGAGAGATGTTGCAGACTTGCAACAAGCACCAAAACATTAAGTTAAAATAGAGATCCCTGAAGGCATAGTACTAATAGTTTCAGAGCGATAATGCATATTTATCACATTTCATACATATGACTTACCTTTGCCTTGATAGAAACAAAGACTGTTTTAAATCCAACTAACAGTCTTGAATTAGAGCATGTAAACTAGTAAGCCATTCACTCACTTACAGCAAGTTGCTGGGTCTTCATCACTCTCATTGGAGCAGTCCTGCCGAGACTCACAGACAGATTCTTTGGCGATGCACTGGCCACTAGTGCAAGGGAATTCGTCTGCAGAGCAAAGCTTTCTGGATTGGGTCTGTCCACAGGCATAGACCCAGAGGTGATCAAGGGCAATAAAACTTCTCTGGCTCTAAAGAGTCCCTTCAAAAATAATCTTTAGGAAGAAAAAGATTAATTTATGAGTTTGCAATCTCCTTAATAAGACAAAAAACTAAAGAAGGTTGATAAAGACAAAGTAGTTATTGAGAAAAAGTGTTTAAAGCAACCAAGGCAATATATAACAAATTTCCTGTTTGATAAGCTCAACCCATGCTCATACGACTGATGTAACAAACCTGCACGTTGTGCACATGTGCCCTAAAACTTAAAGTATTAAAAAAAAAAAACTGATGGAAACATTTGCTCCACTAAAGGCTCAGAGAAACCTCCCAGGATCAGGCAAAACACAAGCATCCCACTTAACTATCAAAACTGTCCCTGACTGCAAACTTGTTACTTGGTCATCATCTTTACAGCTCTCTTTCTTTCATTTTCAAGGAAAATAAGAAGTATTGTCATTACTTATAGAACAAGAGCTGTAACTGCATCTGACTTATTTTTTAACTAGTGAAATTAGTATTTGAATACATGAAGAAAAATATCAGGCAAACGGAAACAGACACAATATAGGAATAAAAAATGTAAGGGAATAAACATAAAACTCTATTCAACTTACATAAAAGAGTAACTTCTTTAATGAGAAAAGAAGTGTCAATTAAAGTAAATAAATTTTGTTGTCACCAATTGAATTGCTAGCTTTTCTGGAGATAAGCAATATTAGCAAATGAAACAACCGCAAATTGCTGGTCAAGTGTAAGATAATGTCAAAGTATTAGCATTCCTTGAGTTTCTACCAAGAGCAATTATTACTTAACACCAAAATTGCAGAAGTATAAATAGCTGACTGTATCACAGATAACTAATTATTTGCTGTCCAGAACATTAGCCATGAGCTACAGAGGACTATTTCAATTCAAATTAATGAAAATAAAATAAAATTTAGTTCCCTCAGTCATGGTAGCCAAATTTCAATTGTTCAATAGCCTCATGTGATGAGTGGCTACCATACTGGACATCAGATATAAAGCATTTCCATTAGGCAGAAAGTTCTATTAAACAGCACTAAATGTGGTTAAAATTCCAGCCAGATACTAAGAATTAAAATTGACTTCCTTCAGTTTCATCCAGCTTAAAGTTTCTGAATAGATTTTCTTTTCAAAACACGAGGGATAGGTCAGGTGCAGTGACTCACACCTGTAATCCCAGCACTTTGTGAGGCCAAGGAGGTGGATCACTTGAGGTCAGGAATTCGAGACCAGCCTGGCCAATATGATAAAACCCATCTCTACTAAAAATACAAAAAATTAGCTGGGCATGGTGGCACATGCCTGTAGTCCCAGCTGCTTGGGAGGCTAACGCGAGAGAATTGCTTGAGACCAGGAGGTGGAAGCTGCAGTGAGACAAAATCCCATCACTGCACTCCAGCCTGGGTGACAGAGCAAGACTCCATTTCAAACAAACAAAATACGAGGGATATATACTTGTTTGTTCATTAATAATTACTTAAGGTCAGATTTTCAGTTTGCAAATATGTCTAATAATTTGGTTTAGAAAATAATATTAAATTTAAATCATATCCAACAATAAGAAAACTTTGTATGCTGCTACATACTTTTCCCATAATGAATATCTTACATGTAAAAATTATTAATGTATAGCTGTATATTTTCATAGCAGCAAGAGATCAGAAATGCAGAAATGATATCAATTTGAGGTTCAAAAATTGATGGTTTTAAACTTAGATCTCAAAGGCCTATAATTATTGAACAGCTAATTACATTACATATCCACTTGAGAACCTGGAATAACTCTCAAATTCATTTTCTTTACATTTTACTTTGTTTTATCTTTGAGTTAAAACAAAATTTAATCTTCAGTTTATAAAAAAAGAAACATGTTTAGTACCTGAGAAGTTATAAAAACAGATATCAGCCTATGAAAATTAAATAGTGTCAAAATGTTAACTCAATAGGCTGTGATAGGATGTATAAATGGAATATCACTAAAAAGAAATGAAATTGGCTTCATAACCCACACATATAATCAGTATCATCATTTTATACTCACACTCCAGCATAAATAAACTTACGCATTCCGTATATCATGTTGGTGCAAAAATAATTGAGGTTTTGGCCGTTAAAAGCAATGGCAAAAGCCACAATGGCAAAAGCTGCAATTACATTTGCACCAACCTAATACAACACAAAATATCAATTTAATTTTTTAAGAGACAGCATTCCTATTGAGCCTATGTATGTTTCATATGTTTCTTGGTGTACATAGAGCTTTCCATGTGTTATAAAGATAGGAATTATTGCATTCAAAACATTTGCCTATACTCTACTAAGTTTCAATACCAGTTTACTATTTACCTACTTCATAATGCAATTTGTTTCCCTGGGGCAAAGCATGGTGCTGGGGAGCAAGAAAGGAAGGCTGTGGAGAATGAGGAAGCTGTGAACAAGAGTGGATACACTCTATTTCCCCCGCCATGGGAAATTTGGTCTCAGAAGGAAAAGGTACAATTTAAAAAGTAAGCAATCACTCTCCCCAAATATACAAGCACGCATCCCTAACTTAAATGCTAATTTAACTTTAGCAGTGCATGATCAATTTATTGCTGCAAAGCTAAAACTTAAACCATGATAAAAAAAAATACTTTTTTTTTCTTTCATACCTTAAATGTCTTCAGATCTTCTGGTATTAACACATCTGCTTTCACCCATTGGCTGTGAGTTGATATGTTGTATGTCCAAAATATTTCTTCTTCCTTTGATTTGAAGAGAAAGACATCACTCATTACCCATATTCTAATCTTCACATTTACATACATGCTCTTTTAATTACATTGTAGTAGGTATTACCTTACCTGTATGATATAAAGTACTAGGAAATCTAAAGTCTTGGTAGTCAAATTGAAAAAGCTGAATATCATTAAAAAATAAGAAAATGAAGCATGTTTATGTAGTAAAGCTGCTTTTTGTAGATAAACAGTATTAGGATGGAACA
Organism: Pan troglodytes; assembly: GCF_028858775.2. Lineage (NCBI taxonomy): Eukaryota > Metazoa > Chordata > Mammalia > Primates > Hominidae > Pan > Pan troglodytes. The sequence goes on from NC_086015.1 coordinate 3,671,000, forward strand.
AAAATTTGGATGAAATCTTTTAAAAAAACAGTACTGCGTTTCAAAAATAAAATTCTAAATAACAGTTAATAAGATCAGCAATTTAAATGTTGATCTCAATAACATTATTACATTTTGTAATATTGCCATGATACTAGAAAAGAAAAAGATTACAGGCAAACAATATAAAGGTTAAAAATGTTGTCAGATGCATTTTCTGCACAATTTCAATTTATACTAAATATTTTTTCCTGTGGAAACATTTGGTCCAAGTTCCAAACAATACAGTTACATTCTGAAAATTATATTCTTAATTTGGTCATTCTATCAAAGGCCTATTTACACCTTTTAGAGAAATCTATGTTATGTACCTGTACAATGATCATTTTTCAGATTGCAAAATCTATGTAAAATTGTTACTACATGCTATGAGTGTAGTAACAAGCCTTTACTGCATTCAAAACATGTATTGAATGTAAGAAGCTCAATAAAAGTCTATGGTGAAACTCCATCTCTACTAAAAATACAAAAATTAGCCAGGCGTGGTGGTGGGTGCCTGTAATCCCAGCTACTCAGGAGGCTGAGGCAGAAGAATAACTTGAACCTGGGAGGCGCAGGTTGCAGTGAGCCAAGATGCCACCACTACATTCCAGCCTGGGCGACAGAGCATGAATCCGTCTCAAAAAAACTAAATAAAATAAAAAAGTCTATAAGGTACTCAAAATTTTGTCTACGGCATGTATGGCATTGGTCTTTATGATTTATGTTGATGCTTTTATGCTCTGAAATCTTATTTTTATTTACATTTTATTAGACATTCAAATTCACATTTCTTCCCAAAAATAGACCAAATTTTTCATAATGTTTACATATAGAATGCATGAATTTTTAGGTAACAATATGGTAAAAATGTGAAGATTGACATAATTATGTCTCAGGTTGAGCTCTGAGCCTGGCTCTGTCCCACTTTCTAGCATGAGATAGAAAACGGCCCTGAAAGGCAACATCTTGTTTTAATCCAAATGATAAGTGATATCAATATTTGTGTCCTCACTCAGCCTCACATATTTTATGCATGCCCAAGATTTTCTAAAAATGAATCTACTTTCAACTTAGTCCTGCACCCTCAGATGCCTACTCCAAATTTCCAAGACCTAAATATTTCAGAAGATAGTCTAAATCCATTACAATTTACTTCATTACTTATTCATATCAACTGTGAAGATTTCCACAAGACAATGAAGCACATGGGGTGGACATATTTTCGGCTGATAGCTTTCATGGCGGATCAGGATGAACTGGAGTTATAAAAAGTTGACACAAGCAACTAATTTTTCTTCTGCTTATTTCTTACACAACTTCAGTTATTTAGCATCAAAACACTTACACCCTACACAGATGCTTCTAGTGACACCTCTTGGCAAATTGCATTCACCACTTTCCCCCGTTTTCATTTTATGAAAATAATTTAGAGCTATTGTGCTCTTCTTTCACAGTGACTAATTGATTCCCCTCTGCTCCCCCTGAAGATGGGTGCACTTACATTTTTGAAAAGTGAGCAGTGTTCTTTCCAAACTTAAATAGTTTTTCATAAGCCAAGTTCATAGTACACAGTGAATGAGATCTATATTTTTCTATACATTTTCCAGTCTGATGGCACTAGCAATGTTTTGTAAAAAGAATTTGTTCTTAGTGAAATCAGGTTTCATTTTATTTCTGTTCTTACTCTTCCACTTTCTAGTTACTTTTCACAGGTGTTAATGTAAAAAAGAAATCTCCAACTCAGCAAAGCTTTTCAAGTGATGTTCTACTTTTATCTTAAAATCAGTAAATAATTTTTTTAAAAATATATCTTTGCTCCGCCGGTCCAGGATCAATAATGCCGATTTACCTTTCAAGAAAAATATTTAACATATTTATTAACACTCTATCTCTTAGAGATGCCAGTCTATGCTTTTCTCTTCCAGTGAAGAAATCAAGGGTACCAAAGTCAATGTTGTTGAGTTTCACTACTTTTGATCGCATCTAGGAATAAGACCATGTAATTTGGTAAAGAATTACAAGTAAATTTGGTTGTAAAGAAAAATTACATGTAAATTTCTTGGTAAATAATTACATGGAAACCCTACACAGAACAAAAGTGGTCTGTTGCTATGAGTATTATTTTATAGATCATGGACGCAGATCTAACCCAAGAATGGTTAGATGGTACAAACTAGAATTGCTACACACTTGAGCTGATTCTAAAGAGTGAACTCTTTATTTAACAACTTGCCTTCACCTGAGTTTTTCACTTCTCAAGTTCTAATGTCCTCTGGAAATAAAGAAAACAACCTTCAGCATTCTTGCTAGATATTTCTTGGCTTACCTCCTCACATTTATAGAGTAATAGATGTTCGCAACATACAACAGCATTCTGTTTATGGAAAGATGTAAATCATCATTTTCATCAAGAGCTACTTTTTTAAATGATAGGTTTGTTTGGAGTCATTTTAAGTGGGTGATAAAACATTGTCTTGGGACTTAAATGTACTTTGATGCAGATTTTGCATCAGTGAGTAACATATGTATAGAGGATAGCAAATAGTGTCAGAAAAGACAGGACACCTCACAGGATACTAACAAATCAAACATCAGTCAACAATCTCTAAGATGTACATTCATTTGGTTCTGGTTAATACACTAGATCACTTCCCTATGATTAACTTCTTTTCTTATGAGAGACAGAATCTTGATAACTGTATTACTGATCAATAGAGTTAATGATGTGTGGTATCTAACGTCATTTTTATATGATGTAACACTTGAAGCCAATTTGTTTTCACTCTTTTCTTGTATGGTTCTAAAGCCACCAGAAGAATGGCATGGCTCATTTTCAGTAATTCCAATCTATATACATTCATAATTACATACATACTAAATACACACATTCATAATTACATAATACATATACACATTCATAATTACATACACAGTACATACTCACATTCATAATTAAATACACAATTCCATTCTACATGCATTGAAACTTTTAAAATACATCACTCATTTTCAGAGCAGATTAAAATAATCCTCAGGATTAGACCGTATTATACTACAAATTTCCACTTAAATTTAGGCTAAAAATTCATTCAATTTTAATGAAATAATTAATTATCTGTCATCTGAAAAGCATTACCATAGGCCCACATATATAATTTAACCATTTTAACTATAATTTAAACTCATTGAAATTATTCAAGAATTTCTCTACTATGCCTTTATTGAAGAAGGAGTTGGAAATTATAGAATGTTGTAGATTGCATGGAGGCTTGCTGGGATTGGTTCAAACAGCACAGGTGACAGCAACTGAAATATTGAGGCATGAATGGTGGAACATACATGGATACAGTTAAATTTTTTCTCTCTTCCTTTTCGGTAAAATTGATCCCACGTATACGGACAGTTTGTAATGCTGCAGGAAGGATAGGGAGATGTTGTCCCCTTTTCTTCCTCCCCCCACACCTTACCAAATGGAGTGAAATATATTAAATAGATTGCAGGGCAGTGACTACAAAGTACTATTGCAAAAAACACAAAAACATAACAAGTTCCAGAATGCCAGGAAAATTATATCTCATTCAATTAAAAAAGAATTTATATACATATGTATATTACTTTATATATCTATATGTGTGTATATGGATGTGTGGGGAGATATATATATATATATATAATCACATCCACATATCTACAGATATGTGATATATATATGACATCCATATTTATCTATCTATATATTTATATCTATATTGATGTGTAGAGATATATATCTATAGATATCTCACATACATATAGATGTAATTATGTGAATCATATAAATCTGGATACATAAAATAATAAATATATTATTTGTTATATATTATATTACATATAATTATACATTATATATTATTTATTATAAATATATTTATTCATCTCCAGTTTCTGGCAGATAGTTCCCAAAAACCTGTTAATTTCCTAATCAGTAGGGATGTTAATAGAATCTTATGGGACTCATCACCAGAAAGATCAAGCTATGATTAGAAGCTTGGAACTTTCAGCCCCACCTCTTTGGGGAAGAAGAGAGGGGCTGGAGATTGAGCTAATAAATGATCATACCTATGTGACAAATCCTCTGTACAAATTCCTGAAGTACAGGTTTCAGAGAGCTTCTAGATTGCTGAACGCATTTTGGTTCCTAGAGGGTGCACACCCGGGAATGCATGGAAGAGAAGCACCACCCCTCTTCCCACATACATTGCCCTATTCATCTCTTCCATATGGTTGTTCATCTACATTTTTAATAATAAATGGGTAACATGAGTAAAGTGTTTTCCTGAATTCTGTGAGCCATCCTAGCAAATTATCAAACCTAAAAAGGGGGTCATGGGAACTCCAATTTATAGCTGGTAGGTAAGAGGCACAATAGGAAGCTTGTGATTGACATCTGAAGTAGGGGTAGTCTTGTGGGCCTGAGACCTCAACCTGTGGAATCTGCACTATCTTCACGTAGCAGTGTCAGAATTGAGGCAAATCAAAGGACACTCAGTTGGTGTCCACTAGAGAACTGAATTGCTGTGTTGGAAAAAAAACATGCATCTGGTGTCAGAAGTGAGATATTGGGAGTGCTGAGTGCGTAAGAGTAGAAAAAGCAGGGTGTTTTCCTATACTATGGAATCAGCTGTCAGTTTGTTTTTATCTGTTATACTAATTGGAGTACTCACTCAGCTTTACACTTTAGAACTCATTGAGCATATTGGACAAGGAGAGAGAAGAAGAATGGACTCACTCTACCCAGTGTGCCATTGTTCAATATTTAATCAATAATTACCAGTCTTAAAAATTATGTCTACTGCTACCCAAACAAGTAAGTTTTAACCATTATATTTATAGTTCTAATGATATATAGATGTAATGTCCAAAACAGATCACATCAGAGCTTCAATACAGAGCTCACAATACAGAATCTCAGCTATCCCATTTTTATTAGATCTATAGTTTCTTTAATATACTTCCATGAATTTTGAAAACTTTATGAAATAATATTGGGCAAGTTATCACATTAACTTTTGTACATGAGAGTGTCCCCTATCCTAGTTTCTTAATCATTCTTTTTAAAAGTACACCAAATAAAGTCAAGTTAAAGAATAAAAGCCTATGCGCAACTGAGAAATCGAAACACAAGTTGCCAAGAGTTAGAAACTTCATTGATTCAATGAATTTGAAATAAATGCAACTTTCTTCTTACCTTATTATTATACAGTCTTACTCTCAGGACACTGCTTTCCATTGCATAATAGAATTGAAGATGACAGCTCTTGCCCAGGCAATGACACACAGAGCTATTTAGGTAAGCCCTGCTGTCTAAATGGTTAAGAGCGAAAGCATGCTTAGCGCCTACCCATACATAATAACCTGAAAGATAAAAGAAAAAAGAAGCAATTTAGGAAAACATTAGCTTCTTTCTGTCTGACTAAAACTATCACATTTCTGAAGTTTTCAAAACCAGACTTAAAACACAAATATTTTACTTAAAAGGATAGAGTGTTTTCAAATGATTACATCAACTACAAATAACAGGTTTTCATTTTTATATATCATTTCCAATATGTAGAGAAATCTCCTAATTTCTACAATCAAAATTTGATAACACCCTTTTGTAAAAATTCAAGATTCCTGTAAAAGAAACCTGCATATACAAATTGCTATACCACCAAATTATTGTCATTTTCTTTTAAATATCACAATTCAATCCTTTTTTAATCAAGAATTTCTCTTCATCCTTCCCAGAATTCTTGCCCCTCTGGATGATTTTTTGATTTACTTTTTGTAGAAAATCCTTTATAGTTTTAGGAAATACAACTTAAAATGTCTTCTTTCTTACCAAGCCACATAGAGGTATGAGATATCTACGGTCCTTTTAAACGTCACCTATGGATTTTGTTTTACATAAAGATATTGTATATAAATTTTTCCCCATCTGATATTTAAAACCAGTTGGAGCTGTTCTTGAACTTAATAACAAGGACAACACAGATTTATAAAGAGATTTCTATAATTTTACAACTTCATTTTCAAAAATAAAGTCTGAAATGCTTCTTCATGCTACTGAAACTGCTGCACGTCTCTGACATTTATTTAAAAAGAAGTCTCTAAGGAAACCCAAATACAACAAGAAAGACAAAAACAAGAACATGAGGCCAAATTTTAGCCTCACATATTTACAGCTACAGCAAATACTAAGCATAATATGATCCTTAACTGGATAAACGTAATGTAAAAGCTTACACTATTTACATTAATGTCTTTTGCACAATAAATCATGTCTGACTTTCAACAAAAAATTACAAGGCACCTGCAAGGCAAAAAGCAGTTTGAAAAGAGTAATTCTAAAAAGTAAAGTCTATTAATCTTTTTAAAAATAGTCTGTACACTATTCACAATAGCAAAGACATGGAATCAACCCAAATGCCCATCAATGATAGACTGGATAAAGGAAATGTGGTACATATACACCATGGAATACTATGCATCCATAAAAAGGAATGAGATCATGTCCTTTGCAGGAGCATGAATGGGGCTGGAAGCCATTATCCTGAGCAAACTAATGCTGGAACAGAAAGCCAAGCACCACATGTTCTCACTTATATGTGGGAGCTGAACAACTTGAACACAGACACAGGGAAGGGGAACAACACACACTGGGGCCTGTTGAGGGGTGAGGGGAGGGAGATCATTGGGATAAATAGCTAATGCACGCTGGTCTTAATACCTAGGTAACGGGTTGACAGGTGCAGCCAACCACCACAGCACATGTTTACTTATGTAACAAACCTGCACATCCTGCACACGTAGCCTGGAACTTAAATAAAATAAATAACCATAATAATAATATTACTGCTACCCCCAAAAAATAAAAAAATAAAAAATAATAATCTGCACAGTAAAATATATAAATATAATGCTAAAGACAGCAAAAACAAATTACATTTATAAATTGTACAAAGAAGAAATTAAATTTCATGCAATTCCAATACATTCTATTAAAAACATATTAAGATACACTAGGAAATAAATAAGAAAATATTAGCAAGTATACACTTAAAACAAAAATAAATTAAGACTTTAAATTAAATGCCCAATAGGCAGAATATAACCTAGACTGGCCATAGTGTCAAAGAGAAAATTCATGTACCAGAAGCCCTGAAATGTAACTCAAAATAGAGTAAGTTATATGGAAAATAAAAAGGAGGAGTCAGGTTATGGAGTGTGAACATTAGTTGTGTTTAATAGAAACTCAAGATGAAAAGATTAGAGGGAGTAAGAGAGAATTACTTGAATAGAATAACATAATTTCTGCAAGTGATGATATATGTGCATTCTGAGCATTAAAAATTAAACATATACTCATTCCTGCACTCATCATACTGAAATTTTCAAATAACAAAGATAAAGAAACATTTTTAAAATCTGCATTAAACTAAAAACCATTACATGCACTCAGACTTCTCCATCACTACAGCACATATCAGGAGCTAAAGAGGGAAAATCACCCTGTACTTAGAAATTAAAAAAAAAATTCTAAAATTGTATGACCAGATAAATTATTATTTCGAAGTGAGAACAATTTTAAAACATTTTAAGTTTACAGGTACTATGGGAGCTCATCACCACAGATCTTTTCTAAATAAAAGAAAAATTGATTAAAGAGTCAACCTTTGCAAGGGGATAAGGGAACCAAGAAGGAAAGCATAAAATCTAAAAAACAATGGTGAGTAAGAAAAATAATGAAATATATAAACTTACTAATTACAAGTATCATAACAAGATATTGACTTTAAAACTCTTTAAAATGTTCAACTGTAACTCAGGACCAAAAAATAATTAAATGATAGTTTGGTCTTTCTCATGTTCAAGAAGGCAGAAATACTAGAGCACTTTAGGTTTTGTTAAAGAAATTTCATATAAAGAATATACCCTAAAAATTAAGAATAGTCATAACAATAAGATATACAAATTAAAGCTTCCAGATCAGTGAAAAAAATTAAAATAAAAATGTAACAATACTCACCCCTCCAAGAAAAGGAAGAAAGAAAAAAAGCAAAAAGAATAAAAGTAAACAGAAAATACAAATTAATATGTTAGCAAGAGGAAGAAACTCATTGACAACAGAGCAGTGTTGAAAGAAAGAGAGAAAGAAAGAAAGAAGGAAGGAAGGAAGCATGGATGGAAGGAAGGAAGGAAGGAAGGAAGGAAGGAAGGAAGGAAGGAAGGAAGGAAAGAAAGAAAGAAAGAAAGAAAGAAAGAAAGAAAGAGAAAGAAAGAAAGAAAGAAAGAAAGAAAGAAAGAAAGAAAGAAAGAAAGAAAGAAAGAAAGAAAGAGCTGGCTGACTTGGCTGGGCATGATGGCTCACACCTGTAATCTCAGCACTTCAGGAGGCTAAGGTGGGTGGATCACTTGAGGTCAGGAGTTTGATACCAGCCTGGCCAACATGGTGAATTCCTGTCTCTACTAAAAATTCAAAAATTAGCCAGGCATGGTAGCACGTGCCTGTAGTCCCAGCTACTTGGGAGGCTGAGACAGGAGAATCACTTGAACCCAGGAGGCGGGGGTTGCAGTGAGCCGAGATCTCACCACTGCATTCCAGCCTGGGTGACAGAGTGAGACTCTGTCTCAAAAAAAAAAAAAAAAAAAAAAAAAAAAGCCTTTTAATACTTTTTGTTCACACGATAATAAATCCTGAAGGAAATAATAAAACTTAAAAAATATTGTTAACCTAGTATAATTCTTGTTTTACACTGTTGGAAACATAATTGTTATTTTCACCTTCAGCTCCTATGGCAGAATGTATTTTCAATAAAATATACTCAGTATATTCACCAAGGCCTCCTATGTAATGTCTTATAACTAGTCACCATAAAGCAGAATTCTGAAAGTAATACATAAAATATATTATTTTTTTCTACCTTCATCATCACCTCCTTGATCCTGCTGAGGTGTGGATTCGAATGCAGGGATCTCTCTCGCTTTTGTGCGCATCCAGGAAATTTGGCCAGCAGATGCTTCTGACGTCCACCCACACATGTCAAATTCAAACCCACAGGCCTGACACACTAAACGGGAGAAAAAGATCTTGGTGGACTATTAGTCTGCTAGAGTGGCTGCTTAACCAAGTTACGCGTTGTAATCAACCAAAAGGCTTATATACACACATACACATCAGCACACACTAATTTATATCTGGAAGTTGGGATTCAATAAGCCTTAGAGTGTACCAGCAACTCCATTTTGCAAAAATTTCTCAGTTGATCCACATGTACAATATCCTCTCAAATGTGACCCATTGCCATAAAAAAGGAGATTCCTAGTTTTTGTTGTATGTGTCACCACTTCAGTCACAATATGTTTTAATTTTTTTAAGAGACAGGGTCTTGTTCTGCCACCCAGGCCAAATGCAGTGTTGCAATCATAGCCCACTGTAGCCTCAAACTCCTGGGCTCAAGCAATCTTCCAGCCTCAGCCTCCCAAGTAGTTAGGACCACAGGTGCATGCCACCATGCTCAGGTAATTCTTTTTTTTTTTTTTTTTTTTTTTCGTAGAGATGACATCTTGCTATATTGCCCAGGCTAATTTTGAGCTCTTGGCCTCAAGCAATCCTCTCATCCCGGCCTCCCAAAGTGCTGGGATTACAGGCATGAGCCACCATACCCAGTCAACAATTTTTAAAATGGCTTTATATTTTACCTTACCTACTTTATGGGATTAGATTAGTTAGTTTAAATTATTTACTATTCATAATCACACTGAAATTTTATAGAAGAAACATTGCATATCATTCCACAATGGCTTTAGTTTGTTTCACAAAATGACATCGCCTTAAATTGATGTATTTAGTATAAACCACCACAGCCTCCCAATAACACTCCAGCTAAAACTAGGACATTAATGTCAACAAAGGTTGGCGTGTGCACTTTCCTGTGAGTGGTCTCTGAGTCTCACATATTGCATATATACCAGAAAAGTGAATATCTCAATTTAACACTTACATCTCAACTCTTCATCTGTAGCATCAAATCTGCAGAGATCTGTATCTGGATGACATAGCTCCCGCTCAGCATTCAATGCTTCTTGACACAGTAAAATTCCATCTGTTAAATTTAAAGATTGGCAAGAAGTGAAACGCAGGTGCAACTGGAAAGACTCAAGTATTTTGCTTTAATGTTAATATTAATTCTACAAAGCACTCTGTAACCAATTTCTCTTTATGGTATCATCACCCTTTAGGTAACTCTCTCTCTCTCTCTCTCTCTCTCTCTCTCTCTCTCTCTCTCACACACACACACACACACACACACACCACTCAAATAGAGACAGAGAAAAACAGAACAAAACAACTATGCCAATGTTTCAGAATTTTAATCATATCTCCATAATGACAGGCAAGCCCCAAAGCCAATCCTTCATAGGAGTAAAAAAATTGCCCTAATGTTGGAACTCAGAGTCTACTATTTGAAGGACAGTTGTACATGTGTCCAATACAAGATATGGTGCCCCTTAAACGTGGAAGGTGGATCTTCCCTGGAACTGCTTTCTCTGGAGCCTTCCCAAATTGTGCCTGTTGGCCGGCCATGGTGGCTCACACCTGTAATTCCAGGCATGGGCTGGCCTTTGGGAGGCCAAGGAGGGTGGATCACCTGAGGTCAGGAGTTCAAGATGAGCCTGGCCAACATGGTGAAACCCCGTCTCTATTAAAAATACAAAAATTATCTGGGCGTGGTGGCATGCATCCATAATCCCAGCTACTAGGGAGGCTGAGGCAGGAGAATTGCTTGAACCCAGGAAGTGGAGGTTGCAATGAGCAAAGGTCACGCCACTTCACTCCACCCTGGGTGACAGAGCGAGACTCCATCTCAAAAAAAAAAAATTGTGCCTGTGTTTTTGTTTTCTTTTCCCCAAGCCCCCCAATATAAGACTTGAAGGTAGACTAGGAGTCCTTTCTGCCCATACCACTTGCAGACAATTCTCCCTCTGACCTTCCTAAATACCCAAGCTTTGACTCTCATGTCAAATGGCACCCCTCACTGTTCCAGCTTGTTACAATCACCTACAGACACTGTAGGTGAGCCCTGAGGATGCCCTGCCCCTCAACCCCTGAAGATTCTAGCTCTGAGCTCACTGTCATTCGCTGTCATGTAAATATTCACTTTTATTTGCTTCTCAGTTTCTTGATCTCTTCTTATTGATGACTTTGAAGGAGAACTTTGATGAAAAACAACCTTTGCCACCACTCTTCAAAAGAAGTATTACCATTACTAATGATGATAACGTTTCCTTGTCTTCATTTCAAGTGGTCCACTCACCAACCATCATCCCTATCTGTCCAGCTCACTTCTTTTCATATCTCTACTCTAACAATATTTCAGCTGCGCCAGCTTCTACAAGCCCAGGATCCTAAATTATTTTCAGTTATTTCCCTCACCTATCTTGTCTTCATTTCCTTTATTAGAGATATCAGACAAGCAATCACTCCCTGGCCATGCTCATACTTCTCCATACTCTCATGGCAAAAACTCTAGAAAATAAATCCCTTCACTTACTCTAGCCTGTATCTGTGCAGCTGAATGAGTGAAGAAATCATGCAGATTTCACTTTGTCCACAATCATGCAGACTGAAATGACTTCGTATTCATGACTACTCACTCCATTGGCATCAGGGTGACCCTCATTCTTTCCTTTTCTGCATTCCTAGACAACTATTCAAAGCTTTCTATTCCCTCTTTTAACTTCCAGCTCTTCCTTCCCTATTGTCATTCTCAGCTCACCACCTTGCTTCACATTTCATTGGGAAAATGAGAGAAATCAGAAGAAAACTTTACTAGTCGCATCATCAATCTCACTGGCCAGCTGTCCACACGCTTTGCCCCCTGTAGGAGCGGGTCAACTCTCCATGCCCTTCTCTGGATGACGTCTTCCATTTAGACAGAAATTTCATCTCTGCTCGGCTATTTAAGGAATCATGCTGCCAATTTCCTCTCCTCTCATTTACAACGATGTGTTCTCTTTCTCTACAAGATCATTTCCTTCAGGACCTAAATGGTCAAAACTTCATCCATCTTAGAAAAACATTCTCCTGATCTGACAACCTTCTCCAACTAACTTCTCAAAGTTCTGCCTATTCTCACACTGACTCAAACACCAGTTCTTTCCCCTCCTATTCTCTCTTGAATCTATGTCAATAACAGTTTTTTTAATTGAGATAAACTTCACAAAACATATCATTAACCATTTCCATTTTATCTATTTTAAAGTGTACAAGTAGGCTGGGCACAGTGGCTCACAACTGTAATCCCAGCACTTGGGAGGCCGAGGCAGGTGGATCACTTGAGTTCAGGAGTTCGAGACCAGCCTGGCCAACATGGTGAAACCCCATCTCTACTAAAAATACAAAAATTAGCAAGGCATGGTGGCACACGCGTGTAATCCCAGCTAGGAAATCTGAGGCAAGAGAATTGCTTGAACCCAGGAGGCGGAGGTTGCAGTGAGCCGAGATCGCACCACTGCACTTTAGCCTGGGCAACAGAGTGAGAGTCCAACTCAAAAAAAAAAAAAAAAAAAAAAAAAAAGGCCGGGCACAGTGGCTCATGCCTGTAATCCCAGCATTTTGGGAGGCTGAGGCAGATGGATCACCTGAGGTCAGGAGTTCAAGATCAGCCTGGCCAACATGGCGAAACTCCGTCTCTACTAAAAATACAAAAATTAGCCAGGTGTGGTGTTGCATGCCTGTAGTCCCAGCTACTCAGGAGGCTGAGACAGGAGAATCAATTGAACCCAGGAGGCAGGGTTGCAGTGAACTGAGATCGTGCCACTGCACTCCAGTTTGGGCAACAAGAGCGAAACTCTGCTTCAACAACTACAACAAAAAAGTGTACAAGTCAGTGGCTTTTATTAAATTTGAAATGTTGTGCAATCATCAAACTACCTAATTCCAAGACATTTTCATCACTTGTACCCATCAGTCACTTCACCATTCTCTCTTCTCCCCCCTACCCTGGCAGCCACTACATCTGCTTTCTATCTCTATGGATTTGACGACTCTGCTATTTCACATAAATGGAATCATGCAGGCTGTAGCCTTTGTGCTTGGTTCCTTTCACTCAGCAAAATGTTTTTGAGGTTCATCCATGTTGTAGCATGGATCAGTATTTTATTCCTTATTTGTTTGTTTGTTTTTTCATCAGCTTTACCACTCCCCTGAAACTGCATATATCAAGATTGACCTCTATATTGCTAAATCTCATATTTAATTTTTTTCATCAACATATTTGACATATCAGTAATATTGGACAGAGCTGATCCCTCCCTTTTTCTTGAAATATTTTCTTCACCAGGCTTTTGCATAAAACTCTTTTCTGGTTTTCTGATTGTGTTACCACCTATTTTTTTTCTCAGTCTCTCTTGTGGTTTTCCCTCATCTGCTCAACATGAGACTGCCTGGAAGCTCAGTCCCTCCATCTCTTCTCCTCTCTACACACCCACAACCTTGTTAATATCACCTAGTAACATGCTATTAAACCCTTTCCTAAATGCTGGGGCTCATAAAATTATACCTCAGGCCCAAAATTTTTGTGGACTCCAACTCTACACTCCAGCAGTATCCTGATACTGACTTAAGCCTCTTCCCTCGGGTCACAGAAATAGGTCTAAATCTTGAAACCACCTTTGCAAAAGTATGACTGAGACAGTGAAAGAGATCTAATTTAATCGACTCCATCTTGCTTCTAACTTCCAAGCTGTCCTTGCTCATTCCTGGGTGGAGACTGGACTAACTTTGGGAGGAACTTAGTTTATAGTTTAAACAAGGACGGTAACAGCCCTTTCCCAAAGCAGACCTCTTTCTTGTCTGGGGACTAGATTGCCTTTGTAGGACTAACATTAGCCACAAGAATAGAAATTATAGTTTAGGAGTCATGCAGCTGGAGGCTACAAGATTCTGACCCTCCCTAAACTGCTTCTAAGATCAGTGCTTGACATATTTCACAGAACCTGCACTTGATGGATCAACTGGCACCATCCAGGTCAATAAACTGGCTCATCTGATCTTGTGGCCTCAACCCAGGAACCGACTGAGCACAAGAAGACAGCTCCGACTTCCTATGATTTCATCTCTGACCAGTCAGCACTCCTGGCTCACTGGCTTCCCCCCACCCACCAAGTTATCCTTAAAAACTCTGATCCCTGAATGCTCAGCGAGACTGATTTGCGTGATAATATAACTCCAGTCTCCCACATAGCCGGCTCTGCATGAATTACTCTTTCTCTATTGCAATTCCCATCTTGATGAATTGGCTCTGCCCAGGCAGCTGGCAAGGTGAACCCCTTGGGCGGTTACTATCTCAATAAACTTCTGATTTTCTCAACGTAAACTTTCTCTTCCCACAGCCTTTCTTATCCCAGTTAATGAAACTCCATCCTTCTAGTTAAGGCGAGAAATTTGGGGTCGTCCAAGACTCATCTCTTTCTCTCTCTCTCACCAAACATGCAATCCATCAGCAAATTTCTGCATTATCAATAAAACACATCCAGAATCCAACTACATCTTACGACCTCCACTACTACTACCAACTCTGGCTCAGGAAACATCTTCTCTTTCCTGATCATCTTAGTAACTTCTTAATTTGTCTTTCTGTCCTTGTCCCTGCTCCACTATAATCTTGAGGGTCAGATCATGTCTCCTCTGCTTAAAGCCCTTCCATGGGTTTTCATCCCACATGAAGTAAACATCAATGCCTTACTATGACCTTCCTCATATAAACCAAAGCCTCTTTCCTCAAGGCCTCTGCATTTATAGCTGGATATATAAATAAAAAAATTAAATCCTAAGCCCCCAACCATCTGAATGGACTCCTCCTCTCATCTACAGACATTCCGAAGTTAACCTGTAAAACTAGTTCAGGCCATGATGGGAAAGTGAAGCCAGACATGCCTCATTATACCCTCCTCCCTTTTGCAATTACTGGTAGAACAAACTAAGTATGATAAGAAACATCTACAGTCTATTTTCTCTGAAGCTTGCTATCTGGAGGCTTCATCTACATGGTAAAACCTTGGTCTCTACGAGCTCTTATTGTAACCTAGACATTACTTTCTATTGATTCCAGGTCTTCAGATAATAACTCAACCAATGGTCAACCAGAAAATCTATGAATCTACCTATGACCTGGAAGCCCCCTCTTCCAGTTGTTCTGCCTTTCTAAACTCAACCAATGTACATCTTGCATTCATTGATTGATATTTTATGTCTCCCCAAATTGTGTAAAACCAACTTGTAGCCCAACTACCTTGGGCACCTGTTCTCAGGATCTCCTGAGGACTGTGTCATGAGCCATTGATCACTCATGTTTGGCTCAGAATAAATCTCTTTTAATATTTTACAGAGCTTGACTCTTTTTGTCAACATATGTAATATTCACATGGCTTATTTCCTCTATTGTTTGGCTATTTTTCTCAGATTATATGTTTTAATGTGACCATACTGACTATTTAAACATCACCATCTCATCCTCATTTCTAGAACTTCTTATCACAGTTTTTTGTTTTACTGTTCTCCATAGCAAATATCACCACTTGACATAAACTATATTTTTTATTTATTTGCTTAGTATCATTTTTCTCCCTGACTAAATTGTAAGCTTGGTGAACGCAATGATTACTATTTGCTTTTTCACTGCTATCACACGACTATCTAAAAAACTTATTGGCATAATAGGTGCTCAATGTATACTTGTTTGATAAATGAATAAATGGCCTAAGAACAACCTGATGAAAAATTTTAAAACACTGTAGACTCAATATACATCATGTTCACTTTTATTTGTGATAAAACTGAAGCAATTGGTTATGGAAATGATTTATGAATGCATCCACAATCTGGTTTCTCATAATGGGAGTTTACAAATGATGAATATGCAAATCCTCTTGAATGTAAGATGCACTGAAAACAAAGCTGCATATGCAATTAAGGGAATGTTGGCAATAAATGAAGCTAAGATAGCACAATAACGATTACCATGAAACAATTAAAACTGTAATTTTTGTAGATTCATATAATAGCTACAAATCTTCTGTCCCTAGAGCTACATAACTAAATATTGGCCATAGTTCAGTTAAATGTTGCATATTATCTCTAATTCATCACTATTTACACAAGACAAAAAAAAAAACCCAGAAGCACTATAAACAAAAATAGCAAAACAGTTGAGTACAAATTGCATGGAATTAAAAACGTAGCTTTTGTCAAATGTATTACATTTCTTTCACCAGTGTCTACCACTTTAACTACCTTTGGCCTGAAAACTGGAATTTACAACCATAAAACCAGTGGTATATGAGTAAGTATTTTGGCCTGGTATGCATAAATTGTCAATTAATAAATCTGGACAGCTATTTTTATTTTAGTGCATTCAATCCCAGAGCTCAAAGCTATTTAAAGATGTCAGTTATTTATACTCATATTAATTCTCCCTTCTTCCCTCTCTCCTCTCACTCTTTCTTTCTTTCTTTCTTTCTTTCTTTTTTTTTTTTTTTGAGACAGAGTCTCACTCTGTTGCCCAGGCTGGAGTGCAGTGGCACAATCTCGGCTCACTGCAACCTCTGCCTCTCAGGTTCAAGCGATTCTCCTGCCTCAGCCTCCCCAGTAGCTGGGACTACAGGGGCCCACGACCACACCTGGCTAATTTTTATATTTTTAGTAGAGATAGGGTTTTGTCATGTTGGCCAGGTTGAGGCTGGTCTCGAACTCCTGACCTCAGGTGATCTGCCCACCTCAGCCTCCCAAAGTGCTGAGATTACAGGTGTGAGCCACTGTGCCCAACTCTCTTTCTCTTATTCTTACATTGTACCACAATCTGGCAGTACAATATTATTTTAGGGGTTTTCAAATCCTCCATCAATGATACATGATTAGTGGAATAAGGCTTTGCCAACCATTTCAAGGTGTCTGTACCACTGAAGTCACATGTCTAGGGCCTGCCATCCTTCCAATCTTATCTTGCACAAACAGATTAAATGAAATTGTCCAGACTCTCTCAGAGGGTAGAAAATGAAGTCCAAGTCTCAAGGCCATTGTGGTAAAAGTTATAATTGACATCCAGTTTTTACTCCAGAGGTTTTAGACAATGTGTCAGTTATCCTTATTTGTAGTGGATTTCAAGGAAGGAACAGTTACTGTCTCTTAAAAGAGAACTGGAAGCTACTAAAATAAAAAAGGTCCTTAGTTATTTAACTGGATAATATATATGCATCATTCAGATTCTAATAAAGGGATGATTGGTATATTTGAGGGCTTTACAAATGAGACTTAGGCAAAGTCCTGAAAAACCAATGTAAAAATATTCACAGAATATTCAAAATATTCTGATTGTGAGCCACAGCATGAAATCGTTATACAAAATTATAATCAGCTGTTTCTTTAAGAATCAGTGTTATTCAAGAATCAGTGATTAAACATGTTCTTATTTAATCACAATAGCAAGGCTTGATTTTTTTTTCAAACTAGCTACTTTGGTAAAATCTAAAGTGATCCTCTTTTCAATAAATGTACAATAAAATTTCATATCTTGGAAGGGGCAGAGGTTAGAACGGTATTGTTTGAAAATCTGGAAATAGGCTAAACAATTTCTTTCATATTAAAAATTAGTTTTATTGTCCAAAGTGTTCAGAAACTGTGAACATACCTAATACTAAGCAGTTTTATAAATAAAATAGCTTATATGTATTTTTTTCTTTTTTCTTTTGTTTGAGATGGGATCTCACCCTGTCACCCAGGCTGGAGTGCAGTGCCGTGATCTCAGCTCACTGCAACCTCTGCCTCCTGGGTTCAAGCTATTCTCCCATCTCAGCCTCCCCAGTAGCTGGGATTACAGGTATGTGCCACCACACCTGGCTAATTTTTATATTTTTAGTAGATACAGGGTTTCACCATGTTGCCCGGGTTGGTCTCGAACTCCTGACTTCATGATATATTTTTAGAGTAAAGAGAAATATATATGGTAAAATAATAGTTTCATTTTCATAAATAACGGTATAATAAATAAGCCATATATTATAAACTTCCTCATCTCAGAATTTTTCAACTTTAAAAGTTGGTCATTTCATTTTCAAATTTATTTATAAATTTACATATGGTAAAGTTCCTATTTTCCAGTATTCCGCTCTATGAGTTGTTTTTTACTTTTAAAAAAAAGCTTTTATTTTAACTTCGGGGTACATATGTGGGTTTGTTATATAGGTAAATTCGTGTCATGGGGGTCTGTTATACAGATTACTTGGTCACCCAGAGTATAGACCTCCTCTTGGGTGTCTCTAGACACCTCCTCTCCAAGAAGAGGGAGCACGTGGGAAAGTCCCAGCGTCAGTCAGGAGGCAGAGGAAGAGGAGTGAAATGTGGGTAAGAAACTTTCTTCTGGTTTCTAGGAGAAGAAGCAGGGGAGGCAGGGTAAGCAAGCCTAGGACTGGCTAGTTTTAATGATGTCAGCAGGCCCTAGAACATAGAAGCTGTTTCTAGTTGTCTGGAACTTGGTTATTATGGGCTAAATCATGCCTCCCAAAATTCCTATGTTGAAGTGTTAACCCAAGGTACTACTGAAAGTGACTGTATTGGAAATACAGCCTTTATAGAGCTAACTAAGGTAAAATGAGGTAACCAGGGTGGCCCTAATCCAATATGGCTGGCGTACTTAAACTAGAGTTTAGGTCATAGTCAGGTATAGAATGACCATGTGAAAACACAGGGAGAAAACAGCCATCTATAAGCCAAGAAGAAAGGACACAAAACTCAATCAATCCTGCTGACATTTTGAACTTGGATGTCTGGCCTCAATAATCAAGAAAAAATAAATTTCTATTGTTTGAGTAACACAGTCTGAGGTACTTTGTTATGGCAGCCATAATAGACTAATATACTAGCCCTAGTGTGTGTAGGGCAGGTGCATTATGGCCCACGTATGTGAAAAGAAGTCTTTTTAGGAAATCTAAATATCATTTTTTTTTCCAGGACAGAGTCTTTTTTTGTCACCCAGGCTGGAGTGCAGTGGTGCCATCTCAGCTCACTGCAACCTCCACCTCCCAGATTCAACCCTCTGGAGTAGCTGGGATTACAGCGGCACGCCATCATGCCCAGCTAATTTTTGTATTTTTAGTAGAGATGGGGTTTCACCATGTTGGCCAGGCTGGTCTTGAATTCCTGACCTCAAGTGATCTGTCCACCTCAGCCTCCTAAACAATCATTTCCATAAACCAAAAAGACTTACCACAAGACGGCTATGTTACAACTTAAGTCCACTCATTTTCTTTAAGTCCACTCATTTCTAAATACAATATTTCTGCTATAATATGGCAAAAGTACCTGTATGTCTATTAAAATATGGGAAATGCTTGGCCCAGATTAATTCATCTTCAATAAAGCCTCATTATATAGTTTGAGGACTGAGCTTCATTTTTCATACTAAAACAAAAACCTAGAAATAATATAATATTCTTAGCACAAATGTAAGTACTGTTAAAAACATCTTCCCTTGATATTTTATTTAAATCTGCTTTTTTATGGAATAGAGCATATGTATCTCACAAGGAAGAAGAAATAATCCAAAATCTCAAATATTTGGCATTTGAATAACTGCACATGTTCTTTGTTCAATCATTTGGTGAATCTATATTTATTAAGTGCTTGTTCTGTTCTAGGGTCCACAAATGAATTAGACAGGGTAGGAACTATGCCTCAAGGCACTTAGAATTTAGTCATGGAGATAAATCAATACACGTGTGTCTGTGTGTGTGTGTCTGTGTGTGTGTGTGTGTGTGTGTGTGTAGGGGGTGGTAGTGGCAATGTGGAGGGATAGTCTATAAGGGAAAATTCCCTGCAAAGAAACCTCAACTCACAAGAAACTTTTGCTCAGAAACCTGAGCATAAATGGTGGAAGGACATATCAAAAACAAAGAAAAGAAAGAAAGAAAGAAAGAAAGAAAGAAAGAAAGAAAGAAAGAAAGAAAGAAAAGGAAGGAACAAAGAAGGCAGAAGGGAGAAGAAGGAAGAAAAAGGAAAGGAGAGGAAGAAGGCAAGGGAGGTGGAGGAAGGAGGGAGGAGAAATGTAGGAGGAGGACAGAGGGGAGAGGAATGGGGAGAAAAGAGGGAAGAGAAGGTGGGGAGGATAGGGAGAGGATGAAGCAGAGGAAAAATGAGAAGAAGAAGAAAAAGAAAAGTCATGGAATGAGGCTTTCGGGCAGAGGAAAAGAAGTTTGCATAATACCCAAGAATTAGAGGACACTGTGTTGCTGAACTCACAAGTAATTTGTTTTGACCAGAGTATGGGATTCTTGGGGGAACTGTGAAGGAGGACATTGGACTACTGAAAAAGAGCAGTATCGTGAGGAGCTAATATCATGATAAAATATTTGAATTCTGTCCTGGAGGCAGTAAGACTTATTGATAGATCTATGAGAAGTGGAGACCTGGCCATAGGTGTCTGTTATAAAGTATAATCAG
This sequence comes from Pan troglodytes, assembly GCF_028858775.2. Taxonomy (NCBI): domain Eukaryota; kingdom Metazoa; phylum Chordata; class Mammalia; order Primates; family Hominidae; genus Pan; species Pan troglodytes. Next base: position 3,691,539 of record NC_086015.1, read on the forward strand.
TTGGAAGTAGATTGTTGAGTAGAATACATTAAAATTGGAAGAAAAAAATATCCCATAGGGGGAAAAAAATGTGGGCTGGAACAAAGTCAGGGTTGGATAAATAGTAGTAATAAATAAGAGGAGAAAATTTAAGAAATAAGGTAGGATATTTCCTCCATAATATTTTTTAGCCAAATTGATATAAAGGTGAAAAAAGAGAAGAATATGTAAAAATTACTCTTAACTTTCCGAGTGAGAAAAAACTACTGCCAATGACTAAAACAGGGAATGAACGAGAGGGAACAGATTTTGAAACAAAGTTGGAGTTTACTTCTAAATATTGTTGATTTCCAGTTTCTGTAGCAAATATATTTGCTTATTCCACTCAACAATCTGTTCTCCTTACTAACCTCTATTCCAAAGGCTAAAAGCTAAATATGCAGTTTTGTTAGCCTGCTTAGCAAATAAAGTTAACCAGATAAAATAGTCAAGCCAATGATATGGCCAAAAACACTGCCTCTTCTTATTTCGACCTTCTTCCAGCCCAAAATAAACGTGGAAATATCTACACCGCTATCTGTATAAACGTGGAAATATGTACACCGCTGTCTGTATAAACGTGGAAATATCTACACCGCTGTCTGTATAAACGTGGAAATATCTACACCGCTGTCTGTATAAACATGGAAATATCTACAACGCTGTCTGTATAAACGTGGAAATATCTACACCGCTGTCTGTATAAACGTGGAAACAACTACACCGCTGTATGTATAAACGTGGAAATATCTACACCGCTGTCTGTATAAACGTGGAAATATCTACACCGCTGTCTGTATAAACGTGGAAATATCTACACCGCTGTCTCTATAAACGTGGAAATATCTACACCGCTGTCTGTATAAACGTGGTAATATCTACACCGCTGTCTCTATAAACGTGGAAATATCTACACCGCTGTCTGTATAAACGTGGATATACCTACACTGCTGTCTCTATAAACGTGGAAATATCTACACCGCTATCTGTATAAACGTGGAATTCCCTACACCGCTCTCTCTATAAACGTGGAAATATCTACACCGCTATCTCTACAAACGTGGAAATATCTACACCGCTCTCTCTATAAACGTGGAAATATCTACACCGCTATCTCTATGAACGTGGAAATATCTACACCGCTCTCTCTATAAACGTGGAAATATCTACACCGCTATCTGTATAAACGTGGAAATATCTACACTGCTGTCAGTACAAACGTGGAAATATCTACACCGCTATCTGCATAAACGTGGAAATATCTACACCGCTGTCTGTATAAACGTGGAAATATCTACACCGCTATCTGTATAAACGTGGAAATATCTCCACCGCTGTCTCTATAAACGTGGAAATATCTACACCGCTATCTGTATAAACGTGGAAATATCTCCACCGCTGACTGTATAAACGTGGAAATATCCACAGCACTATCTGTATAAACGTGGAAATATCTACACCGCTGTCTCTATAAACGTGGAAATATCTACACTGCTATCTCTATAAACGTGGAAACACCTACAACGTTGTCTCTATAAACTTGGAAATATCTACACCGCTATCAGTGTAAACGTGGAAATATCTACACCGCTGTCTCTATAAATATGGAAATATCTACACCGCTATCTCTATTAATGTGGAAATATCTACACCGCTGTCTCTATAAACGTGGAAATATCTACACCACTATCTGTATAAACATGGAAATATCTACACCGCTGTCTCTATAAATGTGGAAATATCTACACCACTATCTGTATAAACGGGGAAATATCTACACCGCTATCTGTATAAACGTGGAAATAGCTACACAGCTATCTGTATAAACATGGAAATATCTACACCGCTATCTCTATTAACGTGGCAATATCTACACCGCTATCCCTATAAACATGGAAATATCTACACCGCTATCTGTATAAACGTGGAAATATCTACACCGCTACCTCTATAAACGTGGAAATAACTACACCGCTATCTGTATAAACGTGGAAATATCTACACCGCTATCTGTATAAACGTGGAAATATCTACACCGCTATCTCTATAAACGTGGAAATATCTACATAGCTATCTCTATAAACGTGGAAATATCTACACCGTTACCTCTATAAACGTGGAAATATCTACACGGCTATCTGTATAAACGTGGAAGTATCTACACCGCTATCTCTATAAACGTGGAAACATCTACACCGAGATCTGTACAAACATGGAAATTTCTACACCGCTATCTGTATAAACATGGAAATATCTACACCGCTATCTGTATAAACATAGAAATATCTACACCGCTGTCTCTAAAAACATGGAAATATCTTCACCGCTATCTGTATACACATGGAAATATCTACACCGCTGTCTCTATAAAAATGAAAATATCTACACCGCTATCTCTATAAACATGGAAATGTCTACACCGCTGTATCTATAAACATGGAAATATCTACAACGCTGTCTCTATGAACGTGGAACCATCTACACCGCGGTCTCTATAAACGTGGAAATATCTACACGGCTATCTCTATAAACGTGGAAACATCTACACCGCTGTCTCTATAAACATGGAAATATCTACACCGCTGTCTCTATAAATGTGGAAATATCTACACAGCTGTCTCTATAAACATGGAAATATCTACACCACTGTCTCTATAAACCTGGAAATACCTACACCGCTGTCTCTATAAACGTGGAATTATCTACACCGCTATCTCTATAAACGTGGAAACATCTACACCGTTATCTGTATAAACGTGGAAATATCTACATCGCTATCTCTATAAACGTGGAAATGTCTACACCACTATCTGTATAAACGTGGAAATATCTACACCGCTATCTCTATAAACGTGTAAACATTTACACAGCTATCTCTATAAACATGGAAATATTTACACCGCTATCTTTATAAACATGGAAATATCTACACCGCTATCTCTATAAACATGAAAATATTTACACCGCTATCTGTCTAAACATGGAAATATTTACACCGCTGTCTCTATAAACATGGAAATATCTACACCGCTATCTCTAAAAACATGGAAATATCTACAACGCGATCTCTGTAAACATGGAAATATCTACACTGCTATCTCTATAAAGACGGAAATATCTATACCACTGTCTGTATAAACATGAAAATATCTACACCGCTAACTCTATAAACATAGAAATATCTACACCGCTGTCTGTATAAACACGGAAATATCTACACCGCTATCTGTATAAACATGGAAATATCTACACCGCTGTCTCTACAAACATGGAAATATCTACACCGCTGTGTCTATAAACATGGAAATATCTACACCTCTATCTGTATAAACATGGAAATATCTACACCGCTGTCTCTATAAACATGGAAATATATACACCGCTATCTCTATAAACATGCAAATATCTACACCGCTGTCTCTATAAACATGGAAATACCTACACCGCTATCCCCATAAACGTGGAAATATCTACACCGCTGTCTCCAGAAACATGGAAATATCTACTCCGCTATCTCTATAAACGTGGAAATATCTACACGACTATCTCTATAAACGTGGAAACATCTACACCGCTATCTCTATAAACCTGGAAATATCTACACTGCTGTAAGTATAAACATGGAAATATCTACACCGCTATCTCCATAATCGAAATATCTACAGCACTATCTGTATAAACGTGGAAATATCTATACCGCTATCTAAACGTGGAAATATCTACACCGCTATCTGTATAAATGTGGAAATATCTACACCACTATCTCTATAAACATGGAAATATCTACACCGCTATCTGCATAAACGTGGAAATATCTACACCGCTGTCTCTATAAACGTGGAAATATCTACACCGCTGTCTGTATAAACGTGGATATACCTACACTGCTGTCTCTATAAACGTGGAAATATCTACACCGCTATCTGTATAAACGTGGAATTCCCTACACCGCTCTCTCTATAAACGTGGAAATATCTACACCGCTATCTCTACAAACGTGGAAATATCTACACCGCTCTCTCTATAAACGTGGAAATATCTACACCGCTATCTCTATGAACGTGGAAATATCTACACCGCTCTCTCTATAAACGTGGAAATATCTACACCGCTATCTGTATAAACGTGGAAATATCTACACTGCTGTCAGTACAAACGTGGAAATATCTACACCGCTATCTGCATAAACGTGGAAATATCTACACCGCTGTCTGTATAAACGTGGAAATATCTACACCGCTATCTGTATAAACGTGGAAATATCTCCACCGCTGTCTCTATAAACGTGGAAATATCTACACCGCTATCTGTATAAACGTGGAAATATCTCCACCGCTGACTGTATAAACGTGGAAATATCCACAGCACTATCTGTATAAACGTGGAAATATCTACACCGCTGTCTCTATAAACGTGGAAATATCTACACTGCTATCTCTATAAACGTGGAAACACCTACAACGTTGTCTCTATAAACTTGGAAATATCTACACCGCTATCAGTGTAAACGTGGAAATATCTACACCGCTGTCTCTATAAATATGGAAATATCTACACCGCTATCTCTATTAATGTGGAAATATCTACACCGCTGTCTCTATAAACGTGGAAATATCTACACCACTATCTGTATAAACATGGAAATATCTACACCGCTGTCTCTATAAATGTGGAAATATCTACACCACTATCTGTATAAACGGGGAAATATCTACACCGCTATCTGTATAAACGTGGAAATAGCTACACAGCTATCTGTATAAACATGGAAATATCTACACCGCTATCTCTATTAACGTGGCAATATCTACACCGCTATCCCTATAAACATGGAAATATCTACACCGCTATCTGTATAAACGTGGAAATATCTACACCGCTACCTCTATAAACGTGGAAATAACTACACCGCTATCTGTATAAACGTGGAAATATCTACACCGCTATCTGTATAAACGTGGAAATATCTACACCGCTATCTCTATAAACGTGGAAATATCTACATAGCTATCTCTATAAACGTGGAAATATCTACACCGTTACCTCTATAAACGTGGAAATATCTACACGGCTATCTGTATAAACGTGGAAGTATCTACACCGCTATCTCTATAAACGTGGAAACATCTACACCGAGATCTGTACAAACATGGAAATTTCTACACCGCTATCTGTATAAACATGGAAATATCTACACCGCTATCTGTATAAACATAGAAATATCTACACCGCTGTCTCTAAAAACATGGAAATATCTTCACCGCTATCTGTATACACATGGAAATATCTACACCGCTGTCTCTATAAAAATGAAAATATCTACACCGCTATCTCTATAAACATGGAAATGTCTACACCGCTGTATCTATAAACATGGAAATATCTACAACGCTGTCTCTATGAACGTGGAACCATCTACACCGCGGTCTCTATAAACGTGGAAATATCTACACGGCTATCTCTATAAACGTGGAAACATCTACACCGCTGTCTCTATAAACATGGAAATATCTACACCGCTGTCTCTATAAATGTGGAAATATCTACACAGCTGTCTCTATAAACATGGAAATATCTACACCACTGTCTCTATAAACCTGGAAATACCTACACCGCTGTCTCTATAAACGTGGAATTATCTACACCGCTATCTCTATAAACGTGGAAACATCTACACCGTTATCTGTATAAACGTGGAAATATCTACATCGCTATCTCTATAAACGTGGAAATGTCTACACCACTATCTGTATAAACGTGGAAATATCTACACCGCTATCTCTATAAACGTGTAAACATTTACACAGCTATCTCTATAAACATGGAAATATTTACACCGCTATCTTTATAAACATGGAAATATCTACACCGCTATCTCTATAAACATGAAAATATTTACACCGCTATCTGTCTAAACATGGAAATATTTACACCGCTGTCTCTATAAACATGGAAATATCTACACCGCTATCTCTAAAAACATGGAAATATCTACAACGCGATCTCTGTAAACATGGAAATATCTACACTGCTATCTCTATAAAGACGGAAATATCTATACCACTGTCTGTATAAACATGAAAATATCTACACCGCTAACTCTATAAACATAGAAATATCTACACCGCTGTCTGTATAAACACGGAAATATCTACACCGCTATCTGTATAAACATGGAAATATCTACACCGCTGTCTCTACAAACATGGAAATATCTACACCGCTGTGTCTATAAACATGGAAATATCTACACCTCTATCTGTATAAACATGGAAATATCTACACCGCTGTCTCTATAAACATGGAAATATATACACCGCTATCTCTATAAACATGCAAATATCTACACCGCTGTCTCTATAAACATGGAAATACCTACACCGCTATCCCCATAAACGTGGAAATATCTACACCGCTGTCTCCAGAAACATGGAAATATCTACTCCGCTATCTCTATAAACGTGGAAATATCTACACGACTATCTCTATAAACGTGGAAACATCTACACCGCTATCTCTATAAACCTGGAAATATCTACACTGCTGTAAGTATAAACATGGAAATATCTACACCGCTATCTCCATAATCGAAATATCTACAGCACTATCTGTATAAACGTGGAAATATCTATACCGCTATCTAAACGTGGAAATATCTACACCGCTATCTGTATAAATGTGGAAATATCTACACCACTATCTCTATAAACATGGAAATATCTACACCGCTATCTGCATAAACGTGGAAATATCTACACCGCTGTCTCTATAAACGTGGAAATATCTACACCACTATCTCCGTAATCGTGGACATATCTACACCGCTGTCTCTATAAACTTGGAAATATCTACACCGCTATCAGTATAAACGTGGAAATATCTACACCGCTGTGTCTATAAACGCGGAAATATCTACACCGCTATCTCTATTAATGTGGAAATATCTACACCGCTGTCCCTGTAAAAGTGGAAATATCCAGACCGCTATCTGTATAAACATGGAAATATCTACAGCATAGTCTCTATAAACGTGGAAATATCTACACCGCTATCTGTATAAACGGGGAAATATCTACACTGCTATCTGTATAAACGTGGAAATATCTACACCGCTGTCTCTAGAAATGTGGAAATATCTACACCGCTATCTGTATAAACGGGGAAATATCGACACCACTATCTGTATAAACTTGAAAATAGCTACACCGCTATCTATATAAACGTGGAAATAGCTACACCGCTATCTGTATAAACATGGAAATAGCTACAATGCTATCTCTATAAACGTGGCAATATCTACACCGCTATCTTTATAAACATGGAAATATCTACACCGCTATCTGTATAAATGTGGAAATATCTACACCGCTACCTCTATAAACGTGGAAATAACTACACCGCTATCTGTATAAACGTGGAAATATCTACACCGCTATCTCTATAAACGTGGAATTATCTACACCGCTATCTCTATAAACGTGGAAATATCTACACCACTATCTCTATAAACGTGGAAATATCTACACCGCTATCTCTATAAACGTGGAAATATCTACACGACTATCTGTGTAAATGTGGAAATATCTACACCGCTATCTGTATAAACGTAGAAATATCTTCACCGCTATCTCTATAAACGTGTAAACATTTACACCGCTATCTCTATAAACATGGAAATATCTACACCGCTGCCTCTATAAACATGGAAATATCTTCACCGCTATCTGTATACACATGGAAATATCTGCACCGCTGTCTCTATAAACATCAAATATCTACACCGCTACCTCTCTAAACATGGAAATGTCTACACCGCAGTATCTATAAACATGGAAATATCTACACCGCTATCTCTATAAACGTGGAAACATATACACCGCTGTCTCTATAAACATGGAAATATCTACACCACTATCTCTATAAACATGGAAACATCTACACCGCTGTCTCTATAAACATGGAAATATCTACACCGCTATCTCTATAAACGTGGAAGTATCTACAAAGCTGTCTCTATAAACGTGGAAATATCTACACCGCTGTCTCTATAAACGTGGAAATATCTACACCGCTATCTCTATAAACGTGGAAATATCTACACCGCTATCAGTACAAACGTGGAAATATCTACACCACTATCTGTATAAACTTGGAAATATCTACACTGCTCTCTCTGTAAATGTGGAAATATCTACACCGCTATCTGTATAAATGTGGAAATATCTACACCGCTGTCTCTATAAACGTGGAAATATCTACAACGCTGTCTGTATAAACGTGGAAATATCTACACCACTATCTCTGTAAACGTGGAAATATCTACACTGCTATCTGTATATATGTGGAAATATCTACACCGCTATCTCTGTAAACGTGTAAACATTTACACCGCTATCTCTATAAACATGGAAATATTTACACCGCTATCTCTATAAACATGGAAATGTCTACACCGTTATCTCTATAAACATGGAAATATGTACACCGCTATCTCTATAAACATGAAAATGTCTACACCGCTATCTCTATAAACATGGAAATATCTACACCGCTATCTCTATAAACATGAAAATATCTACACCGCTATCTCTATAAACATGGAAATATCTACACCGCTATCTGTATAAACATGGAAATATCTACACCGCTGTCTCTATAAACAAGGATATATCTACACCGCTATCTGTATAAACATGGAAATATCTACACCGCTGTCTCTATAAACATGGAAATATCTACACCACTATCTGTATAAACATGGAAATATGTACACTGCTGTCTCTATAAACACGGAAATATCTACACCGCTATCTCTATAAACATGCAAATATCTACACCGCTGCCTCTATAAACATAGAAATACCTACACCGCTATCTCTATAAACGTGGAAGTATCTACACCTCTGTCTCTAGAAACATGGAAATATCTACTCCGCTATCTCTATAAACGTGGAAATATCTACACCGCTATCTCTGTAAACCTGGAAATATCTACACCGCTGTAAGTATAAACGTGGAAATATCTACACCGCTATCTGTATAAACATGGAAGTATCCACACCACTATCTCTATAATCGTGGAAATATCTACAGCACTATCTGTATAAACGTGGAAATATCTATACCGCTATCTAAACGTGGAAATATCTACACCGCTATCTGTATAAACGTGGAAATATCTACAGCGCTGTCTCTATAAACATGGAAATATCTACACCGCTATCTGTATAAACGTGGAAATATCTACACCGCTGTCTCTGTAAACGTGGAAATATCTACACCGCTATCTGTATAAACGTGGAAATATCTACACCGCTATCTCTGTAAACATGGAAATATCTACACCGCTGTCTCTATAAACATGGAAATATCTACACCGCTATCTCTCTAAACGTGGAAATATCTACACTGCTGTCTCTATAAATGTGGATATATCTACACCGCTGTCTCTCTAAACGTGGAAATATCTACATCGCTGTCCCCATAAACGTGGAAATATCTGCACCGCTGTCTCTATAAACGTGGAAATATCTACACCGCTGTCTCTACAAACGTGGAAATATCTACACCGCTATCTGTATAAACGTGGAAATATCTACACCGCTATCTGTATAAACGTGGAAATATCTGCACCACTATGTCTACAAACGTCGAGATATCTACCCCGCTGTCTCTGTAAACATGGAAATATCTGCACCGCTATCTGCATAAACGTTGAAATATCTACACCGCTCTCTCTATAAACATGGAAATATCTACACCGCTATCTGTATAAACGTGGAAATATCTACACCGCTATCTCTATAAACGTGTAAACATTTACACGGCTATCTGTATCAACATGGAAATATTTCCACCGCTGTCTCTGTAAACATGGAAATATCTACACCGCTATCTCTATAAACATGAAAATATTTACACTGCTATCTGTATAAACATGGAAATATTTACACCGCTATCTCTATAAACATGGAAATATTTACACCTCTATCTCTATAAACATGGAAATATCTGCACCCTAACCCTACCCCTACCCCTACCCCTAACCCTAACCCCTAACCCCTAACCCTGACCCTGACCCTGACCCTGACCCCGACCCTACCCTGACCCTGACCCTGACCCTGACCCAACCCCTAACCCTGACCCTGACCCTGACCCTCACCCTAACCCTAACCCTAACCCTAACCTCTCACCCTCTGCACCCAGAGTGCTCGTGATGGCCAGCAGTGCCGGCCCCCATCTCCTCTGACCCCCTCCCCACCTCTCACCCTCTGCACCCAGAGTGCTCGTGATGGCCAGCAGAGCTGGCCCCCATCTCCTCTGACCTCCCACCTCTCTCTCTCAGCTAATCCTTGAACATGTCTGATGTGGTCCCACCTTGGGACCCACATTGCTACTCCTCTGCCTGGAGGGGTACCCACAGTTATCCACACAGTTCACTCCTGTCTTTCGGGACTTTGTGCAAATATCACCTTCTCAGTGGAAACTACACCTTCAGGACTTAGGCTGTGCCTGGCACATAGTAGGTGCTCAGTAGACACTGGCTGTAGGAAGGAACTACAGGTTGAAATAAGGAGATCATTTCCCTGAGCTTCCGAAACTCATATTAATTCACCATTTGTTGTTTACTGCTAATATTGAGCACTATCAGTAAAATACATAAAACCCTCTGCCAATCCAGGATGTGAAAATGACACTTTACTGTTTTAGTTTGCATTTCTCTGCTTACAAATGGAATACACACATTTTCATGTGCTGTTGGCTACTTATTCATTCAGAAAACATACTAACTGCTGGCTCTTTTTCATGTCCTTTATCAAGTTTGGATCATGTCATTTGCTGTTTTCTGTCTGATGTAAACTCTCAAAGTTTAAAGGGTATTGTCTTTTCCTGACACGTACATTGTGAATAATTTTCTGGCTTACATTTTGACTTTTAATTTCATTCACGATGTTTTTAATGAATAATTTTAATTTTTATGAATGCAAGTTAAAATAATTCTTTCATTGTGGTTCCTGACATGTCATGCAAATAAGGGTCTTCTCCTCCAAGAGCACAGAAATATTTGCCAATACTGTCCTTAAAATCGGTCACATTTTCATTTTTTATATATGCCTTTTACTTCAATTGGGGCTTCATTTTACTGAATGCCCTATTTGAAGCAAGTTTCTCAGTTAATTCTTTTCTCAAAATGCTAAGTATGGTAGATTGCAAACATAAATGGCCACATAATGCTCCCACCTCCTTTGCCTCCTCTCCCAGGAGGAGATAGTCTCCATCTTTCCACTCCTTAATCTGGGCTTGGCCATGTGACTTACACTGGCCAATGGGATATTAACAAGTCTGATGTGCACAGAGGCTGTAGAACGTGCACTGGGGCTTGGTCTCTCTTGCTGCCCTGGAGACCAGCTACCCCACGAAGGAAACAGAGCCAACCTGCTGCTTCCTGGAGGAGGACAGTCCCTCTGTCCCTCTGTCTCTGCCAACCAGTTAACCTGCTGCTTCCTGGAGGAAGACAGTCCCTCTGTCCCTCTGTCTCTGCCAACCAGTTAACCTGCTGCTTCCTGGAGGAGGACAGTCCCTCAGTCCCTCTGTCTCTGCCAACCAGTTAACCTGCTGCTTCCTGGAGGAAGACAGTCCCTCAGTCCCTCTGTCTCTGCCAACCAGTTAACCTGCTGCTTCCTGGAGGAAGACAGTCCCTCTGTCCCTCTGTCTCTGCCAACCAGTTAACCTGCTGCTTCCTGGAGGAAGACAGTCCCTCAGTCCCTCTGTCTCTGCCAACCAGTTAACCTGCTGCTTCCTGGAGGAAGACAGTCCCTCAGTCCCTCTGTCTCTGCCAACCAGTTAACCTGCTGCTTCCTGGAGGAAGACAGTCCCTCTGTCCCTCTGTCTCTGCCAACCAGTTAACCTGCTGCTTCCTGGAGGAGGACAGTCCCTCTGTCCCTCTGTCTCTGCCAACCAGTTAACCTGCTGCTTCCTGGAGGAAGACAGTCCCTCTGTCCCTCTGTCTCTGCCAACCAGTTAACCTGCTGCTTCCTGGAGGAAGACAGTCCCTCTGTCCCTCTGTCTCTGCCAACCAGTTAACCTGCTGCTTCCTGGAGGAAGACAGTCCCTCAGTCCCTCTGTCTCTGCCAACCAGTTAACCTGCTGCTTCCTGGAGGAAGACAGTCCCTCTGTCCCTCTGTCTCTGCCAACCAGTTAACCTGCTGCTTCCTGGAGGAAGACAGTCCCTCTGTCCCTCTGTCTCTGCCAACCAGTTAACCTGCTGCTTCCTGGAGGAAGACAGTCACTCTGTCTCTGCCAACCCAGTTGACCGCAGACATGCAGGTCTGCTCAGGTAAGACCAGCACAGTCCCTGCCCTGTGAGCCAAACCAAATGGTCCAGCCACAGAATCGTGAGCAAATAAGTGATGCTTAAGTCACTAAGATTTGGGCAAAAGCTGAGCATTTATCCCAATCCCAATACTGTTTGTCCTTCTGTTTATCTGTCTGTCCTTCCCTGCTCATTTAAAATGCCCCCACTGCATCTAGTACATTTTTATAGGATCAGGGATCTGCTCTTGGATTTATGTCGTGTTCCCACCTCGAGGCAGCTTTGTAAGCTTCTGAGCACTTCCCAATTCCGGGTGACTTCAGGCGCTGGGAGGCCTGTGCATCAGCTGCTGCTGTCTGTAGCTGAGTTCCTTCACCCCTCTGCTGTCCTCAGCTCCTTCACCCCTGGGCCTCAGGAAATCAATGTCATGCTGACATCACTCTAGATCTAAAACTTGGGTTCTTGGACCAGGTGCGGTGGCTCACACCTGTATTCCCAGCACTTTGGGAGGCCGAGGCGGGTGGATCACAAGGTCAGGAGATCAAGAAGATCCTGGCTAACACGGTGAAACCCCGTCTCTACTAAAAATACAAAAAAAAATAGCTGGGTGTGGTGGCAGGTGCCTGTAGCCCCAGCTACTCGGGAGGCTGAGGCAGGAGAATGGCGTGAACCTGGGAGGTGGAGCTTGCAGGGAGCCAAGATCACGCCACTGCACTCCAGACTGGGAGAGAGGGCGAGACTTTCTCAAAAAAAAAAAAAAAAAAACTTAGGTTCTTGGATGTTCGGGAAAGGGGGTTCTTTATCTAGGATCCTTGAAGCGCCCCCAAGGGCATCTTCTCAAAGTTGGATGTATGCATTTTCCTGAAAGGAAAGCTTTCCCACATTATACAGCTTCTGAAAGGGTTACTTGACCCACAGATGTGAAGCTGAGGCTGAAGGAGACTGATGTGGTTTCTCCTCAGTTTCTCTGTGTGGCACCAGGTGGCAGCAGAGGTCAGCAAGGCAAACCCGAGCCCAGGGATGCGGGGTGGGGGCAGGTACGTCCTCTCTTGAGCTACAGCAGATTAACTCTGTTCTGTTTCATTGTTGTTTAGTTTGCGTTTTGTTTCTCCAACTTTGTGCTTCATCCGGGAAAGCTTTGGATCACAATTCCCAGTGCTGAAGAAAAGGCCAAACTCTGGAAAAAATTTGAATATTTTGAGCCAAATGTGAGGACCACAACCTGTGAGAATGGAAAATAAATCCGGGGACCCCAGACTCATTAAGCAAAAGGGAAAAGCCAAGCTAGGAACTTGCTTATGCAAACCTGCTTCCCATCTGGTTCCTAAATAAGATAGCTATTACACAAAGACAAAAAAGCTACATCCCTGCCTCTACCTCCATCGCATGTAAAATGTGTATTCAGTGAACGCTGACCAAAGACTGAAGAATGCAACCATTTGCCTCTCATTTACCCACACCCATTTTTTCCACTTCTTCCCCTTTCCCCAATACCCACACTTTTCCCCTTTACTTACTGAGGTCCCCAGACAATCTTTGGGAAAAGCACGGACCACAGTTTTTCCTGTGGTTCTCTGTTCTTTTCTCAGGTGTGTCCTTAACCTTGCAAATAGATTTCTTGAAATGATTGAGACTCACCTTGGTTGTGTTCTTTGATTAGTGCCTGTGACGCAGCTTCAGGAGGTCCTGAGAACGTGTGCACAGTTTAGTCGGCAGAAACTTAGGGAAACGTAAGACCACCATCAGCACATAGGAGTTCTGCATTGGTTTGGTCTGCATTGGTTTGGTCTGGAAGGAGGAAAATTCAAAGTAATGGGGCTTACAGGTCATAGATAGATTCAAAGATTTTCTGATTGTCAATTGGTTGAAAGAATTATTATCTACAGACCTGCTATCAATAGAAAGGAGAGTCTGGGTTAAGATAAGAGACTGTGGAGACCGTGCATAGTTGCTTCCTGATCAGCTCTTTATTTGATTGAGAGTGAGGCAGGGAAGATTAGAGGGAAGCTTACAGTGGAATTCAGGGCTGAGGCTGCTATTCTTTTGCTCCTTGTAACTTCCTACAGTGTTGTCAGCATCCACATAATTCTCTGTGGGGTTGGTCTCAGAGCCAGGTTACCTTGTCTTAGGTCCAGTGGCACCCTGACTGGCTTGGTGTCCTTGAACAAGTTACCTAACCTCTCCATACATCAGTCCCTCAGCTGTAAAATTTAAAAAAAAAAAAAAAAAAGAAGAAGAGTACCTGCTGTATAGCATTGATTTGAAGATTGAATGAGATGGTATTATACGTTTAGAAGCAGCGCCTGACACGCAAAAGACTCTGAACAAATACTATCCTTTACTAATATCCTGTGTGTCTGTATCAGAGCTGGTGGGGTGGAGGGACAGAAAGAAGTGGGCTTGCTCTTGGGCTTGCTCTTGGGCTCACCCCTTATCCTCCAGTATGTTAGAGCTTCTTACAGTGGTTTCAGGCAGCATCTGAAGACAGTAAAAGCAGAAGCTCCAAGGCTTCTTACATTCTAGCCTGGAAAATCACATCACGTTGCTTCCTTCATATTTTTTTGGCAAATCAGGTTGCAAGGCTTGCCCAGATTAGGGTAAAGAGGCAAAGAGGCTCCTTTTCTTTTCTTTTTTCTTTTTTTTTTTTTTTTAGTCAGAATCTCGCTCTGTTGCCCAGGCTGGAGTGCAGTGGCGTGATCTAGGCTCACTGCAAGCTCTGCCTCCTGGGTTCATGCCATTCTCCTACCTCAGGCTCCCAAGTAGCTGAGACTACAGGCACCTACCAACACGCCCGGCTAATTTTTTTTTTTTTTTGTATTTTTTAGTAGAGACTGTGTTTCACTGTGTTAGCCAAGATGGTCTCCATCTCCTGACCTCGTGATCCACCTGCCTTGGCCTCCCAAAGTGCTGGGATTACAGGCGTGAGCCACCGTGCCCGACCAAGAGACTCCTTTTCTTGATGAAAGGAGTGGTGAAGTCACATTGCATGTCCTTGCAAAGGGACATGCAGACCACATTAGTGAGAGTATGTGCCTGTATTTTGCAATCTGTAACATGGGCATAAACTAAATGTTTTCCAAAGGGAATAGGGCAAAATAAAAAGGACCTTGACCACTCCTTTGGCCCTGAATAAATCCAGGAAGCCTAAGAGTATGACTATCCTGAGGTAGAAAGAGGGTCACATGCTGGATAAGAGGTACCTGGGCTCTCCACTTACAAGAAGAGAGCATGGTTACATTTATAATCACCATTCCCAACATGCTGTGAGTGCAGGCAGCTACCAGGAGGAGAACAAAGGAAATAACCAGGACACCCATCTCTAAACCTGTTAATTTAATCACACGGAACACTTCTATTTAAAATTCCCGAGAGTTAAGATGTAAGGATGCTCATCAAGGTAAATGCTGTTCACACTGCTTGGAGTGTCAGGCCTAGATCTCTATCCATCAGAAACAACAATATCAATAACAACAACAGCAACATGATGATGGGGCAATTTCTGAAAAGCACCATGTATTTTATCGATACATGTCCATTGCAGAAAATCCAGGTGAATCCAAAGAAGAAATAAATGTCTTCCACAATCCCATAGCCCAGAGCTAACTAACCACTATAAAGAACCCAGCGTGGTTTTAACTAATGGATCAAAAGATGCTCATCAAAGGCTCTGAGCTTTCCTGAGTGCTAACAGGAAACATCCAACATCACTGGTCCCTCCAAGGCTGCAGGTGTCTTTGCCCATAGTGCCTGTTTTGTGTCAGGGAAAGAATCAACCTGGGAGCCAAGCCCAGGAATCAGGATGACCAAGACATACTGGACAAGGAGGGAACAAAGCCATCCAAGGACACTCAAGGACAAATCAAGCAAATGAATTTAAGGGAGACCTGCTCATGGTCTGCTTTGCTGCTCAGCATGGCTGGGAGGCACAGTGGAAGATCATGCATCCTGCCCCTGGGACTCCTCTGCCAGAGCCTGAGAGCTTTCTCCTGCCCACAGACTAGGGGTAGGACAGTTGGAATTGATCCATGCCTTCTAGCTAGACTGTGGGTCCCCTCAATCTTGGGCATGGTGACAGCCCAGCATCAGACAGAGGTCAGTATCAAACTAGAAAATTTAATAAATGCTGTCCGATTTGTAGACCCAAGAAAATATAAACTGCCAATCACGAAGGAAAAAAATCTCTCAATGATCTCATCTTTATATGATTCCCTTGCTGCCTGGAAATTGACATTTCCTTGGGGATAACCTGGTCATAGGATTGGTGAAGGTGGAAGGGAGGCAACCTCCGAAGGTGGGGCCCTCTGCTCACCTGGGACAGGGAGGGCCTGAGGTAGGTGTCTGTGTGGGCTGGGGAGGAGGATGGGAGCAGTGCTTCTAGATGTTTCCACTTTCTCCTCATTAGATAATAACGAATGGGTGATTTCCCTAGTCACTGCAGTGTGAGGAAATCTACAAAATTAATTTCACAATACACTTTACAGGATAGGTGGAGAAACACATGAAGCACAACTGCAGTGGATTATAAAAAATGGACTTTCGAGTTGAGCAATAAATTCGTTCAAGCAGCCATTCTGAAGGACAATCGTGGCTCTGTATTTAAGAGGGGCATTCCAGCACTTCTCTAGCCACTGGGTTGACAATGACTCACCAAAGCCTCTGGTAGCCACCACAGGACACCCAGAGCATATGTTTTAAAGCTGAACACCAAACTGCGGACTTCGGGAGTAAGTGAACTGACTGGTTTTTATTTTGTTTTACTGCTTTTAACATTACAGTAACTGTTACAGGTTCCAGCAGGCTAACTGGGTGGAAATGAGTTTGGTTTCACTTAGTCTCTCTAAAGAGAAAGCAAGTCGGTAGACTAATACCTAATAAAACAAAGCTGCCAACAATTGAAATTGCCTGGGCTGCTCTGTGTGTCCCACATGCATGGGTGTGGGTGCCAGTGTGTGTGCGTGTGTGCATGCATGTGCATGTGTGTTGGGATAGAGTGGTAAGAAAATGGGAAATAATAAGAATGTTCAGTCCATAGCCCTTCATTATAAAAAGGTGAGCTGTAATAAATACTAGTGCCACATTTAGCCAAAACTTTACTCCAGCCAAAGGTGATATTTTCATGATAACATCCTATGATTGCTTTGTTCTTCGTCTTTTATGTTCTTCCTAGATGGGCTCAGAACATACAAGAATTAAGTACACATCTTATTTTCCAGTGATAATGCTACCGGCAAATTCTGTTGTTTGTATAAACATCAGCCATGTTTATATAACTAAACTAGTGTTTTGTTTTGTCAATTCAGCAAGAAATTAGACCAAATGGTGGCTTAATGCTGCATTGATTTGGCTATCCATTTCTTTTCACTTTTCTGCAAAATATTTAATACATTATTAAATTGAATTATGCTGACGCCACAGTTGTTCTTATTTCAATTGTCTTAAAATTCATTTAATTTTTTTTCCTTTGGTTTCATTATTCAAATTTTAACTTCAGTTCTCAAGATTTTATCTGATGGAAGAGATGGAGTCCATTACTAAGGACTCCATTGTGCTCCATCATGCCAGAGTTGTAAAATAGATCTTTTAAAGGAAATTTACTGTGATTTTTTTCTATTTAAGAGCTTCCTCTCCAGTTGAGCATGTAAGAAAATTATACCAGGAGAATACAGTAAACTCTATGAGGCAAGCTATAAACATGCAGCATTGTGATTAGGGCTGGTTCTCCTTCTAGAAACATGGTAGGATTGCAATTTCATACCATCCTTGAAGTTAGAGACAGCCACGTGACTCATTTAGCCAATGAACTGTGAGCAGAATGACATGTCACTTCCAGCAGAAGCTTTAAGAATCTGAGAGACATTCATACGTTTTCCATGTGCTGTAGCCTTATACCCAAAGCCTGGGTCCCAAGTGACCATGACAGGCAGAGCTCCCTGTTGAGCCACAGAGATTTAGAGAATGTCTGTTAACACAGCACAATCCAGCCCATCCTGACTAATCTGATATTAACATGTATAATAAAGAATTCTATCAATGCTGAGGGAAGATGATTAGTTAAGGTCCTAGGTTGCAAGTCTCAAAACCTCTTCTAAGGATTGTAGACAGGAAATTAAATGATTTCTAGTCCCTAGAGTTCCCAATCTCCTACCATCCCATCCTAATATGACAGAAGTAATTCCTGAGTTGCTTCTGAAACCAGAGCTTCCCTCGGAACCCTTAGCCTGCCAGATGGCTTCTTGGAGAGCTCTCACTCACTTTTCTCCTTCTGCTATTGCTGCTCATTCATTCCAGCTTTTAAAAATTCATCTTTATCCATGAAACTCGTTTCTAGAAAAGTCATACAGGTGCTTCCAGGAGGCTACATGGGCACCCATATTTTTCTAGCCACATTCATTAGACCAATGCAGCAGAGAAGAAAAGCCTCAATAATTATTATGACATGGCATGTTAGGATACCAAGTAAATTGCATCTGTAAAATGTGATTTTCTGTTGGTGTTCACTTCTGCTCTACTGACATTTGGTAAGTATTATTGACTGACTGACTAACTAATGTGGTCATTAGTCTTCATAAAGAAAGGCTCTCTACAAAAACGGAGGGATGCCCTTTTTCTGGCATTTAATACGTAAGAAATTGCCTCCGATAGAAACCAGAGTTGCCTGATTACTATCAGCACAGGAGAAATGTATTAATGTGCCTTTCTAGTAACAGGTTTTTAGAAAGTCAAATATAAACAAATCTGTCTATTTGTGTGTGTGCATGTGGTAGTGGGGAGGGAAGAAAAAAGGAGGGGGAGAGAAAGAGAAATAAGAACCACGTTTATTATACTGTATTCAGGGGGAAAAAATTTTCCCAAGGTTCTAACAGAAGAGCAAAGTGCCACTGTCAACAGCCTCAGTAGTGTTAGGGTTGCTTTTATTTATTTATTTATTTATTTATTTATTTATTTTTCCTTTTTTTTTTCTTTCTCTTTTTTTCTTCTTTTTTTTCTTTTCTTTCTTTTTTTTTTTTTTTTTTTTTTTTTTTTTTTTTTTGGACAGAGTCTCACACTGTCGCCTGGGCTGGAGTGCATTGGTGCAATCTTGACTCACTGCAACCTCTGCCTCCCAGGTTCACGTGATTCTCCTGCCTCAGCCGCCCAAGTAGCTGGGATTACAGGTGTCTGCCACCATGCCTAGCTAATTTTTTTGTATTTTTAGTAGAGATGAGGTTTCACTATGTTGGCAGGCTGGTCTCAAACTCCTGACCTCGTGATCCACCCACCTTGGCCTCCCAAAGTGCTGGGATTACAGGCATGAGCCACCGCCCCTGGCCAGGATTGCTTTTATAGCCAGTCTTCAGGTGCCCACTGTAGGAACAATGTCATTTAACCCTCGGGATTATTCTGTGCCAAATATGGATAATGACTAATATTCAACACAGATATTCTCAGCTCAGAAGAGCAATTAGCAAATTCATAAATTAAGTGCTTGCTTCCTTTTTATTCAAATACAAACGTTTGTTAAAAGATATTATTTTGCTTTACACTTTTTCTCTCAGAAATAAACAGATGCTTGAATTCCCACAGTGCTGCTTGAGCCTCACACCATGTCATCCTGCCAGGCACCCAGATCCAGTTCTAGAGTTTCACATGATCATGAGTGTTGGTTAATAAGTCAATGTGAACTGGGAGGGGAGATTTTTCAGGAGGGACACAGGGCTCTCCCTTTAATCACATACACTCCCTGCTTTCATTGGAAAGTGTATAATGATGTCAGAGTGCCCCAGAATGGAGCTAGTTGGAAGACTGCCATCATAGGGATGCCTTAGTGAATTAATAAGGTTTTAATTTCTGGCTCTCAACTTTGTAGATGTAAAAGTTGATTTATCAATATGTGAGAAAGGATGAATCTTTCTGAAGGTTATGTCATCACACTCACTAAGCACACAGAGAATAATGTCTAGAATCTGAGTGCCATGTTATCAAATTATACTGAGACTCTTGCAGTCACACGGGCTGACATGTAAGCATCGCCATGCCTAGTACAGACTCTCCCTGCAGATGAAATTATATGGGATGCTAAATTATAATCCGAACAATGTTTGGTGAGCCAAAACTACAACAAGGGAAGCTAATTGGATGAATTTATAAAAATATGCCTCAGCCAAAATAGCTTAATTCAGTCTCCCTTATCATAAGGATAATCTTGCCTAAAGGGACAGTAATATTAAAGACACTAGGAATAACCTCTGTACTTTGGACAGTAGACCTGCATAGCCCATTAGGCCTCAATGAAGTCTTATGCAAGACCAGAAGCCAATTTGCCATTTTAAGGTGATTCTCCATGTTTCTGCTCTAACTGTGCTTCACAATACTCAAGACACTGAATCAGGATGTTTCCTGGAGTGCAGGGAGCTGTCCGTGTTACTGAGCAGTTCTCAGCAACACAAAGATCCTACTGACTCCTCATCAGACTTCTTTCTCACTGGAATTTTACACCTGGGCTGTTAACACCAGGCCAGGTCAAATTCAAAGGAGAGAAAAAAGCTCATTATGAAGGGTAAAATCCAAAACACTGTGCATAAAGATATGTGTGCACAATTTTTATACATAAAGATTTCATAAAGCCAAAGCATCAGGAAATGAAAAGAGATACAGAAAGAAAAATGATGGTAAATGAGACATTAATTTACCCTTCTAATCTCTATCACAGCAAAAAGATAATTAAAAAATCTATATGAGGACCACAAAATACACAAAAATTATGTAGCAAAGCCTATAGCCTGAAAAAGTATACATTGAAATTTGTGTGTCCATAAAATGTTTACAAAATTCAGTACATATTACACACCCCACCCTAAAAACATCTAAGCAAGGTAGAGAATGTAGAAATGCTACAGATTATATTCTCTGATTATGACACAACAAAACTAGAAATTACAGCATGGAAATTTAAAAGCTTTCTCTTAAATAATTCTATGTCAAAAAGAAATCCAGGCCGGGTACAGTGGCTCATGCCTGTAATTCCAGTACTTTGGGAGGCCAAGGTGGGCAGGTCACTTGAGGTCAGGAGTTCAAGACCAGCCTCATCAACATGGCGACACCCTGTCTCTACTAAAAATACAAAAATTAGCTGTGCCTAGTGGCGCATGCCTGTAATCCCAGCTACTTAGGAGGCTGAGGCAGGAGAATTCCTTGAACCCAGAAGGTGGAGGTTGCAGTGAGCTGAGATTGCACCACTGCACTCCAGCCTACGTGACACAGCAAGACTCTGTCAAAAAAAAAAAAAAAAAGAAATCCAAATAAAATTTCCAGAATATGTGGAAAATAGTGACAATAAAAATATTACACATGTGTAATCCCAGCATTTTGAGATGCCAAGGTGGCAGGATCACTTGAGACCAGGAGTTCGCAACCAGCCTGGACAACATAGGGAGACTCCATCTCCACACACGCCAAAAAAAAATTTTAAATAGCCAGGTATAGTGGTACTTCTTGTAATCCCATCTACTTGGGAGGCTAAGGTGGGAGAATCACCCAACCTCAGGAGTTCAGGGCTTCAGCAAGCCATGATCATATCACTGCACTCCAGCCTCAGCAGGAGTTTAATGAAGGGTCTCTTTCCAGGGTTAAGGGAACTGCTAGGGTTTGGATATTTGACCACTCCAAACTCATGTTGAAATGTGATCCCCATTGTTGGAGGTGGGGTCTAATGGGAGGTGTTTTGGTCCTGAGTGTGGACCTCTCACGAATGTCTTGGTGCCATCCAAGTGAGTTCTTGCTCGCTCTTTTTTTTCTTTTTGAGATGTAGTTTCACTCTTGCTGCCCAGGTTGGAATGTAGTGGTGCGATCTTGGCTCACTGCAACATCCACCTCACGGGTTCAACCCATTCTCCTGTGTCAGCCTCCAGAGTAGCTAGGATTACAGGTGCCCACCACTATGCCCAGCTAATTCTTGGTATTTTTAGTAGAGATGGGGTTTCACCATGTTGGCCAGGCTGGTCTCAAACTCCTGACCTCAGGTGATCCACCTGCCTCGGCCTCCCAAAGTGCTGGGATTACAGGCGTGAGCCACCGTGCCTACCTAGTTCTAGCTCTCTTAATTCCCACAAGAGCTGGTTGTTAACAAGAGCCTGGCACAAACCCCTCTCTCTCTCGCCACGTGATCTCTGCACATGCCAGCTTCCCTTCCCCTTCTGCCATGAGTGGAAACAGCCTAAAGCCCTCACCAGAAGCAAATGGTGGCACCATGCTTCTTGCACACCTTCAGAATTGTGAACCAAATAAACCTCTCTTCTTTAAAATTATTCAGCCTCTGGTATTCCTTTATAACAACACACACACACACACACACACGCAAAAGCAGACTAAAACAGGAACTAATTAGAAATGGTGATGCACCGAGGGATTGGCACCGAGGCTCCCCAACAGGAACTGAGGCCATGGATAGAAGGACACATTCATGTTATTTTTTTCTAATGGTTAAGTAATTATTTGCTCTTACTCTCAAAATTTCTGCCAAGGCCTCCCATGGACCAAACTCAACTAGAATCTAGGAAGCAGAGAACCTGAGTGTTGCATTCAGCAGAAGTCAGCTTCCTAGGGAATCTTGCAGGAAGGGTGAAGGTAGAGAATCTGGTGGGGAAGCAAGCAAATGCCCATCACATGCACTTTCCTCCAACAGAGCGACTCAGATGCTATAAAACTTGCTAATGCAGTCTCAGGGTCTGATCACAGTAACATACAATCCAGGTTTTAATCATCAGAAATCACAGTCCTATTGTCTTCTGCACAGACCCAAACACACTTGGAGGTCATGTTCAATATGAATACCTCACAGAGAAGGAAATTTACACACGAGAAGTACATCTGCAGAAAGCCAGCTGGCATGTCAACCATTCAAAAATTCAGGGTGTTCGGGATAAAGAAGACTCAGGAAGACAAGTATGAAGCATAATCTGTGACATTCCATGCGGCAGACGTTAGACACATACAAGAGAGTTGTTGGAAAGCGGAATTTATCTTCATATAAACAACACTGAGCTAAATCTCAATATTTCAGATCTCTAGAACTATCCATCAGTGAAATGGATTGCAAATAGAAAGAGTAATACCATGTAACTTAAGAATACAATCATGGACAAGGCTGCCACCTGCTGTTGGGGGCCACTGCAGAAGAAATTCCAGAACACTGGACTGGAGAGCACCTCACTTTCCTTACAGCTCTAAGTTTCTGACTCAGTGACCTGATTCAGTACCATATACACAAAGACCCACTTACACAAATGACTGTTCTTCACACTAGGCCCATGGAGACAGGGATAAAATTCTGAATTTGCTCAGATACCTTCTCCGCTACTGACATCTAGGCATTACACAATTCATCTCTTCATATTTAACCTTTGAAGTTTGCTACTTCTCAGAGAGACTAATGAGTAGTGAGCAAATATTCTGAAGCTGAGAATGCTTCTACCTCCTCTCAAAACAACGGAATATTCATCAAAACACAGCAGTTCTGCACTTAACTTTAGGCCTTTTCTTACACCTTGTTTCTTGGCAGTAACTGTGGCCAGAATAGCTCTTTCCACAGATAAATGACCTTTTGAAAAGATAGGGTCTCTAGATAGAACAGCAAATGCCTCATTCCAGAAGGTCTTCAAGAAGAAAATGTTGTGGTGATAACAAACATAACTGATTATAATCTATTCTGTGAAAAAAGCTTATGAAACAGTAGATGTGTGTATCTAGTACATAAGAGCTGAATGTCAATATATATATATAGATATATACACACACTCAAATAAATAATAGTTATCTCTAACTAGAGAAATTCTAGTTGCCTTATATTTTCTTCTTTTTCCTTACTATATTTTCTACAATAAACATGTGTTTTTAACAAGAAAAGTCTTTTCTGGTGTGCTTTTTAATTTTCTTTGTTTAAGTGAGAGTGAGGCTACATAACTACATGGCTAGGTAGACTTTTAGAAAACTTGGCTGCTCTAGAAAATTGACATATCCTGATTTCTTCCATAGCTTGGATCTTGACCTAGAGGGAAATATAAAAATGTTGACTTGAACCTGAGGGGTGCCATTTTCACTGCTGAAGTAGTTACATGGATCACGAATTGGAGAAATGACTTCAGCAACACGGGTGTTAAAAACAGAAAGCACAAGTGACCCACAACAGATGATGGAGAACAAAGAGCAAGCTGGGAAAAGCAGTGGCCGTTAATACAGAAAAGAAGAAGTATAGCCACAATAAATATTAGGCAGACAGCAGTTCAGCAGTTTATACTATTAAGCTGTTGTTTAGGGGAATGGTAAACTGACATGACCCTTGAGGTAGGTATATATAGGTAAATTCTATGTGTCCCTTGAAATAGGTGTATGACACAACTTCTGGCGTCTACATGGATTTGGTCACTCTAAAGTAGCCATGAGGCTTAAGATAGTTCAGCTGTTTGGGGATAAGTTAAACCATTTGTCGTTGTCTTTCTGCAATTTGCATATCCTACAGTTATCATTGCCATTACTGAATGGCACAGAGAAAAATTCTGGTCTAAAGTGGTTCTCAAACCTGGTTGCTGGAGGGCCACCCTCAGTGATGATGATTTAATCTGTAGAAGAGTAGAACATTGATAGTTTTTATATATCTCCAGGTAATTTTAATATATAACTGGGGTGAGAATCATTGACGTAATTGTAAGAGGATAATATTCAAGAAATGTGGAGATAAATAATTTTCTTCTCGACATTAAAAAAATCTAATAAAAAGTTTTATCTTTTCCCCTAACTCAGGGTCATCAGCCTTCAAGCTTCAGTCTCTGTGTGTTCACAGGTGCTGTAAACACACACATCATTACTAATATCCCACTTCAGTGCTATTGCTGCTCCCAAAACTCCAGGTATTTTTAACCTTATAAACCTCCAGAATAATGAGACCACTGGGTTCAGTAAATTGCTTTGTTTTGAAGCAGTATTAGACAAAGTGGGAGACTAGAAGATAAATCTGTCAATGACATGTCCTTTAAGACTACTTAGATTTTGTTGAATTTGTGGATCATTCCTTACTTGAGCAAATGGTAAATTAACTCTCTCTTTTCTCTCTCTCTCTAGCTGGCACATTTTTTCCAGTAGCCATTCTACTTGGTATGCTTACTTATCAGCTGTCCTCCACGGGCCTCACATTAGATGTTTCTCTTGACTAACCAAACATGACACCCAGCTGAAGTCAGAAAAACCAGATTGATAATTTCACTCAAACTATTTTCCTTCATTCTAACAATTTACTGGAGTACACAATTGTGACTATTTTTAGCCATAGGAACTCATAGAAAGACCAACTTCATTAGACCTACAAAATCGAATTGTGTAACAGTATATGCAGTATGTGTAGGAATAAAAAGCATTTCTCAAATATGCAGTACTGGATTTTGCAAAAGCACCTTAAACTTAGCTATAAAGGAGTGGAAAACACAAAGATGAGTAACTGCACCTTTCAAAAGACTAGAGCTATACCAATAATACAAAGGTGTAAACAAATAATGATGAGATGACAAAGGCTGAGTGTTTTCTATTTGGAAGTTATGTTGTTGAATTATTTATGTATATAATTTCATGCAATCTTCATGTTATGGGGATGTTCTAATCCACTGTGACTCTGTCCTTAAATAAAAGGGAGATTTGGACATAGAGAGAGGCACACGGGGAGGATGCTATATGAGAATTGACACTGTGCTGTCACAAGCCAAGGAACTACTGGAAGGAGAGAAAGAGGACTGGAACAGTTCCTTCCTTAGCACCTTTTCAGGCAGCCTAGCCCTGCCAGCTTCTTGATCTGGACTTCTCACCTCTAGAATTGTGAGGCAATAAATCTCTGTTGCTTAAGTTACCCAGTTTGTGGTACTCTATTACAGGAGCCCTAGGAAAATAATTCATTATATAATCTGCTAAGGTAGATATGATCATTGTCTCCAATTTCCATATGAAGAAACTATGCCTCAGGCATTGTGTCGGTTGTCCAAAATCATACATTCCTGACTCACTTCAATGAATTCTTCATTCAGCAAAATTTTTAAGGTATCTTAAAAAAATTATGTTAACTCTTAGGTCCTTGCTTTAAAGCTTCAATGGGCTTTTCCTTTGCAAAGAATAAAATCCTAATACTTAAGCATAGCTCTCTTTCCTGGCTATGTTTCTGACATCCTCTTGTACCATGCTCCTCCTTAATCATTCTGAGGTTACATCTTAAGTCCTTTCCCCTTGCCATTCCCACTTCTTGGAATACTTTCCCATCAACTCTTCAAAGAACTGGCTTCTTTAAGTATTTGGTCTCAGTTCAAATGTCACTTCCCTGTAAAAGCTTCCTGGCCATCAAGCCTTCTTTACACACTCTATTTTATTTTTTCATGGTTCCTATAACAACCTAATATATTCTCAATTGATTAACTGTTTTGCTGACTACTGCCTTCCATAAGAATGGAAAGAAAACATGGCCAGATGCAGTGGCTCACACCTGTAATCCCACCACTTCAGGAGGCTGAGGCAACATGGCAAAACCTTCTCTTCAAAAAATTTTTTAAAAGTTAGCTGGATGTTGTGGAGGCAAGAGGATCACTTGAGGATCACTTGAGTCCATGAGGTCAAGGCTGCAGTGAGTCATGTTTGCACCACTGCACTCTAGCCTAGGTGACAGAGCTAGTCCCTATCAAAAAAAAAAAAAAAAAAAAGAATGGAGAGAATGCTACATGAGAGAAAGGATCTTATTTATCATGTTCACCTCCCAAAAGGTGAACATATCCCCCAAAGCCTGATAGAGAGAAGATGCTCATTAATATTTAATGCATGACCATGTGCAGACTTGGGAGGAAAAATATGCCTCAGCCTATCAAAATTGGATCCTTAATAAACAAGGATGCTTCTGTATCATTTCCCCACAACACCGAACAAGTGTGGCTCACTGTGGATGTTTAAGCAAATGCATTGTTTTTCCAGTTATATATCTGGTAGAGATGAGGCCATTGATAGGAATGGGAAGACGATCTCCTTTTATTTTGATGACCCAGCATGGCTGAACACTCAGTGACTACCACTGCACTTTGTTGTACTTTCAGCATTAGAGATGCCAGCCCTGTAGGATATAAAACAGGAACATCTAGTCCTCAATTATATTCAGAATTACTCAAGTCTTAGAAGCACAACCTGTCTTTTTTCAAGGGAGAGAAATGCTCAAGTGATGGGCTGAAGTGAAGGGAGGGAGTCACTCACTTAAACGGTTCCCTTAGGCTGTGTGGATGCCAACAGCATTAGACAATGACGCTGACAGTGGGAAATGCACTGGAGATGATGATTGGCAAAGCCCTCCTTTTCTCCCCATCCACTATAGATACTGACAGCAAAGGGTTTGTCACAATGACAACTATACACTCCCAATATCACAGAAGAAGGAGGAATAAAAGGGTATATTATGAGTGACTGAAGTTTAGAATAAATTAATAAATATCATGTCCCTCATCCATAGAAACCACAAAGGTCTAGTAATGCTAAGGATATAACAAGAAAATAATATGAATATTTGCTTCCCCTTCCTAGTGTAATACAGTAAGTTACAAATGGCTTCAGGAAGGGGAGAGAGGAAGAAGAGTGGATGAGATACGTAAGAGTGCCTGAGGGCTAATTTTATGAAAGCTTTGGGAAGTTTTAAGAAAAAGAAAAGCTATTTTTCAAGGTACATGTGTGTATGCGTGCGTGTGTGTGTGTGTGTGTGTGAAAGACAGAAGAAAGAGGGAGACCTAAGAAGACTATGAGACACTAAGAGAAAAATTAAGGTAAAAAAGACACACACTTAGAAAAACACACATAGGGAGGAGGGAGGAGGTTAAGACATTTTACTATGTGCTGTGAATGGAAACTACAAACCATTTTTGATATATGCAATATATATACATATATACACACATATACATATGTATTTAAAGATTTAAATTACATTTTCTATTTTTTTAGAGATATGGTTTCACTATGTCACTCTGCCCAGGCTGCAGTACAGTGGTTGTTCAGTCATGATCATAGCACATTATAACCTTGAACTCCTGGGCTCAAGCAACCCTCCTGTATTAGTCTCCCCAGTAGCTGGGATTACTAGCATATGCCACCATGTCCACCTTTATGCTTTTTAAAGTGAAAAACCATACTAAGAATGAGGCAGCTCAACTTAATAATAAAAACATTTCGCATGTAAAGAAATTTACAAAAGAAAAACAATCAACCCCATTAAAATTGGGCAAAGGGAATGAACAGACACTTTTCAAAAGAATACATGCATGCAGCCAACAAACATACAAAAAAAAGTTCAACATCACTGATCATTAGAGAAATGCAAATCAAAACCATAATGAGATACCATCTCACACCAGTCAGAATAGCTATCATTAAAAAGTCAAAAAATAACAGATGCTAGTGAGTCTATGGAGAAAAGGGAATGCTTATACACTGTTGGTGGGTGTGCAAATCAGTTCAATCATTGTGCAAAGAATAGTGATTCCTCAAAGAGCTAAAAGCAGAGCTACCATTCGACCCAGTAATCCCACTACTGGGTATATACCCAGATGAATATAAACCATTCTACCATAAAGACACATGCATACAAATGTTCATTGCAGCACTGTTCACAATAGCAAAAGTATAGGATCAACCTAAATGCCCATCAATGACAGATTGGATAAAGAAAATGTGGTACATATACACCATGGAATACTATGCCACCATTAAAAAATGATATCATGTCTTTTGCTGGAATATGATGGACCTTCTATTATCCTTAGCAAACTAATGCAGGAACAGAAAACCAAATACAGCATACTCTCAGTTATAAGTGGGAGCTAAATGATGAGAACTAATGAACACAAAGAATAAAACAGACACTGGGGTCTACTTGAGGGTGGAGGGTGAGAAAAGGAAGAGAAGCAGAAAAGATAACTATTGGGTACTAGGTTTAATACCTGGGTGATGAAATAATCTGTACAATAACCCCCTGTGACACCAGTTTACGTATGTAACAAATGCCCCTAAACTTAAAATAAAAGTTAAAAAAGAAAAGAAAATTAAAATCTCCTTATCATCTACCTGGTAATATGAAAAACACATATCTTTCATTCATTCCTTTCAACTGATGAGGAAACTGAGGCATCGGGAGTTAGTAAAAGTCCACATTGAGATATGAGACCCACCACTGGCTGGACGCAGTGGCTCACACCTGTAATCCCAGCACTTTGGGAGACCGATGCTGGTGGATCACCTAAGGTCAGGAGTTCGGGACCAGGCTGGCCAACATGGTGAAACACCCATCTCTTCTAAAAATACAAAAATTAGCTGGGTGTGGTGGCAGGCACCTGTAATACCAGCCACTAGGGAGGCTGAGGCAGGAGAATCGCTTGAACCCAGGAAGTGGAGTTTACAGTGAGCCAAAATCACGCCATTGCACTCCAGCCTGGGCAACAAGAGCAAGACTCTGTCGGGAAAAGAAAAAAAAAAAAAACCACCATCATTTTGCAAGTGTTACCACTATTGTGTGTTAATATTGTAGAAGTATTCCTAATTATGATTTCTTTGTATTCCTAATTGTAATAGCTTTGTATTTGAAAAATTATTGATTCATACTCTATATGTTATTATTTTATATGCAATGACAACAGAATATATTATCATGCTCCTTTTGTGAATCTCATTCATAATATAAAGCATAAATTTGTGATTTTGCTTTAATTTGAAATATTAATTTCAAATATGTTATCACAATTTGATACAAACTATTGACAGTAAATCTGTGGATTAAGTAATGTCTTAGTAGGTATTGGGAAAATTTGAAACTAGTAACATGGAGGACTATTGTCATTGTTTATTTCAAAGCCAGTTAAAATTCTGCAAAGCAGTGTAAATAAAAATAATTTCAAGAAATTTATAAAATACCGAGATTATGGTGTATAAACAACTTTAGATTCTTTGTTTAAGAAATTCTGCCAGTTTGTAATATATGCTTCATTCAAAGTAGCTAAGGGCTGTACCTGGCTAATAGTAGGCACCTAATATTTGTTGAAAAGGAATACTGAGTAGCTGGGACCTCCTGAGTAGCTGGGACCACACACATTTAACCTGTATTTATAAAATTACTGTTTAGAGAATAACATTTGATGCAATCATGCTTTTACTTTCTGCTTATGACTCAATTGTTTGTACTGACATTAACATCCCAAATCCTTAGCATGGCCTACAAGGCCCTGAGCAATGTGGCACCTGCTGAAGCCTGCTGCCTCATTTAATAACTCTTTGTCTCTTTCCCAGATCCAGCCACTCTAACATTTTTTAGTTCCTGGACCAAGACAAGCTCTTCCCAGAACCTGACCTTTGTACCTGTTCTTTATTCCTGGAGTATTTTTCCCCTGACAAATGACTTATCATCTATCATAAATCAGGTTAAATGGCACTAACTCAGGGAAGGCTTCCCTAACTGCCTCCCTTCTCTAACCAAATTAGGAACAATTATATGGCCACATAGTATCGAATCAAGTTTATAATTTTAAAATAATTGGGAGATTTTGTTGTTTAACACTTGTTTTCACTATAA
Organism: Pan troglodytes; assembly: GCF_028858775.2. Lineage (NCBI taxonomy): Eukaryota > Metazoa > Chordata > Mammalia > Primates > Hominidae > Pan > Pan troglodytes. The sequence continues at coordinate 3,722,468 of NC_086015.1, forward strand.
GACTGTAATTACATGCAAGTAAGAACCATGCCTGTTTGTTTACTCCTGCCACAGTCAGAATAGTGCCTGGAATATGCAGTAAGGGCTGAACAAACACTAAATAAATAAACAAGTGAATAAATGGATATTGTCTCATTTTTAGAACAGAGTACTAAATGGATCATGAACACTATCTGGTATGTCACGCAGGTAATTTACAAGGGCTACAATTTCAGCTCAGATTTACCTTTTCCTGGATACAGGTCTTGATAGGTCTCTTGATGTCATTTCACTTCAGATTCTTCTTTAGAAAACTTGGACAATAGCATTTGCTGTCTTGTCCAAATTGTTACTAAGAATCAAGAGAGATATCTGACATGAAATGACATTGGAAAACATTAAACACGATTGAAATAATGCTAGCCAATATGGTTATTATTAGAAACCAATTACATTTTCAACTTAAAAATAGTAATACTTATTGCAGACTCAAATGTGCTCATTCGAAAACAAGTAAATGTTTGCCTATGGTCTGAGATTCTAATCCACGGAGTTCATTCTAATTCACATTCAACACTATCATGTACCAGTGGGCCTCATAACCCACCTAGCCCTGTGATTTTTCAGGTTCACTTTTCTAAACTTGTGAATTAAATATTTATTTCCTTAGTTCAGAAGAGGAAAAAAACTCTTGTAATTGTTGCCCATTTCAGGAGAAATCTTGCATATGAAAACAAGAGATAAATATACACAACTGAGGGCTGTGGTTTAAACGAAATCTTGAGAATGTTTTTTGACCTTATACATTCGTGCTTTAGTATAACAAAATGATATAGACAAAGGTAACTTTTAATAGAACCAGTCACTAAATTTAAAACATGACAAATTCTTCTGCTTAGCTAAGCAACAGAGAAGGTAAAATACTAATTCAATTCATCAATTTAAGCAATACTCATTAAGAGCCAAGTATGTGCTTACTGAATAAGCTGCTAAGGTTTGTTGGTTACAGAGTGTGCGGTGAAATGATGTCTACATCACAGTCCAACATTCACAGAGTTTAAAAGCCTACCAAGAATCAAGACAGACACAAATACCTAACATAGACGTTTGTATGTGATAAGAGAGCCACAGTACAATTTAGGAGAAGAAATTGTATGGAAGGAAGGTTCATTTCCATTAGACCAGAAAAGACAGCACATTTGAAGGCCTGAATAAGAAATATTCTGGATAAGATATTGTGGCTGCCACCAGAATGGCTCTTGATGATCTCTACCTCTCTGTATTTATACCCTTATATAATCTCTTTCCTATAGTATAAGCTGGTCCCAGGTACTTGTTTCTATTGAATAGAATAGAACAGAAGTAATGAGATGCCACTTCTGAGATTAGATTATAAGATACTGTGAATTTCATCTTGTGCCCTCTCCCTCTCTCTCTTTCTCTTGCCCTCTCATTTGAATGAAGCCAACTGGCATGCTGTCAGTGGCCCAGTGTAAGTCCTGTTACAAGAAATTGATGATTACCTGTAGCCAACCCTAAGTGAAGAACTGAGGTCCTCAGTCCTACAAATGGAGAGAAACTGAATCTAGCTAAGAACCATGTGAGTGAGCTGGGAAGAAGATCCACCCTCAGTTGAAATTTAAGATGACATATTGAGCAGACATATTGAGACACACTGAAAGTAAGAGAGCAGGAGGAAACAAAACCAGGGTCATACAAAGAACACAACTGATTTTGAGATTCTCACATAAGTATTACACCTTCAGTGAGCACGTGTACTAGAAATTAAAAAAATAAATAAAATAAACCTTCAAAGAGAGCTAGCAAATAAATTTCCCTATGGTCTCAGATCTGAGTGGAGAGAGAAAATGTTCCCTGTGGAGTTTATAGCCAGAATCCAGCCCTCAAACAGGTTTCAGCCTGAACTCACACAATCTGTGTGGCTTCCAAATTTGAAAGCTGAGAATTTAATTCAAAATGGTCTCAGGTTGATAGGAGTCCAAAATGCTAGGTAGGAAAAAAAATCCTCTCTGGACAAATAAATCATCGAAGTAAGCTCATAAGAGCAGGTTTCAAAGGTCATGAGCTTCTAACACACAAAAAAAAATCGCACACACAAAATGGGGATAGCAGCAACATGGGTAGCGTATTCAAACTTGAAAAGACTTTAAATATTTGTATTATTAGATGTAGATTATGAAACACATATTTTAATGTGGTTAATTTTTTTAAGGAATCAAAACTATGAGTAAAGACCAAGAAAATTGTGCTGGATGGCCACTTCCACCATGGCTCCCCTCCTATTTAAGTCTGGGTACTGTGTCACCCGAAGTCTTCAGGCACATTGTTCCAGGTTTGGGTTTGCCTATGAAAGAAACTCATGAGAGCTGGAAGTGAGGAGTGAAGAGGAGGTCTTCACATAAAGCAGGCTTAAGGATTAGACATAGCAGGTTTGACAGATGTGATGGCTTGCAGAATTCTTTATGAGCTCCCACTGTCCATCTGGATAAGATTTACAGACCTTTCAGAAATTCCTATAAGCTTGGGTTCTGTGCCCACACTCTAGACTGTCAGGCTAAGATCTCTGATATAAAACAGACCTCTTCTGATTTTGTCTAGCTGCTTTTCTAATATCTATTCATCAAGCTCTTCCAATAATAGCATAAGGCCCTAATTAATATTAAACTTTTATCATTATAATACTTAGGATGTCTTCTGTTTTCCTGATCAAATTCTGACTACTATTAAAATATAAAGAATTGTCCAGAAATATATTTTAAAAATCACACATTGATCTTCTTTAAATGAAAATATAACAATTGTATGGACTAGGATGATTACAGTTGTTCAGTTCTGACTGTTATTTGAAGAAAAAAGCAATAAGAAGCCTCAGCAACTTAACAGAAGGAGCTGCCATTTACTAGGAGAAAAGATTGTGGATGAGAGTGTAGCAAAGGTCAGAATTCTGTGAAGCTTGAGATGTCTATTATAATGAATTATCTTTTATATTCACTACAATTTCCTAACAATTTTGGGGTTTATATTTTTGAAAGAGATATACCTTTAATTTTCTTTCTTTGTACTATTGTTAGGTAACTTTAATGTGCAGATTATACTACAGTGAAAGTTGCCAATGACAAGGCAAAGTCACTTACATCAGACCCAAAGCAAAGTGGAGCCGGGTCATGAAAAAGAGGATCTTGTGTGTGTGTCCACGATAAGCACTATCACAAGGACTTTCTATAAACTCACAAGAAATTTCTGCCCACCCAGCACACTCTGTTTGTCCAGCTCATCCTGTAAGTGTCTCTATAATAGGACCTATCATAAAAAATTCCTCAAGACTGCAGCATTTCAGATAAGCCACCCTCACAAGAACACTTGCCTAGCAATGGCTGTTTCTGCCAGTAAGTTAACACCAGCTTCTGCATCAGGCCCTGTGACCAATGATGTTTGTTTCAAAACAGCTTGCATAGACTTCTTTTTGTCTTTAAATATTTTCCTTACCTCAACCTCTTGGGATGCACCTATGATTGATCATAGCACAAATATATCAGATTATAAAACTTGTTTATTTCCAAATAAATTTATTTCTTTGGAGATCCACTTTTTCTGTTATTATACATTGACATTGTTATCATGAAATTGGTTGGGTGATGTGTCTTATTTTCTTGTCTCCAGAAGAATTTCTGTAACAGTGCAATTAAACGTTCTTTGCATGTTTGCTAGAACTCACCTGTAAAATTGTCTGAGCAACCAAAGCCTGGTTTTTGTGTTTAGTTTTTCTTTTGTGATTGGGGAGGGGGGTTTATCGTACTGATTCAAGGTGTGAAGGTAACATCATTTTGATTTTATACATCTTCTTCAGTCCATTTAAGCATGTTACATAGCGTTGTTTGTTCTTTTCATGATATTCTTTACAGTAGTCTCCTAAATTTTCCCTCTGCTTCTGCCATGAGCCCCTACAATCTATTTCAACTCAGAAGCTATACAGTTTGTTTAAAACATGTAACATATTATGCCACCTTTCTTACTGTAAAACATCCCATGGTTTCTCATAGTATTTATAGTAAAAGTGAAATTTTTATGATGGCTTGAGAAACTTTTCCCATTAGATGCCCAAGTGCTGGTCTGATCTGATCTTCTCATCTTCCCTTGGGTGATTCTGTGGCAGTCACACTAGCCTCCTTGCTGCTCCACAAAAACTCCAGCATGATCCTACTTCAGGATATTTGCCATTGTTACTGCATCTGCCTGGAACTTTTTCTCCCATATAAACATAGAGATTGCTCTTGCCTGTCCTTCAAGTCTATTCTTAAATGTCCCATTCTCTGTGAAGCTTTCCTGCCCACCCTATTTAAATTACAGACTTCACTCCCAATTCCCCATCTACTTTAAGAGTCTTCATTTATCATTCCTTGACAAACTGTAAATATACATGTTCACTTTTTTATCATCTGTCTCCAAATACTGGAATGTTAAGTTCTGTAATGTCAGATATTTCTGTTTGGTTCACTGGTGTATTCTTAAAGCATGTTATATACTAGGTATACTCAATGAATATTTGTTGAATAAATATCACATTGGGCTTATTCCAGAAATTCAAGCTTGTTTCAATAGTTAGAGCAATCTACAAATGTAATTCATTACATTAACAAATTAAAGGAGTTAAATCACATCACCACCACAATAATGCAGAAAAACACATTTGATACAACTCAATATTCATGTCTGCCTAACAAATATCTCATGATACTAGGAAAAGAGGAAGGGATATATTATTTTCATGTATAAAACACTAAGCATTGTAGCATGCCAATATACCCAAAATTCAATGAAATTCCTATCAACATCTTAGCATTCCTCTTAGTCCTCAACGAAGCATTTCTAAAATGTGTATAGAAGACCAAAGGGCCAAAAGAGTCAACGTCTGAAGAAGTGGAAAAAGAAAGTTGAGGAAATCTTAAAACGTTATTGAGCTTAAAGTTTCAAAAATAAACTCATGTACCATAATTCATGAGTAGAAAAATAGACTAGTGGAATAACATAAAAATAAAAACAATGCTTACATAAAATGTTGTAACTGATTTGGATGTCATTAGAAATCAGTAAGTAAATAGATGGACAATATAATGAAAGATGCTAGGCAAATAATGTGGTAGGGAGAATAATGGCCCTCAAAGATGCCCATGCCTAACCCTGGAACCTGTGAATATGTTACACTGAATGCAATAGAGGCTTATCAGATGTGATTAAGGATGCAAACCAAGATGGAGAGATCTTCCTGGGTTATCCAGATGGGCCCAGTCTAATCACATGAGTTCTTAAAAATGGAGAACCTTTCTTAGCTGAGTCCAGAGAGAGATGTGACAATGAAAGAATGGTCAGAGAAATGTGACATTGCCAGCTTTAAAAAGAGAGAGGAGAGGCAATGAGAAAAGGAATGCTGATGTTCTCTAGAAGATAGAAAAGACCAGGATATGGACTCTACCCTAGCCGCCATAAAGAAACATGCCTGTCGACAACTTGATTTTAGTTCACTAAAATTCATGCCTGATTTCTGACTTGTGTACACTGTAAGATGACAAGTTTGTGTGATTTTAGGTCACTTAGTTTGTAGAAATTTGTTACAGCAGTAATAGAACAAGTGGTTATCCATATGAGGCAAATTAGATTGGATACCTATCTCCAATAGAAATCAATTCAAGGTGAATTCCAGGAAAATACTTAAAACATTTAGATTAAAAATAAATGAGAATTTTTGTTACTTTTGGTAGGTCATAGAACCAAGAAAAACAAACATTAAGGAGGAAAAATGAACACATGACTACATCAAAATATAAAGCTTCTCTATTTGGATGATATCATAAGGTGACAAATCATAAACTGTAATATTTGCAACATATATATGAGTGAATAAATATACATTTAGAATATATATGAACTCCCAAAAATCAACAGGAAAAATAAGACATAGAACAAGCAAAATGCATAAACAAAAGAAGGCAAAACAAAAATAATGACTCATAATTATATGAAAAGAAGCTCATCTTCATAGATGAGCAGATAAATGCAAATTAAAACCACCCTGAGATGCTTTTTACATCCGTGAGCCTGATAAAAGTTAGAGTCTAAAAGTAATAATTAACAAAGATGGGAAGTAACAGAAAATCTTGTCCATTACTGGTTAAAGTATAAACTGATACAGCTACTTTATAGAATATTACATTATAGAATAAAGTTGTGAGTATGTATATGCAGTGACTCAGCATCTTCATTGCTAGTATGTACTCAAGAGAAACTTACAGGAGTGGACTAGGAAGTAAATACAAAATGATGACAACATTGTTTGTTATATCAAAAAATAAAAAAGACACCCAATTTTCCAGCAAAAAAAATAAGTAAAAATAAATCCTGGTGTATTCTAACAATGGAATAATATATAGCCATTAAAATAAATCAACTATTACTGTACATATGAATGTAAGTATCAGCAAAACATATTGTTTAGTGAAAAAGAAGCTGAAGAAGAATATATACAATACGGTTACATTTATATGAAGTCCAAAAACTTGCAAAATAAAGAAATGTATTTAGAAATAGATTCACATGTGAGAAAACTAGAAGAAAATTAATGAAAGGATAAAAGGGATAGCAGTAATTCTGAGTAGTTGAGGGGATTTCAATTGGAAAAAAATAGTATCATATTCTTTAAGTCAGGTAGTGGGTATTAGCATTTGTTTTACCATCATTCTTTATTCTTATAGCTACACTATATATTTTCAATGTATTTAATGTATTTTTTGCATAATTAAATATTATGCAATAAAAATGAGGAAACAAAAAAGTAGAAAATGATAAATTACAATTAAAAAATGGAGAAAAAATTATAATATAGTTGAGTAATGGTATATTACATAGCTATTTTCTTAAGTAGACGTATGTACATGATGTATGCACGATTGTACATACATGTTCTTAATTATATATAAATATATGTGTACATATTTTTAATATAAAATACTAAACAAAGTACACCAAAATATTAGCTCCTATGTTAGTGAGATGTTTTGTTTTTTTGTATTTTAAGTTTTACATAGTAGGTGTATTTGTCTGTTTTCATACTGCTATAAAGAACTGCCCAAGACTGGGTAATTTATAAAGGAAAGAAGTTTAATTGGCTCACAATTCAGCACAGCTTGGAAGGTCTCAGGAAATCTACAATCATGGCGGAAGACAAAGAGGAAGCAAGCCAGCTTCTTCGCAAGGCAGCATGAAGAAGTGCCGAGCAAAGGGGAAAGAATCCCTTATAAAACCATCAAATCTCGTGAGAACTCACTATCACAAGAACAGCACAGGGGAAACTGCCCCCATGATTCAATTACCTCCACCTAGTCTCTCCCTTGACCTGTGGGGATTATGGGGGCTATGGGGATTACAATTCAAGATGAGATTCAGGTGGGGATACAAAGCCTAACCATATCAGTAGGCATGTGTTGAATTTTAAACTCAGAGAAAAATACTAGTGTTTTTTATAGGATTCTTACTAAAGAAAAACGAGAAACTAATAAACCATCTATGCTAAGACATAAAATCCAGTTGTTTAGTTACAAGATAGAATGTGGCCTTGTAAGAAAGCAAATTAACTTCTAACATACAAAGCCTTAGAGAAGATTCAAGTGACTGACGGATCTTAAACAGAGCTATTATTACAACTCAAACTGCAGTAAAATATCCTCAGCAACATAGATGTGTGTGTTTCACTAGTCAGAGCAATACAAATTTAATGAAACTCCATTGGTGGTGTTTTTAATCAGACAATTTCGGAAGATGTCCTGGCTTATTCATAGATGCAAGCCAAATCTCTAGAAGAGTACCATAATAAGAAAAAAAAGAATACAGGCAATTGAGAGCTGTTCCAAAGTTTAGGGAGTTTTTGTAAGGAATTAATAAATTAAAATGTTCTTGAAAGAGAGAAATTAATATGCAGTTCATACTGCCAGAATTGCAGGCAATTTATCAAACTCCCCTAATCCTCCAAAATTGCTATTTTTTTTGACACACACTTTACAGTACAGAAGAAAATGTCTCCGGCAATAAATCACAAAGTTAAAATTACGTAGTCTACAATTAACTAGACAGTGATGGTAAATCATTTTCTACCAAAAGAAAGAAATGTCTTGTCTATTCAGGTTCTGCTCCACTTAAAAGTTTTCCTTGTTGGCGAGCAAGCGGTTAGAAAATCATATTTTATACGTACATTCAGCTTAACTATCATTCAGCTCAGGAAGATGACTCAGGGCCTTATCTATACCTTCAAGTTTGCTCTTAGCAAGTAATTGTTTCAGTATCTATATCAAAAATGGCTTAAGTCTGCAACATGTTTCTGAATGATTAACAAGGTGATAGTTCTTCATTGAATCCTGGATGCTTTATTTTTCTTAATAAGAGGAATTCATATGGATCAGCTAGAAAAAAATTAAGAGGAAAATCACATGGAAAGTTATATATTATATATCTATTATATATATAATATCATATATCTATTATATATAATATTATATATCTATTATATATATAATATCATATATCTATTATATATAATATTATATATTATATATAATATTATATATTATATATAATATTATATATTATATATAATATTATATATTATATATAATATTATATATTATATATAATATTATATATTATATATAATATTATATATTATATATAATATTACATATTATATATAATATTATATATTATATATAATATTATATATTATTATATATAATATATCTATTATATATAATATTATATATCTATTATATATTATATATCTATTATATATAATATTATATATCTATTATAGATAATATATATCTATTATAGATAATATATATCTATTATATATAATATATATCTATTATATATAATATATATCTATTATATATAATATATATATTATATATTATATATCTATTATATATAATATTATATATTGTATATCTATTACATACATAATATTATATATCTATTATATATTATATATTATATATCTATTATATATATAATATTATATATTATATATCATTTCCAAATTCCCCAGCATTCATATTTGTCAGTGCAAGTAAAGAGCCTTAGTGCTGATGAGGTTTGAGGTATGACCATTTGGCCAGAATTTATGAACTCTACATGTCGCTTGATGTGTGCTTCAGGGTACACTTTTTTTTTTTTTTTTGAGACGGAGTCTTGCTCTGTCGCCCAGGCTGGAGTGCAGCGGTGCGATCTCAGCTCACCGCAAGCTCCGTCTCCCGGGTTCACGCCATTCTCCTGCCTGAGCCTCCTGAGTAGCTGGGACTACAGGCGCCCGCCACTATGCCCTGTTAATTTTTTGTATTTTTAGTACAGACGGGGTTTCACCGTGTTAGCCAGGATGGTCTCGATCTCCTGACCTCGTGATCCACGCGCCTCGGCCTCCCAAAGTGCTGGAGTTACAGGCGTGAGCCACCACGCTTGGCCAGGGTACACTTTTAAGCAGAGACACTACTTTGAAGGTCATAAAAAATATAATAAGAGATAAGGCTAATTTCGTTTAATAATAATAATAATAAAATCCTTTAATAAAAATATAAAGGAATAATATAATAATTTTCTTTAATAAAATATAATAAGAGATAAGGCTAATTTCCTTTAATAAAATATAGTAACTACATAGCAACAGAATTCCAAAAAAAGAAATGGAGAGGAAGGGAGCATGGGTCATTAATCTTGTCAAAAATATAAAATTATAAAATTATATACGAGGAATTCCTAGAAACTGTTTTCCTTGTCTGCGGCCATTGTGCTGCTGCTACACAACTACCGCAAGCAGCCCTTCACGCCTTCCTCCCAGTACAAAGCTAATTGACTTGTGAGAAATGTTAAGCTTGGAAGAGTCAGCATCGCTGCACTTATTTTTTTATTCTACTCTAACATTAGAATAATCCTTGAGTGGGGGAAAGGTTAAAAACCCCCTGGATAAGTGTTACTAATTAATGATGATTGTTTTAAACAATATTTGGATAATTTTTCCTTGTCCCTTGACATAAACTTGATAAATAACTGAGAAGTGAGAAGGAGATTAGTGGGTTGCTTAAATTCCATTCAGGTACTTAAAGTTAGCTCCAAAAATTTAGCTATTTATAAATTGTCATGCATTGTTAATGTATAAGAGATGTAGATTTCATTTATCTTTGGTGGAGTGAGATGAAGCAGTGAATCATTGAAGACTGAAAGAAAGAAAAAGGTCTTTTCCTTTTTCTTTAAGAAGCATCATTAGTTAAAAACATGTTAGTTGATACCAGAGAACTATATTTAAAGGGACAGCAATAAGCAAATTGATTACTCTGGTGATTATTGGAGTGACATTGCCTTTTAGTTGTACTTTCACAAAAATTCACAATATTTGCCAAAGTCAAGTTATCCATTACACTATTAATTTGTCATTCTTTTGTTTATATAGTCAATATCTCTATCTCAATTGGATCTATCTCAACTGCTTCTAAACAAGCCACCATAGTCTCTCCCATTTCAACAATCTCTTCCAAGTACCATTTCATTTCTTCTTTTCATATTTTTGAAAACTTTTGAAAAACTACCTATTTTCCTCCTCCATTTCTTGTCCATTCCATTCTAGTGGACATGGAATCTGTTCCTCCTCCAAAACGGAATTTGGTAACCCTTAAATTACCAAACCCAAAACAATATGTTGCTTTTATCTTTACCTCTCCGTGGCATTTAATGATAAGACCACCACTTTCTTCTCTTTTACCCTTCTTTCTTGAATTCAGTCAAACAATGTACTTACATTTTTCGTCTTATTCTCCATCTTAGAAACCACCTCAGCTTTCTCCATTCAGCCATAAAATTGTGCTTTTCCTCAAAGATTAATCTGCCTCTCCTCTCACTCTATACTATCTCTGTTAGCTAATTTTATTTGTGCACATTGCTTATACTGAGCATTACATACACATATGCATGTGTGTACATGTGCACACACACACTGTATATGGACATGTATATATACGTGTGTGTGTATATATATATAGTATATATATAAATTACAATAACATAAAGGTGGCATTTTAAATTAGTGGAAATTGCACTTTTATATTTTAACAAATTGTATTTCCCATATTGAACTGTAAGTCTCCTGAAAGGAGGAATTTTGTTCTTGCTCATCATCAACTTTTTCAACATCCAGTGCACCATTTAGAACTTAGATGTAGTCAATACAGGTTTGTGGAATGAAAGAGGAAAAGAAAGAATTAATATTCCTTTAAATTAGGATGGCAAAGATCGTATATAGAAAATTGGCTAAGTTGTGGTCCATTCATATTTGCTCCCAATTAAGGAGCACAGCTATGAAAAGGAAGGCTTCAAATTAATAACCAATAGATTTTTTAAAAAAGAAAACTGGCCAGGTACTGTGGCTTATGTCTGTAATATCAGCATGTTGGGAGGCCAAGGCAGGATTACTTGAGCCCAGAAATTCCAGACCAGCCTGAGAATTTGGCAAAACTCTGTCTCTACAAAAAATACAAAAATTAGCCAAGTTTGGTGGCATGTGCCTGTAGTACCAGCTACTTGGGAGGCTGAGGTGGAAGAATAGCTTGAGTCTGGGAGGTCAAGGCTGCAATGAGCTGTGATCGCACCACTGCACTCAAGCCTGGGTGGTAGAGTAAGACCCTGTCTCAAAAAAAAAAAAAAAAAGAAAAATCACTAAGCAAAATAAGACATGTGAAGGATCATGTCAAAGGTAAGAAAAATTAGGGAAACATTAAAAGCTTTCTTCCCAAGCCACTAAATCAACTTGACTAACAAAATTACCACTTGATTTAGCATTCGAAAATTACATTACATATCAAACATAAACCCATTAATCAAATACTAAAGAAATTTCTGAGTTAAATGGTATAATGTTAGCTTATGCCAGAGCTGACCTTGAAAGATTGTTCAAATATGGCTCAGTGTGATTGAAAGTTCTGTGTGAATAAGTTTTTGGAAAGATCCAACAGCAACACCTTAGTGTATGTTTTTGAAATAAAATGTATCTGAGTAGCAGCAAAGTTATTCTCAAATTTCCATTTTATAGCTGGAGATGTTATACCGTGACATATATGATAGGACCCAATATGGATTAATCCCTTTTAGAAGTCAATCAGGAAGAGGGGAGCAGTTAAAACAGTTGCTTGGTTTACAAACATTAGAACAATTTTCTTATTCACACCATCTGATTATTGTATTTTATTTTTTCCCCAACGTTTAGACTACACAATGAGTTAAGAATGATAAAAATAAGCTCACCAATATACTATGTACATATTTACCAAAATCTGTGCATGCTTATACATATAAACACAGCTGATAATTTATTAGTTAGGCTCATTTGTAATTTTTGTCACTATAGACCAGTTTTTTTATTTAAATTGAAGATTAGTATACATTTTAAATGATTAGTCAAGATAAAAAATCTAAAATGTGCTCTAAATACCTCTTAGGTCAGAAAAAAAAAGTCAAAAGCTAGAATATAGAGAAATTAAGAAATGCCCTAAATTTCTAATCTGACAAAAATTCATACGAGATTGAAATATTTTAATGGAAAATAGAACAGAACTAATCATTGAAGAAATTATAGAAAGGAAACAAAATAAACAGATTATATGGAGTATTTTTAGAAGATAAGTAAATAAATTAATATACTAGGAAAAAACAAGGGAAATATAATTGATAAATAAATACAGGTAAGAGTTCTTTTGAAATAATGATAAAATAGAAAATCTCTGTCAAAACTAAAAGGAAAGATGCATAAATATATAAATAAATGATAAAACGATGTTGCATACATATATGACTTTTTCAGAATCAAAAAATGTAAATTTCTGTAATAAAATTTAAATGTTTATAAATTTAAAAAACTAGGAGAAAGAATGTTGACTGTTCACAATACAAATAAATAACAAATATTTGAGGTGATGGATATGATAATTATCCTTATTTGATCATTGGACATTGTATACATGTATCAAAATATCACTCTGTATCCCATGAATATGTACAATTATTTGTCTCAAAAACAAACAAACAAAAGATAATGGGAGAATGTTGAAAACTCAGAGAGAAGAGCAACTCTCACAGATAGGGATCCAGATAACATTAGCAGCTGATTTCTCGGCAGAAACCTTGAAGGCCAGTAGGCAGTGGATTATATATTTAAAATAATGAAGAAACCTGTCAATTGAGAAATCTATAGCTGGAAAACTTATCCTTCAAAAATGAGGGAGAAATTAAGACATTTCCGGATTTTTTTTTTAAACTGAAAAAAAATCCATTTATCCCTGAATTTGCCATTCAAGAAGTGTTAAGTCCTTCAGGTTGAAATAAATGAACTCTAGGCAATAACTATATAAGTAAATAAGCAAGCTGTATGAATATACAAAGCTCTCTGGTAAAGGTAAATACATAAACAAACATAAAAACAGTCCTATTGTAATTTTGGTTTGTAACTCTGCTTTTTATTTTCTACATAATTTAAAAGGCAAATGCATAAAATGTAATTGTAAATCTGTTAGCTGGTATACAATGAATAAAGATATAATTTGTTACATCAATAACATAAAAAGAGTAGAGCTATATGTATAGCAGTAGAATTTTGGTATGTGATTGAACTTAAGTTGAAATAAATTCAAATTAAAATGTTATAACTCTAGGATGTTATATGTAATTCTCATAGTAACCAAAAACGAAATATACATAGAATATAAACAAAAGGAAATGAGACTAGAAACAAAATGTGTCACTACAAAAAAATCAACTAAAGATAAAAAAGAAATAATTGAGAAAATGGCAAAAATCAGTAACTCTGACGTATTAAAACTTTCCATGCTACATAAATCTGAAAACTCTATTTCACATAAAACTGGAGCTGAAAGAGACAAATATTTACCTATAAAGTTAAAAGTTATATAGGGAACAAACACTAATTTTTTTTAGAAAAAAATTATAAAAAGAGTAAAAATATGCCTTATACTACCCCAATTTCATGTTTTACAGCTCTGGGAAAATAGAAAATAAAATGTTCTGTTAGCATGAATCCCTCTGTGCCCCCAAAAAACCCTATGGATTGCATCATTATTACCTAAAAAGTCTATTGTCAAATGCAGCAGAGTGATATTTTTTACAAGGTAGATATTAATTTTAGATATGGAATAATATTGGTGATTTCCATTTTATAACACTGGGTTAAGATGAAAGAATGAGAAGATAAAGGTCCCTCAGCAATATAACTCACAAACATGTTCAGAAGCAGTAAGAAGTTACATTAATTATCTTTTGAAAGTCAATAATCTACATCTTTAATGTATGCATATAGCATAGCTAATGTACTATCGCTGGGTCCATTTATTCAATGAATAATTGCCGCTATGTGTCAGACATTTTTCTAGGCCTAGGAATGGATACATAAGTGAACAAAGCAAAGATTCTGGTTCTTGTAGAGTTTCCATTAAAAGACCATTTAGTAAAACTTTTCTTCCCCCAAATTATAAAATCTGTAAGATGATTTAACAACATGTGTAAAAGCCATTGTGGGCCAGGCACGGTGGCTCATACCAGGTGTGGTGACTCATAGCACTCTGTCACCCAGGCTGGAGTGCAGTGGCACAATCTCGGCTCACTGCAACCTCTGCCTCCTGGGTACAAGCGATTCTCCTGCCCCAGCTTGCTGAGTAGCAAGGACTACAGGTGCACACCACCACGCCTGGCTAATTTTTGTACTATTAGTACAGACGGAGTTTCACCATGTTGGCCAGGCTGGTCTCGAACTCCTGACCTCAAATGATCCATCTACCTCGGCCTCCCAAAGTGCTGGAATTACAGATGTGAGCCACAATGCCCGGCCTTATTTTCTACAACTTTGGTAACTTTAGCATATACCCCAAATCTGTAAGACATAATATTATAATTCAAATGCAACTCATGGCTTCTCATTGTACTCTTTCTCTAGCTTTTGAATTATTTATTCTAATACCAGTTTTAATTCTGACACAAAAGCATGGGAGTTCTAATCAAAATCCAACCTTTTATCATAAAAACTATGAAGAAATTATGAGTAGAACTTAAAAAGGAAAATAGGCCTATTAATTAGATTTGTCTTTGTAGCATTTAACTCTATAATAAATAACATAATATTTTATGCCTATGAGTACCCAACAAAGCCTCCAGCTTCTATTTAGATATAAAATGTAAAAGTCACTACTGGATCCACAAGCAAGACTATGAAAAAGAAATTTCTCCAGCTAACCAGCTTCTTTTACATGATGTTACATGTTTCTTTTGTTTTTTCATTTTGGCAAATATTGATTGTCATCTTCATGTTTGTCTATGTCCTAAGTGCTGGGATACAGAATCTGAAAAGATGGACACAGGACCTGCCTTCAAGTTCACCCTTTCTTTTTTTTTTTTTTTTTTTTTTTTTTTTTTTTTTTTTTTTGAGATGGAGTTTTGCTCTTGTCGCCCAGGCTGGAGTGTAATGGTGAGATCTCGGCTCACTGCAACCTCCACCTCCAGGGTTCAAGTGATTCTCCTGCCTCAGCCTCCCAAGTAGCTGGGATTACAGGTCCCAGCCACCACGCCTAGCTAATTTTTGTATTTTTAGTAGAGACAGCGTTTCATCATGTTGGTCAGGCTAGTCTCGAACTCCTAACCTCAGGTAGTCGACCCACCTCGGCCTCCCACAGTGCTGAGATTACAGGCATGAGCCACCACGCCCTGCTAGGAGTTCATGCTTTAATTGGGGAAAATATACAATAAGCAAGCCAGTTTTTAAAAAGAGAACTGCAATTAGAGTTAAATGCTACAAAGACAATCTCACAGGAAGATGGGATGTAGAATGATAAGGCTCTCAGAATAGTAAGAGAAACTATTGCTTCTTACGATGTTTGTCTTTCTTTGTATCGGTGCTCAGCTGAGTCTGCAGTGCTTCAGAGGCAGCTTTCATTTTATAAAAATCTATGATTTTTCCTTCCAGTTGTTTTTTCTCTTCCTCGAGCTTCCTTATCTCCTCCTGTTGAATCATTTTAAGATGCTCGAACTTGTCCTGCAGCTGTGAAACCAATGTGCAGTTGTGACACCAAAGCAGTGTGGCTGAACACCCAAAAGAATATGCTTTTTTCTGATTATCAAACAAACCCAAATCATCACAGTAGAGCACGATCTTAATAACAATCTCAAAAACTCAGGAGTAAACACTCAGATATGGAATTTTTCTTTTCTTTCTCTCTTCCTTTTATAAGATGGAATCTCACTCTGTTGCCCAGGCTGGAGTGCACTGGTGCGATCTCAGCTCACTGCAACCTCCATCTCCCAGTTCAAGTGATTCTCCTGCCTCAGCCTCTTGAGTAGCTGGGACTACAGGCATGCACCACCACTACAGGTGTATGCCACCACACCTGGCTAATTTTTGTATTTTTAGTAGAGATGGGGTTTTGCCATGTTGGCCAGGCTGGTCTCGAACTCCTGACCTCAGGTGATCCTCCCGCTTTGGCCTCCCAAAGACTTTTTTTTTTTTTTTAATATAGAGACAAGTTCTCAGTATGTTGCCCAGGCTGGTCTCAAACTCCTGAGCTCAAGTGATCCTCCCACCTCAGCTTCCCAAAGTGCTGGGACTGACTGGATGCAGTGGCTCATGCTTGTAAACTCAGCACTTTGGGAGGCCAAGGTGGGAGGGTCGCTTGAGCCCAGGAGTTCAAGACCAGACTGGGTGATATAACACAATAGTAAACTTCAACAGGAGAGAGAATCTGTAAACTTGAATATAGATCTTCTGAAATTATCCAGTCAGAGGACAAAGAAAAAAAGAATAAAAAAGAGAAAAGAAGGCTGGGCGTGGTGGCTCAAGCCTGTAATCCCAACACTTTGGGAGGCCGAGGCAGGCAGATTAAGAGTTCAGGAGTTCAAGACCAGCCTGGCCAACATGACAAAACCCCATCTCTACTAAAAATACAAAAATTAGCCGGGTGTGGTGGCACACACCTGTAGTCCCAGCTACTTGGGAGGCTGAGGCAGGAGAATCGCTTGAACCCAGGAGGCGGAGGTTGGAGTGCAATGTGAGCTGAGACCACACATTGCACTCCAGCCTGGGTGACAGAGCATGACTCTGTCTCAAAAAAAAGAAAAAAAGAAAAAAAACGAGACAGAGAAAAGAAAGCCAACAAGACACCATTAGTCAAACCATTGTCAGGTTATGGGAGTTTGAGAAGGAAAGTAGAGAAAGGAGAAGAAAGCTTATTTAAAGAATGGCTGAAA
Organism: Pan troglodytes; assembly: GCF_028858775.2. Classification (NCBI taxonomy): domain Eukaryota; kingdom Metazoa; phylum Chordata; class Mammalia; order Primates; family Hominidae; genus Pan; species Pan troglodytes. The sequence continues at coordinate 3,739,796 of NC_086015.1, forward strand.
ACTGCCTAAATCATGGGAAAGATTTAGACATCTAAATCCATGAAGCTTAAAGATTCCTAAAGAGGTTCAAACCAAATAGATACTCACCAAGTCACAATATAATCAAATAGTCAAAAGTTAAAGAAACTTTGCAGGTCAGGACAGAATCGAATAATACATTCAAAGTGCTGAAAGAAAAAAACTGCCAGCAACTAATATTATGTCTGACAAAGCTGTCCTTCAGAAAGAAAAAAGAAATAACGTGTTTGCTCGACAAACAAAGCTGAGGGCATTCAGGACTACTAGGTCTACCTTAAAAAAATGCTTAACGGAGTTTTTCAAGTAAAAATGAATGAAGTTGGGAGCGGTGGCTCATGCCTGTAATCCCATTTTTGGAGGCTGAAGTGGGTGGATCACCTGAGGTCGGGAGGTCAAGACCAGCCTGGCCCACATGGCAAAACCCCATCTCCAGTAAAAATACAAAAAATTAGCCAGGTATGAAGGCCACTGAGATCGTGCCACTGCACTCCAGCCTGGGTGACAAGAGTCAAACTACATTTCAAAAACAAAAAACAAAACAAACAAAAAAAAACAAAACTTGAGGCCTGGCCTTCTGCTCCTCTCCAACCCCCCTTCTCTGGGCCCAAGCCACCTTGGCTGAGGAGGGGGTGAGGAGGTGTGAGCCCCTGCCAGAACCCCCTGCCCGGACCAAGTACTCGGCCCCCAGGCCTGCGTTCAGTGAGGCCTCCCGTGGCATCAGCATGTTCGTGTGGAGGAATGTGGAAGGTCACTCTGCGGCCGTGTTCCCCTGGTACTCCATCCCCTTCCTGACCCCTCCCTGCCGCCACACGAGGCCAGCAACCTGCCAGTCACTCAGTGGCCTCCAACCAGAGAAAACAACCTGCCAAGTTGGCAGCTGTTGCTCATGAGCATCCACCAGGTGGGACAGGGAGTGTTGACCCTGGGCGGCCCCCTGGAGCCACCTGCCCTGAAAGCCCAGGGCCCGCAACCCCACACACTTTGGGGGTGGTGGAACCTGGTAAAAGCTCACCTCCCACCATGGAGGAGGAGCCCTGGGCCCCTCAGGGGAGTCCCTGCTGGACAGTGAGACAGAGAATGACCATGATGATGCTTTCCTCTCCATCATGTCTCCTGACACACAGTTGCCTCTACCACTCAGATGATGTCAGGCCCAGTCCCTCAGTGCCCTGCGCAAGGAACAGGACTCATCTTCTGAGAAGGATGGACGCAGCCCCTACAAATGGGACAAGGACCACATCCGGTGGCCCGTGAGTGGCGGTCATGATCTTCAGCAAGCGGCACCAGGCCCTGGCAGGGCGCACCAGGGTCACTCCAACCAGGATATGCGGACCGTCAGCCAGATGCTGAGCGAGCGGTGGTACACCCTGGGGCCCAATGAGACGCAGAAATACCACGACCTGGCCTTCCAGGTGAAGGTGGCCCACTTGCAACAAGGACCGAAAGAAGTCCAGCTCAGAGGCCAAGCCCACAAGCCAGGGGCTAGCAGGAGTGTAACAAGGGCTCATGGGAGCAGAGCATATCAGAGACGGGCACTGCCACTGCCCCTGGGGTGTCCTCTGAACTCCTGTCAGTTGCAGCCCAAACACTCCAGAGCTCAGATACCAAGGAGCAGCTTCTGTGGGGCAGAACGGCTGCACACAGTCAGGGAACCTGGCTCAGCCTGGCCCAAGCCTTCTCCCACAGCGGGGTACACAGCCTGGACGGCAGGGAAATGACCGTCAGGCACTATGGGAACTGACACAGGTGGTGTCTGGCACTGCATCATACTCTGGCCCAAAGCCTTCTACTCAGTATGGAGCTCCAGGCCACTTTGCAGCCCCTGGTGAGGGAGGTGACCAGTGGGCAGCCCTGCTGCTGCCCACCTGAGCTGCTCATTCCCAGCACATGGCCAGTGAGGACATAGCGAGTGACGAGGAGCACACGGTCATCCATGAGGAGGAGGGGGTGATGATGTCATTGCTGATGATGGCTTTAGCACCACTGACACCGATCTCAAGTTCAAGGAGTGGGTGACCGACTGAGAGTGGGGACAACTCTGCGGAGGAGCCAGAGGGCAACAAGGGCTTTGGTGGGAAGGTACTTGCACCTGTCATTCCTTCCTCCTTTACTCCTGCCGCCCCTTGCTGGATCCTGAGCCCCCAGGGTCCCCCGATCCACCTGCAGCTTTTGGCAAAGTCTATGGTCCCACCCTGTCCTCCTCCTACACATACTCGGATGCTTCCTCCTCAACCTTGGCACCCACCTCCTTCTTACTGGGCCCAGGAGCCTTCAAAGCCCAGGAGTCTGGTCAAGGCAGCAGAGCGGGCCCCCTACGGCCCCTACCCTTGGGGAGGGGGGCCCAGGGACGCCTTCCAAGGTGACCTGTTTCCTCCCAATGGATCCTGCCACCTTCTGGTGCAAGAGACCTGAAAGTGTGGGCAACCTGGAGCTACCAGGCTCCTCAGTCATCAGGGTCCCTCCCAACACTAAGGCTTTCCTAGGCAGGAGCTGGGCTGAGCCACCCGGGGGGCAGAGCCTGAAGAGAAACTGACTGGGCTTTCGGGGTCGGGGCAGAGGGAACCCCACGGACATGGATCCCACACTGGAGGACCCCACCACGCCCAAATGCAAGATGAGAAGATGCTCCAGCTGCAGTCCAAAGCCCAACACCCCCAAGTGTGCCATGTGGGATGGGGACAGCTTCCCCTTTGCCTGTACAGGTGCAGAAGCCGAGGACAGGCGCAGGGAACCGGAGACCGAGAAGGCGCTGTCCTCTTCACTGCACGTGCCCTGGACCAGTGCCGGCCCTGATCATGCAGCTCTTCCAGGCCCACTGCTTCTTCCCATCCACTAGGCCACAGCTGCCCTCCAGGCCCACTATGCACACATCTTCCCCTCCAAGGTTTGTTCTGCCCCTGCCCTGACTCCCAGCCCTGTGGGGGTCCTGACCGCACCTCACCTGGCTCAGACTCTTGACGCTGCCCTGGCTGCCCCACCACTGCATCTGCCCGAGAGTCACGTGAGGCTGAGAGTAGGGACAGGGGCAGCAGTGGTGCCAGTTTGGGGGCGGTCCAGTGGGAGGAGCCTCAGCCTCGCGGGCTGCTCCGTGGGACTGATGACTGCATGATCTTCTGGGCACCTCATGGATCTTCAACTGCAGGTGAAACGGATGCTGGTGGTGGGTGCAGGGCCGCTGGCAGCTGCTGCATGGTTCCCAGAGGCTGGACTGGGGCAGGTGCCAACTGAAGCTGCTGGGGCAGCATGGGCAGGATGTTCTGCACACAAACCTTGGAGAAGAAGATGTGTGCATAGCGGGTCCACTGCTGCTGCCCCTGCCCTGACTCCCAGCCCTGCCTGACCCCACCTCAACCTGCTCAGGCTCTGGCACAACCCTGGCTGCCCTGCCACTGCCTCTGCCCTAGAGTTGGGGCCTTGACAGCCTGGTTGGAAGGGGACACCCCAGCCCTGCCTCAACACCTGGGGGTCTCCATAACTACCACAGGCAGGTGGGCAACCCCAAAGATCCCAGGACTCACAGTACCCCCTGAGAACATGGACAGTATGTGGGGGTAGCAATGGAGGGCAGGATGGTTATCTTCTCCCAGGTAAAGCCATTTAATCCTTTCAGTTTGGGACAGAGTAAGGCCTGCCTCTTTTTTTTTTTTTTTTGAGACCGAGTCTTGCTCTGTCACCCAGGCTGGAGTGCAGTGGTGCGATCTTGGCTCACTGCAACCTCTTCCCGCCGGGTTCACGCCATTCTCCTGCCTCAGCCTTCTGGGTAGCTAGGATTACAGGTGCACGCTACCACATCCGGCTAATTTTTGTATTTTTAGTACAGACGGGGCTTCATCATCTTGGCCAGGCTGATTTCGATCTCCTGACATCGTGATCTGCCTGCCTCCCCCTCCTAAAATGCTGGGATTACAGGCGTGAGCCACCACGCCTGGCCAAGGCCTGCTCCTCTTATCTATACCCCCTACCCCTGCAGCTGTGCCAGGGGAAAGCTGGGCAGTTTCCCTCCTCCGAGCCCCTGTACATACCATGAATTGTGGGACCTTCAGAGCTTTTCACTTTTCGGAAAATAGCTCCTGCTGGGCTACAAGATGGAGTGTGAAGAGGGCCTTGGGCCACAGGGAGGCGCCTGTGGACTAGGGGGAGTTCATGCACCCCTTCTTTCCCCAGAGGGGCTGGACTCAGGTGAGTATGGGGGTGGGGGCTCCTGCACTTCGACACAGGCAGCGGGAGGGTTTTCTCCCCATTCCCTCTGCACTCCCAACTTGAGCTATACTTTTTAAGAAAGTGATTCACCCTGCCTTTGCCCCCTTCCCCAGAACAGAACACGTTGATCATGGGCGATATTTTTCATTGTGCCAAAAAGTTGCCATGACCGTCATTAAACCTGTTTAACACCAAATAATAAGGAAAATAAAATAAAAAATTCGGGCATGGTGCAGAAACTCACTCCAAATAAATTACCTACCAAAATATATAATGGTGGAAATATTCCAAAATTCAATATTTTGGGATTTATACACAAAAGATAAACAAATTAGAGGCCAAGAGGCTGCCGGAAGGGAAAAACGGGGCCTGGAAAGGCCGTTGTGAGGAAGAGCTGGGCCTAAAGAGGCCACTGGCAGGCAGTAGCTGGACCTGCCGAAGTGGTCGAAAGGCAGGAGCTTTGGACTGGGGAGGCCGCAGTGAGGCGAGAGCTAGCTGGGCGTGGAGAGTCTGCTGTGAGGCCGAGGCCAAGGCCGAGGCCGAGGCCGGGCCCGTGCAGGCCTTCGAGAGGCAGGAGGCCGGGCCTGCAAAGGCCGACTGGAGATCAAGTTCTGTGCCTGAAGAGGCTGCCAAAAGTCAAAAGCGGGGCCTGGGAAGGCCGCGGAGAGCCATGAGCTGGGCTGGGCCGAAAGAGGCCACTGGGAGGCAGGAGGAGCTGGGCCTGGAGAGGCTGACTCGAGGAAGTTTTGCACCTGGAGAGGCCGCCGAGAGGATGGAGCTGGGCCCGGGGAGGCCGACTTGCTGCTCTTCCAGGCCCACTTCCAGGCCGACTTGAGAACGACTTGGGCCTGCAGAGGCTGCCGGGAGGCCCAAGCTGGGCCTAGAAGAGCCCACCGACCGGAGGCCGTTTGGGGCCTGCAGATGCCATCGGAGGGCAGGAGCTGAGCCTGGAGAGGCCACCGTGAGGCCTGAGCTGGGCCTGGGGAGCTTGGCTTAGGGAAGTTGTGGGCCTACCAGGGCCGCTGGGAGCTGGGCAGGAGCTGAGTCCAAAGACGTTGTTGGGACCTGGAGTCGGCCCAGAGTCCGGCCCGGAGATGCAGCCGGGAGGAAGAGCTGGGCCCGGAGAGGACGCCGGGAGGCTGCAAGTGGGTCTGAGAGGCCAACTTGAGGAGGTCTGGCCTCCGCCTCCCGCATGGCCCAGCTGTTCCTCCTGGCTGCATCTCCCGCCTCCCAGCAAACAAGCTCTTTTGGCTCAGCTCCTGCCTGCGTTTGTAGACCCCGAAGTTTCTGCAACCAAGCTCTTCAGACCCACATCCCTTCTCCCAGTGACTGAACAGTCCCAGCTCCGGCGGGAGAAGGGCGTCTGCAGACCCCGCTGTTGCCTCCCAGGGGAGTCTCCAGGCCCAGCTCTCGCCCCACCGCGACCTCCCGGGCCCAAGTCCCTGCCTACCTCCCAGCAGCCCGCGTGCGACCCTGCTCCTCCCTCACGGTGGCCTGTTGAGGCAGGGGCTCCCGCTGACCTCTCTCAGCGTGGGAGGGGCCGGTGTGCGGCAAGGGGCTCAGGCTGACCTCTGTCCGCGTGGGACGGGCCGGTGTGAGGCAAGGGCTCACACTGACCTCTCTCAGCGTGGGAGGAGCCAGTGTGAGGCAGGGGCTCACGCCTCTGGGCAGGGTGCCAGAGGCATGAGTTGGGCATCAACAGGCCACCATGAGGGAGGAGCTGGGCCGCACGCGGGCTGCTGGGAGGCAGGCAGGGACTTGGCCCCGGGAGGCCGCCATGGCGGCAAGAGCTGGGCCTGGAGAGGCCCCTGGGAGGCAAGGGCGGGGCCTGCAGACGCTGTTCTCCAACCAGTGCTGGGCCTGTACAGGCCACCAGGAGGCAGGAAGTGGGCCCTCAGAGCTTGGCTGGAGAAAGTTCGGGGCCTACAAAGGCGGTTGGGAGCTGGGCAGGAGTTGAGCCAAAAGAGCTTGCTTACTTGCTGGGAGGCAGGGCCGGGAGAGGTTGACTTCAGGACATCTTGGGCCTGCGGCGGTCGCCGGGAGGCCCAAGCTTGGCATGGAGGAGCCCACCGACCGGAGACCATTTGGGGCCTGGAGATGCCATCGGAGGGCAGGAGCTCATCCTGGAGAGGCCACCGTGAGGCCTGACCTGGGCCTGGGGAGCTTGGCTTGAGGAAGCTGTGGGCCGACCAAGGCCGCCAGGAGATGGGTAGGCACTGAGTCCAAAGAGGTTGTTGAGAGGCAGGAGTCGGGCCTGGAGACGCAACCAGGAAGAAGAGCTGGGCCCGGAGAGGACGCCCGGAGGGTGCAAGTGGGTCTGGAGAGGCCGACTTGAGGAGGTTCTGGGTCCGGAGAGGCCGCCGGAAGGGAAAAACTGGGCCTGGAAAGGCCGTTGTGAGGAATGAGCCCCATGGGCCTGAAGAGGCCACTGGCAGGTGGGAGCTGGGCCTGCCGAAGCGGCCGAGAGGCAGGAGCTTTGGACTTGGGAGGCCACAGTGAGGCGACAGCTAGCTGGGCGTGGAGAGTCCGCTGTGAGGCAGAGGCTGGGCCTGTGCAGGCCTTCGGGAGGCAGGAGGCTGGGCCTTGTCGAGGCCTGCAGAGGCCACCGAAAGTCAAAAGCGGGGCTTGGGAAGGCCGCCGGGAGGCATGAGCTGGGCTGGGCCGAAAGAGGCCACTGGGAGGCAGGAGGAGCTGGGCCTGGAGAGGCTGCCGAAAGGCAGGAGCTTCGCCTGAGGATGCCACAGTGAGACACCATCTGGGTCTGGAGGCTCCACTGTGAGGCAGAGGCTGGCCTGTAGAGTCCAACAGTAGACAAAAGTTGGGCAAAAGGCTGATTTGAGGAAGTTTTGGGCTTCAAGAGTCAGCCACAAGGCAGGCACTAGGCCTGGAAATGGCCTCACAGTCATGAGTTGGGCCTAAATGGGCCAGTGTGAGGGAGGAGCTGTGCCTGTTGAGGCTGCTGGCAGGCAGGCAGAAATTTGGCCTGGGGCAGCTGCCATGAGGCAAGAGCTGGGCCTGGAAAAAGCCCCTGGGAGGCAAGAGCAGGGCCTGCAGAGGCTGTTCTCAAGTCAAAGCTGGGCCTGTTGATGCCACCGGGAAGCAGAAGGTGGGCCTGGAGAGTTTGACTTGAGGAAGTTTTGGGCCTACATTGGCCGCCATGAGCGGGATAGGAACTGGGCCAAAAAAGGCTGTTGTGAGGCAGCAGTTGTGCCTGTAGACCCAGCCAAGAGGAAGAGGTGGGCCTGGAGAAGCCCCCATGAGGCAGAGGTTGGGCCTGTAGACACTAACAGGAGGCAGGAGCTGGGCCTGGAGAGGTCAACTTGAGGAGATTTGGGGCCTTCATAGGCCACCAGGAGGCAGCAGTTGGGACTAGAGAGTCTGACTTGAGTAAGTTTTGGGCCCGGAGATGACGTCCTGGGACAGGAGTTGGGCCTGGAGAGGCCACCGTGAGGCATAAGCTGGATGTAGAGAGGCCAGAGTGAGGCAAGACCTGGGCCTGTCTAGGCTGCTGGGAGACAGGCAGGAATCTGGCCAGGGAAGGTTGCCATGAGACAAAAGTTGGGCCTGGAAAGGCCCTTGTGAAGCATGAGCTTGGCCTAAAGAGGCCACTGGGTGGCAGGAGCTGGGTGTGTAGAAGCTGCTAAAAGGTTGGGAGCTTGGCTTAGGGGGTCCACAGTGAGGTAGATGCTGGGCGTGAAGAATCTGCTGTGAGGCAGATGTTGGGACTGTAGAGGCCGACGGGAGGCAGAGGCTGGGCCTGGAGGGGCCACCAAGATGCAGGAGCTGGGCCTGGAGAGGCTGCAAAGAAGCATGAGCTGGTCCTGGTGAGGTCGACTTGAGAAAGTTCAGGGCCTGGAGAGAAGGCTGGGAGGCAGGAGCTGGGTCCAAAGAGGCCATTGTAACGATGGAGCTGTGCCTGTGGAGGCTGTTGTGAGGCAGTAGCCTCATCTGCGGAGACTGCCGTGAGGTAGGGTATGGGCCTAAATAGGCCATGGTGAGTCATGAGCTTGGTCTGTAGAGGCTGACTGGAGAAAGTGCTGGGCCTGGAGAGGCTGCCAGGAGGTAGGAGCTGGGCCAAAAGATGTAAGCACATTTGCATTTATTAGGCACTTTATTTCCATTATTACACTGTAATATATAATAAAATAATTACAGAACTCACCATAATGTAGAATCAGTGGGCGTGTTAAGCTTGTTTTCCTGCAACTGGATGTTCCCACCTGAGCATGATGGGAGAAAGTGACAGATCAATAGGTATTAGATTCTCATAAGGACAGCACAACCTAGATCCCTCACATGCACGGTTCACAACAGGGTGCGTTCTCCTATGAGAATCTAATGCTGCTGCTCATCTGAGAAGGTGGAGCTCAGGCGGGAATGTGAGCAAAGGGGAGTGGCTGTAAATACAGAGGAAGCTTCCCTCACTCCCTCACTCGACACCACTCACCTCCTGCTGTGTGGCTCCTTGCGGCTCCATGGCTCAGGGGTTGGGGACCCCTGCTCAAGTGCATCCAAAGCGACCCTTCCCACACCAGTCTTCACAGTGGTCAAGGGCAGCAACCACTTAGCTCCCAAGGCATGTGCCTCAGCTGGCATTTCATCACAATCAACAGTAAGTGGTAGCTTGAGTCACTGTGAGGTCACCTACTGGAAATCACCAGCATCCCATTTCCCACTGGCAAAGAGCTCAGCACTGCCCCCTGGGAAACCAAACCTATGCCCAAATCCCATCTGTGTGGGTTTACCTCCTGGGACCCTTCCTAACATATTAGTCAGAGTCCAATCAGGAAGCATAAACCACTCAAAAGTTTAAAGTGGTAAAATTTAATACAGAGAATTATTCATTATAACAGGTGAACAGCATAATGAGAGATTGGCTAGCACAAAGTAAAGAGAACTCTAGAGAATGTGGGAATAGCCCAGGCCAGGCATGGTGGCTCATGCCTGAAATTCCAGCAATTTGAGAAGCTAATGCAGGAGGATTGCTTAAGGCCAGGAGCTAGAGACCGGTCTGGACAACACAGTGAGACCCTGTCTCTATCCAAAAGAAGAAAAAAGTTAGCTGGGAGTGGTGGTGCACACTTGTAGTCCCAGCTACTCGGAATGCGGAAGTTTGAGCCTGGGAGGTCAAGGCTGCAGTGAGGCATGATTATGCCACTACAGTCCAGCCTGGTGACAGAGCAAGACCCTGTCTCAAAGAACAAAACAACAACAACCATTTACAGACAGAAAAGAAATAGAGCTAATAAGCTGAGGAAAGATGTTGAAATGTGACAAGTAAAGTAATACGAGGTTTTTTGTCTATGTAAAATAATCAAACAAAAAATGACTTACTAAATTACAATACCCTGTGCTGGCAAAGGTGCAGTGAAATGGGCACTTTCTTACACTATGAGGGGTGTTTAAATTGTGTATAAGCCTTCCAGGGTAAAGCCTGTCAATTTTTTAAAATAATGGAGACAGGGTCTCACCATACTGCCATACTGCCTCCTCCAACTCTTGGCCTCAAGCAATCCTCCTCTCTTAGCCTCCCAAAGTGCTAAGATTGTAGCTGGGAGGCACCCAAAACCCTGTCGATTTACATCAAGGGTAATGAGAATGTCCATTCACCATGACTCACAGTAATCTTACTTCTGGGGAGACAATTCAATCTAAACAAAAGGTCATCTGTACACACACAGTAAAAATCTGGGAGTAACTGAAGACAGAGTTGGTAAGTGAAATAAGAAACAGTTATAAGAAATTAAACTATGGTATCAATAGGCACCTGGTATAAAAGGTCAGTTGATGTTAGCTGCTACTTTTTTGTTGTTTTGAGACAGGGTCTCACTCTGTCACCCAGGCTGGAGTGCAGAGGCCTGATCATGACTCACTGCAGTCTCAGCCTCCCTGGGCTCAAGTGATCCTCCCACCTCAGCCTCCCAAGTAGCTGGGACTACAGGAACATGCCACCACACTAGGCTAATTCATGTATTTTTCTGTAGGGATGGTGACTCCCCCTTTGTTTCCAAGGCCTATCGCAAACTCTGGGCCTCAAGCCATCCTCCTGCCTCAGCCTCCCAAAGTGTTGCGATTACCAGTGTGAGACACCACACCTGGCCAGCTGCTACTTTTATCAATATTATTATTATTCCACTCAATTAAAAATTATTATTTTCAAGGCTATGCAACAGTATGTATCCTACAGCGTAATTGTAAAAACATATACAGTCGTCGTCCCTCAGTATACAGAATTAGTTCCAGCCCCCCATCTCTGCATATACCAAAATCCATGCTTACTCATGTTTCGCTGTCACCCCTCTGGAATCCACGTATACGAAAATTCCAACTATTAGTTGGGCATAGTGGCAAGCACCTGTAGTCTCAGCCACGTGGGAGGTTGAGGTGGGAGGATCGCTTCAGCCTGGAAGGTTGAGGCTGCAGTCAGCTGCGATAGCGCTACTACACTCCAGCCTTGGACAACAGAGGGAGACCCTGTCTCAGAAAAAAAAACAAAATAAAACAGGTTAGAAATTGTACTCTAACCCTAACCCTAACCCCTTAACCCTAACCCTAACCCTACACTAACCCTAACACCAACCCTAACCCCTAACACTAACCCCTAACTCCTAACCCCTACCCTACCCCCTAACTCCTAACCCCTACCCTAACCCCTAATCCCTAACCCCTAACCCAAACCCCAAACCCTAACCCTAACCCCAAACCCCAACAAACCGAACCCGAACCCTACCCCTAACCCCTAACCCTAACCCCTAACCCCTAACCCCAAACCCTAACCCTAACCCCAACACCAACCCCAACCGTAATCGCAAACCCCAACCCCAACCCCAACCTGAACCCCAAAACCAAACCCTAACCCTAACCATTAACACTAACCCTAACCCTTAACCCCAACGCTAACCCTAACCCCTAACCCTAACCCTAACCCAACCCTAACCCTAAAACCCTAACCCTAACACTAACCCTAACCCTGACCCTGATCCCGACCCCAACCCCGACCCTAACCCTGACCCTAACCCTAGACCCTAACCCTGACCCTGACCCTAACCTAACCCTGACCCTGACCCTGACCCTAACCCAACCCTAACCCTAACCCCTAACCCCTAACCCTGACCCTGACCCTGACCCTACCCCTAACCCTGACCCTACCCCTGACCCTAACCCTAACCCTACCCTAACCCTAACCCTAACCCTACCCTAACCCTAACCCTAACCCCTAACCCGAACCCGAACCCTGACCCTACCCTGACCCTGACCCTGACCCGGACCCAAACCCTCACCCTCATCCTAACCCCTAACCCTCACCCTAACCCTCACCCTAACCCTAACCCCTAACCCGAACCCAAACCCAAACCCTGACCCTACCCTGACCCTGACCCTAACCCTGACCCTGACCCTGACCCTCACCCTAACCTAACCCTGACCCTGACCCTAACCCTCACCCTCACCCTAACCTAACCCTAACCCTGACCCTAACTCTGACCCTGACCCTGACCCTAACCCTGACCCTGACCCTAACCCTAACCCGATTGCCTTGGTTTTCTTCTAGGGTTTTTATGGTTTGGGGTTTTACATTTAAGTCTTTAACCCATCTTGACATAATTTTTGCATAAGGTGTGAGAAAGAGGTCTAGTTTCTGTTTTCTGCATATGGCTAGCCAGTTTTCCCAGCACCATTTATTAAATAGGGAATCCTTTCCCCATTGCTTGTTTTTGTCAGGTTTGTCAAAGATCAGATGGTTGTAGATGTGTGGTATTATTCCTGAGGCCTCTGTTCTGTTCCATTGTTCTATATTTCTGTTTTGGTACCAGTACCATGCTGTTTTGGTTACTGTAGCCTTGTAGTATAGTTTGAAGTAGTGTGATGCCTCCAGCTTTGTTCTTTTGGCCTCGGGTAGTCTTGGCTATACGGGCTCTTTTTTTGGTTCTATATGAAATTTAAAGTAGTTTTTTCTAATTCTTTGAAGACAGTCACTGGAAGTTTGATGGGAATAGCATTTAATCTATAAATTAGTTTGCGCAGTATGGCAATTTTCAATATATTGATTCTTCCTATCCATGAGTATGAAATGGTTTTCCATTGTTTTGTGTCCTCTCTTATTTCCTTGAACAGTGGTTTGTAGCTCTCCTTGAAGAGGTCCTTCACATCCCTTGTAAGTTGTATTCCTAGGTATTTTATTCTCTTTGTAGCAGTTGTGAATGGAAGTTCACTCATGACTTGGCTCTCGTCTATTGTTGGTGTATATGAATGCTTGTGATTTTTGCACATTGATTTTGTATCCTGAGACTTTGCTGAAGTTGCTTATCAGCTTAAGGAGTTTTTGGGCTGAGACGATGGGGTTTTCTAAATATACAATCATGTCATCTGCAAACAGAGATAATTTGACTTCCTCTCTTCCTCTTTGAATATGCTTTATTTCTTTCTCTGATTGCCCTTGCCAGAACTTCCAGTACTATGTTAAATAGGAGTGGTGAGAGAAGGCATCCTCGTCTTGTGCCAGTTTTCAAAGGGAATGCTTCCAGCTTTGGTCCAAATTCAGTATGATATTGGCTGTGGATTTGTCATAAATAGCTCTTATTATTTTGAGATACGTTCCATCAATACCTAGTTTATGGAGAGTTTTTAGCATGAAGGGATGTTGAATAATGTTGAGTAACTGAACACCAACATGGCTTCATCTCCAACAGTGAAATTGCTCATATGAAGGTCACCAGTAAGCTCAAAAGGTCCCATCTGCCTTCATTATCTGACCTCTCTGCAACTTTTAAAGTATCAGATCATGCTCTATGATCAAGACATTTTCTTTTCTCACTTCTTGATGACACCACATAAAACTAGTTTTCCTTCTTCTTCACAAACAAACTTTTTGGGTTTCTTTTTTTGTTTGAGAGAGGGTCTCACCCTGTCACCCAGGAAATACATCCAAAATGATAGACTTGAATAGGAATAGTAATTAAAAGTCCAAGACCTCAGATCTGTCGGTAGACTCAAGCCTGGCATAGGTCACTTGCTAGCTGGGAGTCTAGGCAAGATATTTTATTTTTCTAATTCTGTTTCCCCATGAGCAAAATGTGGGCACTATAGTTATCAGTTGGTAAGGAGTTCGACATCTCTGTAACTCTTAATATAAAATATTGGACTGATGATATCGTTTGGCTCTGTTTCCCCACCCAAATCTCATATAGAATTCTAATCCCCACCCTAACCCTAACAGTCATAACCCTATGCTATCCCTAACCTAACTGAAAATGATGAGCCTAACAGTTGAGTGAATAAATGATGATTGATCCTAAAGGAATTAAGTAAATAATTCATTAGAGAATTATTAAAGAATTAAGAATTAATATTCCACAAATACTCACTGTGTCTCAATGGTGCTCCTTGATGCTCCTAGGCTTTGGTTAACCACCCCCGCTTAACCTTTGCAACCACCCCATGGCAGGTCCTAGCACCATCCCCATTTTACAGGTGAGAGGTTTGAGAACATGCCTAGGGTCACACACCTGGGCAGTATCAGGCCTAAATATGAGCAGGCACAGGTGGTGTCAGGAGAGACGCTGATGTCATAACAGTATAAGGAAAAGAAGGAGCAGCAGTGAGCTCGGTGTGATGGTCAAACATGCCATGGGCTGACCCCACGTGGATCCAGCCCCACAGCTGGCCAGGATACACTTTCCCTGTCCTTACATGAAGTTTTCACTTCATCATGGGAAGAGCACAGAGCGCAGGGAGAGTGTTCAAACAGCACTGGTACGTACTAGGAACTAAAGATGTTGGCTACCACTGACTCACTGAAAAGCAATCAGACAAAATACTAGAAATAAACCACAGGGACAGCTGGCTTTCTCTTTAGGTGTCAGGCCTGCATGTGTTTCCTTCGAAGTCTGTCCCCTCATTCTGCAAAAGCTCATTCCACCGAGAGAGGGAGCGAGAGCCCAGCCGAGCCCCTGTGCGGACAGCGGGGATGGCACTCGGTGCACGGTGCCCTGGAGTCCGGAGCGAGTGCTCGGGGAGGCAGAGAGCGCTCGGCGTGGGCGGCACCCGCAGGCACTGCCTCCCCAGGCTGCCCCCATCCCCAGGCCCGCGCGGTGCCGGCGGGGCCATTTGCGCAGCCGCCCGCAGACGTCCCGCCGGGCGGGCCCTTGCTCCACCCGGACAAAGCGCCCAGGGCCATCCTGAGTCCCTGCAGGGTCAGGGCCTGCGGAATCGCGCGGCCTTTGCCCCACAAAACCACTGTGTGGCGGAAGAGCGCTTCGGCCGCGTCGCCTCGAAACTGGACCCGCACATCTGAGCCTGCGTTTCCGTTTCCCCGAGAGACCCCGGGCTCCCTCCCCCAAGGACAGGAACGCGCGAGCACTGGCAGAGCTCGCTGATTGGATGGGGGAGAGAAGTGGGCGGAGTGAGCACTAGGAGATCCTGTCATTGGATAAGAAAGAGAAGTGGGCAGGGTGGGCACTGGTAGAGTCTCTACTGGTTGGATAGGAGCGAGAAGCGGGCGGGGCTAGCACTGAGATCCTGCAATTGGACGGGCATGAAGTAGGTGGGGCGAGCACTGAGGAGACCCTGCCAATTGGACGAGAGAAGTGGGCGGAGTAAGCATGGTAGAGCCTGCTGATTGGGCAAGAGACAGGAGTGGTCGGAGCAAGGACTGCAGAGAAGGCTGCTATTGGATGTTAGGGAGAAGAGGGCGGAACAAGAAGGTGGCGAGCTCTGCAGATTGGACAGGAGAGATAAGCAGGAGGAGCAAGCAATGAATGGAGCCAGCGGTGAAAAGAGCCCTGATCTTGAGCAGTGGAACCAGAATTCGGGTTACGGTCACGGTGACAGCCAGAAAGGAAATTCCAGCACGGATGCCAACCGCACCAACCCAAAACTATGACCCGAGTCCTAACCCACCCTAACCCGGCCAAAACCGAACACAAAACCCTGACTAAATGCGAAACGCTGACCCGGACCTGGACCCTGACCCTGACCCTGAAAGGGGACATAGAGGAAAGAGATTGAGAGGTTTGCACATTCAGTGACAAACATTTTCTTCGTTAGTCGATGTTAGAAAGCAAAGGCTTTTATCTCGAGAAATTTCTGACCTAAAGAATGATGTACAATAAACTGTATTCAACCATTGATCAACATTTTCTAACAAGGTGGAATGAAAGTATAAAGTGTGGGGATTGCTACTAGTCCTAATACACTAATCTGTGGTTAGGAAGGTTTATTTTTTTCCCTCCAAACCTAAGCAGTACATGTCTTAAATTACCTTCTAAAATGTACGACTCTTGGAGCCTCAGACGGGCTGGCGATAGTCAATACTCCACAGCTGTTTGTTGGATGAGTGGACAACAGCATGGCCGAGAGGTCCTGGTGCAAAAAGTCTTCGGCTGCCTCAGTTTGAATCCTGCTTCTGCCATCGACCAGCCGTGTGATTCTGTAAAAGTATTTTAACCTCTCTGGGCCTTAGTTTCCCCATCTGTAACTTGAGGGCCTACCTCAAATGGGTTCCTGGTGAAGAGTAACAAGACTATATCCGGAGTAGGTTTCAGTTGCCTTTTCCTCCGTCTTTCCACCCTCCCCTCCTACCCTTCCAAATCTTTTTTTTTTTTTTTTGACAGGGTCTCCCTCTGTTGCCCAGGCTGGAGTGCAGTGGCGTGATCTCAGCTCACTGCAATCCCCACTTTCCAGGCTCAAGCGATCCTCCTCCTCCTACCTCAGCCTCCTGAATACCTGGGGCTACAGGTGTGTGCCACCACGCTAGGCTAATTGTCATTGTGTGTGTTTAGAGGCGTGGTTTATCCATGTTGACCAGGCTGGTCTCGAACTCCAGGCCTCAAGCAATTCTCCCACCTCGACCTCCAAAAGTGCTAGGACTTACAGGCGTGAGCCACCGCCCCCACCCCCTTCAAATCTATTAAAAGGTGAGAGTCTCGCCAAGGCAATGAGATCGCAATATGACGTTTCCATTTACTTTGGATTATATGTCATTATAAATATTAACAAATAAGACTTAAAAAGGACACCTTCGGGTAGGTCAGACCAAAATACAAAACTTGTCTGTGGGACTGCAGTTTGAGGACAGTGTCTGCAGCCGTCACATGGCAGCAAAACGGGGTTAAGCAGTGCACGAGAGTCTGCGTCGACGACAGCCAGAGTCCATGCATCGGGAGGTTCACTCGGTTTGCGAAGGAACAACGGGCACGGCATGCACGGCCCGGGCTCGGCGGGCGGACGGGCCGGGGCGCAGTTCCCCGCGCTCGCCACTAGAGGTCAGGAGGTGACCGCTTCGGGGCTGGAAGACGGGCCCGTCGGGGATTGGCGCAGGCGGCGGGCGGGGCGGCGGGCGGGGCGGCGGGCGGGGCGGGGCTGGAGGCAGCGCCTGGTTACTGACACCTGGAATGACTTTTTTTTTTTTTTTTTTTTGGCATCAGATTTCCTGTCTTTGTGGGGATGATGGACCCGAGTAAAGATGCCCATTCGGGGTCAAAGGCAGAGCCGCTTCTGCAGCTTCTCAAAGCGTTTTTTGTTTTTTTTTTTCTGAGATGGAGTCTTGCTCTGTCGCCCAGGCTGGAGTGCAGTGGCGTGATCTTGGCTCACTGCAGCCTTCACCTCCCGGGTTCAAGCGATTCTCGTGCCTCAGCCTCCCCGAGTAGCTGGGACTACAGGCGTGCGCCACCACGCCCGGCTAATTTTTGTATTTTTAGTAGAGACGGGGTTTCGTCCTGTTGGCCAGGCGGGTTTCGAACTCCCGACCTCAGGTGATCCGCCAGCCTCGGCCTCCCAAAGTGCTGGGATTACAGGCGTGAGCCATCGTGCCCGGCCTCAAAATGCTTTAACAGAAAGACAATCTGCACGGGATCTAGAAGGGTGCTGAGATCCTAGGAAAGGAAGGTTTCCAAACTTCCTGGGGAGTTCCTGCCCGAGTGCCCATGCTGCCCCTGGGCTGGCTGGCCAGTAAGCCTGCCTCCCAGCCTGACTGTCCCCATCTTTCGGTCCCAGCCCCATTTGCACAGCCTGGGCAGTAGAGAGCCCTGGACTGGGGGGCTGGAGTTCTGGGTTCTTGTCCCAGCTGTGCCCCTTCAGGCCCCTTATTCCCCATGTGCCTAATAAGGAAGTCATGGTAGGTGGGGGGTACAGCCTCTTCTCGCTTTGCCATTCAATTCTGTGTCTTCAGAGAGGCTGTCAAATCTCCTCTCTGAATGAGACCCCCAAAAAAGCAAAGCTAAGAAGATACCCAAAGCTTAACTAGACACCAGGCCTTTTAGAAATAGACCACCTCTTACCTTAGGCCCCCAGAGGGTGCCCATTCTGTGTGGAGAAAAGAGGAGCCCTTGCCTCTGCCCCCAGAGGCTAGGGTGGGGTGGCTGAGTTTGGGGGCCAGGTTAGACACCTCTGGGGAAGCCTGAAGTAGCACGGATGGTTTCAAAGCCAGTGGATGAGGTGGCAGGACAGTGACAAGACCCCAGGTCTCCATCATGCACCTGAGCTTACTGAGCCTTCACCTGGTGTCTCTGCTGAGTCTCTGACAGACCAGGAGGGAAGGGACTGGGGGTACCGATCCCCAGAGAGAGAAAGTGGCAGTCAGAGGACCTGGGTTTGAGTCCTGGTTCACCCCTTCCTGGCTGTGTGGCCTTGGCAAACTACTCAGACTCTGGGAACCTGTTTCACCTGCAAGATGGGGATGAGAATCAAACCCACCTTGCAGGGCTGTGAACATGCGTTCAGACCAGTGCATGCAAAAACCTTCACATAAAAACCCTTCCTAAAGATGGGGAGACAAGTCTCCATGAGCAGCAGGTAGCCAGGGACTGTGTAGGGGCTGGGGTCCTGTTTTCCCTGCAACCTGGGAAAGGCCTGATGTGTGGGGCTGGAAGGCCCTGGGCAGGTCACCTGACCTCTCTGGGCCTCTGTTTCCATCACACACTGATGGGCTGAGCACACTGGGACTCTGGCTGTGCAACTCCTTGGCTCTGCATCTGTTCACCCAGCGTTCCTGAGGGGCCCTTGGTAGGCAGAGAAAGTTTGTGGGCTTCAGGCATGGGCCCCAAGATTCAGATACTCTCAAGCCTCCTGGGGAGTCTGACTCAGGGGAGCAGACAGGCCCACCAGCCAGGGTGATTCTTGCTCAGCTCCTGGAGGGTGGAGCTGGCCCCACAGGCCTCCCCAGAGACACGGCCCTGGACTGCCACTGATTACTCCCAAAAGGGACATCTGTGGCGGTAGTGGGACCAAGATGCCACGAGCAAGCACCCGGAGGCCCCCAGTGTGAGCCAGGGAGTGGAGGGGAGGGGAAAGGGCAGAGTCAGGACGTGTAGGAATGCTTGCTTTTTTTCCAAGCACAAGGGACCCTTTTCTCCACCGCAGCTGACCTGATGCTTATGCCGAGAAGGAGGAGGGGCGGGCTCCGTCCTTGAGGTCCCTCAGGAGTAGAAAGAGATCAGAGTGGGAGACTTGGGTCTGAGGTCTGAACTTGAGCCTACACCAGTTTCTCCATGGTGTTTCCATCACGTCCCCCACCTCCTGCCTCGAGCCTCACACCTTCCTAACAAACCCTCCCCTGGAGAGGAGACCCCGGGTCCACAGCACCCCAGCCCCATTGGCTTTCTCTCTCCAGGCCGTTTTAGACCACTCCCACTGCCTGGACTGCTTTTAGAAGCCCCCACTCACCCTCCAAGGCCTTACGGAAGCACCGCCTCCTCCAGGAAGCCTTCCCTGACCTCCCGGCAGAGTCAGCAGAGCCCACGGTACTTGCAGACTGGTCAAGCTGGTCTTGGTATTTCTCACCCCAGTTGGAATGGTTTGTTCCGGCTTCCTGACTAGATGGGAACTCCCTGAGGGCAGGCCCTGTGTCTCATTCACCCCCAGGGCTTGTGGAATCATTGAGTGAAGCATGTGCCAATTTACCCGTCATCAGGAGCCTCCGGGAACTCTGGCAGACTTTCGGCCGGCAAGCCCACTTCTTCCATCTGCCCAGCAGCGAAGGAGATGAGGGATGCAGTCAGGCTTTCTTGGGCTGGAGCAGCCAGTCTTCAAGGTCCCATCCTCCACCTGTCTGTCTGCTCACCACCTCCCTCCTCTGTTCCCACTGTCCGCCAAGGCGCCCCCACACTCCTGTCCTCTCAGCCAGGGCTGGCCTCTAGAAGGGTCTTTGCTCCCAGATGGGCGTGTCCCCTTCCCCTGGGCAGGTGCTGAGGTCTCTTTCCACCACCGGCTTCTTGGGCCCCAGAGGGCTGAGAGCCCCCCACCCCAGCTCCTTGCCCTCCCCGTCCCAGAGTGGCTGGGCCCTCCACGTCCTCCAAGCGGGGACTGCAGTGGCTCTGTGTCCAAGCAGGGGTTCTGGATCTCCCCCAGTGTGGGGGCCACAGGCCTTGGTGGCTGCTGGGGAAGCCCGGGGCCGGCCGTGCCGGGCGCAGGTGGCGGCAGGGGTAGCAGTGGCGGGTGGGCGTCTGTCGCTGAGCACAGCCCCTGGGAGCTCGCTGGTGAGCGTGTGCCAGCGCTCGATGCGCTTGTCCTTGTTCTTCAGGCAGTCAAACCAGTGCTTCAGGCGCTCCCCCTTGGCGTGGATGCCCAGAACCACACCACCTGCAGGAGGACAGGAGGGGCAGCTGGGGCACAGGGACCCCCAACTCCCAGGCGTGGGGCCCATGCCCCCTCCCAGGTTCTGTGCTCGAAGGCCAGCCTCTCCCACTGCCCACTGGGTTCTGAGCATGAACAGGACCTGACCTCCATGCCACACTCTGGCCCCGTCAGGGCCCAGCCATCCTGTCTCTCTTCCACCAGGGCAGGGATAGGGGCAGGGTGCAGAGGCAGCATCAGTGGTCAAGGAATGGGGGCCTGAAGAGGGGAGAAAGGGCCGGGCAGCCCCACTATGCGCAGCCACCAGGCCCACTGGGAATTTGGGGCCTCTAGGGCTCAGAGTCCAGCCCGAGGCACTGCCCATCATTGTGTCTTGTCTGTGCTCCACCACAGAGTGCTGTGTCACCCTCCCAGAACTACTTCCGTCTCTGGGCCTGTCTCTTCCTGGGGCACAAGGGTCAGGCTGGAGAAGGTCTGACCTAGGGGCAGGTGGTCCGTGGCTCCAGCTTTCCCCATGGACCAGGAAAGAGGGGCTGTGGCCTGATCCAGGACAGGCACACAGTGAGACGGTGTTCCCACTATGCCCCCTTACCAATGAAATCGTTGGATTTTCCAATGTCGTAATCCCAAACGGTGACCTCCAGGGACTTCTTGGCCAGGTCCCCATGCTTGATCTCGTAACAGAACTCCTGCTGGCAAGAAGGGAGTGTTAGGGCTGATGCCACGAGGCCTGGGCCTCGGCCGGGGGCCAGGAGGGGTATGAGGTGTAGGGAAAGAGGAGGGACAGGGTGATCAGTGCTCAGAGTGGATGATGGGTGGATGCTCACATGTCTCGCCCACTTCCCCCTGAGCGCAGGACCTGCGCTCCAGCCAGAGGCTGCAGAAACGGCACCAACAGCTGGAGAGTGAGAGCCGGACCCTGGCTGCCAAGATGGCTGCCCTCGCCTCCAAGGCCCATGGTGTGGCCGCCTCCTCGGCCATCCTGGAAGAGACCCAGAAGCACCTCCAGAGGTGGGGTCTGTCCTCCCACCCACCTGTGTGTCACTCCTCCATGTGAATTTAAGGTCCCACAAGATGGCACCCACAGGACCGGGGTGTCCCGACCTCCTCCCTTATGAGTAGAGTCATCCTGGGATGGGAGGGTCGGAGACCCCATTATGCTTCCTTAGCAGGACCCCCACAGTGCGGTCAGGCGAGTCATCTAGGCCATGAGGTGGGGCCCTGGCGCCCTTCCACTGCCTCCCTTTGTCAGATGGGGCTTTGCTCTATTCCCTGGTCTTGTTCTTCACGGGCCCTGGCTTGGCCAAGGAGAGAACCAGGAGCCTTGTGCTCACTCTGTTCCCACCCTCTCCAATCTCTTCCTCCTCCTCCTAGGCTGGAGCTTCTGCAGGGGCATCTGGCCATCCGGGGCCTGCAGCTGCAGGCCTCAGTGGAGCTGCACCAGTTCTGCCACCTGAGCAACATGGAGCTCTCTTGGGTAGCCGAGCACATGCCCCATGGCAGCCCTATCAGCTATACCGAGTGCTTGAATGGTGCCCAGAGCCTTCACCGCAAGCACAAGGTAATAGCCCTCTTCTTCCTACAGGATTACCGACATCCGCTTCCCAGACCTTAGAAACCCTCTGCCCCTACTCAGGTGTCCTGGCCTCTAAGCCCTCACCCCTGGGTATCCCAATTTCCAAATCTCTGCCCCAGCTATTTTGACCCTGGGGGTCTTGCCATGATTGGGGCCTGGAGCCACATCCATGGCTCTGCTCCGGACGCCCCTGGGTTAAGAGCAGCAGCCTCTCAAGCCACTCTGTGGCAGGAGCTCCAGGTGGAGGTAAAAGCTCACCAGGGGCAGGTGCAACGGGTGCTGAGTTCTGGGCAGAGCCTAGCAGCCTCAGGGCACCCCCAAGCCCAACACATCGTGGAGCAGTGCCAGGAGCTGGAAGGCCACTGGGCAGAGCTGGAGAGGGCATGTGAAGCGCGGGCCCAGTGTCTGCAGCAGGCTGTCACTTTCCAGCAGGTAGGATGCAGAGAGGTGGGGTTGGGGGAAGAGGCAGAAGTCAGGGCTCCTTGAGGGGCCACCTGTGGGACTCTCAGGGAGGCGGATCAGTGGTGGGGGCTCTGGGCTGGGAGCTGATGGGTGCCCCTATGGGCACAGAAGCCCCTTTGATGCTGGAGAGCAGGGGCAGATGTCTCCAGGGCTGACGGAGGGTCCTGTCTGAGATCCTCCAGGTGAGTTGGCCCCACTCTTGGCAGTACTTTCTGGATGTATCAGAGCTGGAGGGCTGGGTGGAGGAGAAGCGGCCGCTGGTGAGCAGTCGGGACTATGGCAGAGACGAGGCAGCCACCCTCAGGCTCATTAACAAGCACCAGGTACCACGTCCTGAGCCTCCCCTGCAGTGTGGTCTGGGTGATGATGGACCACGGGGAGAGGGCTGTCACCCTCCCTCTCTCAGAGGCACGGAGCCCTGCTCTTGCTTCCTGGAGACGCAGACAGCCCCATCCCCACTGCCCACCCAGATCCCACAGTGCCCCTTCTTCCAAGGCAACCTGGGCACTGTGATGTACACGCTTTCTCCCTTCATCTTCTTATGAGTCTTGCCTCTCCCTGTGGCCTTGGGGTTTCTCCGCCTCCTCTTGCTTCCTCTCTACCCCACCCCTGGCACTTTTCTCCTCTGTCAAGGTCACCTGCCCAGCCCGCTCCACGTCTCCCACAGGTGTCTTCCTCCCAGGCTTTACCTGTCATCCTTCGAGTTAACCAAATGCCCTTCATGAAGCCGACCTCCTCCCACAAACATCCCCTGGCTGAAGGGAGGGAGGTCTCGAAGTCCCCTTCCTCACTCCTGAATTCGGACTCCCAGAACCACACAAGCTTCAAAGCCTGGAGCCCACGGCAGTCCCGGTTCCTGCTGTCACTGAACTGTCCTCCTGTCTGGGCATGTTTCCTGCACAGCCCCAGTTCCAGTGTGTTCTGCGACAGGACCTTCAGAGAAGGTCTTTCTAACGGCCTGTAGCCTTGGCCTCACGGAGCACCCATCTCCCGGCTATACTGGGCAGCTTGTTTAACTCTGCCTCTCTCTTACACATGGATGTTGGGGTCCAGTCTAATGCCTCCTGTGCCCTCCCTTCCTTGGCCCAGATTAGCCAGCATTCACCTTTCCCTGCTAAATAATGAGCCCTCAGTGGGCACAGACCAGGTGTTCACTTTATGGAACAATAAGTACTTACTCCATCAGTAATGGGTAGATGGATGCTGGGTGGGTGGATGAATGAGTTGAGGTAGATGGATGGGCGTGTGAGTGGTGGGTGAATGGATGGGGATTGGTGACTGGATGGGTGGGGGACGGACAGGTGGGTGGATGAGTCACCCAGGCTGAGCCTGGCATGGGTCCTCATGCATCATAGGCTCTACAGGAGGAACTAGCCATTTACTGGAGCTCCATGGAGGAGCTTGACCAGACGGCCCAAACCCTCACTGGCCCCGAAGTCCCTGAGCAGCCGCGTGTGGTGTGGGAGAGGCTCCGGGAGCAGCTGCGGGCACTGCAGGAGTTGGCGACCACACGGTGAGGACACCATAACCCCTCTCATCAGTGGGTACAGGAGGCCTAGCCACAGCTGACTGTTCCCATGCCATGGCCCAAAGTCAATCAGAACCCATGACCCCAGGCTGTAGAGATGCATTGGGAGAAGGGTGTGTGTTGCTCACCTCTTTCCATAAATCCTTCAGTGAGGCCCCACAACTCCCTGCAGTCCATCTCCCCACGTCCACACCCTCCTCTGCCCCTACACCTGCACTGCTGTGTCTACTACTCCCTGAATCGTGAGCCGCAGGCTTGGACAGAGACCATGAGTAACTCCAGTTTTCAGACTGGCCCCTCTGGCTGGCCCGACTGGCCCCCAGGGGGGTGGGCAACTCACTTCTGGGGAACCACGGACTGTCACCACAGGGACCGGGAACTGGAGGGGACCCTGAGGCTGCACGAGTTCCTGAGGGAGGCCGAGGACCTGCAGGGCTGGCTGGCAAGCCAGAAGCAGGCAGCCAAAGGAGGGGAGAGCCTGGGGGAGGACCCCGAGCACGCCCTGGTGAGAAGAGGGCCAGGGTCAAGGAGGGTGCCCTGGGGAAGAGCCTATGGGGCAGGGAAGCTGGCTCTGGCAGGGCGGAGGAAGAAGGTGGCAGCAGAGCGGTGAGCCCTGGCTGAGGTGGGGCCTCCTGAGTGGAGCGGGCAGACGCCGTGGCTGTCCAAGCCCACATCACCCAGTTGGGCACTGAGGTGCCTCAATTCCCAGGCTGCTTGATGCCTAACCAGCCGGGGGCTACCCTGTCACCCACTCCCCTCTTCTCAGCACCTCTGCACCAAGTTTGCAAAGTTTCAGCACCAAGTGGAGATGGGCAGTCAGCGGGTGGCCGCCTGCCGGCTGCTGGCAGAGAGCCTGCTAGAGTGTGGGCACAGTGCTGGCCCCATGGTCCATCAGAGGCAGCAGGATCTGCAGTGAGTGCCCAGCGGGCCAGGCCAGCATGGGGTTTGGGGGAAGGAGCTGGGCAGGCAGGGCCCAGAGTGGTAAGAGGGGATGGCATGCTGTGAGGGCCACGCTGGCCCTGGCTGCCCACAGGGCTCTGCAGGGGGCCTAGCTGCAGAGAAGCTGAGCCCGCCACAGGCTCTGGTCTGTGAAGGGAGGTGAGGCTGGGTGTGCAGGTCAGAGTCCTGCTCCCAGGATTGAGAGCAGGAGCTGTGGGAAGATGGTGGGGCCAGACATCAGGGCCTTCCCCTGAGCTATCCCAGCTCCTGTGCTCACTCGGGACAGCCCATGCCTCGTGTGGTTCCTAGCTGTCCACTTGGCTGATTTGGATCCACTCCCAGCCTGTGAGCTTTGAGGCAAGGTCATGACTTGCTCATAACCCCTAGCCCAGAGCCTGGCCTGGCAGAAGCCTTAGGAGCTCAGCCAGTTGCAGAGTTAGCGAGGAACGGAGAGATGTGGCCTCTGCCCACAAAGCGTCTGTGATCATAACCTGGGTGACGCACTATGAGTCAAAGCACAGGATGTAAGGAGTATCACAGCACAGATACCATGCAGTGCCGAGCATTACAGCAGCAAAGCACTGAATTCATGGTAAAGCTAGAAGACAGGCTCCCAGGAAGAAGGTGCGTAGGCAGGGCCACAGGCGGGAGAGGTTTTAAGAAGGAGGAGCTTTGGGCAAGTCCCGATACAACTCAGAGAGGAGCGGGCTGACCAGGCCTAGCGGGAGGGAGGAATGAGACGGCCCGGCAGCTGATCCCCGGCTGGTCTTCCACACGCCGTGGGCAGGGCCGCCTGGTCGGAGCTGTGGGAGCTGACCCAGGCCCGAGGCCACGCGCTCCGAGACGCTGAGACCACCCTCAGAGTTCACAGAGATCTCTTGGAAGTCCTCACCCAGCTCCAGGTGTGAGCCGGAGGGGTGGCTAGAAGTGGATACACTCCAGGCTCAGTGCCCACCCTCCATCCCTCATCTCCTCGGCATTCTCCCTTCCTCAGGAGAAAGCCACGAGCCTCCCCAACAATGTGGCACGGGACCTGCGTGGGCTGGAGGCCCAGCTGAGAAGCCACCAGGGGCTGGAGCGAGAACTCGTGGGCACCGAGTGGCAGGTGAGCCCAGCTGGCTGCCTCTCCGACCCAGGCCCCTGCAGCCCCCTCAGGCTGGCCCGCCTGTTCCTCTAGATTTTCCACTCTCCCTCAGAGCCTCCCATGGGCCTACTGTGCATGGCAGGACGTGGCCCAAGGGGGCCAGAGTTCCCAGGCGAGGGATACATCTGCGAGATAATCAGGAGGACATGACCCTTGCCTCCCTGTTCCCTGCCCCTCCCGCAGCTGCAGGAACTGCTGGAGACTGCAGGCAGGGTGCAGAAGCTGTGTCCGGGGCCTCAGGCCCATGCGGTGCAGCAGAGGCAGCAAGCTGTGATGCAGGCGTGGGCAGTGCTGCAGCGACGCATGGAGCAGTGCAGGGCCCAGCTGGAGCGGGCACGCCTCCTGGCCCGCTTCCGCATGGCGGTGAGGGCTCCTGCCCCTTGGGTGGTGTGTGTGTGCATGTGTGTGTGCTGCACCATGCATGGGCATACACGCATGAGGCCCTCCAGCTCCGGAGGGAGAACAAGCATGGACTCGGGTGGGAGAGCACGAGCACACGGGATGTCAGTCTGGCTGGTCAGGGGCTGAGCACA
Organism: Pan troglodytes; assembly: GCF_028858775.2. Lineage (NCBI taxonomy): Eukaryota > Metazoa > Chordata > Mammalia > Primates > Hominidae > Pan > Pan troglodytes. The sequence continues at coordinate 3,765,763 of NC_086015.1, forward strand.
TGGGCGTAGCAGTGACACCTTAGGGTCTGGGTCAGTGCCAGCAAGGTGAGTGGCAGGGCAGTCATGCAGCGTCCCAGCCAGGGCTGGGAGTAAGAACTGCCCAGGAAAGCTCATAACTGGAGACCCAGATGTTAGACAGTGACCTCTGGATCTGTCAGTATCTATTTAATGTCTGTCTTCAGCTCCCTGCTGAAGCCACGGGTGGAGAGAGGAGGGCAATATAGAAGCTATAGACAGTGGAACTGCTGCCCTCATGGAGCCCTGCTTCCTGGGGAGATGAGCCCGAAACCCAGAGAATCAGACTGGGACAGTAGGTCCTGGCCACGGGATGTCCCCGGCATCCCACTGTCCTGGGACCTGGCAGACCAGGAGGCCCAAACTGACACTGCAAAAAGGCTTGAGTTTAGGGACCTAACTCTGCTGATTTGCTAGCAGTGTGAGCTTGAGCAAGGCACTTAACCCTGGGTTTGTCATGCACTTAGAGTTTACAAGACTCTTTGTGCCATTTACCCTTCCTTCCTCCATGCAATGAGATATTTGGACAAGGGCCTGAAGTCCCTCCAGCACCAATCTTGTATAGTTGTACCCAAATCAGCAGAAGACTGTAAGGGTTAAATTAGTAATTCAGAGAACAAGGAGAGCAGTGCAATGTCAAATACCAGGGAAGGCTTTGTCAGGCAAAGGCAGCCAAGGGGCCTTTGAAGAGCAGGTGAACTTTCTTTCCCCATCAAGCAGTCTCGATGGGGCTGATCTTGCTAGCCGCCAGTCCTCTCATGGCCTCATCCAGGTGAGCTCTGTAGAGACGGGAAGGCAGGAGCAACAAAGGGCAGAGACGTGTCGTGGTGAGGGTCTGGCTCATGTAGGGGGTTCGTGGTTCTGGGAGGATCGGGTTGGATGAGAACGGAGAAACCAAGTGACAAAGGGCCACACGTGCCTCACCCGAGGCCCTGACCCAGGTCGGCTTGGGCTGTGTGAGTGGACTCAGGTGGGCTGCAGTTGCCTCAGCACCTGGTTTCCTGCTGCCCAGCCCAGCCCTCACCCGGCTCTCCCTCCGTGTCCCCGGGATCAGGTGCGTGACTACGCCTCCTGGGCAGCCCGTGTGCGCCAGGACCTGCAGGTGGAGGAGAGTTCGCAAGAGCCTAGCAGCGGCCCGCAGAAGCTCAGTGCCCACCAGTGGCTCCGAGCGGAGCTGGAGGCCCGGGAGAAGCTGTGGCAGCAGGCCACCCAGCTGGGCCAGCAGGCACTTCTTGCTGCAGGGACACCCACCAAGGAGGTGGGCCCCCTCCCCTGGTGCCCCCACATACCCTAGCTGACCAAGCTTGTGCCTGGCCACCTGGTGCCCCGTCCTACTGTGCCATGCTGGCCTCTCCTCAGGAGCTTCCCTCAGGATCCAGTCCTCACCTCACCCACACCACCCTCCCCAGCTGAGGCTCCTCATGTGTCCATCCCCAGGTCCAGGAAGAGCTTCGAGCCCTGCAGGACCAGCGGGACCAGGTGTATCAGGCCTGGGCACGGAAGCAAGAGAGGCTGCAGGCCGAGCAGCAGGAGCAGCTCTTCCTCAGAGAGTGCGGCCGCCTGGAGGAGATCCTGGCGGCCCAGGAGGCAGGTCCCCTCCCGCCCTCACACTCCGCTCAGCCTCCTGCTCCTCCTTTCCATTCCCCTCTCTGCTCAGTCCCTTTCCTCCCGCCTCTCTGGCTTTTTCTCTAATATGAGGCAGCTGTGCACAAGTCCTTCCAGGTGGCCATGGTGAAGTGCTGAGGCCCCTGAGCATCCACTGACATCCCCAGCCCCTATCCCAGACTGAGCCCCGAGGAAGTTGGCCAGAGGGTGGTCATGCTCCCCACATGGTGCAGAGGTTGAGGTGTCGCAGCCTCCCAACCTGGACTCCCACTCCTCACAGCTCCATGCCAAGCTCAGTGGGCACTCCTAAGGCCCTGCCATACCCAGAGTGCCCATGGGCACAGACTGCAGCTGGAGGGGCTGGCTGGCTGGAAGGCTTGGTGGCCTCTTTGACTTTTCTGTGGATCCAGGTCTCCCTGAAAACCAGTGCCTTGGGGAGCTCGGTGGAAGAGGTAGAGCAGTTGATTCGCAAGCACGAGGTCTTCCTGAAGGTTCTGACTGCCCAGGACAAGAAGGTAATGGAGTCAGGAGGCCTGGGCGTGGTCAGAATGTGGTGGTCGGGAGAGAGTCCTGAAGGGGGTCACGGGGCGCTTGGTGCGTTCCTGGAGGCAGTGCTGATGAGCCTGCGAGGCTGGGGGCCTGGTTGGGGTTGACTGAGCAAGTTGTACGTGTGGCTCAAGAAGAGGGCCCAGGGGGAGATGGGCCACACTGCAGAGACCCACACGGGGCATTCGGCTCTGTCCACACCGTGTGGTCCTTGGGGAGCAGACTGGTCTGGCTTGTGGCTGGGAGGATCAGACACCCCTCAGCCATATGGGGCTGAGGTAAGGGCTCCAGGGCCCTCAAAGAAAGGACTGTGAGCCCTGTAGGCCAGGCCCTGCCCCAGCCCAGGGTGGGAGAGCAGCAGCTGTGCCCCTGCCCCACAGGAGGCAGCCCTGCGTGAGCGACTGAAGACGCTCCGGCGCCCCCGGGTGCGGGACCGGCTTCCCATCCTGCTGCAGCGCCGGGTGAGAGTGAAGGAGCTGGCAGAGAGCCGGGGACACGCCCTGCATGCCTCCCTGCTGATGGCCAGCTTCACCCAGGCCGCAACCCAGGTCAGAGGGCACCCCCAGCCCAGGGCCTTCCACTGGAACCACACTCGACAGTTTTCAGCCGCCTTCACACCGCAACACTGTGAGGCGGAAACAGGTTCAGGGGTGGATGGCTTTCCCAGAGGCTGTGCTGGAGCCCAGAACATGGGATCTAAGCCCCTTTGCGTGGAGACCCCACCAGTGTCCCGAGCTGTAGCAGCGCCAGGGCAAGAGAGGTGGGGAAGGGAGCAGGGCAGCCCAGGGCCCCAGGAGTAGGGGCCACACCTCCAAAACGAGAGCCCACCCAAGGCCCTGCCCGGCTGCCTCCTGCAGCAACCTTCCGGAGCTGGAACCTTCAGGGCTCGTTTACCAGATGCTGCCCGCCCCACCCCTGAGGCCAGCCTCCTGGGAATGGCTGGGGGCTAGGCCTGTAGCGTCTGGGGCCTGAGGCTGCAGAACATTGCAGCATTCATGTCCCACCCCCACCAGGCTGAGGACTGGATCCAGGCGTGGGCCCAGCAGCTGAAGGAGCCGATCCCTCCTGGGGACCTGAGAGATAAGCTGAAGCCCCTGCTGAAACACCAGGCCTTTGAGGCTGAAGTCCAGGCCTATGAGGAGGTCATGACCTCTGTTGCCAAGGTAACAACAGGGCCCTCAGCCCCATGCCTGCCCCAAAGTGTGGCCCAGGGGCCATGTCAGTCTTAGGAGGAAGTGCAGCAGGCAAGATGTCCTGTGTCCCCTCTCTCCCTCCAGAAGGGAGAGGCTCTCCTGGCACAGAGTCACCCTCGAGCTGGAGAGGTCTCCCAGCGGCTGCAGGGCCTGCGGAAGCACTGGGAGGACCTGAGGCGGGCAATGGCCCTCAGGGGCCAGGAGCTGGAGGACAGGCGGAACTTCCTGGAGTTCCTGCAGAGAGTGGACCTTGCAGAGGCCTGGATCCAGGAGAAGGTGTAGCCCCAGCTGGGTGGGGGCTGAGAGATGGGGGGAGGAGCCCTCCCTTGACAGGAGGGATCCCCAGCAGCAGGTGCCAGGAGCCTGGGCTGGTGCTCAGAGCGCTCCCTCCCCACCCTCGGCCTTCACAGGAGGTGAAGATGAATGTTGGTGACCTGGGCCAGGACCTGGAGCACTGCCTGCAGCTCCGACGGCGGCTCTGCGAGTTCCGAGGAAACTCAGCCGGGGTAAGGGGGCCTTGCTGGGTAGAGGTTGGCCATGCATCCCGCACTGAAAATCCAACTGAGAGCAGGGAAAGAGTGTGGGCTGTAGAGCAGGGCGTGGGCGCCATGCCTGCTCCTCCTACGCCCTCGGGCAGGCTCCCTCCTCTCACCCGCCTTCACTCCTTCCTCTTTAGAATGGGGGTAGCACCCACCTCAGAGGTAAGAGAGCACGTGTGTGGTGGCAGGTACGTGAGTCTCTAGCTGTGATAAAACTGCGTAGACCTATCCCCCACTGCCCCGCACAGATGCGTACTTGCAAAAACTAATAAAATCTGAATGAGGTCTGGTCTAGTTTGGTAGTATTACACCAACGTCAGCTTTGTGGTTTTAATGTTATCATTATATAGGATGCTGTTGTAAGGGAAGCTGGGGAAGGGCACAGGGACCTCTCTGCAGGACTTTGGCAATTTCCTGGGCATCTATAATTATTTCAAAAAATCTTAAAAAGATAGGACATATGCCTGGATGTGGCAGATAATCAGCGCCCACCTTCAGTGTGACTATTTCGGCGTCTCAGCGTCTTCTCCTCACCCCACACCCGCCCCCTCACACATACACACACCAAACATCTATTTCTCTTATGTGGTATACAGGGGGAAAAAATGGCAAATGTATTGACAATCAGGTGTTAAAGACCAAATGTGCTAACCTTGTCCCCCGGTACATGTATGTATTACTTTTTAAGAGGCGGCAGTGCTTACACCTAAGACATCCCTTGTTAATGGTGGAATTTCACAGACGCTGTGCCAGATGCTGCAGTAGGAAGAGAGCTAGACTCTAAAGGAGCTGGGCTTGAATCCTGGCTCTGCCGCAAAGGAGCCAGGTTAGCCTCTGAGCTCTGCTCCGGCATCTATAAAAGGAGGGGAATGTCCTTCCCTGCCTACCTTGCATGAGGCACTTCATAGGAAAGTGCTTTGGAAATTTAAACAAGCTCTACAGATGCCAGACGCAGGAGATCTGCAACCACACCCTGCGGTGAACCCCCTCCCTGTGTACCTTTAAACCCCATCCAGTGTCCAAGCAGCACCAGCCTCAGCTCAGACGAGTCCTGGGGTGGGGACACCCAAACCCCAGGAAGCCAGAGCTCACTGTTCCATTCCACAACCTCCCTTTGCTTCTCTTCAACCAAGAAGCTGAATTTTCATTTTAAAAGTTTCTGTGGCTGGGCACAGTGGCTCATGTTTGTAATCCCAGCAGTTTGGGAGGCCAAGGCGGGAAGATCACTTGAGGTCAGGAGTTTGAGACAAGCCTGGCCAACATGGTGAAACCCCGTCTCTACGAAAAATACAAAACTTAGCCAGGCTTGGTGGCAGGCACCTGTAGTGCCAGCTACTCGGGAGGCTGAGGTAGGAGAATCGCTTGAACCAGGGAGGTGGAGGTTGCAGTGAGCTGAGATTGTGCCACTATAACAACAGTGCAACAGAGGGAGACTAGGCAACAGAGGGAGACTCCGTCTCAAGAGTCTCTGTTAGTGGGCATGTGCCCACTCTCCCCCTCCTACATGGTACCCAGTGCAGGGATCCTATTTTCTGGCCTTAGAGATGATTCTGGGGCTGCAGGCTCCAAGCTGATCTTGCTCACTTCACCTGGATGGGGTGACCTCAGGGACCTGCCGCAGTAGAGGAGGCAGGAGGCAGTTCTTCCCACTGCCCAAATATGCAGTTCCTCGTGCTCCGGGGCCCAGGCATGCTTCCAGTGCCTGCTGAGGTGGGAAGAAGGGGCTCTGCGTGGGGGGTGCCAATGCCCTCACCCATACCTCCCCTGCAGGACACAGTGGGTGATGCCTGCATCAGGAGCATCAGTGACTTGTCACTGCAGCTCAAGAACCGGGACCCTGAGGAAGTCAAGATCATCTGCCAGCGGCGAAGCCAGCTCAACAACAGGCCAGTCCCAGGCTGGGGAGAACCAAAGGGCCGGGAAGAAGGGTGGAAGGCCACCTCAGGCTCCACATGACACCACCACCCCTTGGCCAGGTGGGCGAGTTTCCATGGCAACCTGCTCTGGTACCAGCAGCAGCTCGAAGGGGCCTTGGAGATACACGTGTTGTCCCGAGAGCTGGACAATGTCACCAAGAGGATTCAGGAGAAGGTACGTGGTGGAAAGAGGTCCCGGTGGGGGCTGTGAGCAAATGCAGTCAGGGGAGGGGGCGCTGCCTAGAGTCTCCCATGCGTCTCCCCCCTCACTGGCCTCTCCTGTTCAGCTGGGTACTTGGAGGTGGGTCCCAGCAGTCTGCACCAGGGACGTCTGATGGGCTGGCCCTCGGGATCAACTCAGGACCATAGAAGCACCCATTGCAAGCTCAGTGGGGGATTCCCTGTCTCCTTTCTCCCCCAGATCTGGTCCCCAGATACATGGCAGGTCCAGAGGCCAGAAAACACACACTCTGTTTCCTCCCATCCCTGAGGAAGCCCAAACCCTCGGGAGGTTTGCCCTGGAACTGTGTACATAACCACAGAGCCCCGGGCTGGAATCTGGCAGAGTTAGAACCCGATCTAGGAAGCCCTTGTGTGAAACAGGTGCTGCTGCCTGTGCTGGGCATGCCTGGCTGTTTCCTCCGCTGGCTTCTGCCCTCAAATGACGGCACAGGCCTGCCTGTCCATCCTTGCTCTATTTTCTTTCTCGCTCCTCAAGGGATGAGAGTTGAGTGAGACTGTACAGGGAAGCAGCATACACGTGAGGTTCTTCCCTCAGAGGAGACTCCAAATCCAGAGTTGCTCCTCAGAATCGTCCCCCTCACATAAGGAAGAGATCTCTGGCCCTCAAAGTCGGGGCCAGGAAATCACGCTGGGGACTTGGCTGTGCACACAGAAGCCACTGGTTGGGCCCTTTGCCAGGAAGGAGGAGCCGAAGCAAAGGCCCAGCAGGTAACTGGCCGTGCCCCTCCTCCAGGAAGCCCTGATCCAGGCCCTGGACTGTGGGAAGGATCTGGAGAGCGTGCAGAGGCTGCTGCGGAAACACGAGGAGCTGGAGCGGGAAGTGCACCCCATCCCGGCCCAGGTGGAGGTGCATAGCTGGCTGTAGAGCTGGGCCCAGGGCATCTCCTCAGTAGGACCCTGGGCACAAGTGGGGAGGAGGGGCTTTGGGATGCCAGGGTGGCCCAGAGCTCCCTTGCCCCAGCCTCTGAGCCCGGCTTCCCCCACAGTCCCTAGAGTGTGAAGTGGGCCGCCTCTGCCAAAGAAGCCCTGAGGCAGCCCACGGCCTCAGGCACAGGCAGCAGGAGGTGGCTGAGAGCTGGTGGCAGCTCCGGAGCAGGGCCCAGAAGCGGTATGAACCCGCAGGCCTTGCCCTCGCCGACCCATCCTCCAGCATCTCAGTCCCCACAGCTCCCCTCAGCCCCTGTGTTCCCCTAGGATTCCTTCTCCACCCTTCAAATAACTGTACTGTCCTCCCAGTAACTCCCAGCCCGTGGGCCCTCCTGTGGTTGAGGGGATTGAGGGACAGAAGACACCAGTGGGCATGGGGGAGAGGGGTTTGAAGGCCTGATGACTAGCTGATGAGCGCTGTGGGCAGGAGGGAGGCGCTGGATGCCTTGCACCAAGCTCAGAAACTCCAGGCAACGCTGCAGGAATTGCTGGTCAGCGCCCAGAGGCTGCGGGCTCAGATGGACACGAGCCCCGCTCCTCGCAGCCCTGTGGAAGCCCGGCGTATGTTAGAAGAGCATCAGGAGTGCAAGGTGAATGGGCAGCTGGCCCAAGCCTTTCCCAGGCTCTCAGCTCCGCCCTGCCCTCCCCTTCCTCTCATCTCCTTGCTCTTGGGCCTCCTGAGTGTCCCGCCCTGCCTATCTCCTCCAGCCTCCCACTCCTCAGCTGCTTCCCCACCTCTCTCCTGCCTGCTGGGCTGCTTCCAGCCCCCAGTGATCTGAGCCCAGTCCTGTTCCAGGCCGAGCTGGACTCCTGGACAGACAGCATCAGCCTGGCCCGAAGCACTGGGCAGCGACTGCTCACAGCGGGGCACCCCTTCAGCTCTGACATTTGCCAGGTGCTGGCTGGCTTAGAACAGGAGCTGAGCAGCCTGGAAGGGGCCTGGCAGGAGCATCAGCTACAGCTGCAGCAGGCCCTGGAGCTACAGGCAGGCACAGTCCCATCCCCAGCCTGCATCTTGCCCCCCGAACAGGGCCTGCGCTGACCCCACAGCCTCTGGTCAAGGCTAAGACTGGAGGGGCTGCTGTGCCAGGGACTTCCCCACCACTCAGCACTCTTGCCTTCCAGGACCCTGGTTCCCTAACCTGTGCCACTGGAACAGTCACTCCAACTGCAGTGGCTGGACCCTCCACCGACTGTCTCTTGCCTTTTCCTTTGTTCTCAGCTGTTTCTGAGCTCAGTGGAGAAGATGGAACGTTGGCTTTGCAGCAAGGAAGACTCCCTAGCCAGTGAGGGTCTATGGGTAGGTGCCCAGCAGGAATGGGCAGGAGGGGGGAATTACAAGAGCAGCATTAGGGGTCAAACCAGCCAGTGCTGCCTGAGCTCCTTAGGCCAGGGATCCTCCCCTTCTGGGCCATCTCCCCACCCTGGGCCACATCCGTCACTGGGCAGTTACTTACCCGTCATCTAGAGCAGTTCCCATGCAGCTGTGGGCAGGCCCCACCGCGAACACCAAGGAGCTTCTAGAGTGCCTGTGTGGGCCTGACCCATTCTTGCCACCTCACCCCTGCCCTCCTCGCTTCCCAAATGCCTAGAGGTTGGCTTTTCCCGCCACTGCCCCAACCCTGAAGCAGACGAGTGTAACTTATAGGAGACCTCAGAGGATAACTGGGGACTAACATGGTCCTCCAGGGAGTGCAGAGGAGGGAGCTTTCACCTTACATGAAAAAGCTCTGCTTGCCTCAGAGATTCTGGCTCTTGATCCCTAATCCAAATGCCTCCTCTGGCTGGGAATCACTGTCCTAAAGCTGGAAACAGCCTTGAGGGATGTGAGGGATGTGTTTGGGCGGAGCAGCCGCTCTGTGGATGAGCATTTGGTAGGATGGTTCTAGGTGGGAAGGCAGGTAGCCTGGGATGGGAGGGGGAGGCTCATGGACAGTATTGGGTTCCCCACTCCCACCAGGACCCCTTGGCCCCCATGGAGCCCCTTCTGTGGAAGCACAAGATGCTGGAGTGGGACCTGGAGGTGCAGGCGGGAAAGATCAGTGCTCTGGAGGCCACGGCCCGCGGCCTGCACCAGGGTGGGCACCCCAAGGCCCAGAGTGCCCTGGACAGGTGGCAGGCCATGCTTCTGAGGTAGTGGTGGCTCTGGGGTGAGGGGTGCTGTAGGCAGGCTGGCACAGGCATCTGGCATCCCGGTTCTTCCCTTCCCACCCTTCCACTACTTGGCCCAGGCTCACCAGCCTTGTCCAAGGACTGAGGTCAGATGCCGGGGGTCCCCACCACCCCTGGCCCTGCAATGTGTCTGCCTGTTATGGACATCAAACACCACATGGAAAATCCCACTTCCTTCTTCATTCAGTTGAGATCAAAGGGAGTTTAAAGAGAGGCTTATGCTAGGAGACCAAGAGGAAATCCTCTCATGAAACGGAAGGTCGCAGGGCACAGAGGTCAAGCATCGGCCTTCCAGGGTCACAGTCCTGAGTCCCTGTGCTGCCCACTAATGGCAGGACTCAGACAAGTTCCTCCTCACGGCAGCTGAGCCTCACATCCTGGGCTTTAACGGCTGTGATGAGGACGAAAGCACTGTGCTGGCCCCACAGGCAGGCTAGCAGAAGTCTTAGCTCATCTAACTGAAGTTCAGACACAGATGCATGTGACCTGCATGGCCCATGAGACCCCAGCTCTGCAGTTTTTTTTCCCTGTAAAAGCTCCTCAGGTTTGGCTGCTTCATGCAGCTCCTCAGACTTTTAGATCAAGGCAGGTACGGTCAAAAGCCAGATCCCAAGCTGGTGGGGGCTTTTGTCCTTCTCAGCCGATCAGAGAGCCAACCAGCACCCACAAATGCCATGGCTCCTTGTGCTGGTGTCCTGGCAGTGGTCGGGGCCACCCCCTCTCCATTCTTGCAGGTGGACCACACCTGGGTACCTGTGGAGGTCTTTGAATTAACAGAATGCAAACTTTGCTTTGCTGGTCTCTGTCACCACCCCTCCCCCAGTCACCTTAGGTGGTTCCTGGCAGGCTCAGCTTCCCCCAGCACAGTGCCACCCTGACTTCTAGCCCCTGGCTTCTGCCCTCCTGCAGGAGGCAGATCGTCCCCCTGTGCTTGTGTCTGCCCCAGTTGCCTCCTCTCATAAGGTCACACTGGATTAGGACCCACCCATATGACCTCATTTTCACTTAATTACCTCTTTTAAAGATGCTGTCTCCAAAAACACTTCTGGAGTTAGGCCTTCAACATAAGAACTCAGGGGTACAGGCTGGGTGCAGTAGTTCACGCCTGTAAACCCAGCACTTTGGGAGGCCGAGGTAGGTGGATCATTTGAGGTCAGGAGTTCAAGACCAGCCTGGCCAACATGGGGAAACCCTGCCTCTACTAAAAATACAAAATTTAGCTGGGCCTGGAGGTGTGAGCCTATAGTCCTAGCTACTCGGGAGGCTGAGGCAGAAGCATTGCTTGAACCCGGGAGGTGGAGGTTGCAGTGAGCCGAGATTGTGCCACTGCACTCCAGCCAGGGTGACAGAGTGAGACTCTGTCTCAAAAACAAAAACAAACTTGGGGGTACAAAATCCGGCGCATAACAGACACAAATACAGAGGGGGAGTGCAATGTACCTTTATTCCAAAGGAAACTCCAGACTCGGAGTATATTCATACCCGAGAAAGCCTAGGCTGGACGGGCACCCCACCTGGCCCCGGGGATGGCTCCAGGCCCATGAGCCTCTCCTCCTGGCAGGAAGGAGGCGCTCTTCAGGCAAGCCGGGACCCGCCGCCATCGCCTGGAGGAGCTCCGGCAGCTGCAGGCCTTCCTGCAGGACTCCCAGGAGGTTCGCCTCGCTTGGAGAGGGAGGCGGTCATGGTGGGGAAGGAGTCGACCCGGGGAAAGGCCACCCTTCCTCTGGGGTATCCCGGAGGTCAGGGGAAGGGGAAAGCCCTGGACAGCAGGCCTGTCCTCCCCACGTGCCCAGGTGGCTGCGTGGCTGAGGGAGAAGAACCTGGTGGCCTTGGAGGAGGGTTGGCTGGACACAGCCATGCTGCCAGCACAGTTACAGAAGCAGCAGAATTTCCAGGCGGAGCTGGACGTGAGCATGCACCAACAGCAGGAGCTGCAGCGGGTGAGGCCCTGCAGGCAGGAGGGTGGTGGGACAGCTCTCCAGGCAGAACACAGGACAGTGCCCCAGAGCTGGTGCTGAACCACAGTAACGGTGGCCAGCGTTATCCAGTACTTTCTGTGTGCAAGCACCTGGCTAAGCGGTTGTTTAGGCAGAAGTGTAGTGAGAAGAAGTTGCTTTCCGGCGGGGCGGGGGGGGGGGGGCGGGGGGGGGGCGGGCACCCTCTCCAAAAATGGCACCTTTTCAGTAATTTTAAAGATAACATTTTGATGTGAACAGGACATAGCCACCAGTCCTGTGAGCGAAGGAGTCAAAACATAGCCACTTTGAGACAGGGTCTTGCTCTGTCACCCAGGCTGGAGTGCAGTGGCAAGATCTCAGCTCACTGCAACCTCCGCCTCCCAGGCTCAAGTGATCTTCCCAGCTCAGCCTCCCAAGTAGCTGGGATCACAGGCCCACACCACTACATCCAGCTACTTTTTTGTATTTTTGGTAGAGATGGGGTTTTGCCATGTTGTCCAGGCTGGTGTCAAACTCCTGAGCTCAGGCGATCCACCTGCCTCAGCCTCCCAAAGTACTGGGATTACAGGAATGAGCCACTGTGCCCAGCATAGCACTTTTTAAAACATTCTCTTTTCCACCTGCAAAGGCAGGTCCTGACCCCAGGCTGGCTCCCTCTGATATAAATCACCCTGCTAAGTATTTTATATGACTTATCTCATTTAAACAAAATAACCATTATTTTCTCTATGATACAGACGAGGAAAATGAGGCTTAGGTAAAGAAAGTTGCTCAAGATCATGCAGCTGGACCGCAGGGACTCTGCAGCTCTAGTGCTGGTGGTCAGAGTCAACACAAGTGCCCTGGTACCGGCAGTCCTGAGTCCACAAGGTGTGTTTCATGTTGTGGCTGCAGGAGGGACAGAGGCTGCTGCAGGGGGGCCACCCAGCCTCGGAGGCCATCCAGGAGCGACTGGAGGAGCTGGGAGCACTCTGGGGTGAGCTGCAAGACAACTCCCAGAAGAAGGTGGCCAAGCTCCAGAAGGCCTGTGAGGTGAGGTTGTGCAGGCCGAGGGGTGGCTGGCCGGGCTCCAGGCCACTCCCCTCCTGCCTACCTCACTTCCTACCCTAGGCCCTGCGTCTGCGGCGGAGCATGGAGGAACTGGAGAACTGGCTGGAGCCCATCGAGGTTGAGCTGAGAGCCCCCACTGTGGGCCAGGCCCTGCCTGGGGTGGGCGAGCTCCTGGGCACACAGAGGGAGCTGGAGGCAGCAGTGGACAAGAAGGCCAGGCAGGCTGAGGCACTGCTGGGCCAGGCCCAGGCCTTTGTGAGGGAAGGCCACTGCCTTGCCCAAGATGTGGAAGAACAGGCCCGGCGGCTGCTTCAGAGGTAGATCCACCCGTGCCCTCAGCTTCTCTTCCCTGCCTTCCTGGAGGGACCCCCACCCCTGCCCTCTTAACTGATGTCTTCTCACTTTCTCCCCTTGCCCATGGTGAGGGCCACAGCTGGGTGATCTGTGTCACCAGGTATCCCTAATACTGACACCCTGGTCCCTGCCTCCCTTGGTCCCACCCTCCACCGCTGCAGGTTCAAGAGCCTGAGGGAGCCCCTGCGGGAGCGCAGGATGGCCCTGGAGGCCCGGAGCCTCCTCTTGAAGTTCTTCAGGGACGCCGACGAGGAAATGGCGTGGGTGCAGGAGAAGCTGCCTCTGGCCGCTGCCCAGGACTATGGCCAGAGCCTGAGTGCGGTGCGGCACCTGCAGGAGCAGCACCAGGTGTGGGCCCACCCGGGGAGGGCCGGCCTCGCACATGAGCAGGGCTTCTCAGCCAAGCAAACGGCACTCTCTGTGGCCCAGCCAGGAACTCTCTGCCTGTGGGGGCTTTGGGGATGCCCTGGATTCTTTGGGAGTCATGGGGACAGGGAACTCCTTGGGGACAAGTTAGTGGGGTCCTGTGAAACTTCAAGCACAACTGTGGGAGTCCCCCAAGGGTCAGCGACATCCGCATCCTCCTGCCTCCTCCCCCACAGAACCTGGAGAGTGAGATGAGCAGCCACGAGGCTCTGACCCAGGTGGTGCTGGGCACTGGGCACAAGCTGGTGCAGGCTGGGCACTTTGCCGCCCACGAGGTGGCCGCCCGGGTGCAGCAGCTGGAGAAGGCCATGGCCCACCTGCGGGCAGAGGCGGCGCGGAGGCGGCTTCTGCTGCAGCAGGCTCAGGAGGCCCAGCAGTTTCTGACTGAGGTGAGGGGAGTGATGGGCAGGGCACAGCAGGCAGGCCTGGAACACAGGGTGAGTGCGGCCGGGAGGTCACTCCGGGGCTCCTGGCCTGGGCACCTTTCGTCTCCTCCACTCAGTGGTCTCCTGCCCCCAAGGGCTTCCTTCCACATGTTTCCCAGAACACAGCTGCTGGCTGGGTTGGCTTTTGTCTTTTTTCCCTCTAGATCAGTGGTTCTCAACCAGGGCTTTACATGAGAATCACCTGGAACCTTCACTCAGACAATTATACCTCAATTACTTCACAATGGTGAATACAATTGTAAAGGAAGAAAAACTGAAGTAAATAGGCTAATAAATGAAAGGGAGAAACACTGCAAGGAATATTTGCTAAAACTTGGTTTTAAGTGACAAAATCTATGCCTATGAACCAAGAATAAAATGTCTATTTTGCATGGAAAAAAACAATCACCTGGACCCTTTACAAAACACTGCTGCCCTGGCTGTGTTCCGGACCAGATGAGGCTGCTTAGGAGTGGGGCCAGGCCGAGGGAGCACGACAGCTCCCAGGTGATTCCCCTGTGCAGCCAGGCTGAGAATCGTGGCTGTAAATCCTGAGCCCTGGAGGGTGCCCCGGGAAAACGGATCTCCACTCTGTCACCCCCAGCTCCTGGAGGCGGGATCCTCGCTGGCTGAGCGGGGCCATGTCCTGGACAGCGAGGACATGGGCCACAGTGCTGAAGCCACACAGGCCCTTCTGCGGCAGCTGGAGGCCACCAAGAGAGACCTGGAAGCGTTCAGCCCACGCATCGAGCGGCTGCAGCAGACAGCAGCACTCCTGGAGAGCAGGAAGAACCCAGAAAGGTGGGCGGAAGACACACCATCCGGGAAGGAGCAGAGAGAAGCCCCCTACAGAGATGGCAGGAGACTGCTCCAGCCTGGAAAGGAAGGGCTGCAGTCCAGACTGTCGCTCTCTTCCCACAGCCCCAAGGTGCTAGCCCAGCTGCAGGCAGTTCGGGAGGCCCATGCAGAGCTGCTGCGGAGGGCGGAGGCCAGGGGGCATGGCCTGCAGGAGCAGCTGCAGCTACACCAGCTGGAGCGAGAGACCCTGCTCCTCGACGCCTGACTGACCACCAAGGCGGCCACCGCCGAGTCCCAGGACTACGGGCAGGACCTGGAGGGTGTCAAGGTGAGTTACTCCTGAGCAAACCTCACGGGGAGTGGGCAGAGGCTGAGGAAGGCCTGCCTTGGGATGAAAGGGTTGCTGGGGAGTCAGCAGAAAGGAGCCTGGAGAGGGTGTCCTAGGGAGGATCCCGATGGTTCCAGAACCTGGGCTGAGGGATTTCAGAGCCATCAGTCTGCTGAGCTCTTCATGAGCTTTGAGAGCTCATGATACCATCTTGAGTGACCCTGCTGGGCCTCATACCTTTGCAGGTGCTGGAAGAGAAGTTTGATGCTTTCAGAAAGGAAGTGCAGAGCCTGGGCCAGGCCAAGGTGTATGCCCTGAGGAAGTTGGCAGGCACCCTGGAGCGGGGTGCACCCAGGCGCTATCCCCACATCCAAGCCCAGAGGAGCCGCATTGAGGCCGCTTGGGAGAGGTTGGACCAAGCAATAAAAGCCCCCACAGAGGTAGGTGATCACAGGCCGGGCCAAGCTAAGGGGTGTCAGAGTCTTCAAAAAATCCCTCTAAGCCCTCCTTACCACAGGCTTTGGTTCCAACAAGACACACACCCTGCTGGCCTCAAGTGAATGCGCCTTCTCCCTCACCTGCTCAGCTTTCTTCCAGGAATTGGCTGCAGCCCAGGACATTCCATCTCTGTAGGTCCTGGGCTGGGGCTGCCTCCTGAGCTGACCTGGTCCCCCAGCCCCATGAGAGGCACTGCAGGTGGTACTGCCAGGGCCAGCCAGATCCCCGAGAACCGGCCTGCTCCCTCACGTGGACCCAACACCTCGCGTCTGCCTTTCCCTGAGATGCACGAGGCCCTCTCCTCTCCCCGCCCTCCCCACCCCCTGGCCTGCCGCAGACTCATATCATCACGTTCACTGAGGGCTGCAGCATGGAGGATGGTTTCTGTACCTGGGGACACATCAAGCCCCATGGTCCTCCTTGTTCAAAAGGAGGTGGCCCAGAAGGCCATGTCTCCAGGGAGAAAGGAATCCTGGGAGCAGAGAACAGCCCTGACCAGGTCCTTTCTCCTCTCCCAGAACTTGGCTGCAGCCCATGAGGTCCACAGCTTTCAGCAGGCAGCGGCTGAGCTCCAGGGAAGGATGCAGGAGAAGACGGCCCTGATGAAGGGAGAGGACGGAGGCCACAGCCTGTCATCTGTGCGGACCCTGCAGCAACAGCACAGGTGCCTGGAGGTGAGGCCCATGCCCTGCAGCCTGCCTGTCTGAGCCCCTGCCTGAAGGCAGTGGCTGAGGGGATCTGTCTCAGCCCTCCCACCCCAGCCTGCTTCAGCCTCTTCTCCAGAAACCCAGATCCTTCCCCGAGGGGCCCTAGGACTTGGCCCAGCTTGTGCAGCAGAGTGGAGGTGGTTCCTCAGAGAGGCCTGGTGCTCCTGAATGCAGAGCACGCATCGGCTCAGTTGGGGGACTGAGGCCTGATCTCATGCTCTGGTTGCAGAGAGAGCTGGAAGCTATGGAGAAGGAGGTGGCACGGGTACAGACGGAGGCCTGCCGACTGGGCCAGCTACATCCTGCAGCTCCGGGGGGCCTGGCCAAGGTGCAGGAGGCCTGGGCCACCCTGCAGGCGAAGGCCCAGGAGCGAGGCCAGTGGCTGGCGCAGGCTGCACAGGGCCATGCCTTCCTCAGGCGCTGCCAGGAACTGCTGTAGGTGTCCTACCTCAGCTGCCGGCTCAGCTCTACCCTGTGGGGTGGGGGTATCCTGGCTCTTGGGGGAGCTGGACCCTCCCTCCCCTGCTCCCCAGCCAGCCCTGACAACAGCTCCCTTCCCTGCCCCACAGAGCATGAGCACAGGAGAGGCAGGAGCTGGCTGAGGACTTGGCGGGGGCTGAGCAGCTCCTTGGGCAGCATGAAGAGCTGGGGCAAGAAATCAGGGAGTGCCGCCTTCAAGCCCAGGACCTGCGGCAGGAAGGACAGCAGCTGGTGGACAACAGCCACTTCATGTCTGCGGAGGTGTGAACTCAGAGGGTGGGCCTGGGGTTGGGCTGGGGATACAGCCTGATTGCCCAGGGCCTCAGGGCCCCTCACAGGCATGGAAACCAGCGGGAAAGGAAGGCTGGGCGCAGGCAGGGAGAGAGGCTGGGAAGGGGCAGGTGCGGGTCTCACAGCCTTCCCTCTGCACTTCCATTAACACTTGGCTCTCCAGCCCTGCCCTGCCCATGGTGGGAGCCCTACCCAAGCTGTCACCCATAGCAGCCCCTCCCCACCAGGTGACAGAGTGCCTGCAGGAGCTGGAAGGGCGGCTGCAGGAGCTGGAGGAGGCTTGGGCCCTGCGCTGGCAACGCTGTGCCGAGAGCTGGGGCCTGCAGAAGCTTCGGCAGAGGCTGGAGCAGGCTGAGGCCTGGCTGGCCTGCCGGGAGGGCCTCCTGCTGAAACCCGACTATGGGGTGAGTGGGGGTCCTGCCCCTTAGCTGGCTACCAGGCTCTGGGCCCCCCCTAAGCTGGGCCTCACCTGAACATGCTTCTCCCCAGCACTCAGTGTCAGATGTGGAGTTGCTGCTGCACAGACACCAGGACTTAGAAAAGCTGCTGGCAGCCCAGGAAGAGAAGTTTGCCCAAATGCAGAAGACAGAGGTGATGACTGCCTCGGCTAGGGGCTGAGGGCTGGTGGGGGAACAGTCCCTCTCAGCCTGCAAATCAGTGTCTCCCAGGGCACTGAGCCCTCACCCGGCCCTGCCTTACCTGCTCCTTTCCCTGGCCAGCTGCGGTGGTGGGAGAGGCACCATTGTGGACTGGGTGCGAGCCTCCAGAGCCAAAGCTGAAAGAGCTAGTGATGGGGAGGCAGGCCCCCTCTGACCGGGAGGGCTGGGGGAGGGGAGGTAGACGGGAACCCGAGGTGTGGCTGGTCTCCCTGACCTGGCTCACCTTGCCCACTCCCCAAGATGGAACAGGAGCTCCTGCTGCAGCCACAGGAGCTGAAGCCCGGGAGAGCTGGCAGCTCGCTGACATCCTTTCAGTGGAGGCCCTCTGGACACCAGGGGCTAGGAGCACAGCTGGCTGAGACGAGGGACCCCCAGGCAGGTGTCCCCATGGGGCTGCAGGCACCCCCGCCGTGGTCTCCCTGGAGCCAGTGCTGGGAGCCCGGGCACAGGAGCTGAAGGTCATTAGGAATAAAGATGGCTGTCTACAGCCATACCACCCTGAACATGCCCGATCTCATCTGATCTTAGAAGCTAAGCAGGGTCAGGCCTGGTTAGTACTTGGATGGGAGGAATAGAGAGAGCCGGGGGCAGTGGGTGCCTTGCCCACCTTCCTGAGGGTGCTGGTCCTGACATTTCTGGGCCCCATCTTGCATTTTCAGGATGCAAAGGGTACCCCCACCATGGAGGGGTCTTTGGAGTTCAAGCAGCACCTGCTGCCTGGCGGGAGGCAGGTGAGTGCCTGGAGATTCCTTCTCCAGGCAGCTCCCCACTTGCAGCAGCACTTGAGTGGCTCGAAGAGCCACCTGGGCCTGGCACCCTTGCACTGTGAACTTGGGCAGATGCCACCCCCCACCATGCTGTCCAGGCAGTTTGGCTCCTTGGGACCCTTCCCAGCTTCTGCCACCGCCCCCACCTACCCACCCCCCCAGGAGGTGCTGGGATTCCTCCTCCCCACCTGCTCTTCCCCTTCTGCTTGGTTTCCCGTCAGAGCCCCTCTGTGGCTTCCCTTTCCCCATTGGGACTTTGGTCCAATCCACCGCTTTTCCTGGGAAGCTCCACACACACGGTGAGGCGTGGACAGGCCCTAGCTCTGGCTTCCTGCGTGTGGCTCATGCGACCTTCCCGCCTCCTCTCCACAGCCTAGCTCGAGCTCCTGGGACAGCTGTCGCGGGACCTTGCAGGGCAGCTCTCTGAGCCTGTTCCTGGATGAGAGGATGGCAGCGGAGGTACCAGGCGGGGTAGGGGAGATGCAGACATCAGGGTGCTGGGAAACAAGGCAGAGGGGCCCCAGGACAGAGGGACCCCACAGGGAAAAGCTGAGATGGCCGCAGTGACCCCTGCCTCTCATCTCTCCTCAGAAAGTAGCTTCCATAGCCCTCCTTGACCTCACGGGAGCCCGGTGTGAGAGGCTGCAGGGCCGCCATTGCAGGAAACACACATTCTCCTTAAGGTGAGCGGAGAGACATGGACTCCGGCATTGCCCCCAGCAGCCACCTGGCTCAGCGGGGGCTGGAGGCGTGGGGGTCCCCAAAGGGACAGTGGAGTTTGACCTGTGACTGTGTGGGTGCCAGGCTGACCAGTGGGGCAGAGATCCTGTCTGCAGCACCGTCCGAAGAGCAGGCTGAGAGCTGGTGGTGAGCCCTGGGCAGCACTGCAGGTGGGCTTCAGGGGAAGGATGCAGGGAGGGCAGCCGACTCCCTGGGCCCCAAGCTCCTGGGCCCCTAGTGTTTTATGCATCCTAGGGAGGTTTCACAGTTAGCATCTCTAACCTCCAAGAAGTGGGACTTACTGTTTTTTCTCAAAGAATTTAGGTCCTGGAGAGGTTATGCAACTTGCCCAAGATCACACAGCTAATTAGCAGAGATGGGGCCAGTTTTGAACCCCCAGCTGTGTCCTGGTCCTGTTCTGCCCCTTTTGGAGTCTGCCACTCAGACTGCCCCAAGCCCTTCCTGCCACAATCCCCATGGACTGTGTTCCTCCAAGGGCTTTCCAGGCTCTGTTCTGTCTGATCTGGGTGCTTCTCTAAACTTCTAGTCCTCAGACAACTTTGAATGTCACCACCCTCGAGTTGTTTTGCAGACAGTAAGCAAGCCAGGTTCTACTTGGAGGAATATATAGAGACAACCCTTTGGAATTTCTTCCATGGTCAGCGTGTTCTGCTGAGGCTCCGTGTGGACAGTGTGTTCAGGGAATGTCTGGGATCCTAGCTCTGTCGCTGGTTCCCCTGGACTCTCCTCCCAGGAGTCTGTCTTCCCAGAAGCCCAAAGGGATCTTGAGTTGTTCGACATTCCAGAATCCCCCACCTCCTAAGAAAGGCTCAGCCTTTCTTAACTCACCTGTGAGGAGTTTCCTAAGAGGCAGGACGCATGGGGGAAAAACCTGCCCACAAGTGCTCAGCCCGCCCCACACCCCCACGTGGGAAGGGCCTGGCATGGCCAGGCTGCCTAAGGCTGTGCTGAGCCTCCAGAAGCTGGAGGAAGGAGCAGCCAGACCTGGCGCCTGCAGATGGTCTGGGCCGGGCTAACAGTGGTTATTTCCTTGCTCTGCAGCCCAGAGTCTGAGCCCGGAACTCAAAGCCAAACCTGTCAGCTCTCTGAATGAGTGCACGACCAAGGATGCCCGGCCTGGATGTCTACTCAGGTGGGACACCTGGGTGGGGGAAGCAGGGTGGGGAGCCCTGGGCTTCAGTGGCTGGCAGGCGCTGTCCTCTGAAGCCTGAGGTTCTGGGCCTCAGACTTACTCTGTTGGGCTGTAGGGAAATGCTATTGGAACCCTCAGCTGCCCCTGCCCACTCTCAGCTGAGAGGAATCCAGGCTACAAAGCCCAGATTTCCACAGACTCGACAGTGGTCCCCTCCCAGGGCTCACTCCATGCTCTGGTGTGGGGGCCCTGTAGACGAAGCTGCCCAGGCTCCCTGTGCCCTTCCTGCTCAGCTGCTTGTGGGAGGAGCAGCCAGGTTTCCCTCTGCCCAGTGCTGAGAGCCTGCCTGGGTTTGTTTCCCATGCACTCCTCACTTTCCTCCCTCCTCTCCCCTCTCCAAGGCACAGCACATTGGCAGGACGGCCAGACCCTGCCCCACCCTTGTTCCAACCCGTTCTCTACCTGGTCCTCCCCTGCTTTCCCCAATCCCCACTCCATGGCAATGGAGAGGGCCAGCACGTCCCGGCCTGCAGGCCAGGGAGGAGATGTGAAGGTGGATGTGCGGGGGCAGGAGGCTCTTACCTGGCTCCTCAGTGCCTCCTTGTAGATCCCAGCATCATTTCGATGCTCAACCCCCCTCACCCACATGTCCTTCCCTTCCAAACCAGAGGGGCTTCAGGCTCTCCAGGGGGAGGGGACACCTGAGGTTAGGTGAAAGTGGAGGAGGGACTGGAGACAGGCAAATCCTCCGTGCATGGGCCCCATGCCACGATGTGCCTAGACGTGCACACGCATATACAGCCGTGTGCCTGGAGGGCTCATACCATGAGGGGTGGCAGCCACGGCTGTGGTCTCCAGTGTAACCGTCTGCTCCCAGTCCTGCAGAGCCCAATATATGATTTAGATGATGTGTTGCTGACGGGACAGGCCTTGTCCTGGACACAGTGGCTCCTGAGGCTACCAGGACAGCCATTTTTTCTGCTGTCTCTAACCCAGGGCTGGGGCCGCTAGGCCAGCTGACAGATGTAGAGTTGGGTTATGAAAGTCGAGGCAATTCCCACCCACTCACCCGTCACTGTGGTCGCTGCCGCAGCGCCTGTCAGCTCTGGAATCCACTCCCACGCTTATTCTAGGAGGCTGGCTGGTCCAGGGGAGGGCAGGGGCACCAGTGTTTGTTTGTTTGGAGAAGATTCTGGGGTGGCCATACCCTACTAAATTCATTCCGTTTTCCCAACAGGTCTGATCCCTGAGGTGAACCCCAGTGCAACACCAAACTTCAGGGGCACAAGCGAGGACACATCTAAGGGACCAGAATGAGACTCGGCTACAGGCAAAAGGGCTCCTTCCCGTGGCTGCTTCAACCCAGTTCCCCAGGCCCAGCTTCTGGAATAGATAGGTCCTACCATGTGGCAGGAAACAGCCATTGCCTGGCCTCCCCCTGCATTCCTGTCTGGATGAAGAGGAGACGTGTTACGGCAGAGCAGGTGGACAAGGCCAGGGCTACCCCAGGCCCATGTGGCCTCCTCCTTGCCTGGAAGGGGTGACTCTGAGCACAGGTAGACGCAGATGTGTGCAGAGAATGTGCTCTTCGGAGGAAGAACACTGATGAGCGAGCTCTGTACCAGCCCTTGCCATGTACAGCCAAGAGCCTGGAATGACATGGCCCTTCTCAGCGCCTCCCATTTGTATGAGTCTGTAATGTATCAAGTGCTCCAACTACTCAAGGTAGCGCAGAAGGGAAAACAGGGACAGGCGGGGGGGTTTTGGGTGGTTACACAAATGGGCTTGGCCTCCTTACCCCACTGCAAACTGCTGAGGCGCAAGGGAGCTCCCAGCCCTCAGCCTGGACCCTGGGACAGTGCCACCTGAGCCCGAGGCTCTGAAGCACTGCGTGATGACAGTTCCCACCTGCAACTCAGCAGCCAAGGAATGAATGAGAGTTAGTTAGGGGTGGCAGGGGCCCCGGCCATCAGTGGGGCCTGCGCTGCCGCCTCCGCTGCACTGCCTGGCGCAGAGCCTCCAGCAGCTGCTCCTGGTTGTTGCAGACATTGTAATGTGTCAGGTGCAGCAGCTTGTCCACGTCCTCCTGGCTGTAGGTCACCTTCGTGTAGTGGTAGGGAGAGTCCGATGAAGACAGGTTCACCTCCCCAGCTGCCGCCTCCTCGGGTGTCCGCCGGACCCCTGTGGAGAGAGTGCAGCCTGGCATGGGGAACACGTTGTGGGGAAGACAGGTTTGGAGAGGCACAGGGGACGGAGGAGGTGTGGGGGACTGGGGCAGCAGGATGGGGAGGTGAACAGCAGCTCACCAGGGGCCAAGTACTCCCGGAAGGAGTCGCTGACCAGAGGAAAGTGCAGCACCGCGGGGGCTCCGGGGCAGGTGGGGTCGGAGAAGGTGTGGCACTCCTGAGGCTGGAGCTGCTCTTCGGGGCTGGGCAAGATGGGTGGGAACGGGATCCCCTGCTCCTGGCAGAACCGGCCCAGGAGCTGCAACTGCTGCAGGGCAGGCAGAAGGGGCTTCAGAGGGACAGGGCCCCTGGCATCCTCAACACTGGGGCTGACGTAAGATGCACAGGACCTGGGGCTCAAATGCCAAAACGGTCTCCAGTGGGGCCTATGAAGCCAGTCATTGGAAAAAACTCTCCACGCCTGACAGGCCTCGGTGGCAGCTCCTCTGGGGCTAGACGGAGCCGGGTTACTCCCAGCATTCCAGTTCTGACACTGGGAGCCAAAGCAGACTCAGCAGGTGGGCCCAGAGGCCCAGGACCACACCTCGCAGGTCAGTAAAAGGGACCCAGCTACCAGATACCAGGAGAACCTCGCCAGCTTCCCAACTTCCGGAAAAGAATGAGCTCCTCTGATGGCAAATTAAGATTCCAGTGTCCCAATCACAGCTCCTAAAGGAAGCTGAACCAGACACTGGACTCCAAAGCCCCTCTCTTCAGGGGACAGGGGCCACCCACCGCCTCCCTGCTGGGCTGCCCACCCTTCCCAACCTGGAAGGCTCCGTGGAGGTTGTAGTCCAATGACAGGATGAGGTCCACGTCCCGAGTGGGCTGCAGGAGGGGCAGGCAGCTGGTATTGATGAGGTAGCCAACATCCAGCAGGCACAGGTGGGGCTCCGAGGGTGTCAGCTGGTTGGGGAGCCCATCCAGAGTGGTAGCTGGAAGGTTGGGGAGAGCAGCAATTGTCACAGATACCAAGGGTACCAGATTCCTGCTGGAAGGAGAGACTCTGGCCTCTGGTCCCTGCTCTCCTGCTGAACCAACACCCCCAACAGCCCTGCAGGTGGGTCCTGGGTCCCCAAGACAAGGAGAAAAAGACCCCTGTTCCAAGTAGTCCAGGGAATCAAGCTCAAAGCAGGAGAATGGGAGTGGACCATGAGGGGTATCTGGACTGGGGACTCAAGGCTCAGGTGGCCACAGGACTTTGGAGAGAAGCAGGTACCTTTCCATGTAGAGAAGTGAGGATGCTGAAAGTAGTCTTTGTGGAAATGGAGGCCACGCAGGAAATTATGTGTGGCCTGGGCCAGTGGACGCCACGTCAGAAGATCGGTGAAAAACTCAGCTATCCTGCCGGCTGTTGAGGGTGGTTCTTCTATCTTCAGAAGGGGGACCTGCTCCTTGTCTACACAGGCAAGGTGGGGAAATGGGGACTCCTGCACCTTTATCTCCACCTTGGTGGTGACCCTGGAGGGGGAAGAGGTGTGAACCCCCCGCCCCCTGGTGCAGCCCCAGCTGGCTGCCCCTTGGCACCCTTATGAAGGGGTTGGAGCACTTACCCAGGTTGGCCTGGTTCCTGACCCAGCGGTCCCAGAACTGGCTGGGCTCTGAGGCCCAGTATAAGCTGTCCTGGAGGTTGGCTGCATACAGGTTGCTCCAGATACCTGAAAGAGCAGCCGTAAGGGAAGAGGGCCCCCGACTCTTGTCCCAACCCTACCCTTCCCCATGGCCGGTCCTGGCCCAGGAAACTCTTCTGACCGAGGCTGCCCTCTCACCCAGGACCCATTTTCCCTGCTCGGCCCAGCTTCCCCAGCCTGCCAGTGCCCCTCACCTTCTAAGAAGCAGATGCGGGACTCAGGAAGCCTCTTCATCAGCTGCCCCATAAAGAACTCGGAGCCAAAGAGCTCAGAGGGGATGAAGGCCCCGTACTTGGGGAAGCCGACCTCGTAGGGAGAGAACTCGCACCACTCTGTGAGGAGTCCACCCCTCAGCCTCGTGGTGCAGAGCCCTTAGGCACCCACACCCCACCCCGACCCAGGGTTTTGCTTTAGGGCAGCTGAGGACCAGGAGGCCTTGTGGCCTGGGCTTTGTGCATAGGACCTAAGGCCCCTGCCTCCTTCCCAAAGGGCTGAGGGACCCCGGTAGGGTGCCGGTCTCCAGAAAGCACGGGACCTGGCTCAGGAGAGGTGGGTGTGACATCTGCAATCTGCACACAGGCCCCGTCTCCCCTTATTCCACCAACTGCAAGGGCACAGGTCTCAGCTCTTGGGCCACTCACCCCCAAATTCCAAAGTGGTCAGGCTCTGCCCTTTGGTGTTGAGGGCACAGTAGATGGGCAGAGGGTTCTGGCCATGACTCAGGGCCTCCCGTTGATCTGAGAGCTTGTGATCATGGGGCTGGGGAAAGACGCGTAGAACCTAAACCCACAGTGGCCTGGGTGCCCAGGGCCTTTCCCACCCTGCTGTCCAGCACCGAGCCCCAGCTCCAGCCCTTGCCCTGGCTCTGCCCCCAGGCCGCAGCCCCCGTACCTCATCATGCAGCAGCGCCTCATTGATGAGGGCCCACAGGTTGGTGAAGCAGCTTGGGTAGCCCAAGCGGGCACGCTCGGCCAGCTCCTGCCGGTACCGCTGCAGCTGGCTGGGGGCCAGCACACCCAGCTTGTTCTTGGTCACCTGGGTCTTCAGCAACTCAGTGGGCCCTGCCAGGTCCTTCTGAGACCACTCTGGGTCCTCATAAAGGTTGGCCAAGGCCCTGGGAAAAGCCAAAGCCAGAGGGCTGTCACTGAAGGACCCCGTCTAGACCCCACGTGCCCCGGGCTTTCTAGGACAATGGCCTAGCAGGGACCTTCCCAGGGTCCCCTTGAGCACGTTTCTCCCTGGCACATTCATTCTCCCAGCCCTTCTAGTTTTCTCAGAGGCCTAGGAGAACCCTGGCACCAGCACCCCCTGCCACACAGGGTCCAGCATCAGCCTGCCCCCAGCTCACCAGGTGGAGCCCGAGGCCCCGGTGATGTAGGAGACGCAATCCAAGAGGCCCAGCTCCTTCAGGCCAGCCAGCTGCCCATACAGGGAAGTCATTGCCCGGATCCCACCACCAGTGGCCATAATAGCTACCACTGGGATCTGGAAAAGAAGAGAGCCAGGCCTGTAGAGGCCCTAGGGATGGGGAAGGCCAAGTCACAGGAAGAAGAGGTAGCAGGTCAAGTGGCCACCCAGCCCACAGCTAAGGCCTGATCACAGGTCTTGGGACCAGTTCTGAGTCAGCCCTGGGGGCCAGAAACAGCCTTTTGAGTGCCCAGCTCCTCCAGTCCTAAGGGCTCCAGGAAAAAATGGCCCAGGCAAGTTCTGAGCCTCATCTCCTTGCCCTCAGCCCCCGAACCTGATGCTCACTTTCTGGAAGCCCCAGGGCCCGCCTCAAAATTTTCCCAAATTGCCATCACTCCCCCAGGAGAGGGCCCAGGCTAATATGAACCTCCTGAAGCACCCTGGGCCAACAGGCCTCATACCAGATATCTGTCTCCCTCCTCTGACAGGCTAGGCTGAGAACCAAGAAACAGAGTAGGAAAGCCAGACCCATGAGGTAGCTCCCATGTGGGCTCCAGGTGCCTCAAGCAACACTCTGCCTGTACCAAGTCCCTGCTAACACCAGGTGAGAGGAAGCAGGGTGGGGACAGGCAGCTACGAGCTCTGGTCTAGATCGGGGACAAGCAGCTCCAGTGTTCAGCACCAGGAGCTAGGCCCAAGCAAGCCCGGGGACACCCCATCCAGCCCAGCCCCCAAACCTCATCCTCCTGCAGGTCTCTGTCCAGCTGCAGGGCCTGCCTCAAGGCCGCAGCCACCACCTGCTTCCTCCTGCTCAGGAAGGCCTGCTCCTCTGCACAGAGCCCGAAGCCCAGTCGCATGGCCAGCTCCCTCAGTCTGGCCGGGGAAGGAAGAGACTGTGAGACAGCTCTCAACCCTCCCCAGAGAATGGAAAGCTGGGTCTGCCTCACCTGTAATACCTACTGCCCTCCCTCTTCTCCCCAACCCTCAATGCCACTCCCGTGTCACAAGACTGAAGTTTGACACCTGGGGAGAGTGTGTCCATGTGGACATGCTTGGGAATGCAGCAAAGCAGACTGGCAGGACCCAGAATGCCGTGGCCGAAAGAGGTTGCTTGGGGTCCCAGGTGCAGACAGGCTGCCAGGCAGGCCCCATACCATAGATCCCCCCCTCCAAGTCTCGTGTTCTGTCCCTTACCCACGGAGTTCAAAGCACTTTGGGAGGCTGAGGCAGGCATATAACTTGAGGCCAGGACCAGCCTGGCCAATGTGGGGAAACCCCGTCTCCACTAAAAATACAAAAA
This sequence comes from Pan troglodytes, assembly GCF_028858775.2. Lineage (NCBI taxonomy): Eukaryota > Metazoa > Chordata > Mammalia > Primates > Hominidae > Pan > Pan troglodytes. The sequence continues at coordinate 3,792,096 of NC_086015.1, forward strand.
ATTAGTTGGGTGTGGTGGTGGGCACCCATAATCCCAGCTACTCGGGAGGCTGAGGCAGGAGAATCGCTTGAACCCCAGAAGCGGAGGTTGCAGTGAGCCAAGATCGCGCCATTGCACTCCAGCCTGGGCGACAGAGAGAGACTCCATCTCAAAAAAAAAAAAAAAAAAAAAGGGCAGGGGGTGGGGCAGAAAAGGACCAATAATCCTGTGTCTGTGAGGTGAGAAGCCACTCTCTCAAGACAGAGGGCGAGGGTGGGCGACAACTCTACGAAGATCATTTAAGGTCCAGCCATAACAGCTTCCACCCAAAAGGGCACAATTTCCCCTCTTCTCTCCCTTGGTTTTCCTGCCCTCTCTGCGCCCCAAACCATGTTACCATTTTCCATCCTCGCCTCCCTGCGTTTTCCAGCCAAACATTTATCAAGTGCTCCCCGGGTGCCTGGCACTGGGCCGGTCACTCACCCCTCTGACCATAGGTGCTAAGACTCCTCCCAGTACTCCTCCCGGTACTTCATGCCCCCCACGAGCGCAAGCCTGAGCCCCTTCAGAGAGCATGAGGATGAGGGGCGGCTGTTTCTCCCCCTCACTCCTCCAGGCCTCCTCCAGCCCCGCACCCTGGTTGTTTTCCAGGGCCTTGCCCAGTCCCCAGCCAGGCCTCTCACCCTGCTTCTTTTTTCAGCTCCACTCTCATCAGGGGCTCCTGAAAACCGTGAAGGCCCCAGTCACAAAAGGTCGGCCACCTCCACCCAGCTGTGGTCCTCTTACCCTGATCCCCGGCGCACCACCCCCGCCCCGCCACTGTCTCCACAGGCGCCAGGCCTGAAGCAGGGATGCTCAGAGGACACTCCCCAAAGAGCCTGGCCCCAGCACCTGCTCAGGGTGTGACCCACGGAGAAGCGGGAAGCAGGCCCCTCCCTTTGTGGCCTGGGTCCCAGCCCCATCCAGGCGCCTTGCTTCCTTCCCTGGGAGGCCAGTACCTGGGACGTGGGGAAGACGAGCCTCACCACTTGACCAGAGGGCAGGGCACTCAGGGGCACCTTTAGTTGCTCCTCGGGGGCATCCTGCAGGAGACAAAGAATGGAGACCTAAGAATCTTTATGCTTCCACTCCTAGCAAAGACCTCGCCAAACTCCCGCCGGCAGCCATAGAGGTCTGGGAGGGACGGGAAGGGGAGGCCAGCATGGGCCCACACATGCTGCCACGGTGCCCGCTCTGCCAGGTGGAGCAGAGGTCAGACTGGGAGGAGGTGCAGAGGGAGGGAGGAAGTTCTGGGGGCCCCACCTCGAGGGAGCGAGGCACACTACCTGCAGGTGAATACTCAGCTCCTGCTCCCAGCAGGCTGGGCAGTGGAAGCGGAAGGTGCCAGTGCCCACAGAGGCCTCCTGTGGACCCTCACAGGACCCAGGAACCACAAGCTGAACTCTGTGCTCTGAGGCTGGAAACAGGAACCAGAGCAGAGAGGCTGGGGACGGTATCTCTGCCCACAGAACCCATCTTGCTGCGTGGCCTGGAGGGCACCTCCCTCTCCCCGCTGAAATGGTCTGGTGGAGATGGATCCCCCACCACGGTCCCCCGAGAAGGCCTAAGGGGAAAGCTCAGGCCCCAGGGAGAATTGTCCAATGCTTAAAGGGGGAAGACAAGAGCTGAGAGCCAGGGGCTGTCCCCGTGGGTTGGGGACTCACACTTCTGGTCTCCTGTCTCCTCCAGTTGAATGTGCAAGCAGGAGAGCTCCTGGGCCTGAGTCATGAAGACAGCCCCTCAGACACTAACCCCACCCCCCCATTCAGGGACCCCACCCTCGCAGCACCCTGGCTGCTGCTGGTCTGCACTTCATTACCTGGGCCCTTGAGATTGTATTCCCTTAACAAACTGAAATCCCAGGGTCCCCAGGCTGAGGCAGCGGTGGGCCTGTACCTCAAGTCGCTGGCATGAGGGAGTCCCGGGGACCCCAGACCGCCTCCCAGAGCACTGGCACACTCACCACCAGAACGCCATTGCTGACGAGCCACTCGCCACGGTCAGCCCTGGAAAGAGCCCCCAGAGCCCCCTTAGCAGGAGTCCAGGTTCCCACCCCACAGAGACCTGGGCATCCCCCAGGCACTAGTGCTGTCCTTCCCACAAGGCGCTCCCACCCAAACTGCCCCAGGCCCCTGACTCACAGACTCTGCAGGCGAAATTCAACTTCCAGGCGCCCCTCACCCTGGGAAGAGAGCCAGAAGTAAGTTAGAAAGGGTCAGAAGGAGTGCACATATGTCAGTGAGTATGAGAGACATGCGTGTGTGTGCATGTGTGTGCGTGGAGATTTCAACCCAGACACCAGCTAGGGCTGCCGTGGAAACACCGCCTTGCCTGAGGGCTCAGTGAGAAGCTCTCGTGCCGGAACTCCCCAGCCCGCAGAGTCCCCACATCAGACAGTACTGACAACACAGGGTCATCTCCGGTCACCAGGTCCTGGTCAAAGACTTTCAGTTCCATGACATTCTGGAGGGGAAAAGAGTGACAGGGCTGCAGGAGGGAGGGGACAGAAAGGTGAGCAGGGCAGCGGCAGTGGCTGGCAAGGATGTGGGTAGAGTCAGTGCTGATGCCTGGCCCACCTTGAGCTGCCTGTGGATCCTGAAGTGAAAGCTCTGGTTCCAGACAGGGCTACTACTGTTCTTGACCGTGCGTGTCTGGAGCCTGTGGCTGCAGGCCGTGGGCAGCCAGAGAGTCACGTAGCAGTCAGAGGGGGTCACTGCGGGAAGGAACAAGTGCCCAGCGGTGGACAAGAGCCCTTCCCAGCCACCCAGACCCACTTCCTTCCATCACCTAGAGCCCCATGTGGGTTAAGACTGAGGGGGAGGGGAAGTGGGGGGAAGTGGGGGCCAGAGGCAGAGCCCCAGCTGCCACCTTCCACCCAGAAGCTCCTCTCAGCTCCCTCCTCTAGGCCCTGCCCACCGGCCCACCCGCCTCCACCAAATCCAGCCACAGCACCCTCCTCCTCCCTCAGCCCAGCACAGGGGCCAGGGCGGTGCGCACTCACCTAGGTCCTTAGAGGGTAGGCGATGGGCCTGCAGGACACGAACCGTGAGCAGGCAGGTCCTGGACACCTCTGCCTGCAGAGGTGGGAGAGGGGAGACCTGCTACGGGCTGATGAAGCCAAGGATGACAGGGGCCACAAAGGAGGCTGGAGCAGTGCCTCAAGGCCTAATCCTGAACCCCAGGCCCATCCTCCATCTCATCAGAATCCTGAATCAACAAGAGGAGACATGATATCTCCATCACGACGCCTGCCAGCACTTACACGATGCTCTGCGCCGGCTCTGGGCCAAGGGCTTTGCATACATTAACTCATTTATCGCACAACCACCTTATGCACAGATACTATTTACGATGGCCCACTCCACAAGGAAACTGAGGCACAGAGAAGCAGTCACTTGCCTGAGGTCCACAATTGGGGTTGGAGCCCGGGCAGGCTGGCTCCAGATTTATGCCTCACACAGACCTGCTTCCACCTTCTCGGGCTAGTATCCTTTAGGCTCTCCACCCCACATCCCCAGCCCACACCCCAGCTAAGCAGCTTTCCGGCTGGCCTTGGGTGGCAGGGGACATAAGCTATCGAGGGAGGGGAAGTAGCACATCAGGGCCTTGGGCCCCAGGCTGAGCTGCTCTCGTACCCTCCCTCCACCCCGGTCAGAAGAGCATCCTGGAAATGGGCTCTCTCCTGGGCAGGGGAGGCAGCTCCTAGCTCAGACCCCTCACAGGCTGTCATGTCCTCCAGGTCCTGCCAGGTCAGGCTGAAGATGGTCCCCCGGTAGCTCCCTCCAAACCCATGCCCCTGGTTCTGGGAATGCAGCCTGGCAGGCGCACCGGGACCAGGGAAGCCTGTGCCAACTGCTTCCTTTCGGCCTTCCACCTGCCTCCGCAAGGACCCTAACAGGTCAAGTCCAGGGAGCAACCAGGTCCAGGGCAGTGCTGGAGGGCCTCATCCAGCAGGGTCAGAGGGTCAGCCCAGGGCCCTCACACTCCAGGCAACTGAGTCAGAGGAGCATGGAGGAGCCACTTGCTTCCAGGGCCTCAGGGCGGCAGCTGGGAGCCTCTGAGTCTCCAGGGCCCAAATCTATGGTGCCAGGGAGCTCTGCCAGGAGCCCGTTCCCAGGACAGAAAACACTCAGGACGGATCCCTCATCCCCAAGCCTCCTTCTCCCCTGGCTTCTGCCCACTACCCTGGTCTTGTGGTCAATAAACTCCCCTCCCTACCCCTGGAGAAGACCACAGCTCCCATAAGAAACATATTAACTAGGCCCCAGGTAGAGACCAGGGGTCCCAGTAGGGACCCAGGGCCCTGCCAGGCCTTACCACAGCCATGAGACTGAGTCCTCAGGAGCAGGAATGATGGGGCAGTGGCCACAGGATCAAGGACTGTCAGCTTTCTAACCCAGAGCCAGGGATGTGATGTCCCAATTGGTCCCAAGTCCCTCCTACCCGCCGCCTCTGCTCCACCTAAGCTCCACACCCACTCCTGAACCAGCCACTTGTCCAGGAAATGAGGCACCCTAAGCCTATACTAGAGCTCCTGATACCTCTGTGGCACTCGCCAGCCTTTACCAGCTGGGCCTGCCCCACCCAGCCCTGCAATCCCAGCCTGGAGAGCTTGCTGCCAGGGGCTGAGCAGAAAGAAAGCAGGGGTGAGTCCCAGAACAGCAGCCAAGGGAAGAGTGGAGTTCCCTGTCACAGGCCTTTTGCAACTCTGGCACCTGTTGGACAGGAATGCCCAGTCTTGATGGCAGGGCTCCATCAATCTGAGATGAACACCCGGGCCCCCTCACGACAGGCAGGGGAGTGGCTGTCACATAAAACAGCCCTTCAAAGCTAGGGGCTGAGTGGCCAGGGATGAGGCCTGTGGGTTGGCACTCAGGGGCAGGGGGTTCTTCTGCCTCCAGGGCATGGTTTGTAGGGGGGGTCAGCGTGTGGAGACCAACTCTTTCCTCAGAGGGACAGCCCCAGGAGAGGCGGGGGCTTCCGTCCCTTCCTGCCTGTGCCTGTTATGGGAGAAACAGGGGTTATCCCCAGGGCACCAGGTCCCACCTGCTGCCCCTGAACTGGGGGAGGACAGTAACCAGAGGAGAGCTAGGAATAGCTCTCAAGGTCCTGGGCCAAAGAGGTCCAGACCAGAGAGCTACAAGACTCAGGTCTGCTTGCTTGTCCCAGGGAGGGGCTGCGGTGGCTCTCATGGACAGCGGGACTTGGGCAGCTGACGGCTCTTTGGGCCCAGGCTGGGATCCAGCCCTCACCCCCAGTGAAGGTCACCCTGAAGTTTTTACCTGAACCTTCAGGCCCTCCTTAGACCACAGAAGGCAACTTCAAGAGGGAGGATCAGAACATACGACTCATAAGCCAGGCGCAGCGGCTCACACCTGTAATCCCAGCACTTTTGGGAGGCTGAGGCAGGTGGATCACGAGGTCAGGAGATCCAGACCATACTGGCTAACACGGTGAAACCCCGTCTCTCCTAAAAATACAAAAAAATTAGCCGGGCATGGTGGCACGCACCTGTAGTCCCAGCTACTTGGGAGGCTGAGGCAGAATAGTGTGAACCTGGGAGGCGGAGCTTGCAGTGAGCTGACATCACACCACTGCACTCCAGCCTGGGTGACAGAGCGAGACCCCATCTTAAAAAAAAAAAAAAAAAAAAAAAGGACATACGACTCACAGCTACCTTTTATTCAACATGTCCTGTGTGCCAGCTCCATGCTGGTCCTCATAGACATCATCTCCAAGCCCACAACAGCCCCGCGAGGTACAGCCATTATTATCTCTTTACTGACAGGACACCAATGCCCGAGACGCAGTGACTTGCCCAACATCACAGCGCTGGGGAGAGGTGCCGCCGCACCTGATCCCCACTCTGCTCACCTGTGTGGCAACTTCCTGAGAACCCTCACCCAGACCTGCCTGGCACCTTGAGTCCTTATGACCACATTCCAAGATCCTCCAAAGCTGATCTCAAGCCATGCTGGACCCGGGGCCAGCAGCCAGCATGCACACTCCAGGCTCTCTCGAGAATTGACCCGGCCAGGGAGGGGCTGGCCCCGTCCCCCGAGGCGTGCTTGGTCGTGTTCACCAGTGCTCCATCAGTCAAGGCCTGAAGCCTTGGTGAGGGAGTCGAGCAGCTGGAAGTAACTATACTTGAGGTCGTATTCCATGTCATACCAGAAATTCACTGTGGGAAGAACGGGGATCTGAGCATGAAGATCCCTCTTCTGACCCAGAGCCTCCCAAGCCTCCCCCCAGAGGCCCTGCTGGACCTTGGCAGCGCCTGTCCCCAGGCGGCCTGGGCAACTCCTCACCTGCAATGCAGCCCTGGGACTGCTGGACGTGGTGGAACCACAGAGCCGGCAGACAGAGCATCTCACCGGCCCGCACCGTGCAGCGAAGGGCCTGGGCCTGACTGTAACTAGGGTACCGTGCTAGGTCTGGCGCCAAGAGGTCCAGTGGGATCCAGGGCACCTGGGAACACATCAGATGCCAGGGAGCAGCCCCCCAGACCCCCCAGGACTTCAGGCTCTGTCCCTTCCAAAGGTCAACAGCACAGGCCCTGCTTGGCTCAGCACTGAAAGGCCTCAGACTTAGGGACTTTTCAGAGCAAGGTGCCACCTCCCCAGATCTTTTGTGCCTGCTCTTCAGAGCCAGGCTTCTGCCCTTCTCCCTCCCTAGAGCCCAAGAACAGGACAGACACCTTCTCCATGGCCTCTTCATCCACCACCTTAAAGGTGCCCTCTTCAGTTAGCTGGTAGGTTGCCGGCGTGTACAGCTCTGGAGCCCAAGGGAGAAGGGTGTGGGGGAATTGCAAACAGCCTGGAACTTGCCAGACCCTCCTCCACCCCAGCCAGCCCTAGGCAGGGGCAAGGGGATCAGGGGCCCTGGTGCACTGGGGATGCCACAGCCACACCTCAGGCCTGGGAACTGGCCTCCCAGGCTCTTGCTGCCTCCCTCCCCCTTGGGCCAGCTGTTCCCCAGCCCCTCCCTGCAGGCCACATCCCCTACCATAGGGGATGCAGGGCAGGTCGCTGGGCAGATGGAACAGGAAATGCTTCTCTCCTGAGACCACGCAGTAGAGGTTCTCATAGTGGTCCTTGTGCACTGCCAACAGAAAGAAGGCCCGGGGGCAGGGTATGGAGGGCAGGGGCACGGGAGGAGGCAAACCATCATGCTGAGAGCCCTGCACCCCAAGATGGTCTATGACAAAAGAGAAGCACGCACAGAGCCAGTGGGCTGGAGATGCCAGGGGCTCTGATGGGCATTCTGGAACTCTGCTTACCAGGGACCTGATGCTCACCAGGCCCTGGACTCCTCTTCAACAAGAGGGGAAGTTCTCCTACACTTACCCCCTGGCCCAACGGGCCTTCAGGGAGGTTTCTTTGGGTCTAGAAGAAACAATGCACCCGCCCCCAATGCCATGGATCCATTCCCCGACCTCAGCTGTCAGGGGAAACCCTCTGTGGTGCCCGAGTCCTAGAAGCCAAAAGAAATCTTAGAGAACAGCCCAACCTCCACCCAGGGCCATCCCTCCACTCCTGGCCTCGTCTTCCCTCCCTCTGCCCCAACCTGCTCCTTCCCCACCTTTGTATTCCCCTTACACCTACAAGAAGTCACCGCAGCCGCCTCCCCCAGCCAGAAGTTCACAGCATCGGGCATCTTTCCTGCAGGGCAGAAGGCAGAGAGCAAGTTAGGAAGGCCAGGCTGGGGAAAGCTGCCATCCAGTGATGCCAGAGCCAAAACCTGGCTGAGCACAGAAGAATCCCAAGAAAGGGGTCAGGGAGAAGAGGCAGAGGTTGGGAAATCTTGGGGAAGGGGTCCTCCCTCCCTGGGGCAGAAAGAAGGACAACAATCTTTGGCAGTTCATCTATGATTAAGTCAAGGCCTGGGAATGTATTTAGTGAGCTGCACCAGATGCTGACAGGACCAAGCCCATAGGCCAGGTCATCACCTAAGGGCAAACAGGCTGACCCCCCTCCTTCCCATATCTTCCCTGTCCAGGGCCAGGACCACCCCACCTCCACTCACCCAGGGCTTCGGAGGCCCAGGGCACATGGGATTCCAGATCAGGCAGCAGCTGGGGCAGCTCGGTGGGCAGGTTGGAGCACTGCTTCTGCACATAGAGGACTCCCGGGTGCTGGGCCCGGCCCTCCAGCACATCCAGCACGAAGCTCAGGGGCAGGCGGCGCTCAGCTGGCATCATGAAGCGATCCCCTCTCACGGCATCCGCGTAACCATCTGGGGTCACGGCCACACTCACCTCTGTGGAGCCCACTGTGGCTCTAGAGGAATGGACACTCAGCCCATGCCCAGATGCCAGTAATCACTGCTCACACCTGACCCCAGGGCAGCTCCCACCTGAAATAGGGGAGGGACCACTTCTGGAGGGCCGGCCAGTGCTGCAGAGCGTTGCGGATGATGCACGGCCTGTTGGGGCAGACCCAGTCCGGGTAGAAGTGGAGCGGAGTTGGGGGTTTGTCCAGGTAGGGCACAGCAAGAGGCACGCAGAGCTCTGAGAGAAAGAAGAAGACAGGGGATGGAAGGGCTGATGTCTGCAGCACCCAGTCCCTGCCCAAGAGATGCCCTCCCTGGAAAGGCCACGCTGTGTCACTGGGAAATGCTCGTTGGTGACCAAAGGACCCTGGACAACCAGTAATAGAAAGATGAGGACGGAAAAATGAAAGCAGAAAGCATCACGCACACACACCCGCATGGGCCCTGACCGTCCACGGGGCCAGAGGTTGCTACCTAGCCCATAAGCCAAATCCCCTGTGGGGCTGTGTCTGCACAGTGGACCCTATGCCTTCCCACCCTGGAGAGGCCAGCCTCCTAGCATCTACCAGGAAAGGCCACCATGGAAGTGGCATTGGGAGCTCCAGAATGAGTAAGGCTGAGGCCCCATGGCCACAGGCTATTCTGGGTGTTGTGTGGCTCTGGGAAGCCCCCTTTAACAGTGACATTTACTGAGCACCAGGAATGTGCTCAGCACTTGGCTTGGCTAATCTGGGGCTATCAGGGATGACACAATCATCATCTTAAGAAATTTACAACCTTCTTACCCGGGAAGACAAACTACCAGATGACACCAATGGAGGAAAAGGAAGGGCTCGGCTATGGTTTGGGTCCTGCTGAACAGCATCACCATCTCCAGACACCCAGGGCCACCACGTACACTTCGGCAGGCTGCGTGGTGTGCCGCCTGCGCAGGGGTCTACAGTGGCCCTGTGTCACCTCTAATCAAAATCTTTTTGACTCAGCTTTCTCCTTCACTCCCGTCATCCTACTGGTTGGCTCTGAGTCCTGTTGATTCTGTCTCCTATGTCTCTCAAACCCACCGTCTCCTCTCCTCCGCTGGCATCCACATTCCAGCTACCTCCTTTGGGTCCTCACTCAAATATCACATTGATAAGACTTCCTTCTCTGACTATACTTTCTAAATTTATAATCTGTCCCCCTGCCGCAAATCTTTATATCCCTTTCCGTATTTTTTCTCGTTAGCATTCATCACCATCTGACATGCTATATATTTTAGGGCTAGACGTGGTGGCTCATGTCTGTAATCCCAGCACTTTGGGAGGCAGAGGCAGGAGGATTGCTGAGGCCAGGAGGTCAAGACCAGCCTTGGCAACGTAGGGAGACCCCATCTCTACAAAAAAATTAAAAATTAACTGGACATGGTGGCATGCACCTATACTCCTAGCTACGCTAGAGGCTGAAGCCAGAGGATCACTTGAGTCCAAGAGGTAGAGGCTGCAATGAGCTATCATCGTGCCACTGCACTCCAGCCTGGGTGACAGAGCAAGACTTTATCTCAAAAAAAAAAAAATTATATATATATATATATATATATATATATATATATATATATTTCATCTACATAAACTGTTTATCATTTTTTCACCCTTGCTAGAATGTGAACTCCACAAGGGCAGAGACACTTGTCTGTTCACTGATGCACCCCTGGGACATAGAACAGTACCTAGCACACAGCATGTGCTCAGCAAGTATTTGCCTAATGTTGAATAAAAGTCTCCAGTATCCTGGCTGGATGGTTGCAGTAGTGAACTAGCTGGTTTCTCTGGCTTAATTCCACTCCCTCCCAAAGCATTCATCATCATAGCCCCAGTCATCTTCTGAAAATACAATCTCATATTGTCATACCCCTAGTAACAAATGCCTCGATGGCTTACCACTGCTCCTTAGAGAATGCCGCCTGCCTTGGCATGCACGACCAGGCCCAACCTACTCTTCCAGTCTGATTTCCTGTCTCGTGCCTGCCCTTGCCACACACCCTCTATTCAGGTGGTACCTTTGTTCCAGCTGCTCACTCAGACTGGAGTGTCTTTCTGCTGGTTGTTATAAAGTGTACAGGGCTTTGCTTTGCTACATTCATGCTCTAGGTCGAGCCAGAAGGCCGTGGTTCCCATTTGGTGGTTACCACATGCTGCTCCAAATGGTCCCAGCACTGATGTTCACCTCTGAGGTTACGCTGCACCTCTCACAGCAACACCATGCCAGTCACCTTTACTTTCTGATCAGTTGGAAAGTGAATGTTCTTAGATCAAATATTGTAACTGAGTGAGAAGACCCCACTGGGCCCAGGAATACTGGAAAGAGTTGGTGTGCCTGCTTGCTTCCCTGGCTAGAGGCAAGATGGCACCCATCCAGGAGATATGGAATCCAGGAGAGAGCAAAGTGGCAAAGGCCTTCCCAGTCACGCCAACCCATCCAAGCAGTCACCTTGAGAGACGGGGTGGTCTGGGGCTCAGTACATCTTCCTGTTGTACTCGCTGAGATTAAGAGACAGGGTCTTGCTCTGTTGCCCAGGCTGAAGTGCAGTGACGCAATAATAGCTCACCGCAGCCATAAACTGTCATGGGATCTTTGGGGTGTTGCTTTACCAGCTGGAAACCTCTGTGGCCAGTGATGCCTTTGCCTGTTTTGCTCGGGCCCATTGGGCCCACTCGGCCCTGCAGGCTGTGCTCAGCTCATGCTACCGGCCTGGATCCCACACCTGCCAAGGGCGAGTGGGGCAGCGAGGGGTGTGTGAGCGAATGAGTGTGGGGTTTGGCCACTGCGCACAGCTAGGCGTCTGGGCTGCGGTGGGGCAGGCAGCTTCAGGTGCCAACACTGGCGCTGGTTTCCTGCAAGGCTGCAGCTAGACCAGGTGTACCATAAGCAGCTTCCACAGCTGACACTGGGAAGCATGGTGGTGCCTGGAAGCTTGCAGATACCAGGAACCGCAGAGCCCTAAAGAGGGTGTCAGAACCCCAGCTTGGGGGGCTCCTGGGTCTGGACTCCCCAAAGGGCCGCAGCTCTTCTTTCCTTCTGGTCACCCACAATGTGGCGAGCAAGACGCATGGTTCAGCCCTCTTCATGTTACAGCTCTTTTAGCCCCGCCACTCAGCAGGTCCCAATTCTTGTCCTGCATCCAGGAAGAATGAGGTACACACAGACAAGCAGAGGGTAAACAAGACAAAGAGGAGCTTTACTGAGCCACAGAATAGCTCAGAGGAGACCCACAGTGGGCAGCTCCTCTCCGCAGCCAGGGTGTCCCAACGAGTGTTCAGCTCTCAGCAAAGAGGATAGCTCCTCTCTCTGCAGGCAGGTAGTCCTGTTGAGTGTTCAGCTCAGCAGAGCTTTGTTCCAGCTGCTCACTCAGACTGGAGTGTCTTTCTGCTGGTTTTTATAAAGTGTACAGGGCTTCGCTTTGCTACATTCATGCTCTAGGTCGAGCCAAAAGGCCATGGTTTCCATTTGGTGGTTACCACATCCTGCTCCATATGGTCCCGGCACTGATGTTCACCTCTGAGGTCACACTGCATCTCTCACGGCCACACCATGACAGTCACCTTTACTTTCTGATCAGTTGGAAAGTGAATGTTCTTAGAGCAAATATTGTAACTGAGTGAGAAGACCCCACTGGGCCCAGGAATACTGGAAAAGAAAGAGCTGGCATGCCTGCTTGCTTCCCTGGCTAGAGTAGCTCCTCTCTGTGGGCAGGTTGTCCTGTCATCTCTCCAGCTCTCAGCAGAGAGGGCAGCTCCTCCCCGCAGCTGGTCGTCCCATCGTCTCTTCTGGTCTGGCTGAGTCAGGGGCTTTTTATGGGTCTCACAGGGGAGGACGTACATGCCTATTGGTCCATGGGCAGCCACGGGTGGGCCGGAAAAAGCACCAAAAGTTCCCATTCCGGTCCATGGAACCGGCAGCCCAGCCCCCAGGCTTCAGGCCTTCCCTGCCTTGAAGGTCGGGCTTCACCGGGACCCGCCACCTTCCACCCAGGAACCTGTCTGCCTCTTGCCACCATTCACGGCACCCAAGCTGTTTGTGCCAAGGGGTGCCTGCAGGCCAGCACTGAGCTGCCCTCAGCCCCTCCTGGCCTCCCTCCCATGCTCGTTGGCACCCAAAGGCCAGAGGGGGCCAAGGAGGCAGGGGGCTGGTGTGTCAGCACTGCAATAGCACCCAGGCTCGGCCTCAACTTTGCTCCATGATCTGATCAGGTGCTGACAGTGGGGAGAAGCCAGACAGCAGGATCAGGCACTTCCAAGCCTGCGGCAGCAGGAAGGGGCCTTCCTGGGTCCCCAAAAGTGCAGACATGCCTGGGTCCACAGCTGCAGCTTGGGAGGCTGCAGCTGCATCTAGGAGGGTGGGGCTCCTGCCTGCTCCTGGCTCCCAAGAGCACAGGGGTGCCTGAGTTGCAGTCCTGGCTTGGGTGGCTGTAATTGCGCCTAGGGAGCTCCCACTCCACCAACTTGGAAGGGGTGGGGCTCCCACTTGTCCCCAGTTCCCGCCAGCTCTGTGGAACATGTGGCCCCAGCTGCCTCTCCTCTTCGCATTTTCCCCACAGCGGCGGCGGGCAAGGTGCATATGGCATGGCAGCTCTGACCACCCCAAACAAATGAGCCTAGTAGTCCTGTGTTCCGGAAACAGTAAAGAAGCCAGTTTGCAGGAGCAGGGTCTTTGTGCACATGTGTGAGTATTTTTGTACTCACAAGTACAAGTCCCTACAAGTCCCAGTTGCACCTTTGGCAGGGTGCTCGCAGGCTTCTGGGATGTGGCAGGGAGTGAGGTTCAGGCTGCAGCAGAGGGTCTGGGCTTAGGAGCAGGTCCTGCCCAGCCATGTGAGGGTGGGGGTGGTGCAGTCGGCTGCCTCGGGGATGCAGGGAACAGGGGACTCACTACCACCACTGCTGCTCCCAGAGCCGCTTCTGCTGCCCGACTTGTGCCTCCCCATTGCAGCCAGCATGATGACAGCATCTGCTTCAAACTGCCCGCCACTGTCATCAAAACTACTGGACTCAAACAATCCTCTTGCCTCAGGAGGGGGGACTACAGGCACATGCCACCACACGATGGTGTCTCACTATGTTGCCCACGCTGGTCTCGAATTCCTGGCCTCAAGAGATGCCTCCCACCTTGGTCTCCTGAAGTGCTAGGATTACAGGCGTGAGTACTGCACACAGCCTGGGATTCTGAAAATACATGGAAACTGCCATTTTTTCACCCTTTGGACTTCTGCAATTAGGGATTTGTTTTACTTGCTCACCATTTCCTTCAGAGAATGGCTGCTTTCCTCTCCTGGGACTTCCAAGTGAGAAAATTTCAAAAGGGATCCAAACAATTGCTTTGACTCCATAACTCTGCTAAGAATTTAACAAGGCCGGGAGCAGTGGCTTATGTGTTCCATGGTGTTCCAAAACTTTGGAATGCTGAGGTGGAAGGATTGTTTGAGGAATCTGAGAACAGCCTTGTCTCTACTAAAATTCAAAAAAATTAGCCAGGCGTGGTGGCGCATGCCTGTAGTCTCAGCTACTCCCAGGTGCTGAAGCAGGAGGATCTCTTGAACCTGGGAGGTCGAGGTGCAGTGAGCTATGATCGTGCCACTGCACTCCAGCCTGTGTGACACAGTAAGACCCTGTCTCAAAAAATATAAAGAATTTAACCAACAAACATACTCACACATGTGCAGAAGACGCTGCTCCTGCAGACTGGCTTCTTCACTGTTTCCTAAACACATCAGGCACACTCCCACAGAGGGCTTTGCCTGCACTTACCTTCTAACCTACTTCTTCTACTCTACAATGTACTCATTCAGTACACCGGTGGTTAATTGTCCACCTTCTCACTTAGAATGTAACAGGACATAGACTGTAAAAGACAGATTTGTTTTGTTCAGTGATGTATCTCAAACACACTGAACACAGCCCGGCACACAGAGATGCTGAATAAGTATTTGTTAAATCAATCCTCAAAGTATTCGTTGCAGCATTATTGAAAACAACGGATTGGACATGACCTAAGTGACTAAGTGAATACAGCACTAGCACACAGACGTGAAAAAGACTGAGGTAGAGGAATGTGAAATGATCTCCAAGATACACGGTGCAGAAGATTGTGTTTAGCAGGCTACTATTTGTACAAAAAAAGGGTAAAAAGTCGTGTGTGCACGGATATAAACAATCTTTGTGTAAGAATGCAAACTGGGGCTGGGAGGGAACCTCGCTTCATTTACATTGCGTACCATTGTATATTACATACCCATCACATACACAGGAGCCTGTGTTGCTGTTCAGTGGTAAGAAATCATTTAAAAATAGAAAAAAGAAGGCAGGAGGGAAGAGAGAAAGAAAGAAAAGGAATAAAAACCAAGCAGGGGAAGAGCCGGGGACCATTTGGTCAGCCTGCAATCCTCCCAAAGTGCGACAAGGGAGTTGAGGTCGGAGGCGGCGCACGTGGGGGAGGAATCCGACCACCACCTGTGTGCCTTCGATGAGCTTTCAACAAGGGCAACAGCAGGCTGCTCAAGACTGTAGGAAACACAGGGCTTCGCCGCGACCACGGTCAAGACGGCACCGGGCCTTGGGAATAACGTGAACAGAATCACCCAGGAAGCCGCGGGAGCGCGCGAACACGGGAGAAGGGAAGCAGGTTGCCACAGAAGAGCAACCCGAGCGGGGCCTCGGGGCAGTCGCACACACGAGGTTCCGAGCCCCCGGTGTCAGCGGCATCCCAGGGCCCCTCCCGTGTTCGGAAATCGCCGCAGCCTGTGGGAGAGCCACTCACCCCTCGCAGCGGCCGGGAATTCTCGTAACTCGCTCCGCACGGCTTCCAAAGCCGCCTCCGCCACGGCTGCGTCAGCGCCGGCCGAGACCCCGCCTTTCCCCGACGCCCCGCCGCAGGCCACACCCCCAGACCCTCGCCCCGCCCTTCCAGAGGCACCCGCCGCAGGCCACACCCCCAGCACACGCCCCGCCCTTCCAGAGGCACCCGCCGCAGGCCACACCCCCAGCACTCGCCCCGCCCTCCCCGGAGTCCTCGCCGCAGGCCACACCCCCAGCACCCCGCCCCGTCCTTCCAGAGGCACCCGCCGCAGGCCACACCCCCAGCACTCGCCCCGCCCTCCCCGGAGTCCTCGCCGCAGGCCACACCCCCAGCACCCCGCCCCGTCCTTCCAGAGGCACCCGCCGCAGGCCACACCCCCAGACCCTCGCCCCGCCCTTCCAGAGGCAGCCGCCGCAGGCCACACCCCCAGCACCCCGCCCCGTCCTGCCCCTGGACACACACCGGGTTCTGCCACCGAAGCGGTGGAGCGACTGGCAGCGCCCGCTTCGGCCTGCCCCACTGGGCCGGCATCCCAGGGTTAACAAACAATTGTGTTTATTGACAAGTTCATACATCAGTACAAACGGGCACGTTAAAAACAGCCCCCCCGCCCCATGCAGCCGAGGATGAGGAGGGAAGCGCCGCGACCTGCACAAAGTATAAAAGTTATAAATAAGGGGCTTTCAAAACAGGGCGGGGGCAAATCTGGAGTGGGGCGGCGGTTGCCGGTGGCCTCAGACATGCAGAAGGGGACGGGGCGCCGGCCGGGCCACGAGGCCCCCCACCCACATGGGGCAGAGGGCAGGAAAAGGGCGGCCACATTC
The DNA here is from genome assembly GCF_028858775.2 of Pan troglodytes. NCBI lineage: Eukaryota > Metazoa > Chordata > Mammalia > Primates > Hominidae > Pan > Pan troglodytes. Next base: position 3,808,037 of record NC_086015.1, read on the forward strand.
TCACAAACTTCTGGCGAAGGGTAGCTCCCTCCTCGTGAAGGACCTGGCCCAGAGGGCGAACCTGAGTCCCACCTGCGGTGGGCGCGGCTGGTGTGGGAAGTGGGGGCACAGCAGGCACGGGCCCGCCCCCGCCGCCGCGGGAGTTCCAGGGCCATGCGGGTGGCGATGCTAGAGGAGTGGGGAAGGGCCAGGTTTGGAGCAGCTCAAGCGCACTCAGGCTGATGCCCCAGAGCTGGGAACCTTTTGTAACCCTTTTTCTTTTCTTTTTTTTTTTGAGATGGCGTGTAGCTTTATCACCTAGGTTGGAGTGCAATGGCGCGATCTCGGCTCACTGCAACCTCCACCTCCACCTCCAGGGTTCAAGCGATTCTCCTGCCTAAACCTCCCGAGTAGCTGGGATTACAGGAGCTCACCACCACGCCCAGCTAATTTTTTTATTTTTAGTAGAGACAGGGTTTCACCATGTTGGCCAGGCTGATCTCGATCACCTGACCTCGTGATCCACCCGCCTCGGCCTCCCAAAGTGCTGGGATTACAGGCTTGAGCCACCACACCTGGCCCGGAACCCATTTCTTTATAAGCCTCTGCCTATGGCGCAGCAGGGCGGGTGAAGGGGCTCTCGTGGCCTGAAGCTGTGGTAAAGCTGCTCTGACTTACCTGCAGCAGAGGGGAGCAGTAGGGCCCAGAAAAACCTTTCCTCAACTCTTCAACTGCCTCACGACATGGTCCCACTCTACCTCCTAGGGTCCCCTATCTCCTTTCCCTCACCCCTAATTACTGCCCTTTTACATTCTAACTTATCCCCTCACCTCTGCCACTTACCTGTCCCATCTACCACTTTTCTAGTGTCTCCTTTGGCCCCAGCACCTCCCTCCTCTCAAACTCCAGTATCCAGCACACCCGTGGGTGCCCAGCACTGCCTTTGAGGAGGCTCCTTCTATCTAAACCAGGTGTCCTATGGGCCATCTCGTATCAGCTAGGCTGTGGACACCAAGAATCCAGAATCTGGGTTCACTTAGTGTACTGCACCCCTTTTCTGCTCCCTGATAGGTGTTCCACATAAGCCAGGGTGGTGACGCTGAGGCAGGATGTGAAGAAACCAGGCACACAGCAGCCAGCCGGATACTCTGGCAACCAACACTCAACGGCGTGCCGTGCAGGTAGGTGTGTGTGTGTACATGTGTGCACGTGCATGCGTGTGATCTCATCTGTGGCCGAGGTCCTCAGGAGGTAGGCCAGCCCCCTGTAAACGAGGGATGTTCCAACACAGGCTTCTGACTAAGCATCATTCAGGATGCAGGGAGAAGGTGGCCTCTGGGCTCCAGCAGCCGGCTGGGGTCCAGGGTGGAGGACAGGGAAGAACAAGGGGCTGAGGAAAGGAGGCCAGAGCTTCATGTTTGCCCAGGTGAGGGCTTACTGTCCTGCAGCAATGTCCCACAGCTGGCTCAAGTTCTGGCCAAGAGAGTAAGGGGTCACAGGGAAATACAATGCCGGGCCCCTCTTGGAGGGAGAATGGGAGTGGAATGTGCGGGCTCAGGTCCAAATACCAACTCAAGTCTCCTGGTGGCTGGGGACACCCTGGAGGGCCAGATGGCTCTGCCTTTCTGAGCTGCCAGGTATTGGGGAAAACCACCCTGCTCTGGCAGCCAGGGGAGTGCAGCTGGTGTGAGAGGGGAAGTGCAGGTAGAGGTGAAGGCCCACAGTTGGCTGACGGGCACTGAATGCCACATCACCTCTCACCTCGACCCCAGAGTACCTTGTGTATGCTCCACCACAGGGAGCTAATCCCTGCAGTAATTTCAAATGGCTTCTAAGAGAGGGCCAGCCCTTCCCAGATTCCTAGATGGGGCAGGCTGCCCTCTTACCTCTCACAGCACCAAGATGACAAAGACCCAAGACCTGTCCCTGCCACTGGAGGGGCTGTGGAGGCAGAAGTTCCAAGGAAGTGAGGCAACAGTCAGGGAAACAAATTAATAAATACAGGCCCCCCACGAGGAGCGGCTGGGAAGGCTGCTTTGCCTCTGAACACTACTCCCTGCTTTCCACTCCAAGCAGCCCCGCAGGTTTTGGTGAGGGGCAGAGGGGCTGCAGTTTGGAATCGCTGGGGCATTCATTCACTTGGGACAGGCTTCCAGAACTCAGAGTTTGCGTTCCATACGCCGTTCCACGGCTTGAAGCAACAGTTCCGAGTATTGCTCCAGCAGGGCCTGTGTCTGCTTGGCTCCCACAGCCCCAGGGCTGCTGCCTGGGCTGGACAGCACAGCCCCAGCCACAGCTTCCAGCTCCTGTCGCACTGAAGAGAAGGTGTCTCTGAGGAGCTGGGCAATCTGACTTTGCTCTGCTGAGGGCATCTTGCAGCCAGCCACCTGAAACACCCCCAGAAGCGAGGTGGAGGAGCCTGTCAACAGACATATAAAAGTGAGGGGCCCCACCTGGGTCCAGCCTGCCTCAGAAGGGACTAGCTGGGAACTCTACCCGCCAAGATCAGCATGTATGGCCAGGGAACATGGGATGCAGGCAGACTCTGGGGGTGACGCCCAAGGAGGAACCCATTGGATTGCAGAACCGTCTACATCTTATAAGCAACTCCTTATGACAACTCCGGCAGAATCTGCTTTCCCTTTCAAAGTTTGGGCCTTCTTGGACTGTCCCCTATGTCTAAGGGGGCCAAATAATTCATGGATATGAAAAAGGATGCCATTAATAATTACACTGGGACAACGACATAAACTGGGATTGTCCTGAGCCAACTAGGAGGTGTGGTCTCTTCAGGCCTCACCTCCTGAGGGAAATCTCCAGCTCTTAACCAGAAATGACCGCAGGTGCCCGGTACAAGAGGCTAGCCTGGCCTCTAACCCCCTCACCTGTGCTGCCCAAGATGTTCTTGAGTGTGCCATCCTGTCAGCACAAGAGGCTAGCCTGGCCTCTAACCCCCTCACCTATGCTGCCCAAGATGTTCTTGAGTGTGCCATCCTGTCAGTACAAGAGGCTAGCCTGGCCTCTAACCCCCTCACCTGTGCTGCCCAAGATGTTCTTGAGTGTGCCATCCTGTCAGCACAAGAGCCTTAGCATACTGTTCTGGACATGGTTATCCGAAACACCCAGCACTAATGACGTGCCCGCCCTCCTGCCGGGGGGCACCTAACACCCACCGAGTGGTAGAGCCGCACTGCCTGGCGCACGCTGCCGCGGAGCTCTGCCACCAGCTGCTCACACTGCTCCAGGCTCACCGCTGGCTCTGAAAGAGATGGATACAGCTCAGTGAGGCCCAGCATGTAGCCCTTTCAGGCCTCCGCACCCAAGACACTCAGAGCGGGAGAGACCTAGCCCTCAGCATTGCACCCCCCACTTGCCCTCAGTCCCTTCCTCTTGGCTTCTCTTCCAACGGCCTCCCCAACACCACACAAACAAGGTCCAGAGGAGACGGCCAGCCCCAAGTTCAGAAGCCACTGAATGGGCAAGTGAGTCACAAGGAAATCATGAAGGTTAGCAGGAGGGTCTCACCATCAGGGGTGTGACTTACGGACCTGCGACAGGAGCAGACAGGACAAGAAACACCAGAAGCTGTACCCACAGAAATGGGATGGAGCCAGACAGTGGCCAACAGAGAGGGGAGAGTAAGGATGGGGCAGGAGATGAGAGCTGGGGAGCTGTGCACACCTGAATCCTGGCTCAGGGCTGCCCCTGGCTTGGTGCATTCCATGGGGTTGGGAGTCTTCTCAGGGGGTGGGGGCTGCAAGTTTTCAGGGCCTTGGAAGAGGCTGCTGACTGGCAGCTGCTGGGCACAGGGGCTGCTGGGCCCAGGATGAGCCTGGCACTCTCTCCTAGGCTTGGGAGTGGTGCCCTCCCCCAAACAGGCCCATCTCTCAGTTGTACTGTGAGCTTTTCCTAGGCCCACCGGGAAGCCAGGCTTTTCTGCCTCACCAGGGGCCCGGCCTTTGGTGATGGGAGAGAATGCAGCCAGGGTAGGACGGTCAGGCAGTGGTTTGGGGATGTCCAGGACCAGGTGAGCCCGGCTGGGCAGGGCCAGCTTGCTGAGTGGTGAGACTCGGATGGGGGCATGAGCTTAAGGTTCAGCCACCAGGCCCAGGTTCTCCCCAACAGAGATACTGCGGGATATCTTGGCCATGGAACTGGTGGTGGGGTTCTGATAGGAGTGAGGCCGAGACGGACGGCCATCAGCTGGGGGCAGGGAGCCCAGACCATCCTGAGCTTCGACCTCCCAAGACAGCAGTGCGCCTGGTGAAGGGGCCTGCAGACTGGCCTCATGTCTTTCTGCAAAGGAGACAGAGGTATACACAGGTCAGGTGTTGAGGAAGGCATCCCAGGTGCCAAAACCCAATCCCGAAGAGCTGCTGTTCCCCTCCACATGCCCATTAAGGGACACCTAGTGGCCAGCACAGTGGCACATCAGGGCCACACCAGGCCCTCCCTCCTCTAGCATGTACATGTGTTCCATACACCCTGCACCCTGGCACTGAACCCATCAGGCTCCTCACACTGTGGCACCAGACTGTGCACAGACTGGGCCTTCTGGAGTCCAGAAAAGGGGCTGGCTGTGGCCACTCTCTTGGGAGCCCAGCTGCTGTCAGGGTTGAGACGGCATCATGGCAACAGCACAGAGGCTGCCTGCTGGGGGCTGGGGTTGCCAGAGGACGGTTCCACCTCCGGGGGTGCTCCAGGGGGATTGGCACCATTGCCTCTCGGCTGCTCACCAGATGCCTGTGGCACCTGGGCTGGTCTCGACATCAGTGCCAGGCTTGAGGAGGACGGGGATGGTTCCCTACAGGGAGGAAATGTGGGAGAAGGCCCAGAGAAGGCTCAATGCTCCTCCCTGCCAAAATGGCGAGAAACTCATAGCACCAGGGCACTAGGAGAGAACCAGCACAAAGCCAGATAGGGCTGGGGAAAGGCCAGTTAGCCCAAAACCGGGAGTGCAAAACACCCCGCGCATGGAGAGACAAAACACTGGAGAGGAGAGGGCAGCAGCCCTGGGAGGCCAGGAGAGCCAGAGCTGCTGCTGGGGGGTAGGGGGCCTCTGTACCTGAGTGGGCGGGTCTGTACTTGCAACAGGAATCGTGAAGAGATACTCCGAGACTCTGACCTCTCTGGGACCTGCACTGGGGCCCCTACCAAGGTCAGAGAAATCATGAATTGGGGCAAAAACCAAGCCCTTGCCCCAGATTTTGCCTCCTTGAGACCCCCAGCCACAGCCTATACCCTGGGACCCTCCTCTCAGGTAGGCAAGGAGGGGAGAAGGGCAAATTGCAGGCACTAAATGCTGGCCCTCTGACCACACCTGGAGCAGCTCCACTGGCCAGAGTCTCAAAGTGCTGTTTTAGAAACTGCTCCTGGTCTGGAGTCTGGGGGCTGCCCTCCTGTAGCCCATAGGGGCCCATGCCTCCCTCCTCTTCTTCCTCTTCTTCATCGCCCTCAGCTGGCTCTTCAAGGTCTGAGGAGATGCCATCCACACTGAGGGGCTCCGTGCTCTCAGAGTCTGGGTGTGGGGAGGGGAGAGAGGCATCGCACTGCACCCATCTGTTGCCAGAGCCTCCCCACCCACCTCCAGGCCCCACCCCCCATGGCCCCTCCCTCCAGGCTACAGCCTCACCTTCAGTGGGATGCTCCGGGCTGGAAAGGCAGCTGCTGCTGTAATCCACAGAGCAGGCACTGTTAGGGCTGTGCTTTTCTGAGCTCCTGCTGCCTGGATACACTCTTCCCAGAGTTCCCCGGGCTGGAGCCTGCACTTGGAACTCACTGTCAGGATTCCAGCAGGGAGAAGAAAAGGCAGTGAGCAGGGGTAGGCAGCAGCCCCGCTGGACTCCTGCCTGTGATCAGGATGAGGAATGAGGCAGTGGTGAGCTGGAAGGAAAGCCCTGAGTATCCTGGGGGCCAACCCTCCCTCGACTAAAGAACACTCATAGGGAGGGGAAGACGGGGGCACGAGGTCTGGCTAGGGCAGGATCCTTGCCTGGTATCCATGGTGGGGTTGTCACTCGGCTCCGGGTAGACAATACCATCTTCAATGGGTGCAGGTTCCAGATCTTGGGCAAAGACCCCTTCCTCTTGTGACAATAATCGGATAATATGGGGATAGGAACAAGGTTGGGAAGCCTGAGGCCGAGGGGGCTTTTCATTCTGGGAACACACAAAGGGATGTTAACAGAGCAGAGGTGACAGATGAGGCAGTGGTAGCTGGGGTGTCAGCCCTGAGTATCCTGGGGGCCAACCCTCCCCTTGGAGAAGAGGTGGAGGTGAGTAAGGATGCGGTGTGCACTCATTCAAGGGGAAGCTGAAAGACAGACATCGAGAAGCCAGGCTGGGCTCCAGTTGCTGATGTGAGCTTCTGGATGAACTGTATTAGCACTCTGGGCTGCCAACCTCCAGCTACCACTTAATACCAAGAGTCCTCCAAGAAACCCAGCCCAGGGCAAAGGCCACTTTTGCCTCTCTACCCCAACCCCTCCCCTGCCTATCCTGATGACCAAACCATACAGCCCAGCCACCCCCATCCTGGCTTTGCAGTTCAGGTTACCCATGTGCCACAGGGGCAGAGCAAGCATAGCTGGACCAGTGCTCAGGTCCCAGCTGGTGGCAAAGGCTGCCTAAGGCCCCTTGGAACTCTCTAGAGAGCTGGGAGAAAGCAGGCTCACCTGGCTAGTGAGTGAAGTCTCAAGGGCCTGCTGCCCATGCTTCCTGGGACCAGATGGGATGATGGCCAGCGAGTCCTGGCTAGGGTCCTGCAGGCTTGGGGCCAGTGTTTCCAGCTGCCGCAGATCCAGCATGGATCTAACGCTCAGTTCCACACCTGGCTGAACCCAGCACCCTCTTCTTCTGGGTCCTGGGTTGGCTGCAGGAGCTGGGTCCAGGAACCCCACGGACTCCTGTGCCTGGTGGGAGGTAGGGGGTGGGGGAGGAGTAACAACAACCACACAGTCAGATCAACAAATATCCACATATCCCTTACTATGTGCCTGGCACACTACACATGCTAGCTTACTTCATCCTCACAGCAACCTTTTGAAATGGGCACTAGTATCATCCTTGTTTTACAGATGAGGAGACTGAAGCACAGGGGGCTTAAGTGACCAGTCTGCGTCCCACAGACAGTAAGTGGCCTGCAGGTTAGTCTGGCTCCAGAGTTCACGCTCTTAGCTGCATTCTGCATCCTCTGGCACAGGAACCCCTAGTCTCAGCCTTCACCTGGTATCGTGGATGCCTCAGAGCTGGGGGTCTCTAAAAGTCTCCCACTCTGAGGACAGCCCCAGCAGCAACCACTTACTACCAAGAGTCCCCCAAGAAACCCAGCCCAGGGCAAAGGCCACTTCTGCCTGTCTACCCCAACCACTCCTTTTGCCTCTCTACCCCAATCACTCCAATAGCTGGGGGCCCCAAAGTCCCTTCACAGCACCAAGGACAAACCTATAGCCCAGGCCTGAGACCCCTGGCCCAGTCAGGGTGCTCCAGAGACACCACAGCATCATCACTCTGTGAAACTGTTGCTGACAACGGAAGGTACTGGTGCTTGGGAAGTTGCTCTGAACACCTTGATCCCCCTTTGGCCACCCCAGGGCAGTCGCTGAGTTATGGGTCCCCTCATGGCCTTTTCCCTCTAACTATTCTGGAAGTTCTCCGCTTACCTCCTAACCGGGGTCTTTAGAACTGTTTCTCCAGATCTCCGCTCTTTTGATCCTTGATTTCCTGCATTTTAGTTCTAACTATCTGGCTTAGGGGTCCTTTGTCCTCTCCACCTTGAGCTCTTCTCTGATGATATTTACTTCCAGGCACCAGGCAGCTGAACAAGTGCCCCACCTCCCCAGTGCTGACTAACCCTGTGCTCCATCCACCCCAACTGGTCCACAGGAAGGAAATACCTGGGCTTTCTTCACCCCACACCCAGGACCGGCCCAGCTGCTTCAACTTCCCTGACAAGGCCTTCCTTGGACACAGGAGTGCAGCATGTGGGCAGACCCCAGGCCCCAGTACCCTACCAGGCCCAGAGAGCCCTGTTCTCACAGCTCCCTTTGCCTCCTCTAACCTTGGAAGAACATTTTAACAATGGTGACTCACCCGACTCATCTCCCAGTGGGACAGGCTTCGGGGCAAGGCTGGGCTGAGGACCGAGGCTAGACAGAAACAGGCAGTCAGAGGAAGTGTCTCCTGCCCCCTTGCCCCCACCCAACCCTGGAGCCCTGGCCCCATCAGCCCATACCCTGTGTGGCCACAATGATGCCTCAGTTTCCTCAGCTCACACTGCTCTCACCCCACAGTCTCAGAAAAACCATATCTAGCCATCATACCAACTAGGACCTGTCTGCCCCCACACCCAACTGCCACAGACCCAGTGCCTTCTTGGTTCTCTTGGCAAGGACGGGCAGTGCTGGAAGTTCTTCTTCAGTCCCCTCATCTTCTCCCTCCTTGTCACTGTCTGATGAGAGAGCCGGTCCAGGAGACAGCATTGATGGGACCTGGTGCCTGAGTCCGAGACAAGGAAGGGCATGGGGAGAGGAGACTCAAAAGGGGGAGAGGAGGCTCAATGGTGGAAGAAGGAAGAGGAGACTCAATGAGGGGAAGAGGAGATTCAATAGGGGGAGAGGAGACTCAACAGGGGGAAGAGGCTGACATCATGGATCCTTGTGTGAGAGGTAAGGTCTTGGGAGACAGAGTTGCTGAATGGCAGGCCCAAAGCATGGAGGAAGTGCAGTGAGGTCCCAGCAAGCCGTCTGCACACCCACCCATCACTTGCCCACATTCTGTTCTCACCGGTTGGGTCCAGAAGCCCTTTGGGGAGAGGATGGTCCTTGCTGCTTGCCGCCCCGCTGACGCTGGCGCAACTCGGCCAGACGCTGCCTCATGCTGATGGTCATCTCAGAGCTCAGGCGTCACACAAATATGCAGCTGGGGTAAAGCCACACAGTTGGCTGAAGGAGGGGCAGGTAGAATGGCTAGCGCCATTCGTTCCCCTTATCCATGGACGTGTATCAATTACTTGCACTTAGTTCAGAATCTTTAGCCACTCCATGTTCATGGTTATTTCATTTATTCAATGTAGTAACATGTTTAAACCTCTCCCGTCCTGGAAAAAAAAAAGTCCTACATTTAACCCTATCTCCCTCTTTAGCTTAAAGTCATCTGTAATCTTCCTTGCCATTTATTTACTCCATGTCCCAGGTTGAACAGTATCCACATGCCCCCAAAAATTCATGTTCTCCCTAGGAATCTTAGAATGTGACTTTATTTGGAAATAGGGTTGTTGCAGATGTAATTAGTTAGGAGTGGACCCTTAATCCACTATGACTGGTGTCGGTGTCCTTAGAAGAAGAATAGAGGGAATGCAGAGGCACACACAGAGAGGAGGCCATGTGATGATGGGGGCAGAAACTGGGGTGATGTATCTACAAGCCAAGGAATGTCAGGGCTTGCAGGAAACCCCAGAAGCGAATGGAAAGGCATGGAGCAGATTCTTCCTGGAATCTTCAGAGAGAGCATGGTGCTGCCAACACCTCGTTTTGAACTTCTAGCTTCCAAAACTGTGAGAGAAAAAATTTCTGTTGTTTTAACAAGACACCCAGTTTCTGGTATTTTGTGACAGCAGACCTAGAAACTGAATATACCCTTTAAACCACCACCGTTTTCCTTTTGGTTCCAAGATTCTTTTGTGTATGACCTGCGAGAGCCAAATCCAGTCTTTATTTGGCCTCTCTGGAGCACGTGCAACTCATTTATTCCTTATTGATGCTTCTCCCCAACATCCTTCTCGGCCTCCTTCATTGCTTCCTAATCTCACAGCCAGCTACCGCATACTGGAGTCCCTGGGTTCATCACCACCTTTTCCCACTGTGTTCCTGCTCCACCGCAATCTCATCCAAATACCAGCTCTCCTCCCACCCCCATGCTGATGATTCCCCAAGCCCTCTGGCCTAAGCCTCTCTCCTGAGATCTACTTTGAGTTCCCCACTGCCTCCTGGACATTTCCACCTAGAACTTGTACAAGCACTTCAAAAACTACGTGGCTAAAATGGAAGTCATGGTCTAGAAGCCTCCTTCCCAAATAAACCTGCTTTTCCTCCTGTAACCTGCATGTCAATGAGAGGCTTCACGTTCACACAGGGGCATAAGCCAGACACCTGGCATCTTCTTGGGCTTCTCCTCTGCACCCTTGGCCGTGGTCACTGAAGCCAAAGGACTCTGCCCATAAGGGTTTGGGGAATGTATCCTCTGCATCCCTGCTGCAGCTGCTTCAGCTCAGCCTCTTACCACCTCTTGTGGCTAGCGGAGACCTCCACTACACCAGACTTTCATGCTGCTCTGGGAGCGCTTTCTTATACCACCTTGTTTTAAGCCATTCCCCTGCTTCGAATGCTTCAGGGTTTCCTGGTCACCTGCAGGATGCTGTCCTTAGCATTCCTCCACTTGGAATAACAACGCCTTGTAGCATCTGGCTTTCAGGAGTTTAGAGTGGAGGGGCTCTGCATTCAACTCCAGGACCTACCACATACTTGGTGCTTGGCCCTGGGCAACATACTTACTCTCTCTGTGCCTCAGATTCCTCACCTGAAAATGGGGATAATAATAGTACCTACCTCATAGGGTTGTTGTAAAGATTAAATGAGCGAATATGTTCAGAGTACCCGGAACTGTGTCCAGCATGTCGTAAGTGGGCACTAAATATTAACTGTTGTTGCTGTTAAGTATTACCTTTCCCCACTCGTTTCTGTACAGCTTCCCATGTGCGTTGTTTTCCAGCCAATCAGAACACTCTTCCATCTTAGAAGAAAAAAAAAGAAGCCCCACCTGTGTTCCCCTGGCTCTTGGCCTTGACACACACTGTCTGGAATACCTTTCCCACAACCTCTCCTCCCATGCGCCCTATGAACATACTTCGACTGATCTTTTCTAACGTAAGTACCCTCCCCTGCAGTCAAGCATGCTCTTCACTGAGCCTTCATAAGGACCTTGTGCTCACCTCTATTGCAGCACAGATCACACTGCATTATAAAGGACCATCTCCTGTCTCTCTGTCCATCTTTCAGCGTTTGCTGTATTGATCTTAGTGATGTCAGCACGTGGCACTCAGCTAGACAAAGAAAGCAGGCTCAATAAAGGCTGGTAGAATTAAGTAAAGAATTGTATAAAGGCATTAAATAGAGATGGGGTACAAATATGTTCCAGGCTGCCTGGGATAGTCCTGGTTTAGGCCATGGTCCTGATATAATTACTAACAACACCCTCTTTCACTGTCAAAAATATCTCCTTTGGACAATACATTATAAGGTCACTCTAGGTATTAGAGCTGTGATTCTCACCCTATCAGGCCCAATTTTCTCTTTGCTTAACAGCTATTTTAGAATACCCTATGCACTATCTTTAAATGGGATTGATAGGCAATAGAAACTGCCAATAACAGAATTTCAAAAAAACCAATGTAATACCCTAAATAGAATGCTAAATGGAAAATGAAAGAGATTTTTTTAAAAGTAGCTTAAACTAAAATTATGTGTGCAGTATTTTGATGTGTAAATGCTTAGGTCTTACACTTCTGGCCAAGATGGAGTAACAGAGACCAAAATTACTTTCTGACCTAAAACAACAAAAATACTGGACAAAATATATGAAACTATGGCCCTCAAGCAACAAAGGGAATCAATCACTGGAATCAAGCATCAAAAGGCAGTGATCCTCAAGAAATGAGAAACAAATGAGGCTAGCCCCACAATTGACCTCCCAAACACCTTAGAAAACTTTCCAGGCCACAGCACAGGAAGAAAGAATGCAGATGGAGCTCAGAGATCTTCCTGAGTTGAGAGGACAGAACTGTGAGTCTGGGAAGGCCAATGTGGCTAGAATTCATAGGGCAGAATATTGAGGAGGAGAGGGCTGTACAGAGACAGAGCTCTGGAAATCTGAAGATAATACTTACCCTCCTTGACTGTTTAACAGAGTAGTGATCAGAGTATGCAGGTATGAAAATCGCCTGAGAGGCTGGACCCGGTGGCTTGCACCTGCAATCCCAGCACTTTGGGAGGCTGAGGTGGGTGGATCACAAGGTCAGGAGATGAGACCATCCTGGCAAACATGGTGAAACCCCATCTCTACTAAAAATACAAAAATTAGCTGTGTGTGGTGACACACGCCTCTAGTCCCAGCTACTCAGGAGGCTGAGGCAGGAGAATCTCTTGAACCTGGGAGGCAGTGGTTGCAGTCACCCGAGATCCAGCAAAGCATGGGCAACAGAGCAAGACTCAGTCTCAAAAAAAAAAAAAAAAGAAAGAAAAAAGAAAACTGCCTGAGAATGGAAAAAGAATCATCCACAAAGAGAGCCAGCCCCTCTTCCCCCCTGGCTCTTGGGACCCCGATCGCAAGGTGGGGAGGCACCTCGCGAGGCGGAGACTGAGAGCCAGCTCCTCTTCCCCCCCTGGCTCTTAGGACCCCCATCGCAGGAAGGGGAGGCACCCCCCGCGAGGCGGGGACTGAGAGACAGCCCCCCTTCCCCCACTGGCTCTTAGGATGCCCATCGCAGGGGGGGGAGGCACCCCCAGCGAGGCGGGGTCTCAGAGCCAGCCCCTCTTCCCCCACTGGCCCTTAGGATCCCCATCGCAGGGGGGGGAGGCACCCCCAGCGAGGCGGGGTCTCAGAGCCAGCCTCTCTTCCCCCACTGGCTCTTAGGACCCCCATCGCAGTGGGGGGGAGGCACCCCCAGCGAGGCGGGGACTGAGAGACAGCCCCTCTTCCCCCACTGGCCCTTAGGATCCCCATCGCAGGGGGGGGAGGCACCCCCCGCGAGTCGGGGTCTCAGAGCCAGCCCCTCTTCCCCCACTGGCTCTTAGGACCCCCATCACAGGGGGGGAGGCACCCCCAGCGAGGCGGGGTCTCAGAGCCAGCCTCTCTTCCCCCACTGGCTCTTAGGACCCCCATCGCAGTGGGGGGGAGGCACCCCCAGTGAGGCGGGGACTGAGAGACAGCCCCTCTTCCCCCACTGGCCCTTAGGAACCCCATCGCAGTGGGGGGAGGCACCCCCCGCGAGGCAGGGACTGAGAGTCAGCCCCTCTTCCCCCACTGGCTCTTAGGACCCCCATCGCGGGGGGGGGATGCACCCCTCGCGAGGCGCGGACTTAGAGCCAGCCGCTCTTCCCCCCCTGGCTCTTGGGACCCCCATCACAGGGAGGGCAGGCACCCCCCGTGAGGCGGTGACTGAGAGCCAGCCCTTCTTCCTCGCCCAACTCTGAGGATCCCCATCACACGGGGGAGGCACACCCCACGAGGTGGGAACTGAGAGCCAGTCCCTCTTCCCCCCCTGGCTTATGACCCCCATCGAGGATTCTAAGATCCTTAGGACCGACCTGGAGGGCTGTGGGTATTAGGTGTCCAAGAAGAAAACTCAGATCTGCCGACGACCGCAGGTACCTTACTTGGGATTTACTATTCGACAGGTGTCCGAAAGCAGCCCGGGATCCCAAAGAAAGCAGGTCATTTGAAATCTACCGGAGCCTAAGGGCAGAAGGCTGGTGAGAGAATTCCTAGGAGCTGTGGGGTTTTGTAGACTGCAGAGCCCAAACTTTGCAGTATTAGCCAGTCCTTTGTATGACGTCACAAAGGGGGCGGGGACCAGGAACATTTGGAATGGGGATTCCAACCACAGCAAGTCTTTCATGACTTAAAGGAAAAACTTCTGCAAGCCCCAGCCCAGGGGCTACCGGATCTCACAAAGCCTTTTCCATTGTATGCGTCAGAGAAAAGATGGCAGCTGGACTTTAAACCCAAACTGTGGAGCCCTGGCTGAGGCCGGTGGCCTACCTCTCTAAGCAGCTAGACAGGGTTTCTAAAGGATGGCCCCCCTGTTTGAGGGCCTTGGCAGCAACTGCCCTGCTAGTACAAGAAGCAAATCAGCTGACTCTTGGGTAAAACCAGAACATAAAGGCCCCCCAAGCTGTGGTGACTGAAAGCCAGCCCCTCTTCCCCTCCTGGCTCTTAGGACCCACATCGCAGGAAGGGGAGGCACTCCCCGCGAGGCGGGGACTGAGAGACAGCCCCTCTTCCTCCTGGGCCCTTAGGACCCCCATCGCAGGGGGAGGAGGCACCCCCGGCGAGGCGGGGACTGAGAGCCAACCCCTCTTCCCCCCCTGGCTCTTAGGACCCCCATCGCAGGGGGAGGAGGCACCCCCCACGAGGCGGGTACAGAGAGCCAGCCCTTCTTCTGCTCCTGGCTCTTAGGACCCCCATCGAAAGGGGGTGAGGCACCCCCCGTGAGGCGGGGACTGAGAGCCAGCCCCTCTTCCCCCACTGGCCCTTAGGTCCCCCATTGCATGGGGAGGAGGCACCCCCCGTGAGGCGGGGTCTCAGAGCCAGCCTCTCTTCCCCCACTGGCCCTTAGGACCCCCATCGCAGGGGGGGGAGGCACCCCCTGTGAGGCGGGGTCTCAGAGCCAGCCCCTCTTCCCCCACTGGCCCTTAGGACCCCCATTGCAGGGGGGGAGGCATCCCCCATGAGGTGGGGTCTCAGAGCCAGCCCCTCTTCCCCCACTGGCCTTTAGGACCCCCATCGCAGGGGGGGGAGGCACCCCCCGTGAGGCGGGGTCTCAGAGCCAGCCCCTCTTCCCCCACTGGCCTTTAGGACCCCCATCGCAGCGGGGGGAGGCATCCCCCGTGAGGCGGGGTCTCAGAGCCAGCCCCTCTTCCCCCACTGGCTCTTAGGACCCCCATCGCAGTGGGGGGAGGCACCCCCACGAGGCGGGGACTGAGAGCCAGCCCCTCTTCCCCCGCTGGCTCTGAGGATCCTCCGTGGACTCACAGCATCTTTACCATATTGTGAGTAACATCATCTCCCCCTCTGGAGATTACGAAATCTTTCACAGACGGGTGTACACCCATCTGTATTGGGAGTAATATTATCCTCTTCCTCCCTGAATATGAAGAACAGTATCACAGGGGTGTTTCTACTCCCTGCGATATCGCGTGTCATATCCTCCTCTCCCACGTTGCAATTAGAAGGAATATCAGTGGGGGCGTGTCCACCTGTAGGGAAAAGAGAAATCAGACTGTCACTGTGTCTATGTAGAAAGGAAAGACATAAGAGACTCCATTTTGAAAAAGACCTGTCCTTTAAACAATTGCTTTGCTGAGATGTTGTTAATTTGTAGCTTTGCCCTAGCCGCTTGGCCCCAGCCACTTTGACCCAACCTGGAGCTCACAAAAACATGTGTTGTATAAAATCAAAGTTTAAGGGATGTAGGGCTGTGCAGGACGTGCATTGTTAACAAAATGTTTACCAGCAGTATACTTGGTAAAAGTCATCGCCATTCTCTAGTCTCAATAAACCAGGGACACAATGCACTGTGGAAAGCCGCAGGGACCTCTGCCCTTGAAAGCAGGGTATTGTCCAAGCTCTCTCCCCATCTGATAGTCTGAAATATAGCCTCATGGGATGAGAAAGACCTGACTGTCCACCAGCCCGACACCTGTAATGGGTCTGTGCTGAGGTGGATTAGTAAAAGAGGAAAGCCTCTTGCAGCTGAGATGGAGGAAGGCCACTAGCTCCTGCTTGCCCCTGGGAACTGAATGTCTCGGTGTAAAACCCGATTCGTTCAACTCTGAGATAGGAGAAAAGCTGCCCTGTGGCGGGAGGCGAGACATGTTTGCAGTAACACTGCCTTGTTCTTCTTTACTCCACTGAGATGTTTGGGTGGAGAGAAACAAATCTGGCTTACGTGCACGTCCAGTCATAGTACCTTCCCTTGAACCTAATTATGACATAGATTCTTTTGCTCACATGTCTTCTGCTGACTCTCTCCTTATCATCACCCTGCTCTCCTACTACATTCCTTTCTGCTAAAATAATGAAAATCATAATCAATAAAAACTGAGGGAACTCAGAGGCTGGTGCCGGTGCAGGTCCTTGGTGTGCTGAGCGCTGGTCCCCTGGACCCACTGTTGTATCTTTACACTTTCTCTCTGTGTCTTATTTCTTTTCTCAGTCTCTCATCCCACCCAACTAGAAATACTCACAGGTGTGGAGGGGCAGTCCACCACTTCATCCACCTTCTGTCATATTGAAAGTAACATCATCTTCTTCCCTCCAGGATCGTGGGAATAATATCCCTGGGGGGTTTCCACTTTCTCCCATGTATGTAGTCATATCACCCCCTCCGCCGTGGAATATTATTAAGGACCATCTCACACGGTGGTGTATACTTCCTCCGATATTGGGAGTGACATCAACCTCTTGGTCTCTGAATATGAGGAAGAAAATCACAGGGCGGGTGTACACCTCGTGCTCTACGATGGGGAGTCATATCTGTCTGTTATGGGGAGTAATATCATCCTCTCCCTTTCAGGATACTAATAACAGTTTAACAGGCTGGGTGAACACAGCCTGCGATGCTGAAATTATCATCCTCTCCCCCTGTTCCCCCCCTGGCTCTTAGGATGCCCATCTCAGGGGAGCGAGCCACCCCCGCGAGGCGGGGACTGAGCCAGCCCCTGTTCCCCCCCTGGCTCTTAGGATCCATATCGCTGTGGGGGGGAGGCACCCCCCACGCGGCGGGGACTGGGAGCCAACCCCTCTTCCCTGCCTGGCTCTTAGGACCCCCATCGCAGGGTAGCAAGGCACCCCCCCCAGGAGGGGACTGAGATCCAGACCCTCTTACCCCCGAGGCTCTTAGGACCCCCATCGCAGGAGGGGGAGGCACGCCCAGCGAGGCGGGGACTGACAGCCAGCCGCTCTTTCCCCCCTGGCTCTCAGGACCCCCATCGCAAGGGGGGGAGGCACCACCCACGAGGCGGTGACTGAGAGCCAGCCCTTCTTCCCCGCCCAACTCTGAGGATCCCCATCACACGGGGGAGGCACACCCCGCGAGGTGGGGACTGAGAGCCAGTCCCTCTTCCCCCCCTGGCTCTTAGGATCCCCATCGCAGGGGGTGAGGCACCCCCCGCGAGGCAGGGACTGAGAGTCAGCCCTTCTTCCCCCCTGGCTCTTAGGACCCCCATCGCAGTGTAGCAAGGCACCCCTCGCGAGGCGCTGACTTAGAGCCAGCCGCTCTTCCCCCCCTGGCTCTTGGGACCCCCATCGCAGGGGGGGAGGCACCCCCCTCGTGGCGGGGACTGAGAGCCAGCCCCTCTTCCCTCCATTTCTCTTAGGACCCCCATCGCAGGGAGGGGAGGCACCCCCCGTGAGGAGGGGACTGAGAGCCAGCCGTTCTTTCCCCCCTGGCTCTTAGGACCCCCATCGCAGGGAGGGGAGGCACCCCCCGCGAGGCGGTGACTGAGAGCCAGCCCTTCTTCCTCGCCCAACTCTGAGGATCCCCATCACACGGGGGAGGCACACCCCGCGAGGTGGGGACTGAGAGCCAGTCCCTCTTCCCCCCCTGGCTTATGACCCCCATCGAGGATTCTAAGATCCTTAGGACCGACCTGGAGGGCTGTGGGTATTAGTTGTCCAAGAAGAAAACTCAGATCTGCCGACGACCGCAGGTACCTTACTTGGGATTTACTATTCGACAGGTGTCCGAAAGCAGCCCGGGATCCCAAAGAAAGCAGGTCATTTGAAATCTACCGGAGCCTAAGGGCAGAAGGCTGGTGAGAGAATTCCTAGGAGCTGTGGGGTTTTGTAGACTGCAGAGCCCAAACTTTGCAGTATTAGCCAAGCCTTTGTATGATGTCACAAAGGGGGTGGGGACCGGGAACATTTGGAATGGGGATTCCAACAACAGCAAGTCTTTCATGAGTTAAACGAAAAACTTCTGGAAGCCCCAGCCCAGGGGCTACCAGATCTCACAAAGCCTTTTCCATTGTATGCGTCAGAGAAAAGATGGCAGCTGGACTTTAAACCCAAACTGTGGAGCCCTGGCTGAGGCCGGTGGCCTACCTCTCTAAGCAGCTAGACAGGGTTTCTAAAGGATGGCCCCCCTGTTTGAGGGCCTTGGCAGCAACTGCCCTGCTAGTACAAGAAGCAAATCAGCTGACTCTTGGGTAAAACCAGAACATAAAGGCCCCCCAAGCTGTGGTGACTGAAAGCCAGCCCCTGTTCCCCTCCTGGCTCTTAGGACCCCCATCGCAGGGGGAGGAGGCACCCCCGGCAAGGCGGGGACTGAGAGCCAGCCCCTCTAAGCCTTCTGGCTCTTAGGACCCCCATCACAGGGCGGGGTGGCACCCCCCGCGAGGCGGGTACAGAGATCCAGCCCTTCTTCCCCACCTGGCTCTTGGGACCCCCATCGCAGGGGGGGAGGCACCCCCCTCGTGGCGGGGACTGAGAGCCAGCCCCTCTTCCCTCCATTTCTCTTAGGACCCCCATCGCAGGGAGGGGAGGCACCCCTCGCAAGGCGGGGACTGAGAGCCAGCCGCTCTTTCCTCCCTGGCTCTTAGCACCCCCATCGCAGGGAGGGGAGGCACCCCCCGCGAGGCGGTGACTGAGAGCCAGCCCTTCTTCCCCGCCCAACTCTGAGGATCCCCATCACACCGGGGAGGCACACCCCGGGAGGCGGGGACTGAGAGACAGTCCCTCTTCCTCCCGTACCTTAGGACCCCCATCGAGGATTCTAAGATCCTTAGGACCGACCTGGAGGGCTGTGGGTATTAGGTGTCCAAGAAGAAAACTCAGATCTGCCGACGACCGCAGGTAGCTTACTTGGGATTTACTATTCGACAGGTGTCCGAAAGCAGCCCGGGATCCCAAAGAAAGCAGGTCATTTGCAATCTACCAGAGCCTAAGGGCAGAAGGCTGGTGAGAGAATTCCTAGGAGCTGTGGGGTTTCGTAGACTGCGGAGCCCAAACTTTGCAGTATTAGCCAAGGCTTTGTATGACGTCACAATGGGGGTGGGGACCGGGAACATTTGGAATGGGGATTCCAACAACAAGAAGTCTTTCAGGACTTAAAGGAAAAACTTCTGAAAGCCCCAGCCGACGGGGTACCCGATCTCACAAAGCCTTTTCCATTGTATGCGTCAGAAAGAGAAAAGATGGCAGCTGGACTTTTAACCCAAACTGTGGGGCCCTGGCTGAGGCCGGTGGCCTGCATCTCTAAACAACTAGATAGGGATTCGAAAGGATGGCCCCCCTGTTTGAGGGCCTTCGCAGCAACTGCCCTGCTAGAACCAGATGCAAATAAGCTTACTCTTGTGCAAAACCAGAACAGAAAGGCCCCCCATGCTGTGGTGACTGAGAGCCAGCCCCTCTTCCCCCCCTGGCTCTTAGGACCCCCATCTCAAGGGTGGGGAGGCACCCCCCATGAGGCGGGTTCTCAGAGCCAGCCCCTCTTCCTCCCCTTGCTCTTAGGACCCCCATCGCAGTGGGGTGAAGGACCGCCCGTGAGGCAGGGACTGAGAGCCAGCCCCTCTTCCCCCCCTGGCTATTAGGACACCTATCGCAGGGGGGGAGAGGCACCCCTCGCGAGGTGGGGACTGAGAGCCAGCCCCTCTTCACCCCCTGGCTTTTAGGACCCCCATTGCAGCACGGGGAGGCATCCCCCGTGAGGTGGGGACTGAGAACCAGCCCCTCTTCCCCTCCTGGCTCTAAGGACCCCCATCGCATGGGAGGTAGCCACCCCCCACGAGGCGGGGAATGAGAGCCTGCCCCTCTTACCCCCCTGGCTCTTAGGATCCCCATAGCCTGGGGGGGAGGCACCCCCGCGAGGCTGGGACTGAGAGCCAGCCCCTCATCCCCCACTGGCTCTTAGGACCCCCATCCCAGAGGGGGGAGGCACCCCCGCGAGACAGGGACTGAGAGCCTGCTCCTTTCCCCCCCTGGCTCTTAGGACCCCATCGCAGGGGGAGGAGGCACCCCCCGCGAGGCGGGGACTGAGAGGCAGCCCCTCTTCCCCCGTGGCTCTTAGGACCCCCATCGCCGGGACCCCCCTTGATGCGGGGTGTAAGAGCCAGCCGCTCTTCCCCCCCTGGCTCTTAGGACCCCCATCGCAAGGGTGCGAGGTACCCCCAGCGAGGCGGGGACAGAGAGCCAGCCCCACTTCCCCCCCTTGCTCTTAGGACCCCCATCGCAGCGGGGGGAAGGACCACCCGCGAGGCAGGGACTGAGAGCCAGCCCCTCATCCCCCACTGGCTCTTAGGACCCCCATCGCAATGGGGTGAGACACCCCTCGCGATGCAGGGAGTAAGTGCCAGCCCCTCTTCCCTCCCTGGTTTTTAGGATCCGCGGTGGACTCACAGCCTGTTTACGGTATTCGGAGTGATATCATCTCCCCCTCTGGAAATTATAAACTATTTCACAGATGGGGGTACACCCTCGGTGTGCAGAGGGTGTACAGCTGTCTGTTTTGGGAGTAATATCATCGTCCTCCTCCCTGAATATTAAGAACAGTATCATAGCTGTGTTTCTACTGCAGGTGTGATTGGGCGTCACATCCTCCTCTCCCACGTGGAAATTAGAACCGATATCAGTGGGGGCGTGCACACCTTCTGTGATATTTAAAGTGACATCATCCTCTTCCCTCCAGGATCATGAGAACAATATCCCTGGGGGGTACACTTTCTGCGATATTGGGAGTAATATCGACCTCTCGGCCTCTGAATATTAGGAACAATATCACAGGGTGGGTGTACACCTCCTGCTCTGTTATGGGGAGTAATATCTATCTATTACAGGGAGTAATATCATCTTCTCCCTTTCAGGATGTTAATAACAATATCACAGGGTGGGTGATCACAGCCTGCGATACTGGAATTATTATCATCCTCTCCCCCTCGGGATACCAGGAACAATATCACAGAAGAGGTGTACACTCCCTGCGATTTTGGAAGTAATATCCTACGCTTCTTCCGTGAATATTAGGAGCAATATCACCGGGTGGCTGTACATTCATTGCTATGTTGGGAGTCATGTCATACTCTACTCCCTGGATATTAGGATCAGTGTCACAGGGTGAGTGTACACCTACTGAGATATTAAAACTAATATCATGCTCTCCATCCCTGGATATTAGGAACAATATCACGGGTAGGTGTACACCCCCTGCGGTATTAGGAGAAATAATACGATTAATTATTAAGCATCAATCTTAATAATATTATTAATTGTTAAGCATCAGTCTTAATAATTATCAATGGTAATATTAATTAATAGTATAACGTTATTAATCATTAATGATTATTTTAAATGTACGATTATGCATGATTAAAATTATCTGTATTAATGTCATTTTTCATTAATAGTTATTAATCTTAATATTAATTATTGTTTTATTACCATCACTTATGACTGATTTATGTAACATTGATTAATAATATCATTATTTTATTATTAATAGTGATATTGTTATTATTAATAGTAATTGTTAATATTTTTAATCCGTATTAACTTTTACTATCTCTATTGCAATTATTAATATCGATGATTACTATTAATTATTAATATATTTATTAATATTAATAATTAATATAACTGTTCCCGATATCTGTGGGGGAGAGGATATTACTCCCGATGTCGCTGAAAGTGTACACCCCTCTATGATGTTTCTCCTAATTGCCAGGACGTAGAGGATGACATGATTGAAAACATCGCTGCGGGTGTACCTCCGTTCAGTCATCTTGTTCCTAATGTCCTGGGTGGGAGCGGATGATATGACTCCCAATATCGCAGGGGGCGTAGACCTCCCCCGTGATACTGTCCCTAACGTCCAAAGGTGGAGAGGATGATATTTCTTCCAATTTCGCAGGGGTGTACACCACCCCTATGATATTGATCCTAATATCCAGGGGGCGAGAGGATGATCTTAGTCTCAATATTGCAGGAGGTGTACACTCCCTAGGGATATTGTTCCTAATATTCAGGGACGGAGAGGAAGATCTCACTCCCAATATAGCAGGGAGTGGACACCCCTTCTGTGACATTGTTCCTAATAGCCAGCGGGGCAGAGGAAGATATTACCCCCAATATCGTAGGGGGTGTGCGCCCCCTTGTGACATTGTTCCTTATATCCTGGGAGGGAGAGGATGATACTGGTGGCAATGTCGCAGCGGCTGTACGCACCCACTGTGATATTGTTTCTTATATTCAGGGGGAGAAGATGATATGACTCCCAATATCGCAGGGGTTGTGCACACCTCCTGCGACATTGTTCCTAATAACCCGAAGGGGAGAGCCAAATATTACTGTCAATATCGCAGGGGGTGTACACCTCTTTGGTAATATTGTTCTTAATATCCATGATGGGAGAGGATGATATTACTCCCAATATCGCAAGAAGTGTACAGCCGCCTGTGATATAGTTCCTAATATCTAGGTGGAGAGAGGATGATATTACTGCCCATATCGCATGAGCTGTAAAACCCCTTCCATATTTTGCCTACAATCCCGAGGGGAGAGGACGATACTACTCCCAATATCGAAGAAGGTGTACACCCCCCTGGGACATTATTCCCAATATCCACGTTGGGAGACGATGACTTTACGCCCAATATCGCAGGGGATGTACACCCACCCCGGGATATTGTTCCTTATATAGAGAGGGGGAGGGGATGATATTACTCCCAATATCGCAGGGGCTGTACACCCCTCCTGTGATATTGTTCTTAATATCCTAGGAAAGAGAGGATGATGCTACACCCAATATCTCAGGGGGTGTACACCCACCTCCTTCAGATATTGTTCTTAATGTACTCCACCTCCCCCGACCAGGGATGTTGTTCCTCATATCCAGGGGAAGAGAGGCTAACATTACGCCCAATATCGCAGGGGGTGTACACACCCTCTGTGATGTTGTTCCTAGTATCCAAAGGTAGAGACGATGATATTACTGGCCATATCGCAGAGGGTGTAAGCCCTTCTGTGATATTGTTTTTGATATTCAATGGGGGGAGAGGATTACATTAATCCCAACATGGCAGAAGGTGTACAGACCCCGTGATATAGTTCCTAATGTACAGGGAGAAGAGAATAACATTACTCTCAATATCGCAGGGAGCGTAACCCCCACGTCCCCCGTATATGGTTCCTAATGTACAGGGAGAAGAGAATAACATTACTCTCAATATCGCAGGGAGCGTAACCCCCACGCCCCCCGTATATGGTTCCTAATATGCAGCGGGGTAGAGGCTGATATTACTCCCAATATCGCAGAAGGTGCACACACACCTGTGATATACTTCCTAATATCCAGCAGGAAAAGGCTGATATTACTCTGGATCTCGCAGTGGGTGTACACCCCCAAGCCCCCCGGGGTATTGTTCCTAATATCTAGGTGGGAAGACGGTGATATTGCTGACAATATTGAAGGGGTGTACAACTCTTCTGTGATATGGCTCCTGATATCCAGGGGGTGAGTTGATGGTATTACTCTCAATAAAGTAGGAACCGTACACCACCCTGTGATTTTTGTCCTTAATAACCACATGGGGAGAGGTGATATTACTCCCAATATTACAAGGGGTGTACACCTCGTCTGTGATATTTTTTCTTGTATCCAGGAAAGGACAAGATGATATTACGACCAGTATCGAAGACATGTACAGCCCCATGGGATATTGTTCTAAATATACAGCTTGAAAAAGGATCCGATGACTCCCAATATAAGAAGGGGTACGCACCCCGCCTGTGATATGAATCGTAAAATCTAGAAGAAGAGTGAATGACATTGCTTTCAAAAACACACGGGGTGTACACCCCATCTCTGATGTTGTTCCTATCATGTAAAGGAAGAGATGATGATATTACTCCCAATACCGCAGAAGGTATATACCCCCTGTGATACTGTGCGTCACAACTAGTGGGGGAGAGCATGATATTACTTCAAATATGACAGCGGCTTTACACCCCATCTGTGATATTACTCCTAATTTCCAGTAGCAAAAGTAGGATGTGCCTCCGAATAGGCCTGTGATATTTCCCCGACTATTTAGGGAAACACAGGATGACATGACCCCAAATCCCGCAAAAAGTGTGCACCCATTGTGTGATATGGTCCGTACATGCGGAGGTGCAGAGGATATTAGTTTTCATATCGCAGGCTGTGTACACACACTCTGTGAATTTGTTCCTAATAGCAGGAAAAAAGAGAATGCCCACAACGGACACAGGTCACATCGCAGGGGGTGAGGCACCCCCCGCGGTATGGGGAGTAAGGGCCACCCCCTTTCCCCCCCAGCTATTTATTATGATCCACATTGCAGGGGTGTGAGGCACCCCCTGAGATATGGGGAGTAACAGCCACCCTCTTTCCGCCCCCTGGCTATTTATTACAATCCACATGTCAGGGGGGTGAGGCACCCTCCGCGATATGGGGAGTAACAGCCACCCCTTCTCCCCCCCCTCGCTATTATGATCCACCTCGCAGTGGGGTGAGGCACCCCCCGCGATATGGGGAGTAAGAGCCACCTCCTCTCCCCCCCAAGTTATTACGATCCATGGTGGACTCACAGCCTGTTTACTATATTGGGGGTAATATCTCCCCCTCTGGAAATTATGTGCTGTTTGACAGATGGGTGTACACCCTCGGTGTGCAGAGGTTGTACACCCGTCTGTATTGGGAGTAATATCATCCTCTTCCACCCTGAATATTAAGAACTGTATCACAGGTGTGTTTCTACTCCCTGCGATATTGGGTGTCATATCCTCCTCTCCCACACTGAAATTAGAAACAATATCAGTGGGGGCGTGTACACCTTCTGTCATACTTAAACTAATATCATCCTCTTCTCTCCAGGATCATGGGAACAACATCCCTGGGGGGGTGTACACTTTCTGCGATAAATGTAGTAATATCACCCCCTCTGCCTTGGAATATTATTAAGGACCATCTCACACGGGGGTGTACACTTCCTGCGATATTGAGAGTAATATGGACCTCTCTGCCTCTGAATATTAGGAACAGTATCACACGGTGGGTGTACACCTCCTGCTCTGTTATGGGGAGTAATATCTATCTGTTATAGGAAGTAATATCGTCCTCTCCCTTTCAGGATATTTATAACAATATCACAGGGTGAGTGAACACAGCCTGCGATACTTTAATTATTATCATCCTCTCCCCCGCGGGATACCAGGAACAATGTCACAGAAGAGGTGTACACTCCCTGCGATATTGGGAGTAATATCATACTCTTCTTCCGTGAATATTAGGAGCAATATCACCAGGTGGCTGTACATTCATTGCTATGTTGGGAGTCATGTCATACTCTATCCCCTGGATATTAGGATCAGTGTCACAGGGTGAGTGTACACCTACTGAGATATTAAAACTAATATCATGCTCTCCATCCCTGGATATTAGGAACAATATCACGGGTAGGTGTACACCCCCTACGGTATTAGGAGAAATAATATGATTAATTATTAAGCATCAGTCTTAATAATATTACGAATTATTAAACATCAGTCTTAATAATTATCAATGGTAATATTAATTAATAGTACAACGTTATTAATCATTAATGATTATTTTAAATATGATTATGCATGATTAAAATTAATTATTAGTATTGTCATTTTTCAATATTAGTTATTAATCTTAATATTAATTATTGTTTTATTACCAACATCACTTATTGATTTAATTAAGTAACATTAATTACCGATATCATTATGTTATTATTAATAGTGAGGTTGCTATTAATTATTAATAGTAACCATTAATATTTTTAATCCGTATTAACTTTTACTATCTTTATAGTAATTTATATCGATGATTTCTATTGTTATTATATTTATGAATATTAATGCTTAATATAATTGTTCCCGATATCCGAGGGGTAGAGGATGTTACTCCCAATATCACAGAACGTGTACACCCCTCTATGATGTTATTCCTAATTGCCAGGGAGTAGAGGATGACATTATGAAAAATATCGCAGTGGGTATACATCCCTTCGGTCATCTTTTTTCCTAATATCCTGGGTGGGAGAGGATGATATGACTCCCAATATCGCAGGGGGCGTAGACTTCCCCCGTGATATTGTCCCTATTATCCAAAGGTGGAGAGGATGATATTTCTTCCAGTTTCGCAGGGGATGTACACCACCCCTGTGATATTGATCCTAATATCCAGGGGGCGAGAGGATGATGTTAGTCTCAATATTGCAGGAGGTGTACACTCCCTAGGGATATTGTTCCTAATATCCAGGGACAGAGAGGATGATCTCACTCCCAATATAGCAGGGAGTGGACACCCCTTCTGTGACACTGTTCCTAATAGCCAGCGGGGGAGGGGAAGATATTACCCCCAATATCGCAGGGGGTGTACACCCCTTGTGACATTGTTCCTTATATCCTGGGAGGGAGAGGATGATACTAGTGGCAATGTCGCAGCGGCTGTACACACCCACTGTGATATTGTTCCGAATATCTCGAGGGGGAGAAAATGATATGACTCCCAATATCCCAGGGGGTGTACATCCTCCTGTGACATTGTTCCTTATATTCAGGGGGAGAAGACGATATCACTCCCAATATCACAGGGGTTGTACACACCTCCTGCGATATTGTTCCTAATATCCCGAAGGGGAGAGCCAAATATTACTCTCAGTATCACAGGGGGTGTACACCTCCTTTGGAATATTGTTCTTAATATCCATGATGGGAGAGGATGATATTACTCCCAATATCGTAACAAGTGTACAGCTGCCTGTGATATAGTTCCTAATATCTAGGTGGAGAGAGGATGATATTACTGTCCATATCGCATGAGTTGTAAAACCCCTTCCATATTTTGCCTACAATCCCGAGGGGAGAGGACGATACTACTCCCAATATCGAAGAAGGTGTACACCCCCCTGGGGCATTATTCCCAATATCCACGTTGGGAGACGATGACATTACGCCCAATATCGCAGGGGATGTACACCCACCCCGGGATATTGTTCCTTATATAGAGAGGGGGAGGGGATGATATTACTCCCAATATCGCAGGGGCTGTACACCCCTCCTGTGACATTGTTCTTAATATCCTAGGAAAGATAGGATGATGCTACACCCAATATCTCAGGGGGTGTACACCCACCTCCTTCAGATATTGTTCTTAATGTACTCCACCTCCCCCGACCAGGGATATTGTTCCTCATATCCAGGGGGAGAGAGGCTAACATTACGCCCAATATCGCAGGGGGTGTACACACCCTCTGTGATGTTGTTCCTAGTATCCAAAGGTAGAGACGATGATATTACTGGCCATATCGCAGGGGGTGTACACCCCTCTTGTGATACTGTTCTTAATATTTAGGGAGGGAGACAATGATAGTACTGTCCATATTGCTGGGGTCACAACACCCCCGTGACATTGTTTTTAATATTCAGTTTGGGAGAGGATGATAATAATTTCAATATAACAGGGGACACCCCCCCCCCGTGATGTTGTCCCTAATGTCCAAGGGAAGAGAAATGATATGACTCACAATATGTCAAGGGGTGTACAGCCCCTGTATAATATTCTTCCTAATATCCAGGGGGGATTAGAATGATATTACTCCCAATATCACAGGGGGTGTACGTGACCCCTTTTATATTGTTTCTAATAACTAGGGAGGGAGAGGATGATATTACTCCCAATATTGTAGGGGTGTACACCCCTCCTGTGACATTGTTTTTAATATTTAGGTAGGGAGTGGATGATATTACTCTCAATATCTCAGAGGGTTTACACTCTTCCTGGGATACGGTTTCTAATATTAAGTGGGAGAGAGGATGATATTATTCCCAGTATCGCAGGGGGTGTACATGTCCTGTTATTTTGTTCCTAATATCCAGGTTGGGAGAGGATGATATTACTGCCTATATCGTAGGAGTTGTACACCCCATCAGTGATATTATTCCTCATATTCAGGGGAAAAGAGAATGGCATTACTCCCAATAGCGCAGGAGGTGTACACACCCCTTTGATATTGTTCCTAATACGCAGTGGAGGAGACGATGATATTACTGGCCATATCGCGAGGGGTGTACACCTCCTCTGTGATATTGTTTTTCATATCCAGGGGTTAGAGGATGACATTACTCCCATGATCGTAGTGGGTGTACACCAATTCTGTTTTATTGTTCTTAATATCCAGGGAGGGAGAGGATGATATTACTGTCATTATCGCAAGGGGTAGACACTCCTTCTTTGATATGGTTCCTAATATCCAGGGGGGAGAGTATGATATTAATCCCAAAATCGCTGTGGGTATACACCCCTTTTTGATATTGTTCCTAATACGCCGGGGGAGAGTCTATGATATTACTGCCCATATCACAGGGTGTGTACACCAGAACTGCTATATTGTTTCTTATTTCCAGCAATGAAGAAGTTGATATTACTCCCAAAATGGAATGGGCTGTAAACCCCCCATAAGATACTGTTCCTAATATCCAGGGGGAAAAGGATGATATTACTTTCAATGTTGCGGCAGGTGTATAATCTGCCTGTTATATTGTTCCTAATATCTGGGGTGGGGGCGGCGGGGTGAGAACGATATTACTCGCAATATCTCAGAGGGTGTACACTGCCCCTGTGATATTGTTCTAAATATCCACAGGGGAAGAGATTAATATTACTCCCAATATCCCAGGGGTTACACATCCCCACTGTTATATTGTACCTAATATCAAGGGGTGGAGAAAATGATATTACTCCCAATAGCGCCGTGTGTATACAGCCCTCCTGTGATATTGTCCCTAGTATCCAGGGGCTAAAGATAGATATTACTGCCAATATCCAGGGGATAGAAGTTGATATTAAACCGAATATCACAGTGGGTGTACACAACTCCTGTCATATTGTTCCAAATATCCAGGCAGAGAGAGGATAATATTACTCAAAGCATTCCTGGGGGTGTAGACAGCCCTCTGTGATATTGTTTCTAATATACAGAAAGGGAGAGGATGATATTACTCTCAATAAACAGAAGGGTACAATTCCCATGTGATGTTGTTCTGAATATCTAGGGTGAGAGAGGATGATATTACTCCCAACATTGCAAAAGTTGTAAACACCTTCTGTGATATTGTTCCTAATATCCGGGGAGAAAGATCATGATATGACTTTCAATATCGCAGGGGGTGTGCACCCCCCTCCCCGTGATATTGTTCCTAATATCCGGGGGAAAGAGGATGATGTTACTCCCAGGATCGCAGGGGGGTATACACCCCCCTGTGATATTGTTTCTAACATCCAGAGGGGGAGAAGTTGATATTACTTCAAACATCGCCGGGGGTGTACACCCCACCTGTGATATTGTACTTAATATTTAGCGGGAGAGAGGGGGGTGATATTACCAATAACGTAGGGGAAAGTCAACCCCCTCTCCCCCGCTGGATATTACGAGCCATATGACAGGGAGGTGTCCACCCCCCACCATATGGAGAGTAATATCACCCTGCTCTCCCCCCACCTCCAGCTTCTTTCTGCTAAGGTCCCCTTGCCCCTCCAGGTGGCTTTCTTGGGCAGGGCATAAAAGAAATTACGTGGTTTTCTTGCTCAGATTTGTTCGCAAGTCCACGAGAAATACTCAGGGAGTCTTGCAAAAATCCGGTGTTACAGCAGCTAAGTCAGCCAGCTAGCCGTGCCCTACAGTTGAGATGGCATGTCATGATTCCCCTCTCTTTCACCTGCTGACTCCTCCTCAGCCTTCCGGACTCTGCTTAGGTGCCTCTTCCTCCAGGTTGTCCACTCCCGTCCCCACCCTTCCTTACCTGCTCTCCTAATACCATGGGCTGATCCAGCGCAGCATTTGTCGCACATCTTACAGCTGCCTGCCTCCAGTCTGTATCCGGACTCCACGACCTGAAGGTAACGGCTGCATCTGCCTTGATCATCATTGTATCCCTTGCTCCTACAACAGCACCTAACACAGAGTAATTCCTCAGTCAACATTTTCTGGATGGGTGAACAAAAAATAAATCTACACATCAAGTGAAAATTAGGCTGAGCAGAAATGAAGCAAGTGATAAAGTACAAGAGAAGGTTATACCTGTTATTCTAGGCATGCTAATTCTAATTTTAGAATTGCTGTGGTTATTTCATGTTACTCTGCCAGGCTTCAGTGTTAGGCAAGGGCAATTCTCTGTGTAAGCAGGGATAGCTTTCCTGAAAGGTCCTGTTAGTCCTGGGAAGTGATGGTACATGTGACTCATCCCTCAAACCAGAAGGCTAAGCTAAACTAGCAGGAGAGCTGCAGCAGGAACCTTCTGGCAGGAAAGAAACAGCATGCTCTGTGTACTACCCGTGTGTGACCAGAAATAAAGGATGCCCACCATGTGAAGACTGACCAGGACG
The DNA here is from genome assembly GCF_028858775.2 of Pan troglodytes. Taxonomy (NCBI): domain Eukaryota; kingdom Metazoa; phylum Chordata; class Mammalia; order Primates; family Hominidae; genus Pan; species Pan troglodytes. The sequence continues at coordinate 3,838,221 of NC_086015.1, forward strand.
CAGAGAGAAGGACGTCAGGCAAGATCCCGCCCGTGCTTCAGGACATAACATGTTTATTAGCATCATTAAGTACTAGCTGACATGCATAGAGCATTGAGTATGTGCCAGGCACTGTGCTAAGCACTTCACATTCACTATTTCATGGGATCCCCACCATGGCCCTATAAGGTGAAACTTATAAATATCACCATTATATAGATGGGGAAATTGAGGCTTGGAGAGGTTAAGTTGTTTGCCTGAGGTCACAAAGCTGGTAAGCAGCAGAGCTGGAATCCAAACCAACAGAAATTCCATCTAGATACCCAACTCCCCACTGCCGTCTATCCTTGGAAACTAGACTAGTCTCCAAGGAAACATGAATCTACATTTTCTTTCAACTAATAAGAGCTCTTTCCTTATGGTAATTATTTAAATAGTTTTAATAAAAATTTAAAATCTATTTCAAGATTAAAGTTTCAAAGCCATCAAACATCAAATATATATGAAAATACATTTGTATACATTATAAACAGATATATGACGTGACATGAAGTGCTGGATCCAGTGCATCAGAAAATACACGCAAATATAAAATACCCGACAGCATTATGTAAAACATCAGCTGCTTGCCAAATCAGCATTAAATACTTAAGCACTGTGACCTGTTGCTTAAAGTATTACAAATCCAGCCTTATCTAAAAATCTCTATTTGTCCTAGGAAACTAATACTTTTTAAAAACAATAATTTGGTAATTTTAATAATATTTAGATCTATCTAAACTTAAAGCCTATATATTTACCACCCTTTTACATGCTTACCAGTATTACAGACACAATAAATTTTATCAGGTATTTTTGATAATGTGCTAGGAATTGTTTGAAATATAAAGAAGAATAAGATTTCGTTTTCACCATCTCAGAGATTCCAGATAGTGGTGGACACAGAAACCCGTGAAAATAACTGCAGGATGAAATAGATGAAATTATAGAAGCCCTATGTACCATGGAAAATTGGACATGGACATGGAAATTTTATTTCATATGCATACTCTTTAAAGAAAGAAGAAGCCTAAAAAAGTTAGCTACCTTTGGTTTTTATTACTTATGTCTTACACTCAAATAAACTTTTTTCTGTCTAATCTAATATCATTCAAATCCTGAGTCCTTTTAATTAAGTTATCCTAAAATGAATTTTCATGAACATAGAATTTGTGCTATTACTCTATCTGCACCTCATGGATATTACCACATTTTAGATTTTATGTTTTAAAACACAAAAAAATATAAAACCTACAGTTTTAACAAAAATGTCTTTGGATCTTCAACTAAAATACTAAAGATATAAAAAACTTTATTCTCCTCAAGATAAAACTAGATTTAAAATTGTCAATGAAATAGTTGATTGATCATTTATATTTCTATAAATATATGGAAAATAATCTATTTTTTAATTGTAAGACATTACAATTTTAGATTGTATTTGCATTTAGGAAAATTTCACATAATCTTTACCAGATCCATGCTTACTCTGATAAAAATTTGTTTTTCCAATAGTTGATTCTTCAAAATATCTTGACTAATCCTTCTCCCTCTACAAACAATATTATTATTTGCCAATATTCAAAAGTCTGAATAAACGACCTTATCCCTGGGAATATCTTGCCAAAAAACTATTACCTGCAGCTACAAAGTCCAGAATGTCAACTTCTTCAGAACAAACAGTTCAGTTTCTCCCATAAAAAATGCAAGGGAAACAAAAAAAGAGGATTGAGGAAATCTAAAAGAGATATAATAGCCCATATCAACCAAACACAATACGTAACCCTTATTAGCATTCTAATTCAAACCGACCAACTAAACAAAAAGTTTTTACACAATTGAAGATATTTAAATATTGCCTGGATAAACCGATGCTATTAATGGATTATTTAGGTGTGATAATGGTATTGTGGTTACATTGATGGGAATCTTCTTTTTTATAAATGGGGTCTTGCTATGTTGCTCAGGGTGGTCTTGAACTCCTGGCCTAAAGTGATCCTCCAACCTCTGCCTCCCAAAGAGCTGGGATTACAGGGAGGAGCCACTGCACCCAGTCTCATTGATGGAATTATTATCTTTTAGAGAAATATTCAAAAATACAATACAATGATAGACTATCTGGGATTTGATTCAAAATAATTCAGTGGGGAGAGGACTGTCAGCAGATAAAGAAGACACAAGGTTGGCCCAGAGGAGAAGTACATACAGGTTAATTATACTAATCTCTTTATAAACATTGTTTGAAATATGACATAATGCATCCTATACAATTGATACCTTGAGTAACACAATAATAGTCCCCTTAATTTTAGGAACTACTGGTCATAAATATGCCCTTACATATAGACATCTCCTCTATACATAGCAAAATCACATTATTTGACAAAAAGGAAATCTCTTAGGCTACGTTTAATCTTATTGTTCTCTTTGCCTGGATTTGGGAATAGAAACTGCTTCACTGGCTAAGTAAATCATAACTGTCCCAAAATATTCTTAATTACTGATTTCAATAAACATATCCCTTCGTTCTAAGAACAATTAAGAAAATGAAGTTTATGTTCAGGTAAACCTGACAATGTTAAGGTAGTTGAGTAACAGGGAAGTAATGATTAACTGAATTTCATACTGGATTCTCAAATCCTTTTTCTTTTTCTACTCTAATGTTTCCTTTGGATGGGGCGAATTCTAGTATTGTTAGCGATCACCTATGTAACTTTTTTGCAGGTGGTGTATATGGAATCAATGAATGCTTAAAACCAATTAAAAATAATTTCGGTGATTACATGAAAACACAGCTAGAAAAACTAAAGTATTTTTGTAGAGATTACGAGAAGGTTACATTAACAATCAGAATAAGGTTACTATTTAGACTGTAATCAGGTGTCAATGTGGAAAGAAATTTCTGAGCGTTTTTCCGGAAGGCTGGGGAGGAATGAGAATCATGACTCTCCACACTTCCAATAAAACGTGGTGAAGCACTGGTGCAAACTCTCAGAAGCCACCATTTGCTAAATCTCCCCGCCAGCCTTGTCGGTCCTTACCGCCGTTGGATTCCATTATTTTTCTCGTGGTTTCTGCTGTTTCTCTCAATTGTCTAACGACCGTTATTAAGTAAAAATGAATGAAACGGGGCCGTGTGATCTAGGCAGCCTGGAGATGAGATTTTGGAATCATAAGCTACCTTCCAATGTATAAACAGATTTTATTCATTCTGGATACTCAATGTCCACAGAATCGGCACTGTAGGATGTGACTGCCCTGCCAGAAGGCATCTGCTCGGGACTTGCTGGCAACCGACAGTCCCCTCTGCTTGCGACCCTCGGCCGGCCGCCGGGGACCCCTAGTCCACCGGTTCCCGGACGTTCTCTCTACTCTCCAGCGGCCACCGCCTCCACTCCCACCCCGATAGTCCCGAGCCTGCCGGCCCGAGGGTTCGCAGAGGGCCAGTCGTTGCGACGGCCCCGCGTCCCGGCCCCCTCGTCTCTTGGACCTTCCCCCCAGGCCAGCGCAGCCCGCGTCCCGGGCAAGGTTCACGCTACCAGGATCCAGTGCAGGGCGACGTAGTGGAGAGCTGCAGCGAGACTCCGAAGAGAGATTCCGGCTTCGCGGGGCGGCGCGGAGCCCGGAGCTGCCCACCTCCGCCGCCTTGGGAAGGCGGCTGGGATTAGAAGGTGGCTTCGGGCCCGCAGGGAGTCCAGGGGAGGGATTCCCGGTACCGCCGGCACCGACGTCGAGGGGTGCCGGGGTTCTTGGGGACCACGAGAGGAAAAAGAACGAAAATCACATCAGGGAGGAAGGACGCGCGGAACGCCCCCCTGTGAAGCAGGTGCCCTGGTCGGGCGTGAGCCGGAGCGCGGTCTGGGGGAGTCTGGCGGCGCCGTTGCCCGCACTCGGCAGAGGCTGGCAAGAAACGCACAGCCCAGGGCGTGGGGCGGGGAACTGACCGCGCGACAAGAAAACGCACAGCCCAGGGCGTGGGGCGGGGAACGGACCGCGCGACAAGAAAACGCACAGCCCAGGGCGTGGGGCGGGGAACGGACCGCGCGACAAGAAAACGCACAGCCCAGGGCGTGGGGCGGGGAACGGACCGCGCGACAAGAACACGCACAGCCCAGGGCGTGGGGCGGGGAACGGACCGCGCGACGAGAACACGCACAGCCCAGGGCGTGGGGCGGGGAACGGACCGCGCGACGAGAACACGCACAGCCCAGGGCGTGGGGCGGGGAACGGACCGCGCGACAAGAACACGCACAGCCCAGGGCGTGGGGCGGGGAACTGACCGCGCGACAAGAACACGCACAGCCCGGGGCGTGGGGCGGGGAACTGACCGCGCGACAAGAACACGCACAGCCCGGGGCGTGGGGCGGGGAACGGACCGCGCGACGAGAACACGCACAGCCCGGGGCGTGGGGCGGGGAACGGACCGCGCGACGAGAACACGCACAGCCCAGGGCGTGGGGCGGGGAACGGACCGCGCGACGAGAACACGCACAGCCCAGGGCGTGGGGCGGGGAACGGACCGCGCGACGAGAACACGCACAGCCCAGGGCGTGGGGCGGGGAACGGACCGCGCGACGAGAACACGCACAGCCCAGGGCGTGGGGCGGGGAACGGACCGCGCGACAAGAACACGCACAGCCCAGGGCGTGGGGCGGGGAACTGACCGCGCGACAAGAACACGCACAGCCCAGGGCGTGGGGCGGGGAACGGACCGCGCGACGAGAACACGCACAGCCCAGGGCGTGGGGCGGGGAACGGACCGCGCGACAAGAACACGCACAGCCCGGGGCGTGGGGCGGGGAACTGACCGCGCGAGTCTTTCGGCGCGTCTGGGTCTCGGGGAGAGAAAAGCGCTTCCTGGCACCGGGGGCGGTGGCACAGAGGCCAGGAGGAAGAAATCCGGGCCCTGGCCCAGGTCAGGCTTCCACCCCTGCGACCCGCAAGAGGCCCAGGCAGGAAAGGTGGCGCGCGCGAGTGGAGTTAGTGGTTCAGAAAGCAAACCTGGCCAGGTGCTGCTGCCTGAGGGTCGTCGGGCGAGTTTCTTCATTTCCCCGAGTTCCTTATTTCTAGTCTGGAAAACGGAGAATTCCATAGTGTCTTCTTCAGGGAGTGCTGCGAGTGCTGAAGGAGGATCCGGTGCCTGGCAGACCAGGAGCAGGGGGGAAACAGTTGGCCGATACTGTTACTATTATCAGCGTTATTAGCGGGCAGGACAGTGTGGGGGGGGGGTCGGGGGTAAGGGGCCTCCCCGCGCCTCCCAGCCCTTCGCGCTCGGCTCCAGCTCTTTGGCTTCCTTCCCTGGGCAGCTCTAGGCTTAGCTCTCAGCCATTTCTCAAGAAGACGATCCCGAGGGTCGAAGACCACCCTTGACCCTTGACCATGGACTCTTCGTGTAACTTGGAAGAGCCGTGATTTTAAAACCCAGCCTCAGGGTTACGGAAGCCCGAGATCTGGGAGGCGTCCGGGACCTCCCTCCCAGAACCGCAGGGACCCGGCCTGGGATCCAGAGTGTGGCCTCTCGCTCTGTGCAGTCAGGAAGGCGGCCAGGTCTGGTCACCGCGCCAAGCACTACGCACCCCTGGGACGCGTCGTTGCGGGGGGGTGGGGGGGCTGGGGCGCCTCCACGACGCCTGGTCTGCCTGGCAAGTTCTTGGTGTCGTTGGTGGGTTCGTAGCTGCGACAGGTAAACGTCCGTTCCGCGAGCCGGGCAAGGCAACCCCTGCGGGTCGCACCCGAAGGCCGGACCTCTCCAAGCCGCCTGGGTGCTTCCAAACAGGTGGACCCGAAGCTCCTGTTTGATCGGAGAATAACGTTTAATTTACTCCGCCACTGAATTGATGGTTTAAATATTCATCTTTGGATATGGTTTAACATTAGGCAAAAATTAGGAGCTTGGAGGCAGTTCCGGGAAGGGGTCTGACCCTCAGTCACCCATGTTTGTAGCTGTGTTGGTCTGCCCTCGGGCAAGAGAAGGAAGATAATTGGGAGGGTGCCAAGAAAGCCTAGAGAAAGTCCCTTCTGGGTTCAGCGGCCGGCTGTAGCCGCTCTCCCAGGACGTTTGTTGACAATAAATGAAGGAAGGTCGGCCTGGAGACGTTTTCACACAACGGACAGAGGGGAGTTGGAACGTAAACCAGGGAGAACCTGGCATGAAATAGGACCCCTCTATTCTCAGTTTGTTTCCAAACTCTTAGACTGCCCCAGCCCTGCCGGATTTGCTAAAAGTGGTCTATTTTGGACGCTTGTGGTGCTATGGGACTGACGGCTACCTGTGCAAAGAAGAGGGAAGAATTGGAAGCTGGGGTCTGGGCAGCTACCAAAGGTGGGGCTTGGGAACTTTTCAGAACGTCCTCAGAACCGCAGGAGCCAAGAGGAAATCTCCCGTAGGGGATCTCAGGTAGGGCATGCCAAGAAATTCCAAGAGACGGGATGGAGAAGAGAAGCTGGAGAAAAATCGGCCAATTAGACTACTGTTAAAATGTGTGTCTCCATGTTTGTCCTCCCTCCTGAAATACGAAATTCATAGCTGGAGGTGGGGAGTAGATGGGGGCTGGGGGAAAAACTTTCTCACATTCACAGAGCAGCTTCCCTCAAAGCGGCACGGAATCGGGAACCCCACTCAGGACAGGGGAAAACGGCCAAGTTCCTAGAAATTTGTTTTCTTTGTGGGGAGCAATTCATGATGGGCGTTCTTGTCTGGTTTCCCCCCACTCCGTCCCCTGACGCCGAGTAACACTTAAACCTTTCTAGTTGCAAAGTCTTTTCAGAGTTTTTTTTTTTTTAAGAAATAAGTTTTGAAAATTCTAGTGCTTAAAATATATATATATGTATATTTATAGCCTTTTATTTTCCCTGAGTACATGTTGGCCACTACATTCCAAATTGATCTCAAATGGTTTTCCAGCTTGTTGGGGGGTGATGAAAAATAAATGGAGAATATATTTACATGCCCTCCTATTCTTTTCTTTTAGAAGTCTCATAAATAGTAGATTTCCTATTTTAAAAGCCAGGACATTTTCAACCGCAAATATTTGGAATTTTTAAAGGCCATATTAAAATGGATTACTTCTGCTATCTATAATAAATATGAATTGTGAAAATAAATTGTTTGAGGGAAAATAATGTAGGTTTTAAAAAGTTCCATTTAGAAAGGGAAGAATGAGGTGTAATAGAAAATAAACGATGTAGTGTAGTGACTTAGCATTTTATTTCGTCTATATAACTAGGCTTAATTTTAACACCTTAATTTTAACATTAAAGATGGCACGTCAGACACACAGATAAGAAATCAATGTTCTGAAATTAATATCCTACTTACATTAAACATCCCTATCAGGAAGACACAGAGAGTAGAAGCATTTTGCACTAGACTTAGGAATAATACTTCCAGTTCCAAGGAAGTGAAGAAGGAGGAACATGTTTGGCATCGGAGGCTGTGTTTTTGTTTGCTTGCTTGTTTTTCTTTTAATGCCAGAACAAAATACCCCACTCACGTTCATAGTAACCCAGGAAATGTGCAAATCGGGAAAGCCATAGAAGCCACAACCGAAGGCAAGAAAAGATGACTTGACGCCCTGCGAAGGTTACGTTCAGGTGGTTTTTAGAGGAATGTAATCCAGCTGTTTCTTTCTAACCATTTTGCAGCGAACAGAAGTTCGTGTTTGCTCTCCAGCGGGATTCAGATGCACACGCCCAGTATGGGCCGCGCAAGGTGGAGTGAGCAGCTGCGGGTCGCTCCCCACTCCCACCTGGCTCTAGGAGGGCCCTGCGGAGTTGGCCAGGGAACTGGGCGTGGGCGATACTAAAAAAACTGGTGAGGTCCCCTCTCCGCCCAAAGGGGCAGCCAGCGATGTCAGCCTAGAGCCCTCTGCCACTGCCTGATACCTCAGCAGCGCCGACGCGGCCGACAGGTGCCCGCCCAGCACCGCGCCCTTGGTGGGAGCGCAGCCGTTGGCGCAGTCCTCCTCCTGATGCTGCTGCTATTGCTGCAAAATTGTCCGAGCAGCGGCGGCGGCGGACACTTGCAGCAAAGGGGCAGCGGTTTGGGGATGCAACAGGCTTGATGGTCGCTGGAGCAGGTGGCAGTAGCTCCACGCGGTCGGGGACAAACTCTGCGCAGCCCCTGTACCCACTCCCCTGACCCCTTGCATAATACTCTCAATGCTGAAAGAGATGCATCCGCCTCCCGGTGGCGACGCCAGACCCTTGCCCTCCTCCCAAGGCTGAGGACCAAGTGAGGGCTGCAGCACGGGAAGGGTGCCGGGGTCGCCAGGTCCGCGCCTTCTGCTTTCTTCGGTGCGCCGGCATAGACGGGGGCCGGGAGCAGTAGGTAGCGAAGAGGATGCGGGTGCAGCAGAGCGTAAGGGCGTCTCCCGGGGGCGGTGTTGGGGTAGGCCCCCGGGACTGGCTGCGGCGGGGCAGGGGCCCCAAGCAGAGGGCCTGGGCGGGGGTTGTGCAGGGCGGCGGGTGCAGCAGGTAGAGGGAAGGGGTGGGGCAGGTGGGCTCCCGGGGTCAGTTGGTGGCGCTTGAAACGCTTCCTACGCCGGAGAAAGCTGCCATTGTCGAACATGTCCTGGGAGGCGGGGTCCAGGCTCCAGTAGTTGCCCTTGCCTGGGTGGCCCGGCTCGCGGGGGATCTTGACAAAGCAGTCGTTCAGCGAGAGGTTGTGGTGGATGCTGTTCTGCCAGGCGGGGAACTTGCGGCGGTAGTAGGGGAAGCGGCCACTAATGAAGGCGCAGATGCCGCTGAGCGTGAGGCGCTTGTGCGGGTTTTGCAGGATGGCCATGGTGATGAGCGCGATGTACGAGTAGGGGGGCTTTGCCGGCTGCCGGGCATCTTCAGAGGCCGCCGCAGACCTTGGCGGTGCCCTGAACTTGGTGCCAAACTCTGAGGGGTCGCTCGGGCCGCCGCCGCCCTCGATGTGCTCTCGGGGAAGCGCAACCCCGCCCCACCGGGCCACCTGCAGCCCCGGCTGGAGCGACTGCTCTAGGAACTGCTGGCTCGCCTCCTCCTCCTCGTCTTCCACCTCGTCTTCATCTTCCTCCTCTCCCAGGACATCGATTTTACCGTCTTCCCCATCGGAGTCCCGGAGGCTGCGCTGCGGTGTGGAGCGAAGGCGCTCAGCTCTTGGCAAGTTCATGGAGGAGCAGGTGCTTTAGTCGCAGGGGATGTGGCGGCCGATCCTGGGGCGGGCTGAGCTGGAAGCCTGGGCTGAATGTTGCAAGAAGCAGGAACGCTAGTGGTTACCCTTTGGGATGTTTTCGTCTGCTTGTTTCTACTCCTTTGCAACAACGTCCGGCAAAGATGCCTTTGCCTTTTATAAAAGCTTCTTCAAGACCATGTGTGGTGGACTCCCCCCTTTATAACCCTTCTTCCCGTACCTCGGAGCGGTGCCACTTCCTCCTAACGTAGTCCAGGGATGATGGTCTTCTGGGCAAACACCCGTCCGGAGAAAAGCCCAGCCCCCTCCTCCTCGCACCCACCTGCCACCAAGGAAGATGCTGTACTCATCCGGTGCAGCCAGACAGTTGGCAAGCCTTTGCACGGGTTCTGTTAAGGCGCATTTAAACCCGCGCAAATAAAAGCGAGGTAGGAAAGTATGATACTCAACATTCTATGACCACCTCGACATGCAGCCTTCCCTCCTGGAGAAAAGAAATGGTGGGGCAGGAGGCTGAAATGTACACGGTTGTTTGTAAAGGAATGTGTAACCGTAAAAGTATGTTTTTGTGTTTCACAGCTGGTAATCACCCATTTTCATTGGTAGAGTCTGTCCTTACCCAGAATGGTGAGCTGAATTATATTTAAGGTTCTGACAATATTCCCAGGCTTCAGGGGGGTGTTGCTTTGCTCTTTCTACCTTCCTTCCCACCTCCCCAAGATGCTCTCCCTGACCCAAATTTTCAGAAAAGGTTCAAATGTCCCAGCACTAAATTGTGTAAGTTTATTCAGGGAAGGCAGGAGAGCTCACACGGAGTCCTCTGTCCCCTTGTAGCAATGGTTCTCCAATTTCTTTGAATATTTAACCACAGAAATACATTTTATATCACAATCTTACACATAGAGACATAATACATAACTAAGATGGCTTTCACGAAACAATATACTTACACTATAGTGATCACTGATATTTCCTTTTAAAAAAAAATGGCCATAACCAACTAAATTGATTTCACACATACCAGTATGGGCCCAGTTTGAAAAATCCTGTTCTTACAAAGTGGCCCCACATACAAGAAATGCACCCACTCTATAAGGGCTTCTCTCTCTCCCTTTCCTCCTTCCTTTCTTCATCCTTTATAACCAATTCATTTTTAGAGACAGGGTCTATGTTGCGCAGGCTGGCTTTGAATTCCTGGGCTCAAGTGATCCTCCCGCCTCAGCCTCCTGAGTAGGTGGGACTACAGGCGTGCCATTATGCCTGGCTCTGGCTCTTCATTCTTTTTTTCCTTTTTTTTTTTTTTTTTTTTTTTGAGACGGAGTCGCTCTGTCGCCCAGGCTGGAGTGCAGTGACACAATCTAGGACCACTGCAAGCTCCGCCTCCCGGGTTCACGCCATTCTCCTGCCTCAGCCTCCTGAGCAGTTGGGACTACAGGCACCCGCCACCACGCCCAGCTAATTTGGTTGGTTATTTATTTATCTGGGACGGAGTCTCGCTCTGTCGCCCAGGCTGGAGTGCAGTGGGGCGATCTCAGCTCACTGCAAGCTCCGCCTCCTGGGTTCACGCCATTCTCCTGCCTCAGCCTCCCAAGTAGATGGGACTACAGGCGCCCGCCACCACGCCTGGCTAATTTTTTGTATTTTTAGTAGAGACGGGGTTTCACCGTGTTAGCCAGGATGGTCTCGATGTCCTGACCTCATGATCCGCTTGCCTCAGCCTCCCAAAGTGCTGGGATTACCGGCGTGAGCCGCCGTGCCCGGCCTCTTCATTCTTTCAGAAATGTCAACATTAAGTGCTTTTACTGTAATAAAACTTGGGACTTCAATGAGGCAAGAAGGGGCTGCAGTGTTGCCTTTAAATCAGTGGGTCCTCATTCACTATCTGCACTGGGGAGGGGCAATATGACAGCACAACTGTTCATCTCACTCACTCCAAATCCTTAGAAGTAACACGATTTTTAGATTGGCTTCATGAAAATTAGCTCAGATACTAAAGTAGCACTACAGAGGAATAAAAAAAAAATTGTTATATAAATAAGGATCTTATTAAAATACTAAGTAAGATACTATGCCACGGTATATATTCATAATTTAAAACCCACCTACTTGGGAAAACTTTGAGGTGCCATCTAATAAAAATGCAGCATGAAAGAATATTATGCCCTTGATAGTCACATAGTGTCTATAATTATGACAATGAATGTTCAGTGAGAAATCAAACGCCAACTGCAAGGGCAAAATATAATAAAAAATAGCTTAAAGTAGCTAGTGCCTTCAGGATAAAATCTGGAAAAGAGCTTTCTTGCTGATCTTTTATTGAAACTTTGCTGCTCCTCAAGTTTTTACCCTTTAAGGCTCCTCAGTTTATATGAAGCTTGGAAGACAAATAACAGACAGGTTTGAGCCTAACAGATTTGTTGGAATCCCAAATTTACCAGTGACTGCTTGTGTGACCTACTAAACTAAGCTCCAGGAGGGCCAGGCCAGGTGTCTTATTCAACCACAAAATCCCAGACGCCTACTCCCCAGCGCCCCCGGCATGTCAGGCACATTTCCTCCATCAGCATAGGAATCGGATGACCTGGGAAAGGGAGTATTGTTAGTTTTCCTAGCGCCAGCTTCAATAGGGATTGGGGTTATTTAAAAATACAGGAGAAAAATAAGGAGGCGCTCAAAAACAAAACACAAAACCCACATTGATGGGGGTATGTCAAAGGGGGGACCAGGAGATAACTGAAAGAGTTCCCAATGGTCAAAGCTGGGATAATTTGAGCAACAAAATAAAGCAGTATTAAATTGTAACCCAAAGTATAAAATATTCATGTGTCCACACTGATAAACATAAATGATCGAACTAATAAATCGAAAGGGACAACTGTCCCTTGCAGAAGAATTTCAATTAATTATGTAGACCACTCCCAAGAAAGTACACTACAACTCCCCATTCCTTTAGTGTGGGCTGTGCATAGTGATTTCCTTCCAAAGAGCACAGTATGAAATGGGGGGAAAGAGTAACTTTACAATGGAGAAACCTGACAAACACTCCTTCAGCCAGGTGATCAGGTCGTCAACATCAACATCAATAACAGTCATAACCTTTTATTTCATGTCATAAAATGGTGACACTTACTTGTGTTAAAAAAATTTAATAACAATGTAATCATTATATCTCTGCAATCAGCTGAAGTTCTAAGAAAAAATGACAATGTTGAAAGTTGTATCATCATTATTATAAACTTTCATGTTCAGTATATGTAAACTCCAAAGCCAATTTCAAAAGATATTTTTGTGAAATACCATTCTTTAAAAAAAAGGATATTATATATAATTGTATGAATGTTAAATTTTTTACAGTACTGATTTGCTACATTTTATGTATGCTGTAAAACAAATACCATTTTAAAGTATATTGGAATTCGTAACTAAAGTAATAAATAAATGCTTGAAATATACCCAGTAGAAACTTATTTTTATTATCCAATCCTTTTGATAAGAAATGCCTCTAGTGTTATGTACAAACTTGATCTTCTTTGGAACGTGTTGTCCACTGCTTTTCTGTTTCTGTCACAGTAGCTATAAACAGCTGTTTAAGGATATCCTTATCTAAATTTCTGCCTGCAAACAAAACAAAATATGACGTGATTACATTATGCTTATTAAAATGACACAGTTCACCTATCAATTCCAGTTCATTAAATGCTTTATGGTGTTTAGAAATTTACAAAAAGAATAGTAATTGAGTGATTCCATCTTTAACTTTCCAGGTCAGTACATCAAAGTCACATTGGTCCTTGGATTAACCACTTTTCTAAAACTGAAGAAGAACAAAAGTCCTAACAAGCTTTTACGAACGTTGTAACGTGATAAAGATGAAACATTGACCACAAGCTTATTTAGTTTTTAAAGAGGACCTGAATGGTTAATCTGTTTAAGTGGCACATGATATCCCTTTCAAATATATTTTTCACTTTGTTTTAAAACTGTGAATCCTTTGAGACTTACCAAGGAGGACCAATCGATTTGTTCTCTCAGTGTCATCCTTCCAGCTCACTGGAGTCTCCTCCAGATCATAGAGCTCATGGACACCCTGGACAATCATTTGTTGTGATTTGTCTTTGATTGACACCAATCCCTGCTCAAAGGAGAATTGACTGAACATTAATCAGCCTCAGTTCAAACTTAAAAGCAGAAATAGAGCGTCATGTTAATGGATTGATTACTGATATTCACTTAAAAAATACAAACTCTTAAGCTGAGAAAATTACTTAATTCCAATTATTTGTGAATTACAAGAAGTTTCTTAATGTTTTTAATTTTCAAAAAAGGTTTCTGTGTATTGATTTTTTTTTTGAACAATCCCCTTTTCTAATGATAAAGTTAATACATATATTAGGATGGTTTTTCAGTGTTATTTATCACAACCAAAACCTGAAACAAAATGATGAAATATGTATCATATCCTATTGATTAAAGATTTTATATAATGTTTCACAGTTTTAGTGGGAAAAGTTGAGAAGTTAAAGGAGTTTGGTTATATTAAATAATTTGTTTTAGAAATGGGTTGCAATCAATGAACAATGATGAAATAAAGAAAAACCATTATATTTATCTGAATATGAGCTCATTGTGTATTGATTTGCAGAAATGAGAAACGAATTATCAGATAAACTGGCTCCTATGGGGATGAAATTAATTTATTTGAAATAATATTCTTAATTTACCAAAAACTTTGTGCACACTTGTGAACACACAAGAGTAGACACTCAACTGACTGGTTAAGCATACACTTTAGAATCACTGCTTCCTAGAAGAAATACCTTTCATGACTTAAATACCCAAATATCAAGTAATGTGAGTGGGTTTCTAAATACAGAACAAGAATTCTTCTAGTCCTTTGTAACTTTGTTTAGAGTATGACAAATGTTTAGTGTCTGCTAAATGCATCAGGAAGCATAATGTTCAGCAGAAGTGAGATGTGCAACATTATTTCTCTGTACTTGGGAACAGAGAGCAGAAGGTAACATTTCAAAGCACACAGGTTTGTTCTAGCTGCAACCCTAAAGAAAGTTGTGCAAATAAATTAAGCCTTATGCAGTGATTTCCAAAGCTCCTTTTCAGTCATGAAAATAATAAAGAAAAATGAAAGTAGACAAAGATGATTTGTACTAAAACCAGTGTTTCTGTTTAAAACCAAATATAGTTTTTATAACAGCCAAGAAAAGGACTTTGTCCGAAAGTCTGCAACAGTAAACTGTACCTTCAGCCTTATGACCTCCATGCAGTGATTGTCCTTGTTTCTCACATTCTTTTCCCACAGGAGATTCTGTATCAAGTGACATATTTTAATAAGACCAACCATCGCTAATAGCAACAACTATGTAACAAAACCATTGATAAATCATTAATCAGTTAAAAATTGCATTCACCTGAATAAACATATTAAGATGTTCTTCCTTTGCATTTCCTGGTACTTCAAATGTGATTGTAACAATACTCTGTAAATCAAGGGAAATAATAATAATTCTTTATAGTAATATCAATGTTTTTTAAATCACAAATTTTAAGATGAAAAGGAACATATTCATGGAATTTTACATTGCTTAAACCATATATATTAGGTATTATACTTTCCTCAGCATATGTGCTGTTTTTTTGGAATTAGCAACTCCATTTCCTACATTCTGCACAGGTACCAATGGATTTAGTATTTACACAAACTACTACTTTGTATTTTAAAAAACTCACTCAAAAACCCTGATGAAAGGGTCCTCATTATTTAATTCATTCTTTCGTGGATTCTCAGCAATAAGAATATATGTAACACATACAATGTACTCACTACACAGGGCCAGGTACTTTTGCCTGAGTCACCTCATTTGATCTTTTGACTTACTCTTCACAACAATCCTGGGGAGTGAAGATAACTATTTCATTTTATAAATTGGGGAAAATAAGGGTCAAAAAAATAAGCTACCCAGAGCCAGGAATAAAACTCAAAACCAAAGTAAATTTGTTCTCTTAAAAAAAAAATACAAAAGAAAGGCTTGGCTTATCTTTAACTGAATAAGCATGTGCCAAGAGGAGAAGAGTTCTTAGCGATGAGAATGATAGGATAATGCCTTCTTTGGCTTTAGTAAGGGTGACATCATCATGTATTGAATATTAACTCTAGGATTTATTTTTCTTCTTTATCTTGATAAATCTCTCACTGTCTACCCTAAAGAAACAGAAGCTTAACATTTCCTCTAACAAGTCACCTAATTAAAACCCAAACCTCCCTTTGCCAATATAACCCCAAATTTCAAACTCAGAGATGAAAATACACAAGGGCTAAGCATAGCATTATAAAAACATACACCCCACCTTGGAAAATAGAGGCTCAAAAGCCAAGCTCAAAATGAATTTAAAAAGGTAGAAAATAATATACTAAAGCACATCTTTGCATAACTTCCTAGAATTGCATATCTGGCCTAGCAATTTTACTCACCATTACATAATCATACAGGCTTACAGCAGAAAATACAAAAAGACCAAAACTATTTTATAATCCAAACTCAAGAGAATCGCTAAAGTATTAAAGACCAATTTAGGCAGAAACATATGAGACATTTCTTTCTTTCCATAGCTTACTGGGGAACAGGTGGTGTTGGTTAACTTCCTTAGTGGTGATTTGTGAGATTTCGGTACACCCATCACCTGAGCAGTATACACTGCACCCAATTTTTGTCTTTTATTCCTCATCCCCTTCCCACCCTTTCTCCCTGAGTCCCCAAAGTTCATTGTGTCATTCTTATGCCTTTGCATCCTCATAGCTTAGCTCCCACTTAAGAGTGAGAACATAGCGATGTTTGGTTTTCCATTCCTGAGTTCTTTCACTTAGAATAATAGTCTCCAATCTTATCCAGGTCACTGCGAATGCCATTAATTCACTCCTTTTTATGGCTGAGGAGCATTCCATTGTATGTATATATATCACAGTTACTTTATCCATGCATTGATTGATGGGCATTTGGGTTGGTTCCACGTTTTTGCAATTGCGAATTGTGCTGCTATAAACATGCGTGTGCACGTATCTTTTTCGTATAATGACTTCTTTTCCTCTGGGTGGATACCTAGTAGTGGGATTGCTGGACCAAATGGTAGTTCTACTTTTAGTTCTTTAAGGAATCTCCACACTGTTTTCCATAGTGGTTGTACTAGTTTACATTCCCACCAGCAGTGTAGAAGTGTTCCGTGTTCACCGCATCCATGCCAACATCTACTATTTTTTTGATTTTTTTATTATGGCCATTCTTGCAGAAGTAAGGTGGTATCACACTGTGGTTTTGATTTGCATTTCCCTGATCATTAGTGATGTTGAGCATTTTTCCATATGTTTATTGGCCATTTGTATATCTTCTTTTAAGAACTGTCTATTCATGTCCTTAGCCCACTTTTTGATGGGACTGCTTTTCTTGCTGATTTGTTGGAGTTCATTGTAGATTCTGGATATTTGTTCTTTTTCAGATGTATATATTATGAAAGATTTTCTCCTTCTCTGTGGGTTGTCTGTTTACTCTGCTGACTGTTCCTTTTGCTGTGCAAAAGTTCTTTAGTTTAATTAAGTCCCAGCTATTTATCTTTGTTTTTATTGCATTTGCTTTTGGGTTCATGAAATCCTTGCCTAAGCCAATGTCTAGAATGATTTTTCCAATGGTATCTTTTAGAATTTTTATAGTTTCAGGTCTTAGATTTAAGTCTTTAATTTATCTTGGGTTGATTTTTGTATACAGTGAGAGAGGAGGATCCAGTTTCATTCTCCTACATGTGGCTAGCCAATTTTCCCAGCACCATTTGTTGAAAAGGGTATCCTTTTTCCACTTTACGTTTTTGTTTGCTTTGTTGAAGATCAGTTGGCTGTAAGTATTTGGGTTTATTTCTGGGTTCTCTATTCTGTTCCATTGGTCCATGTGCCTATTTTTATAACCGTACCATGCTGTTTTGGTGACTATGGCCTTATAGTATAAGTTTGAAATCAGGTAATGTGATGCCTTCAGATTTGTTCTTTTTGCTTAGTCTTGCTTTGGCTACGCGCATGTGTATGTTAAACCATCCCTGCATCCCTGGTATGAAACCCCTTGATCATGGTGGATTATCTTTTTGATATGTTGTTGGAATCAGTTAGCTAGAATTTTCTTAAGGATTTTAGCATCTATGTTCAAGGATATTGGTCTGTAGTTTTCTTCTTTGGTTATGTCCTTTCCTGGTTTTGGTATTAGGGTGATACTGGCTTCATAGAATGATTTAGGGAGGATTCCTTCTTTCTCTCTCTTGTGGAATAGTGTCTTTAAGACTGGTACCAATTCTTCTTTGAATATCTGGTGGAATTCTGTTGTGAATCCGTCTAGTCCTGGACATTTTTTTGTTGGTAATTTTTTAATTACCATTTCAATCTCCCTGCTTGTTACTGGTCTGTTCAGGGTAATTCTTCCTGATTTAAGCTAGGAGGGTTGTATCTTTCCAGGAATTTATCCATCTATTTTAGGTTTTCTAGTTTATGCATGTAAAGGTGTTCATAGTAGCCTTGAATATCTTTTGCATTTCTGTGGTGTCAGTTGTAATATCTCCCGTTTCATTTCTTATTGAGCTTATTTGGATTTTCACTCTTTTCTTGGCTACGGTTGCTAACGGTCTATCAATTTTATTTATCTTTTCAAAGAACCAGCTTTTTGTTTCATTTATCTTTTGGATTTTTTTGTTGTTTTGTTTCAATTTCATTTAATTCCGCTCTGATCTTCTTTCTTCTGCTGGGTTTGTTCTTGTTTCTCTAGTTCTTTGAGATGTGACCTTAGATTGTCTGTGCTCTTTCCAACTTTTTGATGTAGGCATTTAGGGCTATGAACTTTCCTCTTAGCACCACCTTTGCTGTATCCCAGAGGTTGATAGGTTGTGTCACTATTGTCATTCAGTTTGAGGAATTTTTACATTTCCATCTTGATTTCATCTTTGACCCAATGATCATTCAGGAGCAGGTTATTCCATGTATCTGCATGGTTTTGAAGGTTCCTTTTGGAGTTGATTTCCAGTTTTATTCCACTGTGGTCTGAGAGAGTGCTTGATATAATTTTAATTTTCTTAAAATTTATTGAGGCTCATTTTTTGGCTATCATATGGTCTATCTTACAGAAAGTTCATGTGCTGTTGAACAGAACGTATATTCTGTGGTTGTTGGATGGAATATTCTGTGTATATCTTTTAACTCCATTTGTTCCAAGGTATAGTTTAAATCCACTGTTTCTTTGTTGACTTTCTGTCTTGATGACCTGTCCAGTGCTGTCAGTGGAGTATTAAAATCCCTCACTATTATTGTGTTGCTGTCTGTCTAATTTTTTAGGTCTATTAGTAATTCTTTTATAAATTTGGGAGCTCCAGTGTTAGGTGCATATGTTTAGGATTGTGATACTTTCCTGTTGGACAAGGCCTTTTTTCATCATATAATGTCCCTCTTTGTCTTTTTAAATTGCTGTTTCTTTAAAGTTTGTTTTGTCTAATATAAGAATGGCTACTCCTGCTCACATTTGGTGTCCGTTTGCATGAAATGTCTTGGTCCATCCCTTTACCTTAAGTTTATGTGAGTCCTTATGTGTTAGGTGAGACTCTTGAAGGCAACAGATAGTTGGTTGGTGAATTCTTACCTATTCTGCAATTCTGTATCTTTTAAGTGGAGCATTTAGGCCATTTATATTCAATGTTAGTATTGAGATGTGAGGTACCACTCTATTCATCATGCTATTTGTTGCCTGTACAGCTTGTTTTTTTGGTTTTTGTTGTTTTTCTAATTGTATTTTTGTTTTATAGGTCCTGTGATATTTATGCTTTAAAGAGGTTCTGTTTTGATATGTTTCCAGGATTTGTTTCAAGATTTAGAGTTCCTTTTAGCATTCTTGCACTGGTGGCTTGGTAGTGATGAATTCTCTGTTTGTCTGAAAAAGCTGTATCTTGCCTTCATATATGAAGCTTAGTTTTGCTGAATACAAAATTCTCAGCTGATAATTGTTTTGTTTGAGGAGGCTGAAGATAGGGTTCCAATCCCTTCTGGCTTGCAGGGTTTCTGCTGAGAAATGTGCTGTTAATCTGCTAAGTTTTCCTTTATAGGTTACCCGGTGCTTTTGTTTCACAGCTCTTTCTTTCATCTTAACTTTAGATAACCTGACGACAATGTGCCTAGATGATGATCTTTTTGCGATGAATTTCCCAGATGTTCTTTGTGCTTCTTGTATTTGGATCTAGGTCTCTAGCAAAGCTGGGGAAGTTTTCCTCAATTGTTCCCCCAAATATGTTTAACAAACGTTTAGATTTCTCTTCTTCCTCAGGAATGCCAGTTATTCTTAGGTTTGGTCATTTAACATAATTCCAGATTTCTTGAAGGCTTTCTTCATATTTTCTTATTATTTTTTCTTTGTCTTTATTGGATTCGGTTAATTAGAAGACCTTGTCTTCAGGCTCTGAATTTCCTTCTTCTACTTGTTCAATTCTATTGCTAAGACTTTCCAGAGCATTTTATATTTCTATAAGTATGTCCATTATTTCCTAAAGTTTTGATTGTTTTTTATTTATGCTATCTAGTTCATTGAATATTTCTCCCTTTACTTCTTGTATCTTTTTTTTTTAATATCCTTACATTGGGCTTCACCTTTCTCTGGTGCCTTAGCTTAATAACCAACCTAGTGAATTCTTCTTCAAGTAAGTCAGGGATTTCTTCTCAGTTTGGATCCATTGCTGGTGAGCTAGTGTGATTTTTTGGGGGTGTTAAAGAACCTTGTTTTGTCATACTACCAGGGTCGGTTTTCTGGTTCCTTCTCATTTGGGTAGGCTCTGTCAGAGAGAAGGTCTAGGGCTGAAGGTTGTTGTTCAGATTCTTTCGTCCCACGGGGTGTTCCCTTGATGTAGTACTCTCTCCCTTTTCCTATGGATGTGGCTTCCTGAGAGCTGAGCTGTAGTGATTGCTATCTCTCTTCTGGATCTAGCCACCCAGCAAGTCTACCAGGCTCCAGGCTGGTACTGGGGGGTAGTCTGCACAGAGTCGGGAGATGTGAACCATCTGTGGGTCTCTCAGCTGTGGATACCAGCACCTGTTCCAGTGGAGGTGGTAGGAGGGTGAAATGTACTCTTTGAGGGTTCTTAGCTTTGCTGGTTTAATGTACTATTTTTGTGCTGGTTGGCTTGCTGCAGGGAGGTGGCACTTTCCAGATAGTGTCAGTTGTGGTAGTATGGAAAGGAACAGGTGATGTGTTGGGCTCTAGAACGCCCAAAAACATGAGATATTTAATCTCCACTGTTACTAGTAATAGGAAAAGCAGAAAAGTGCTTTCTTGCTTGATAAGAGAAGTACAAGCAGACTAAAAAAAGGTTCAAATTGAACTTGCAAATGTGAGACTTTTAAAAGTACTTATTTTGTCACAGCAGTCAAGACACTAACAACCACCTAAATGTCCAGGACAGTTGAATGGATAAAATTAATGTGGTAATATACATACAACCAAATATTATGTATCCTTAAAAAAAATCCTGTCATATACTACAACATGGATGAATCTTGAGGACATTACACTAAGTGAAATAAGCCAGTCACAGAAGGACAAATATTGCATGAATCCACTAATATCAGGTATCTAAAACAGTAAAACTCATCAAATCAGAAAGTAAAATGGTGGTTACCAGGGGTTAGAGGGAGACGAAAATTGGGAGGTGCTGTTCAATGGGTATAATTTTAGTCATGCAAGATGAAAAGTTCTAGAGATCTGCTATATAACAATGTACATACAGTTAACAATACTATATTGTACCCTTAAAAATTTGTGAAGAAGGTAGGTCTCATGTTAAGTGTTTTTTACAACAATAAAAAAATACAGTCATGGATACATAAAGAGAAAAGAGCTGTTGGGCAATTTTGTTGTTATACAAATATGATAGTGTACTTACACAAACCTAGATGGTATAACCTACTACACACCTAAGCTATGCTGTATAGCCTGTTGCTCCTAGGCTACAAACCTGTACAGCATATATGTTACTGTGCTGAATAGTGTATGGAAATAATAACACAATGGTAAGTATTTGTGTGACAGTAATTTTTCAGCTCCACCGTAATCTTATGCAGTCTGACTAAAACGCTGTTATGCAGTGCATGACTATACTTATTTTTAAATCTTAATAAACATACTCTTTTAAAACTATTTTTATAGCATAAGGTAATAATAATATTCATTTTTAAATGACAATTATTTTATTTCTTCATTAAAGGAATCACTACAATACCTAAAAGTCCACATAAAAATATACAGCAAAAGGTTGTCAAATGAAACATAACTGTCAGTTAAAAAAAAATAAATTTAGTCTTCAAAAATGTTTAAAATGTATTTTAATGCAAGCTGGAAAACTATATTGAGAATGTCGCAAAATACGACTCAAAATTGCTTTATTGTTAAAGATTTTAACTTAATAAATTTTTTTGAGATGGGGTCTCACTCTGTTGCCCAGGCTGGAGTAGAGTGGCACAATCATGGCTTACTGCAGCTTTGAACTCCCAAGCTAAAGCAATCCTCCCACTTCAGCCTCTCGAGTAGCTGGGATTACAGGTACATGCCACCATGCCTGGCTAAGTTTTTGTATTTTTTGCAGAAATGGGGTTTCACCATGTTGTCCAGGCTGGCCTACAACTCCTGGGTTTTAAGCAATCCACCCACCTTGGCCTGTCAAAGCGCTAGGATTACAAGTATAAGCCACCACACCCAGCCTAAACATTTTTATAATGATTTCTGCTTTTGTCAGGTTAAATATGTGACTTAATATTTTTAAGGGGTACAATAAACTCCAGTATGAGACAAAAAAGGCTTTAAAAATTAAGATAATACATCATGGGGCTCAAGAAGGATGACCTATATTTTGGAACCAGATGTTTTCCTACATCAATAAACTCTTTTCACGTTAGAAAAACCCTGAAAAAATCTGTAATTCCCAGTGCAGAAGATAAGGGTCACAACTCATAGTTGGTTCTAATAATAAACTAAACATTATTTGTCACTTGGGTTTTCTCATCTACCTTCCCACTCTCCAAACCCAGGTGTTCCTTATGGGGAATAAACAAAGAATCCATGAAAAATAGATAACTGCATTAAAAATTCAGGGATAGAGCCTTAATAACACATACATACTAGGTCCTAGGTATTACCCATTTCAGAGTTTTTTTTTTCCAGTTTTTGTTTTGAATCTAAAATTAACTCCTTTTTCCATGTATGCTGACACAGAAAGAAACAGAAAAGTGAGGCAATAATTGAGAAAACTAAAGCAAAATGAGGAATTGTCTCTAAAATAAAATTTAGGAACAACTTACTCAGGTTTGTTTATTTAGTCTGTTTCTTCTTTAACCCACTGGGTTATTTCTCCATTTTCTACTCTTTTGCAAACAATACGTAACATACAATAACTTTTATATGTTTTCTTCATCCAGAACACTAAGCCCCCTAATGTGCTTAAACTCAAAATCTGGACCTTCACACTCTATCCCTCTGTTCTTCTTTGCCTGTATAATATCTATACTATAATATCTGGCCACCAGGGACAACTGAATATATGGCATTATCATCCAAATCACTTTGCCTTCCCGATTTTTCTATTTCTAGGTTTCTCTAGTCAATCTAGGCTTGTTTCCCATCACCCCTTCTTTTCTTTCTGATCCATACTCAGTCAGACAGGATATTCAGGCAAGTCTACTGGTGAAACAGCTCTGGATTTATCCCATTTCTAGTCTCACTGTAACCAACATGTTTCAGGCCCTTATCACACAGTATCTTCCCACATGATCTCCTGACTCTAGAGTCCAATCTAGCTTACATAACACTCCTAGACAGCACTGCTTGAGTTCTCTTTGTCTAGCAAATTAAAACCTAATACCTTAGACCAGGATTCTAGTACCAACTCTCCACTAAGACTTCTGTACCAGAGACCTACTCATCTATAAGATTCTCACCTTCTCATTTTTAAACATCCGTATTGCTCTTTTCCTTACTTCCTCCCGTCAAAAAAAATCCTACCGTCAAAAAAAATCCTACCAGTTCAAGGTTATTTTTTGTTAAGTAAGTCAGAATAGCACTTACCCCTTCTTTGACTAGGAAGGGGCAAAAAGGAACTCTTTACAATTTTGAATATCTTTTGTATCTTGACCTGAGTGGGAGTTAGAAGGATATGTGTTTGAATGTGCATATAGACAGATATATAGGTACAAATATATGTAAAAATACATTGAGGCCGGGCACAGTGGCTCACGCCTGTAATCCCAGCATTTTGGGAGGCCAAAGCGAGTGGATCACCTGAAGTCAGGAGTTTGAGACCAGCTTGGCCAACATGGTGAAACCCCATCTCTACTAAAAAAAAAAAAAAAAAAAAAAAAAAAAAAAAAAAAAAATTAGCTACGCATGGTGGTACATGCCTGTAATCCCAGCTACTCAGGAGGCTGAGGCACGAGAATCGCTTGACTCTAGAAGGAGGAAGTTGCAGTGAGCCAAGGTCACACCACTGCACTCCAGCCTGGGTGAGACTCCAGCCGGAGTGAGACTCTGTCTCAAAAAAAACCAAAAAAACAAAAAAACAAAACCCAAACATTGAATTGTACACTAAAATTACACATTTGCATGCTTTACTGTATGCAAATAAATAAACCAAAACCAAAAGAAACAAACAAAAAACTATCCTCATGAAGCATTTGATGGGGTTCAGGACATGCTATCCCAAAATATGGCAACTCAGTATTTGAGAAAATGGCAGAATCAGGAAGGTCACTCTCACCTTCTCTCCTGAAGCAGGTCATAAAACCTAGGAAACATTTTCTGACCTTCCGCTGATGCAGGTCATAAGACCCTCATTTAAGAGGTGCCCTCTCTATACACAGAGGAAAAGAACATCCTTAAGTCTGAATATGAAGGGTCACAGAGAAAAATCTGAGCAAACAGGCCTTGCTAAGCTCTTCCCAGTTTATTATTAGATCATACTGTTTTATCTAATTATGGTTCTCCATTACTATCCTCTTCCATATCATAACTAACAGAAAACATACACAGGTATGTTTTATGAAGGCTCCTGTGTCAAGTAAAACTTACTAAATAAATTTCTATGTTGAAATTTCTCTTGATAGTTGGTCTTCTGTTAGAGAGACCTCAGCCATGAATCTAGTGATAGGCGAGGAAAAGATAAATTTCCTCCCTTACACCTCAGATCCACTAAACCAAATGAAATTGTTCATGCCTCTGAATCCCATAGCCCTGTGGCTGTGATACTATTTTTCCCTATGTTTATATTATCTAAAGCAGGACAGTGCATCAGAATCTCCTACAGAGGCTACAAAAATATAGATATGCACTATTTAGTAGTAAAGTGACATAATGTCTCGAATTTGCTTTAATACACTACACCAAGGGCAATAGGTACGTACAGGCTTATTATACTATTCTACTCTTATGCACGTTTGAAATTTCCTATTAAAATACATTTGTTTTTTTAAATACTCCAAGCAAAAGAAATGTTGGGAGGATAGGTGAAATAAAATCAGCTAAATGTTGATGCCATTTAAACTGGGTGATGCATACAAGGGGTTTACTTTACTATTCTGTTTATTCTTTTATATCTTTGAAATCTTCCATAATAAAATGTTAAAAATATACATTAATATACACATACCCAAGTCCCAATCCTGGAGACTGAGGGGTGAGAACTACTGAGTTATTGAATTTTTTTTAAAAAAAGCTCCACATGTGATTCTGATTTATGCCCCATTTGAGAAACGCAGCTTTTCATTCTTTTAACAAATATTCACTGAGTATCCACCAAGCCCTGTACTAAGCAATAAAGATTTTATATTTAAGGAATTTATAGACTAATGCAAGGCAAAAGCATTTCAACCAAACTACAAGGCATCATAACTGCCACAATAGGGGTTCATTTGAGATTCTATGGATGGAGACACTGGCCGCTCCAAATGTTCATGGTGAGTGAGTACTGTGTTTTCTTCATCTTTTCATCCCTATGATTCTTGGCATCACATTCTTTACCCAGAAGCTCAAATGTGCTTCATGTTCAACTATATGACAGATACCGACTATCATAAAGAACTGGGTTTGTTTTTTTTTTACCATAAATTCTATCTCCAAGGACTTGTATTTCTCTCATTTATTCATTTTAAAGTTAAGTGAAGAGGAATATCCTATTAACAAAAGTTTCATAGGGAAAGGTGCCACAAACATAGTAGCAAACCTGCTCATAAATATGAACCAAAATGAATACAAATGCAAGTAGCTGTTATCTTGGCCCTATTACAACCAATAGCAATTCAAAAACTGAGTGATCACTTGAGAGAGAGGAAGGAAGATTAGGCACACTGCTCACTTACACATCCCCCACTCCACCCCTCAGGGTTTTAAGAGGAAAAAAGAAGTTATCCTAAAGCTCTATGATCTATGATCTGCTTAACAGAAACGCAGGTACAGTAAAATTATATTTAAATTGTTCCTAGCATCTTAGATATTTACCTTAGGGATTAGAATTTTAGAGCATGAAAAACATCTTAAGGAGTTCAAATTTATAGTGCTACCTGAAGGTGAAACTCCAAGTCAATTTTTATTTAAATAAGCCATGCTTATATCAGACCTTTCCTTAAACAATTCAACATACTTAAAAACAGACTGCCTATAGAACCCCCAGGCTGCTTTTAAGGAGTAATCCCTATCAGAACTAACCAATATGCTAAGCAATCTACAGAATGGAAAGGCTAGAAAGCATGATTTCCTCAGATTCTAAAACAAATCGGGTTTGATGAATTCCTATTATGTGTTAAGAAATAGAATTAGACTATGTCAAAAGCATTTAAGATTCCAAAAATTATCAACACAGTTCAAAAATACCATTTTAGAAAAAGTTTATAATAAAATAGTCCTAAACATAGCCTATCTAGTTAAAGAGGTCCTTTAAAAACATTGATTAGGAATTTTGGATTTAGATTTTTTTTCTTTACCTGATCAAGGTGAGGTTGTGTTCCTGGCACATGCTGAAGTTTTTTCTGCAAACTAAAAACAACTGATTAGAAATTCAGAGATGAATACACTTCTGATTTAACTTTATACGTTATTTAGTGACACTAGGATAATGAAGTGACTTTCCATAACTGACTATTCTAATATTCTGTAATTCCAATTTTACAAGTTGTTCGCAAATTTCAATAGAGAAAAGCTGGCAGATTAAGTTTTTTTTTAATTTCTTAAAAAAAAAACACACATTCATATATATACATATGCACAGAATAAAGAGAAAAACTAGTCTTTTAGCAACACTATTTTGTATGGTTAAATATGTCAGTAAATTTCTTTACCATTCCAACAGGTTTAATACAAACTTAAATATATACATAACCATTCTAGTATTGCTTAGAGTTCCTTAACTTTCTCCTGCTTCCTAATATGAAAATAATGCTGGCACCTAAAGAAAGTTGAAAGGATAAATTTTCCTTTATCAATGTTTTCCCTTGAACTTATTAAAAAAGAAATAGTATCCATAAATATAAATGTTCTATATAGTCAGTTACCAATTGAGAGAAAAAGAAAGTCAGAATGTTAAAAATGCATTGTTCTGATATGAAAAGCACAAGAAGATCAACATGGCATAACAAATTACAAACATAATAACTGTAGCATACATTTCAACACTGATGGGGACAGGACGGGAGGGGGAAAGGACCGAAAACCTTGAGGATGCTTTGCCTTGAAGAACAGTGAGGGGTAAATTAGTAACAGCAAGTTTAGGAAAGAGAAAGAACTTGTAGGAACTATTGGAGGGAATGAGTCTCTTTGGGGGGTCCTAGTAGGGAGAATGTCAAATTAAATCCTTCCCAGCTGGTTGCTCAGGAAAAGATTCTCCTGTTTAGCAGTTAAGCACACACACAAAAGTCATGCAACGGCCTTCCCTATAGTGGTGAGATCACATTAAATAGCTACTTCAAGTGTCACTAAAGCATTATAACTGCTCTTAAGCGTATGTAGAATGAGATTACTTTAGAAAAACATTTCAAAAAATCATATGCTTTTCCCATATGTTCAGTATTTAATGTTGTTGGACAATGACTGCCTAAAACTTCATATGCAGCAAAAAAAAAAAAAAAAAAAAAAAAAAAAAAAAAAAAAAAATCTAACAACGAACATTTAAGTTTAGTTCCCATAAGTCTCAGAATTTCATGCCCTCGATTTTTTCCCTATCATACACATTTTTAAAAGACTAATCTAGTGGATAAGGATATGCTATCAAAACCTGAAACTCATGAATCGGAAATCATCTTGCACATTAACTTGTAATCTTATAACAATTTTTGTCTCTGCACACATAAAATGTAAATTCTGCACACATAAAATGTAAAAAATCTCAAACAGTTTAGTGTTTTGTATATTTAAATCATTATGTTCTATAACAAACAATAATTTAGGTATTGTCAGTAAGATGGAATTAGCAACATTTCTATTTCTCCCAAGTAAAAATATAGAATGATATAAAGAACTGGATGCCTTGATGAAAGTACCTGTATTACAGCAAATTATAGCAAAAGACAGAAATAGAAAGGAAAAACAAAAATTGATATACTGAATATAGAGGTGGGAAATGATTGCAAACTATAATTCTTATTAGTGAAATAAAGCACTAAAGGGTACAATACATAAAGGGAAAAAATAAAATTTCAACTAAAAAATATTCTAGTGTTTAACATATTAAATGACAACCAACTTGTAAGCTCTTGGACCCAACAGAGATAAATTAGTTTAAGAAAGGCAAATTTTGCTGGGTTCAGTGGCTCAGGCTTATAATCCCAGCACTTTGAGAGGCCAAGTAGGAGAATCACTTGAGGCCAGGAGTTCAAGACGAGCCTGAGCAACGTAGCGAGAGCCTGTCACTACAAAAAAGTAAAAATAAAAAAATTAGCCAGGCATGGGTGCAAGCCTGTAGTCCCAGCTACTCAGGAGGCTGAGATGGGAGGATCACTTGAGTCCAGGAGCTCACGACTGCAGAGAGCCATGATAGCCACTGCATTCCAGCCCAGGTGTCAGAGTGAGACTCTGTCTCAATAAAATAAAATAATTAAATAAATATGAAAAAAAGGCCAAGTGTGGTGGCTCACGCCTATAATCCCATTACTTTGGGAGGCTGAGGTGGGCAGATCACTTAAGCCCAGGAGTTTAAGATCATCTTTGGCAACATGGCAAAACCTCATCTTCTACCAAAATAAAAAATTAGCCAGGCATGGTAGTGCGTGCCTATAGTCCCAGCTACTCATGAGTCTGAGGTGGGAAGACGGCTTAAGCCCAGGACACAGAGGCTATAGGGAGCTGACATCGCACCACTGCACTCTAGCCTGGGCAACAGACCCAGACCCTGTCTCCAAGGGGGAAAAAAAAAAAAAAGAAAGGCAAATTTCATGCAGCATTGTTTCATTTGTTCCCCTTGTAAACACATTTAAATGTATCACAGGATCTGTAACTATCAAAACTGCCCACAGCATCAAATTAAAAATACAGTTCCAATCCAGACACGGCAGATGAAAGGGATCATGGCTAACTAGTGAAACAGCACTGATAGTCAAATGAAGGGCTGGAACCTTGAAGTAAAAAGAAGAAAAGGATCATCGAGAGAAAAGTTAGGATGGGCTAGACTTCTGGTTATTTCAGAAATGGGTAGCAAAAGACAAAGGCTCTTAACCTCCCAGAATTAGGTGACAACCTCAGCCAATCTATCTCCCTAGTAAAGCCAGAACTAAGATGGGGAAAAAAGACCATTTTTAAATGAACAAACCAAATTTATGCTTAGGGCTGTATTCGCTTAATGGAGGAACAGTCATTTCAAAATTAGTAAAACAAAAGCTTTATATGAAAAACCACAGTATAATTCTGAATGATTTTCATACAATCATTATCAAGCATAAGTGATACTGGATACCTGAAGCTGACATGAGGGAAAAAGGCTCAGGCAGATTTCACAACTTTGTAAAGCAGTGGCTTGAAAGGATATAACTATATATATATATTTTTTTTAATTTATTTATTTTTATTGATCATTCTTGGGTGTTTCTCACAGAGGGGGATTTGGCAGGGTCATAGGACAATAGTGGAGGGAGGGTCAGCAGATAAACAAGTGAACAAAGGTCTCTGGTTTTCCTATGCAGAGGACCCTGCGGCCTTCCGTAGTGTTTGTGTCCCTGGGTACTTGAGATTAGGGAGTGGTGATGACTCTTAACGAGCATGCTGCCTTCAAGCATCTGTTTAACAAAGCACATCTTGCACCACCCTTAATCCATTTAACCCTGAGTGGACACAGCACATGTTTCAGAGAGCACAGAGTTGGGGGTAAGGTCACCGATCAACAGGATCACAAGGCAGAAGAATTTTTCCTAGTACAGAACAAAATGAAAAGTCTCCCGTGTCTACCTCCCTCTACACAGACATGGCAACCATCCGATCTCTCAATCCCTTCCCCGCCTTTCCCCCGCTTCTATTCCACAAAACCGCCATTGTCATCATGGCCCATTCCCAATGAGCTGCCGGGTACACCTCCCAGACGGGGCGGTGGCCGGGCAGAGGGGCTCCTCACTTCCCAGTAGGGGCGGCCGGGCAGAGGCGCCCCTCACCTCCCGGACCGGGCGGCTGGCCGGGCGGGGGGCTGACCCCCCCACCTCCCTCCCAGACGGGGCGGCTGGCCAGGCAGAGGGGCTCCTCACTTCCCAGTAGGGGCGGCCGGGCAGAGGCGCCCCTCACCTCCCGGACCGGGCGGCTGGCCGGGCAGGGGGCTGACCCCCCCACCTCCTTCCCGGACGGGGCAGCTGGCTGGGCAGAGGGGCTCCTCACTTCCCAGTAGGGGCGGCCAGGCAGAGGCACCCCTCACCTCCCAGACGGGGCGGCTGGCCGGGCAGGGGGCTGACCCCCCCCACCTCCCTCCCGGACGGGGTGGCTGGCCAGGCGGGGGGCTGACCCCCCCACCTCCCTCCCGGACGGGGCGGCTGGCCGGGCGGGGGGCTGACCCCCCCCACCTCCCTCCCGGACGGGGCGGCTGGCCGGGTGGGGGGCTGACCCCCACCTCCCTCCTGGATGGAGTGGCTGCCGGGCAGAGACGCTCCTCACTTCCCAGACGGGGTGGCTGCCGGGCGGAGGGGCTCCTCACTTCTCGGGGGGTGGTTGCCAGGCGGAGGGTCTCCTCACTTCTCAGACGGGGCGGCTGGGCAGAGACGCTCCTCACCTCCCAGACGGGGTCGCGGCCGGGTAGAGGCGCTCCTCACTTCCCAGACGGGGCAGCGGGGCAGAGGCGCTCCCCACATCTCAGACGATGGGCGGCTGGGCAGAGACGCTCCTCACTTCCCAGATGGGATGGTGGCCGGGAAGAGGCGCTCCTCACTTCCTAGATGGGATGGCGGCTGGGCAGAGATGCTCCTCACTTTCCAGACTGGGTAGCCAGGCAGAGGGGCTCCTCACGTCCCAGATGATGGGCGGCCAGGCAGAGACGCTCCTCACTTCCCAGATGGGGTGGCGGCCGGGCAGAGGCTGCAATCTCGGCACTTTGGGAGGCCAAGGCAGGCGGCATGCTTCGCCGGGTGGTCAGAGCTATTTGCCCATAGTCCGTAGCCCAGAGCCGGGGCTGCTCGGCTCTCCGTCCCGGGGGGCCGGGGCCGGGCTGGAGGCATGCGAGCCTCTCATCGCCGCCTCCCAGCGCAGCCCGACTCTGTCTCTTAAAAAAAAAAAAAAAAAAAGGCTAGGCACGGTGGCTCATGCCTGTAATCCTAGCACTTTGGGAGGCCCAACTATATTTACCATAAAACAAGAAGTAGTCATTTTTACCTTACACAATTTATAAGAATTTTTAGAAAAATAGAAATAACTCACATGTAATTCAGGTATACTAAACTTTCCTGCCTTCCTACTAAATGGAACTAGAAAAGCAAAATGCTGATTTTTTCCAGGTACTCCAAAAATACCTTTATAATTTTAACCGTAATTTGTTTAGTCTAAAAAGGTACTGCTCCAATACCAGAAGCTACAGGTGAAAAACATATCTCTCAACTGAAGACAACTTCTTGAATAACTGTGTCACTGACAAGTTTACTCTCTGAGCTTCAGTTTCCAAACTGAGAAGGAGGAATAACTGCCCTGCCTGTACCACACTTCTGGCTGCTGAAATAATCTCAATCAATTTCTTTTTTCTTTCTTTCTTTTTTTTTTATTATTTTTTATTTATTTATTTTTTTTTTTACAAACTATATGCAAATTTAATTTTTCCAATTCATAAAGTAAAAGGGGTCCAATAAAACACTATCATGTCCTACCTCACAGGTTACTGTAGGTATTGTTTTCAAAATGTGAACAATACTACAGACTGAAGGTGGAAAAAAAAAAAAACTAGTTGAAAGTAGAATTAGTTTTTAAGGGCATGGCTAAGGCAAAATTAGAAATATATATATAAGGCTGGGTGTGGTGGCCTACACATGTAATCCCAGCACTTTGGGAGGTTGAGGCATGAGGATCACTTGAGCCCAGGAGTTTGAGACCAGCCTAGGCAACATAGCAAGACCCCATGCTTACAGAAAATTAAAAAAAAAAAATTATTCAGGCATGGTGACACATGCCTGTGGTCCCAGCTTCTTGGGAGGCTGAGATGGGAGGATCACTTGAGCCCAGGAGGTTGAGGCTGCAGTAAGCCATGTTTGTGCCACTGCACTCCAGCCTGAGTGACAGAGAACCCCATCTCAAAAAAATAAATAAATAAAAAGAAAAGAAATATGTATAGGAATGGGAATTAGAACTCTCAAATGTAGAGCCACCCACTATGCCTACCCTTAAGCAAAATTGTCCCACCAATTCAAAATACCCAGAGACATGTCCATTTTCATGATCTTCTATGGACATATACGAGACTTATGAGATATTCACTGCAGCATTATTTGCAATAGCCAAGCTGTGAGAACAAGTTAAATGTCCACTAACAGAAAAAGGGATAAAGTAAATGCGGTATATGTAGAAAATGGAATATTATTCAGACTTAAAAAGGAAACCTTGCCATATGCAAAAACATGGATGAACCTTGATGACTTTACGCTATGTGAAATAAACCAGTCACAGAAAGACAAATAATGCATGATTCCACTTGTGTCAGGTAATTAAAATAGTCAACCCCACAGAAAGAGTGTAGAATGGTGGATGCCAGGGGCTATGAAGACAGGGAAATGGGAAGCTGCTATTCAAGGGGTATAAAGCTTTAGTTATAAAGAGTGAAACGTTCCAGAGATCTGCTGCACATCCTCATGCCTATAGTTAGCAATACTGTATTGTACACTTAAAAAATTGTTAAGAGGGTAGATCCCATGTTAGATGTTCTTACTACAATAAACAAAGAAAAAGATACTGATGCACAAGAATAACTGATCTTTCTTCCCTCCCTTACCAAAAAGATTCCCCACAGGAGAAGGCAGAAAACTAATCCATTATTAAAGTGAAGAGAGGAGAGAGGAGCCAAGATGGCCGAATAGGAACAGCTCCGGTCTACAGCTCCCAGCATGCGAGACGCAGAAGACAGGCGATTTCTCCATTTCCATCTGAGGTACCGGGTTCATCTCACTAGGGAGTGCCAGACAGTGGGTGCAGGTCAGTGGGTGCGTGCACCATCCATGAGCCGAAGCAGGGCGAGGCATTGCCTCACTTGGGAAGCGCAGGGGGTCAGGGAGTTCCCTTTCCTAGTCAAAGAAAGGGGTGACAGACGGCACCTGGAAGATCGGGTCACTCCCACCCTAATACTGCGCTTTTCCGACGGGCTTAACGGCGCACCAGGAGATTGTGTCCCGCACCTGGCTCGGAGGGTCCCACGCCCACGGAGTCTCGCTGGTTGCTAGCACAGCAGTCTGAGATCAAACTGCAAGGCGGCAGCGAGGCTGGGGGAGGGGCTCCCGCCATTGCCCAGGCTTGCTGAGGTAAACAAAGCAGCCAGGAAGCTCCAACTGGGTGGAGCCCACCACAGCTCAAGGAGGCCTGCCTGCCTGCCTCTGTAGGCTCCACCTCTGGGGGCAGGGCACAGACAAACAAAAAGACAGCAGTAACCTCTGCAGACTTAAGCGTCCCTGTCTGACAGCTTTGAAGAGAGCAGTGGTTCTCCCAGCACGCAGCTGGAGATCTGAGAACGGGCAGACTGCCTCCTCAAGTGGGTCCCTGACCCCCGAGGAGCCTAACTGGGAGGCACCCCCTAGCAGAGGCAGGCTGACACCTCACACGGCCGGGTACTCCAACAGACCTGCAGGTGAAGGTCCTGTCTGTTAGAAGGAAAACTAACAAACAGAAAGGACATCCACACATCTGTACATCACCATCATCAAAGACCAAAAGTAGATAAAAACCACAAAGATGGGGAAAAAACAGAACAGAAAAACTGGAAACTCTAAAAAGCAGAGCACCTCTCCTCCTCCAAAGGAACGCAGCGCCTCTCCTCCTCCAAAGGAACGCAGCTCCTCACCAGCAACGGAACAAACCTGGACGGAGAATGACTTTGACGAGCTGAGAGAAGAAGGTTTCAGACGATCAAATTACTCCGAGCTACGGGAGGACATTCAAACCAAAGGCAAAGAAGTTGAAAACTTTGAAAAAAATTTAGACGAATGTATAACTAGAATAACCAATACAGAGAAGTGCTTAAAGGAGCTGATGGAGCTGAAAACCAAGGCTCGAGAACGTGAAGAATGCAGAAGCCTCAGGAGCCGATGTGATCAACTGGAAGAAAGGGTATCACTGACGGAAGATGAAATGAATGAAATGAAGCAAGAAGGGAAGTTTAGAGAAAAAAGAATAAAAAGAAACAAACAAAGCCTCCAAGAAATATGGGACTATGTGAAAAGACCAAATCTACGTCTGATTGGTGTACCTGAAAGTGACGGGGAGAATGGAACCAAGTTGGAAAACACTCTGCAGGATATTTTCCAGGAGAACTTCCCCAATCTAGCAAGGCAGGCCAACATTCAGATTCACGAAATACAGAGAATGCCACAAAGATACTCCTCGAGAAGAGCAACTCCAAGACACATAATTGTCAGATTCACCAAAGTTGAAATGAAGGAAAAAATGTTAAGGGCAGCCAGAGAGAAAGGTCGGGTTACCCTCAAAGGGAAGCCCATCAGACTAACAGCGGATCTCTTGGCAGAAACTCTACAAGCCAGAAGAGAGTGGGGGCCAATATTCAACATTCTTAAAGAAAAGAATTTTCGACCCAGAATTTCATATCCAGCCAAACTAAGCTTCATAAGTGAAGGAGAAATAAAATCCTTTACAGACAAGCAAATGCTGAGAGATTTTGTCACCACCAGGCCTGCCCTAAAAGAGCTCCTGAAGGAAGCGCTAAACATGGAAAGGAACAACCGGTACCAGCCGCTGCAAAATCATGCCAAAATGTAAAGATCATCCAAGCTAGGAAGAAACTGCATCAACTAACAAGTAAAATAACCAGCTAACATCATAATGACAGATCAAATTCACACATAACGATATTAACTTTGAATGTAAATGGACTAAATGCTCCAATTAAAAGACACAGACTGGCAAATTGGATAAAGAGTGAAGACCCATCAGTGTGCTGTATTCAGGAAACCCATCTCATGTGCAGAGACACACATAGGTTCAAAATAAAGGGATGGAGGAAAATCTACCAAGCAAATGGAAAACAAAACAAGGCAGGGGTTGCAATCCTAGTCTCTGATAAAACAGACTTTCAACCAACAAAGATCAAAAGAGACAAAGAAGGTCATTACATAATGGTAAAGGGATCAATTCAACAAGAAGAGCTAACTATCCTAAATATATATGCACCCAATACAGGAGCACCCAGATTCATAAAGCAAGTCCTGAGTGACCTACAAAGAGACTTAGACTCCCACATAATAATAATGGGAGACTTTAACACCCCACTGTCAACATTAGACAGATCAATAGACAGAAAGTCAACAAGGATACCAAGGAATTGAACTCAGCTCTGCACCAAGCAGACCTAATAGACATCTACAGAACTCTCCACCCCAAATCAACAGAATATACATTCTTTTCAGCACCACACCACACCTATTCCAAAATTGACCACATACTTGGAAGTAAAGCTCTCCTCAGCAAATGTAAAAGAACAGAAATTATAACAAACTATCTCTCAGACCACAGTACAATCAAACTAGAACTCAGGATTAAGAATCTCACTCAAAACCGCTCAACTACATGGAAACTGAACAACCTGCTCCTGAATGACTACTGGGTACATAACGAAATGAAGGCAGAAATAAAGATGTTCTTTGAAACCAACGAGAACAAAGACACAACATACCAGAATCTGGGACGCATTCAAAGCAGTGTGTAGAGGGAAATTTATACCACTAAATGCCCACAAGAGAAAGCAGGAAAGATCCAAAATTGACACCCTAACATCACAATTAAAAGAACTAGAAAAGCAAGAGCAAACACATTCAAAAGCTAGCAGAAGGCAAGAAATAACTAAAAGCAGAGCAGAACTGAAGGAAATAGAGACACAAAAAACCCTTCAAAACATCCGTGAATCCAGGAGCTGGTTTTTTGAAAGGATCAACAAAATTGATAGGCCGCTAGCAAGACTAATAAAGAAAAAAAGAGAGCAGAATCAAATAGACGCAATAAAAAATGATAAAGGGGATATCACCACCGATCCCACAGAAATACAAACTACCATCAGAGAATACTAAAAACACCTCTACGCAAATAAACTAGAAAATCTAGAAGAAATGGATAAATTCCTTGACACATACACCCTCCAAAGACTAAACCAGGAAGAAGTTGAATCTCTGAATAGACCAATAACAGGCTCTGAAATTGTGGCAATAATCAATAGCTTACCAACCAAAAAGAGTCCAGGACCAGATAGATTCACAGCCGAATTCTACCAGAGGTACAAGGAGGAACTGGTACCATTCCTTCTGAAACTATTCCAATCAATAGAAAAAGAAGGAATCCTCCCTAACTCATTTGATGAGGCCAGCATCATCCTGATACCAAAGCCGGGCAGAGAAACAACCAAAAAAGAGAATTTTAGACCAATATCCTTGATGAACATTGATGCAAAAATCCTCAATAAAATACTGGCAAACCGAATCCAGCAGCACATCAAAAAGCTTATCCACCATGATCAAGTGGGCTTCATCCCTGGGACGCAAGGCTGGTTCAATATATGCAAATCAATAAATGTAATGCAGCATATAAACAGAACCAAAGACAAAAACCACATGATTATCTCAATAAATGCACAAAAGGCCTTTGACAAAATTCAACAACCCGTCATGCTAAAAACTCTCAATAAATTAGGTATTGATGGGACGTATTTCAAAATAATAAGAGCTATCTATGACAAACCCACAGCCAATATCATACTGAATGGGAAAAAACTGGAAGCATTCCGTTTGAAAACTGGCACAAGACAGGGATGCCCTCTCTCACCACTCCTATTCAACATAGTGTTGGAAGTTCTGGCCAGGGCAATTAGGCAGGAGAAGGAAATAAAGGGTATTCAATTAGGAAAAGAGGAAGTCAAATTGTCCCTGTTTGCAGATGACATGATTGTATATCTAGAAAACCCCATTGTCTTAGCCCAAAATCTCCTTAAGCTGATAAGCAACTTCAGCAAAGTCTCAGGATACAAAATCAATGTACAAAAATCACAAGCATTCTTATACACCAACAACAGACAAACAGAGAGCCAAATCATGAGTGAACTCCCATTCACAATTGCTTCAAAGAGAATAAAATACCTAGGAATCCGACTTACAAGGGATGTGAAGGACCTCTTCAAGGAGAACTACAAACCACTGCTCAAGGAAGTAAAAGAGGATACAAACAAATGGAAGACCATTCCATGCTCATGGGTAGGAAGAATCAATATTGTGAAAATGGCCATACTGCCCAAGGTAATTTACAGATTCAATGCCATCCCCATCAAGCTACCAATGACTTTCTTCACAGAATTGGAAAAAACTACTTTAAAGTTCATACGGAACCAAAAAAGAGCCCGCATCACCAAGTCAATCCTAAGCCAAAAGAACAAAGCTGGAGGCATCACACTACCTGACTTCAAACTATACTACAAGGCTACAGTAACCAAAACAGCATGGTACTGGTACCAAAACAGAGATATAGATCAATGGAACAGAACAGAGCCCTCAGAAATAACGCCGCATATCTACAACTATCTGATCTTTGACAAACCTGAGAAAAACAAGCAGTGGGGAAAGGATTCCCTATTTAATAAATGGTGCTGGGAAAACTGGCTAGCCATATGTAGAAAGCTGAAACTGGATCCCTTCCTTACACCTTATACAAAAATCAATTCAAGATGGATTAAAGACTTAAACGTTTGACCTAAAACCATAAAAACCCTAGAAGAAAACCTAGGCATTACCATTCAGGACATAGGCATGGGCAAGGACTTCATGTCTAAAACACCAAAAGCAATGGCAACAAAAGCCAAAATTGACAGATGGGATCTAATTAAACTAAACAGCTTCTGCACAGCAAAAGAAACCACCATCAGAGTGAACAGGCAACCTACAAAATGGGAGAAAATTTTCGCAACCTACTCATCTGACAAAAGGCTAATATCCAGAATCTACAATGAACTCAAACAAATTTACAAGAAAAAAACAAACAACCCCATCAAAAAGTGGGCAAAGGACATGAACAGACACTTCTCAAAAGAAGACATTTATGCAGCCAAAAAACACATGAAAAAATGCTCACCATCACTGGCCATCAGAGAAATGCAAATCAAAACCACAATGAGATACTATCTCACACCAGTTAGAATGGCAATCATTAAAAAGTCAGGAAACAACAGGTGCTGGAGAGGATGTGGAGAAATAGGAACACTTTTACA
This sequence comes from Pan troglodytes, assembly GCF_028858775.2. Lineage (NCBI taxonomy): Eukaryota > Metazoa > Chordata > Mammalia > Primates > Hominidae > Pan > Pan troglodytes. The sequence goes on from NC_086015.1 coordinate 3,876,364, forward strand.
CTGTTGGCGGGACTGTAAACTAGTTCAACCATTGTGGAAGTCAGTGTGGCGATTCCTCAGGGATCTAGAACTAGAAATACCATTTGACCCAGCCATCCCATTACTGGGTACATACCCTAAAGGACTATAAATCATGCTGCTATAAAGACACATGCACACGTATGTTTATTGCGGCATTATTCACAATAGCAAAGACTTGGAACCAACCCAAATGTCCAACAATGATAGACTGCATTAAGAAAATGTGGCACATATACACCATGGAATACTATGCAGCCATAAAAAAGGATGAGTTCATGTCCTTTGTAGGGACATGGATGAAATTGGAAATCATCATTCTCAGTAAACTATCGCAAGAACAAAAAACCAAACACTGCATTTTCTCACTCATAGGTGGGAATTGAACAATGAGAACACATGGACACAGGAAGGGGAACATCACACTCTGGGGACTGTTGTGGGTTGGGGGGAGGGGGGAGGGATAGCATTGGGAGATATAACTAATACTAGATGACGAGTCAGTGGGTGCAGCGCACCAGCATGGCACATGTATACATATGTAACTAACCTGCACATTGTGCACATATACCCTAAAACTTAAAGTATAATAATAATAAATTAATTAATTAAAAAAACATTCAAGACAAAATAAAAAATAAAAAAATAAAGTGAAGAGAGTTATTTGTGTGAAAACGCTAAGCTAAAATTTTCTACGTATCTCATGCATTTTCTCATAGAAAGAGTATTAGACATAGTGTTTGGTGTAGAAGTGTTAACGATTAGCCTCTAAAGTTAACTATCATTTACACTATAATTTCTACAGGAAAATGCAATATGATTTCCAAACAACCAATTAGTAAAACTTCCAAGAATATACCTCATTAAGAATGGTCTTGTATGCCAAAGGAATGGCAGGAAGCTTAAATCATGGATGCAATTGTGCAAATCGTTCCTGTTAACTATGGGGAAAAAAGGTACATAACAATAAAAGTAACCAAATTATACAAAACATACCTTATTCCAGAGAGACTATCAAAGGCATGAAGATCTAATACATTAGAGAGATCAACTCTAAAAGGAAGAAAACTAACGTGAGCAGTTGGAAATTCTGTGAAATACATCCAATTAATCAAGAAAAAAAACTCTGACTCTTAAAAATTTTTATACATAAAATTCATAGAAGTGGGCAAATGGTGTAAGATTTGAATCACAGTTGAATCAAGATTGAAAATTATTTGGTTATTACTTCAATGAATTAGGTTTTTTTAAAACTTTCAATTATCTTTTCAATCCTGAAATTTATGAGCTTTTCAAATACATTTTTATAGCTAAAAAATCAGCTAAAGAACAGAAACTTTTCCAAGCAGCTTACTACTCAAAAGATGAAACAAAAGAAATGACAAATAGAATTAACAAATAGGTACATTCCAAATACCTCTGCAATTTTTGTTTTTTTTTATACCCCCTCCCTTGATATAACATGTAATATAAAAATGAGGAGTCAAATAACCAATGTACAAAATATTAAGTTACTCTAGGACCCTGATCTTCACGTGATTTGATTTCATTCATTCAGAATGGGGCTGCATGTAGAAAGAAAATTCCCACCATCCGAATAGACATTATTTCTCTTAGAATTATTTAATGATAATTAAACTCATTTAATTGAATCCAATGATTCAAATCAGGTGAGAATAAATAACATATCACAATTAGCATTAAGTTTGGTTTAAATATAAAAAAGCAAATTTATAAAGACTGGTGATTGAGTTACAATTTTAACATAAGCCGAGAAAACCACAGAGGACAGGCTGGGCGCGGTGGCTCACGCCTGCAATCCCAGCACTTTGGGAGGCCGAGGTGGGCGGATCACAAGGTCAAGATCAAGACCATCCTGGCCATGGACAACGTGGTGAAACCCTGTCTCTACCAAAAATACAAAAATTAGCTGGGTGTGGTGGCACGCACCTGTAGTCCCAGCTACTCGGGAGGCTGCGGCAGGAGAATCATCTGAACCCAGGAAGTGGAGGTTGCAGTGAGCCGAGATTGCACCACTGCACTCCAGCCTGGCACAGAGTGAGACTCCGCCTCAAAAGAAAAAAAAAAAAAAAAAGAACAGCAGAGGACAGTGATTTCTCATAATCAAAGCTAAGGTGAAGAAATATTTAAAGAAAATGACAAATGTATAATTTCAAATTTAGATTCCAGAAGCTTGCCAAACATTTGTTAAATTTTCTTACAAGGAAAAAAAACATCATTGGTCAGATTCAAGATTTTTTTTTCTTTAATGCACAAACATATAAGAAAAAACATCTCCTTTATCTCAGGACTGACCAACTGTGCCTGCTTTCTTTATTCTCAACAGTCTATCACATACTCGTACTCGTGGCAACAATACTGTGTTAGATTACGAATGCTTGTCTTGGCAAAAGAGAGACAAATTCCCATCTTATTACTCCAAAGTTCTATGTTAGTAGACTATAACAGCAACTCAAATTCTGGGCATTTTAGATGTACAGAATTAGAAAAATGATCAAGCAAAGAAGCAAATGTTCTATGAAGAAATTTTTGAATATCAGTTTACACTAAAAGGCCAAAGTCTTAATATTAAACGTATTTCCTTTTTCACCCCCCACCCCTCCCCCCACTACTGAGCATATTTATATTGACAGGTCACAAACAAGGGGCACAGGGGCTCCACTTTGGGAGGCCAAGGTGGGCGGATCACTTTGAGGCCAGGAGTTTGACACCAACCTGGCCAATGTGGCGAAACCGTCTCTACTAAAAATACAAAAATTAGCTGGGTGTGGTGGTGCACACCTGTAATCCCAGCTACCTGGAGGGTGAAGCAGGAGAATCGCTTGAACCCAGGAGGCAGAGGTTTCAGTGAGCCGAGATCGCACCACTGCACTCCGACTTGGGGGACAGAGTGAGATTCTGTCTCAAACCAGAGTGAGATTCTGTCTCAAAAAGATAAAAATAAATAAAAATAAAAATAAAAATAAACCAAATGAATGAAGTTTCCCTCCAAGTTTGTCATCTTCATCTTAGGAAATAGCTTAAAGTTTAACAAAGTTTACACATGCCAATTTTGTGAATATCAAATTCAACAGTTTGGAAACACAAGCTTCTAAATAAACTGTTTCACTGTGACAATGTCCTTGAGAATACATGTCATCCAGAGGTAATTCTGCTTTATACTCAGATTCTTTCCATACTTCCAAAAAAGGATCAATATTAGACCTGTACAACAAATTACAATCTTTTACAGAAAATAATAAAATATCCAAGTCTCTCACCAAATTTTCAAAAAAGAGGAAAAGTGTAAGCTTCCAGATGAAAGTTTCTATAGCTTTCCCCAAATTTAGTACCACCATGAAAAAGAAATTCTTCACTCATTCAAGGCATACGACTAGAAAACTAATTTCCATGGCATCAAATTAATTTCCTCCTTTGGAGATAAAACCATGAGATCTTTTCCAAAGCATTAAAATCGCCAAGAAAAAAGAAAAAAAAGACCATTACCAGCATTTTAAAACTGAGTAAGAGAATGAAGTAAACAAAAAAGGGAAAGAAAAAGCTTCAAAAGTTCATTTTTCTCCTAATTTCTTGAACTCTCTATTCCAGAAGTACCTAATGTTTTTCTTAAAAGAGAGGCTTTCAATTTTTCCCTATGTCTAAAGGCTGCTTTAAGTAGCCTAAGACCAAGGACAGGAGAGTGAAAACGAAGAGGGTTTTGGCTCTCCAAGGTGGGGGTGGAATTGCAGCTACTGCTTAGGGATATTTTCCAGTGGTCATCTCTTCAAACTCCAGTGAGTCTCACAAACAGGGTGCACCAGCCAATCCAAGTATCCAGTATCTACAATGCAAACTGTAGATACTATCCAAATTGACAGTAGATAGCTCAGTAAATAGCTGAGCAAACTGCAATGATAGCTCAGTCTTGAACTCTGGAAATAAATTTCCAAAAGCCTTCCCCAGTGGCACTTCAAACTCAAAAACATTTACAAAACTAATCACATTTTCCAAACCTGCTTCCACCACTACCCAACCTGTTGCTCCTCCTTCCTGTATTTCCTATACCTCAGAGATTAGCCTCACATTGAATCTACCTCCCAAGAGTCATGTTGCTTTTAAAATCCTTCACTAACTCCTTGCTCCCTACAGAAGAAAATCCAAACTATGTATCATGGCATTCAAGACCCTTTGTGGTAAGTTCTCTATCGCTTCAGTCATACCACTTTTTCTGTGCTACATAATACCAAGTTTTCTAGCCATTCTAAAATATTCAAAGGTCCCTGGAATACAAAATCTTCCTTATACCTGGAAAGTTATCCCTACCCTACTCCATCTGTAAAAGCCTTATTCATTCTTTAAGACTCAGGTCAATGACTGCCTTCTCGGTCAATATTTTCCTGAATCTTTTTCAAGAAAAGTTGAGCAATCATTCCCTCTATTTTCCTATTATTATAGAACTCTGTGCTTTTAAAATTCTTGTATTAATATTAATATCTATTATGTTGCCTTTTTGTTTGTTTGCTTCTGTTTCCCCCCAATGACTGATCTCCTTAAAGGCAGAGCTTTTGCCTTATCCATTGCTTATATAGTCCTTAAAATGCTATGAAATGCATAGCAGGCAGTTTGTCAAATTAATTATTGACCAGCTGTGTTTTGGTTTTCCTCTGTTCAGTCCACTTACGTTTCTAAAAATTAAGAAAAAGTCTAGAGAAGATTAAAATGACACATCTTCTAACCTTTTACTCCTACTTCTGAAATCTATGTGGTTCACTAGTACTTCCATTTGCTACTAAATCAACTTGTCTTACCACTAAGACGATGCTACACACTATTCCTTTTCCTTACTCTTAACTACTCAAGGTGAGCCTTTTTCTACACATGCTTATAGCAGTTTATTGTCAGTACTTGTCAGCTACAAAATGGTAAAAAAATTTTAAAAAACAAAACTTCTATAAGAGTGACTTTGACTATTTTGTTAACCAAATCTCCGGTTTTTTTTGTTTGTTTGTTTTTGTTTTTTTTTTTTTTTTGAGACAGAGTCTCGCTCTGTCACCCAGGCTGGAGTGCCGTGGTGCAATCTCAGCTCACTGCAAGCTCTGCCTCCCGGGTTCACGCCATTCTCCTGCCTCAGCCTCCTGAGTAGCTGGGACTACAGGCGCCCACCACCAGGCTCAGCTAATTTTTTGTATTTTTAGTAGAGACGGGGTTTCACAGTGTTAGCCAGGATGGTCTCCATCTCCTGACCTCGTGATCCGCCCACCTTGGCCTCCCAAAGTGCTGGGATTACAGGCGTGAGCCACCGCGCCCAGCCCAAATCTCCAGTTTCTAAACTGGTAAGCTCAAGTTGCTATGCCTCAAGGAATTTCAGAGAATATTTAATGTAAGATTCAGGACCCAATAGTAAGAATTCTACTCAGGACATCTGATCTTCATTGAAAAGGATTCTAATCCAACTTCAGTCCTCATAGCAAGGAAGTACTCTTTCAGAAAGTGCCTAGATTCTCAGATGCATTGGCAAGCACCATACACTGAAGAACTCACAGAAGATTTTAGTCACTAGTCCCTAGATTCTCAGATGCATTGGCAAGCACCATACACTGAAGGACTCACAGAAGATTTTAGTCACTAGTCCCTAGATTCTCAGATGCATTGGCAAGCACCATACACTGAAGAACTCACAGAAGATTTTAGTCACTAGTCCCTAGATTCTCAGATGCATTGGCAAGCACCATACACTGAAGAACTCGCAGAAGATTTTAGTCACTAGTCCCTAGATTCTCAGATGCATTGGCAAGCACCATACACGGAAGGATTCACAGAAGATTTTAGTCACTAGTCCCTAGATTCTCAGATGCATTGGCAAGCACCATACACTGAAGAACTCACAGAAGATTTTAGTCACTAGTCCCTAGATTCTCAGATGCATTGGCAAGCACCATACACTGAAGAACTCACAGAAGATTTTAGTCACTAGTCCCTAGATTCTCAGATGCATTGGCAAGCACCATACACTGAAGAACTCACAGAAGATTTTAGTCACTTGCTCACTCATCCACTTGAGTGAAGTAAGAAAAATCAATCACTGCATGTTTATTGTTCTATAATAAAGCAAATGTTAGAAATAAAAGTTAGAAATGTCAAACACACTAAATTGTTACATAATAAACTAATCAAGACACAACTTTTATTCAGGACATGGATATTTCTGAAATGAAAACAAGAGAATTGACTTAAAATGTTTATAAATACGAATATTATGACAGAACCAAAGCTATTTATGAGCATTATTTTTAAAAGCTTGTTTAAGTATTATGCACTTGTCTGTGTGACATTTTGTAAAGCGAAGAAAAATTAAGGAGAAAGGAATTGTAGAACACTAACAGGAAGAGGACAGATACTGAGGAATGGCTCATGGTATAAGTGAGATTATCAGAGACTTTCTACAATGGAATTTGAAATGCAGGGAGCATATTTGGTGTATGGTTGTAGAGGACTTACACTAAGGGCATTCTTCTGCTACCTCTGCCAGCAGATGAGTGGCTCCTGAGAATGCATACCAAATTAATTCCCCAGCTGTTCACATGCATATAAGCAGCTGCTGCTGTTACTGCCTAACACTTATGGCAGTCTGTCAGCACCTCTAATCTCTGCCATAGCAGACAAGCCACTCACCTAAGGCCTCTGCTGTACTTCCAAAGAAAGAATTTCTCAAGTAGAGACTGAGTGGAACTAGACTGCCAGCTGTGAGCCTCAGAGCTCCTGGCTGCCTGTTGCTGAGTCTATCAGCTGCTGAGCCTTTCTCACCAAAAAAAAAAAAAAAAAAATGAGCTTAATAAAATAACCCTGCACAGAAATTTCCTGAAATTAAGATAACATTCAATGGAAAACAGAAGTTAATCTACAGAAATACACTTCACAGATGTTTTAGGAACAGAACCTAGAGAAAATGAAAGTCAAAATTTAATAAAAGAATTTGTCAGGAACTTCAAGATAAAGACTCCATGTATTTTTTGGCAACTATAAAACACTAAGAAGGCTTTTTAAATATTAAAAAGCCATTTAAACACTTCAAATTAAGATTCCTCAATATACTTCAGATTTCTGTACTGAGTTACCCTCTCGAGTGTTTGGAAGTCTTTTCTTCCTCATTAAGCAAACACTTACACAGTGTTATCATGGCCTTGTAATCTTAGTTTTGAAGACAGGGAAATGTACTAGCCAAATATGCCAAACTAACTTATTAAGAGCATTCCAAACAACATTTTGGATCCAATTCTTTTTAAATGCATTTAGATCTTTCTTATATTAGAATCAAGCATATTTGTCAATTACTTAATGTTTATTATTAATAACTAAAATGATTTGTTATTAATAGGAATAGCTTTTTTAAAGTACCTTGATCTTTGTGTTTCTAAGATTTGTCCTAGTCCATTTATGGATCTGAAATAAATAATAAATGAGGAAGACAAAGTTTAAAAGTAAAAATTAACTTTTTAAAAAAGTATACAAAGTATATTGTTTCTAAAACAGGAAATAAGCATACCCAAATACATCTGGAACCAGAAAAAAATTAAAAACAGAAAAACAAAACTTGCTTTAAAAAATAATTATGATTTTCCTTCAAACAATAAATCACATATATTCCACTCATACAGCAATAAAACATATATGCAAAAATTCGCACAACTGTCAGATTAAGGGCTACTTTGTGGTTAAAAAAAGACGCTTCACTTTAGAAAAAATCATTCATAAATAGTCAGTTATCCTAGTGTTCTTAAAAATGAGTAGATACTCAAAATTTTTACTGTGGTCACTTTTTTCCTCAGGCATACATGGTAGAAATGGCTATATACACACTAAAAATAAAAACTTAGTTGTAAGTTGCTTTGCCCCCAGCCTGTCCTTAGTATTCACAGTAATTCAAAGTCACACATCCCAGGTTCCTTTATAGAATAACCTCGTCAGTTCCCTAATTAGGCTCTCTACCCGTTATGCCTGTTCTCCCTCTTTTGATACTATAGAATATGGCTTTGTATGGCACCAAAAAGTACCTGTTAAATTGTTTTCAACACACTGTACACCTCATATATTTATCTTTTCCACTGCCTATCATCAATCATCAATTCTCTATCATGAATTCAGTTGTCTTTAGGGTTACTTACCCAAGATTCTTGCTACTTGTTCAAGTTTGTTCTCATGGGTAAGGCTTCCCACATATAATGATTCTGAGGCAAGTCTCTCCACTATTTTACAAAATTCTTAAATCTTCTTTTTTGAATACACTCTAGTCTGATGGCTAATTCCTCTCAAACATGGTTACCTTTTTTCACCTCCCCAAATATCATTCTGAGTCAGTCACAAGTCTGATATAAAGGGAGGGTAAAAGCCAAAAGGGTGTGTAATTTATCAAATTGCTTCTTCCAAATTCATTTCTAGTACTGTTAACAAGCTGGCTAATAGTCAATATTGTCAGTGTCAGAGATTTAGCTTAGGTCTCTATAAGGATATAAAAGTCAAGTAATAATTATCATTCCTTTTATGCCAAAAACATTTGCTAAATAGAGTGTGTTCTTCTTAGCAATCACAATGGTGCACAAGATTTATGAAGAGAAACAAGATTAGAAGACCAGTGTCAAAAAATGTAAAAGCAATCTTCATTCATCACTTTCTCCTTTTCAAAATCAGCCATCTTTTTCTTTCTTCCCTTTTTTACTATACCTTGAACTTACTATGTAAGCTAAGAAAAAAATTACATAATAATAGTAACAGAGCACTTACTATGTGTCAGCACTGTGCAAAGTTTACCAACACTGTCTCATGTAATACTCAAAGCAAACTTATGATAGGCATTATGCCTTTTACAGAGGAGGCTTTAAAAGGGTAAATAAGCTCCCTAAGAAGACAATGAGAAACAGACTAAGGATTAGAACCCAAGCAGATTCCAAGGTCTGTGATCTTCAACACTACGCAACAATACCTACCCTCCACGTGGAGACATTATTTTTTTTATAGTAAAGTTTAAGGACATTACTATTAAAATAAGATGAAATATGTGGAAAAAATATGAATTTCTTTCTTCCACAATCATTAATCATGGCAAATAATCTCCTAATGAGCCTTATCATTATTGATTCGATTTATAATATATACTATATGAACTGAGATGACAGATTCAAAATCTAATGTCAGTAGAACTTATAAATACTAAGAATAGTAATTTTGAGCCATCACGCTCAAAGCATTGTACGCATTAAAGATAACCAATAATAATAGCTACGGAATGTCTCTCTGTATAGGGCTTTTATTAGTTCAGGTCTTACAAAATAATTCAAAACAAAGCCCCTGAACTATAACCTCATTTGAAAAGTCCATCTTTGTTTTCAAAAGGAATGGGAGCCTCCAGAACAGTCAGCAAAATGACTGTTAGCACATATTCGAGCATCATTCATATTGTCCTGATTGTCCTATGCTGATCAGCCTTGGCTATGGACAAAGAAGATATTAAAGCAAGCTGGAAGACAAGGCATGGTTGACAGTTAAGGAAGATGAAGTCAACAAGAGTTCAGGGAAAACTGAGACCACTTGAGTCAGGGAAGACTTCACATAGGAAGGGGGGAGAGACAGAATAGGCTCTATAGAATAAATTAAAAAAAAAAAAACAGAACAAGAAAGAACTCAGGGATTGGCAGAGTGAGAATACATTATGAGTAAAGACAGGAACTGACAGGATGCATCCATGGGAAAGTGAATTAACCATCCTGGGTAAAGTTAGGGAAGACTGACATTAGGAAAGAGTCAAAGAGAAGACAGGAAAAGAAAGATGGAGTGAGAAGACCCTGAATATCAGTCTATTAACTGTGAACTATATTCTGCAAGCACTGGGGACTAATTTTATGTATTACCATTTATATAACAATTAGCCATCAACAATATATGTGATTCCCTAACGTTCTTGAAGCAGGTCAACCTTATACCTTAAGTTTCTACAGGGCAACAATCAGAGTAAAAAATATTCTGTGTATACAATATGGATCTGTAGGCACTTAACACACTCATCATTTTGTACCTAATTGTCGTTCTTAATTTCTTTACATCTTCTTCTGGAACCAAGTCTGTTTTATTAATGAGAATGATATCTGCCAAAGCAACTTGCCTAAAATAGCAAACAAAAAGAAATGTTAAGAAATTTTAAATAATATACACGCATGCAGATTAATACATCAAAAGAGAAATGTTAACAAATTAAAAATAAATAAAAATGCTTCATGTAGATCAATATATCAGTTAAGAATTATATAGTGCTCTATAGGAGTGATTCAGTTTACTCCTAATCCGCTAATTTTTCAATGTGAATGAACTGTATTCATTACCATGCAAGTTCAGATTTCACATTACCCACTCGCAAAGTATTTACTAAGTTCTGTTACTTGCTACTCTTGTGCTACAAAGATAAGTCTCAAAAAGTTTACAATCAAAAGGATGATTTTAAACTCATAATTTTCTTTGTGAAGAAAAGCATAAAATTCAGATATCCAATATGGTAAAAAGAAGAAGAGTTTACCTACTAAAATACTGTAATATTTACCAAAATTTTCAAAGAAATAGAATAACTTCACTTAATACTAAAAACTGTATTAAACAGGTTTTTTAAAACTATACTTCAGAGCTGGGCATGGTAGGGCACACCTGTAGTCCTGGCTACTTAGGAGGCTGAGGAGGGAGGATCCCTTAAGCCCAGGAGTTCAAGTCCAACCTCGGCAACATAGCAAGACTCCATTTCTTAAAAAAAATAAGCTATACTTCAGAAGATATATCAGGATATTGCACAAATCTCTTCTTTATCACTATAAATATACTGTATATTATCTCTGTAAAGAATCCAGTTGACTGAATGCTAGATAACAAAGTAGATGATAATAATCAGAAGCTCTATTTTCTATTAACAGGATAGTAAAACTGGAAATTCTTTCAATTTTCCTCAATTATTCAGGGTCTTATGCTTTATCTCAAAGAATACAACTAAATTCTCAAAACTAAATTCACTTTAGTTCACCGAAAGAGCAGGTTTCAACAGTATGTACATCACAAATCCAATTTGGCTATTTTCTATTTGGCTTATTTATATTTTCTATAATAACCATATTTTCATAAGGAAAAAAGTTACAAAAATACTTAAGTTCAGCCAGGCACAGTGGATTCAAACCTGTAATCCCAGCACTTTGGGAGGCCGAGGCGGGTGGATCACCTGAGGTCACGAGCTCGAGACCAGCCTGGCCAACATGGTGAAACCCCATCTCTACTAAAAAAATAAAAAATAAAAAATAAATTAAAAAATAAAATGCAAAAATTAGCTGGGCATGGTGGCGGGTGCCTGTAATCCCAGCTACTTGGGAGGCTGAGGCAGGAGAATCACTTGAACCTGGGAGGCAGAGGTTGCAGTGAGCCTGCACTTCAGCCTGGGTGACAGAGTGAGATTCTGTCTCAAAAAATAATAATTATTATTATTATTATACATATATATATATAAAATCTTCAATCCCGAAGAAATTGTATAACAAGAAAATATTTTTAAATGTTAGTATTTCCCGAGTTCCTCAAAATTACAGAACTCCTGTGTTCAGCATTCACTTTATGCTATGACAAAAATGACTTTAAGTAAAAGTTTAGTTATGAGATCATTATAAATAGATAGCAATAATTCAACCAAGGGAAAAAAAGAAAATAAATTTTCCTTGACTATGTTTTAAAATTTCTTAGTTTGTTTTTGGTTTTCATCTTAGTGATTTTTCTCTTTACAATTAGCCAGCAATCAATATATACTTTAAATATGAATACCTAGTAGCTTCATTGATAAGGCCATCAGGTTTCTCTTCTGTTAAATGCTAAACAAAAAAAAAGTTTGAATAAAGTTACTATAATACAATAAAAAATCTAATGTCAACACAAAGGATTTTACTTTAGAGACATTTTCTTGCATCTAATAAAAACTTCAACATGTTCTGTTACTGAATACACAAATCCAAAACTAACTTTTCTAGCTAAAAGCATTTTTCTTCCCCATTTGCAATTTTTTTCTACAAGTGAACCTGTGGGGTTTTATAGGGGGAGGAAGAGGGCTTAGGATTTCATACTCCTGACCTTTTCTTTTACTTAAAAGGAAAACCCCTTTGATTCACATAATGTCATAAAAACATAGAAGATTACAGTTCAGATTTTAGGTATTTTCCTTCTTACAAAACTGTTCTGGTTCTAAATATTCATTATTACTTATTTTTAAAAAAGGATAACCACTGAAATATACTTTCTTAGAATCTAATATACTTCCCTTCACACCAAGCCCCCATATTAGAATCTAAAATACTTCCCTACACCCCAGCCCACAATCATGCACCACGTGAACTCAGTACTAGGCCTTTCAAACACCCTAGAAACAAATAAGTGGTGGGAAGGCTGATTCAGCCCTGATTCTAGCCTAAAAGCAGTTTATCATTTAGAAACCCATACTTGCTAATCTGGCCTCTCAGTGCAACTGTTTATTTTACTGACCTCTCCAGAGTCAGGCTAACTCCAAAAAATATTTTGACACTGACTTAGAGACCAAGTGGTAGTTTTCATCTCTGGAGGCAAGCTTTGTTGTCTGTTTTTTTTTTTTTTTTCCCCCTCATAATCCTGTTTACATCCCTAACGTCATCAACATCACAAGCTTCTTCTCTGGGAAATTACACTTTTACCCTCATTACCTCAAACCTCAATAGAGGTTCCCTGTCACAATAAAAAGCTGGCTACTGAGGTTTAGAGGCAACTAGATTATAGTAATACTCTATATTTGAAGCCAACTTTACAAATGAATTAAATCCTTGAATCTAACTTTATAAATTATATACATTTTTCTCATTTAGCTTTCATAATAATTATGGGAGATGGCTATTTTCATTTATAAAGGAAGAAACTAAATCTAACACCCTCATCATCACAGGATACTATATTTTATATACAATCACAGGGACTTTTTTTTTTAATTGAACACACACCCATCAAGTAAAATGAACATAATTTTAAAGTCTTTGTGAAATCTTTTATGCCACATAAAATCAGTTTGTGTACAATGCTACACAAATGTCAATAACCATATATCAGAGCCAAACCAGTTTCATAATTCATGGGGAGATGATCATTAGGGGTATCTGAATAGTTTGGAACCTCAGAGCAAGCAGGTAATAATTTTATTTAACAAGCTTGATTAGGTCTATAGAAGAAACATTTTTTCCTTCTAAAAGTTCAGCAAATTCTATTTTGAGGAAAACAAAACCGAAATAAAATCATGGCAATGATACTTCTACTTCAGGCAAAATCTTGTTCAATTCAACTGCAGACCCACTCTGCAATTATGGAAGTCACAGAACTTGACAAGTATTGTATCAAAAATCATTCCACGCCAAAAGATCAAGTTTAATATTTTTTTCATAAATCATCTTGGCCTGAGGCTACAACAAGTCCTATTGTTATATACTCTGCCTCTAGAGAATGAGGCTGCTAACAGACCTTGGAATGGTGCCTGGCACACAGGCTCAAGAAATATTTGTTGAATGAATTGTAATTAACACCTCCTGTTGTGGGGATACATAAAAGGTGTTACATGAAAAATGCCATCTAACATGCAGCAACAAATCTCTTCCCATTAAGCAGTAAATCTACTTAACAATGATATATTTTTGGCAAGGCATCTGCCTCTGAATGATCCTATAGTACTGAAAATTCTTTTTAAACTGAAATATTTTTCAAGATATTATATTATTGACCTTATGAAAGCTTTTTTAACATATGAAATTGGGGTTATTTGGCTATGAGTTTGTGAGGCATAAAAATGATATGACAGAAGAATTACAGATTTGTTTTTGCATTTCCATGCCTAAATGTAACTAATACAATGTTAGTTTCACAAGGTAATGTGCAATGTTTTAAATGCATTTACCTCTCCAAAATATTAGAATTCTTCACTCAAAGCTAACAGTGGTAGACTAACGTTTTACTACTTCCAGGCAGTCAGAAAGTATCAAATATAAAAATAAATGAAAATCACCCCAAATGAGAGCCTGCCAATATTTACAGCTGTATTAAAATTATATGTAATCATATACAATTATAGCAGAAGAGATAAATGTCCTCTTCTATGCCCATAGGAAAGCTATACAAACATTTAAAAAAATAAGTGCATATTAACATTTATTTTCTTTAGACATCAGCCCCGCATTTCCCTCATGTGACTTCCTACCTTCCCAAGTCAAACTCTGCAAAAAGTATAAAATCAATGTCTTCTATTCAAAAGAACATTCTCCAATAATACATTATATACCATTTGGTCCTTAAGTCAGATGACTTTCATTTATAAAATAAAACAAAATGGAAATTTTGGCATTCTATTCCACCTGTATAAGTAAATGAAGAAAAAATTTTTGCAAAATATTTTTTAAATATTTTATATTACATAGATGTCCAAAGTATTCCTTATCTCTGCTTAACAACTATGGCTTTTGCTTATATATCAAGAAAGACAAAAATAATTTTGATACTAATTAATCCAACATATTCAAAAGGCTAAGGATCAAAACCCCAATTTAACTTACCACAACAAACAAAGGAAATTAAAGGGGAGTGGTGTGAGATGTTGGTCAAAGCATACAAAGTTTGTTATACAAGATGCATAAGTCATGGAGAGCTAATTACAGCATGATGACTGTAGTTAATTCTATTGTATACTTGAATCTGCTGAAACATAGATCTTAATTGTTCTTACCACCCCCTCTCAAAAAAATAGCAATGTGAGGTGATGGATAGGTTAACTAGCTCGATTGTTTTATAATGTAATTCACACATTGTATACCTTAAATATATATAATTTTTACTTGTCAATTGTACCTCAATAAAGCTGGGGGGCTTAGGGAGAGAAACAAAGGAACTCTCTGAAATAACACCACTGTAGACCTAACTTCATGAAGGGCTATAGGGTGTCCTTTTCTGCAGAAATAAAGAAAGAAGCCGGACCAAAAAAAGAGAAAGAAAGAAAGAAAAGAAAAAACTATCTTAAAACCCACTGGCTATGAAAGAACACTGCTGTTGACCAGAGTGGAAATAAATCTAGTGTCAAAGATGTCTGGTGTCATTTTTAAAAAGCAGCAGCAGGAACTATTTCTTTCAAATGGATTGGTTACAGATGTAACACTATTTTAGTTTTTAAAAAATTATTGCATAATGTCAGTCTATTTATTGTTCTGGCCTTTTCCAAGCTAACTGTTTTCTGACTGAATTGTTTCAACAGATTGTGCAATATAACAGAGGAACCAAGAAGAAACCTCTCACTTGACCTTCTCTGGGTAACTTCATTCATTGCTTCTATTGCATTAAATGCTGTCACATCTGTAGACCTGAAAAGAACAATGTCAGTAGCCTGGGTGTCAAGTCCTCAGAATAGAGAGCTGTCATTTTAAGTTGTCCAATTCTTTGCCTATGATTAAAAAATGAATATTTCAGATCAATGGGTGACAATCCCATTAGCATGATACCCCATGATATCGATGACCACTTCAGTTTCAATTTGGCTGGCTGGCCACAGGGTACCATTTCTCAGCTTTACTTGTGATGGGCTGGCTCTGTGAAGCATGACATTCTTAAATTGCTGCCCATTATCCAAGTGTCATTACTTGTACTGCGTCAGAATTCTCTGAATCACAAGCAGCTACTGAGGTCAAGCTTTGCAACCAGAGGAATTGGACAAGTTGGAAAATTCTTTATATCAAGGCAAAGTTATTTATCTGGCATCCAACTTAGAAAATCTAAAGTTTCCATTATCCTGACAGTGTGTCAGTTTTGTGTAGGTATATTGATTTAATAATTTAAGAGGTTTTATCAAGGTAGCAGGAGGTTAAACGTTTACTGTGTTTGCATTATTCAGAATGTTGCTTTGTTTTTTTGGCCTCCATCATGCTGATAATAGATTCTATTTAACTCTTCTCCATACTCAACTATACATATAAAATTATTCCTATAATCATAAAATACATAAACAGTTTGACTTTTAGCATGGCATTTTCAGTCTATCAAAATTTAAAAAAACAAAATGTCTTAGCAGTTATCTGTCACATAGGTATATCAAATTTTGTAATAAATTTATGGAAGAGATAGATTCAAACATGCCTATAATAAACATTCAAAATGAATAATTTGGGGCTTTTTTGCTACCTCCATAAGCATTTTGCAAGAAATATGATTTCCAACAGTCATTGGAATTTTTCTGCGTGAAACTGTAATACTGTATTTGGGATCATTCTTTGATTCTTAAATTATATTCATAAATTCATAAATTGAGATTTTAAACTCTAAAAAAGGAGTTTTCTTCCAAACTTTTCAAATTAGGGCACTCTATCATCGAGGGAGAGAAGGCCCAGTGAAGAGGTATTGGTAGCTATTTGACAAACCTGACATATCCCTTAGAGCATAATTTCAGCAAAGATTTGGGAAAAAAAAGCAAACTTAAACATTAACAAGTTCAGGCCAGGCGTGGTGGCTCATGCCTGTAATCCCAGCACTTTGGGAGGCCGAGGCGGGTGGATCACTTGAGGTCAGGAGTTCATGACCAGGCTGGTCAACATGGTAAAATCCTGTCTCTACTAAAAATACAAAATTAGCTGGGCATGGTGGTGTGCACCTGTAATCCCAGATACTCAGGAGGCTGAGACAAGGGAATCGCTTGAACCTGGGAGGTGGAGGTTGCAGTGAGCCAAGATGGTGCCACTGCACTCCAGCCTGGGCAACAGAGTGAGACTCTGTCTCAAAAAAAAAAAAAAAAAAAAATTAACACGTTCAGATATGAGGTTGGATACAAAACAGACACTAATTTTTAAACACTGAATTTAAACTTCTAAGAACTTACTGCTTTGGGCCCTATCCATATGCTCAGATTGGGAACGGGTCAGTGGGTGGGATGATTTCATTCTCTTCTGCCTTTAGTGGTATTTCACTTGGGAAGCTGAGAAACATCATTTTACTGTATGTAACAACATACTTTTAAAGATCTTACTAAATGCATTTTATAAATTAAACCTCATTTAAATGCATTCTAGGACCTTAGAAGTTAACAAAAACATTCATAGCAGGATGTCTTTTACACTTGATCTTAGCCAAAAGACCAAGAAGCGATGCAAGATGCCTTTTAATGGAGAGAGTCTTCTTACTAATCCTATGTGTATATCCTGATTTTCTTCAATATGTACTTTTTAAATTTTAAGTTCCAGGGTACATGCTCAGGATGTGCAGGTTTGTTAAATAGGTAAACGGGTGCCATGGTGGTTTCCTGCACCTATTAACCCATCACCTAGGTCTTCAATATTTTTTAAAAACTCATTTCCAGTGTGTGTTTAATAGTAATTTAACAAGAAAAATAAGATCTCAGATGCTTTATCAAGCTCAGCTTCTTCTATGGAACAGAAAAACTTACCAATATTGGGGTTGAATCCTTGTGAAGAGTTATACATACCAAACTCTTATCCTAACCCCATATGCTTATTACAAATTATAATTCCAAATTTGATCACCAAATCAAACTCAGAGTAATAGAAAAGAAATATTTAACACAAACTAATAATTAAAACACAAATTTCACCTATTGTTCAGGATATCTTTTTGAGAAAGGTTTTTGTTAAAGAAAATTTCAGATACAAACATAAAGAAAATTAAACAATCAATCCCCATATTCCCAGCTCTCAATAATGAGCCACTCATAGCAATCTTTCAACTTACTTTTAATCCATATTTTGAATCCACAATAGTTATGATACCTACAAAGGAAAAAACATTTTAATCACTTTTTAAAAAGAATGTTTATTAATATTTGTGCAACCATACTTCAGAATGAAAATTAAAACTAACCTATTTCAGTTCACAAGTACTACTCAATAAAACAATGTACTGTTTTTTTCTCTTGCCAGTGCTGCCATTTAATTAAATTCCAGTAATAAGTCAATGCATTTCCTGAGTGGCTAGCACTATTTTAAGGCACTAGAGAAGATATAAAACAAATAAAAATTTTAAATTAAATAAATAAGAAAATAAGATTTCCTTGGCACTGAAAAAGCTTACAATCCAAAATATAAGTCAAATTTCCTAACATAGTCAAATGTGATAAGTACATAAGACAGGTTATTTCTAGTTTATTTTCACATAATCAAAATCAAGACTTTTCTTAAGATTTAAATTATTGCCTAAAGAATGAGACATCTTAAGGTATCATTCCTAACATCTCTCACCAAATCCAAATCCAACTCATAAATGTTTTACATAACATATGCCTAAGTTTCCAAACTACCAATTCATTTTGCAATCTCTGAATATATGCTGATAACAAAAGAATGAGTTTAATTATGCCTAAGGAATTCAACCAGTTACCCGCCACATATATTAGAGCTCAATGATGGGGCCCAGCTTAATAATTCTTAAATTTCTTAATGATTATTACTTTTGAAAAAGTAAGAAAATTTCGACTGGTTTTTAAAAAGGTGAAAAAGGGAAAGAGAAAGGGAGAAAACATAGTCGCTTAACTAAGAAAGTTTCTAATATATTTTAAATGAAGGCATATCATTGCCCAAAAGTGTTCAGGTAAATAAAGTAAGGGAGGAGTGTTTAATTCTTATCTTCAAGAGAAAATAAAAGCAAAAATATGATCCTCATATTGCCCGGAGGATTAAAATAAAAGGCTCTAACATTATATTAAGGGCATAAATCAAACAACAGAGGATACAGAAAACCTACAAAGCATTTTTTTTTTTTTTAAAGAAAACCTTAGTGGAAGCACTAAATTGGAAGTTGAGTGACATCGAGTTCCACCACTGTCTGGGGTTTTTTAATCTATATGAACAAAGATTTCATCATTAAACTAAAGTGTGAAAAGAACAACAATGCAAGGAATTAAAGTTGTAATATGAATGAACAATAATAAGCTTAACCATAAAGATTTTACTTAAAAACAAAAGAGGCAGGGTGTGGTGGCTCACGCCCATAATCCCAGCACTTTGGGAGGCTGAGGCTGGCAGACCACCTGAAGTCAGGGGTTCAAGACCAGTCAGGCCAACATGGCGAAACCCCGTCTCTACTAAAAATCCAAAAATTAGCCAGGTACAATGGTGCATGCCTGTAGTCCCAGCTACTCGGGAGGCTGAGGCAGGAGAATCACTTGAACCCAGGAGGTAAAGGTTGCAGTGAGCTGAGATCATGCCACTGCACTCCACGCACTCCAGTCTGGGCAACAAAGTGAGACTCTGTCTCAGAAAAAAAAAAAACAAAAAAAAAAAAACAAGAAAGATAAAAGAAAACTGTTTTTTAACTTACCATCAAGGTAAATATCACTCCCTAATTCAGCATCAACCCAAAACATAGAAGCCACTGCACCTGAAAATATATAATATTCATCAAATAAAAATATTTCTTCACACTGAGAAACATGATTCTATCCATGTTTTAATTTGCCCTGATAAAATTAACAGGTAAACACATATATCTTCTTATGGAAATTACAGTGATAGAAGCTTTAACTATTTATAGCAAAAGGGAATTATAGTGATAGAACCTTTTACTATTTATACCCATTCCATTTCCGTCTCTCTGGTTATTTCCTTTAAAAAAGACCAATTCTAACCACATATAAACAAAACATCATTCTTCTACCGATGCCATAATAATTTAATTAACAGATATTATCAAACAATTTGAGCAGTATGGCTTTGTGCACATCAGACTTATTTTTATTTTCTCACCTCTTTAATATGATAATCATTCAATCATAAATAGTGAATTATCACTCTAAAGGAAAAGGAAAACAAAACATAGATAATTCCAAAATCACTTGCCCAAAAAAAATTTACTTGTAATCTGTGTAGAACTAGAAGTAAAATTATATACTCTATGGCATTACTAATTATTCCTCACACTATTTATTTAGTACTGTATAAAACCTGGGTCTTAGGAAAAATTTTTCCTAAATAATAAATTAAAACTTGCTTTTGACAGAAATTGGTTCAGTACCAAACCACATACCCTGATTAGTATGCCACAACGCAAGACAAAGAAAACTGACAGCAAGGAAAGTATTTGATTTTTGAAAGCATCACAGGCCCAGTTAGTGACAGGGCTGTCTAAAAGAATGAGTGTAGGAGAAAAACAAGGATAATAAAACTCATTCCAATGTCTAAAGCTGTCCACCTACTCTGACAAGATGTGGTCCCCCAAGCATCACTCGGTGTCAACAATGAAATACCTGTCAGCTGTTTACAGTGATTACTCATGCAAGATATAGCAAGGGCCACAAGATCTAATGGTTTCCTGATACCTATTGATTATTTTCCCAAAAACTTAATAGTTTTCCAATTTGACTCAAATAGGATTTGTGAGTAACAGGGGCTGAATCAATGTCCGTTCTTTTCAAGGAAATTACTTTACTATGACAATTATTTAACTTAGAACTGGAGAGTGTCAGTCTCCAAAACGGGAAACAACTGAATTGCCAATAAGAATTTTGTTCACTTTCTTGGCTAAAACATGATTTTAATTAATGAGGGGGAAAATTAAATCTACTGTATCACTACTCCAAACAATAAGTCATTTAAAAAAGCATGAATTTTTTCACTCAGTAAAATATCTAACATACATAAATCATTTTGCAATTTTTGAAAATTCATTGATTTTTATTCCAATAAATAGTTTACAAATCCTACTGTTAATATTTGCCTCTTAAGTTGAAATGTAAGAGTATATTAATACTTTATTCTAAAACTGGTATTTATCTTTGATATAATACTTGCCAGACTACATGAGAAAGATCTATTTAAAATTTGGATGTAGGTATTTAGGAGGAGTAAAGATGAATGAACAAAATTGATCAGTGGCTCTCAAACCAGGGTGCTTTTCTCCCCAGGGAATATTTGGCAATGTCTGAAGATGTTTTTGGTTGTCTTAACTAGGGGAATGCTACTGGCATCTAGTGGGTAGAAGCCAGGGATGTTGTTAAATATCCTACTCTGCACAGGGCAACCCCCTCACAACAAATAATGATCCAACCCAAAATGTTATTTGTGCTGACACTGAGAAAACCTGAACTACATTTTAGAATCTCCCTTCTTCAAAATCTAATAAAACAAAAAATAAAAATAAAAAATAAAACAAAAAGGCCAACATTTTATTAGCAGCAACCAAATATAAAAGGGCCTGCCATAAATTTTGAAGACTGATAGTCAAAATAAGAAACAAAGTTATAGGTGATTGATGGTCATTCCCAACTCTACCCCTACCTCCAATAAGAGGTTGTAGGGAAATAGTTTACAAAATCCTAAACACTTACCAGAAATACACTCCAAAATGGCAAAAAGTAGAGCCGAGGAACGAATAAGCAACACAAGGAAAAGTCAACAAAAAAATTTCAAGAGTGAGTTTTAACCATCTCCTTGCTTTGGGAAGGAGAAGGTCAGGTCACATTCTAGGGCTCAGAACAAAGAGAAATGAGAGGTCTGAGGTCGAATGATGTCCCCATACAAGGCAAAGGAATTTTATTCATAAGCAGTTGGGCAGACCCAAGAGTGAAATACTTGGTACTTCAAGAGAGCAGAGCCTAAAAGCCACATTGCCCCATTTGGCTCTCTGAATCACCACTTTTCCCTTCTCTTTCCCTCCACTCCAACAATATACAGCTTTCAAACTAGGGCTCAGGAGAAAAACAAACTTGGGTAAGGAGAGTGGAGTATTAAAAATATTTCCCATCAGCACCACGTAGAAGTTCTCCCATATCAAGAAGAAACATGTATGCGTATGTTGTATTACAGCCTGACAAAAAGAAACACACACATACAGGGAATAAAAAGCAAGAAAGAACACAAAATGAAGAAATGAATAGGGCACACAAGTGGCAAAGAACCCATTCTGGAAGGATACATAACCCAATAAAAACTAAAGAAAATTCTCAACAACTTCATCATAATGAAGAACTTGAAAACAATACAACCTTATAATAAACAAGCTCAAAAGCAAGAAGCAGCAGAATAAGATGAAAATGCATTTGTAGCGCTAAAGAAACTTAGAGCCTATATAACACAATGACTTAACCAATTAATTCATTTAAAATATCAAAAACAGGACAGACACTGGAGAAAACAGAATTATTGACAAAAAGGCTTCAGATGATCACAGTAAATGCAAAGGTAAAAGACAAATCAAAGCAATTAGAACACATACGAAGAACAAAAGAAAATTCAGTATTAAAAAAACTGGTGTCATGAAGTAGAGGATCTAATAATTTGACCAAAAAAAAGTATTCATGGTAATAAACAAGGAAAATGTTCTTAGAAGAACTAAGGGCATATTATAATTTAGGGAAAAATGATTATAAGTGACACTTAGATATACCTTGTTTATATTACTGAATTTCAAAAATAAAGAAGAAAACTCTCAGGCATTTTAGATTAAAAAAAAAAAAGTGCCTTCAAGGAGGTATGCAGAAAAATCAGACTTTTCTACAGTAACACTAGATGTCCCAAAATAATAAACAGTGACCACAAAGTTCTAATGAAAGTGTTCCCAAACAAGTTATTTTTCAGGAACAAAAGCAATAGACAGACATTCTCAAGCATTAAAGAAAACAGCAAGCATTGAAACTCAGAGACTATAATACTCACAAATTCTTCCTAATAAAAAGAGAAAACATTGGACAAAGAAATCCAGCCAATCAAACACTAGGAGATTATGGAACAACATTTACAAAGTTGAGGGGGAAAAAAGTGTGACTGATAAATTTTATACCTAGCCAAGTAATCCTTCAAGTAATATAAAAACAAAAGACAAATATTTTGAATCAATGAAGTGTATAAGAACCCAAAGAATGCATGCAGTACCTGTAACTTGAAAAGACTGCCTGACAATGAAATTCAATCAGGAGATGGACTAACTCGGGAATGGAGAAGCAACAGTACTGGTAATGAGCACCAAAACTATTAAAACATAGAACTAAAAGAATTATGACAGAACCATGACAACATAAAGAATATGATCAACATGAAACTAGGCCAATTAATATCCTACAATAGCCTCTAAGTGTTCAAGTGAAAGGAACAGTCACCTGTTTCTCACTTTAAATCAAGAGCTAGAAATGATTATGCTTAGTGAGGAAGTTATGTTGAAAGCCAAGATACGCCAAAAGCTAGGTCTCTTGAGCCAGTTAGCTAAGTTGTGAATGCAAAGGAAAAGTTCTTGAAGGAAATTAAAAGTGCTACTCCAGTAAACACACAAATGATAATAAAACAGCCTTATTGCTGATATGAAGTGGTCTGGATAGATGATCAAACAAGCCACAATGTTCCCTTAAGCCAAAGCCTAATTCAGAGCAACCCTAACTCTCTTCAGTTCTATGAAGGCTGAGAGAGGTGAGGAAGCTAGAGGAGAAAAGTTGGAAGGTAGCAGAGGTTGGTTCACAAGATTTAAAGAAAGAAGCCATCTCCATAACATAAAAGTGCAAGGGAAAGCAGCAAATGCTGATATAGAAGCTGTAGTAAACTACCTAGAAGATGTAGCTAACATCATTCATGAAAGTAGCTACACTAAGCAACAGACTTATTTTTTATTTATTTATTTATTTATTTTGAGATGGAGTCTCGCTCTGTCACCCAGGCTGGAGGACAATGTGCAATCTCAGCTCACTGCCACCTCCGCCTCCCGGGTTCAAGCCATTCTCCTGCCTCAGCCTCCCAAGTAACTGGGATTACAGGCTCCCACCACCAAGCCAGGCTAATTTTTGGTATTTTTAGCCGAGATGGGGTTTCACTATGTTGGCCAGGCTGGTCTTGAACTCCTGAACTCGTGATCTGCCCACCTCGGCCTCCCAAAGTGCTGAGATTACAGGCATGAGCCACCGAGCCCGGCCAGCAACAGATTTTTAATGGAGATGAAATGGCCTCCTTTTGGAAGAAGATGCCATTTAGGACTTTCATAGCTATAGAGAAGTCAATGCCTGGCTTCAAAGATTCAAAGGACAGGCTGACTCTCTTGTTAGAGGCTAAAGCAGCTGGTGACTTCAAGTTGAAGCCAATAATCATTTACCATCCTGAAAATTCTAGGGCCATTAAGAATTATGCTAAATCTCCTCTGCCTGTTTTCTATAAATAATAAAGCCTAGATGACAGCACATCTGTTTACAGCATGGTTTATTTTAAGCCCACCATTGAGATCTACTGCTTAGAAAAGAAAAGATTCCTTCAAAATATTATTGCTCATTGACAACGCACCTGATCACCCAAGAGCTGTGATGGAGATGTACAAGGAGATTAATGTTGTTTTCATGCCTGCTAACACAACATCCATTCTGCAGCCCACTGATCAAGGAGTAACTTTGACTTTTAAGTCTTATTTAAGAAATATATTTCATAAGGCTATAGCTACCATAGACAGTGATTCCTCTGATGGATCTGGGCAAAGTAAATTGAAAACCTTCTGGAAAGGATTCATCATTCTAGATGCCATTAAGAACATTTGTGATTCATGGGAGATCAAAGTATCAACATGAATGAGTTTGAAAGATGATTCCAGGCCTCACAGCTGACTTTGAGGGATTTCAGACTTCAATGGAGGAAATAACTGCAGATGTGGTGGAAACAGTAAGAGAACTAGAATTAGAAGGGGAGTCTGAAGATGTGACTCAATTCCTGCAATCTCATAAGAAAACTTTAACTAATGAGAAGTTGTTTCTTATGGACGGGAAAAGAACGTGGTTTCTCGAGATGGAATCTACTCCTGGTGAAGATGCTATGAACACTGTCGAAATGACAACAAAGGATTTAAAATATGACAGAAGCTTCATTGATAGAGCAGGGTTTGAGAGGACTGACTCCAATTTTGAAAGAAGTCATACTGTGGGTAAAATGCTATCAAATAGCATCATGTGCTATAGAGACATCTTCTATGAAAGGGAGAGTCAACTAATGCAGCAAACTTCATTATCATCTTATGAAATTGCGATAGCCACCCCAACCTTCAGTAACTGCTACCCTGATTGGTCAGCACCCATCAACATTGTGGCAAGACCCTCTACCAGCAAAAAGATTATGACTTGCTGAAAGCTGAGATGATCGTTAGCATTTTTTAGCAATAAATATTTTTAATTAAGGTATGTATGTTTTTTAGACAATTCTATTACACATTTTATAGACTACAGTATAGTATAAACACAGCTTTTTTTTTTTTTTTAAGAAATGGGGTCTCATGCTGTCATCCAGGCTGGAGTGCAGTGGTGCAATCATGACTCACCGCAGCCTCAAACTCCTGAGCTCAAGTGATCCTCCCAAGTAGCTGGGACTACAGGCCTGTGACATCACACCCGGCCAAAACGCATAACTTTTATATGCAATGGGAAACAAAAAAATGTGTGTGACTCACTCTATTGTGATATTCAGTTTACTGCAGTGATATGGAACTAAGCCCACAATATCCCTGCGGTATGGCTGTACAGTATAAGAATCACCTGAAGGGCTTATTAAAAACAGCTTGCTTGACCCCCTCCCTTAGAGATTCCGATTCAGTAGATCTGGGTTGGTCAAGAATTTGCCTTTCTAACAAGCTCCCAGCTGAGGCTGAGGCTGCCATTCAACATACTACCAAGTAGCACTGGCATAGAGAGATCCCTGGAATAAAATTTACCTACTTGTGTGTGTGCGTATGAATGTGTGTGTGTGTGTGTGCATGTGCGTGTGTGTGTGTGTGTGTGCGCATGTGCGTGTGTGTGTGTGTGTATACAGTCTTGCTCTGTTGCCTGGGCTGGAGTGCAGTGGCGTGATCTCGGCTCACCGCAACCTCCGCCTCCCAGCTTTCAAGCGATTCTCATGCCTTAGCCTCCTGAGTAGCTGGGATTATGGGGTGCGCCACAACGCCTGGCTAGTTTTTGAATTTTCAGTAGAGACTGGATTTCACCATGTTGGCTAGGCTGGTCTTGAACTCCTGGCCTCAAGGGATCCACCTGCCTCAGCCTCCCAAAGTGCTGGGATTACAGGCATGAGCCACCATGCCCAGCCCCTACTTGTATATCACAATAGTGAGATGATTACTTTTCAACTTTCTTCTTTGTATTTTTTAGGTATTTAAATTTTTTTACAATGAATGTTCCATCTTTACCCAAACAATAAAATCTTTATTGTAAAGAAAGTTAGAAGCAAGAAACATTAACATTTTTTATAACTATAATTTGTATAAAAGCTTTCTCTGTGATCTTTAGTTTTTCTTTCTTCCTCTGAAAAGCTGAATCGTGTTTAATTAAACTCTCAAAAGTATCAAGTTTTTGTCTATAAAATGGCAAAACTGTCTATGATGAAATAAACTGATATTTGCTATTTCTAATAAAAGCATACAATATATTTTTCTTTCTTACCAGATTCAAATATTTAACACCAACATATTAGTCCAAGTCCTATCATCAGTCAGATTTATCAGAAAGGTATGAAAACCCATGCCTACTATAACGACCAAAATAGCCTAATTCAATACTACTTTGAAAACATGGGGATGATGTTATTATGTAATTGTTTTAATTACAATAACCAAGGATCACATTTCAACTCTCAGGATACTTCAATATTTCTTTTGGACAACTATGACCTGTTTAGTAAATTACCCCCAAATACTTTAATATAGTTTTACAAATCGCCCCAATGCCAGAGACCCAGATCAAAAAGAAAATAATGGTATGGGTCAGATTCACAGAATAAGCACTAACTTTTATGCAAACTGAAAATAAAGATTTTATCTAAAAGTTATTTGGGGAAAATAAGCAGACTTTATCAAGAATTAGAGCTTGGTAAGAAGGTAACAGAAACCCATTGTTAGAAACAGGTTGACTCTGTGTAGCTTTCCATAGTAGAGTTCAGAGTTTCCTGTCATGATTCCCTTATCAATGCAGTGTAATAACTACTTACACAGCACTTACATTGTATTAGGTATTATAAGTAATCTACAGATGATTTAAAGTATATGGGAGGATGTGCATAGGTTATAGGCAAATACTACACCATTTTATGTAAGGGACTTTAACATTAATAGATTTTGGTATCCTCAGAGGTTCCGGAACTAATACCCCATGGATAAGGGACAACTGTACTTAGAGGTAGAAAGTCTCTGCTCTTCCTACATGTCCTTATTTTTAACAACTTCTGTTCTTACAAATACTCCTAAGTCAATCAATAAAACTTCAAATTCTATTAACAGCTTAAAAGTACCAAGAAATACTCTGTTCATTCATTCAACTGCCAAAGAAAATGACAACCGAGTACTTTTCCTCTTTTAAACCAAAAAAAGTTTTTGGTTTAATACTAACAAAAGCTTTAATACTCATTTTAGATATTCCTCTAATACATCTATTTACAATATATCACAGAACTATATTCTGGTTATTAATAATCTCACTTCTTACCAGGGTCTGCTAATCCAGTGGTCTCTAACAGTATGTAATCAAATTTCCCCTTCTTTTGCATCAAATTCTCAATAGCTCTAAGGCCATTGTCCCTGGAGAATACCAAAACATAATTTACAGTTAATTACCTAAATATTTTGAAGTGATTATTATAAACACTTTAAAATATATTCAACAACCCGAGACAAAAGTACCCTTAGGAATGTGAAAATTTAACTCACTTCTAACCTTCTAACAAAATGTCCGTCCCATATTTACCAGTGAGAAAACAATAGATGCATATATATAATAGGTAAAAAGAAATCATATACATAATAATACTTTATTAAAATTAAAAGCAGAGGAAACTTTATCTGACCAAGTATCTTTTTATAGCTTTATGAAATTTTTAAAAACCAACATAAAAAATAATGATAAAATTTATTAAGTATAGTAGTTTAATATAATAGCTAAAGGGACACTGATATTAAACACCATATAACTCTATTTTACATTAGGATGCAAGGTTTTAATTTCCTTTTTTCTTATTTTATCAAAAGTGAAGGAAAATCCTTAATAGATTATATTTTGGTTGTTCAAGAAAGTCTGTTATAATTTTATCCTTGCCAAAACATTTGACACAAAGTCAAATACCTAAGGGAGTAAATGATGCCGAAGAGATTTAATTCACTAGAATACACAAAATTAACAGTACAAGTAGTCATTTTTATAATTCATTCAACCAATATTTGAGTGCTACTATGTGTTGGGTAACTCTTCTAGGGTCTATGGTAGACTAGTGAACACTGTCCTTGAAAACTTAACTAGTAGAACATAATGTAAGGTTTTTCTCTTTTTTGATAGTCATTTATTTTTTTTATAAGGTTGAACACTTAGAAATATGACCAATGACAGATTAAATTCAGAATAATCATTTTTTACATATGAGACTTTCATGCACTAGAGATTAAATAAGCCCTGACATCAAAAGCAATAAAAACTCAATAAAAGGACCAAAACATTAGAGCAGATAGAAAAGACAGCAAGAAACACTTTAAGAAAATGCTTCCTAATAAGTTTATTTTCTATTTGTTTGAAAATACAATGAAGCAAACTGTGTAAATTCAGTTAAATTACTCAAGAAAATTAAAGCTGGAAATATAATCAATAAACATTTCTAGTAAACCATGTACACAGTAAACACATTCCTCACCTCACTGAACAGCAGAGGCAACCGTTTCTAAGTTCCAGCCACTCTTCATAGAGCTCTCCACCTTGGCTGACAGCTAAGGATTTCTCCAGCGCACTTCCTAGAATAAATAACAAACAGCACTCTTTAGCTTATGTCCATTAGCCAACAAAAAACAAAGATGAGGATAACTCAATAATGGAGATCTTAAAGCAGAAACTGCATTTTATAACTTATATTCTTTCATTTTATTCATGCAGCCTCGATATCTAAATTACAGTACACTACATTATTTTAGCTTTTATTTAAGATGACTTAAGCCCTGAAAAAGACACATCCTAAACTGATAAACATACCTACTTCCTCCTTAGGCCTCTTACTTGGCCATCCCCATTTCTAAATAAAGTAGCTACCTTGAAGGCATTTTTTTCTTGTCCAGGGTAAACTTTCTAAATAGACTAGTATGTTTTATATACTGGATTTTGTATGCCCTTCAACCTCTTAAGAGACTGCCTTATCTACCTTTTTCTTTTCATTCTTCTTCTAAATTGTTTCTGTTAGACAAACTGCTGAATATTCCCAACGAGTAAAAACCCTAGTTCATCTTGAGGAAGGTTTTTGGCCAGTGTACCATGTGCTCATTTAAAAATTAAACTTACAGGGAGGCCAAGGCGGGCGGATCACGAGGTCAGGAGATCGAGACCATCCTCGCTAACACAATGAAACCTCATCTCTACTAAAATTACAAAAAATTAGCCAGGTGTGGTAGCGGGCGCCTGTAGTCCCAGCTACTCAGGCGGCTGAGGCAGGAGAATGGCGTGAACCCGGGAGGCGGAGGTTGCAGTGACCCGAGACTGTGCCACTGCACTCCAGCCTGGGCAACACAGCGAGACTCCATCTCAAAAAAAAAAAAAAAACCTAAACTTTTAGTCAAATTCACATATTTTCCTAGCAATACTTACTTAAGAAAGAATAAACTATATTTGAAATGCTTGTTATCTATAAGAATTATTTTAAATGTTTTACTTTTCCTCTAATAAAGAAATGTACCAAACGGTGAAGTTCTAAAAGTCCACTAAGCAAATGAGCTCCCATAAAATCGAGTAGTTTTACACTTGCATATTTTTTATATTTCAGCTAGGTATTAATAAAGAGCTTCTAAAGAGGTTGTTACAGAATTCGGACTATATACAGAACATTAACGAAACATGAAGAAAAGTATTGAGAATGCTGTGAAAAATAAAATTGCAAAAATGATCCGGGAAAAAATAAAGAAAATAGTAAGAATAAATGTAATCAGTGTGCAATAGGTTATTTAATAAGATGATGAAAAAAACAGTCTGTTATTAGAAATCTCAGGATTTTTGCCTAAAAAGCACTTTTCTCTTTAGTTTATTAAAACCAGAAATCGAATATAACTGGCTTCCCATCTTGTTCATAAAACCTAGCTCTTTTACTTTTTACAACTGAAAAAAAATAGTACATTTTAAAAGAAATCGTTTAATAGATATTGTTTTTTGGCTAGAAGTGAGCTTTGATTACAATTCATACTTATGAAGAAAAACTCCTATAAAGATAACAGAAGTATTGTGTCTAGAGCTATTTTTTTGACTACAGTTTAATATTTCAGTTGAGAAGTTAAGCACACTTATTTTCACAGATAACTTAAAATACATGAGGATAAAGACCATATGTTTACCTTTATTTTTAAAATATTGAGTTTTAACTGCATTGCAGATAATAAACATTAAACAAAGTTAACTAATAACAGAAGCATTTTCAAATATTTTTCATGAGTTGCAATAGAGTCCATACAAAAGTGCCTTCCTAATTCCTAAAAAAAACATTTTTTGGCCAGGCATGGTGCCTCATGCCTGTAATCCCAGCAACTTTGGGAGGCCGAGGCGGGTGGATCACAAGGCCAGGAGCTCAAGACCATCCTGGCCAACATGGTGAAACCCTGTCTCTACTAAAAATACAAAAATTATCTGGGCATGGTGGCGCACGCCTGTAGTCCCAGCTACTCGGGAGGCTGAGGCAGGAGAATCACTTTAACCCAGGAGACAGAGGTGGCAGTGAGCTGAGATTGCACCACTGCACTCCAGCCTGGCGACAGAGAGAGACTCCATTTCAAAAAAAATAAAATAAAATAAAAAATAAACGTGTTTTCATATGTCTAGATTTTTACTTCTGGAGTCATTTATTTCATGTAAAAATGTAGTTTAATTCTGTTAATAAGAATTCCAAAGTTATACAAAATAAAATTTTATTAAAACTAATTTCAGTATCTCAACCCATATAAATCTTAACAGAAATTAATCCAACTTTTCTAAAGCTATCCACATCAATACAATACCTTGCATTTTCATTTTTAAATATGGAATATCAATTCACCAGAGGAATAAACAGTCACACAAAATCTTGCAACATGACATTTATTGAACTTTACTTACCTTCCCCAAATTCATTTAAAATGACCGCTACTCTTTTACTATGTTGCTCTGTCAAAATACAGTTCAGAAGTGTTGTCTTCCCAGCACCTATAAAACATATTTTTTGTAAATAAAAAAATTCAAAATAATTTTAAAGATACAAAAAACATATAAAGAATCCTAACGTTTTTGAGAATTTGCGTGCTATTTTTCATATATTATTTTAGTATAGAATATCCTAGAGGATAAGATTAAAGCATCCTTTGAAACCTGTTGCAAAATACTTTATGTAGACATAAAATTTTATAAATATTTACAAACACTCCTACAAGTTGAAAGTTTCTTCAACCCAGCCTAAGCTTCCCTAAAATTTACACAATCTTTTATTTATAATGACCTTTTATTTCAACATTAACGAGACGCAACTTCAGGCTGACTATATGGCTACTTATAGTATGCTTTAAACAATCTATAAAAGTTTTTATGAAATGGGGAATAGAGCCAGGTAGTGTCAACAATGGACAGAATGTTCAGTAAGATAAATTCATAAAGCTATACCAACTTTATCCAGCAGGTGGCATATGAAACCCAATATGTCAATCTCCAGTAGAAAAAAAATAGTCTTGTGAACCGTACACACTAAAATTCATAGAGGAAAAAAAGAAAATCCTAACTGCATAGTATTGTAGTTCAATTGTATGACTGTATCATTTCTTTATCTTTTTTTGTTGGACATTTGGTTTGTTTCCAGTGTTTTACTAGTACAGTGCTGCTAAAAACTTTTACATGTAGGCTATACATGTCTTCTGAAATACATTAAGTTTTCTAGTATATAACTAGATCTTCCTATAACTAGGAAGATTTTACGGAGTATTAGGGTATTAATATCTTTTAGGTCATATTCCTTTCAAAGCTTTTTAAGAGATGAAGGCTTATATTTAGAGTACTTTAGGAAGCTCAACATCACAAAAATATGAAGTATAGTATGGAAGAGAGAGACTTAGGGCAATGAGGAAGATCTTAAAACCAGTCCAAGCCTCAGACAGAGGCCCTGAACATGAGTGTTTCACAGGGCAGTGATGTGAAAACTGAAAGGAAAGGGTGAATGTAAGAAATCTAAGAGAAGATTTACTAGGGCTTTTTAACCATATTATGAAAAAAAAAAAACACTTTAAGACATAGTTCATTCATTCGAAGGTTTCTAATACGTTACAGATTTATGCTGGGCCTTGGTGAAAAAGCGAACAAGATAGTCTCTGCCTTCATAGAGCTTAGAAATATTAAGGGAAGGGGGGAATGGAGGGGAATTCAGTGAATAAGGAGGCAATTATGTCACAGGGTGACATATTCAATAGGAGATGCACAAAATGCTATGGAGAACCTAAGAGGGACATGTAGCCAGAGGAGTCACAGTAAAAAAGTACCTATTCCAAGGGGCTAAAACACTTGGCACCTTTGAAGTAACATTAGTTCATTGTGCGGGGCCAATTTGGCAGGCTGGAAAGGTTGGCAAGATCCAGATCCTACAGGTCCTTGTAATTCATGTTAAGGAATTTGGATTTTAACCCATAGGGATGCCACTGAAAGGTGTGACGCAGTCGGATTGACATTTATAAAGATCATTAAGGCTAACATGCAACGAATAAATTAAAGGGCAGCAAGACTCCAGATTAGTCAGGAGGCTTTTAGAGTATTCCAAATGGTTGGGATCACAGAAGCAGGATTTGGGGGGATGGTAACAGATGAAGTTTCAGACATGTTAAGTTTTAAGTTGTAGGACATCAAAATAGAAATTACACAGGTGTGTAGCTAAAGATGGACAAAGGGGGAAGGAGGAGGGAGCCTTAAAAAGAAGCCGGAGAAGCAGGTGGAAAAATCAGAAGAAAAATGTAATAGAAGCCAAAAGAACAGTGTTTCAAAAAGGGAAAATGGTCAGGGATAGGAGTGAAACTATCCCTAGATTCAGCAACAAGGTTGCTGGTATTAATTCTCACTCCTGAGCTTCAGATCATTTTCTCCAATGATCTACTGACCTACCAGTGAGCAATACGGGAAGGCCCAGCGGCATGTTTGAAATACATTGTTTTGGACAAGAAATTTGTTCATCTTCTCAGCAGAGCAGCCTCTGAATAACTGTGGGGAAACGCCAAAAATAAATTCCTTTATAAAATTACTTCCGAGCAAAAAACGGGAATAAACTTACAGTCTACAAAGTTTTTAAAAAAACAAAAGCAGTTATTTCTTATTTTTACATAAAAGGTCACGAAGTGGCCCAAGTGTGTACCTGTCTCTAGCAACAACTAGGAATATTATTTCTAGGAAACAGTATCATTTTATTTACATTTCTTAACTTTTTCCAAACTTCTAATACAGTCATATATTTGTTCTAGCCCTTCTATTTAACTGTAAGGTTTAAAAATATATTTCTCAAACTTTTCCAGTAAGAAACTTCTAGTGTAAGTGCATAAACCGCCCTTCACGAAACTACCAAGTTCACAAACTTGTGGTTTCGAGTATCCCCGTACACTCTAAACGTTCTTAGTTTGAGAAATAGTCTTGGAGGACAGATTTTATTCTTACTTCCTACGCAGTGGTTTACAAACAGACCTCAAAAATAAAGTGTTTAAGATGGGAGCACTTCCTGCCAACTGGCTGGAGGACTGTGGCTCGTGGGGAAGGGGAATCTACTGACGAAAGCCCCACGTGTCGGGCATTTTACAGACGGGACATCCTTTCATGGCAATAGGTAGGTGGCTCCGGCCCTGTTTCCCAGGTGACAGGTATTTTTCCATTTTCAGGTGAGGTAGATGAGCGTCAGGAAGGTAAGATAACCTGGTAAGAGGTCACAGAGACAATTGGGGGGCGTGTCTTAGCTTCAAAGCCTTGTTTCAAAGGCTAACTTTCCATCTCACTTGAGAAACGGGAATCTAACGCAGAGGGGACCGGGCATCATTAACTCCCAAGATGAGAGGTAACCCCTACGAGAAGCAAGTGACCCAGCCCCTACCTCAAAGACATTTGCTCTTGATCATGAGGCCCCAATGCCTCAGGAGAAGAGGCACCGGCAGCCCGCAAAATCCCATGACACCAGAGTTCACGGCATTTTGTGACTGGGATGGTTAGTTACCTAAATACCCGGTGATGATTGTGACTGGGATCTTGGCGCCGAGGCCAGACTTTTCCTCCTCCTCGCTTTGCGTCGTCTCAATGGGAACCAATTCAGGACAATCCTCTTCCTCATCCGCAGATCCAACAGCCGGTAACATTCCGGCCTACAGCACGTCCCTACCTCAGCTGAACCGCTGGGACCAACACGCCGGACAGCAGCCGCGCACGCCCAGCGCGCCACTCCAGGCCTGCCCGGGGCCTGACGTCATCACATCGCGACGCCAGCTGATCCCGCCCGGATTACCTGGGCTCTGGACGAGAAGTGCCTCGTCCCTTAGCCACACCCCCCGGGGAGGTGGGCTCTCCCCGACGACAGCTGGACACGCCCCTGGGCGTGTTCTGTGAACCTGAGCGACGCTGCGGAGAGTCCTTAGGGCGCACTAACCACCTGTCTGAAGGTGTCACTGGCGCCTAGAGCCTTAATAAGCTACTGGCTGTAGGTAGAGCTGAGGCCAGCCTGCTGGAAATCTGGAGTGGGTAGCCTGACCTAACCAGTTCCCACAGGGCATAGATTTTATCAACTTGATTTTTTAGTCTCGTTAAAAAAAAAAAAAGTTTTAATTCATAGGGGAAAGAATGGAAGGTTATAACATTACAATTTTAATTGTAATTTTTATACCTGAAGGATAACCAGTGACACTTTTTTCTTTTTTTATTATTACATATTATATATGTAATTCCAAATTTTTAGTATACATGCATCACTTTTATTTACTTTTTTCTCATTATTTATTTGGACCTCAGGTAACCTAAGTTCATTAATCATATTTGCTGGTGCATGACACGCTCATCACTAATCCATAGATAGCCCTTCTTTCTAATATAAATTTATAGTGAACTCCTTTGACCTCATTCCTAACCTAAAAGCATTACCAGTAAGTTACACGTACCTATGTGCACCGCCCCCGCTTCCAATCCACAGCCTGCCCCATAAGATAGTAACAACAGTCATGAATTGGTTCTGGATTGCTGATCATTCCCTGTTTTCTTTTTAGTTTTATCACATATCCCACGTATGTACTTAGAGAATATGTTGTTTAATTTTGGGTGTTTTTGAGCTTCATAAAATTATCCATATAATATATAAACTCCTGAGGCTTGCTATATTTTTCAGCATCACTGCTGTCTTGTATTCTATTGTGTGGCTACACGGCAATTTATTCATTTCCTCTCAATTGTTCCAGGTTTTGCTCTTATGAACAGGGCTGCTATGAACATTTTTCCTGACATATGTGTGTGCAACTTCCTCTTGAGTGTCTGTGTAAGAGTTGAATTGCTGGGTCCTAGATTATTCAAATGTTTTACTTCACAGGAAAATGCACAATTATTTTTTAAAATGTTTGTACAAATTGATACATTTTCCCAGCAAATTATAAGAGGTCTCATTGGTCTGTATGTCAATATTATCAGGCATGCATTTTTCACCAATCAATTGAGTACAAAAGAAGACTTCATTGTGATCTTCATTTGCATTTCCTTGATTACTAACAAGGTTGAGAATCTTTTCATGTGTTTTGGCAATATTTAATTCTTAGAATGACCCTGTAGAGTGTTATCCCTCTTTCAAACATGAGGCGCCAAGAGTTAAGTTACTTGTCCAGGTTAGGTCATAAAAATCTATCTGATGCACAAGTAGAATGTTTTACTACTATCCTGATGCCAAATAGAAGGTTGACTTTTCCTTCCTTCTCTGAAATTCCCCATCAAATATACTGTGTGTATTCCATTAGTTCTACTGATAAGTACATATAACTTGAAAGTATTTATCACACCTTTTGCAGAACACAGTTACGACAGAGGGTTTATATTTGTGCAAATGAGTATATTATATTCACACATACACTCGGTCTGAGAAATCAGGTCTTGAATGCTTTGCCAGCTTTGACAATGTAACCATGAACCAGCTGAGGAAGAAATAAGGCAAATACCTTAGGCATGGTGGTTCAGTTCACTTTATTCTACCAAAGGAGAGAAGCTGTGATGGGTAGCCCAAAATAGATAGCTTACGCCCTAAACACAATGGTTCATAAGCTTTTTCGTTTCAGGAATGCTATGAAGTATTGATTTTTTTGGCAACCTAAGGGAAGGAGTAACATTGCACCCACAGGCATCACACTATTTGCTTGATGTCCCTTCAGCACTGCATTACTGCCTGAATAGCAGCTATTACAGCCCTCACCACCTTCTTTGACATATTTTTAAAAGTACATTCTTGTGGGTTCCCAATATGGCACTGGCTGAATGTTATACTAAAATCCCTCTTTCTGTTTTTTGAGACAGGGTCTCACTCTGTCGCCCAGCATGGATTGCATTGGCACGATCACAGCTCACTGCAGTCCTAAACTCCTGGGCTCAAGTGATCCTCCCATCTCAGCCTCCCAAGTAGCTGGGACTCCAGTCATATGCCATTACACCTGGCTAATTTTTCTTTTTCTTTTTGGTAGAGACAGGGTCTCACTATGTTGTCCAGTCTGGTCTAAAGTCTCATCTCTAACAATGAGCAACCTGTAACCTATGAGGCCAGCTCAGTCAAGTTGACCAAATAGCATTGTTGTAACAGTATGTTACATTTCAAAAATAGTGGAGGCAATAACCTAAGCTCAGTGGCATGAATCCACACTTCACATTTTATTAGCAGTGTAATAATTTTCTAAAAGATTAGTATCACAGATGCTGTTTTTCTTTTGTTTTTCCTTGCATCTTGCTCTTTTCTTTACTATTTATGAAATCTTCATTTATTTCTGTGCATTCAACTTACTATCTGCTCTCATTTCCTGTGATTCTGAAAAAATGCCTCTTGAATATATATACAGCATATCTACAAGAAATCATTTCTCTTCATTTTGTTCATAAATAAGTGTTTTTACTTTACCTTTATTTTTGAAGCATATTTTCACTGGATAATGAATCCTTGGTTGAGTGCCCTCCACCCAGCATGTAAGTATGTAATCTCACTGTCTTCTTGCCTCTATTGGTCCCATAAACAGTTAATCGAGGTTTTATTACTGTTTCCCTGGTATAATGAACCAGTTTTTTTTTTAATACACTTGAGATTTTCTCTTTGTATGTGATTTAGCATTTGAACTATAATCTGTATAGTGATGCATGTCTTGATGTTTATCCTGGATAAGTTCCATTTTTTTGATCTTATAGACTAATGTGTTTCATTACTCTTGACACATTTTCAATATTTCTCAGGTCTCTCAGGTGTGCCATCTCCCAGAGATGCTTTATGTGTGGTTATTCTCTGCATTTCACTCTACTGTGTTGCTGTACATTCTCCATTTATGTTATGTCTTAGGCAATTTCCAGAGCAGCCTCAGGGCCAGGCTCTG
This sequence comes from Pan troglodytes, assembly GCF_028858775.2. NCBI lineage: Eukaryota > Metazoa > Chordata > Mammalia > Primates > Hominidae > Pan > Pan troglodytes. Next base: position 3,913,966 of record NC_086015.1, read on the forward strand.
GAGTGTGGGTGCACTTGTAGTGACAGCAGCTCTGGGCCTGGGGTGGGGCTGGTCCACATGGAAATGGCTCAGGGTCTGAGTTGCCAACACAGGATGAGGTCCTGGAGCCTGGATCTGTGATGATGCAGAGTTGGGGCTGGGAGGCAACCCCTTCCCAGGCCGCACAACAGTGGCTGCTGCTTGGGAGGATGTGGAAGGAAGGTATCGCAGCATCCTCCTCTCTGGGGTGATGTACATGCCCATGGCTTCAGGTATTTTTAGTGCCAAAAACCACCAGTGTCCACTCTGGAGCAGGCTGCTGCGATCCTTATCAATGAACACTAAGAGACCTTCATCAGGAAAGTTGTAAAGTGGAGGCAGCCTGGGGGATACTGAGATCCTCAGCTGCAAAGGCTGCAGGGTCCTCCACAGAGCAGGCCATGGGGACTGCAGTGGCCCTGCCTCCCGGCTGATAACAATTGCCTCCTGCTTCTTTGCTCCTAGATGTCTCAAAACTCTCAGGTTTGCCATCTCCCAGTAATTCTTTCTGTATGGTTATTCTGGGCTTTTTTGCCCACTGTGTTTCTGCACTTCTTTAATTAGACCCTTGAGCTCTCCAAGGGCTATTTTCCTTTTTGGCAGTTCAGTAACTTCACAGAAACCTCCCAGGAAATGCAGCCTCTTCACAGCTGGGTTCATCCTATACCCAGCGACCTGCGGCCAGTGTGGCGCTGTGATTAGAGGCGGCTCAGTGCCTTCAGAGGAGCAGCCTGGCTGTGCGCACATTAGAGAAAGGCTTCCATCGTCGTTGGTCCTCTTTCTCACAAGGACTCTGGGGTCTTGGTGCCAGGAGATGCAACCGCCTCTGGCAGCCCGGCTTCATTTTAGGGACAGTGACTATGGAGAAACCCAGATCTGACCCATTTTCTCCAGAGGGGAGGGAGCCACAGGGAAAGGCCCCTTGTTGCTCTCTTGGCCCTGAGCGCCTCCCAGGAAAGGTCAGAGCACAGACTCAGCCCTGGGAGGGCCGAGAGATCCCGCTGGACCCTGCACTCCTTGACACTCTGGACAAGATGCAGAGAGTGGGGTCCTGGCAGCAAGATCCTGTGGGAGTGGGGCCTTGGAGCTCAGGGCCAGACCGAGGGGGTGCTCATTGCTGGCTCTGGCCTACAGACACGTTGACATTGGCACCACACGGGCCAACTGAAACCCTAAGAGAAAACCCAGCGTCCCCTGGCCAGACCCACCAGAGGACAGAGCTCCCAATAAGCCCAGCTGCTAGAAAAGAAGGTGGAGTCCCAGGCAGAAGAGTTCTTCAGGCTGAATGGAAATGATTCCAGAGGGAAATGCAGATATGAAGAAGGAGATAAAGAGCTCCAGAAATGGCAAATAGCAGGGTGAGCATACGCGACTTCTCTAACGGAAGAAATTACCTTTAAAACACACGTGCAGGCTTAGAGCAAAAGAAACCGTGCCGTAAGGTGTGAGTAAGCGAAGTGCCTGTGACACCCACAGATCAGAGAAGCAGAGGCCTCCGGGATGGCAAGGCAAGGTTGCCGCATTTCATATGAAGTACACAATCATCATAAAAGAATGCATTAAATATACATATGTATGCATTCAAAATACACTAACATCACATATATCCATTAGACTTTATCAAAATTAAAATCTTCTGTTCATCCGCATAAAACGATGTCACTTACTGCAAAAAATATTCTCAAATATGTATCCAAGTGCTGACATCCAGAATAAGTAACCTCTAAAATTTCATAATAAAACAACTTGGTGAAACAACGGTCAAAGGATTTGAACACTTTGCCAAATGATGGCAAATAAACACAAGAAAAAGTGCTCGACAGACTCGAGCACCAGGAAGCTGCATCGTAAACACCAACGAAAACCACCACACACACCCACAGTAGCCAAAATCTATAAAACTGGTGGCACCAAATGTGAGGGAGGATGTGGCCCACCCAGCACTGTTGCTGTGCATTCTTGGTGAGAACACCTAAGACGTCCCCTCCATGGGATTAGAAAACCACAAGGCAGGCAGGTCAGCTGCTGCACTGCACACCACAGCGGCTGGTGAACTCTGCACACAGTGGTGGGCCGTCAACTGAAACCACAACAGGCAGCGAGCAGCTCTCAAAATGAAGGCATTCCGTGGAGAACAGCAGTGGATTATCAACCAGGATGTGTGAGCCATGATAGACCACAGGCATTCCCTGGGAGGCTGGGGCAAGAGGAAGCTTTTAAAGGCAAAAGAAGCTTGAGGAAGCGGTTCTGAAACAAAACTTACCAGCCTGAGAGGCTCATTGCAGGGGCCGGCGATGACTCATTGGAAACACTGACAGCTGCTGGGAGACGTCCTCATAGAAGCAACTTCTGAGCAACGTTAAGCCTGGCATTCCAGTCAAAACCTGGTAATATAACCAATATTTTCCATTGTATGCTGCTGTGAAGAGAACGGGCTCTTATTGAACTTACACAAATGACTGTATTGCCAAAAACATAATCATACTCACAAATAGTTCACAAATTTTGGAGAGATAAGGTAGGGAAAGAAGCCTATGTTTCAATTTTTGTTCACAAAGTTATACTTTACCAAATTGGTGTAAATTATAGATAGCTTAAGAAAACTATTTTCCTTAAACCTGGAAAACAAAACATTAAAATAGAGAACCAAAAATATTTTAAATTAAAACTGTAAAAACCCATAATTCCTTTTCATCAATTCATTCAGTCCCATGTAATTAATTCTCATTCTGTTTGATCTAGGTTAGCAGATTTATGAACCCATCAGTTTCTTCAACAGAGTCCCAAAAATATCGACTCTGTCCAACGGTATGATCTTAAAGGTATCAGCAATCAGAGTTCAAGAGGACTGCCAAAGTCATTTCATTAGAAGCAATTTGGACTGTAGTTGATTGCAAAAGCTTTTAGAGAAACATCAAAACAATAATTTGGATTTGGATCTTTACATGGATGACAAAAACATAGACGGGTCATGGTTAAAAGTCTGATGAGAGTTCATTATAATGAGAAATTGACAAGGAACTTTGGTTATTTCCATAGCATAGAACATTTTAACACAATAATTAGAACTACCACTGATAACATTATACCAAGATATATCAGATATTTAAGAATTTTATATAACTTTTGGAATACACTAATACTGTATCCATACAAATATAACTTAAAGAAAGGTTAAGGCCGGGCGCGGTGGCTCACTCCTGTAATCCCAGCACTTTGGGAGGCCGAGGCAAGCCGATCACGAGGTCAGGAGATCGAGACCATCCTGGCTAACAAGGTGAAACCCCGTCTCTACTAAAAATACAAAAAAATTAGCTGGGTGTGGTGGTGGGTGCCTGTAGTCCCAGCTACTCGAGAGGCTGAGGCAGGAGAATGGCGTGAATGCAGGAGGTGGAGCTTGCCCTGAGCCAAGATCGCGCCACTGCACTCCAGCCTGGGTGACAGAGCCAGACTCCATCTCAGGAAAAAAAAAAAAAAAAAAAAGGTTAAACATCATTTCTTCTTTACAATGCTTCCCACATATTTAATAATTTAGCATGTCAAATAAACTTAATTAATATATCTCTTTTACAAGGTAAGAATAAAAAGATTTAATTTAGAATTTGATCTTGGGAAAGCTTGTCAAAAATGTCAAAGGTTTAAAACACTTAATTAAAACAGGATAATAGGTCATTGTGAAATAATAGTCATCCATTTAACTATAGTGATAATTAAAATACTTTAAAAGCAAATAAAGTTACACAGACAAAAAAAAAAAAAAAAACCCTAACTCTTTAAAGGAAGAATTTTTCCAAGCAATCAAAAACCTAATAAAGACAGCGCAAAGTACACGACATTATCTTGATAAATTTTTCTAGGCCAGTTACTGTGGAGGCCTCATTACGGAGGGGGAGTGGGGCTGGCGGGACTGAAGGAAGCAAAAAGAGAAGGCACATAAGCCTTAAGTCTGCCTTTCTCATGGTCCAGAACACATAACCCTCCTGCACAAACAGCCTAGTCTTCCAGCTATCACCAGACCCTTGACTGATAGAAAAATTACAAGTTAGCTCACGGCAGCCTTGGCGTTCTCAGCACTGTCAAAGCCCTCTTCAGCTCACAGCACAAAGACTGTCTTATAAAACCCCCACCAAGCCTTTGCCTCCTTGCAGTCAGCTCCTCTCTGCTAACTTGCCCATTGCACTCTCACAATGTATTTTCATACTTTCTTTAATAAATCTGCTTTTCTTTATCTGCAACTGTCTTGGTAAATTCTTCTTCTCACCACACCACCAGCCCCAGAGGGTCACCACTCACCTGCGACAGTTACCAAAAAGGCAAGGAACACCCTGATTATTTTTTAATCAGGGGTAGATCAATACTACAAGAAAATCTTGTCGTATTAACAGAGAGGACCAAATTCTAGTTTCATGTCGGCAAACTTTAGATCTTTCTTCTTCTTCTTCTTTTTTTTTTTTTTTTTTTTTTTTTGAGACAGAGTCTCACTCTGTTGCCCAGGCTTGAGTGCAGTGGCGCAATCTCAGCTCACTGCAACCTCCGCCTCCCAGGTTCAAGCGATTCTCTTGCCTCACCCTCCCTAGTAGCTGGGACTACAGGCATGCGCCACCACACCCAGCTAATTTTTGTATGTTTAGTAGAGAAGGAGTTTCACCATTGTTGGCCAGGCTGGTCTTGAACTCCTGACCTCAAGTGATCTGCCCTCTTCAGCCTCCCAAAGTGCTGGGATTACAGGCATGAGCCACCACGCCCAGCCTAGATCTTAATGTTCTATTTTAGAAAGACTTATAAATTATTTCCTTCTATTTTTAGTCAACTTGATCACATACAAAATGTATTTCATAAAATTCATCTTCCATAAACCTTTTGCAATTTTCTCAAACCTTGTAGAATTTGTTCAAACCTTCAGTTTCATTCTATACTTCCTCTTTTTTATACTGGAACAACCAATCATTCTAACTTAGGATAAAAATTTACTCTTTTTTCCCTTATAATTTTGGCCACACAAGATTTTCTCATATAAAAAAAATTTTTATTCTCTTTTTCTTTTCAACTTTCCCTACCAAAGATATGACTTTCTTTGCTTATTTTTTGTCCCATTTACTGGTTCATTTCTGCCTTGTTTCTATTTCCTTTCAAAATTTGCATTTTCAAGCAACCTTTAAATAACCTCCAAATTAGACAAAATTATTCTTCTTCTAAAAAAAACCCTCATGTCTTTTGTAATTTTTTTACCAAAAATACCAAAAATTGTATCATTATTTTTCATACTTTGTGTATAGAGTTACACACATTAATTAGAATTTTTAAATCTTAGTGCCCTTAATTTTTAGTGGAACCTAGGAAGTAAGCAATTTTGAACTGTTATATGATAACATTTTATGAATACATATTTTATAATTTTTCAGAAACGTGCTTCCTCATAGAACAATTTCTCAATGTAAAACAAGACACAATGTTTTCTAATAGACCCAAACAAATTTTATCTTTCCACAGAACTTTCGAAGCCAGGAATAAGCTTACACTTATGTTCAGCGATTAATGTTTTAGTATTTTAACTTGTCTGTGTTACTCCTGAGAAACTTCCTGAGATATTAAGCATCCATCATCTTGAGGTGTTTTCCTATTAACCATTTTTACAGCATGTGACTGTCAGGCGGTCATCTCAAAATCAAGAGACCGAAGCGTTACACGCATGGCGTTTTGTTTCATTGCTGCGCTTCCCGCGTGAGGAGTAACAGGCGGGCCGCCTCACGTCTGCGGGCACACTTGTTTTTAGGTCAGACTCATGCTTTACAATTAAACATTTAGCAGAGATGAAAGTTGCGTGTCTGCATCATCTTTAACGCTGAGGACTCTGAAGACACCTGCTTTTATCAAACCGGCAAATCTAAACTCACCTTTATTCACCAAAGTTTACCCCAGGTCAAATGAACTTTAAAAACATTTGGGTTAGTTCCTATTTTTTTTTTACAGTTGTAGGTATGCTCATTTATTTCTAAGTCAATTTAAACAATGCCTCTTACTAAGTAGGAAAGACCTTAAAGATATTTTATTTGCTCCATTTGTAAACAGTCAAGAATCACGCCAATCAAAAAATGTGCACAGCACACAGTCAGCAGTGCTGGGAAAGGATGGCTTGGTTGGCTGAGAAGTTCCCAGGGGGAGAAGCAGAGTCTGGCAGAGAAAACACAGAGCCACCAAGAGTTATAGCCTGAGCATCAGCTTCCAGTTAGCCTGATTTCTCATCAGGGAGCTCTAAAGAAAGTCCCTTTTCAAATATCTTATTATCAGCTTTTAACCAGGACAACAGTAAACATTCCCGGTGGTATTGAAGTCTTTCTTTCCTCCCTTCTAGTTCCATTTTAGCTTAGGACAGAAGATCAAACAAACAAAAAGTTCCTATAATGCTCCAAATATTAACCAACTTCCAAACCAAAGGTAAACCTACTTCCGCTGTGATTCAAATCTAGTAAGCCCTGTATGGCTTAACCATGGATGCAAGAGGTCCCCAGAAAGGATGCAAAGGATGTAGCCCCCTTCAGGATCCAAAATTTCTCCTGAAGATAGGCTAAGGAAGTAAAGATGCTCACTGGTAACAAGGTAACCATGGCGAGGCGGTTAAGTTCCTGAGAGCAGATGTGGTCGAACAGAGACACTTCATGTTTCGGTCCTGGCCGGTGACCACCATCAGAAGCATGCCTAGCAACTCGGATCTCCCAGTGGGCAGAGACCAGAGAGACCAGAGACAGCATCCTCACTGGTTATGACCAAGTTCTCAAGACAGAAAACAGGCCTTAGGGCAAACCCCACAAAAGGCAGAGACAAAGAAAACAGCGGCTATTTCTGGGAAGCTGTGGCCAAAAAGCAACGGGCACCCAGCACCAAATTCACAAGAGTCACCATTTAAAGAACCACTTCTTACAATGTTCTCCTTTCGATCCAAATTTAAAAAGGGACAAGAAAACCTTTTACCTTCTCAACCAGGCATTCCAGGTAGTGGCGTGAGAGAGCTGACTTTGGGAAGAATTCCTGCCTCTGCCCTGTGTCAGGTGTCCTGGAATCCCACCTGCAGGTTCTGGGGAGAGGACAAAGTGGGATGTCCCAGCCTTTAGCGTCCCAGTTGGACGCTAGATAGACTAGCAGGAGAGAAGCATCATACAGGTTTTACATAGCATGGGAGCCCCCGTATGGAAATGAAGACCCCAGAGAGGCCATTATCAATTCACTAAATCATTCCAGGGGGCTTAAAACATACGAGTTATCTAACAAGGTCTGTACAATGTTCTGTCTGCTTCAGCTTCTCATCCTTGAAGATAAGAAGGCTGCCTTTTCTTCCTTCCTTCCTTCCTTGCTTGCTTCCTTCCCCCCTATTTATGGTCTCCGATGGGTGTAGAAGTTAATTTCTTGGATGTTTACATTTCAGCTAGGGCTGGTGAGAATAAAAAACCTCCAGGCAGCTTTGAAATCAGTGTGTTTTTTGGTTTTGTTTTAATTATAGTTGTAGCAGTGGGTTTTATCTTATTTGAAAATGACTCATTTTATGAATATCTATTATTTAAGTTCACGTTAAGGCTTCAAGTTTCCCCCAAAATATGTTTGGACTTCATTTTAAGTAGACACAGTTTATAAAACAACTATCATTGAAAAGTTGATGAACTTTAAAGCCATTTACATTCACCTACAATTATGCTTTAATTCCTTCTTAATCAAAACTGGCCATTGAAGGAGTCAGGAAGGACCATTCCAGATGATGCTTCTTTAACACAAGTATTCTTTTCTGCTAAAAGCAATGAAGAAGTAGCAGAGGAAGGGCTCTATTTTTCCTTCCATCTAAAGAAGAATATTAATTTTCTTAACTGGACACAACTCTTACCAGCACAGAGATGGCAGCAGGGGAATCCTAATTACATCTTACTTCACTCATTTATTCTCATAGTTTTTGCCTCTGGAAGCCAAAAGCTGTTTTCCTTTATAGACGTGAGTTTTTACAAAACAGTTTCAAAATAGCCAGCTAAATGCCAGAAAGTGTTTAGTTTGATAGACAGTCTTTTCAACTTTGCTTGTTTCTTGATTAGATTGCTAACTTCAGGGTAGAGCCCATTAAGGAATAGTGGGGAGAAAACATTTTTTTATGTCTGCAATCAGCATGGGTAGCTTTGAAAAAGAAGCAAGCCTGCTGTTTTTCAAGTGATTCTAACTAAATTGTCAATATGCCAGAATAGCATATTTAATTACTTTATCTCCTTCATCTAGAACTTCCCTAGAGGTTCCACGTGTTTAAAGATGAATTGGTGTTTGTGGAGAAAAGCTGGGGAGCTCTGAACAAAGGGGGTGGGGAGGTCAGCCAGAGGAGGAGGAGGAGGATGTGCGTGGGAAGGGGAAGGAAGGGCTCTGGGAAGGAGGCGCCTTGGCTGGCGTGGAGACAGTATTTTGCAGCGAGGCCTTTTTAAAGTCCTGAATGCACTTTGAAGCCTCAAGATGGCAATTAAAAATACGTGCCTCATTCAGACTGTTTAACCCAATAGCTGCAATTTTCTAATATAGTTCTAGGAAACCAGTCTGGGGAGTTGGAATGATTCTCAAACGGCCACTGGAATTCCAAATCACCCTTGGTGTCATCTGCCCATGGGCTTAAAATGTGCACAAAGGGCCACAATGTTTGAACGTACGACCAGCTGAGCCCCCGAAAGCCGGGCGTGCCTTACACTTTGAGAATCCCATTCTGTCTCCTACTGCACTTTTGAGAGCAAAAAGAAATTCATATAACCGCTGTATGTGATATTTGCTCTTTAAAGATGTTTTGAAACAAGCAGGGAGAGCAGAAGTAAAAAAAGCCAAATCACTTAATCACATATGGACGCACAGAAACAAACAAACCAGAGCGCTCCCCAGGACCAGAAAGGACAACCCGGCTCACAGGGTCCCAGGACGGATGCAAGGTCCTATATTAAGGTGGCCTGGTCCAAGGCAGATCCCGAGCGAAGTCAAGCTTCTGCCGGAAGGAGGGCTCTCAGCCTGGGAGAAGATGCACATGGCAGAAGAGGTGGGCCGCGGAAAGGAAGAGCTCAGAGGCCTCAGGCGGGCACTACACAGCAGTTCCAAGAATTGTCACTTCCTTCTGAAGGCCATCTTGCTTCTGGTCCTATTTCTGGCACCAGATTGTGCCATCCTGAGCAGCAAAGGGAGCGGCTCTCAGGATAAGTGAGTTTATTTGGAAGTGGCAACAGATTGTAATCCTGCACATGTGAGCCATGGCAGACCCCAGGCATCGCTGGGGAGGCTTTTAAAGGCAAAAGGGAAAAGTTCCTGTGAGCTTTTTTGAAACAAAGTTTATAGATTGCAGAGGCTGATTGCAGGAGCTGCTGATGACTCATTGAAAATGCTGATTGCTGCTGGGGAGGCATCAGCCTAGAAGCCACTTGTCTGGATTTTTTGTGCTGAGTTTTCATAACAGTTCTTATGACAGCACAGAGGCATAAGGACTTTCAGAGCGTCTGTGCAGCCTCTCTTACCGCAGACACACAAGCACGAGGCTCCCTTCCTCAGGATCTCGCACTCTGCTTTAGGAGAGCAACTGCATCCTGGCATCAGCAACTTCCACAGGCTCTGAGGGATAGTGTCAGAACCAGGCACCGAGCAACCTACTGGGATTATGGAACAGAAATTATAATAACATGTAACTTTTATAAGATCCCCAAGAGGGTCTGATATATAGCCGAGTTAGGGAAGACTGGAGTAGTGAGTTGAATTATGTCTTCCAAAAATATGTCTAAGTCCTAACCCTATATGGCTTGGCTAGGTCCCCACCCAAATCTCATCTTGAACTGTAGTTCCCATAATCCTCATGTGTCATGAGAAGTGATTGAATCATGGGGCGGTTCCCCCCATGCTGTTCTCGTGATAGTGAGTGAGTTCTCATGAGATCTGATGGGTCTTTTTTGTTTTGTTTTTGTTTTTTTGAGACGGAGTCTCGCTCTGTCACCCAGGTTGGAGTGCAGTGGCACAATCTCGGCTCACTGCAACCTCCACCTCCTGGGTTCAAGCGACTCTTCTGCCTCAGCCTCCCAAGTAGCTGGGATTACAGGTGCACGCCACCATGCCTGGCTAATTTTTGCATTCTTAGTAGAGACAGGGTGTCACCTTGTTGGCCAGGCTGGTCTCAAACTCCTGACCTTGTGATCTGCCCACCTCAACCTCACAAAGTGCTGGAATTACAGGCCTGAGCCACCATGCCTAATGGATCTGATGATTTTATAAGGGGCTTTTCCTCCTTTTACTGGGCACTTCTCCTTCCTGCCACCATATGAAGAAGGACATGCTTGCTTCCTCTTCTGCCATGACTGTAAGTTTCCTGAGGCCTCTCCAGCCATGCAGAACTGTGAGTCAATTAAACCTCTTTTCCTTATAAATTACCCAGTCTTGGGTATTTCTTCATAGCACCATGAGAACGTGCTAATACACCTCAGTACTTGTGAATGTGACCTTATTTGGAAATCAGGTCATTGCAGATGTAATTAAGTGAAGATGTTGAGATGGGTTGCCCTGGTGGACCCTAAATCTACTGACTGGTGTCCTTATAAGAGAAAGGAAGAGGGAGATTGGCACAGACAGAACAGGAGAAGAGAGAGGAAAGTGGAGAGGCCACATGAACAGAGGCAGAGATGGGAGCAATGCAGGCACAAAAACACAGGCCCAGGGACACCTCGGGACACCAGGAGCTAAGAGAGGCAGGAAGGCTTCTCTCCTCAAGCCTGGGAAGGGAGTGAGGCCACCAACACTTTGGTCTCAGATTTCTGGTCTCCAAAAGCGAGAATAAACTCCTGTTCTTTTTTAGAGATGGAGTGATACGGTTTAGATATGTGCCCTCCACATCTCACGTTGAAATGTGCTCCCCAGTGTTGGAGGTGAGGCCTGGTGGGAAGTGTTGGATCATGGGGGCAGATCCCTCGTGAATGGCTTAGCACCATGCCCTGGGTGATGAGTGAGTTCCTGCTCGGTTGGTTCTCAGGAGAGCTGGTTGTTTAAGAGTCTGCCCCCACCCACCATCCGGCTCTCACCATGTAATCCTGCCTCCTCACTGCTTTGGTTGTTTAAGAGTCTGCCCCCACCCACCCTCCGGCTCTCACCACGTAATCCTGCCTCCCCACTGCCTTCCACCATGACTGGAAGTTCCCTGAGGCCTCCCCAGAAGCAAAGGCTGGCACTATGCTTCCTGTACAGCCTGCAGAACCATGAGCCAATCAAATCTCTTCCCTTTATGAATTACCCAGCCTCAGTATTTCTTTATAGCAATGCAAGAACAGACTCACATGCAGGATCTCACCCTGTCGCCCAGGCTGGAGTGCAGTGACGCTAAGCTGTGGGCCACAGTACCGTATCCCAGACAGCCAGGACTTGGTCAATGACTGTGGCTTCCTGAGTTGGACTCCTCATCGCCTTTCAACTCAAGACCAAGCTGGGAAAGCCACATGTGCTCCATTACCAAGCCCGTAGGCCACCCCCGCTCCCCCCAGCCACAGCCTCCACCAGGGTGCGCCAGGGCTATCTGTTCCACTGTGAAGCTCCCCAGCCCAGCTGCCTTCAAGTCTCTGTCCAACACAAACGATGTGGCCAGGCCCTTGCCCAGCCAGCCCTGGGTGAGCCCTACCTGTGCTCCTGGGGGTCTTTGATGACATCCACTGCCTGGGCGAGCTCCCCCGACACTCTCCACCTCCCGTCCTAGCTGCCCCTCACATCCAGTGCCCCTAGGCACCCCCCAAGAGCTGCAGACCCCTGCCTTCCTTCTCCACATCTGCCCCTCACAGGCCTCCCTGCCACTCTCCCTGCCCTCCACTGCCACTCTCGTCCTGACCCCGTCATGTCTGCCCATCATCCTCATGTGTGCACTGTTGGTGGTGTCTAGGGTCAGGCTTGTCATGTGTGGCCCCTGAAGGCAGACCATTCAGCAGTTTGCTCATTGCTCTTCCTCATGCCTCAAAGTGTGTACACATATGTTCATGGCAGCAGGTACACATGTTCATGGCAGCAGATACACGTATGTTCATGGCAGCAGGTACACATATGTTCATGGCAGCAGATACACGTATGTTCACGGCAGAAGGTACACGTATGTTCATGGCAGCAGGTACACATGTTCATGGCAGCAGATACACATATGTTCATGGCAGCAGGTACACATGTTCATGGCAGCAGGTACACGTATGTTCATGGCAGCAGATACACGTATGTTCATGGCAGCAGGTACACATGTTCATGGTAGCAGGTACACATATGTTCATGGCAGAAGGTACACATATGTTCATGGCAGCATTATTCACAGCCGACGAAAGGTAGAAACAGCCCAAATGCCTAACAGGTGTGAAAGGAAAACAAACCTTGGGCCCCCAAATCCCTAAGCTAAAGGGAAAAGTCTAGCTGGGAACTGCTTAGGGCCAACCTGCCTGCCATTCTCTTCAAAGTCTCCCCTCTGCTCACTGAGATAAATGCATATCTGACTGCCTCCTTTGGAGAGGCTCATCAGAAACTCCAAATAATGCAACCATTTGTCTCTTATCTACCTATGACCTGGAAGCCCCCTCCCTGCTTCCAGTCTTCCCGTCTTTCCAGACCAAACCAATGTTCATCTTACATATGCTGACTGATGTCTCGTGTCTACGATGTATAAAACCAAACCGTGCTCCGACTGCCTTCAGCATGTCATCAGGGCCTCCTGAGGCTGTGAGACCTGTCTCAGTTACTTTAGAAAGTTTATTTTTCCAAGGTTGAGGACACGTACCCATGGGGAGGAGAAAAATGATCCTAAGGGGTGGATGTAAAGAAGTACTGTAAATAACAGGCCAATAGCGTGTCCAATCAATCGGACGCCAAGACACTTGATGTCTCCTTTCCGCAAAAACCCTCACCCCAGGAGAACAAAGGGATGGCCACTCTAAGCTTCCTGCAGCGTCAAAAAGATTTCCACCCCCTCCTATCCCTGAAAAAGGGGACATGTCGATCCCATTCTTCCCTGGAAAGGGGAGGATCAAGAGGAGGTGGATGACTGTCCTGCAGCAGGGCAGCCTCCTCCTGTGCATGACCACGTCTCACACTCACACCTCTCTCCTCCACATCCCCATGTCTCTCCCCCTTGAACACCCATGTCTCCCTCCCTTGAGTGCCTGCCTCTCTGTCCTGCTTGTTCCAGTACTGGGGAGACAGGGGGCCACCAGGCTCTGGATTGGGAGCCCTGGGAAGCCACCCTGAGGGGCAAGACAAGATTGGGTGAGCCTCAGTGCAACAGAAAGTGCAGTTCACTCTCACCAGGCTCCATCCTCCACCAAGAATGATCAGGCCTCAATCCATTCCTCAGAAGAGGAAACGGTGAGCACTTTATGCTTAAAGACAATATGGCTTGGAACCACCAGGGCACTGCTGTTATGATAATTCACCAGCTTCAGCATTCGGTACACATGACCAGAGTGTGTCAAGAATAAAGACCATGTGACTGATAACAAAGAGGGAAAGAAAGAGCAGAAAGGGACCCACGGATGATCCAAAATGGTGTTGCCAGAGAAGGACCTTAAAGACAGCTGTGATGAATGAGCTCAGTCACAAGAGATGGGAAAATGAGGGATTCCGACAAAGAAATGGAAACGTTAAAATAATAACACGGACGTTCTTGAATTGAAAAGTATGATATCTGAAATTAAGAATGAAATTGGTGGGTTTAATAAAAATTGAACACAGCAGAAGATAGAATTTGTAAACATAAATGCAAGTCATTAGAAACTACCTCAACAGAAGTAATAGAAAATACTCAAATGAAAGGAATGGGAAAAAATAAATAGAAAATCCAGAAAGGAAAAAAATAACAGATGAGACATAGTCAATAGGTCTGAGATATACATAATCCCAGAGAGAGATCAGAGTTAATGGGACAGACGAAATATTTGAAACGATAATGGGTGGGAATCTTTGAAAACTGTTGGAAGACGTTAATCCACAGATTCATGAAGATCAGCAAATCCCAAGGGGGGTACATGTAAATCCCACCTTGGAGCACCCTACTAAGAGTAATGAGAGCCAAATACAAAGAGAAAAATCCACAAGCATAGGGGAATTGTCACGTGCCTTTCTCGGTAACTGGGATAACATAAAATTAGGCAGGATAAGGAAGACCTGAGCAACATAATCAACTAGAGCGGCCCAATTGTTCTGCCTCAGACCTTGTATCCAAAATGGCTTGCTTCCTCTTCTTCTTAAGTGTACACATAACATTCACCAAAATGTCCATATGTTGGGACATAGGAAAAGCCTCAAATAATTTCAAAGGATCTAAATTTAAAATTCAGAGCATATTTTCTGACCTCAGTAAACTTAGAAGTGAAAAAAAATACTAAAAAATGCTAAACTTCCTGGAAATTAAAGAATATGCTTCTAAATAATCCAGTGGCCAAAAGAAATCATAGCAGAATTTGGATATGTGTTGAATAAATGGTGATGAAGAAAAGACACATCAAAACTGCAGGATGCAGCTAAGCCAAGAGAAAATTATATTCACTGGAGCCTGCAGGGCAGCCACCCCGGCACAGGAGAGAGAGGACAGCGACGGGCCAGCGGAGACCTCAGGACAGCCACGGCCTGGGCACCTCCGGCTCCTCCCCGCGGCCTGGGCACCTCCGGCTCCTCCCCGGGGCCTGGGCACCTCCGGCTCCTCCCCCCGGCCTGGGCACCTCCGGCTCCTCCCCGGGGCCTGGGCACCTCCGGCTCCTCCCCGGGGCCTGGGCACCTCCGGCTCCTCCCCGGGGCCTGGGCACCTCCGGCTCCTCCCCGGGGCCTGGGCACCTCCGGCTCCTCCCCGGGGCCTGGGCACCTCCGGCTCCTCCCCGGGGCCTGGGCACCTCCGGCTCCTCCCCGGGGCCTGGGCACCTCCGGCTCCTCCCCGCGGCCTGGGCACCTCCGGCTCCTCCCCCCGGGGCCTGGGCACCTCCGGCTCCTCCCCGCGGCCTGGGCACCTCCGGCTCCTCCCCGCGGCCTGGGCACCTCCGGCTCCTCCCCCCGGGGCCTGGGCACCTCCGGCTCCTCCCCGCGGCCTGGGCACCTCCGGCTCCTCCCCGCGGCCTGGGCACCTCCGGCTCCTCCCCCCGGGGCCTGGGCACCTCCGGCTCCTCCCCGGGGCCTGGGCACCTCCGGCTCCTCCCCGCGGCCTGGGCACCTCCGGCTCCTCCCCGGGGCCTGGGCACCTCCGGCTCCTCCCCGGGGCCTGGGTACATCTGCTCCAGGCCTTTGCAGACACGGCGGCCGAGCACCCCCGGCCGGGCTGTGCAGCTGAGCACTTGGTCCTCTGCTCTGGGGCACAGTAGCGTGGCTTTTCCCACAGCTGGGGTCCCTGCAGCATCACGGGGCCAGAAGTGGGGGTGACCTGCCTGCTGCGGGCTCCCTGGGTCAGACGCCCTCAGAGCCTGGGTCCTCCAGCTTCCACTCCCCACAGCCTCTGGCCACAGATTCGGTTGGAGTCGCTGCTGAGGCCACAACAGAGGGCTGCGGCCGAGCGTCCACCAAGACAGGGGTCCGGCCTCCTGCCCCACCTGGCCCTGAGCGGAACCACTGCAACCCCTTCTCACCCTCCAGGAGCAGCCGCGTGCGGGGAAACAGCATCCTGTGTGAGGTGGAAACCGGGAGAGGACCCTCCCCCCGCACCTTCGGGTGGACCCGGAATTGCGCTCATTTATGTGGCCATTTGGAAGATGCCCCCGTGCGCTGAGCCCCCCGTCCCCTCGGTTCCTCCCTTCTCCCTCTCCTCCCCCCACCCCTTCCCCTCCCTCTCCCCCCTTCTCCCTCGCCTGCCCCCCGCACCCACCTTGCTCTTCCCCCACCCCTTTCCCCTGAGCCTCACTCCCTAGTGAGCCGGCAGCCCTGAGCCTGTATCTCAGGCGCTGCTTCCCGGAGAACAAGCTAAACACTCTTCACTCTCCGTCTGAGGGGCGGCTGCCACCAACACCACAGAGGGGGCGCACACAGACCTCCATTGCTCACAGTCTGGCGGCTGCGGGTCTGAGGTCGGGCCGGCCGGGCCGGGTTCTTGCTAGGGCGGCTTCCTGGCCAGCAGGCGGTGGAGAGCGAGCTCTGGTCTCCTCCTCTTCCTAGGAGGGCACGCATCCCCTCATGTGGCCCCACCCTCATGACCCCATCTAACCCAAATCACCTCCCAAAGGCCCACCTCCAGATGTCATCACAGTGAGGCTTGGGTTTCCACAAAGGGCACGGTCCGTCCCCGGTAAATATACACGCAAGAGCTTAAGGCTCTCAAAGTCATATCATGGAAAACATTAGATTTCCTTAAACGTTAATATGCATCTTATTTGTATTTAAAAGGGTTTAACAGAAAACCCTCTCTTAAAATGATGCCAGGCAAGCCGAGAGAGATCATCACCCATTCTTGTAATTCAAAGCTTAAAAAAGTCCTTTCCTGGCTGGACACAGTGGCTCACGCCTGTAATCCCAGCACTTTGGGAGGCCGAGGCAGGCAGATCACCTGAGGTCAGGAGTTGGAAGCCAACCTGACCAACATGGTGAAACCCTGTCTCTACTAAAAATACAAAAATTAGCTGGGCGTCGTGGCATCTGCCTGTAATCCCAGCTACCACAGAGACTGAGGCAGGAGAATCACCCACATCCGGGGGCGGAGGTTGCAGTGAGCCGAGATCTCACCATTGCACTCCCACCTGGACAACAAGAGTGAAACTCCATCTCAAAAAAAAAAAAAGTCCTTTCCTTCTCTGGATGTGCAAGGAGCAGGAAACTGACCACAGCCAGCCAGAGCCATTTCCAGGTCCCTCCGCTGAAGCGCTCCTGAGCACTCCCTACCTTCCCTGCCCAGCACCCTTCCCTCCCGAGTCCCACCTCGATTCTCTTCCGGAGACACGCAGCCTGGGCTCCGTGGGCTGCCCTACCCTGCCCTCCGAGATGGTCCCGTGACCCAGGCCTGGCCGATGAGAGCACCCAATGCCCCGCTGCAGTGATGGGCTCAGAGGTGGGCACAAGGCCCCAGCCAGTGCAAGCGTCTCAATCAGAGGCTCCTGTTTGAACTGCTGGGAAGAGGAAATCTCAGAGTAGACTTGAGGCTGCAAAGAAATGACCGTGGCTGCCAGGAGCTGGCAGGAGGAGAAATCTGGGGGACTCATTTCAGAGGAAGGCATAGGTAAGAGATAGAGACCACTGAAGCCCCTAGATCCACCCATTCCTGAATGCCCCTTTGCAGTTAGTAATTGCATACATCAACAACCCCTGCCCCTTCAATGACATTCTTTTTCTGGCTTTTATCAGCTTGAATTGAGTTCCTGATGACTGCAAACAAAAGAGTCCCACTCAAGTAGTTGTTGGTGCTGTTTTTGAGTTTAGGGCACTTCTGACTTTGAAGTTAAACAGTTAAACACTTGAAAGGAATGCAGTCGGTATGGAGGTTTTTGTTTTTACTTATTTGTTGCTGTTATTTTACACAAAACAGGAGTTTCAAACATCTGGAGGCTTTTAAGGATGGGGATAATTTCTCACAGCAGCCTTAAATGCTTTGAGGTGAAGCCTCCTGTTTCTCACTAAACTTATTTTCTCAAACATCTGGGCGGCTTTAAGCATTGCATTTAAGCAAATACTCTAAACTTGTGAAGCAGGAGAAGAAAATAGGAGGCTCAATGCCCCATGGGGTTTACCGTGCAGGGGTAACTTCTAGGGGTGAAAGGAGGGACAATGCGGCCAAGAGCTAGTGGGGCCCAGCTGCTCCTCACCCCATCACCTGCTACAAACCTCGAGGCTGCCACGCGACCAGGCGAGGCCCCGCCCTGCAGCACACGGCCCTAACCCCGCTCTGGGCTCCACATTCTGCCTGGAGAAAGGTCGCGGGGGCTTGCGGACGGCAGCTGCATTCCCGCAGGGAATACCCCAATGGCATCGCCATTCCATCTCAGCCCCAGCAGCTCCAACCAGCACGGGCCCCGCCTGCTGACCAGCAATGCCGCTTAGCCTTTCGCCAGCCTGGGAATTTTCAAGGCTCCACGATTTCATCGCAAACAGCAAGCGCTCCACCTAGTGGACAGAAGCCGGAGCTGCCTCCCGAGACGGTGAGGACCAGCTGCAGGGTTCATCCAGCCGGGGCTGGAGCCTCTGCTTCCTTCTCCGGCAAGTCCCACTCCCTTCACTGACGACAGGAGGCAGCGGCATCAGGAAGACGTCACCGTGGTTCTTCAAACCCAAGAGTCAAACCTGTCCACAGGGTCGATGGTTACACAATTCTCTCGTTTCCGTAAACTGCCCCTACGCCAAGGTTTATTTACTCTAAAGAGGTGTGGGGTCCTGGCAGCAGGGGCCCAAGGAGGCGTGGATTCCGCCAGGACGAGGGGTGTGACGGCCTCACCTGCGTCTCACGCTGGCTTTGCAACCACAGGTTTGGGAAAATAAATGAAACACATTATTCACTGTGCCCATTCGGCTCCAAACAGCAGGCCAGTGTTGTGCAAGAATGACCCAGAGGATGGCAGGGGAGATGGCGAGGCAGGTCACACACGTCCTAAACAATGGAGCCTCACCCACCCCAAACACACGCACACACAGACACGGGAAAACAGACAGGCATATATGCAGACACACATGTGTTCACACACAACCATGAAACACAAAGACACTTGTACGCACAGACAAGCCCCGAGACAGCATGCGCACACAGACACGTGTGCACACACACATGCACACCTGTGCTCACACATGGACCCATGCACACCTGTGCTCACACACGGACCCATGCACACAGACACACGCATGCACACCTGTGCTCATGCACGGACCCATGCACACAGAAACAGAGAAACACACCCACACAGCCGCATGTGTGCACATATTCATGCACACACACACACAGGGACACGCTTCCCTCACACAGACTCCCCCTTTGGGCCCACCCTCCCAGCCTCCAGCACAGGCCAGGTGGAGCACCTGTGGTCAGGAAAGATGGAGACAGGGGAAGCACAGCCCTTTTCAGGGAGGACAGGAGGACCGGGGATCATGGCCTCTCTTAAGGAGGATTCCGGGGGATAGGAGGAGCACGGCTCCTTCCAGGAAGGATGGGGGTTGGGGCGAGCGTGGCTCCTCTAGGGGGATGGGAGATGGGGGGAGCCTGGCTCCTCTCGGGGGGACAGGCTGTGGGGGAGCAGGCACCTCCCAGGACAGTGGGTGCTGTGGTCCCTGCAGCTTCGTGCTGGCACTGGTGGCTGGCTCACACAGCCTTTCTGGAACTTTAGTCCTCCCTCAGAGCAATTTGGGAACTGGAGTTAGGGCCAGCGAGGATGAGGGGGCACATAAGAGATGAGAGGACCTCACCCAAAGCACACCCCAAGCCAGGGCTCCTGCCTCCCCTGGCTCCCTCTGCCTCCGTCCCCCTTGTGAGGTGGGGTCCCCGGTGCTGCTCTCCCCACGGCCCCCTGACCGCGGCTGTGCAGGTTTCTTCTCACACCAGTAAGTCCTCAGCTCCCACCCGGCCCAGGGAGTGCTCACCCACTCTCCACAGGCATTGAGCCCACAAGACGCCCCCACTTCCAACACCCACGGTACATGGAGCACCCCTGGCCCCCGGCTTCCAGATTCAGCAGAACAGCTCCCAGGACGCGGAGGCGCCTCACTGTCACCCACCTGGGAGAGGCACACGCCAGGCACAGGAGAGGTGGGGGGGCCTCCGGGAACCACCATGGTCACTGCCATGCAGGCCCCTGGACCCTCATTTGGGGTTTTTATGGGGTTCCAGACATGACCGATTAGGCCACAGGCCTCTGGGGACTGACCCCATCCGGGCCTCTCCCTCTCGGGTGGGGTGGGGTTGGGTGCGCCGGGCTGACCCGCACCGGTTCTACTGGCAACCAGCCCACCCTCCAGGAGCCGCCCCCTTAGCATCGAAGAGTGAGAAGATCCAGAGTGGGAGCTCCGTGCCCACAAGCCGGACAGAGACCGCGTCTCCTTCTGTGATGCTGCAGCAAAGGGGTCCGGAGAGGCCACCGCATCCCTGCCCACCAGGGCTTCTCCAGCCTCCTCCAGCCAGGGATCAACCCCCACATGCAACCTTTCTCCTCTGCCCTGTGCCCCGCAGCCCTGCTCGCCCACCTCACACACACGTACAGTCACACAGACATACAATCACACACCATCACACAAAATCACACATCCACCCCATCACACACAATCACACACAGACACACACCATCACACACCCGCAGTCACTCACACACCATCACGCACACACAATCACACACCATCACACCAGACACACCATCACACATACACACATAGACACATACACGTGCAGCCACAGACACGGTCACACATCACACACACAGACACAATCACATGTGCAGTCAGACACCATCACACACACAGAATCACACACAGACACATGCACAAACATACCATCACACACCAAGACACACACATCATTACGCACAGACACACGATCACACACGGACACAATCGCACACACACAGAGACACACATTATTACACAGACACACACAGAGACACACACGATTACACATTATCACACACAGACACACACATCACACAGACACAATCACACATGATCACACGTAGACACACAATCACATATAGACACAGACATACACACCACACAGACACACACATGAACACACACAGACACGTCGCGGAAGCACTGCTCAAGTCCCATTCGGGGCTGGAGCCCTCGACCCTCTCACAGGAGGCCGACGTGGCTGCCAGGCTCTGCTTCCCCGTGTACAGCTCACCGACCGCAGGTGAGGGCGCTGGCTGAGCAGACCTGGCCTCCCGTGCAGGGGGAGAAAGAGGCTCCTAGGGCGGCCTCCACCACCGAGGTGTGGACAGAAGACCCGGCTCAGCAGGAGACTCTGCAAGAACCAGATGAGAACCCTCATCTGACTCGGAGCCAGGGTCCAGAAGGCTGCAGACAGTCCAGGAGTCACTCCCCACGCAGTCCAGAGAGAGTGGGGAGCAAAGCTGGCCTCATCCACAGCAGGGCAAGCCCCGGAAGCCGCCCTCGGGGGTTGGCCATGAGGTGGAGGCTGTCGCTGGAGGGCAGGTTGAGGGAATTCCCCTTCACAGTGACAGGGTGGCTTAGGAAAAGCTCAGAAAGCTGCCCCGTAACCACTGCCAGGAAGTGCTTTCCGATGTCTAACCTAAGTCCTTCGTGCTACGGTTTTCAAATTTTATCCTCAAATAGTAACAAGCCACATGCCTCAATATCAACGCCTATGAAGACAGCACGTGACCTCCTTCCCTGCCCCAGCCCCATTCCACGGGCCTCGCCCCTCCCAGCCTCCCGAAACCACTGCACATGATTCCTTTCCCTGTTCCAGGACGGTAAGCCCAGGTCTGGGCAGGCCCACGGGCAGATGGCCCTGCACAGGGAGCCTCACCCCAGGCCACAGATAAACAGAATGCTTCCCATCGCCTCCGCGTCACACACACATGCAAACAGTAAATGGAAACACCGTGTGAAATTCTGAAACCTCTACCCGTGGACGCTGGATCTGGGCAGCGACGTGAATGGACGGCAGGTGCGGGCGTGGGTTTTTCACTGTGGTGGGGGGTGGGGCTGCAGGGGCAAAGGGCGGGGCCAGAACGATCCGTGGGGCGACCGACGGATCGGAGCTGGAGACACTGCAAGTATCTGTAGTGTCAGAAGGTGAGGAGATGCACAAACACACACCACAACGACGGGGCTCGCCGCGAGGACACTGGGGCTCGTGAAAAGCGCTCCCGAGGCCAACGCCGGAACCATTTGAACAGGAAAACAGCGCAGCGCTGGGCGGTAACCCGAGGTGTCACGAAAGCATCCGCAAGTCCACACTGATAGAAAGAAGCTCTGGACAGATTTACCGCTGGGCGAGGAGAGCCCGGCGCGTGATCCAGCTCGGGGTCAGGGATGGTCCTGTCGGTGCACGAGAAAACCCAAACCCCAAGAGGGGCGTTCCGCAGAGTTCCTAACAGAACCCTTCAAAACCCTCAAGGTCGTCAGAAACAAGGAAAGCCTGAGAAACGTCCAGCCAAGGGCAGCCCCAGGGGTCGGGTGACTAAACGTCACATGTAGTCCCAGAGGCGGGGCTGGCACAGAAAGAGGGAGACAACTAAGGAAGCGGAATGAAATATTGTCCTGTCGATAATGACGGATCAGTGATCAGTGTGGGCTGGTCAGTTACGACACATGCACCAGTACGGGGACGTGGACGTGGGGTCCATGGGACTCTGCCTTCTTCTCCGTCATCCTGTAAATATAAAACTCCACTAAAATTGTTTGGAAGTTTGTTAAAATAGGGAAGCTTAAAGAACAGCTAAGTCCGGGGTTCAGGGACACGGGGGTTTAGACGCTCTGGGGTTTAGGCCCTGGGGTTTGTGCACCCTGGGGTTTAGGGACATGGGGGTTTGGGCGCACGGGGGTCTGGGCGCACCGCACTCAGTGCTCCCTTCCGGGGGCTGCCCTTCTGCTTCCCACACACGCTTCCATTTTCCTTTTGTCTTTTTGTCTGTCCCGCGGGTTTGTCCTTTCCCATCTCCTTAGAAAGCCTTAAACTTCCTTAGTACTGTGGGTGAGTTTTGATTTTGCATAATAAAAGTACATTGTGAGACACTGTTTTTTTGTTGTTGTTGTTGTTGTTATTATTAAAAAAAAAAAAAAAGTGAAGTTAGCTGCCTATCTCAGCAAAGCCCATGTGGAGTGGGTAACGGGTGAGCTGCAGACCCCGTGCGTCCTGACATTAAAGGCGTCTCGGGACAGCCCAGCTCACTGGCATGAACTTCCCTCCACGGCCATGGCCACACACTCACACAAGCACACTCACATGCACACACACGCACACTCACACGCACACACACGCGCACACACCCACAGGCACACTCACACGCACACACATGCACACTCACATGCACACACACGCACACACAGGCACACTCACACGCACACACAAAGCACACACATGCACACTCACGCACACACACAAACACATGCACACTTACATGCACGCACAGTGCACACTTACACACACCCCCACGCACACACATGCACAGACACGCACACCCACACACGCACGCACACACACGCGTGCATGCTCATTTCACCCACACTTCCTAGTTCAGATCACACACATCCTCTCACAGTCAGTGAGGTCTGTAAAACAGGTCAGGGGTGACCATGGTCCATGGGTGCTGCAAACTGCTGAGACAATATTTTCCTGAAAAAGATCATCTGAAGCCATTTTGGCTGCAGTGTTCCCGCACCTGTGCAAATCCCATCAGGCCTCGTGGTGCATCTGAGAGCTGTTGTGCCTGGTCCCTACGTAGGGACCATCGGAAAGCCACAGACGCCCACTGGTGCCACGGCAACCCCTGGGTGGCGCTGGACAACTTGGTTCCACCTGGACACACTCCCGCCCTGCACCCTCTGCCCCAAGCCCCACCTGCCCGGCCCACTCCCACCGCAGGCTCCGGCTGGGGCTTGGCTTGGGTTTGTCAGGCGGTGCCCAGAAGGCCTGTGCCAGTCCATTTTCACATTGCTATGAAAGAACACCCCAGGCTGGGTGAAGTGTAAAGAAAGGAGGTTTAACTGGTCACCGTGCTGCAGACTATGCAGGAAACCTGACGCCAGCAGTGGCTCCTGGTGAGGCCTCAGGAAGCTTCCTCTGGTGGTGGAAGGTGAAGGGAGCCTGCGCGTCACAGGGCGAGAGCGGGAGCAAGCAGGGGCAGGTACCAGGCTCTTTAAACCACCACATCGCGCATGAGCTCCCATGGCAAGGACGGTGCCAAGCTATTCATGAGGGATCTGCTCCATGGCCCACCTCCACATTGGAGGCCATGTTTCCACAGGAGACTTGGAGAGGACACATCAAACCGTACCAGAAGGGTGGGAGCAGAGCTGCGGGTGGCGACTGCCTCCAGGCAGGTGGGGTGATGCCCACCGGGGCCGCCTTGGTCCTTCCCTGGCCGTGGTTAACCTATTTCCTGCCAGGACCGGGCAGATCACCAAGTGGGAACAGAAGGTGCTGAGTCTAATGGCTCCTTTCCCCGTGGCTGCGGCGCAGTCTCTGCTGGCCACTCAGGGCTGACAGTCTCTGCCAGGTGCTCCAGGGCCATTGATGAACGCTGGATATTCCCCCAAGAACACAACAAAACTATCTTGTCTACACAGCTTGCCTTGGCTCACTTTCGAAACAATGTTCGGACTTTCTACGCAAATTCCCATCAATCAGTTATATGATGAACACCACCAGCTGCAGGCCTCTATCCACGGCTCCCCATGAAGTTATCCCTTATAAATAACATTATGATTCCATGATAAAATAAAATCATGTTTTTGTAGAAAAATAGCTATTCTATAAATAAAAATATAAATAAGAATAAGCTGTTCTCAAGGCAAACATCGCATGGATTTTTCTGTTCCACACGTCCTGGAAAATGCACTCCACGTGGGGTAGGGACAAAGCCTAGACTGTGAGACTGTGTGCAACGGCCTCTTCGAAGGCCCCTCATTACCTGTGTCCCTCGCCCACCCTGCAGTCTCCACGGAGCTCCCGGGAGCCATCTCACCCATGCCACCTGTCAGTACGACCTGGGCATGGCTTGGCATCAACTCCCCTGCCTATTTCAGTAGAACGCCATCTGCTCTGCACCTCAGAACATATGTCCTGCTTTTGATAAACTCATTGGAATCTACATATCCCCTGATATGCAAGCACAGTTTACACAACAGCGTCTAAACGGAGAAACTGGGTTTCGCCCACACTTCTCCACAGCCTTCCGCCCTCTGGGAAGCGATCTTGGGTTGGCAGCAACTCCCGACCGCCTGCAGGACCAAGTCAGGCCCCAGCTGCAGGATGCAAAGACCCAGTGCCAAACACACACCCTGGGTGCACCCTGAGCCACCCCTCCTCACTCACCATGTGCAGAATGTTGTCAAGTATTCTCAGTGATAAAAATGCTGTCTACAGAATAAATACCATCTACAGTCCCAGAATCTCCCAGTCTGGGGGTTTCTCGAAGGGCATGTGGCTTGAATATTCCCATGGAGTCCCCGCTTCCATATTCTGCTCTGGGATTCTGGAACTGAGATCTGCAAACCTTTCCCAGATCACCACCAGCAGGGAAGTTCCAGAACATTCTGCCAAACAGCAGCACTGGCAGAGACCTGGAAGGTGGGAGAGAGGAAAGCCACCCTCCATTCCAGCACCCGACCGGCTCCAGCTTCTGCCAGGTCTCATGTCACCGCTGGAGCCTGGCCTTGGGGCTCAAGACCTCCGAGTCACACTCCCCTGCCCTCTGGGCCTGCGTGCCTACCGGGGAGTGCTCTCCTCTGAGCTCTGCCACGCTGGGAGCCCAATCCCCCTCTTCACTCCTGGGCCTCAGGGCAGCTGCTGCCTCCCTCCGGTTCTGATATCAGGGCTGCCCATTGCCCTGGGATAAATGCCCCCCAAAACGCCCACACTCCAGTCCCCACAACCTGTGAGCAAACGCTGTCCCACGGCAAAATGGGCTTTGCAGATGCAAATAAGGTTACTGACCTTAAAACAGGGGGAGTATCTGGGACAATCCAGCAGGCAGAGGGCAATGACATGAACCCTGGAATGCAGGGAAGCTTCTCCAAGCAGACACGGAAGAGAGTCTGCAGAAAGGGACTGCAGAGGGTTTGAAGCGATAGAAGGTCTCAAGCCACTCCTGATGATTTGAAGACGTCGGGTGGGGAAGGGGACATGATGGGGAGTGCAGACGGCCTCACGGGGCTGAGAGGCTGAGAGTGGCGAGGAAGGGGGACCCCTGTCCTGCACCACAAGGACTGGACTCTGCACACTCCCTGGATGGCCCTGGAAGCAGGTTCCCTTCTCAGAGCCCCCAGATAAAGCCCAGCCCAGTCAACGCCTCGATTTCATCCTTGTGAGACCCTTAGCAGGGGACCCAGTGCAGCCCCTGACCCTGGCCCACAGAGCCATGGGTGATGAATGAGTTGCTGTTGGCTGAGTGAGGGTCACCAGTTACCCAGCAATAGAGAACTAACATGCCCAGTGCCCTCCCCATCCTCCAGTGTCTATGCAAACAATGCCCAAGTTCAACCTCACATTCATTTGAAATACCAGGGTGGTTTCTGTTTCCCAACTGGACCAATACAGAGGCAGCCATCAAATTCAGACCTTGAACAATAAAAGAGCATCTCTCACTGCCTGCAGGATGCTTCCTCCCCAGCAGCCACAGGCGGTGGCTAGCTTCTCTCCCAGGAAGCTTCGTGTCACCAAAGAGTCCTGCTCCCAAGAGAATTATCCTCGCGTGGCTCTGAAATCCACCTTCTTGCCAATTCTAACTTGTGTGGTGTGCCAGGCCTTTAGGCTCCCCAGTATGTGAAACCTCACCCCTCCTCTCCATCAGAAAGTCCCCTCAGACTGAGCCCCACAGGCCCCCTGATGTCTCCTGGCTCATAAAATCGTGGAACCCTCTCTGCCCGGCTCTTCTCCCTGGATGGTGACGTCCAGTCTGCAGCGCAGGTGCTGGCCAGTGGGAACCCTCAAACTGAACGGATGTCTCATGATTTCATGGCCGTTTCATTTGTAATAAATGTTTCCCTATTAAGTCCATAATTTCTCAGTGGTTAGACGTTGGCGTATACCCTGACAAAGCCCTTCTTCATGAGAAAGAGAGTGCAGTCGTGAAGCTTCAGCCCTCGGAAGAGAAGGCAGGACCCGACTGCATGTCGATTCTAAAACACACGGAAATAAAACAGGCACATAGCTCCACAAAAGACAGAGCCTTCAGCGCTGGCAAATTCAATGTGAAAAAAAGATATTACAGTTTTGTAAGTGTAAAAAAGCATAAATGAAGTCAATTAATGGGATTAATTATTATTAAAATATTCATAATATGGATACTTTAATATGGATGTAGGTGAACTGCAACTCTAGTAATCAAGAAATTTTCAATACAACAAGCACCTTAGGAAGTCTCCAGTGATGAAAACATATATTCAACTACTGACCCACCTGCCCATATACCTACCCATCTACCATCTACCTACCCGTCTCCATCTACCTACTTATCTGCCATCTACCTATTCGTCCACCCATCAACCTACCCATCTTCTCATCTATCTACCCATCTACCATCTACCTACCCATCTGCCTACCCATATTTCTGCATACCTACCCAGCTGATATGGTTTGGATCTGTGTCCCCACCCAAATCTCATGTTGAAATGTAATCCCAAATGCTGAAGGTGGGGCCTGGTGGGAGGTGATTAGATCCTGGGGGCAGTTTCTCATGAATGGTTTAGCACTGTCCCCCTAGTGCTGTTCTCTTGATAGAGTTCTCACGAGATCTGCTTGTCTAAAAGTGTGCAGCACCTCTCCCCACTTTCATGGTGCTCCTGCTACACCACGTGAGACTCCATGCTCCCCTTCACCTTCTGTCATGCGTGTAAGTTTCCTGAGCCCTCCCCAGAAGCTGAGCAGATGCCAGAATCATGCTTCCTGTAAAGCCTGCAGAACTGTGAGCCAATTAAACCTCTTTCATTTATAAATTACCCAGTGTCAGGTATTTCTTTATAGAAGTCCCAAAATAGACTAATACACTGTCTACCCATCTACCTAGCCCTCTACCATCTACCTACCCATCTACCCATCTACTTACCCACTTGTCCATCTACCTACCCACCTACTCATCTACCTACCCACCTATTTATCCACTTACACATACACTCATCTACCTACCCATCTGCCATCTACCTATCCATCTCCTCATTACCTACCCATCTATTCATCTACTTATACATATACTTATCTACCTACCCATCTGCCCATCTACCTATCCATCTCCTCATCTACTTATCCATCTACTCTGCCTACCCATATATCTGCATATCTACCTATCTACCTACCCATATCCCCATCTACCTACCCATCTACTCATCTACCTACCCATCTCCTCATCTACCTACCCATCTCCTCATCTACCTACCCATCTGCCATCCACCTATCCATCTCATCTACCTACCCATCTCCTCATCTACTTATACATATACTCATCTACCTACCCATCTACTCACCTACCTACCCATCTGCCTACCCATGTATCTGCATATCTACCTACCGATCTATGCATTTACCCACCCATCTATGCATCTCTTAACAATCTACTTACCCATTGATCTGTCTCTCTACACATCTATTCATCCATTTACTTACCCACCTATCCATCTAACCATCTGCCTACCCATCTACCTGCCTATCTACTCATCTACTTACCCATCCACCTATCTCTTTAACAATCCACCTACCCAACTACCCATCTCTCCACACATCTACTTCCCACCTACCTACCCATCCATCCATGCTCCTGTCTATCTGAATACACACATTCACACGCAGGAATCATAAATCAAGTGTGGTATGATGGTAACCTTTGGGAAATCTGAGTAAAGAGTAATTACTTGTACTATTTTGAGAATACTTTTGAAAGCTTATAACTATTTCAAATTCAAATTTTAACATGGCCCAGAAACTCAGAGCCTCAAGCAGAATGAAAAGCTGGAGCACTGCCTTCGACATTCTCTGGTTCCCACCACACTCTGCTCCGTGTCTGGGGACTGTGGGTGGAAAATGAGCACAGAGTTGAGTGACTGAAGCGGCGGAATCTGGGCTGTGCTTCGCCAGGCCTGACACATTACTGATTACAGAGTCTTCATGGAAAATGGTCTCTGTGGCACCACATGGCGTAGGCATCACAATGGGCTGAGACCTGGAGCAGGGGCAGTGGCTCTGGCGGTGCCTCCCCCACACATACTACTGAGTGGACACAGCAAGCTGCCATTTCCTCCCAAAGTCAATGTTAAGATGTGGAGGTGCACCATGCAGACCTCCCTACAGAGAGCACATGCTGCTGGCTGCAAGGAGGCCACTGAGCCCACAGCCCCTGCTGAGCAGGGCCACACTCCTCCCAGCAGCCAGCCAGCAATGGAGCTCGGTAGGGCTTCCCCAGGGCTCCCCTCACTGGGGGCCCAGCCTGGGTTCCCTCAGGGCCCGTCACATCCGCACCTGTCACATCTGCACCTGCTGTCTGCACTGTGATGTGAGGCTTCCCTTGTCCAATCTCCAGCCTGGGTCTTGGCCTGACCTTCACATTCTCTCCTCTCCTGACTTCATCTCAGTGTCTCAGTCCACCAGAGGACTTAAAGACACCTTCCATGTCTGTCCACATCATTTATGCATTTGCTTTTAAAGTGCTTTCTGAGCAGTAATAATATGCTGGCAGGTAAGAACCTGAGGTGTGAAAATCAGGCCCTATTGGTTTGGAAACCTTGCGATTATCCAAGGCTCTGGAGATGATGTGCGACGTCACAGTTCTGGAAGGGAAGACCTGCATTCGTGCGTGCTTGATACCTGCTCCCTTTGATTCGGGTGATGTAGAGGGCATTTTCATCTTTGATGGAGATGACCTGGCAGCAGAAGGGGCCACCCCCAGCTGACCCTGAGTTGCTTCTGAGCTTCAGTAAAACGACCAGTTCATGTAGGTACCACTGTCCAGCCTCAAGTTGCAAATGAGACATTTCATACATTTTGCAAGGGTAAGATGCAGAATTGTCCTTTAACAGGCTTTTAAATGTATAGCATTAAAATTATGATATAATAAGAAAAATAAACAGGAACATAATCACAAAATAGTATAGGTTTTGAAGAAAACCCTGACCTCATGTATTTTGGAGCCAAAATGGCCTCTTTCTCTTTCAGAATCATCTGCTTACTCTCCATTCTCCAAACAATGTCACCTACTTATTCTTGAAAATGTGAGGTCTTTTAAGAACTAAGAGTTTTCAAAATATTAATTCACAAATTAATTTAACTACCTGAAGAAATGGTAATTTCCATCCCTTGTATATAAGTGTACTTTTTGGTCAAAAAAGTAAGGAACCGTTGTCTTTTTTGTTTGTTTGTGTTTTTTGGAGACAGGGTCTCGCTCTGTCACCCAGGCTGGAGGGCAGTGGCTCAATCACAGCTCACTGCAGCCTCCATCTCCCAGGATCAAATGATCCTCCCACCTCAGCCTCTTGAGTAGCTGGGAATACAGGCGCATGCCACCACGCCTGGCTAATTTTTGTTTTTGCTTTTTTTGCACAGACTGGGTTTCACCATGTTGCCCAGGCTGGTCTGGAACTCCTGGTCTCAAGTGATCCTCCCACCTCGGCCTCCCAAAGTGCTGGGATTATAGGCATGAGCCACCGCACCTGGACAAGCCATTGTTCTCTAATAGCATTTTAATCTTGCAGATTTCTCGTATGTGATAAAAAATAGTTAACTTTTATAAGACTTAGTTTTTTTAATAGAAAGGCATAATTGGATTTAATCTGTTTTAATCTGATGTTTGAATCTCAGATCTACAAAATATCTTATAAAGGAATACAATCTGTAAAACTTAATAGGTAGTCACACAAAATTAAGTCTGAAAACCATAATAGATTGTTTACATTCTCTCCTTGGCTGTAAAAAGTTTCCTTTGATTAATCCTATTCTTTCTTCTGTTAACAATTGTTATTTCTCATTGGATTAATTTTTCTCATTTCATTGTGACTGCAGTTGTCAACTTTATCTTTTCTATTAACTTTTTATGTCTCCCTAAAGCTTTATTTTTATACATCATTTCGTTTTTATGTTAAAAGCAAGCAGTATTATGAGCAACCAATTTCAGGCCTTGGCATTAGACACCACTATTGCTGTATTAGCACTTCCGTTTTTTCCTGGGTTAGCACAAAGTAGGTAGGATTCCTTAGGGAACCATGAGGAGCCAGGCAGAGGAGCAGCCTGGAAGCCCAGCTGGGCTGTGGGGGCAGAGGGTCCTTCCCTCCAGAGGCTCCTCCTGTGGCCGGCCCTCCTGAGCAAGTGTCTCAGGCGTGAGGACCTCGCTCCCGCTGGCTGGCACTCACCCCTCTCGCCATCCCTCCCCCTCCCTCACTGGTGCACCTGCAATTGGCACTCCCGAGGCCCACGCATGACAGGCAAGGCCTGTGTCTATGTCCTGAGAACACCAAGGGAACAAGCAAGACCGAACACTGCCCTCCTGGAGCTGACACACTCCTGTGTGCATGTGTGTACATGCGTGTGCATGCATACCTGTGTGCTACTGCCTTTGGGTACATATGTGTTTTAGACCATAAACCTCCAGTGGCAGAAGTTGCTATAGAAAAAAACAGTTCTTTTATAAAAGCCAGTACATACTACATGGTTTTGTAACTTGCCCATTTAACTCCATAGATATCAACAATTCTTACTGGGGTACAGTCACCAACAACTTGAGTTCTCCTCATGTCTGCCCCAGCAAACCTACTCCACTCTCTCTTCACTGAAAACTTGGCCAGCCTCAGACATTTTTCATCATATTCAAAATATTGGCCAGGCACAGTGGCTCACACCTGCAATCCCAACCTTCTGGGAGGCCAAGACAGGCGGATCGCTTGAGTCCAGGAGTTCGACACCAGCCTGGGCGGCATAGCAAAACCCCATCTCCACAAAAAAAAAAAATTTTTTTTAAATTAGCTGGGTATGGCGGCAGGCACTGATGGTTCCAGCTACTCAAGAGGCTGAGGGGAGAGGATCACTTGAAGGAGGTTGAGACTGCAGTGAGCTATGATCGCACCTCTGCACTCTAGTCCCAGCTCAGGCAACAGACAAAGATCCAATCTCAAAAAATAAAATAAATAATCCCCAAGAAGTTGCAGCCCCATAAGAAACACATGGCATGGTGCAGAGGGCACTTTGGCCAGAGGGTCATGGGGCCTATGTACACCCAGGTGCCAGGCATGACCGGGACACCATCTGCCCAAAACCATGGATGGCAGGGGCTCCCGAATTACCAAGGAGACACGTGGCCTCTCAACCTGCAAGTCAGGTGGCAAAGTCTGGCTTTGCAAAGGCCAGGGAAATGGAGGCTGTGCCCTTCCAGGGTCACCCGAGCTGGGGCTCTGGATCTCAGTGGGCACTTGAGGGGTCAGACGCAGCAGGAGGGTGTGGTCCCTGCCCCAACCAGCCTCCACCACAGCAGACGCACCCTCTCCCTGAGGCTTACAGGCCTGCTGTGAAGGGGGCGTCAGAGAGGGTGGTGGCGGGTTCCGCCCTGGCTCCCAGACCTCAACACTCCTGCCTCCTCTCCACCCTGCTGGCTGAGTCCCTGGACGGTCAGGACATTCCCATCCCCTCCTCCCTGGACCACACCCGCAGCCTCTTGCTGTTGCTCGGAGACCCCAATCCATCAGACTGCCCTCGAGGCCCATCCACATGGCTCCAACTCCACTGCCGTACATGCAAGGCGTCTACACAGGAGGCTCAGGCCCTTGTCGTGCCAAGTGGTGATCACTCAGGGCCCCGCTATCCTCCTTCCCCTCTCCAGGGTCCCACGTGACCATCTGCACAAAACCTCCACGCCGCTGAGTGCTGGACAAAGGGAGCACTGTAGAGTCGATTTTTGCTCCTGGGTCCCCAGCGCTGATGCAATGGCTGCGCGTCTGTGTCGCTGGGAGCCCTCCCGTCCACATCTGCCCTGAGGCTGCTGGGGCTCTGAGCAAACCCATGGCATGGTCTCATTCCATAGCTTTCTACGTTGTTAAACGTTCTTCTACAACACAGTGTGAACAGTTTAACATGATCCCAACCCCGAAAACGGTGCAGTGATTTGGTTCAATCTGAGCACACGTTTTGGACTAATTTGGGGGCAAAATCCCAGATGGGAAGTTGCAGGTCAGTGGGAATGAAAGACACAGCCCTGTCTTCCTTCTCACTAGATCACTCAGCTGAGATGCTGCGGTGCGTGGGGTCATCAGCCCTGTTTCCTCAGTCCCGTGATAAAGCGTCGTTTGTTTAGTTGGTTGGTTTAAAGCCTATCAGGTTGATAGGTGGACAGCTCTTACAAAGGTTGGTGACTATTTTGGGGTAAGGAGGGGCTAAAGGCAGAGCAGATCAGAAGCCGGCATGCTGTCATCAAATGGAGGAGGGAGGGGCTGAAAACACTTTTCCCTCCTGGCATCTCAGGGGACCCCGCAGCCAGGTCACCCTCAGCAGAGCGAAGCCAGGCACGCAATCCAAGAAAGGAGCTTCTGCCAGCACCGCCGCTCACGCCTGTAATCCCAGCACGTTGGGAGGCCAAGGCGGGAAGATGGCTTGAGCCCAGGAGTTCGAGACCAGCCTGGGCAACATGGTGAAACCCCACCTCTACAAAAATTAAAAAATTATCCGGGCCTGCTGGTGCATGCCTGTGGTCCCAGCTACTTGGGGAGGCTGAGGTGAGAGGATTGCTTGAGCCCAGGGGCTCGAGGCTGCAGTGAGCTGCAATTGTCCCTCTACACTACAGCCTGGGTGACAGAGCAAGACTCTGTCTCAAGAAATTTAAAATTTTTTTTTTAAAAAAAGAACAGAACTTCTCCCGTCACCGTGACACTGCACACAGCAACTTTCATCCTTCATTTTCGGCTTGGGAGTCAGCAGTCCTTGGTGTTGTGCCAAGCTCTGCACAACAACTCTGGTTTCAATCTCGCAATATCCAACTGTTTCATAATTCCAGACGCGGTACATATTGCCCCAAAATGAATGATTTTATCACAGCAGTTGTCCGACTTATTGTTTACCATGTTTCTTTCTGCAATCCATTTTTCTCTATTATTTCAATAAAACAAGGCTCATTATTGTCACAAATTCCAGGCTCTAATATTTCTGGAACAAGGTGTATTAAGTACTGAAACACTGTTCACTGTGAAAATAAAAATTTAATGCCCTCCATTAATATCTGGTCAATAGTTTCAACAAGATAAAAATGCTTTACTTTTAAGTAATCTGAAGGTACTACTAGTTAGGATTTTTTTTTGCCAGCATTGGCTACTGAATTCAGTGAAAATGCCCACAAGCTGTAATGAAATTTCATTATTGGCCTTGATTAAAATTGAATGGACTTTGAAATCTTATAAGCAAAACACCATAGTTGCTACATGGGCATTGAGGTTAACAACATTTAAGTGAAGAGGAAAAAAGACGGGCTCT
Source organism: Pan troglodytes (assembly GCF_028858775.2). Taxonomy (NCBI): domain Eukaryota; kingdom Metazoa; phylum Chordata; class Mammalia; order Primates; family Hominidae; genus Pan; species Pan troglodytes. The sequence continues at coordinate 3,948,032 of NC_086015.1, forward strand.
TCATACAGCGTATTGGAGAGGGAAAATGTTCCAGCAAAAGTATTTGCCATGAGTATAATTATAATCAACTACTCAGTTGTTTCATACCACAAAGACTTCAGCTTGACATATCAACAATTATGACTAAGCAATATTCTTGGCAACGTTCTCCCTCTTGGAAGATGTGGTGACTACTGGGTTGTTCAGCCTCTGCCCACAAGTTCCAGCAGAAACCCCAAAAGCCGGCTGAGCTGCTAGCCTGCGCCCACACACATTCCTGAACAGCCAGCCTGCGCCTACACATATTCCTGGACAGCCAGCCTGCGCCCACATGAAACTGTTTCTCAATTAAAACCAGTACTAGTGGCCCAGAAGGTAATGGGTGTTCCAAAACAAAACATAAAAACAAAAGCTAATTCTAGGATGGAAAACTTGGGAAACATGTTCACAGATTTCACCGTAGCAGTGAAACAGGACTCTCTACTGCAGCATTGTGTGAAAGATTCAATACGTACATAAATAAAGGGGATTTTAAAGAGGATAAGAGGGTTTAAGAGAGGATGTGGCCTAATTTTCAGTTTTCTTCATGCTCATTTGATCACTGATTCCTCATACTCCCCCACCCCATAAGTCCTTACTTTTTTGCTAACCATCTATTCTCATACGCAGAGACACTTCCATTCCATGGAATACAGTTTAGAAAATGCTGGCAAAAGGACTCACAAGGCCGGGCGCGTGGCTCACGCCTGTAATCCCAGCACTTTGGGAGGCCAAGGCGGGCGGATCACGAGGTCAGGAGATGAAGACCATCCTGGCTAACACGGTGAAACCCTGTCTCTACTAAAAATGCACCACGCTCGGCCCCATTAAATAATTTTTAAATGTTTAACTGACACTGCACTCCTGGGATAAACTCCACTTTAGTCATGTGTATTATCCTTTTAATATGCTGCTGGACTTCTCTTATTTATTTATGTATTTATTTTATTTAGAGGCAGGGTCTCATTCTGTCATCCCAGCTGGAGTGTAGTGGTGCAATCATAGCTCACTGCAGCCTTGAACTCTTGGGCTTAAGCGATCCTTTCATCTCAGCCTCCCTAGTACTGGGACTACAGTCATGTGCCGCCACACCCAGCTAATTTTAGTGTTTTTAGTAAAGACGGGGTTTTGCCATGTCGGCCATGCTGGTCTTGAATTCCTGGCCTCAAGTGATCTGCCCGCCTTGGCCTCCCAAAGTGCTGAGATTACAGGCGTGAGCCACTGCACCCACCCACAATTAATTTTAAAGTATTCTCGTTACTTGAAAAAGAAAATCTGTACCCTTAGCTTCCTGGCCCCCACCAAATTCCTTCCCAACTTCACCGGCAACCCCCCACCCTAAACAACCACTAATCTGTTATTTTTGTCTGTAATCTTTCTGTTCAGTAATCTTTCTGTCTCTGTAGATTTGCCTATTCTGGACATTTCATATTAATGAAATCGCACAACCTGCGGTGCTTTATACGTGGCGTCTTTCATTCAACATACTTTTTTTCAGTTTCATCCATGTTGTAGCATGTATTGGCACTTCATTTGTTTGTATTTTTGAGTAATATTTCATCGTGTGGATATACCACATTTTATGGATATTTGGATTATTTCCAGCTTTTTGGTTATTATGGATAGTGCTGCTATGCCCACTCATATACAAGCTTTTCTGTGAGCGCATGTTATCATTTCTCTTGAGTGTATACCTAGGAGTAGATTTGCAGGATCATAGGGTTAACTCGATGTTTCACCATTCCAGGACTGCCAAACTGTTTTCCAAAGTGCCTGCACTATTTTACTTCCTCCTCAGCAGTGTATAAGGGTTCCGATTTCTCCACAGCCTCATTAACACTTGCTATTATCTTTTTCATTACCAGTAAGTGGCATCTCATTCTGGGTTTGATTTGCATTTCTCTCATGACTAATGATGTTGAGCATCTTTTCATGTACTTATCGGCCATTTGTATATTTTCTTTGGAGAAATGTGCATTTGCTTCATGTATTTTTAAAAACCATTTTATCGATATACATATTTAAGGTATACAACTTGATGAGTTTGAAATAAGTATATACCCATAAAAACGTCACTACAATGAATGCCATAAACATATTCATCACTTCAAAAAGTTTGCTCCCTCTCTCTTCATTTCTAATTCTTATGTTTTGTGATAAGGACACTTAACATAAGATCTATTTCCAGTAAATCTTTAAGTATGTAATACAGTGTTGTTAACTATAGTCACTATGCTGTACAGGAGGTCTCTAGGACTTATCCCTCTGGCATAGCGGAAGCTTTGCACCCAATGAGCAATGCCTGCTTGTTTCCTCCTCCTCCTAGCCCTTGGCAACCACCATTCTACTCTCTGCTTCTCAGTTTGAATATTTTAGATTCCTTATGTAAGTGAGATCGTGTAGTATTTGTCCTACTGTGTCCGGCTTCTTTAACTTAGTATATTTGCTGCAAATGGAAGGATTTCCTTTTTATTTTGTTTTATTTTAATTTTTTTTGAGACCGAGTCTCGCTCTGTTGCCCAGGCTGGAGTGCAGTGGCGTGATCTAGGCTCACTGCAAGCTCTGCCTTCTGGGTTCACGCCATTCTCCTGCCTCAGCCTCCCAAGTAGCTGCGACTACAGGTGCCAGCCACCATGCCTGGCTAATTTTTTTTTTTTTTTTGTATTTTTAGTAGAGATGGGGTTTCACCGTAGCCAGGATGGTCTCCATCTCCTGACCTTGTGATCCGCCGGCCTCGGCCTCCCAAAGTGCTGGGATTACAGGCGTGAGCCACTGCGCCAGGCCAGGATTTCCTTTTTTAAAAAGGCTGAATGATGTTCCATTGTACGTATATGCCACATTTTCTTTATCTATTCATCCGTGGTTGAAAAAAAATTTTTTTTTAAGCATCTCTTTCAATCTTTGCAGATTGGCTTTGTGCTGGGGCATTCCTTCAACACCTAACCAGGATATTAACAACTCTGTCTTAGCCTTCACTTCTTGATAACCCTAGAGATCTTCCAAAGGAAAAAGCTTAGGGTCTTCTCAGATCTTTCCTGAATGCGTGACCTGCCCTGGGTATGTGCATGACATTTGAAATCCCCAATAAACACAAGTATTTTTTGAATGTCCTGATTTCCCAAAGAAACTCTCCCAGATTTTCCTCCCAGGCTTTATGTAATATATTGTATGTCTGAACCACAACTTTTTGTCCCAGGGAGCTGTGGGTTTTTTGGTCATCTCAGAATGTTTTCAAGCAATGCCTGCCACTTTTCTACCTTGAGTGGATTCAGACTTGGGCAAAACAGACAAATGCCTCATTTTAGTCTCTCAGATAGTTTCTGACCGGTTAGAATAGACAAACAAAGTCATTTGTGAATAAGGTCTGCCTTGCTCCCTCTGGAACCTGGGACCTGGGTCCTAAATTGGGAAAGTGGACTACTTTCTTCAAGATCACCATCGAGCTGATGAAGGCGTGGGGCAAGGGCAAGTGAAAATGCCACAGCACTTTTCTGTCACTTTGAAGTTGCCCTTTCCTCATTTCAGTGCTTTCCTGATTGATATAAGTCTTTTACTTTTTCCAGAGTTCTGGCAAAGTTTCTGCTGCTTTTTCTCCATGTTTCTGTAGAGGGACAGGAGTTTGGAGCTGTCTACTCTGCCATTTTCCTGATGTCACTCCACTTCTGAGTCTTTCCTATCTTTGTGGATAGCAGAGATGTCGATCTCGGATATGATACCCTGTAAGGATGGGGTCCTTCATGATGTGATATACAACTTAATATTCATTATATGGTTTTATGTCCCCAACATGTCTAGTAACCAAGGAGTGGACATAGGAGCGCCCCGCTCGCTAGCACTCTCAGTGACACACTTGGGGAATCTGTGTTTGTGTCTACAGCTTTAGGCTCTGTGAGCTGAAGTCTTGGACTCTGTGAGTGGCAGTGTGGGGAGTGGGGGAGGCATTTCCACCAAGTGATACAGTAAGAGTTTCACTAAACACAAAGCTATGGCTGCTTCCTAGACAGTCCATGCGTTTGTAACTGGCAAGCAGAGTTAGCATTCTGGAAAGAGGTGATTGCCTGTAATCGTCATTAGGAAGAAAGGATGTTGCCAGATAATAATAGGAAGGAGCAATGTATTTGGTACTCAGATGATTCATGCTGTCTCTTGGTACTTGCATGTTTAGATATAATTATTTAAGTGTTATCAACCACTGCCTCATAAAGGCATAGTAAGCAGGGGCTCAGACCCCATTAGGCAAGAGGAGCAGGATCAACCCACCAGGCAAACAACCTAGACCAGCAAAAGTGCTAGCCAGAGGATGAGAGGTGACAAGTATCAGTCTCTGCATGGGGTCCAACTACAATAGCAGGGGCTATGGTTTGTCCTTTCCCATTGACCCTTCTCTTGTACATTCCCCCAGGACCGGTGACCAGTTAGAAACATGGAGCAGCTCTACCTGGATGGAATGAACTTTAAGAAGCAGGTGGATCTGAGCAATGTACACATGGGTGGCTTGTGGATGTTGCTGGCACCCTGCCTAAACATTCATCCTCCAATTGCTTTGAGTTGGAAGCGCACAGTTGCCCTTTTCCCCAGAGAACTGACCTTACTGAAACAGAAGGCCCCCTTCCACCTCACACCCTTGGCTGAAGGGCACAAAAGGCTCCTGGTCTTGAGGTAGGACTAACTCTGGAGGGCTGCTGAATTCTTTTACTCTCACTGCACTCATGCTAAAGTTTCTTTCCTCCAGCCTCCTAACCCCAGAGGAGGCTGAGCCATGATGCCCATTGTCAAGCAATAAATATTTAAGGAGCCCCTGAGATATGTCAGGCACCATCGTAGGTGCTGGCACAAGTGAATGTGACCAGGAAAGTCCCTCCCCTCTCAGAGGTTCTTTTCAAGTTGGAGGACAGCAAATACAGAAATATAGAGTCTAACATAACAACAGGGAGTAATAAACACTTTGAAGAAAAATAAAGTGGAATAAGAGGGTAGGGTTGCCATAGGGTTCTCTGGGCAGTCTTCTATGGGAAGGCCACTTGTTTGGGCAGAGAAACAAAAGATGTCTGAAAGGAGGACTACGGGCCCCCCATAAGTGCGCTCCGGTGCATGCACAGGGCAATGGGCATGTAATTTCCTATGATTAAGACCTACAGTATGTACAATATTACTGCAACAGACACTGAGACTCACTTAGCATTGTTTCATAGCATCCGAGTTGCTCTGTTGGAGGAAAGTGCATGTGATGGGCATACATTTGCTTCCGCCATCAGACAGATTCTCTACCTTTGTCCTTCCTACAAGATTCCCTAGGAAGGCAGGGCTCAGTGGCTCACGCCTGTAATCCCAGCAATTTGGGAGTCCGAGGCAGTCAGATCACAAGGTCAGGAGTTCAAGACCAGCTTGGCCAACATGGTGAAACCCCGTCTCTATTAAAAATACAAAAATTAGCTGGGCATGGTGGCACGTGCCTGTAATCCCAACTACTCAGGAGGCTGAGGCAGGAGAATTGCTTGAACAGAGACCCGGGAGGCAGAGGTTGCAGTGAGCCAAGATCGCACCACTGCACTCCAGCCTCAGCTACAGAGTGAGACTCTGTCTGATAAATAAATAATAAATAAATAAATGATTCCCTAGGAAGCTGACTCCCACTGAATGTGCCACTCAGGAGCCCCTGCTCTCTAGATTACAGTTGAGTTTGCTCAATGCAAGGCCCCAGCAGAAATGTTGAAAGTAAGAGCAAATAGATAGTTAACCACTCTTTAAAACAACAATGGATGTATACTTCTCTGGCCTCAGCTCCTGTGGGGAAGCTCCAGTGCCAGTCCCTGGGTGCTTCACCATTTTCAGTTAGTTCCTGAACCTTGTAAACTGACCCTTCACTAAATTCTTCCTAGTTAACCCTTTGAGAATGAAACCATTTCCTGCCAGGACTCTGACAGATACAAAGAACCCACAGCCGACAGCTGGGTGCACGGCAGATCTAGTGCATGGCTCCACACTGCCATCTTGGGGGCTGGCACAGGCTGGCACTGAGTCTGGGGAAGGGAGCTGGGGCTGGAGGTGTGGAGGGGAAGACCGTGCATAGTTGCTTCCTGATCAGCTCTTTATTTGATTGAGAGTGAGGCAGGGAAGATTAGAGGGAAGCTTACAGTGGAATTCAGGGCTGAGGCTGCTATTCTTTTGCTCCTTGTAACTTCCTACAGTGTTGTCAGCATCCACATACTTCTCTGTGGGGTTGGTCTCAGAGCCAGGTTACCTTGTCTTAGGTCCAGTGGCAGCCTGACTGGCTTGGTGTCCTTGAACAAGTTACCTAACCTCTCCATACCTCAGTCCCTCAGCTGTAAAATTAAAAAAAAAAAAAAAGAAGAAGAGTACCTACTGTATAGCATTGATTTGAAGATTGAATGAGCTGGTATTATACAACGTTTAGAAGCAGTGCCTGACATGCAAAAGGCTCTCAACAAATACTATCCTTTACTAATATCCTGTGTGTCTGTCTCAGAGCTGGTGGGGTGGAGGGACAGAAAGAAGTGGGAGAAGGTAAAGAGATGGGCAAATGATCTCTAAAGTCTCTCTGGCACTAACACAATTCTTTATTATGTGTTTTGTCTGGCTCTTTATATTGATAGCTGTTCCAGAGGCAATCAATAGCTATTAGCCGGTTTTATTCTTATTTTTCTGTCTGATCTTACAGGGGAGCAAACTGTGGCAAAGCATGAACTTACTTCTCAGGAAATTAACCATGATATTGGCAATCACTGTGATTATTTGAACTTCAGCATCTGGACAAATTTAGTCACATGAAATACAGAAGAGAGATTTCTCATGGTTAAAACGAAGCTCTCTTTATTTGCTTCTGCTAATTAAAAAATCAGAGCTAAAGATACTTAAACACTACAGTTAAAATGCTATGGTTGTCTATTGGCTTAACGAATTCTTATGAAATCAACTCTAAAATGTTATCCATCATAAATCATGAAACACAATTTTTCTTATTCTCTTTAGAGCTTTACAATTCATCTTAAAGACCAGTGTTTCCACTCTCTTCTGTAGGTTGTACAATAACCTTTGGCGAGAAAAAATAAAAGTCTGGCTTTCTGACTCATAGGTGTGTTCCCTTTAACAGAAAAAGAAAATATGTCCTCTTTAAAACTGATGATCATTGGTCACCTCAATTTTATTGAAGTTCACTTCTGACCTCTTTAGATGTAGTTCTCTACATAAAACTGCCCAACAGAATTCTCTGTCTGAATGCCTCCTCCACAAAATTTTAAGAACGAAAATCATCATCTTTCCTTCCAAATGTGCTCTCCCTATGTCCCCAGGGCTCTCCATGTGTAGAGCTGAGACCATTTGCCACTCAGTTTCCTCACCCAATTAATTACAAGTCCCAACAATTTTCCGTTTTTTTTTTTTGTTTTTTTTTTTTTTTTAGACGGAGTCTTGCTCTGTCACCAGGCTGGTGTGCGGTGGTGCAATCTCAGCTCACTGCAACCTCCGCTGCCTGGGTTCAAACGATTCTCCTGCCTCAGCTTCCCAAGTAGCTGGGATTATAGGTGTGTGCCACTACATCCAGATAATTTTTGTATTTTTAGTAGAGAGGGGATTTCACCATATTGGCCCAGATGATCTCAATCTCTTGACCTCATGATCTGCCCACCTTGGCCTCCCAAAGTGCTGGGATTACAGGCGTGAGCCACCATCCCTGGCCCAGTTTTGCCTTTTTAACATCCCTCAGCTCTTCAAATCCATTTTCTCTTCTCTAACACCTCCCCATTCCCCAGCTCATAATGAACTCTTAAGTAGATTACTACAATCACCTCCCAAATGGTCTTCCTGGCTCCAGCAGCCTTGTGACCTTCAAGTTCATTCTCCACATGGATGTCAGAGTAACTTTCTAAAATGAAAATCTGACCACGTTACTCTCTTGCCTAAATCCACCTATGGCCGCTGTTAGGATCAAGTCTAAACTCCCGACCCTGGAACATCAGGTCTTCGTGCTCTGTTCACTGCTTCTCTACCTCACCTGCAACCAACACCACTCCCACATCCATATGCTGCTCACCGTGTATCAACATGAACAGGAGGTGGGTGTTTCAGTCCCCAGAAAGACACTGGGCCTTTTCAATCATCTACTGCTGTGTAATAACCACCCCGCAAACTGACCACATGATTTCATTTTGCAAGGGTTCCTTCCTTGGGCTGTGTTCAGCAAAAGGGTTTACTGAGCTGGCAGGTCCAAGATGGCCTCACTCACAGGACTGGCTGTTGATGGGAGCCTTGATGCTCTTGGGCTCACCCCTTATCCTCCAGTAGGTTAGAGCTTCTTACAGTGGTTTCAGGCAGCATCTGAAGACAGTAAAAGCAGAAGCTCCAAGGCTTCTTACATTCTAGCCTGGAAAATCACATCACATTCCTTCCTTCATATTTTTTTGGCAAATCAGGTTGCAAGGCTTGCCCAGATTAGGGTAAAGAGGCAAAGAGGCTCCTTTTCTTTTTTTTTTTTTTTGAGGCAAAGAGGCTCCTTTTCTTTTTTTTTTTTTTTGAGTCAGAATCTCGCTCTGTTGCCCAGGCTGGAGTGCAGTGGTGCGATCTAGGCTCACTGCAAGCTCTGCCTCCTGGGTTCATGCCATTCTCCTGCCTCAGGCTCCCAAGTAGCTGAGACTACAGGCACCTACCACCATGCCCGGCTAATTTTTTTTTTTTTTTGTATTTTTTAATAGAGACTGTGTTTCACTGTGTTAGCCAGGATGGTCTCCATCTCCTGACCTCGTGATCCGCCTGCCTTGGCCTCCCAAAGTGCTGGGATTACAGGCGTGAGCCACCGTGCCCGACCAAGAGACTCCTTTTCTTGATGAAAGGAGTGGTGAAGTCACATTGCATGTCCTTGCAAAGGGACATGCAGACCACATTAGTGAGAATATGTGCCTGTATTTTGCAATCTGTAACATGGGCATAAACTAAATGTTTTCCAAAGGGAATAGGGCAAAACAAAAAGGAACTTGACCACTCCTTTGGCCCTGAATAAATCCAGGAAGCCTAAGAGTATGACTATCCTGAGGTAGAAAGAGGGCCACATGCTGGATAAGAGGTACCTGGGCTCTCCACTTACAAGAAGAGAGCATGGTTACATTTATAATCACCATTCCCAACATACTGTGAGTGCAGGCAGCTACCAGGAGGAGAACAAAGGAAATAACCAGGACACCCATCTCTAAACCTGTTAATTTAATCACATGGAACACTTCTATTTAAAATTCCCGAGAGTTAAGATGTAAGAATGCTTATCAAGGTAAATGCTGTTCACACTGCTTGGAGTGTCAGGCCTAGATCTCTATCCATCAGAAACAACCATATCAGTAACAACAACAGCAACATGATGATGGGGCAATTTCTGAAAAGCACCATGTATTTTATCAATACATGTCCGTTGCAGAAAATCCAGGTGAATCCAAAGAAGAAATAAATGTCTTCCACAATCCCATAGCCCAGAGCTAACTAACCACTATAAAGAACCCAGCATGGTTTTAACTAATGGATCAAAAGATGCTCATCAAAGGCTCTGAGCTTTCCTGAGTGCTAACAGGAAACATCCAGCATCTCTGGTCTCTCCAAGGCTGCAGGTGTCTTTGCCCGTAGTGCCTGTTTTGTGTCAGGGAAAGAATCAACCTGGGAGCAAAGCCCAGGAATCAGGATGACCAAGACATACTGGACAAGGAGGGAACAAAGCCATCCAAGGACACTCAAGGACAAATCAAGCAAATGAATTTAAGGGAGACCTGCTCATGGTCTGCTTTGCTGCTCAGCATGGCTGGGAGGCACAGTGGAAGATCATGCATCCTGCCCCTGGGACTCCTCTGCCAGAGCCTGAGAGCTTTCTCCTGCCCACAGGCTAGGGGTAGGACAGTTGGAATTGATCCATGCCTTCTAGCTAGACTGTGGGTCCCCTCAGTCTTGGGCATGGTGACAGCCCAGCATCAGACAGAGGTCAGTATCAAACTAGAAAATTTAATAAATGCTGTCCGATTTGTAGACCCAAGAAAATATAAACTGCCAATCACGGAGGAAAAAAATCTCTCAATGATCTTATCTTTATATGATTCCCTTGCTGCCTGGAAATTGACATTTCCTTGGGGATAACCTGGTCATAGGATTGGTGAAGGTGGAAGGGAGGCAACCTCCGAAGGTGGGGCCCTCTGCTCACCCGGGACAGGGAGGGCCTGAGGTAGGTGTCTGTGTGGGCTGGGGAGGAGGATGGGAGCAGTGCTTCTAGATGTTTCCACTTTCTCCTCATTAGATAATAACGAATGGGTGATTTCCCTAGTCACTGCAGTGTGAGGAAATCTACAAAATTAATTTCCCAATACACTTTACAGGATAGGTGGAGAAACACATGAAGCACAACTGCAGTGGGTTATAAAAAATGGCCTTTCGAGTTGAGCAATAATACGTTCAAGCAGCCATTCTGAAGGACAAACGTGGCTCTGTATTTAAGAGGGGCATTCCAGCACTTCTCTAGCCACTGGGTTGACAATGACTCACCAAAGCCTCTGGTAGCCACCACAGGACACCCAGAGCATATGTTTTAAAGCTGAACACCAAACTGCGGACTTCGGGAGTAAGTGAACTGACTGGTTTTTATTTTGTCTTACTGCTTTTAACATTACAGTAACTGTTACAGGTTCCAGCAGGCTAACTGGGTAGAAATGAGTTTGGTTTCACTTAGTCTCTCTAAAGAGAAAGCAAGTCGGTAGACTAATACCTAATAAAAGCAAAGCTGCCAACAATTGAAATTGCCTGGGCTGCTCTGTGTGTCCCACATGCATGGGTGTGGGTGCCAGTGTGTGCGCGTGTGTGCATGCATCTGCATGTGTGTTGGGATAGAGTGGTAAGAAAATGGGAAATAATAAGAATGTTCAGTCCATAGCCCTTCATTATAAAAAGGTGAGCTGTAATAAATACTAGTGCCACATTTAGCCAAAACTTTACTCCAGCCAAAGGTGATATTTTCATGATAACATCCTGTGATTGCTTTGTTCTTCGTCTTTTATGTTCTTCCTAGATGGGCTCAGAACATACAAGAATTAAGTACACATCTTATTTTCCAGTGATAATGCTACCGGCAAATTCTGTTGTTTGTATAAACATCAGCCATGTTTATATAGCTAAACTAGTGTTTTGTTTTGTCAATTCAGCAAGAAATTAGACCAAATGGTGGCTTAATGCTGCATTGATTTGGCTATCAATTTGTTTTCACTTTTCTGCAAAATATTTAATACATTATTAAATTGAATTATGGTGACGCCACAGTTGTTCTTATCTCAATTGTCTTAAAATTCATTTAATTTTTTTTCCTTTGGTTTCGTTATTCAAATTTTAACTTCAGTTCTCAAGATTTTATCTGATGGAAGAGATGGAGTCCATTACTAAGGACTCCATTGTGCTCCATCATGCCAGAGTTGTAAAATAGATCTTTTAAAGGAAATTTACTGTGATTTTTTTCTATTTAAGAGCTTCCTCTCCAGTTGAGCATGTAAGAAAATTATACCAGGAGAATACAGTAAACTCTATGAGGCAAGCTATAAACATGTAGCATTGTGATTAGGGCTGGTTCTCCTTCTAGAGACATGGTAGGATTGCAATTTCATACCATCCTTGAAGTTAGAGACAGCCACGTGACTCATTTAGCCAATGAACTGTGAGCAGAATGACATGTCACTTCCAGCAGAAGCTTTAAGAATCTGAGAGACATTCATATGTTTTCCATGTGCTGTAGCCTTATACCCAAAGCCTGGGTCCCAAGTGACCATGACAGGCAGAGCTCCCTGTTGAGCCACAGAGATTTAGAGAATGGCTGTTAACACAGCATAATCCAGCCCATCCTGACTAATCTGATATTAACATGTATAATAAAGAATTCTATCAATGCTGAGGGAAGATGATTAGTTAAGGTCCTAGGTTGCAAGTCTCAAAACCTCTTCTAAGGATTGTAGACAGGAAATTAAATGACTTCTAGTCCCTAGAGTTCCCAATCTCCTACCATCCCATCCTAATATGACAGAAGTAATTCCTGAGTTGCTTCTGAAACCAGAGCTTCCCTCGGAACGCTTAGCCTGCCAGATGGCTTCTTGGAGAGCCCTCACTCACTTTTCTCCTTCTGCTATTGCTGCTCATTCATTCCAGCTTTTAAAAATTCATCTTTATCCAGGAACCTCGCTTCTAGAAAAGTCATCCAGGTGCTTCCAGGAGGCTACATGGGCACTCATATTTTTCTAGCCACATTCATTAGACCAATGCAGCAGAGAAGAAAAGCCTCAATAATTATTATGACATGGCATGTTAGGATACCAAGTAAATTGCATTTGTAAAATGTGATTTTCTGTTGGTGTTCACTTCTGCTCTACTGACATTTGGTAAGTATTATTGACTGACTGACTAACTAATGTGGTTATTAGTCTTCATAAAGAAAGGCTCTCTACAAAAACGGAGGGATGCCCTTTTTCTGGCATTTAATACTTAAGAAATTGCCTCTGATAGAAACCGGAGTTGCCTGATTACAATCAGCACAGGAGAAATGTATTAATGTGCCTTTCTAGTAACAGGTTTTTAGAAAGTCAAATATAAACAAATCTGTCTATTTGTGTGTGTGCATGTGGTAGTGGGGAGGGAAGAAAAAAGGAGGGGGAGAGAAAGAGAAATAAGAACCAAGTTTATTATACTGTATTCAGGGGGAAAAAATTTTCCCAAGGTTCTAACAGAAGAGCAAAGTGCCACTGTCAATAGCCTCAGTAGTGTTAGGGTTGCTTTTATTTATTTATTTATTTATTTTTCCTTTTTTTTTTTCCTTTTTCTTTTTTTCTTTCTTTCTTTTTTTTTTTTTTGGACAGAGTCTCACACTGTCGCCTGGGCTGGAGTGCATTGGCACAATCTTGACTCACTGCAACCTCTGCCTCCCAGGTTCAAGTGATTCTCCTGCCTCAGCCGCCCAAGTAGCTGGGATTACAGGTGTCTGCCACCATGCCTAGCTAATTTTTTTGTATTTTTAGTAGAGATGAGGTTTCACTATGTTGGCCAGGCTGGTCTCAAACTCCTGACCTCGTGATCCACCCACCTTGGCCTCCCAAAGTGCTGGGATTACAGGCGTGAGCCACCGCCCCTGGCCAGGATTGCTTTTATAGCCAGTCTTCAGGTGCCCACTGTAGGAACAATGTCATTTAACCCTCGGGATTATTCTGTGCCAAATATGGATAATGACTAATATTCAACACAGATATTCTCAGCTCAGAAGAGCAATTAGCAAATTCATAAATTAAGTGCTTGCTTCCTTTTTAGTCAAATACAAATGTTTGTTAAAAGATATTATTTTGCTTTACACTTTTTCTCTCAGAAATAAACAGACGCTTGAATTCCCACAGTGCTGCTTGAGCCTCACACCATGTCATCCTGCCAGGCACCCAGATCCAGTTCTAGAGTTTCACATGATCATGAGTGTTGGTTAATAAGTCAATGTGAACTGGGAGGGGAGATTTTTCAGGAGTGCCATAGCGCTCTCCCTTTAATCACATACACTCCCTGCTTTCATTGGAAAGTGTATAATGATGTCAGAGTGCCCCAGAATGGAGCTAGTTGGAAGACTGCCATCATAGGGATGCTTTAGTGAATTAATAAGGTTTTAATTTCTGGCTCTCAACTTTGTAGATGTAAAAGTTGATTTATCAATATGTGAGAAAGGATGAATCTTTCTGAAGGTTATGTCATCACACTCACTAAGTACACAGAGAATAATGTCTAGAATCTGAGTGCCATGTTATCAAATTATACTGAGACTCTTGCAGTCACACGGGCTGACATGTAAGCATCGCCATGCCTAGTACAGACTCTCCCTGCAGATGAAATTATATGGGATGCTAAATTATAATCAGAACAATGTTTGGTGAGCCAAAACTACAACAAGGGAAGCTAATTGGATGAATTTATAAAAATATGCCTCAGCCAAAATAGCTTAATTCAGTCTCCCTTATCATAAGGATAATCTTGCCTAAAGGGACAGTAATATTAAAGACACTAGGAATAACCTCTGTACTTTGGACAGTAGACCTGCACAGCCCCTTAGGCCTCAATGAAGTCTTATGCAAGACCAGAAGCCAATTTGCCATTTTAAGGTGATTCTCCATGTTTCTGCTCTAACTGTGCTTCACAATACTCAAGACACTGAATCAGGATGTTTCCTGGAGTGCAGGGAGCTGTCCGTGGTACTGAGCAGTTCTCAGCAACACAAAGATCCTACTGACTCCTCATCAGACTTCTTTCTCACTGGAATTTTACACCTGGGCTGTTAACACCAGGCCAGGTCAAATTCAAAGGAGAGAAAAAAGCTCATTATGAAGGGTAAAATCCAAAACACTGTGCATAAAGATATGTGTGCACAATTTTTATACATAAAGTTTTCATAAAGCCAAAGCATCAGGAAATGAAAAGAGATACAGAAAGAAAAATGATGGTAAATGAGACATTAATTTACCCTTCTAATCTCTATCACAGCAAAAAGATAAGTAAAAAATCTATATGAGGACTACAAAATACACAAAAATTATGTAGCAAAGCCTATAGCCTGAAAAAGTAAACATTGAAATTTGTATGTCCATAAAATGTTTACAAAATTGAGTACATATTACACACCCTACCCTAAAAACATCTAAGCAAAGTAACGAATGTAGAAATGCTACAGATTCTATTCTCTGATTATGACACAACAAAACTAGAAATTACAGCATGGAAATTTAAAAGCATGGAAATTTAAAAGCATAGAAATTACAGCATGGAAATTTAAAATCACCCAACCTCAGGAGTTCAGGGCTTCAGCAAGCCATGATCATATCACTGCACTCCAGCCTCAGCAACAGAGCAAGATCCTATCTCAAAAAAAAAATAAAAAATCACATGTGGGTAATAGCTATAGCACAATAAAAATAAATGTATTAAGTATGAACAACAAAAAAGCTAGTAAAGGTTGAACAACAACTATCCTTAGGAAAGTGGAAATAATGTATTAATAAATATGAAAGCAGGCTAGGCACGGTGACTCACATCTGTAATCCCAGCACTTTGGGAGGCTGAGGCAGGCAGATCACCTGAGGTCAGGAGTTCCAGACCAGCCTGGCCAACATGGTGAAATCTTGTCTCTCCTACAAATACAAAAACTAGCCAGGCTTGGTTGCGCACTCCTGTAATTCCAGCTACTTGGGAGGCTGAGGCAGGAGAATCTCTTGAACCTGAGAGGCAGAGGTTGCAATGAGCCAAGATCATGCCACTGCACTCCAACTGGGGCAACAGAGTGACACTCCATCTCAAAATAAATAAATAAGAAAGCAGAAACTAATAAATTAGAAAACAGAAACATAGAACTAATTTATAAATCAAAGCACTATGCCTTGAAAAGAGGGAGAAAAATTGTGAATTAAGGAAGGGAAGAGATGGTTGGAGACGAGGTGGGAGAAGGCAGAGATAATTGAAGGAGCAAACACATCTGGAGAAGCAAAGCCACTGAAAGATGAACAGGGCTCTGAAAGAAATGCTTGATTGCTATCTTTTCAAATGACTGCAGTTCCCAGTGACATCATTTTTCTCCTCCCTGGAAGTCTGAGGGGCAGTTCACTTATCTCCTCCCCTCCCCTACTCCTCACCCCACACTCAAAACCTGTCTATGCTCCTTTCATTCTCATATGACAGATTTCAGATGGCATTCTTATTTCCCTGATTTCTTTTTGAGATAGCTTGCATTTCCCTCCTCTATATAAAGCCACCGTTTATCAAATGCCTGCATGGACCAAGCAGTCCACAAGGGCTTCACAGACAGTTTTACTAAACTCATGCCAAAACTTTCAGGTTTTATACCTACCTTATAGATAAAGAAATTGAAGCTTATAGAGTTTAAGTAATGTTCCCAAAGCCTCGTGGCTAGTAATTCAAACCTAATTTCTGCCTACTCCAAAGTCTATTTTTCCTCATGATACTATACTGCCTCTCCATGGATAAAGACAGAGATCACATATTAATAAAATTTGCACAAAGTCGGCAAATTGTTGAAAGGGAAGGCTAAGATGATTAATAAAATCAAGAGCCAGATGATCTCAACAACCTGAAATAACTGGCTGACAACCAATTTGAATAACTCCCTGCGGGTGAAGTTCAAAGTACTATTTGGGTTTTTTTTTTTTTAAGTTTGGCTGGGTGCAGCGGCTCATGCCTGTAATCCAAGCACTTAGGGAAGCCAAGGTGGGTGGATCATGAAGTCAGGAGTTGAAGACCAGCCTGGTCAACATGGTGAAACCCCATCTCTACTAAAAATAAAAAATTAGCCGGGCCTGCTGGTGGATGTCTGTAGTCCCAGCTACTCGGGAGGCTAAGGCAGGAGAATCGCTTGAACCCAGGAGGTGGAGGTTGCAGGGAGCCGAGATCGCACCACTTCACTCCAGCCTGGGTGACAGAGTGAGATTCTGTCTCAAAAAATAAAATAAAATAAAATAAAAAATAAAAGTTTGATATATTCAGAATCAGGGAGGTCTGTTGGGTGCAGTTCATTTGAAAAATTCCTCAGCATTTTAGTGATCTGTATGGTCCCTCTATCTGTCAGGGTCCTAGCAGGAAATTGTTGCACTCTCAAAGGATTAAGCAGAAAGAGTTTAATGAAGGGTCTCTTTCCAGGGTTAAGGGAACTGCTAGGGTTTGGATATTTGACCACTCCAAACTCATGTTGAAATGTGATCCCCATTGTTGGAGGTGGGGTCTAATGGGAGGTGTTTTGGTCCTGAGTGTGGACCTCTCACGAATGTCTTGGTGCCATCCAAGTGAGTTCTTGCTCACTCTTTTTTTTCTTTTTGAGATGTAGTTTCACTCTTGCTGCCCAGGTTGGAATGTAGTGGTGCAATCTTGGCTCACTGCAACATCCACCTCACGGGTTCAACCCATTCTCCTGTGTCAGCCTCCAGAGTAGCTAGGATTACAGGTGCCCACCACTATGCCCAGCTAATTTTTGGTATTTTTAGTAGAGACGGGGTTTCACCATGTTGGCCAGGCTGGTCTCAAACTCCTGACCTCAGGTGATCCACCTGCCTCGGCCTCCCAAAGTGCTGGGATTACAGGCGTGAGCCACCGTGCCTACCTAGTTCTAGCTCTCTTAATTCCCACAAGAGCTGGTTGTTAACAAGAGCCTGGCACAAACCCCTCTCTCTCGCCACGTGATCTCTGCACATGCCAGCTTCCCTTCCCCTTCTGCCATGAGTGGAAACAGCCTAAAGCCCTCACCAGAAGCAAATGGTGGCACCATGCTTCTTGCACACCTTCAGAACTGTGAACCAAATAAACCTCTCTTCTTTAAAATTATTCAGCTTCTGGTATTCCTTTATAACAACACACACACACACACACACACACACACACACACACACACGCAAAAGCAGACTAAAACAGGAACTAATTAGAAATGGTGATGCACCGAGGGATTGGCACCGAGGCTCCCCAACAGGAACTGAGGCCATGGATAGAAGGACACATTCATGTTATTTTTTTCTAATGGTTAAGTAATTATTTGCTCTTACTCTCAAAATTTCTGCCAAGGCCTCCCATGGACCAAACTCAACTAGAATCTAGGAAGCAGAGAACCTGAGTGTTGCATTCAGCAGAAGTCAGCTTCCTAGGGAATCTTGCAGGAAGGGTGAAGGTAGAGAATCTGGTGCGGAAGCAAGCAAATGCCCATCACATGCACTTTCCTCCAACAGAGCGACTCAGATGCTATAAAACTTGCTAACGCAGTCTCAGGGTCTGATCACAGTAATATACAATCCAGGTTTTAATCATCAGAAATCACAGTCCTATTGTCTTCTGCACAGACCCAAACACACTTGGAGGTCATGTTCAATATGAATATCTCACAGAGAAGGAAATTTACACACGAGAAGTACATCTGCAGAAAGCCAGCTGGCATGTCAACCATTCAAAAACTCAGGGTGTTCGGGATAAAGAAGACTCAGGAAGACAAGTATGAAGCATAATCTGTGACATTATTGATATCTTCCTGATATCAATATTATTGATATCTTCCTGAAGAACATAATTCCTGCCTACCATCAACAAGCATCAATACTTTCTACCAGCTATTCTCAACCTTCATCATCGGAAGAGACAGACACTGACTGTGTCAAAGTATTAGTCCCATCATTCAGCAATTAACTTTAGCTCAATGCTTCAAAAATTCTTCAGGCCCTGTGTAATTTCAGCTACGTACATTAATGATGAGTACCCATACAACCATTCTGTTTCTTATTTTCAGTACCATATTTAATAAATATCAGTTATTCAATACTTTATTTAGACATTTTCTTAGATTATTTTGACCAACTGAAGTCTAATCTAAATGTTCTGAGCATGTTCAAAGTAAGGTAGGCTAACCTATAATTTTTGGTGTGCTAAATGCATTTTTAACTTATGATATTTTCAGCTTACGGGGGTTTGTTGAGACATAACTTCATCATACATCAAGGAGCATCTGTATATGGGATATAGTTAAAGCAGTGATCAGAGGAAAATCTATAGCCTTAACACATTTATTAATAAAAGTGTAGGAATTAAAATATCAGCTGAAAAATGTAAAAAGTATCTAAAAGAGTAAGCAGAAAGTACAAGAAAGAACCCAAAGTAGAAAAAAGTGAAAATTAATAAAATAAGAAGCCAAAAAACAGATCAAATCAGTAAACCAAAAATCTTGTTCTTTAAACAAATCAACAAAGTTGACAAAAAATTAGATCTTTTAATCATGAATAAAAAAAAGAGAAAGCACAAAAATGAATAAGGAATGGTGAGAGAAATAACTATTGATAATCAGCAAATAAAAAATCATTAAAAACAATGTTGTTCACATCTATGAAAAACATTGAAAGCTAGAGGGAATGGGTAATTTTCCAGAAAAATACAATTCACCACAATTGACTTCAAAAAAAAAAAAAAGAAGAAGTACAGCACTTATGTGAGCAATTTCCATAGAGAAATACAGTTGTCATGGAATTATAACACACACACAAACACTAGGTTTAGATGTTTTCACAAAGAATTCCACTAAACCTTTAGAAATCAGATTGTCCAAAGGCAAATTAACAACCCTCAGCCATTTGAGGCAAAATATTACAATTGAGGCAAGATATACTGTACTGAAAACTTGAGGAAAAAGCAGGAGAGAAAGTTCCTTTGGGAAATTCGAATACTCAAAAGTGCTTACATACAATGAAAAATTTGGAAATCCATAAGCATGGCCAAGGTGGGACACATGCTCAGAAAAGGCCTGAGAAGACACTAATAACTCACCTTTAGTAATTCCTAGGCTCACAGCAAGAAAAAATGAAGGCTAAGGCAGAATTATATATGGCTCCGCTAAGTGTTGAGGGAGCCCCAATACAGAGTCAGTAAGCAAAGTCTGGGAGATGTTTTTCATATTTTTTTCTTTTTTGGCTCCTTGCAGTCAAGGAAATCATTTTTAAATCACTAAATGCTAAATGAACACAAGCTAAAGGAACCGAGCCTTCAAACATCAAACATAAAAAAGAATGCAGATATTACAAAACCAGTTTACAAAAGTTACTAAACAAATAAAAACTACATCCCACAGTGGGTAACAAAAATAACCTTGAAGAAGGGAAAAATTTGGTTTCCAGAATAAACACATTATAATATCCAAAATGTCCAGTTTTCAACAAAAATTAAGAAGCATGCAAATAAACACAAAACTATGGCCCATTTACAGAAGAAATAAATGAGACTCTCCCTGAGTAAGCAGATATTGGAAATATTAGACAAAAACTTTATATAACTGTCTTAAATAAACTTAAAGAGCTAAAGAAACCCAAGAGAATGACATATAAATAAATAAGAAATATGAATTTTTTAAAAGGTACAAAAAAATTCTGAGGCTGAAAAGTACAATAACTAAGTAAAAAGTTACTTTTTACTTAGGGTTCCAATGGAAGATTTGAGCAGGTGGAAAAAAGAATCAGTGAACTTGATAGATCAAATGAAATGATTCATTCTGAAGAGCAGGAAAATGAAAGAATGACAACAAAAAAGAATAGAGCCTAAAGACCTGTGTAACAACATCAAGAATGCCTACATACAGAATCCTGGTGGGGAGTGAGGGGCAGGAAGACTATTTGAAGAAATGTGTTTGAAAGCTTCCCAAATTTCACTAAAAACAAATATATACATTCAAAAAGCTCAGTGAACTTCATCAAGGAAATATACAAAGATATTCACACCAAGACACACTATGTTTCAAATTGTCAAAAGGCAAAGTGAATGTTTGAAAGCAGCAAGAGAAAGGCAACGCATCATTTACAAAGGATCCTCAATAAGTTTGACAGCAGATAGTGCATTATAAGCCATGGATGCCAGAAGAGCTTAGGAAAAAGGCAACGCATCATTTACAAAGGATCCTCAGTGAGTTTGACAGCAGAGAGCTCATTATAAACCATGGGTGCCAGAAGAGCTTAGAATGACATTTTAAAGTTCTGAAAGAAAAAAACACTGTCAACCAAAAATTCTATAACTTGGAAGATGCCCCTTCAAGTGTATTAAGGATAAATTACACATTCCCAGATTAAAAAAAAAAAGAAAGAGAGAGAGAAAGAGAAAGAAAGAAAGAGAAAGAAAGAAAGAAAGAAAGAAAGAAGAGAGAGAAAGAAAGAGAGAGAGAGAAAGAAAGAGAGAGAGAGAAAGAGAAAGAAAGAAAGAAAAGAAAGAAAGAAAGAAAGAAAGAAAGAAAGAAAGAAAGAAAGAAAAGCAAGCAAGCTTTAAAAGCTCATGTTTGGTAGGCTGTACTTCAAGATACACTTTAAAAAAAAAAAGACTCCTTCAGATACAAACTAAAAAACACTAGAAAGTAACTCAAAACCACATAAAGAAATAACTCCAGTAAGGATAACTACATAGGTAAATATAAAAGCAATTATCATATTTTTGTAAGTCTTTTTAAATATTCTATATGTTTTCAAACAAATGTGTAAAATAATGACTATAAATCTATGTTAATGAAGCATGATGTATAAAGATGTGGTTTGTGAAATTACCAACATAAATAAATTCATAGGAAACTAAATAATAATAGAGATTTTGTATACTATTGAAGTTGTTTCAATTTACTCTAAATTGTTCTAAATTAAGAATGTTAATTGTAAATCCCCATGGTAACCACTAAGTTAACATCTTTTGAAAATACAGAAAAGGAAAGCAGAGGGTAAACACAGTGATATGCTACAAAATAGCAACTAAACACAAAAGAAGGCAATAATTGAGGAAATTAGGAACAAAGGAGGTATAAGACATACAGAAAACAAAAGCAAAATGGTAGGAGTAAGCCCCTCTTTATCAGTAATTACATTAAATACAAATGAATTAAACTCTCCAATCCAAAGAAAGAGATTGACAGAATGGATTTTTTAAAAATGATCCAACTATATTGTCCACAAGATACTCACTTTAGATCAAAATACACAATGAGTTGAAATGAAAGGATGGGAGAAAATATTCCATGTAAGTAATAACCAAAGGAGATCTGAGGCAAATATATCAGACAAAATAGACTTTAAGTCAAAAACTGTTACAAAATACAAAGAACAGTATATATTGATTTCAAAATTAAACAAGAAGATATAACAATTATAAATATATGTACACCAACTAACAGGGCTCCAAAATATATAATGTAACCATTGAGAGAATTAAAGGGAGAGACAGACAATTCCACAAAAATTGTTGGGCATTTTAAAACCCAACTTTAAATAAAGGATAAAACATCTAGAGCAAATATCAAGGGAGGAATTAGAGGATTTGAATAAAACTATAAGCAATAACTATAGATAACACTTCTCTCAAAAACTGCAGAATACACATTCTTCTCAAGTGAACATGGAACATTCTCCAGCATAGATGATATGTTAGGCCATAAGATAAGCTCAATAAACTTAAAAAGATTGAAATCATGCAAAGTATCTTCACTGACCACAATGGAATGAAATAAGATATCAATAACAAAAGAAAAACTAGAAAATTTACAAATATTTGGAAATTAAACAACACAGTATTTACCAACCAATGAATCAAAGAACAAATCATGAGGGAAATTAGAAAATGTTTAGAGACGATTGAAAACAAAGATATAACAAGATGGGTGTGATATATCAAAAGCAGTGCTCAGAGTTGTAACACCTACATTTTAAAAAAGAAACATGTCAAATCAATAACCAAACTTTACTCAATAAACCATAAAAGGAAGAGCAAACAAAATCCAGAGCTAGCAGAAGGAAGGAAATAAAGATTAGAGCAGAGATAAATGAAATTGAGAATTAAAAAATTATACAGAGATCAACAAAACTAAAAGTTGGTTCTTTTAAAATATCAATAAAATTAATACACTTTTACATAGACTAAGCAAAACATCTCTATTCAGCTGACTTTTTTTACAAGGGAGCCAACATTATTCAGTGGGGAATAATAGCTTTTTCAACAAAAAGTGCTGGGAATACTGAATATTCATATGCAAAAAAAATGAAGCTGGACCCCTACCTCACATTATATACAAAATCTAGATTGGATCAATAATGTAAATATAAGAGTGAAAACCATACATGCTTAGAAGAAAACATGGAAATAAAACATTGCTGTGGATTGGCAATGCATTCTTAGATAATACACCAAAAATACAAGCATGAAACAAACAAATGTAGCCAAAATGTACCAGAATCTGAAAACATGTATTATCTATGAAGAATTAGAGGGGAATTTGGTGAAAGAAATATGGGAGAATGGGACATTGCTCTGTGAATGCTTTTGTGCATAATTGTACATTTTTAATTAAGTTAATCTTTTACACTCTCAACGTGTGATATTAAGCAAGCAAAGATAAGTTATTACAAGACTCTAAAACCGAATGCAATGAGAAACAAGTGAATCCAAATATATTTCCAATGAATGAATGACAGAATCAAACTTAAGGGGAAAATAATAATTAATCTGATTAATTTTTGACTGTTCTCTTATTTCAAATTGACTTTTGAACATACTTTGACTACATACTATTACTTGAAAAAATAAAATATCTGCAAAAAATTATTAAATCTTCATGATAGGATTTTTTCTTTTTATATTAGTATAAATATAGCAATTCTGAAACAAATGTATGTGCATTGTAAGATTAAGCCAATGAGTAAATATTCATATATTTGTATTGCTAGAACCCCAGATTCTCACTGTGAAAGGACAGAGATACAGATATGGAATAAGAGAAGGAAAGAAGCAGCCCACTGAGTTACATTAGAATCAGTATTATCAACATAAATATACAATGTGCTCTCTCACATGCTCTTTCCTTCTCTTAAAAAATATATAATATGTACATATTATATATTATATGCATAGACACACGTGTGTCTATACATATCCTATATATACATATTGAGGATTAACAGGTGCTAGTAGAAAATATTAACTTTCTTTGTATTAACAGGTGTTAGTAGAAAGTAGTAGTAGGTGCTAAGATAAAAGCCATAATTAAACCTCCTGGTGAATGAACACACCATCACCTACAATCTTACCAAAAATAGAATCAAGCACGTGTCCTAGTCAAACCTCGGGATTCAACTGTCATTTGGATAAAATGCAAAGGATAGTGAAAATGTTGATCTTCACTGAGAGTCTAACCAGCAAAATTCACAGTGTGGACATCAAGTGACAAAAATCCCAAATTTTTCAACAAATATATTGTATGGGAAAGAAAACTTTGAAAAGAAACCTGTATGTTAGAAGAGATTTTAAAAACATGACAAATGAAAAAAAATGGGCAAGACTAAATCATAGTGTCTTGGAATGCATACATGAAGGATACAGCCGTGAAAATGCAAGGACGTCTCTATTGTAACAGTCATGATTATCGTTACTTTTCAGGAGAAAAGTGGCTGCAATTGAGGAGAGTCACATGCAGGACTTCAGGGCTGGCAAAGTCCTATATCTTGACTTATGTGATGATTACAGGGATGTTTACAAAAATCAAACTATAAGTTTGTTTTGTGCCATGTTTTGTATTGTGTGTGTTTTGTTTTTCAACTTAAAAATAAATAAAATCAAAACCAAGGCTTCATTATCAAGTAGCACAAAGTCTCCAATCTATAACCTCCTTTGTCTGGATATCTGCATTTAACTACCATTGTCAGAGCTAACCCTGACAATGCATTCATATTTTTAACACTGAAACACAGTAAACAGGGAAAATTTTGCTCCTCTAAAACAGGGCATCTTCAGGCAATCAGAACAACTCAGAAAGTTTCTGTCTGTTGCATAAAACTCCCCTGTGCAAAGAGTTACACAAAATGCTGTCATAGTAAAGGTAGTTAACTAACGGCACTAATTGTTCTTGGGCAGTGGCCAAGTGGAACTTCAGAGACCTGGCATTGCCAGCCAGAAATCACTTGTCACGGGAATTGTCTCCTGGAATCTCTTTGGTTTTCCCAGGGTAACGCAGGGAAAGTGGTTAATGGGTCACTTGGGGGTGGCATCTTCATCAGTAAATCACATTTACTTTCTCCTACTAAGAATTTTATTTTTGGCCATGAAGCCAAAAGTCAGCTCTTAAATAACAAGGGAAGCAAATAATCATTGAATAAAAATAGCAGAAAGAAAAAGCTGTGCAAAGAAATTTATGTTTTTAGTTTTTTATATATGTATATTTTTATCATACTTTAAGTTCTAGGGTACATGTGCACAATGTGCAGGAGTAAAATTTATGTTTTTAAAATTCATTCTACATTATGAATTCTACATTAGAAAAATAAACCATAGCCTCATCACAGGCACTTAAATACACTGAAGCTGCCAAAACAATCTATCGTTTTGCCTACGTACTTATCAACTTCCTCATAGCACACTGGGAGAAAAAAGCAATGGAATGAATAAAATGATAGCCACAAATATCTAGGTGGGAGAAATACTTATCATATGTCCATAAAAAATTTTAATTAATGCAAAGTATTAACACCAATGATTGCAGTAATACAGATCTTACAAATGATAGTTTTAGTCTCAACAGGACTATCCAAAAGTTAATTTCTATAGTAACAGTTTTTAAATAAAATATCAATTCCTTAAACACATAAAATGGTCCATGAGTATACAACGAGTGAAAAAAAACAAATTCAGAGCAAACATAAATTAAGAAGTATCTAATATTCAAACATAGTCAAAGAGAGGGAGATTTCTGGATAATCACTTAAACCCATGGTTAAACATAAATGCAAATATGTTAATGTTTACTGAATAATTTATCTGTGCCAAGTGGTGTATTAATGATTCATTTTTATTTTTCACTAAATCTTTTCTCTAAAGTTGGTGTAGCCTGCAACTAAATGCAGGAAATCTGACCTAGAACCTGCACTTCTTACCATTTTGCTCATATTTATTCCCTGTGCATTTTTGTAACATGTATATGTTATATATATAGAAAGAGAGAGAGGCAGAGATGGAAAGTAATTTATGGAGTTTGATGTTATGTCAGGGTAATTACATGATTATATAATTAACAGAGGTTTCTTTTTAAATCAGCTATATCAATAGAAAAATAAATGTAGGAATCAAGAGACTCATTCTGTCCATCTGTGATAGTTCCATCATGATACTGCATTGTCAAGTCATTGCCCCAAAAATATGGTTTAGCTCAACACTGAGTGACTATAGGAAACCAGAAACCAGGCTGGGTGCTAAAGATGCAAAGATGAATGAGACATCATCTGTGCCGTCCAAAAGCTTACTATCTAGTGGGAGAGTTATACACGTAAGGACAGTAATCTAATAAGAGCTAATAAGTGAAAACTAAGATAAATTAATAATACAAGATTACAGGGAAGGTTTCCAAAGTCAATGAGGCCTCAAATGAATCTTGAAAGTGTGCAAGGATTAACCAAATGAAGAAATGTGTAAGTTTTTCAAACAAAAAGGAACAGCATGAGCAAATGCAAGGAGGCCTAAAATAAAGAGATGTGTAAAGAGGTGTAAGCAGCTTTGTGCTACTGCCTGATAATTAGAAGAATATCGGGAGTACCAAGAGCTATAGAAGAGAGTCACAATTACGGAAAAATATTTATTAAATTATAAGAAATTTATAGCATAAGGAATAGTAGGACCATTAAATGTTTTAATAAAGATGATGCTTCTTTTTTAATATTTATTTTTATTATACTGTAAGTTCTAGGGTACATGTGCACAACGTGCAGGTTACATATGTATACATGTGCCATGTTGGTGTGCTGCACCCATTAACTCATCATTTACATTAGGTATATCTCCTAATGCTATCCCTCCCCTCTCCCCCCACCCCACAACAGGCCGCGGTGTGTGATATTCCCCTTCCTGTGTCCAAGTGTTCTCATTGTTCAAGACCCACCTGTGAGTGAAAACATGCGGTGTTTGGTTTTTTGTTCTTGAGATAGATGATGCTTTAAATTGACCACTCTAGCTGCATTGTGGGAGGAAAAGAGGTTTTAGAACAAGACTAGAAACAGAATAATTAGAAAAATGCAACTACAACGCAGATGAGTGATTATCAAGGTCTGAACTGAATAGTGGAAATAGAGATAAGGAGGCAAATTCAAGATATGTGCGTGACAGTAAAATTAACATGACCTGGTGTTTGATTGACTCTGTAAAGTGAAAGGAAAGGATGAATAATCAACAAATAATATTTATTCTACCAAATGCCTCCATGCCGCTCTGATGACAGGATAATATGTAAGCTTTTCTATATTTCAGAAACTATATGACATGATGAAAAGTAAAAAGGGGATGGGGGTAAGGAGGTATCCTGAATTGACTGAGAAATAAGGAGGTATTCCACAGAGAATATAAAAAAACATATACTTAGTGTTCAAGGAATAATAAAAAAGAGAACATCTATGTGTCCACCATACAGGATATGAAATAGAACATTTGCTGGCCATGGTGGCTCACACCTGTAATCCCAGTACTTTGGGAGGCCGAGGTGGGAGGATCACTTAAGCCCAGGACACAGGTTGCAGTGAGCCAAGATCACACTATTGTACTCCAGCCTGGGCCACCATGTCTCAGAAAAATAAAAAATTAAAAAACTAGATGTCTTGGAGGATTGGAAACAAAATAGAAATTTACTAGTGCCTTAGACGCCCATTGGGTGCTCCTTGCCAATTGTGTTCTCCTGTATTTCCTGCTGGATATGACCACTATCCTTCCATTGCATTGTATGTGTTTTTTAATAGACTTTTATGGTTCTCAAGTGATGCATTATTTAGTTTGGTTCTTTGAAACTTATATAAATGAAATTATTTTGTAGAAGTTCTCTCACCTTTATCAGAAGGTACTTTCACCTTGATTCAATAGTAAGTTTGCATATTACAACCTTGTTGAATGTTGCCGTAATTTATCCATTCGTATTGCTATATGATATTCCACTACATGAATATGTCGGACTTCATTCCTCAGATCTATTGTTGATGAACACTTGAAATATTTCCAGTTTTTAACCATTACAAACAATGCTGCTATGAACATTCTTTTGTAAATCACCTGGTTCATATGTGCAAGATATCCTCTGGGATATATATTTAAAAGTAAAATTATTGAGTTATTCAACATTACCATGAAATGCTACACTATTTTTTTAAACAATCCTACCAATTTACACTTCTACCACGAACAGATAAACATTACCATTGCTCTTCATTTGTAGGAACCATATTTGTCTTTTGCTCTGGGGGCTTTGTTTTGTTTTGCTTTGTTTTTTGCTTAGAAGTGCTTTGGCTATTTGGGATTTTTTTTTTTGCTCCATGTGAACTTTAGGATTTTTTTTTTAATTTTGTGAAAAATAACGTTGGTAATTTGATGGGAATTGCATTAACTCTATAGATTGTATGGGTGATATGGTCACTTTAGCTATTGATTTTTCTAATCCATGAGCATGGGATGTTTTTCCATTTGTTTATGTCATCTATAATTTCTTTCATTAGTATTTTGTAGTTCTCCTTGTAGAGATCTTTCATTTATATAGTTATGCATTCCTAGGTATTTTTCATGGCTATTGTAAATTCAGTTGAGTTCTTAATTTGGTTCTCAACAAATTAATCTCAACAAACATTCAAACAGCTTGAATGTTTTTGGTGTATAGAAATACAACTGATTTTTGTGGCTTGTTTATCCCAAGACTTTACTGAAGTCGTGTATCAAGTCTAGGAGTCTTCTGAAGACTTTAGGGTTTTCTAGGCCTACAGTCATGTCATCAGTGAGCAGAGATCATTTGACTTCTTTTCTAATTTGTATACCTTTTATTTCTTTCTCCTTTCTGATAGTTCTGGCTAGCACTTCCTGTACTGTATTGAATAGGAATGATGAAGGTGAACATCCTTGCTTTTTTCCAGTTTCTAGAAGCAACACTTCCAACTTTTGCCCATCCAGGATGATGTTGGCTGTGGCTTTGTCATAGATGACTCATTTTTTGAGGTATACTCCATCTATACCTATATTGTTGAGGATTTTTATCATAAACAGATGTTGGATTTTATCAAATTCTTATTCTGCATCTAATGAGATGATCATAGGGTTTTTGTTCTCAGTTCCATTTATGTGGTGAATCATGTTTATTGATTTGTCTATTTTGAACCATTCAAGCACCCCTGGAATAAAGCCCACTTGATCATGATGAATTATCTTTTTGATGTGCTGTTAGCTTAAGTTTGCTAGAATTTTGTTGAGTATTTTTACATCTGTGTTGATCAGGGATAAGGATTTGTAGTTTTCTTTTGTGTTCTTTTTAAAATTTTCCTTGTTAATTTTACTGCACAGTATTATTTTAATGATGAATAAAGTGTTGAGCTGGACATGTGTACCTTGTTCCTTGTGTTAGAATGAAACTGTTTAATATGTCATGATTATTTATAATGTTGAGAGTAGTTTTTGTGTATATATTAAGATATTTACATCAGTTCTCTTCTATTCCTAGTTTCTTATTATTACAAATAGTTTCAAATGTGAACAAGTGCTTTTCCCGCAGCTATTGAAATAACCATATTTTTTTTTATTCAGTTAATGTGGTTAATTTCATTGTTTGGTTTTCTAATTTTAAACCATACATTCTTGAAATTACTGCACTTAGTCACGATGTATTTTTCTTTGGAGTATATTGTTGGATTATATTTGCAAACATTTTTGTTTAGAATTATTATGTAGTATATTAGTCTGTAATTTCATTTCTTTTAATATCCTTGTATGGTTTTATTATCATGGAGGTACCACCATATAAAACAAGTTGGAAAGTGTTATGTCTTCCCAATTCTCTAAAAATATTCATGTAACATTGGCATTATTTCTTTATTAAATATTTGGTAATATTTCTTTATTAAATATTGCATCCACCTAGCCCTGGAGTTCTTTCTACAGGAAAAAAAAATTTGCTAAATAAAATTTCTACAATGAAAAAAAACTACTCAGTTTTTCTAGTTTTTTTCTGATCATTTCATAAAAGTAGGTGTTTTTCATAGGAACTTGACCATTCCTTATGATTGTCAAATTTATTAATATAAAGTTTCATATTTTATATTTATTTTATCAGATAAATAAAATTATATGTTTTGAAATATATATTCATTGTAAAATAGCCATGTTAAGCTAACATATGCATTACCTTACATGCTTATCTTTTTTTATGAGAACACTTAAAAATCTACTCTTAGCAATTTTGAAGAATACAAATACATCCAGTATGGAGAACAGTTTGAAGGCTCCTCAAAAAAGTAAAAATAGAGCTACCATGTGGTCCAGCAATCCCACTGCTGCATATATACCCCCCAAAAAAGAAATCAGTATATCGAAGAGATATTTGCACTCCCGTATTTGTTGCAGCACTATTTACAATAGCGAAGTTATGGAGTCAACCTAAGTGTCCATCAACAGATGAATGAATAAAGAAAATGTGGTACTTATATACAATGAAGTACTATTCAGCCATAAAAAG
Source organism: Pan troglodytes (assembly GCF_028858775.2). NCBI lineage: Eukaryota > Metazoa > Chordata > Mammalia > Primates > Hominidae > Pan > Pan troglodytes. The sequence goes on from NC_086015.1 coordinate 3,978,099, forward strand.
GAATGAGACCCTGTCATTTGCAACAACATAGATGAAACTGGAGGTCATTATGTTAAGTGAAATAAGCCAGGCACAAAAAGACAAATACTATGTGTTATCACTTATATGTGGAAACCAAAAAGCAAACAGCTGAACTCATGGAGATAGAGAGTAGAAGGAAGTATACCAGAGGCTGTGAAGGGTAGTGGGGGTTGGGAGAGGTGGGGGATGGTTAATGGGTACAAAAAAAGAAAGATTTAATAAGACCTAGTATTTGATAGCACAACAGGAGGATTGCAGTCTAAAATTCAATTATACATTTAAAAATAACTGAAAGAGTATAACTGGATTGTTTATAACACAAAGAATAAATGCTTGAGGGGATGAATATCCAATTTTCCATTATGTACTTATTGTACATTGCATGCCTGTACCAAAATATTTCATGTACCCCATAAATGTATACACCTGCTATGTACCCACAAAAATTAAATTTAAAAACAATACATTGTTATCCACTATAGTCACCATATTGCACGCTAGATCTGTTGAATTCATTCCTCCTGTACAATGCAATTTTGTACCCTTTGACCAACATCTACCCAATCCTCCTGGTAACCATCATTCTACTCTGTACTTCTATGTGTTCAGCCTTCTTAGACCTCCACATACAAGTGAGATTATGCAGTATTTGGCTTTCTGTGCCTGGATTATTTTACTCAGTATAATGTCCTCCCGGTTCATTCATGTTGTCACAAATGATACTTTTTTTATTTTTTAAGGTTGTATACTATTCTATTGTGTATGTGTACCACATTTTCTTCATCCACTCATGTGTCGATGGATACTTAAGTTAATTCCACATCTTGGCTGTTGTGAATAATGCTACAATAAATATGGGAGTACAGATAACTCATTGACACACTGATTTGATATCTTTTTAATATATGCCCAGAAATAGCATTACTGGATCATATGGTAATTCTATTTTTACAGAATCATTTATACTGTCTTTTACAATGGCTGAAATAATTTACATTCTCAACAATTACAAGGTTTTCCTTTTCTCCACATCCTCTCCAACACTTGGTATCTTCTGCCTTTTCTGTAACAGCCATTCTAACGGATGTGAAATGGCATTTTATTGTAGTTTTAATATGCATTTCTCTGATGATCAGTGATAATTAGCATTTTTATATATCTGTTGGCCATTTGTATGTCTTCTTTTGAGAAATGTCTATTTAGATCCTTTGTCAATTTTTCATTAGGGTTCCTTGTTTTCTTATTATTGAGTTGTTTGAGTTCCTAAGATATTTTGGACATTAGCCTCTTATCAAATGTATAGTTTGCAGATAATTTCTCCCATTTTGTAGGTTATCACTTCACTCTGTTGACTTTCTTTTGCTGTGCAGAAGCTTTTTAGGTTGATGCTATTCCATTTGTGTTTTGTTGCTTTTCTTGCCTGTGCTTTAGAGTCGTATCATAAAATATTATTGCCCAGACCAATGTCTTGGAGTTATTCCCCTGTTTTCTTCTAGGAGTTCTATAGTGCTAGGTCTTACATTTAAGTCTAACTTATTTTGAGTTTATATTTTTATATGGTATGAAATAAGGGCCTAATATCAATCTTGTGGACATTCAGTTTTCTCAACACCATTTTTTGAAGAGACTGTTCTTTCCCCATGTGTGTTCCTGGCACCTTTGTTGAAAGTCAATTGACTATAATATGTAGATTTATTTATGGGCTCTTTATTCTGTGTAAATGGTCTATGTGTCTGCGTTTATGCCAGTACCATGGTGTTTCGATTGCTATAGCTATGTAGTATAATTTGAAATCAGGTAATGTGATATCTCCTGCCTTGCTTTTTTTGATCAAGATTATTTTGGCTTTTCAGAGTTTTTTGTGATTCCATACAGATTTGAGAGTTGTTTTTCTATTTCTGCGGGGAAATGTCATAGGAATTTTGATAGAGATTGCATTCAATATGTACATCACTTTGGATAGTATGGACATTTCAAACATATTACTTTTTCCAATCCATGAATATGAGATATCTTTCCATTTATTTGTGCCTTCTTCAATTGCTTTCATCAATGTTTTGTAGTTTTCAGTGTAAAGATCATTCACCTCTTTGTTTAAATTTACATCTAAGTATTTTTTGTTGCTATTATAAATAGGATTGTTTTCTTGATTTCTTTTTTTATATAGTTTGTTGTTGATGTGTAGAAATGCTACTGAATTTTGTATGTTCACATTGTATCCTGCAACTTTACTAAATTCATTTATGAATTCTAAATTTTTTTGGCAGAGTTATTGGTGTTTTCTATATATAAGATCATGTCAACTGCAAACAGAAACAATTTAACTTCTTCCTTTCCAATTTTCTTGCCTTTTATTTCTTTCTTTTGCCTAATTGCTCTGGCTAGGACATCCAGTACTATGTTGAATAGAAGTTCTGAGAGTGGGCACCCTAGTATGAAGTTTTCCATAACATCTCTTATCTTTTTATTAGCTATATATTAATACGGATGTTTCTTTTTCATCAGGAGTTTGAAAAATGTCTTTTCTCTATATTGTTCTTAATCAGTCTTCCTAGAAGTATTTCAGTTTCAAAAAATAGCAACAACTGTGGGAGTTCAGTCAGGCTGGTGGGAAAAATTTTAAAGATAGTTATAAGAAATTGATGCAAACCGTCATGGAAGGCTGGGGGTGTTGCACAGCTTCAGCAATAGATCTGAATGAAGGCGGCCTAATCCTTCCTTGAGTAAATAGCTTCAAGTAGGTGCAAAGGAACGTAAGGGAGTTTATCTAAATAACTTGTTTACTCATGTGGTCCTGAAGCCAACCTTTGATCATTCACAGGCAGGATGGCTCTCTCTCGGGGGAGGGTGACCAGGTTAATTACCCTCTATTTGTGTTGACTAAAAGCCCCTGTCATTTAATGTTTTTTCAATAAATGCTGGCAGGGCTAGCTAGTCAGGGCTCGTGGCTGCCAGAACTCTTTCTGTGCACGGCCCAGCGCCCTAGCGGCTCTTTCACTGAATAATTGGTGTCTGAGTACATTATTCATCCCTCGTGCAGCTGGGGTCTGCAGGACAGACCCCCACAAACAACAATTTGCAAAAGCAAACTTCCCTGTTTTGTTTTTTTCCCAAGATGATAAATTAGAGGCTTTTAGTGTGCCTCGGCCACTTAGAAATAGCAAGAGAGTGCACAAAGGTCAACTCTGTGAGCTCTAAGTCAAGAAGGAAAATGGGAATCCACCAGAATCATGAAGGACATCCTAGATCCCAAGAAGGAGAATGTGGGCAAACAGTCAACATGACAGCAACCAGCTTATAAAAGTGAGTGAAGTCCTAGCATGTGAGAGAGGCAGAGAGCCTCCCTCTGTAACTGACATTTTCACTGTGAATCTGAGCAACCCCAGCCAAGTTGTCGCATTTTGTTTCTCCCAAGGCCTGGAGTCAACCTGGGGAGAGGCTTGGAGATGCTGTGAAGCAAAGACACTGGGAACAGCTGCAGACATTTTCCCAGACCAGGAAGTAAGAGCAAGATGCCATTTTCCATCTGGATGCATGCAAAGTCAGCTTTATTTTTTCTTTTTGTGACCCAGCAGAATGCCTGCACAGGCATTTTAGTCTCAGGCCAAAGATTGGAACAACTGCTTTGGGGCTTGGTAGGGACCTTCACAGCCATATTGTGGAAAACACCTCAGCAGTATGTGCTGGAATTGCGCTTTCCCCCATCGCAGCCTCGGGGCAACAGAAAAGCTGCTACAGCTGTAATTTCTCCCAGGTGATGAAACTTGCACCCAGGGCCAGCTTGGAGACCTACAACCAGTCTGCAGTTGTCATTGCTGGGTGCCCCAGCCTGTTCCCCTGAGAATGTGATACAGCAGGGCTTTCTCTGCTTCACCCCCAGGCAGAAATTCAGGCATTGGAGCACCTGTCTACCTGGACCAGCATCCTGAGCTACCCCACCGTTTATAAACATAGGTTGTGGTGCAGTGGGGCCCTCTCCAGTCTATGGCCAGGCAGATTTCCAGGTATGTGGAGTACCCACTTGACTGGATCAGCAGCCTGAGCTTCCCCAACCTTCCTGTGCTGAGATTATAGTGCAGTGAGGCCCTCTCATCTCCACACATAGGCAGACCTCCAAGCAATTAGAGCACCTGCTCCTATGGAGAACTTAAATTTACAAGAAAAAAAAAACATCAAAAACTGGCCAAAGGACATGAACAGACAATTCTCAAAAGAAGACATGGATGTGGCCAACAAACATATGAAAAAAAGCTCAAATCACTGATCGTTAGAGAAATGCAACTCAAAACCACAATGAGATACTATCTCAAACCAGTCTTAATGGTGATTATCAAAAACTCCAGAAACAACAGTTGCTTGTAAGGCTGTGGAGAAATAGGAATGCTTTTACACTGTTTGTGGGAATATAAATTAGTTCATTCACTGTGGAAGACAGTGTGACAATTCCTCAAAGATCTAGAACCAGAAATGCCATTTGCCCCAGCAATCCCTTTACTGGGTATATGCCCAAAGGAATATAAATCATTCTATTATAAAGATACATGCACAGGGCTGGGTGCGGTGGCTCACACCTGTAATCCCAGCACTTTGGGAGGCCAAGGCGGGTGGATCACCTGAGGACAGGAGTTTGAGACCAGCCTAGCCAACATGGGGAAACTCCATCTCTACTAAAAATACAAAAATTAGCCAGGTATAGTGGTGCACACCTGTAATACCAGCTACTTTGGAGGATGAGGCAGGAGAATCGCTGGAACCCAGGAGGCAGAGGTCAAAGTGAGCCAAGATCATACCATTGCACTCCAGCCTGGGCAACAAGAGCAAAACTCCATCTCAAAAAAATATATATATACACATATACATACATATATATACATATATGTGTAAATGTATATATATGTGTATATATATACACACATATATATACACATATATATACATATATATAACTACATATATATACACACACACATACATATACATGCACACATATGTTTATTGCAGCACTATTTACGATAGAAAATACATGGAATCAACCCAAATGCCCATCAATGATATATTGGATAAAGAAAATGTGATATATATTCACCATGGAATACTATGCAGCCGTTAAAATAAATGAGATCATGTTTCTCGCAGGGACATGGATGAAGCTGGAAGCCATCACGCTCAGCAAACTAACACAGGAACAGAAAACCAAACACCACATGTTCTCAGTCGTAAGAGGGAGTTGAACAATGAGAGCAAATACATGGATACATGGAGCGGAACAACACACACCAGGGCCTCTCAGCGGGACAGGGGTAGGAGACCATCAGGACAAACACGTGGATACATGGAGGGGAACAACACACACCAGGGCCTCTCAGGGGGATAGGGGTAGGAGACCATCAGGACAAACACGTGGATACATGGAGGGGAACAACACACACCAGGGCCTCTCACGGGGATAGGGGTAGGAGACCATCAGGACAAACATGTGGATACATGGAGGGGAACAACACACACCAGGGCCTCTCAGGGGGACAGGGGTAGGAGACCATCAGGACGAATAGCTAATGCATGCAGGGCCTCATACCTAGGTGATGGGTTGATGGGTGCAGCAAACCACCATGGCACACATTTACCTATGTATCAAACCTACACTTTCTGCACGTGTATCCCAGAACATAAAATAAAATTTAAAAAATATATACACTGATTCATGATCTCCTTTCTCTCCTTCTGAAACACTCTTTAAAACTTTTTAGCATTTCCCCCTCTGTCTTCCATGTCTCCTAACTACATGTTTCTTATTTTCCATGTCTTTATTCCTGTGTTCATTTTGGATAGCCCCTTCTGACCTATATTACAGTTTACTAGTTCACTCTTCAACTGCTTCTAACATACTAATATTCTGTTAAAACCACTCATTTGGGTTTAAATTTCAATTATGTTATTCTCTATGGACATTCTATTTGTTTTCTTTTAATCTTCTTGGCCATTCTTTAGAGTTTCCTGTTCCATTATGATATTTTTAATTTTTTGTTTTACTTTAAACATGCTAAATATAGTTATTTTATTTTCTGTATCTGATACTTTCAATAACTGCAGTCTTTGCTAGTCTTTTTTCTGTGCTCTTGCTCATAGTTTTTTTCGTTTGTTTTCATGATTAGAAAAACAGAGAGAGAAGAAGGAGAGTAAAGGGAGGAGGAGGAGGAGAAAAGAAGAAAGCAGAGAAGAAGGGACAGAGAAAAAAAGGAAGTTGGTTCTAACGTTTCTCTAACAACTGGCTTCAGTGAAACACTCCCACCTTGTGGATTTTTAGGTTATTGAAATTAACCAGTCTTCTGGGTGCAGCACACCAACATGGCACATGTATACATATGTAACAAACCTGCACTTTGTGCACATGTACCCTAAAACTTAAAGTATAATTAAAAATAAAATAAAAAGCTACACAAATTAAAAAAAAAAGAAATCAACCTAATTCCTAGATTACCACCTCTTGATTCAAATGCTTTAAATCTAGGCTTTTCATCTGAGTCTTTCTTTTTAGTTATTCTGTTTATCTTCAAAACACTCCTGCTTTGAATCATTCAAAATCTACCTCCCTCCCTCTGTTTGACTACCATCAATTTTTTTGCTCATTCCTAATGCATTAATCTATTAGCTGTGAATATCCAAAAACCCTCATTTCACTGAATCTTTGACAGACCCCTTTGCATCCTCTTGTTCTTCTAATTATTTCCTCAGAAACTTTATGTTCTCTTTTCTTTACAAGCATGTCATAGTTTATATACAATGTGTGTATTGTTTTTATATATACCTATATATAGCCTCTTTTTAAAAGCACTGTACACCATGCTTTGAAATATATTCTAAAATCAGGTAGCATGAAAATGGAAACATAACATACTAAAACATATGGGATGGAACAAAAGCAGTTATAAGAGGGACATTTATAGCAATAAATGCCTACATCAAAAAAGAAAAAAAGATCTCAAATAAGCAACCTAATATTATGCCTAAAGGAGCGAGAAAATTAGAGAACAATACAAGCCCAAAGATAGCAGAAGGAAACAAATAACAAAGATCAGAACAGAAATAATATAATAGAAACTGAAAATTTCAATAAAAATAAGAATTGTTTTTTGAAAAGATAGACAAAATTAACAAATTCTTACATAGACTAAGAAAAAAGAAAACAAACTCAGAAGTGAAAGAAGAGACATTACAACTGATACCACAGAAGTTAAAAAATCATAACATACTACTATAAACAATTATTCACCAGCAAATTAGATAACCTAGAAGAAATTGATAAACTCGTACCAAAACTGAATCATGAAGAATTCAAAATTTAGAACAAATCGTGAATAAGGAAATTAAATCACCAATGAAAGGTCTCTCATAAAAGAAAGACCCAGGACTGAATGGCTCGGTGGCTGAATTTAGATAACTAACACCAATCCTTCTCAAACCCTTCCAGAAAAATGAAGAAGAGGAATACTTCCAAATTCATTTTTCAAAACCAGCATTACCCTGATACCAAACCCAGAGAAGGACACTATAATAAAAATAAATTTCAGACCAATACTCCTGATGAACTTAGATGGAAAAACCCTCAGCCAAATATTAGCAAATATTATTTTTAAAAAAACACAGCAAAAAAATTCACCATGCTTAAGTGGGATTCATTCCTGGGAAGCTTATTAGTCTTATTTGATTCGTGTAATCAGAAAATTTCTATGTCTAGTGAAGAGAAATGAGAGCAATAGAGACTCATAGCACCTCAACCAATTTCCAGGCTTGAGCCAGTTAACAAATATGAGTCCTTCAAATACAAAAAGGACTGTGAAAGAAAATAGAACAGATCAATGAAACTAAGAATTTGTTCTTTGAAAAGATAAACAAAACTGACAAACCATTAGCTAGACTAGAAAAATGAGAGAATACTCAAAGCAATAGAATCAGAAATGAAAGAGGAAATATTGCAACTAATACCACAGAAATACAGAGGATCATAAGAGGCCACTATAAACAATTACAAGCCAACAAATTGGATAACCTAGAAAAAGCAGATAAATTTCTAGAAAAATGCAACTTACCTAGAGAAAGTCAAGAAGAAAGATAAAATCTGAACAGAACAATACTGAGTATGGAGAGTATATCAATAATAAAACATCTCCCATCAAAGAACATCCCAGGACCAGAAAACTTCATTGCTGAATTCTAACATTTTAAAAAATAATAATACAATCTTTCTGAAATTCTTCCAAAAACTTGAAGGAGAAAGAGTATTTCCAAACTCATTTTAAAAGATCAGCATTATTGTTTTTTTTTAAAGTGATGTTCCCCTTCCTGTGTCCATGTGTTCTCATTTTCCAATTCCCACCTATGAGTGAGAACATGTGGTGTTTGGTTTTTTGTCCTTGTGATAGTTTGCTGAGAATGATGGTTTCCAGCTTCATCCATGTCCCTACAAAGGACATGAACTCATCATTTTTTATGGCTGCATAGTATTCCATGGTGTATATGTGCCACATTTTCTTAATCCAGTCTATCATTGTTGGACATTTGGATTGGTTCCAAGTCTTTGCTTTTGTGAATAGTGCCACAGTAAACATACGTGTGCATGTGTCTTTATAGCAGCATGATTTATAGTCCTTTGGGTATTTACCCAGTAATGGGATGGCTGGGTCAAATGGTATTTCTAGTTCTAGATCCCTGAGGAATCGCCACACTGTCCTCCACAATGGTTGAACTAGTTTACAGTCCCACCAACAGTGTAAAAATGTTCCTATTTCTCCACATCCTCTCCAGCACCTGTTGTTTCCTGACTTTTTAATGATTGCCATTCTAACTGGTGTGAGATGGTATCTCATTGTGGTTTTGATTTGCATTTCTCTGATGGCCAGTGATGGTGAGCATTTTTTCATGTGTCTGTTGGCTGCATAAATATCTTCTTTTGAGAAGTGTCTGTTCATATCCTTTGCCCACTTTTTGATGGGGTTGTTTTTTTCTTGTAAATTTGTTTGGGTTCATTGTAGATTCCAGATATTAGCACTGGGGCCTGTTGTGGGGTGGGGGGAGGGGGGAGGGATAGCATTAGGAGATATACCTAATGTTAAATGATGAGTTAATGGGTGCAGCACACCAGCATGGCACATGTATACATATGTAACTAACCTGCACGTTGTGCACATGTACCCTAAAACTTAAAGTATAATTTAAAAAATAAATAAATAAAAATAAAAATAAAAAGGCAAACAAGGACACTATAAGAAAAGTATGGGCCAACCAATATCCCTGATGAACACAGATACAAAAGTCCTCAAAAAAAAGTATTAGCAAACAGAATTTAACAACATATTAGGAGAACATTTACCATGATAAAGTGGATTTATCCTCCAGATGTTTCAGCAAACACAAATCAAATGTGATAAACCACATTAACAGAATGAAGGATAAAAAAATAGCTATCTCTATATATGCAGAAAAAGCATTTGACTAAATTCAAAATCCTCTCATGACAAAACCTCTCAACAAATTGGGCGTAGAAGGCATGTACCTTAACACAAAACAGGACATATATAACAAGCTCACAGCTCACATCATACCCAACAATGAAAAAGTGAAATCTTTTCTGCTAAAATCAAGAACAAGACAAGGATATTTATTCTCACTACTTCTATTCAACTTATTTCTGGAAGTCCTAGCCAGAGCAATTAAGCCAAATAAAGAAATAAAAGATATTCAAATTGAAAAGGAAGAAGTAAAATTGTCTGTGTTTGATGACATATTATATATAGGAAACCCTAAAAACTCCACCAAAAAGCTATTAGAAATGATAAATGAATTCAATAAAATTGCTGAATTCAAAATCAATGTACAAAACTCAGTAGTTTCTTTACACTCACAACAAACTATATGACAAAAATAAAGAAATCAATCTCATTCACAGTAGCATCAAAAAAACCGTATTTTTTTGTTTAGGAGCACATTTAGGATTGTACTTAGGAGTACATTTAACCAAGGAGGTGAAAGATCTGTATTCTGAACACTGTAAAACATTGATGAAAAATTGTAGATGACACAAATACATGGAAAGATATTTTATGTTCATGGGTAGGAAGAATTAATATTCTTAAAATGTCCTTACTGCCCAAAGCGATTTATAGGTTTAATGCAATATTTATCAAAATTTCAATGTCATTCTTCACAGAAATAGAAAAAACAATTTGAAAATTTATATGGAACCACAAAGGACCCTGAATAACTAAAGGACTCTTGAGCAATAAGAACAAAGCTGAAGGCCTCACAATCTGACTTCAAAACGTATTACAGGAAAAGAACAAAGAAGGAAGAAGAGGGTAGAGGAGAAGTGCAGCAAGGGTGGAGGGAGGTGCCCGCGCTGGGTCGGAGGAGCAGGAGGAGTATGGAGGGAAGACTCCTGGGTGGCATGGAGCTCTTGCACCTCTAGGCACTGCCCAGCCCTGTGTCAGCCAGGGCTGAACCCCCACAGGATAAGGAAGCCTGTGTGTGTACCAACAATCAAAGCTACATCTGTGACACAACAGGACACTGCTATGGGCAGTCTCAGTGTTGTAACTACTACTATGAACATTGGTGGTTCTGGATGGCGTGGATCATCACCATCATCCTGAGCTGCTGCTGTGTCTGCCACCACAGCCAAGCCAGCCCTCAAGTCCAGCAGTAGCAACATGAAATCAATCTGACTGCTTATCCAGAAGCCCGCAATTACTCAGCGCTACCATTTTATTTCACCAAACTATCTATTACCTTCTTATGAGGAAGTGGTGAACTAACCTCCACCTGTTTCCCTCCCTGTCTGTCCATTGTGGATGAGCTCTAAGCCCTGTTTTCCTGTGAAGATTCTTTGAATTGCAGCCATTCTATTCACATGAACTCTCACATCTGGAGCACAGATGGCCCTCTCAAGGTAATTTATTGTATGCATTGACTGTTTACCAAACAAATGTCTTACTATGTACTCAGGTATATTCAGCAGCATTGTCGACTGCAGTCCCCTATGCTTGCCAGAAGATACTGTATTCAAAGTAGAAGTTTCACAGTGATGAGTAATCACTGCAATTTTCCCATTGCTCCATGGACTCTTGGAGGCTGGTGTTCTATTCCCTGTAAATAGAGATGTACTCTGAACCTTTCTGCCTCCCTCAGCTGTTCCTAGTCCTTGGTATCAGCCCCCAGAGATGTCCACAACCACTTAGGACAAAAGGCAAAAGTGGAATTTCAGACAAAACTTTGATAGGATCTTCAGTGATAAACTTGGACTAACTGTGGCCCAGATATCAGCACTCCCAAGAATTGCCAGGAGGAAGCTTTGGCAGACACCACAGGTATGGCAAGGCCTATCTCCCTCTGCTGAATCCAACAGGGGCAAGCAAGCTGGCATGTGGCTTGAGGTGACCCGAATATGTCAGCACCCCTCAGATGTCTTTCTTTGCACTTTTAAAAAAAATCTCAGAATTTGCTGGCAACATGGCCAAATAGGAACAGCTCCAGTCTGCAGCTCCCAGTGAGATCAATGCAGAATGCAGGTGATTTCTGCATTTCCAACTGAGGTACCTGGTTCATCTCACTGGGACTGGTTGGACAGTGGGTGCAGCCCACGGAGGGTGAGCCAAAGCAGAATGGGGCGTCACCTCACCTGGGAAGTGCAAGGGGTTGGGGGAATTCCCTCCCCTAGCCAAGGGAAGCCCCGAGGGACTGTACCATGAGGAACAGTGCACTCCACCCAGAAACTATGCTTTTCTCACGGTCTTCACAATCCACAGACCAGGAGATTCCCTCCAGTGCCTCTGCCACCAAGGCCCTAGGTTTCAAGCACAAAACTAGGCAGCTGTTTGGGCAGACACCGAGCTAGCTGCAGGAGTTTTTTTTTTTTTTCATGCCACAGTGGCAACTGGAATGCCAACAAGACAGAACCATTCTCTCTCCTGGAAAGGGGACTGAAGCCAGGGAGCCAAGTGGTCTGGCTCGGCGGGTAACACCCCTACAGAGCCCAGCAAGCTAAGATCCACTGGCTTGAAATTCTTGCACAGCAGTCTGAGGTTGACCTAGTACACTCGAGCTTGGTGGGGGGAGGGGCTTCCACATTGCCAAGGCCTGAGTAGGCAGTTTTACCCCCACAGTGTAAACAAAGCCACCAGAAAGTTTGAACTGGGTGGAGCCCACCACAACTCAGCAAGGCCACAGCAGCCAGACTGCCTCTCTAGATTTCTCCTCTCTGGGCAAGGCATCTCTGAAAAAAGGGCAGCAGCCCCAGTCAGAGACCTATAGATAAATCCCCCATCTCCCTGGAACAGAGCACCTAGGGGAAAGGGCGGCTGTGGGCACAGCTTCAGCAGACTTAAAGCATCTTTGAAAAGCCTGATGGCTCTGAAGAGAGCAGCAGATCTCCCAGCACAGTATTCAAGCTCTGATAAGGGTCAGACTGCCTCCTCAAGTGGGTCCCTGAACCCCGTGTATCCTGACTGGGAGACACCTCCCAGTAGGTGCCAACAGGCACCTCATACAGGAGAGCTCTGGCTGGCATCTGGTGGGTGCCCCTCTGGGACAAAACTTCCAGAGGAAGAAACAGGCAGCAATCTTTGCTGTTTTCCAGCCTCTGCTGGTGATACCCAGGCAAACAGGGTCTAGAGTAGACCTAGGGCAAACCCCAACAGACCTGCAGCAGAGGGGCCTGACTGTTAGAAGGAAAACTAACAAACAAAAATGAACAGCATCAACATCAACAAAAAGGACATCCACTCAGTGACCCCATCAGAAGGTCACCAACATCAGAAACCACAGGTAGATAAATCCATGAAGATGGAGAGAAACCAGAGCAAAAAGGCTGAAAATTCCGAAAACCAGAACGCCTCTTCTCCTCCAAAGGATCACAACTCCTCATCAGCAAGGGAACAAAAGAAAACTGGACGGAGAATGAGTTTGACGAATTGAGAGAAGTAGGTTTCAGAAGGTAGGTAATAAACTCCTCCAAGCTAAAGGAGCATGTCCTAACCCAATGTAAGGAAGCTAAGGACCTGGAAAAAAGGCTAGACCAATTGCTAACTAGAATAACCAGTTTAGAGAAGAACATAAATGACCTGATGGAGCTGAAAAACATGCCATGAGAACTTCATGCAGCATGCACAAGGATCAAGCACTGATTCGATCAAGCGGAAGAAAGATATCAGAGACTGAATATCAACTTAATGAAATAAATCAAGAAGACAAGATTAGAGAAAAAAGAATGAAAAGAAATGAACAAAGCCTCCAAGAAATATGGGACTATGTGAAACGACCAAATCTACGTTTGATTGCTGTACCTGAAAGTGATGGGGAGAATGGAACCAAGTTAGAAAACACTCTTCAGGATATTATCCAGGAGAACTTCCCTAACCTAGCAAGGCAGGCCAATATTCAAATTCAGAAATACAGAGAACATCACAAAGACACTCCTCAAGAAAAGCAACCCCAAGACACATAGTCATCAGATTGAGCAAGGTTGAAATGAAGGAAAAAAATGTTAAGGGCAGCCAGAGAGAAAGGTCAGGTTACCCACAAAGGGAAGCCCATCAGACTAACAGCAGATCTATCAGCAGAAACTCTACAAGCCAGAAGAGAATGGGGGCCAATATTCAACATTCTTAAAGAAAAGAATTTTCCACCCAGGATTTCATATCCAGCCAAACTAAGCTTCATAAGTGAAGGAGAAATAAAATCCTTTACAGACAAGCAAATGCTGAGAGATTTTGTCACCACCAGGCCTGCCATAAAAGAGCTCCTGAAGGAAGCCCTAAACATGGAAAGGAACAACTGGTATCAGCCACTGCAAAAACATAGCAAATTGTAAAGACCATTGACACTATGAAGAAACGGCATTAACTAACAGCAAAATAACCAGCTAGCATCGTAATGACAGGATCAAATTCACACATAACAATATCAACCTTAAATGTAAATGGGCTAAATGCTCCAATTAAAAAACACAGACTGGCAAATTGGCTAAAGAGTCAAGACCCATCAGTGTTCTGTATTCAGGAGACCCATCTCACGTGCAAAGACACAAATAGGCTCAAAATAAAGGGATGGAGGAATACTTACCAAGCAAATGGAAGGCAAAAAAAAGCAGGGGTTGCAATCCTAGTCTCTGATAAAACAGACTTTAAACCAACAAAGATCAAAAGAGACAAATAAGGGCATTGCATAATGGTAAAAGGATCAATGCAACAAGAAGAGCTAATTATCCTAAATATATATGCACCCAATACAGGAGCACCCAGATGCATAAAGTAAGCTCTTAGAGACTTAAAAAGAGACTTAGACCCTCACACAATAATAGTGGGAGACTTTAACATCCCACTGTCAATACTAGACAGATCAACGAAACAGAAAGTTAACAAGGATATCCAGGACTTGAACTCAGCTCTGGACCAAGTGGATCCAATAGACAGCTACAGAACTCTCCACCCCAAATCAACAGAATATACATTCTTCTCAGCACCACATTGCACTTATTCTAAAATTGACCACATATTTGGAAGTAAAACACTCCTCAGCAAATGCAAAAAAAAAAAATGGGAATCATAACAGTCTCTCAGATCGCAGTGCAATTAAATTAGAACTCAGGATTAAGAAACTGACTCAAACCCACACAACTACATGTAAACTGAACAACCTGCTCCTCAACAACTACTGGGTAAATAAAGATATTAAGGCAGAAATAAATAAGTTATTTGAAACCAATGAGAACAAAGACATAACATACCAGAATCTCTGGTACACAATTATAGCAGTGTGTAGAGGGAAATTTATAGCACTAAATGCCCACAAGAGAAAGCAGGAAAGATCTAAAATTGACACCCTAACATCTCAATTAAAAGAACTCAAGAGGCAGGAGCATACAAAAAGCTAGCAGAGGACAATAAATAACTAAGATCAGAGCAGAACTGAAGGAGATAGAGACACAAAAAAACCTTCAAAAAAATCAATGAATCCAGGAGCTGGTTTTTTGAAAATATCAATAAAATAGATAGACCACTAGCCAGACTCATAAAGAAGAAAACAGAGAAGAATCAAACAGATGCAATAAAAAATGATAAAGGAGATACTACCTCTGATCCCACAGAAATACAAACTACTATCAGAGAATACTATAAACACCTCTACACAAACTAGAAAATCTAGAAGAAATGGACAAATTCCTGGACACATACACCCTCCCAAGACTAAACCAGGAAGAAGTTGAATCCCTGAATAGACCAATAACAAGGTCTGAAATTGTGGCAGTAATTAATAGCCTACCAACCAAAAAACAGTCCAGGACCAGATGGATTGACAGCCGAATTCTACCAGAGGTACAAACAGGAGCTGGTACCATTCCCTCTGAAACTATTCAAACAACAGAAAAAGAGGGAATCCTCCCTAACTCATTTTATGAGGCCAGAATAATTCTGGTACCAAAATTTGGCAGAGACACACACACAAAAAAGAAAATTTCAAGTCAATATCCCTGATGAACATCGATGCAAAAATCCTCAATAAAATACTGGCAAACCAAATCCAGCAGCACATCAAAAGCTTGTCCACCACAATCAAGTCGGCTTCATCCCTGGGATACAAGGCTAGTTCAACATACGCAAATCAATAAACATAATTCATCATATAAATAGAACCAATGGCAAAAACCACATGCTTCTCTCAATAGATGCAGAAAAGGCCTTCGACAAAATTCAACAGCACTTCATGCTAAAAACTCTCAATAAACTAGGTACTGATGGAACATATCTCAAAATAATAATACCTATTTATGAAAAACCCACAGCCAATACTGAATGGTGAAAAACTGGAAGCATTCCCTTTGAAAACCAGCACAACACAAGGATGCCCTATCTCACCACTCCTATTCAACATAGTATTGGAAGTTCTGGCCAGGGCAATCAGGCAAGAGAAAGAAATTGTCTCTGTTTGCAGATGACATGATTGTGTATTTAGAAAACCCCATGGTCTCAGCCCAAAATCTTCTTAAGCTAATAAGCAACTTCAGAAAAGTCTCAGGATACAAAATCAATGTGCAAAAATCAAGCATTCCTATATGCAAAAAACAGAGAAACAGAGAGCCAAATCATGAGTGAACTCTCCCATTCACAATTGCTACTAAGAGAATAAAATACCTAGGAATCCAACTTACAAGGGATGTGAAGGACCTCTTCAAGGAGAACTACAAACCACTGCTCAAGGAAATAAGAGAGGACACAAACAAATGGAAAAACATTCCGTGCTCATGGATAGGAAGATTCAATATCATGAAAATGGACATACTGCCCAAAGTTTTTATAGACTCAATGCTATCCCCATCAAGCTACCACTGACTTTGTTCACAGAATTGGAAAAAACTACTTTAAATTTCATATGGAACCAAAAATGAGCCCGCAGAGCTAGGACAGTCCTAAGCAAGTAGAACAAATCTGGAGGCATCACGCTGTCTGACTTCGAACTATACTACAAGCCTTCAGTAACCAAAACAGCATGGTACTGGTACCAAAACAGATATGTAGACCAATGGAACAGAACAGAGCCCTCAGAAATAACGCCACACATCTACAACTATCTGATCTTTGACAAACCTGACAAAAACAAGCAATGGGGAAATGATTCCCTTTTTAATAAATGGTGTTGGGAAAACTGGCTAGCCATATGCAGAAAACTGAAACTGGATCCCTTCCTTACACCTTACACAAAAATTAACTCACGATGTATTAAAGACTTAAACATAAGATCTAAAACCATAAAAAACCCTAGAAGAAAACCTAGGCAATACCATTCAGTACATAGGCATGGACAAAAACTTCATGACTAAAACACCAAAAGCAATTGCAACAAAAACCAAAATAGACAAATGGGATCTAATTAAACTAAAGAGCTCCTGCACAGCAAAAGAAACTATCATCAGAGTGAACAGGCAACCTACAGAATGGGTGAAAATTTTTGCAATCTATCCATCTGACAAAGGGCTAATATCCAGAATCTACAAAGAACTTAAACAATTTACAAGAAAATAACAAACAAACCCATCAGTGGGTGAAGGATATGAACTGACATTTCTCTAAAGAAGACATTTATGCAGCCAACAAACATATGAAAAAAAGCTCATCATCACTGCTCATCAGAGAAGTGCATATCAATACCACAATGAGATACCATCTCATGCCAGATAGAATGGCGATCATTAAAAAGTCAGGAAACAACAGATGCTGGAAAGGATGTGGAGAAATAAGAATGCTTTTACACTGTTGGTGGGAGTGTAAATTAGTTCAACCATTGTGGAAGACAGTGTGGTGATTCCTCAAGGTTCTAGAACTAGAAATATGATTTGACCCAGCAATCGCATTACTGGGTATATATCCAAAGGATTATAAATCATTCTACCATAAAGACACATGCATACATATGTTTATTTTGGCACTGTTCACAATAGCAAAGACTTGGAACCAACCAAAATGCCCATTCAATGATAGACTGCATAAAGAAAATGTGGCACATATACACCATGGAATACTATGCAGCCATAAAGAAGGATGAGTTCATATCCTTTTCAGGGACATGGATGAAGCTGGAAACCATCATTCTCAGCAAACTAATCCAAGAACAGAAAACCAAACACCCGATGTTCTCACTCATAAATGGGAGTTGAACAATGAGAACACATGGACAGAGGGAGGGGAACACAACACACCGGGGCCTGTCTGGGGGTAGGGGCTGGGGGAAGGTTAGCATTGGGTTAAATACCTAATGTAGATGATGGGTTGATGGGTGCATCAAACCACCATGGCACGTGTATACCTATGTAACAATCCTGCATGTTCTGCACATGTACCCCAGAACTTAAAATATAATTTAAAAAAAAATCTCAAACAACTCACTGAAGTGTCTCAAAGCTGAACAAGTTTTACCAAAATGAATCCTTCTCAGTTAACTGATCAAATGGATGAATCCTGACCCTCTGAAGTCTCTTTCCTGAGTTAGAGCAGGGAACTGCTCTGAGTGTTAACTGTTGGATTCACTGCAGTGTCCTACAATATTTCACAAGAAGATGAAAAGGCAACCTGCAGACCTAGGCTTGATTCCCAAGTCACAGTCTGACCCCTGCTACAGGAGGTTACCCTCCTCAGGAAGAGATAGAAATAGGGAATTTGAAGGAATAGTGAGGGGACCAGGGAGATTTGATTGACTCTGGTTTCCAGGTGAATTAAAAGGAAGGGTGTCATCCAGGGTTTGTTGCTACAGTCAACAGAATAAATAAATCAATGAAGAAATACCTTCATTGTCTGTGGTTTTCATGCAGATATACTCATGGAGGTTGTATCTCTCCAAAAACAGACAAATCCAAGGCTGTGAACAAGCATCCGCATTTGAATTCCATTAAACCAAAATCTATGTTGAACGAAGTGAAGTCTGTACACAGCATTGCAAATGTGAACACATTCCTGTGTGAGGCACATCACCATTTGTCAGTTATTGTGAATATGTGTATTTTTAAGCAATAAGATGCAGCTGGTCAGTTTTCTGGGCAATCTTGGTGATGCATTTCCTGTGCTGTGGTTGTTCTCTAACCACTGTGAGAAACCCAAATAAAAATCGATCCCCCCCCAAAACAAATACGTATCACAAAACCATAGTAATCAAAACAATATGACACTTGCACAAAAACAGACACATTGACCAGGGGAACAGAATAAGGAACCCAGAAATAAACTCATGCATTTATGACCAATAAATTTTTGACAAAGGTGCCCAGAAAATGTAATGAAGAATAGACATTTGTTTCAATAAATGGTGTTAAGAAAACTAGATAGCCACATGCAGAAGAACATGAATGTGTATGGTGTGTATCCTTATCTCACACCATACACAAAAATCAATTCAAAATGGATTAAAGGTTTAAACATAAAACTGTAAAACTACTAGATGAAAACATAGGGGAAAAGTTCCACAATGTTGGTTTGGTCAAAGATTTCTTGGATATGACCCCCAAAGCACAGGCAACAAAAGCAAAAATATATGGGATTGCATCAAACTAAAACCTTCTGCACAGCAAAGGAAAAAATATGGTGAAGAGACAACCTACAAGTTGTGAGAAAATATTTGCAGAGCATACATCTGATGAAAGGCTAATCTCCAAATATATAAGGGACTCAACTCAATATCAAGAAAACAAATAACCAAGTCAAAAAATGGGCAAGGTCCTAAATAGACATTTCTCAAAAAAAAATACAAATGACTAACATAAAAAAAGTTTGTCATCCTAATTATCAGGGAAATGCAAATTAAGATGACAGTGAGATGCCACTTCATACCTGTTAGAATGGCTACTATCAAAATGATAAAAGATAACAAGCGTTGAAGAGGATACAGAGAAAAGGGAACCCTCGTACACTGTTGGTGGAAATGTAAATTGATACTATTATGAAAAACAGATAAAAGTTACTCAAAAAACTAAAACTAGAATTACTATATGATACAGCAATCCCACTTCCTTGTATATATCCAAAGGAATTTAAGTCAATATGCTGAAGAGATATCTCCAGGCTCATGTTCATTGCAGCATTATTCACAATACCCAAATATGAAATCAACACAAGTGTCTATCAACTGACAAATGGATGAAGAAAATGTAGTGTATATATACAATGGAATACTACTTAGGCTTAATAGGAAGGAAAACCTGATATATGTGACAACATGAATTAACCCAGAAGATATCATGCTAAGTGAAATAAGCCAGGCACGAAAAGACAAATGTCACATGATCTCACTGATATGTGGAATCTAAAAAAGTTGAATTCATAGAAGTAGAGAATGGAATGGTGATTATCAGAGGCTAGGAGTTGGGGGTAGACATGGAAAAGGTAGATGTTGATAAAAGGGTTTAAAGTTTCAGTTAGACAAAGTTTCAGTGAACTATTGCACAGAATGGTGACTGTAATAAATAACAAGGTATTGTATGTTTCAAAATGACTAACAGAGTAGATTTTAAATGTTTTCACCACAAAAAAGATATGTATGTCAATAAGATAGACCTAATCTTTCCACAATTTAAACATGTATCAAAACATTACATTGTACCCCATAAATAGATACAATTATTATTTGTCAATTTAAAATTTTTCACTAATTTATATTGTTATTGTTGCACCAACTCCTTTCCACCAGGCAGATTCTCATAAAGACTATTTTCTCTCTTACATGAAGCATTTCCTACACACCTCTTAATCACGGTAGCATTGACATCATTCCACCAGATTCTATCTCCAGTGTTAAAATAATCAAGAACCCAGAAATCTCCACCAGGGGGCAACCAATGCGTATCAAAGTTTCCCACTTTCCTTTAGATTTACTTATGGGTAACGTATGGGAAAAAATACTTAAGTACTTCCCTTTTTAAAGAAAAAAATTATATGAATTCTACAAAATTATGGCAGAAAATTTAAGAAGAGCAGATGCTTCCCAACTCATTCTAAAGGGCCAGCATTACCCTGATTCTGAAACGAAAAAGCTTTACAAAATCCAAGATCTATTCCTGACTAAAGATAAAAGAAATTTTCAGCAAACTGTGAATACAGAAAACTTTCTCAGCCTGTTAAAGAGTACCTATGAAAAAAATTATAGCTAACATTATACTTAATGATGAAATATTTAATATATTTCATAACAGGAACAAGTCAAAGATGTCTGCTCTAATTCTACTCAGCATTCAACAAAATGAATATAGTGAATTCATACCAGAATTTTAAAAGCAAATGTCTTTATTCACTGACAACATAATCATCTATAAAGAAAATCCTACATAACCTATAAAAAACTGATGGAACTAATAAGTTTTGCAAGTTTACAGGATATAATGTCAAACAAAGATCTATTATGTGCCCATAAGCTAAGAATAAACAATTGTAAATTGAAATAAAAATGTCACTTAAAAGGGCATCAGAAATATAAAACTTAGAGATAAATACAAAGTACATATGCATAAAGTACCTGTTCACCAAAAACTACAAAACATTGCTGAAAGAAATTAAATGGGCATAATATAGATGTAGAGATGTGTTGAATTTATGACTCATTTTGAACAAGGAATATATTTATCATATATTCATCAGATAAGAATTATGTTACTGGTCTAATAACACTCAAATCAATACATAATGTCTCATAGTTCCTGAATCTAAAATCTCAAAGAAAGAAACATAAAGCCATATCATGTTTAATGAGAAGGGCTTATTGTATCATTTATGAGATCTTCTTGTAAATCACTAGCTGTTTGCATACTCTCTTTATTGCTGCCTTCATCTCCTCATTCCTGAATGTATAGACAACTGGATTCAGAAAAGGAGTGAGAACTGCATCAAAAATAGCCAGAAACTTGTCCATCTGTGAATTAGGGTGTGGCCGTGTATACAAAAACATGGGTGGACCAAAGAACAAAAGGACCACTGTGCTGTGAGCTGAAAGAGTGGAAAGGGCCTTGGATGAACCACCTGAGGAATGTTTCCAAACAGTAAACAGGATGAAGACGTAGGAGATTAGAAGTATGAAGAAAGTACCCACACAGATAAACCCACTGTTAACAGTGACCATGAACTGCAATCTGTAGGTGTTGGTACAGGCTAGTCTGAGAAGCCGAGGAAGGTCACAGTAGAAGCTGTCCAACACATTAGGGCCACAGAAGGGTAAATTAACAAGAAATGCCAGTTGGAACAGGGAGTGACTGACACCAGGGGTCCAGGCAACAGCCAGAAATGAAATGCACATTCTTGGGCTCATAATGGTCAGGTGGTGGAGGGGCTTACATAGGGCCACATATCTGTCAAAGGCCATGGCTATGAGCAGCACCATCTCCACACCACCAATGACGTGGATGAAGAAGATCTGAGCGATGCAGCCTCCAAAGGAGATGACTTTGCGCTTTCTGAACAGGTCATAAATCATCTTGGGAGAAGTGACAGAGCAGGGTCCTAAGTCAATGAAGGAGAGACTGGCCAGTAGAAAGTACATGGGGGAGTGTAAGTGAGGGTCAGTGGTCACAGAAAACACAATGAGGATGTTTCCAGTAATGCTTGCCACATAGAGCACAGAGGAAAACACTAGGAGGAGGAGCTGGATCTCCCATGAATGAGTGAGTCCCAGAAACAAAAACTCAGATACCACTGAATGATTCTCTCCGTCCATTGGTCCAGCCAACTGGGCTGTGGCTAAAATTATGAGAACTAAGAAAATGGGGAGGAAATTGTGATTATGAAGATAATAATATGTACTAAAATCATTAATATTGCAATGTCACTATGAATAAATAGTATACAGTTATTCTGTTCCTCACATATTAAAAACAAAAAATCAACATAATATTATAACAACATGTGAGCTGCAACCTGATTTAAACCCATCATCAATACTTTCAGTGTAATGTCTGATCTAAAATTAACAGGTTAGATAAGAACAAGATTCCTGACTATCCATGAAATTCATCAGGTGTTTAAATGACCTGTGATATTAACTATTCCTTATTTCCAACATATTCCATTTGTACTTATACATATTCTTATAATTTCCTTCCCTTCCCAGTTTGCACCCACAATTCTCTGACAGAAAGTAGACATAAGAGGAAAACATGATTAACAGATGGATTATCACCTGCAGTAAGAGGTGCCTGGGACGGACTTAGTTGAGGTAGGCTGTGGATTGAGACAGAATATAGAGACTGGGGTATGTGAAATCAGAAAGCCCACAACTGTAGCAGAACAGAGTAAGTGGACTTTCACAAGAAATAGAATCACCACCATTATCTACCACATTTTCTCATGCTCACTGCTATTTAAGTGCCTCAGTTTCTATACAATCTTTCACAATTACGAAGCCCTAAATGGCTTCCCATCCTGCAATGATTTCATAAGGAGCCTATGCCACCTGTCATGTAAGGCTTTTTCCATGCCTAATAAATATGTTTTGGAGGGATTTCACCAGAGTTTTTGCTAAGATGTATAAAATGGCCACAGAGGTTGTGAGAAATCTCTGCAGTTTCTCTTTGTCTATACACATGAAAGTATTGAAGACCAGCACTTGGATTAGTTAAGATAATGTTTTAATTCATCACTGTCTCCTCCTCCCCTTGGTACCAGCTTTTATGTTCATTGCATTCCCCACCCTTTTAAGTACTCAGTACCTCCTGCATGGTAACCTATTCTGATATTTGATATTATCATGCTTAATTTGACTGAATCCATTTGGATATTTTATCTTTAAGAAATTTGTAGTTTTATACTTTTAATTTATGATAAAATTAGATTAATATCAAACATTAACAAGTGACTTTTAGGAAGGTATATGAGCTTTCTTATTGACTTCAAACTATCAAGTACAAACTGTGACACTAGAAATTTAGTCCTTTAACACATGTTGTATTTATATGTGAAGTGGAGGGTGAGCAGAAAACAGTGTTATATTTCTCTGTGTCCAGATGGATACTCACCTCAATGATTTTCCTATAGTAGAAAGTAGTTCCTGAAAACACTTAATAGAGATTATTTTAGAAGTTGCTGAGGTACAAATAAAACTGCAATGCTGACATCATACATTTTTGCACCAACAACTCCAGTTCTTCTGACACAAAGGACCATTTTCCTAGTGCCATAATTTATCTTAGACCCTAAAACTCACAGAGGCACACATCATATCTCTAATACTTGCTCACCACCACTGGCATGAGTCTCTATCCTCTTCTGCGCGAAGTGATTATACTGTCACCTCTGGAGCCAACTGTCCACAGTCTCAAGATGCACACTTTTTATAACCAGAAGCCTATGGACTGGGTGAGGGAGCAGAAACAGCCACAGGTACTGCCCATCAGGGTAATGTAAGTCAGCGTGCAAACAACTGATCAGATGAACATGAATAGCAAGGTGCTGAGGCACTGGGAAGAGGGACCAGAAAACTCTATAATTGTTGAAAAAGACTCAAGCCCTTGGCAAGGGAAATGCCTACGAAATTATATAAAGACCATTTTATCCAAGTTGGTCATCATTCAGATGAAAACCATGAGGCCCAGAAAAGTAAACTGAGTTTCCAAAATTCACACAATTGATAGAATAGGAACCAGAATCCAGGCCTCTTGATTCCTATTCCAGAAAGACAAATTGCAATAATAATCAAATAATATGAGCAATCATCCAGTAAAAATAATCTAGTAAAAACAGCAAAACTCAAAAGAGTGATTTTTCCTGGTTAAGACCAAAACTAACCATAGATTGCTATACATAGTATCTATTATAAATACTGAATTATATAACAGCCTGACAATAAATACATAAAATGTATACACGAAGATTATTGAGCCTGTACAATACAGTAGTAAATAGTAACTTTATATTTGCAAAGTGACTGATCATTACTATCAGAATTTGTTTACCCATTCTTCATATTTTTTTGGTCATATAACCAGTTACTACAACTGCAAAAACAACCTAAGGTCATGTTTCTGTGAAGTCCATCCTTTTGGTCTTTAAATTTTATTATCCTCAAAGGTCAATTATGATCTCAATCTTTTCTTGTAATTTTACTGACAATTCTCCTTCACACTGATTTGTTCTTTCTCTAATTCCTGTAAATAGAAAGAACCAAAAAAAGTTGAAAAAACATGTATTGTACATATAACAAACAATCATATGTGGTATACAATATATATCAAATGAGTATTAAGATAAACATTCAAAGAGTTTTAAAGAAAAAGGTGTTATAGATATTGGAGGGCAGAAGAGACGATTGCCATTAAGAACAGGTGGAGGAGGTTATGCCAAGGACATTGACCTGACCCTTTAGGAATTAGTGAAAATTGAATAGGAGAAGAATGAGGTATACAATGTGTGAAAAATACCTAAATTGATATAACAGGAGGAGACCTTTTCATATCAATTATCATTACTTCTGTGTATATAACCATATTAGATACCCACAAACAAATAGAAAGTGGATAGTTCTTGATTGACAAGTAAGACTAATAATCCCAGATCATAGAAAGGTCTTAACTTCAAGTCAATAATCTTTATTACTTATGGTTCATTCCTCTCCCTCATGTTTTCCAATAATTTTAAAATGCATAATTAAAACAATTCTCATTTAAAAACATAGTAGCCATGACTAATGATCTTCCAGTGGGAAGGTACTAAGACTTTACAACATGTTTCTTGCTGGGGATAAGACAGCCTACAGCCAGCATTCAACTCATTTTTCTAAAGTCTATGGATCAATTTGAAATACAGAAAAAGTAGAACAGAGATAAAGTTAAAAAAAGATTAAAAATATGGAAAGAATGGGAGAAAGGGGAGATTAGAAGATATGAACAATGATTTAAAAATAAAAGAGCCTCAAAGGAGAAGAGAAACTGCTAAGCAAGACTAAGGTAGGATGAAATACAGTAGTCTCTGTTTCTGAGAACACAGGTTAAAAAGAACATAAATAAAATAAATTTATCACCTTTAATACACTCATTCAAGAATGCTACTGACTTTGACTTTGGGAATTTCTCACCTTTAATACACTCATTTGGGGATGCTACGGACTTTGACATTGGGTTGCATTTAAAGGGGGAGAGAAAGGGCAGTTGCTTCTATTATCTGCCCTGTTGGACTCACAGAGTTTCTTTGAAAAGCACAGATGATAATAAATGGAAATATTGCCTTTTATACTATACAATAATATACACATGCAATTCACTGGAAAAAGTATACTTGTTATTATGATTTGAGGATCCTACCATATACTAATCAAGAGAAACACATGTACAGAACAAAGAAGGCACATGAAATTTTTACTAGTGTGTGTTTTCCTTGTGTTCTACCACCCCAGGAGCAGCTTCTGCTACTGAAGGTCACAGTAGAGTTATTTCCAAAAGTTGTGGGTCTGCAGGGTGGACTTATCACATAGCTGTTTGCCAAAATTCAAAAGTCCAGAAACCATTTCCAAATTTTCACCTCTTTTATCTTCAAATCCTAAAACTATGAAAATTCACAAACTTAGCTCCATACATTATGGTAGAAAGGTTAGTAATTTGGACTTTGAGGTTGACCAGGCCTGATTTTTGAATAAATTCACAAACTTACCTCCATACATTATGATAGAAAGGTCAATAATCTGGACTTTGAGGTCGACCAGGCCTGATTTTTGGATCCAGGCTGCAGCACTCACTTGCTGTGTTAACGTAACAAAGTTCCTAGACCATGCTGAGCTTCAGTTTACTTGTTATTGAATTAGGGATATAGCGTTCAAAGGAAGAAGTTCTAGTATTTGATTGCACAGCAGAGAAATTATAGTTATTGAACTGGGGATATGTAGATAGACATAATAAATTCTAGTATTCAATTGTACAATGGAGAAATCATAGGGAACAATAATTTATTATATATTCTAAAATAGCTAGCAGAGAAAAATTATAATGTTCCCAACACAAAGTAAAGATAAATATTCGAGGTGATGAATATTCAAATTACTCTGATTTGATCATTACACATTGTATACATGTATCAAAAATATCACATGTACCCCAAAACATGTACAACTATGATACATCAATAAAAAGCAACAAAAAACCCAAAAGAATAGAAATCAAAAATAAATACATAAATACATAAAATAGGGATAATAATACCTCCCTTGCTTGCTTGCTCCCTTGCTCCATTTGTAAGAAATAAGTGATATAATATAGGTAAAAATACTTAACCTCATACCTACCGCATAGTATAGCACAATAAATGTTATTTATTATAATCTGAGGCCTACCTACATAAGTGACTTTCAAGTATAGAAAATTATTTCTCAAATTTTAAATACTCCCTGATTCTCAGGTATGGTAATTAGACCTGGCTTTAGGTAAAGCTCTCATGTCTACACTTGGATTTAATCACTTAAGTATATTTCCCAGCACCCCCCCCCCCAAAAAAAAAAATTGCTCCTAGGTGGACACACTAATCAAAGACTTCCTGAGAAATGCAGGAAGAAGTTTTGTCCTCTGACCACGCTACACCCTTTCCTTGATGGTAAGCCCCATAATCTAAAGCCATAAGTTTCAATTCCTCACATAAAAAGAAAAAAAATGTCTTTTATGACCACTTCAGATAACACTGGATATTTCCCTTGTCATTAGGAATGAGAAATGGGAGGAAGGTAAACTTGTAGACAGGAGAATTGGTAGATGCTTGAAAGGATTTCTGAAAACTGTGCCTATCCAGGTGTACAAATGTGTTGACCAGCCAAGGCAAAGCAGTCAAACCATACAATACCTTATCCTCAGGAAAATGGACTTTTCTCCCAAATTGCCTTTTTCATGAAAAATATAAAATTCTCCAGTTTCAACTTCATGTTAAATTTCACATGTGAAGAAAACAGTCATGCACATCAGAAAATTAAATGGCGAGTCAAGACCAAATTCCTAGTCACAGTTATGTTCTGTTTCCAGTATTACCTTCTCACTTATTCATTTTGTTAAAGTGGAGCCAAAATAGAAGTGGGTGTCACACATCAAGAAAGACTGAAGTCGTACAAAGCCGATCCTTATCCAACGTGCATTAAAATATGCATCAGGCATGTGTGATGCATATAGTAGAAGTGGAACAAATCAGGCTAGGTGCAGTGGCTCACGCCTGTCAGCCCAGCACTTTGGGAGGCCAAAGCAAGCAAATCGCTTGAGATCAGCAGTTCAAGAAGTGCAACAAATCCTCTACAATATAAGTAGAGTGAAAAGAGATAGCTACAGTGATGAGGGAAGGCACTATAGTGATGTGGCATTTGAGTATAGCCATAAAAGAGGATAAATATTACAATACATGAATATAGGGTCTAAAGAAGTCTTTTCAAGTAGATTGTAAAATATTTCAAAAATGGTAAGTTTGGTGTATGTTGAAGCATACAGATTGTCTACATCCTAAAAATCATTTTGGTGAAGAAAGGAAAATAACAAAGGTAGTCAAGATTCATTTGTTGCCTATCATTAGAAACTTCTCAAAGGTATATGAGAATTATTAAATAAGTTTAGGGAGCCAGTGAAGGTATGGGTCCCGGGAATTGAGGATGAGGCCAGTAATTAGGGAAGATGCCTCATCTATAAGTGTGAGGTATCAAATGGAGGAAAAGAAAAACGGAGGGGAGTTCCCTTAAGATAAGATTGAAATGGAGCAGACTTGGGGGCCACACAGAGGCACTGGGACTACACAGTTCCAGCTTTAAGGCTATGGAAACAGAAATAGAAATACTGGTAAGTGAAAACCCAAAGCATTGGTGACTTATCACAGCTGGAGTGAATACGAAGGAGCATGAACTCAAAGAAAATACCAAGATTTAAGCACGAATAAATAGGACAATGGTAGGTCCATTTTTAGAAATTAGAAAGTTGAACATAAAATATGTCAGGGTGGAGAAAATAGTCACGTGTATTTTAAGCAAATAAGAGTATTAGATATTGAGATGCTCAGGTGAAAACATATGACAGGATATATGGGGGAAAAGTACAAATCCAACATGTAATTGTATAGTAATCCATATAAAAACAATAGACGGATGTGTAAGAGTGCATAAGGTCCCTGAAGGAAATAATACACAGGAAAAAAAGATTAAAAAGCAAAGACCCAACTATAGAAACTATCCACATTGATCATGTAAAGTAGGAAAAGGAACCCATAAACTAGACAGAACATCACAGAGGTAGGAGGACAAGTGCTGGCCTCAAGGAGCCAACACAGAAGCAGGTATCAAGAATAAAGGAGGAGAAGAGAGAACAAAGAGAGAGAAGAGAACTTCTGTGGCAGAAGATCAAGTGGGATGGTAGAATAAAGGAGAAGATATACAAGAAAATTGAAATAAAATTTACAGAAATGTTCTACATTGTAAGTGGGCAGTTTTGACCTGGCACATTGTTGGCACACATTATAAATGTCAAATGTATTAATGAATGAATGAATGGATAATATAATGAATGTGATGGAGTTGTCAAAAGCTGAATTAATTAAAAGTCCCCACGAGAGGTTAGATGACAAAATTTTCAGAAACCTTCCATGCCACTCTGTTGTGACATCAACGGTGCTGGACCCTTGAAATCAAACCAAAAGGATTCCACCATGAGAATGAAGACGGCTGAGCAGGGGAATGCTGGGTGACACAGAAGGTGACAAAGGGCGAAAGGTTTCTAGGCATTTGATAGACTGATGGACGTCCGAGCTGACCATAAGGCACAGGCCACACAGGAAGGAAAATGAGACCCAACGCGAAGAAAAGTAGAGCTAAACAGTCGAGAAAATGTGGGAAGAAGGATGAATAGTCATACAATCAACTCAGATTCCTCCCTGACATTCTTCTACAGCTTTATTCTCGTCCTTTGGGAGCCGAGATGTTCATTTTCCTACATTCTTAGCTGCCTACACACGGCGACTTTTCTCCACGGTGCCTGATCCCTGCTGCATCCTCCTTCTCTAGTGGCAACAGCAAATGGCCACACAGAAGGCAGACATTGCACCCAACTCAGGAGAATGTAATTCACTCATCGCCAGTCACAGACCTTGGCTCACCGATTTACTAAGTATAGATTTTATTTCTATCCCTCACCTACCTGTTTTGCCAAGGGAACTAAGAAAAGAGCATCATCAAAAATTCAGATAGGTATAGTTCTCTCAAGATGAACCAGATCCAGTACGGCATCACTGCAGACATACACACACAGCTGCATAAAACAGGAAGAGAGCTGCTAATCACAGCCCCAGAGGGTAGTGGCCAAAGTGATGCCTTGGAGATCCGAGAATGCCAGACTGAGGTCACACGGCCTGGGGAATTACCGCCTATGGTCATTTTGGTTTTCCCGGGATAGCCAAGCCCAGAAACTGTTAATTGGCTGAAATAAAGCATATTTGATTTTCTTATGACAAAAAAGGCCTTTTGCCATTGTCTACAGATGATACTTTAAATCTTTATTTTATGACTAAAGGTGAATTCCAGAGCAACATTAAATGTTGTCCCTTTAAATTTTTAATCATTTACATAACGATTACCATAATATTCAATTTAAACATAAAATGTAATTGAAAGTATGAGATTAATATCTGGACATGAAATCATATAATATTCCATGGAAAAAATAGAATGTATAAGGCAAAGAGGTTTAAAGTAACATCAAAACTAACGCTCACTATACAAATTCTGTGAAATCCTCATAATTACACTGTGAAGCAGGTGTTGTTAGAGCCACATAATCTCAAACAAATTATTTATTATCTAAAATTACATAGATATTAAAAGGTTAGGCCATATATGAATTTAGGATTCTCTCAAAAATTTTTTCTCTTTCTCCTACATCAAACTTCCCTAAATTATAGAAAAGTCACAATGTTACCAAACATATTCACAAAACACATATAATCTTGAATCCAAATTTCAGTTACAGCAGAAAAAATAAAACTCTAGATCAATCTCAATCATGTAAATAAATTCAGATTTCCAATCTAAGAGTCTCAATTTGAGATACTTCTTTCTCTCTCTTCTTTCAAACCAGGAGAAATATAAATATGAGCCACAACCTTACAAAAGCTAGAAAATATTTACAATTCCACACAACAACACATGAAGAAAACCTTCTGGACATCAAAAGTTTAAACCAGTCAAGACTGAACACCAAGATAAAGTGCATGCCTCTGAAGAGCTTGAGCTAGTCAAGAAGCCCAGAAATCCCTAAAAGAGGTGTGTATACTGAGGACTGAGGATCAAAACCTGTGATCTTTACTTGGAACAGAAATATTGCAGCATGTGAACCCTCCACAGAGTGACAGAGGGAAAGGAGTTTAAAGGGAAACATGCAAATGTATCACCTTTGGAATAATTAGGACACATGTGTGGTGTAATGAAAGAAGGCAAGAAGATGGGGAAGAAGCCAGACAGATGGCAATTTTCATTCTATTATGAAAAGAAAAGGATAAGTCACAAGTCATATGATGAAATTAACAACTATGAATCCGCTCTAAGCCATAGTCAATCCTATAGCCTAGGAGTCATTCTAACAGATGAGAGTGTTTTGGAGACAAGATTCCAAAACTTGTCTGCCTTTCATCATACTTACTACCCCCAGCTCCTCCTCCACAATATCCTTTCACAAGTATCTAGAATATTCAAAGACTAATAATATTACATAATTATTTATAATAATTGTATTACAAAAATAAAACTTGATGACCTTTATAAAAATACTAGAAGAAAAAGGGAAAATTACATAAGGTACAGAACATACAAATTATACCATGAAGCAGTAAAAAATAGGATCAAATTTTCTATGTTTTTTAAAAATATGCCTTCTCTAAAATGTTTTCTCTCTGAAATGATATTTAGAAGACATAATTGAAAATAAATACAAAATAAAGCGTTAAAAAATAATCTGGCAAAATTCAGGATGTAATGAGTAAAGACAACCATGAAAGAAATGAAGATCAATAAAAGCAGGAAAAAAAGTGGGAAGTGGAGAGAATAATGCTGCTAAAAACACAGATAAGAATATAAATGACAGGCTTAAATATATCCTGAGCAAAACGAAATAGAAAACACAAGAAGATGAAATGTAACATTAAAGTCAGGTCCAACAAATGAGAAATTAGTGTGAAAGAGCTCACAATATCTGGTTAAAAAATTCAAAGATAAAAGAAAACTTTTCTGAAATGAAGAAAACATTGAATCTAATGGTTAAAGGGCTTATCTTTATCCAGAAAAAATGTGTTATAGTATGACCACATCAAGGCAGATGCAAATGCATTTACCGGACTTCACAAACACAAAATAAACAACCCACAAAAAAAAAAAATAGAGTCCCCATGAGGCTTTAATGAAGACAACTATTAGAGGCCAGGCGCAGGGGCTTGAACACCTACAGTCCCAACACTTTGAAAGGCCAAGGCAGGAGAATCACTTGAGCCCAGGAGTTCAAGATAAGACCAGCCTGGGAAACATAGCAAGACCCCATCTCTATCAGAAAAACTTAAAAAAGAAAACTATCCACTAAAAATGAATAGAGATAACATGATACAAGTGAGCATTCTGAAGCCTAATATCAAAATGTTCTGGGGGTTGCGGTTAAAGAACAGAATGCAAATGTTACAAACCATAACTGTATAAAGACTAATTATATTCATAACAAAAATAAGAAGAGAAAGATAGTAGAAATATATTCTGGTCCATTCAACTTTCACAGTGGGAGAGAATCAACAAACTATGTTATGGGTGATTAAATATTATTTTAAAAGATAAAGGTCATTATTAGAAAAATTAAAAATAACAAAATCAAATAAAGTTGAATGACGAAGGTGGGAGAGGAAAGTGGGTTAAAGGGGTAAAGTGGAACTATATTAAAAGAGTCAATGGAGAGTACCCTTGGAAATAACACAAAAATTAAAGAACTAAATATAATTTATACAGCACATAACTAAAATAAACTATAAATCTTCAAATTAAAAGAAAATATGTACATACAAAATATCACATAGAGAGAAATATTAATACCATGAAAATATTAAAATAAAAGCATAAAATTAATTCATTTATTTACCCTATTAGTATTTTTTGAACACCTATGTGCCAGGTATTGTGCTGAATGCCAGTAAGATATAGTTCCTGCATCTTGGAGTTTTCGTGGAGGAGGCAGAGATTAATCAAACAATCACACAAATGAAAAATTGCAACCATAAAAATTACTCTGAAATACAATGAAAATTACTATAAGAGAGGGATTTGATGTGAGTCAGAGAAGTTTCCCCTAAGAAAGCAGCACTGGAGCTGAGATCTAAAGGGTAAACAGCAGTTAACTGAGTGGAGAACAAAGGTTTTCCTGCAGGGGGAACAATCTGCTCCCCGAGGCCAGAGTGGGGCCTTGGGAGTTGTGCCTGAAACCACATTGTGAGGAAGTGAGGGGAAGCATTGTGCAGATAATGCTGAAATAAGTAGTGGAAGATGCTTCCTAAGAGAATGAGAAATCCAAGACTACTAAGCAGAAGAATGATTTGACCAGATTTCACATTTGTAAATATCACTATGGTTACAATGTATAGAATGGATTTTAAGGAATTCAAATTGGATACAGGTGAGTCAATTAGAAAGCAACATGCTGGCCAAGGCAAGAAATTTGATTACTTAAACTAGGTATGGGAGTTTTGGAAATAAGTAGATAAATTTGTCATATATTTGAGATAATAAATCACCAGGACTTGATGGTAGACTTAGTTGGAGATGCCCTCACTAATGCACCATCTAATGCTTCAAGTCTAATAATTATTCAATTCCTCCAGAGCCACCAATCCAATGGTTCTACCATATTTATGCTGCCATTCACTTTACTGATATCCTTCTTACCTTACCTCTTTTCCCACTTTATATTCCATGATCAATACCTTGCTCCCTCATAATGATTGTACTCACTTTTCCAAACAACAATCCTGATAAATCCAACTCTCTGCCTTCTACATCTTGATACCACACAGCTATATGTGGCTAGATAAAACAATCACACTGACAATCGTCCTATACTTTCTGAATCCATCACTCTTCTACTTTTTCAGATCTTTTCTTTCTCCCTCATCCTTACCATGTAATGAACTCATTTTGCATGTCAAGGGCTAAAAGTTGAATATTTTAAAAGTTCTTATTTTCCCACTACTATATAAACCAACAAATATCTTTAGTCTGCATTCACAAATAACATAACAAATGAGCTCTTCATATTTCTATCTGTGGTAAATTAAGATGACTAGAAATTTTGTGGCACCATCCCGTTGAAAACGTGGGGACATATTCTTTCTCCTTGAACCTGGGTGGGCTCTTTGACTGCTTTGACCAATAAAATACAGTGAAAGTAAAACTTCCAGTTTTGATGTCCAGATGTTAAAAGCCTTGAAGCTTCCATTTCTACATCTTGGAACCAACGTGTGTGGGATGCTGAGTCAGTATCAAAGAATTCTGCTTATTCTGCTTGCATTAGTCCATTTTCATGCTGCTGATAAAGACATATCCAAGACCGGGTAATTTATGAATAAAAAGAGTTTCATGGAATCACAGTTCCATGTGGATGGGGAGGCCTCACAATCATGGCAGAAGGTGAAAAGTATGCATTACATGGGAGCAGACAAGAGACAATGAGAGCTGAGTGAAAGGGGAAGCCCCTTGTAAAGTCATCAGCTCTCATGAGACTTATTCACGACCATAAGAACAGTATGCGGGAGCCACCCCATCATTCAATTATCTCCCACCAGGTCCCTCCACAACACATGGGAATTATGGGAGCGACAAATCAAGATGAGATTTGGGAAAGGACACAGCCAAACCACCTCATTCTGCCTCTGGCACCTCCCAAATCTCATGTCCTCACATTTCAAAACCA
Organism: Pan troglodytes; assembly: GCF_028858775.2. Classification (NCBI taxonomy): domain Eukaryota; kingdom Metazoa; phylum Chordata; class Mammalia; order Primates; family Hominidae; genus Pan; species Pan troglodytes. The sequence continues at coordinate 4,012,564 of NC_086015.1, forward strand.
ATCATGCCTTCCCAATAGTCCCCAAAAGTCTTAACTCACTTCAGCATTAACTCAAAAGTTGGCAGTCCAAAGTCTCACCTGAGACAGGGCAAGTCTCTTCCACATATAAACCTGTAAAATCAAAAGCAATTTAGTTATTTTCTAGATACGATAGGAGTACAGGCATTGGGTAAATGCAGCCGTTCCAAATGGTAAAATTTACCCAAAACAAAGGGACTAAAGGCTCCAAGCAAGTCCGAAATCCAGTGGGACAGTCAAATCTTAAAGCTCCAAAATGATCTCTTTTGACTCTATGTCTCACATCCAGGTCATACTCATGCAAGTGGTGGGTTCCCATGGTCTCAGGCAGCTCCACCCCTGTGGTTTTGCAGGGGAGAGACTTCCTCCCGGTTGCTTTCACAGGCTGGCATTGTATGCAGCTTTTCCAGGCACACAGTGCAAGCTGTCAGTGTATCTACCATTCTGGGGTCTGGAGGACAGCAGCCCTCTTCTCATAGCTCCACTAGGCAGTACCCTAGTGGGGACTCTGTGTTGGGGGCTTCAACCCCACATTTCCATTCCCCACTGCCTTAGCAGAGGTTCTCCATGAAGACCTCACCCCTGCAGCAAACTTCTGTCTGAAGATCCAGGCATTTCCATACATTCTCTGAAATCTAGGTGGAGGTTCCCATACCTCGATTCTGGACTTCCGTGAATCCACAGGCTGAACACCACATGGAAGCTGCCAAAGCTTGAGGCTTGCACCCTCTGAAGCCATGGCCTGAGCTGTACCTTGACCCCTTTTAGCTGTGGCTGGAGCAGCTGGGACACAGAGCACCAAGTCCCTAGGCTGTACACAGGCAAACAGCAGAGGGGCCCTGGGCCCAGCCTATGAAACCATTTTTTCCTCCTAGGCCTCTGGGTGTGTGATGGAAGGGGCTGCCACAAAGATCTCTGACATGGCCTGAAGACTTAGCGATCAACATTTGGCTCCTTGTTACTTATGCAAATTTCTGCAGCCAGCTTGAATTTCTCCTCAGAAAATGGATTTTTCTTTTCTATCACAGTGTCATGCTACAAATTTTCTGAATGTTTATGCTCTGTTTTCCTGTTAAAACTGAGTGCTTTTAACACACCCAAGTCACTCTTGAATGCTTTGCTGCTTAGAAATTTCTTCTGCCAGATACCCTAACTCATCTCCCTCAAGTTCAAAGTTCCACAAATCTCTAGGGCAGGGACAAAATGCTGCCAGTCTCTCTCGATAGCAAGAGACACCTTTACTCCAGTTCCCAGTGAGTTCCTCATCTCCATCTGAGACCATCTCAGCCTGGATTTCATTGTCTATATCATTATTTGACATTTTAGTCAAAGCCATTCAACAAGTCTCTAGGAAGTTCCAAACTTTCCCACATTTTCCTGTCATTTTCTGAGCCTTCCAAACTGTTTCAACCCCTGCCTGTTACCCAGTTCCAAAGTCGCTTCCACATTTTTGGGTTATCTTTACAACAGCACCCCACTCTACCAGTACCAATGTACTGTATTAGTCTGTTTTCATGCTGCTGATAAAGACATACCTGAGACTGAGTGATTTATGAAGAAAAAGACACTTAATGGACTCACATTTCCAGGTGGATGGGGAGGCCTCACAATCATGGTGGAAAGCAAAAGGCACATCTCTACGTGATGGCAGACAAGACAGAATGAGGGCTAAGTGAAAGGGGAACCCCCTTATAAAATCATCAGCTCTTGTGAGACTTATTCAAGACCACGAGAACAGTATGGGGGAAATACTCCTGTGATTCAGTTATCTCCCGTTGGATCCCTCCCACAAGACACGGAAATTATGGGAGCTACAATTCAAGATGAGATTTGGGTGGGGACACAGCCAAACCATATTGCTGCTGAATAGATCATGTAGACAGGCTCTCAAACTACACGGAGAGCAAGAGAGGCCCACCTTACCACAACATTTCATCCAATCCACTAATAAAACAGGCACATCACTGAAGCCACCTTCAACTCTCCAGACTACCCAGCTGCCAGCTGAATACCACAGATGGCTACAGTTAATACCACATGGAGAAGAATCATGTAGCTAAGCCCTGCTTGCACTAATACAAGTCCACAATTTTTTTTTTAAGTTTGTTGTTTTAAGCTGCTAAGTTTTGAGGTGGTTTGTGGTACCTGGAATAAGATGTCACTCTAATATAATATAAACTTAAACTATGTGGTATTGGCTTTGGAATCAGACAATGGATAGAAGCCAGAAGGATTTCACAAAGACTGTTAGTGAAAAGTGAACAGACTTCAAGGAAAATGATAGCAAAACCTGTAAAAGCATTCTGGGAACTGACAGTAAACACTGAACGGTCCTTAAGGAGACTGAAAACTTGAAAGAGCTTAAGAAGTCTACTGGAAAGGGCTTTAAGGATAATGAGAAAAAATCATCAGTGGAGGCTGAGGAAAACACACCAAAGTCATATTCTGATGGGAGAGTTAGAAAACGCTTGCCTGGAATGATATAAAAAATAGGAAAAATGCCGAAAAAGTTTGTGGATCTGGCTGGGGAGATTTTTGGTGTCAACTAAAGAAAAAAATTAAGCTTTTAAGAAATTAAAGTTAGATTTATTTAGGGGTCTGAGAACAAGAGACTGAGGATTACAGCCTAGGAGAAGTCTTTCAGAGAGGTTCTGTCAGACTGCTCTGGTGCAGGTCTTTAGCCCACAGTTTATATGCAAGCTGTACATATACACCATGGAATACTATGCCGCCATTAAAAAATGATATCGTGTCTTTTGCTGGAATATGGATGGACCTTCTATTATCCTTAGCAAACTAATGCAGGAACAGAAAACCAAATACAGCATACTCTCAGTTATAAGTGGGAGCTAAATGATGAGAACTAATGAACACAAAGAATAAAACACACACTGGGGTCTACTTGAGGGTGGAGGATGAGAAAAGGAAGAGAAGCAGAAAAGATAACTATTGGGTACTAGGTTTAATACCTGGGTGATGAAATAATCTGTACAATAACCCCCTGTGACACCAGTTTACCTATGTAACAAATGCCCCTAAACTTAAAATAAAAGTTAAAAAAAAAGAAAATTAAAATCTCCTTATCATCTACCTGGTAATATGAAAAACACATATCTTTCATTCATTCCTTTCAACTGATGAGGAAACTAAGGCATTGGGAGTTACTAAAAGTCCACATTATGAGACCCACCACTGGCTGGAAGCAGTGGCTCACACCTGTAATCCCAGCACTTTGGGAGGCCGATGCTGGTGGATCACCTAAGGTCAGGAGTTCAGGACCAGGCTGGCCAACATGGTGAAACCTCCATCTCTTCTAAAAATACAAAAATTAGCTGGGTGTGGTGGCAGGCACCTGTAATACCAGCTACTAGGGAGGCTGAGGCAGGAGAATCGCTTGAACCCAGGAGGTGGAGTTTACAGTGAGCCAAAATCACGCCATTGCACTCCAGCCTGGGCAACAAGAGCAAGAATCTGTCGGGAAAAAAAAAAAAAAAAAAAACCCCACCACCATCATTTTGCAAGTGTTACCACTATTGTGTGTTAATATTGTAGAAGTATTCCTAATTATGATTTCTTTGTATTCCTAATTGTAATAGCTTTGTATTTGAAAAATTATTGATTCATACTCTATATGTCATTATTTTGTATGCGATGACAACAGAATATATTATCATGCTCCTTTTGTGAATCTCATTCATAATATAAAGTATAAATTTGTGATTTTACTTTAATTTGAAATATTAATTTCAAATATGTTATCACAATTTGATACAAACTATTGACAGTAAATCTGTGGATTAAGTAATGTCTTAGTAGGTATTGGGAAAATTTGAAACTAGTAACATGGAGGACTATTGTCATTGTTTATTTCAAAGCCAGTTAAAATTCTGCAAAGCAATGTAAATAAAAATAATTTCAAGAAATTTATAAAATACCGAGATTATGGTGTATAAACAACTTTAGATTCTTTGTTTAAGAAATTCTGCCAGTTTGTAATATATGCTTCGTTCAAAGTAGCTAAGGGCTGTACCTGGCTAATAGTAGGCACCTAATATTTGTTGAAAAGGAATACTGAGTAGCTGGGACCTCCTGAGTAGCTGGGACCACACACATTTAACCTGTATTTATAAAATTACTGTTTAGAGAATAACATTTGATGGAATCATGCTTTTACTTTCTGCTTATGACTCAATTGTTTGTACTGACATTAACATCCCAAATCCTTAGCATGGCCTACAAGGCCCTGAGCAATGTGGCACCTGCTGAAGCCTGCTGCCTCATTTAATAACTCTTTGTCTCTTTCCCAGATCCAGCCACTCTAACATTTTTTAGTTCCTGGACCAAGACAAGCTCTTCCCAGAACCTGACCTTTGTACCTGTTCTTTATTCCTGGAGTATTTTTCCTCTGACAAATTACTTATCATCTATCATAATTCAGGTTAAATGGCACTAACTCAGGGAAGGCTTCCCTAACTGCCTCCCTTCTCCAACCAAATTAGGAACAATTATATGGCCACATAGTATCGAATCAAGTTTATAATTTTAAAATAATTGGGAGATTTTGTTGTTTAACACTTGTTTTCACTATAAGACTGTAATTACATGCAAGTAAGAACCATGCCTGTTTGTTCACTCCTGCCACAGTCAGAATAGTGCCTGGAATATGCAGTAAGGGCTGAACAAACACTAAATAAATGAACAAGTGAATAAATGGATATTGTCTCGTTTTTAGAACAGAGTACTAAATGGATCATGAACACTATCTGGTATGTCACGTAGGTAATTTACAAGGGCTACAATTTCAGCTCAGATTTACCTTTTCCTGGATACAGGTCTTGATAGGTCTCTTGATGTCATTTCACTTCAGATTCTTCTTTAGAAAACTTGGACAATAGCATTTGCTGTCTTGTCCAAATTGTTACTAAGAATCAAGAGAGATATCTGACATGAAATGACATTGGAAAACATTAAACACGATTGAAATAATGCTAGCCAATATGGTTATTATTAGAAACCAATTACATTTTCAACTTAAAAATAGTAATACTTATTGCAGACTCAAATGTGCTTATTCTAAAACAAGTAAATGTTTGCCTATGGTCTGAGATTCTAATCCACGGAGTTCATTCTAATCCACATTCAACACTATCATGTACCAGTGGGCCTCATAACCCACCTAGCCCTGTGATTTTTCAGGTTCACTTTTCTAAACTTGTGAAGTAAATATTTATTTCCTTAGTTCAGAAGAGGAAAAAAACTCTTGTAATTGTTGCCCATTTCAGGAGAAATCTTGCATATGAAAACAAGAGATAAATATACACAACTGAGGGCTGTGGTTTAAACAAAATCTTGAGAATGTTTTTTGACCTTACACATTTGTGCTTTAGTATAACAAAATGATATAGACAAAGGTAACTTTTAATAGAACCAGTCACTAAATTAAAAAAATGACAAATTCTTCTGCTTAGCTAAGCAACAGAGAAGGTAAAATACTAATTCAATTCATCAATTTAAGCAATATTCATTAAGAGCCAAGTATGTGCTTACTGAATAAGCTGCTAAGGTTTGGTGGTTACAGAGTGTGCGGTGAAATGATGTCTACATCACAGTCCAACATTCACAGAGTTTAAAAGCCTACCAAGAATCAAGACAGACACAAATACCTAACATAGATGTTTGTATGTGATAAGAGAGCCAGAGTACAATTTAGGAGAAGAAATTGTATGGAAGGAAGGTTCATTTCCATTAGACCAGAAAAGACAGCACATTTGAAGGCCTGAATAAGAAATATTCTGGATAAGATATTGTGGCTGCTACCAGAATGGCTCTTGATGATCTCTACCTCTTGGTATTTATACCCTTATATAATCTCTTTCCTATAGTATAAGCTGGTCCCAGGTACTTGTTTCTATTGAATAGAATAGAACAAAAGAAATGAGATGCCACTTCTGAGATTAGATTATAAGATACTGTGAATTTCATCTTGTGCCCTCTCCCTCTCTCTCTTTCTCTTGCCCTCTCATTTGAATGAAGCCAACTGGCATGCTGTCAGTGGCCCAGTGTAAGTCCTGTTACAAGAAATTGATGATTACCTGTAGCCAACCCTAAGTGAAGAACTGAGGTCCTCAGTCCTACAAATGGAGAGAAATTGAATCTAGCTAAGAACCATGTGAGTGAGCTGGGAAGAAGATCCACCCTCAGTTGAAATTTAAGATGACATATTGAGCAGACATACTGAGACACACTGAAAGTGAGAGATCAGGAGGAAACAAAACCAGGGTCATACAAAGAACACAACTGATTTTGAGATTCTCACATAAGTATTACACCTTCAGTGAGCACATGTACTAGAAATTAAAAAAATAAATAAAATAAACCTTAAAAGAGAGCTAGCAAATAAATTTCCCTATGTTTTCAGCTCTGAGTGGAGAGAGAAAATGTTCCCTGTAGAGTTTATAGCCAGAATCCAGCTCTCAAACAGCTTTCAGCCTGAACTCACACAATCTGTGTGGCTTCCAAATTTGCAAGCTGAGAATTTAATTCAAAGTGGTCTCAGGTTGATAGCAGTCCAAAATGCCAGGTGGGAAAAAAATTCTCTCTGGACAAATAAATCATCAAAGCAAGCTCATAAGAGCAGGTTTCAAAGGTCATGAGCTTCTAACACACACACACACAAAAATCACACACACAAAATGGGGGTAGCAGCAACATGGGTAGCGTATTCAAACTTGAAAAGACTTTAAATATTTGTATTATTAGATGTAGATTATGAAACACATTTTAATGTGGTTAATTTTTTTAAGGAATCAAAACTATGAGTAAAGACCAAGAAAATTGTGCTGGATGGCCACTTCCACCATGGCTCCCCTCCTATTTAAGTCTGGGTACTGTGTCACCCGAAGTCTTCAGGCACATTGTTCCAGGTTTGGGTTTGCCTATGAAAGAAACTCATGAGAGCTGGAAGTGAGGAGTGAAGGAGGTCTTCACATAAAGCAGGCTTAAGGATTAGACACAGCAGATTTGACAGATGTGATGGCTTGCAGAATTCTTTATGAGCTCCCACTGTCCATCTGGATAAGATTTACAGACCTTTCAGAAATTCCTATAAGCTTGGATTCTGTGCCCACACTCTAGACTGTCAGGCTAAGATCTCTGATATAAAACAGACCTCTTCTGATTTTGTCTAGCTGCTTTTCTAATATCTATTCACCAAGCTCTTCCAATAATAGCATAAGGCCCTAATTAATATTAAACTTTTATCATTATAATACCTAGGATGTCTTCTGTTTTCCTGATCAAATTCTCACTACTATTAAAATATAAAGAATTGTCCAGAAATATATAAAAAAAGAATCACACATTGATCTTCTTTAAATGAAAATATAACAATTGTATGGACTAGGATGATTACAGTTGTTCAGTTCTGACTGTTATTTGAAGAAAAAAGCAATAAGAAGCCTCAGCAACTTAACAGGAGGAGCTGCCATTTACTAGGAGAAAAGATTGTAGATGAGAGTGAAGCAAAGGTCAGAATTCTGTGAAGCTTGTGATGTCTATTATAATGAATTATCTTTTATACTCACTACAATTTCCTAACAATTTTGGGGTTTATATTTTTGAAAGAGATATACCTTTAATTTTCTTTCTTTGTACTATTGTTAGGTAACTTTAACGTGCAGATTATACTACAGTGAAAGTTGTCAATGACAAGGCAAAGTCACTTACATCAGACCCAAAGCAAAGTGGAGCTGGGTCATGAAAAAGGGGATCTTGTGTGTGTGTCCACGATAAGCACTATCACAAGGACTTTCTATAAACTCACAAGAAATTTCTGCCCACCCAGCACACTCTGTTTGTCCAGCTCATCCTGTAAGTGTCTCTATAATAGGACCTATCATAAAAAATTCCTCAAGACTGCAGCATTTCAGATAAGCCACCCTCACAAGAACACTTACCTAGCAATGGCTGTTTCTGCCAGTAAGTTAACACCAGCTCCTGCATCAGGCCCTGTGACCAATGATGTTTGTTTCAAAACAGCTTGCATAGACTTCTTTTTGTCTTTACATATTTTCCTTACCTCAACCTCTTGGGATGCACCTATGATTGATCATAGCACAAATATCTCAGATTATAAAACTTGTTTATTTCCAAATAAATTTATTTCTTCAGAGATCCACTTTTTCTGTTATTATACATTGACATTGTTATCATGAAATTGGTTGGGTGATGTGTCTTATTTTCTTGTCTCCAGAAGAATTTCTGTAACAGTGCAATTAAACGTTCTTTGCATGTTTGCTAGAACTCACCTGTAAAATTGTCTGAGCAACCAAAGCCTGGTTTTTGTGTTTAGTTTTTCTTTTGTGATTGGGGAGGGGGGTTTGTCATACTGATTCAAGGTGTGAAGGTAACATCATTTTGATTTTATACATCTTCTTCAGTCCATTTAATCATGTTACATAGCGGTGTTTGTTCTTTTCATGATATTCTTTACAGTAGTCTCCTAAATGTTCCCTCTGCTTCTCCCATGAGCCCCTACAATCTATTTCAACTCAGAAGCTATAGAGTTTGTTTAAAACATGTAACATATTATGCCACTTTTCTTACTGTAAAACATCCCATGGTTTCTCATAGTACTTATAGTAAAAGTGAAATTTTTATGATGGCTTGAGAAACTTTTCTCATTAGATGCCCAAGTGCTGGTCTGGTCTGATCTTCTCATCTTCCCTTGGGTGATTCTATGGCAGTCACACTAGCCTCCTTGCTGCTCCACAAAAACTCCAGCATGATCCTACTTCAGGATATTTGCCATTGTTACTGCATCTGCCTGGAACCTTTTCTCCCATATAAACATAGAGATTGCTCTTGCCTGTCCTTCAAGTCTATTCTTAAATGTCCCATTCTCTGTGAAGCTTTCCTGCCCACCCTATTTAAATTACAGACTTCACTCCCAATTCCCCATCTACTTTAAGAGTCTTCATTTATCATTCCTTGACAAACTGTAAATATACATGTTCACTTTTTTATCGTCTGTCTCCAAATACTGGAATGTTAAGTTCTGTAATGTCAGATATTTCTGTTTGGTTCACTGGTGTATTCTTAAAGCATGTTACATACTAGGTATACTCAATGAATATTTGTTGAATAAATATCACATTGGGCTTATTCCAGAAATTCAAGCTTGTTTCAATAGTTAGAGCAATCTACAAATGTAATTCATTACATTAACTAATTAAAGGAGCTAAATCACATCACCACCACAATAATGCAGAAAAACACATTTGATACAACTCAATATTCATGTCTGCCTAACAAACATCTCATGATACTAGGAAAAGAGGAAGGGATATATTATTTTCATGTATAAAACACTAACCATTGTAGCATGCCAATATACTCAAAATTCAATGAAATTCCTATCAAAATCTTAGCATTCCTCTTAGTCCTCAACGAAGCATTTCTAAAATGTGTATAGAAGACCAAAGGGCCAAAAGAGTCAACTTCTGAAGAAGTGGAAAAAGAAAGTTGAGGAAATCTTAAAACATGTTATTGAGCTTAAAGTTGCAAAAATAAACTCATGTACCATAATTCATGAGTAGAAAAATAGACTAGTGGAATAACATAAAAATAAAAACAATGCTTACATAAAATGTTGTAACTGATTTGGATGTCATTAGAAATCAGTAAGTAAATAGATGGACAGTGTAATGAAAGATGCTAGGCAAATAATGTGGTAGGGAGAATAATGGCCCTCAAAGATGCCCATGCCTAACCCTGGAACCTGTGAATATGTTACACTGAATGCAATAAAAGCTTATCAGATGCGATTAAGGATGCAAACCAAGATGGAGAGATCTTCCTGGGTTATCCAGATGGGCCCAGTCTAATCACATGAGTTCTTAAAAATGGAGAACCTTTCTTAGCTGAGTCCAGAGAGAGATGTGACAATGAAAGAATGGTCAGAGAAATGTGACACTGCCAGCTTTAAAAAGAGAGAGGAGAGGCAATGAGAAAAGGAATGCTGATGTTCTCTAGAAGATAGAAAAGGTCAGGATATGGATTCTACCCTAGCCGCCATAAAGAAACATGCCTGTCGACAACTTGATTTTAGTTCACGAAAATTCATGCCTGATTTCTGACTTGTGTACACTGTAAGATGATAAGTTTGTGTTATTTTAGGTCACTTAGTTTGTAGAAATTTGTTACAGCAGTAATAGAACAAGTGGTTATCCATATGAGGCAAATTAGATTGGATACCTATCTCCAATAGAAATCACTTCAAGGTGAATTCCAGGAAAATACTTAAAACATTTAGATTAAAAATAAATGAGAATTTTTGTTACTTTTGGTAGGTCGTAGAACCAAAAAAAACAAACATTAAGGAGGAAAAATGAACATATGACTACATCAAAATATAAAGCTTCTCTATTTGGATGATATCATAAGGTGACAAATCATAAACTGTAATATTTGCAACATATATATGAGTGAATAAATATACATTTAGAATATATATGAACTCCCAAAAATCAACAGGAAAAATAAGACATAGAACAAGCAAAATGCATAAACAAAAGAAGGCAAAACAAAAATAATGACTCATAATTATATGAAAAGCTCATCTTCATAGATGAGTAGATAAATGCAAATTAAAACCACCCTGAGATGCTTTTTACATCCATGAGCCTGATAAAAGTTAGAGTCTAAAAGTAATAATTAACAAAGATGGGAAGTAACAGAAAATCTTGTCCATTACTGGTTAAAGTATAAACTGATACAGCTACTTTATAGAATATTGCATTATAGAATAAAGTTGTGAGTATGTATATGCAGTGACTCAGCATCTTCATTCCTAGTATGTACTCAAGAGAAACTTACAGGAGTGGACTAGGCAGTAAATACAAAACGATTACAACATCGTTTGTTATATCAAAAGATAAAAAAGACACCCAATTTTCCAGCAAAAAAAATAAGTAAAAATAAATCCTGGTGTATTCTAACAATGGAATAATATATAGCCATTAAAATAAATCAACTATTACTGTACATATGAATGTAAGTATCAGCAAAACATATTGTTTAGTGAAAAAGAAGCTGAAGAAGAATATATGCAATATGGTTACATTTATATGAAGTCCAAAAACTTGCAAAATAAAGAAATGTATTTAGAAATAGATTCACATGTGAGAAAACTAGAAGAAAATTAATGAAAGGATAAAAGGGATAGCAGTAATTCTGAGTAGTTGAGGGGATTTCAATTGGAAAAAAATAGTATCGTATTCTTTAAGTCAGGTAGTGGGTATTAGCATTTGTTTTACCATCGTTCTTTATTCTTATAGCTACATTATATATTTTCTATGTATTTAATGTATTTTTGCATAAATATTATGCAATAAAAATGAGAAAACAAAAAAGTAGAAAATGATAAATAACATACAATAAAGAAATGGAGAAAAAATTATAATATAGTTGAGTAATGCTATATTACATAGCTATTTTCTTAAGTAGATGTATGTGCATGATGTATGCACGATTGTACATACATGTTCTTAATTATATATATATGTACATATTTTTAATATAAAATACTAAACAAAGTACACCAAAATATTAGCTCCTATGTTAGTGAGATAATTTTTTTTTTTTTGTATTTTAAGTTTTACATAGTAGGTGTATTTGTCTGTTTTCATACTGCTATAAAGAACTGCCCAAGACTGGGTAATTTATAAAGGAAAGAAGTTTAATTGGCTCACAGTTCAGTACAGCTTGGGAGGCCTCAGGAAATCTACAATCATGGCGGAAGACAAAGGGGAAGCAAGGCAGCTTCTTCGCAAGGCAGCATGAAGAAGTGCCGAGCAAAGGGGAAAGAATCCCTTATAAAACCATCAAATCTCGTGAGAACTCACTATCACAAGAACAGCACAGGGGAAACTGCCCCCATGATTCAATTACCTCCACCTGGTCTCTCCCTTGACCTATGGGGATTATGGGGGCTATGGGGATTACAATTCAAGATGAGATTCAGGTGGGGATACAAAGCCTAACCATATCAGTAGGCATGTGTTGAATTTTAAACTCAGAGAAAAATACTAGTGTTTTTATAGGAATCTTACTAAAGAAAAACCAGGAAGTAATAAACCATCTACGCTAAGACATAAAATTCAGTTGTTTAGTTACAAGATAGAATGTGGCCTTGTAAGAAAGCAAATTAACTTCTAACATACAAAGCCTTAGAGAAGATTCAAGTGACTGATGGATCTTAAACAGAGCTATTATTACAACTCAAACCGCAGTAAAATATCCTAAGCAACATAGATGTGTGTGTTTCACTAGTCAGAGCAATACAAATTTAATGAAACTCCATTGGTGGTGTTTTTAATCAGACAATTTCTGAAGATGTCCTGGCTTATTCACAGATGCAAGCCAAATCTCTAGAAGAGAGATTATAATAAGAAAAAAAAGAATACAGGCAATTGAGAGCTGTTCCAAAGTTTAGGGAGTTTTTGTAAGGAATTAATAAATAAAAATGTTCTTGAAAGAGAGAAATTAATATGCAGTTCATACTGCCAGAATTGCAGGCAATTTATCAAAGTCCCCTAATCCTCCAAAATCGCTATTTTTTTTTTTTTTTGACACACACTTTACAGTACAGAAGAAAATGTCTCTGGCAATAAATCACAAAGTTAAAATTACCTAGTCTACAATTAACTGGACAGTGATGGTAAATCATTTTCTACCAAAAGAAAGAAATGTCTTGTCTATACAGGTTCTGCTCTACTTAAAAGTTTTCCTTGTTGGCGAGCAAGTGGTTAGAAAATCATATTTTATACGTACATTCAGCTTAACTATCATTCAGCTCAGGAAGATGACTCAGGGCCTTATCCATACCTTCAAGTTTGCTCTTAGCAAGTAATTGTTTCAGTATCTATATCAAAAATGGCTTAAGTCTGCAACATGTTTCTGAATGATTAACAAGGTGATAGTCAGTTCTTCATTGAATCCTGGATGCTTTATTTTTCTTAATAAGAGGAATTCATATGGATCAGCTAGAAAAAAAATTAAAAGGAAAATCACATGCAAAGTTATTATATATTATATATATACTATATATATAATATTATATATTAGATATCATTTCCAAATTCCCCAGCGTTCATATTTGTCAGTGCAAGTAAAGAGCCTTAGTTCTGATTAGGTTTGAGGTATGACCATTTGGCCAGAATTTATGAACTCTACATGTCGCTTGATGTGTGCTTCAGGGTACACTTTTTTTTTTTTTTTTTTTGAGACGGAGTCTTGCTCTGTCGCCCAGGCTGGAGTGCAGCGGTGCGATCTCAGCTCACCGCAAGCTCCATCTCCCGGGTTCACGCCATTCTCCTGCCTGAGCCTCCTGAGTAGCTGGGACTACAGGCGCCCGCCACTATGCCCTGCTAATTTTTTGTATTTTTAGTACAGACGGGGTTTCACCGTGTTAGCCAGGATGGTCTCAATCTCCTGACCTCGTGATCCACCCGCCTCGGCCTCCCAAAGTGCTGGAATTACAGGCGTGAGCCACCACGCCCGGCCAGGGTACACTTTTAAGCAGAGACACTACTTTGAAGGTCATAAAAAATATAATAAGAGATAAGACTAATTTCCTTTAATAATAACAATAATAAATTCCTTTAATAAAAATATAAAGGAATAATATAATAATTTTCTTTAATAAAATATAATAAGAGATAAGGCTAATTTCCTTTAATAAAATATAGTAACTACATACCAACACAGAATTCCAGAAAAAGAAATGGAGAGGAAGGGAGCATGGGTCATTAATCTTGTCAAAAATATAAAATTATATATGAGGAATTCCTAGAAACTGTTTTCCTTGTCTGCGGCCATTGTGCTGCTGCTACACAACTACCACAAGCAGCCCTTCACGCCCTCCTCCCGGTACAAACCTAATTGACTTGTGAGAAATGTTAAGCTTGGAAGAGTCAGCATCGCTGCACTTATTTTTTATTCTACTCTGACATTAGAATAATCCTTGAGTGGGGGAAAGGTTAAAACCCCTCCTGGATAAGTGTTACTAATTAATGATGATTGTTTTAAACAATGTTTGGATAATTTTTCCTTGTCCCTTGACATAAACTTGATAAATAACTGAGAAGTGAGAAGGAGATTAGTGGGTTGATTAAATTCCATTCAGGTACTTAAAGTTAACTCCAAAAATTTAGCTATTTATAAATTGTCATGCATTGTTAATGTATAAGAGATGTAGATTTCATTTATCTTTGGTGGAGCGAGATGAAGCAGTGAATCATTGAAGACTGAAAGAAAGAAAAAGGTCTTTTCCCTTTTCTTTAAGAAGCATCATTAGTTAAAAACATGTTAGTTGATACCAGAGAACTATATTTAAAGGGACAGCAATAAGCAAATTGATTACTCTGGTGATTATTGGAGTGACATTGCCTTTTAGTTGTACTTTCACAAAAATTCACAATATTTGCCAAAGTCAAGTTATCCATTACACTATTAATTTGTCATTCTTTTGTTTATATAGTCAATATCTCTATCTCAATTGGATCTATCTCAACTGCTTCTAAACAAGCCACCATAGTCTCTCCCATTTCAACAATCTCTTCCAAGTACCATTTCATTTCTTCTTTTCATATTTTTGAAAACTTTTGAAAAACTACCTATTTTCCTCCTCCATTTCTTGTTCATTCCATTCTAGTGGACATGGAATCTGTTCCTCCTCTAAAACGGAATTTGGTAACCCTTAAATTACCAAACCCAAAACAATATGTTGCTTTTATCTTTACCTCTCTGTGGCATTTAATGATAAGACCACTACTATCTTCTCTTTTACCCTTCTTTCTTGAATTCAGTCAGACAACGTACTTATATTTTTCGTCTTATTCTCCATCTTAGAAACCACCTCAGCTTTCTCCATTCAGCCATAAAATTGTGCTTTTCCTCAAAGATTAATCTGCCTCTCCTCTCACTCTATACTATCTCTGTTAGCTAATTTTATTAGTGCACATTGCTTATACTGGGCATTAGATACACATATGCATGTGTGTACATGTGCACACACACACTGTATGTGGACATGTATATATATATGTGTGTGTATATATATAGTATATATATAAATTGCAATAACATAAAGGTGGCATTTTAAATTAGTGGAAATTACCCTGATTTGATCACTACACATTCTATACATGTAAAGAAATATCACTCTGTATCCCAAGAATATGTACAATTATGGTTTGCCAAATGAAAAAGTTCATACATTGAAAAATTTTAGATAAATATCAAACTTTCTCTGAAACTGTAACTGTAAAATGTAAAAAACAGTAATTGCTATATTGCTTATTTCTGAGTAGAAGAATGAGACATTTCCCTAATCATTTTGTGTAATCACAATTACATATATATATGTTTATATATTACATACATATATATATATGTAATTGTAATTACACATAATGATTAGGGAAATGTCTCATATTCTATATATATAGACAGAAAGAGAGAAAATATATGAGGGAGAGAAAGAATCTTTCCATCTCCTTTGAGTTCCACGGTGTTGAGAGTCAGGACAACTACAATTGCTTCATCATGCCTGCTTGCAATTATAGGGCTTTTGAACCATTTGTTCCCTCCTTAGATATCCTCATTTTTTTCAGATTCTTGCTTAGAAGTCACTCCTCCGTGGACCTCCTCTGACATATTAAACATTGCAGTCCATTATAAGCTGCAAGAGGACAGGGATTTTTGCCTGTTTTATTCCCTACTGTATCACCAGGGGCTACAGCAATATCTGACAAACAGTGGGCATGTAATGAATATGTATTAAGTGAAGTAATAAATTCAATCAAATCACATCACCTGTTTAAAGCACTTCATTGGCTTCACATTGCACTTAGAAGAAAGAGAAATTCTTTTTATACAATATAAGTTCCTGCAGAATGCAGACACTTTCTACTTCTCCAGCCTCTTTTCAACTCCTCTCCTACTAGCTTCTGTATTTAAGCCACATTAGACCTTTCTTCAGTTTTTTATATAGACTTTGTTGCATCACACCTCAGAGATTCTGTACATGTTCTTCCTCCTGCCTAGAAAGGATTGTCCCTCCACTTTCGCCAACTAATCCCTGCTCAACTTTTCATCTCAGCAGGAAGCCCATTCTCTTTGGCAATCCTCTGGCCTCCAGCCCATTTATTATATACTCACATGTCAACATGTACTTCGTACAGCATGTAACAAAATTGCACTTTTATATTTTAACAAATTATATTTCCCATATTGAACTGTAAGTCTCCTGAAAGGAGGAATTTTGTTCTTGCTCATCATCAACTTTTTCAACATCCAGTGCACCATTTAGAACTTAGATGTAGTCAATACAGGTTTGTGGAATGAAAGAGGAAAAGAAAGAATTAATATTCCTTTAAATTAGGATGCAAAGATCGTATATAGAAAATTGGCTAAGTTGTGGTCCATTCATATTTGCTCCCAATTAAGGAGCACAGCTATGAAAAGGAAGGCTTCAAATTAATAACCAATAGATTTTTTAAAAAAGAAAACTGGCCAGGTACTGTGGCTTATGTCTGTAATATCAGCATGTTGGGAGGCCAAGGCAGGATTACTTGAGCCCAGAAATTCCAGACCAGCCTGAGAATTTGGCAAAACTCTGTCTCTACAAAAAATACAAAAATTAGCCAAGTTTGGTGGCATGTGCCTGTAGTACCAGCTACTTGGGAGGCTGAGGTGGAAGAATAGCTTGAGTCTGGGAGGTCAAGGCTGCAATGAGCTGTGATCGCACCACTGCATTCAAGCCTGGGTGGTAGAGTAAGACCCTGTCTCAAAAAAAAAAAAAAAAAAAAGAAAAATCACTAAGCAAAATAAGACATGTGAAGGATCATGTCAAAGGTAAGAAAAATTAGGGAAACATTAAAAGCTTTCTTCTCAAGCCACTAAATCAACTTGACTAACAAAATTACCACTTGATTTAGCATTAGAAAATTACATTACATATCAAACATAAACCTATTAATCAAATACTAAAGAAATTTCTGAGTTAAATGGTATAATGTTAGCTTATGCCAGAGCTGACCTTGAAAGATTGTTCAAATATGGCTCAGTGTGATTGAAAGTTCTGTGTGAATACATTTTTGGAAAGATCCAACAGCAACACCTTAGTGTATGTTTTTGAAATAAAATGTATCTGAGTAGCAGCAAAGTTATTCTCAAATTTCCATTTTATAGCTGGAGATGTTATACCGTGACATATATGATAGGACCCAATATGGATTAATCCCTTTTAGAAGTCAATCAGGAAGAGGGGAGCAGTTAAAACAGTTGCTTGGTTTACAAACATTAGAACAATTTTCTTATTCACACCATCTGATTATTGTATTTTATTTTTTCCCCAACGTTTAAACTACACAATGAGTTAAGAATGATAAAAATAAGCTCACCAATATACTATGTACATATTTACCAAAATCTGTGCATGCTTATACATATAAACACAGCTGATAATTTATTAGTTAGGCTCATTTGTAATTTTTGTCACTATAGACCAGTTTTTTATTTAAATTGAAGATTAGTATACATTTTAAATGATTAGTCAAAATAAAAAATCTAAAATGTGCTCTAAATACCTCTTAGGTCAGAAAAAAAAAGTCAAAAGCTAGAATATAGAGAAATTAAGAAATGCCCTAAATTTCTAATCTGACAAAAATTCATACGAGATTGAAATATTTTAATGGAAAATAGAACAGAACTAATCATTGAAGAAATTATAGAAAGGAAACAAAATAAACATTATATGGAGTATTTTTAGAAGATAAGTAAATAAATTAATATACTAGGAAAAAACAAGGGAAATATAATTGATAAATAAATACAGGTAAGAGTTCTTTTGAAATAATGATAAAATAGAAAATCTCTGTCAAAACTAAAAGGAAAGATGCATAAATATATAAATAAATGATAAAACGATGTTGCATACATATATGACTTTTTCAGAATCAAAAAATTTAAATTTCTGTAATAAAATTTAAATGTTTATAAATTTAAAAAACTAGAAGAAAGAATGTTGACTGTTCACAATACAAATACATGACAAATATTTGAGGTGATGGATATGCTAATTATCCTTATTTGATCATTGGACATTGTATATATGTATCAAAATATCACTCTGTATCCCATGAATATGTACAATTATTTGTCTCAAAAACAAACAAACAAAAGATAATGGGAGAATGTTGAAAACTCAGAGAGAAGAGCAACTCTCACAGATAGGGATCCAGATAACATTAGCAGCTGATTTCTCGGCAGAAACCTTGAAGGCCAGTAGGCAGTGGATTATATATTTAAAATAATGAAGAAACCTGTCAATTGAGAAATCTATAGCTGGAAAACTTATCCTTCAAAAATGAGGGAGAAATTAAGACATTTCCGGATTTTTTTTTAAAACTGAAAAAAAATCCATTTATCCCTGAATTTGCCATTCAAGAAGTGTTAAGTCCTTCAGGTTGAAATAAATGAACTCTAGGCAATAACTATATAAGTAAATAAGCAAGCTGTATGAATATACAAAGCTCTCTGGTAAAGGTAAATACATAAACAAACATAAAAACAGTCCTATTGTAATTTTGGTTTCTAACTCTGCTTTTTATTTTCTACATAATTTAAAAGGCAAATGCATAAAATGTAATTGTAAATCTGTTAGCTGGTATACAATGAATAAAGATATAATCTGTTACATCAATAACATAAAAAGAGTAGAGCTATATGTATAGCAGTAGAATTTTGGTATGTGATTGAACTTAAGTTGAAATAAATTCAAATTAAAATGTTATAACTCTAGGATGTTATATGTAATTCTCATAGTAACCAAAAACAAAATATACATAGAATATAAACAAAAGGAAATGAGACTAGAAACAAAATGTGTCACTACAAAAAAATCAACTAAAGATAAAAAAGAAATAATTGAGAAAATGGCAAAAATCAGTAACTCTGACGTATTAAAACTTTCCATGCTACATAAATCTGAAAACTCTATTTCACATAAAACTGGAGCTGAAAGAGACAAATATTTACCTATAAAGTTAAAAGTTATATAGGGAACAAACACTAATTTTTTTAGACAAAATTATAAAAAGAGTAAAAATATGCCTTATACTACCCCAATTTCATGTTTTACAGCTCTGGGAAAATAGAAAATAAAATGTTCTGTTAGCATGAATCCCTCTGTGCCCCCAAAAAACCCTATGGATTGCATCATTATTACCTAAAAAGTCTATTGTCAAATGCAGCAGAGTAATATTTTTTACAAGGTAGATATTAATTTTAGATATGGAATAATATTGGTGATTTCCATTTTATAACACTGGGTTAAGATGAAAGAATGAGAAGATAAAGGTCCCTCAGCAATATAACTCACAAACATGTTCAGAAGCAGTAAGAAGTTACATTAATTATCTTTTGAAAGTCAATAATCTACATCTTTAATGTATGCATATAGCATAGCTAATGTACTATCGCTGGGTCCATTTATTCAATGAAGAATTGCCGCTATGTGTCAGACATTTTTCTAGGCCTAGGAATGGATACATAAGTGAACAAAGCAAAGATTCTGGTTCTTGTAGAGTTTCCATTAAAAGACCATTTAGTAAAACTTTTCTTCCCCCAAATTATAAAATCTGTAAGATGATTTAACAACATGTGTAAAAGTCATTGTGGGCCAGGCACGGTGGCTCATACCAGGTGTGGTGACTCATAGCACTCTGTCACCCAGGCTGGAGTGCAGTGGCACAATCTCTGCTCACTGCAACCTCTGCCTCCTGGGTACAAGCGATTCTCCTGCCTCAGCTTTCTGAGTAGCAAGGACTACAGGTGCACACCATCACGCCTGGCTAATTTTTGTACTATTACTACAGACGGAGTTTCACCATGTTGGCCAGGCTGGTCTCGAACTCCTGACCTCAAATGATCCGTCTACCTCGGCCTCCCAATGTGCTGGAATTACAGATGTGAGCCACAATGCCCGGCCTTATTTTCTACAACTTTGGTAACTTTAGCATATACCCCAAATCTGTAAGACATAATATTATAATTCAAATGCAACTCATGGCTTCTCATTGTACTCTTTCTCTAGCTTTTGAATTATTTATTCTAATACCAGTTTTAATTCTGACACAAAAGCATGGGAGTTCTAATCAAAATCCAACCTTTTATCATAAAAACTATGAAGAAATTATGAGTAGAACTTAAAAAAGAAAATAGGCCTATTAATTAGATTTGTCTTTGTAGCATTTAACTCTATAATAAATAACATAATATTTTATGCCTATGAGTACCCAACAAAGCCTCCAGCTTCTATTTAGATATAAAATGTAAAAGTCACTGCTGGATCCACAAGCAAGACTATGGTAAAGAAATTTCTCCACCTAACCAGCTTCTTTTACATGATGTTACATGTTTCTTTTGTTTTTTCATTTTGGCAAATATTGATTGTCATCTTCGTGTTTCTCTATGTCCTAAGTGCTGGGATACCGAATCTGAAAAGATGGACACAGGACCTGCCTTCAAGTTCACCCTTTTTTTTTTTTTTTTTTTTTTTTTGAGATGGAGTTTTGCTCTTGTCGCCCAGGCTGGAGTGTAATGGTGAGATCTCGGCTCACTGCAACCTCCACCTCCAGGGTTCAAGTGATTCTCCTGCCTCAGCCTCCCAAGTAGCTGGGATTACAGGTCCCAGCCACCACGCCTAGCTAATTTTTGTATTTTTAGTAGAGATAGCGTTTCATCATGTTGGTCAGGCTGGTCTCAAACTCCTGACCTCAGGTAGTCGACCCACCTCGGCCTCCCACAGTGCTGAGATTACAGGCATGAGCCACCACGCCCTGCTAGGAGTTCACGCTTTAGTTGGGGAAAATATACAATAAGCAAGCCAATTTTTAAAAAGAGAACTGCAATTAGAGTTAAATGCTACAAAGATAATCTCACAGGAAGATGGGATGTAGAATGATAAGGCTCTCAGAATAGTAAGAGAAACTATTGCTTCTTACGATGTTTGTCTTTCTTTGTATCAGTGCTCAGCTGAGTCTGCAGTGCTTCAGAGGCAGCTCTCATTTTATAAAAATCTATGATTTCTCCTTCCAGTTGTTTTTTCTCTTCCTCGAGCTTCCTTATCTCCTCCTGTTGAATCATTTTAAGATGCTCGAACTTGTCCTGCAGCTGTGAAACCAATGTGCAGTTGTGACACCAAAGCAGTGTGGCTGAACACCCAAAAGAATATGCTTTTTTCTGATTATCAAACAAACCCAAATCATCACAGTAGAGCACGATCTTAATGAAAATCTCAAAAACTCAAGAGTAAACACTCAGATATGGAATTTTTCTTTTCTTTCTTTTTTCCTTTTATAAGACGGTGTCTCACTCTGTTGCCCAGGCTGGAGTGCACTGGTGCGATCTCAGCTCACTGCAACCTCCCTCTCCCAGTTCAAGTGATTCTCCTGCCTCAGCCTCTTGAGTAGCTGGGACTACAGGCATGCACCACCACTACAGGCGTGTGCCACCACACCTGGCTAATTTTTGTATTTTTAGTAGAGATGGGGTTTTGCCATGTTGGCCAGGCTGGTCTCGAACTCCTGACCTCAGGTGATCCTCCCGCTTTGGCCTCCCAAAGACTTTTTTTTCTTTTTAATATAGAGACAAGTTCTCAGTATGTTGCCCAGGCTGGTCTCAAACTCCTGAGCTCAAGTGATCCTCCCACCTCAGCTTCCCAAAGTGCTGGGACTGACTGGATGCAGTGGCTCATGCTTGTAAACTCAGCACTTTGGGAGGCCAAGGTGGGAGGATCGCTTGAGCCCAGGAGTTCAAGACCAGACTGGGTGATATAACACAATAGTAAACTTCAACAGGAGAGAGAATCTGTAAACTTGAATACAGATCTTCTGAAATTATCCAGTCAGAGTACAAAGAAAAAAAGAATAAAAAAGAGAAAAGAAGGCTGGGCGTGGTGGCTCAAGCCTGTAATCCCAACACTTTGGGAGGCCGAGGCAGTCAGATTAAGAGTTCATGAGTTCAAGACCAGCCTGGCCAAAATGACAAAACCCCATCTCTACTAAAAATACAAAAATTAGCCAGGTGTGGTGGCACACACCTGTAGTCCCAGCTACTTGGGAGGCTGAGGCAGGAGAATCGCTTGAACCCAGGAGGCGGAGGTTGGAGTGCAATGTGAGCCGAGACCACACATTGCACTCCAGCCTGGGTGACAGAGCACGACTCTGTCTCAAAAAAAAAAAAAAAGAAAAAAAAAAGAGACAGAGAAAAGAAAGCCAACAAGACACCATTAGTCAAACCATTGTCAGGTTATGGGAGTTTGAGAAGGAAAGTAGAGAAAGGAGAAGAAAGCTTATTTAAAGAATGGCTGAAAACTGCCTAAATCATGGGAAAGATTTAGACATCTAAATCCATGAAGCTTAAAGATTCCTAAAGAGGTTCAAACCAAATAGATACTCACCAAGTCACAATATAATCAAATAGTCAAAAGTTAAAGAAACTTTGCAGGTCAGGACAGAATCGAATAATACATGCAAAGTGCTGAAAGAAAAAAACTGCCAGCAACTAATACTATGTCTGACAAAGCTGTCCTTCAGAAAGAAAAAAGAAATAACGTGTTTCCTCGACAAACAAAGCTGAGGGCATTCAGGACCACTAGGTCTACCTTAAAAAAATGCTTAACGGAGTTTTTCAAGTAAAAATGAATGAAGTTGGGAGCGGTGGCTCATGCCTGTAATCCTATTTTGGGAGGCTGAGGTGGGTGGATCACCTGAGGTTGGGAGGTCAAGACCAGCCTGGCCAACATGGCAAAACCCCACCTCCAGTAAAAATACAAAAAATTAGCCAGGTATGAAGGCCACTGAGATCGTGCCACTGCACTCCAGCCTGGGTGACAAGAGTCAAACTACATTTCAAAAACAAAAAACAAAGTAAACAAAAAAAACAAAACTTGAGGCCTGGCCTTCTGCTCCTCTCCAACCTCCCCTTCTCTGGGCCCAAGCCACCTTGGATGAGGAGGGGGCGAGGAGGTGTGAGCCCCTGCCAGGAACCCCCTGCCTGGACCAAGTACTCGGCCCCCAGGCCTGCGTTCAGTGAGCCCTCCCATGGCGTCAGCATGTTTGTGTGGAGGAATGTGGAAGGTCACTCTGCGGCCATGTTCCCCTGGTACTCCATCCCCTTCCTCACCCCTCCCTGCAGCCACACGAGGCCCAGCAACCTGCCAGTCACTCAGTGGCCTCCAACCAGAGAAAACAACCTGCCAAGTTGGCAGCTGTTGCTCATGAGCGTCCACCAGGTGGGACAGGGAGTGTTGACCCTGGGCGGCCCCCTGGAGCCACCTGCCCTGAAAGCCCAGGGCCCGCAACCCCACACACTTTGGGGGTGGTGGAACCTGGTAAAAGCTCACCTCCCACCATGGAGGAGGAGCCCTGGGCCCCTCAGGGGAGTCCCTGCTGGACAGTGAGACGGAGAATGACCATGATGATGCTTTCCTCTCCATCATGTCTCCTGACACCCAGTTGCCTCTACCACTCAGATGATGTCAGGCCCAGTCCCTCAGTGCCCTGCGCAAGGAACAGGACTCATCTTCTGAGAAGGATGGATGCAGCCCCAACAAATGGGACAAGGACCACATCCGGTGGCCCGTGAGTGGCGGTCATGATCTTCAGCAAGCGGCACCAGGCCCTGGCGGGGCGCACCAGGGTCACCCCAACCAGGATAACTGGACCATCAGCCAGATGCTGAGTGAGCGGTGGTACACACTGGGGCCCAATGAGATGCAGAAATATGACCTGGCCTTCCAGGTGAAGGTGGCCCACTTGCAACAAGGACCGAAAGAAGTCCAGCTCAGAGGCCAAGCCCACAAGCCAGGGGCTAGCAGGAGTGTAACAAGGGCTCGTGGGAGCAGAGCATATCAGAGACGGGCACTGCCACTGCCCCTGGGGTGTCCTCTGAACTCCTGTCAGTTGCAGCCTAAACACTCCAGAGCTCGGATACCAAGGAGCAGCTTCTGTGGGGCAGAACGGCTGCACACAGTCAGGGAACCTGGCTCAGCCTGGCCCAAGCCTTCTCCCACAGCGGGGTACACAGCCTGGATGGCAGGGAAATAGACCGTCAGGCACTACGGGAACTGACACAGGTGGTGTCTGGCACTGCATCATACTCTGGCCCAAAGCCTTCTACTCAGTATGGAGCTCCAGGCCACTTTGCAGCCCCTGGTGAGGGAGGTGACCAGTGGGCAGCCCTGCTGCTGCCCACTTGAGATGCTCATTCCCAGCACATGGCCAGTGAGGACATAGTGAGTGACGAGGAGCACACGGTCATCCATGAGGAGGAAGGGGTGATGATGTCATTGCTGATGATGGCTTTAGCACCACTGACACCGATCTCAAGTTCAAGGAGTGGGTGACCGACTGAGAGTGGGGACAACTCTGGGGAGGAGCCAGAGGGCAACAAGGGCTTTGGTGGGAAGGTACTTGCACCTGTCATTCCTTCCTCCTTTACTCCTGCCGCCCCTTGCTGGATCCTGAGCCCCCAGGGTCCCCCGATCCACCTGCAGCTTTTGGCAAAGTCTATGGTCCCACCCTGTCCTCCTCCTACACATACTCGGATGCTTCCTCCTCAACCTTGGCACCCACCTCCTTCTTACTGGGCCCAGGAGCCTTCAAAGCCCAGGAGTCTGGTCAAGGCAGCAGAGCGGGCCCCCTACGGCCCCTACCCCTGGGGATGGGGGCCCAGGGATGCCTTCCAAGGTGACCTGTTTCCTCCCAATGGATCCTGCCACCTTCTGGTGCAAGAGACCTGAAAGTGTGGGCGACCTGGAGCTACCAGGCTCCTCAGTCATCAGGGTCCCTCCCAACACTAAGGCTTTCCTAGGCAGGAGCTGAGCTGAGCCACCCGTGGGGCAGAGCCTGAAAAGAAACTGACTGGGCTTTCGGAGTCGGGGCAGAGGGAACCCCACGGACATGGATCCCACACTGGAGGACCCCACCACGCGCAAATGCAAGATGAGAAGATGCTCCAGCTGCAGTCCAAAGCCCGACATCCCCAAGTGTGCCATGTGTGATGGGGACAGCTTCCCCTTTGCCTGTACAGGTGGAGAAGCCGAGGACAGGCTCAGGGAACTGAAGACTGAGAAGGCGCTGTCCTCTTCACTGCACGTGCCCTAGACCAGTGCCAGCCCTGATCAAGCAGCTCTTCCAGGCCCACTGCTTCTTCCTGTCCACTAGGCCACAGCCGCCCTCCAGGCCCACTATGCACACATCTTCCCCTCCAAGGTTTGTTCTGCCCCTGCCCTGACTCCCAGCCCTGTGAGGGTCCTGACCGCACCTCACCTGGCTCAGACTCTTGACGCTGCCCTGGCTGCCCCACCACTGCCTCTGCCCAAGAGTCACGTGAGGCTGAGAGTAGGGGCAGGGGCAGCAGTGGTGCCAGTTGGGGGGCGGTCCAGTGGGAGGAGCCTCAGCCTCGCGGGCTGCTCCGTGGGACTGATGACTGCATGATCTTCTGGGCACCTCACGGATCTTCAGCTGCAGGTGAAACGGATGCTGGTGGTGGGTGCAGGGCCGCTGGGAGCTGCTGCATGGTTCCCAGAGGCTGGACTGGGACAGGTGCCAAGTGAAGCTGCTGGGGCAGCATGGGCAGGATGTTCTGCACACAAACCTTGGAGAAGATGATGTGTGCATAGCGGGTCCACTGCTGCTGCCCCTGCCCTGACTCCCAGCCCTGCCTGACCCCACCTCAACCTGCTCAGGCTCTGGCGCAACCCTGGCTGCCCTGCCACTGCCTCTGCCCCAGAGTTGGGGCCTTGACAGCCTGGTTGGAAGGGGACACCCCAGCCCTGCCTCAACACCTGGGGGTCTCCATAACTACCACAGGCAGGTGGGCAACCCCAAAGATCCCAGGACTCACAGTACCCCCTGAGAACATGGAAAGTATGTGGGGGTAGCAATGGAGGGCAGGATGGTTATCTTCTCCCAGGTAAAGCCATTTAATCCTTTCAGTTTGGGACGGAGTAAGGCCTGCCTCTTTTTTTTTTTTTTTTGAGACCGAGTCTTGCTCTGTCACCCAGGCTGGAGTGCAGTGGTGCGATCTTGGCTCACTGCAACCTCTTCCCGCCGGGTTCACGCCATTCTCCTGCCTCAGCCTTCCAGGTAGCTAGGATTACAGGTGCACGCTACCACGGCCGGCTAATTTTTGTATTTTTAGTACAGACGGGGCTTCATCATCTTGGCCAGGCTGATTTCGATCTCCTGACATCGTGATCTGCCTGCCTCCCCCTCCCAAAGTGCTGGGATTACAGGCGTGAGCCACCACACCTGGCCAAGGCCTGCTCCTCTTATCTATACCCCCTACCCCTGCAGCTGTGCCGGGGGGAAAGCTGGGCAGTTTTCCTCCTCTGAGCCCCTGTACATACCATGAATTGTGGGACCTTCAGAGCTTTTCACTTTTTGGAAAATAGCTCCTGCTGGGGCTACAAGATGGAGTGTGAAGAGGGCCTTGGGCCACAGGGAGGCGCCTGTGGACTAGGGGGAGTTCATGCACCCCTTCTTTCCCCAGAGGGGCTGGACTCAGGTGAGTATGGGGGTGGGGGCTCCTGCACTTCGACACAGGCAGCGGGAGGGTTTTCTCCCCATTCCCTCTGCACTCCCAACTTGAGCTATACTTTTTAAGAAAGTGATTCACCCTGCCTTTGCCCCCTTCCCCAGAACAGAACACATTGATCATGGGCGATATTTTTCATTGTGCCAAAAAGTTGCCATGACCGTCATTAAACCTGTTTAACACCAAATAATAAGGAAAATAAAATAAAAAATTCGGGCATGGTGCAGAAACTCACTCCAAATAAATTACCTACCAAAATATATAATGGTGGAAATATTCCAAAATTCAATATTTTGGGATTTATACACAAAAGATAAACAAATTAGAGGCCAAGAGGCTGCCGGAAGGGAAAAACGGGGCCTGGAAAGGCCATTGTGAGGAATGAGCTGGGCCTAAAGAGGCCACTGGCAGGCAGTAGCTGGACCTGCCGAAGTGGCCGAAAGGCAGGAGCTTTGGAATGGGGAGGCCGCAGTGAGGCGAGAGCTAGCTGGGCGTGGAGAGTCCGCTGTGAGGCCGAGGCCGGGCTCGTGCAGGCCTTCGAGAGGCAGGAGGCCGGGCCTGCAAAGGCCGACTGGAGATCAAGTTCTGCGCCTGAAGAGGCTGCCAAAAGTCAAAAGCGGGGCCTGGGAAGGCCGCCGAGAGCCATGAGCTGGGCTGGGCCGAAAGAGGCCACTGGGAGGCAGGAGGAGCTGGGCCTGGAGAGGCTGACTCGAGGAAGTTTTGCACCTGGAGAGGCCGCCGAGAGGACGGAGCTGGGCCCGGGGAGGCTGACTTGCTGCTCTTCCAGGCCCACTTCCAGGCCGACTTGAGGACGACTTGGGCCTGCAGAGGCCGCCGGGAGGCCCAAGCTGGGCCTAGAGGAGCCCACCGACCGGAGGCCGTTTAGGGCCTGCAGATGCCATCGGAGGGCAGGAGCTGAGCCTGGAGAGGCCACCGTGAGGCCTGAGCTGGGCCTGGGGAGCTTGGCTTAGGGAAGTTGTGGGCCTACCAGGGCCGCTGGGAGCTGGGCAGGAGCTGAGTCCAAAGACGTTGTTGGGACCTGGAGTCGGCCAGAGTCCGGCCCGGAGATGCAGCCGGGAGGAAGAGCTGGGCCCAGAGAGGACGCCAGGAGGCTGCAAGTGGGTCTGAGAGGCCAACTTGAGGAGGCCTGGCCTCTGCCTCCCACATGGCCCAGCTGTTCCTCCTGGCTGCATCTCCCGCCTCCCAGCAAACAAGCTCTTTTGGCTCAGCTCCCGCCTGCGTTTGTAGACCCCGAAGTTTCTGCAACCAAGCTCTTCAGACCCACATCCCTTCTCCTAGTGACTGAACAGTCCCAGCTCCGGCTGGAGAAGGGCGTCTGCAGACCCCGCTGTTGCCTCCCCGGGGAGTTTCCAGGCCCAGCTCTCGCCCCACCGCGACCTCCCGGGCCCAAGTCCCTGCCTACCTCCCAGCAGCCCGCGTGTGACCCTGCTCCTCCCTCACGGTGGCCTGTTGAGGCAGGGGCTCACGCTGACCTCTCTCAGCATGGGAGGGGCCGGTGTGAGGCAAGGGGCTCACGCTGACCTCTGTCCGCGTGGGAGGGGCCGGTGTGAGGCAGGGGCTCACGCCTCTGGGCAGGGTGCCAGAGGCATGAGTTGGGCATCAACAGGCCACCGTGAGGGAGGAGCTGGGCCGCACGCGGGCTGCTGGGAGGCAGGCAGGGACTTGGCCCTGGGAGGCCGCCGTGGGGGCAAGAGCTGGGCCTGGAGAGGCCCCTGGGAGGCAAGGGCGGGGCCTGCAGAGGCTGTTCTCCAACCAGTGCTGGGCCTGTACAGGCCACCAGGAGGCAGGAAGTGGGCCCTCAGAGCTTGGCTGGAGAAAGTTCAGGGCCTACAAAGGCGGTTGGGAGCTGGGCAGGAGTTGAGCCAAAACAGCTTGCTTACTTGCTGGGAGGCAGGGCCGGGAGAGGCCGACTCCAGGACAACTTGGGCCTGTGGCGCTCGCCGGGAGGCCCAAGCTTGGCGTGGAGGAGCCCACCAACCGGAGACCATTTGGGGCCTGGAGATGCCATCGGAGGGCAGGAGCTCATCCTGGAGAGGCCACCGTGAGGCCTGACCTGGGCCTGGGGAGCT
Source organism: Pan troglodytes (assembly GCF_028858775.2). Classification (NCBI taxonomy): domain Eukaryota; kingdom Metazoa; phylum Chordata; class Mammalia; order Primates; family Hominidae; genus Pan; species Pan troglodytes. The sequence goes on from NC_086015.1 coordinate 4,041,339, forward strand.
TGGCTTGAGGAAGCTGTGGGCCGACCAAGGCCGCCAGGAGATGGGTAGGCACTGAGTCCAAAGAGGTTGTTGAGAGGCAGGAGTCGGGCCTGGAGACGCAACCAGGAAGAAGAGCTGGGCCCGGAGAGGACGCCCGGAGGGTGCAAGTGGGTCTGGAGAGGCCAACTTGAGGAGGTTCTGGGCCCGGAGAGGCCGCCGGAAGGGAAAAACTGGACCTGGAAAGGCCATTGTGAGGAATGAGCCCCATGGGCCTGAAGAGGCCACTGGCAGGCGGGAGCTGGGCCTGCCGAAGCGGCCGAGAGGCAGGAGCTTTGGACTCGGGAGGCCGCAGTGAGGCGACAGCTAGCTGGGCGTGGAGAGTCCGCTGTGAAGCAGAGGCTGGGCCTGTGCAGGCCTTCGGGAGGCAGGAGGCTGGGCCTTGTCGAGGCCTGCAGAGGCCACCGAAAGTCAAAAGCGGGGCTTGGGAAGGCCGCCAGGAGGCATGAGCTGGGCTGGGCCGAAAGAGGCCACTGGGAGGCAGGAGGAGCTGGGCCTGGAGAGGCTGCCGAAAGGCAGGAGCTTCGCCTGAGGATGCCACAGTGAGACACCATCTGGGTCTGGAGGCTCCACTGTGAGGCAGAAGCTGGCCTGTAGAGTCCGACAGTAGACAGAAGTTGGGCAAAAGGCTGATTTGAGGAAGTTTTGGGCTTCAAGAGTCAGCCACGAGGCAGGCACTAGGCCTGGAAATGGCCCGACAGTCATGACTTGGGCCTAAATGGGCCACTGTGAGGGAGGAGCTGTGCCTGTTGAGGCTGCTGGCAGGCAGGCAGAAATTTGGCCTGGGGCAGCTGCCATGAGGCAAGAGCTGGGCCTGGAAAAAGCCCCTGGGAGGCAAGAGCAGGGCCTGCAGAGGCTGTTCTCAAGTCAAAGCTGGGCATGTTCATGCCACCGGGAAGCAGAAGGTGGGCCGGGAGAGTTTGACTTGAGGAAGTTTTGGGCCTACATTGGCCGCCATGAGCTGGACAGGAACTGGGCCAAAAAAGGCTGTTGTGAGGCAGCAGTTGTGCCTGTAGACCCAGCCAAGAGGAAGAGGTGGGCCTGGAGAAGCCCCCATGAGGCAGAGGTTGAGCCTGTAGATGCTAACAGGAGGCAGGAGCTGGGCCTGGAGACGTCAACTTGAGGAGATTTTGGGCCTTCATAGGCCACCAGGAGGCAGCAGTTGGGACTAGAGAGTCTGACTTGAGTAAGTTTTGGGCCTGGAGATGACGTCCTGGGACAAGAGTTGGGCCTGGAGAGGCCACCATGAGGCATAAGCTGGATGTAGAGAGGCCAGTGTGAGGCAAGACCTGGGCCTGTCTAGGCTGCTGGGAGACAGGCAGGAATCTGGCCAGGGAAGGTTGCCATGAGACAAAAGTTGGGCCTGGAAAGGCCCCTGTGAAGCATGAGCTTGGCCTAAAGAGGCCACTGGGTGGCAGGAGCTGGGTGTGTAGAAGCTGCTGAAAGGTTGGGAGCTTGGCTTGGGGGGTCCACAGTGAGGCAGATGCTGGGCGTGAAGAATCTGCTGTGAGGAAGATGTTGGGACTGTAGAGGCCGACGGGAGGCAGAGGCTGGGCCTGGAGGGGCCACCAAGATGCAGGAGCTGGGCCTGGAGAGGCTGCAAAGAAGCATGAGCTGGGCCTGGTGAGGTTGACTTGACAAAGTTCAGGGCCTGGAGAGAAGGCTGGGAGGCAGGAGCTGGGTCTAAAGAGGCCATTGTAACGATGGAGCTGTGCCTGTGGAGGCTGTGGTGAGGCAGTAGCCTCATCTGCGGAGACTGCCGTGATGTAGGGTATGGGCCTAAATAGGCCATGGTGAGTCATGAGCTTGGTCTGTAGAGGCTGACTGGAGAAAGTTCTGGGCCTGGAGAGGCTGCCGGGAGGTAGGAGCTGGGCCAAAACATGTAAGCACATTTGCATTTATTAGGCACTTTATTTCCATTCTTACACTGTAATATATAATAAAATAATTATAGAACTCACCATAATGTCGAATCAGTGGGCGTGTTAAGCTTGTTTTCCTGAAACTGGATGGTCCCACCTGAGCGTGATGGGAGAAAGTGACAGATCAATAGGTATTAGATTCTCATAAGGACAGCGCAACCTAGATCCCTCACATGCCCAGTTCACAACAGGGTGCGTTCTCCTATGAGAATCTAATGCTGCTGCTCATCTGAGAAGGCAGAGCTCAGGCGGGAATGTGAGCAAAGGGGAGTGGCTGTAAATACAGACGAAGCTTCCCTCACTCCCTCACTCGACACCACTCACCTCCTGCTGTGTGGCTCCCTACGGCTCCATGGCTCAGGGGTTGGGGACCCCTGCTCAAGTGCATCCAAAGCGACCCTTCCCAAAACAGTCTTCACAGTGGTCAAGGGCAGAAACCACTTAGCTCCCAAGGCATGTGCCTCAGCTGGCATTTCATCACAATCAACAGTAAGAGGTAGCTTGAGTCACTGTGAGGTCACCTACTGGAAATCACCAGCATCCCATTTCCCACTGGCAAAGAGCTCAGCACTGCCCCCTGGGAAACCAAACCTATGCCCAAATCCCATCTGTGTGGGTTTACCTCCTGGGACCCTTCCTAACATATTAGTCAGAGTCCAATCAGGAAGCATAAACCACTCAAAAGTTTAAAGTGGTAAAATTTAATATGGAGAATTATTCATTATAACAGGTGAACAGCATAATGAGAGATTGGCTAGCACAAAGTAAAGAGAACTCTAGAGAATATGGGACTAGCCCAGGTCAGGCATGGTGGCTCATGCCTGAAATTCCAGCAATTTGAGAAGCTAATGCAGGAGGATTGCTTAAGGCCAGGAGCTAGAGACCGGTCTGGACAACACAGTGAGACCCTGTCTCTATCCAAAAGAAGAAAAAAGTTAGCTGGGAGTGGTGGTGCACACTTGTAGTCCCAGCTACTCGGAATGCTGAAGTTTGAGCCTGGGAGGTCAAGGCTGCAGTGAGGCATGATTATGCCACTACACTCCAGCCTGGTGACAGAGCAAGACCCTGTCTCAAAGAACAAAACAACAACAACCGTTTACAGACAGAAAAGAAATAGAGCTAATAAGCTGAGGAAAGATGTTGAAATGTGACAAGTAGAGTAACATGAGGTCTTTTGTCTATTTAAAATAATCAAACAAAAAATGACTTACTAAATTATAATACCCTGTGCTGGCAAAGGTGCAGTGAAATGGGCACTTTCTTATACTATGAGGGGTGTTTAAATTGTGTATAAGCCTTCCCGGGTAAAGCCTGTCAATTTTTTAAAATAATGGAGACAGGGTCTCACCATACTGCCATACTGCCTCCTCCAACTCTTGGCCTCAAGCAATCCTCCTCTCTTAGCCTCCTAAAGTGCTAAGATTATACCTGGGAGGCACCCAAAACCCTGTCAATTTACATCAAAGGTAATGAGAATGTCCATTCACCATGACTCACAGTAATCTTACTTCTGGGGAGACAATTCAATCCAAACAAAAGATCATCTGTACACACACAGTAAAAATCTGGGAGTAACTGAAGACAGAGTTGGTAAGTGAAATAAGAAACAGTTCTAAGAAATTAAACAATGGTATCAATAGGCACCTGGTATAAAAGTTCAGTTGATGTTAGCGGCTACTTTTTTGTTGTTTTGAGACAGGGTCTCACTCTGTCACCCAGGCTGGAGTGCAGAGGCCTGATCATGACTCACTGCAGTCTCAGCCTCCCTGGGCTCAAGTGATCCTCCCACCTCAGCCTCCCAAGTAGCTGGGACTACAGGAACATGCCACCACACTAGGCTAATTCATGTATTTTTGTGTAGGGATGGTGACTCCCCCTTTGTTTCCAAGGCCTATCGCAAGCTCTTGGCCTCAAGCCATCCTCCTGCCTCAGCCTCCCAAAGTGTTGCGATTACCAGTGTGAGCCACCACACCTGGCCAGCTGCTACTTTTAGCAATATTATTATTATTATTCCACTCAATTAAAAATTATTATTTTCAAGGCTATGCAACAGAATGTATCCTACAGCGTAATTGTAAAAACATATACAGTCATCGTCCCTCAGTATACAGAATCAGTTCCAGCCCCCCATCTCTGCATAAACCAAAATCCATGCTTACTCACGTTTCGCTGTCACTCCTCTGGAATCCACGTATACGAAAATTCCAAATATTAGTTGGGCATAGTGTCAACCACCTGTAGTCTCAGCCACGTGGGAGGTTGAGGTAGGAGGATCGCTTCAGCCTGGAAGGTTGAGGCTGCAGTCAGCTGCGATAGCACTACTACACTCCAGCCTTGGACAACAGAGTGAGACCCTGTCTCAGAAAAAAAAACAAAATAAAACAGGTTAGAAACTGTAATCTAATCCTAACCCTAACGCCTACACCCTAACCTTAACCCTAACACTAACCTTTCCCTAACTCTAAACCTAACACAAAACCCTAACCCTAACCCCTAACTCCTAACCCCTACACTAACCCTAACCACTAACCCCTAACGCTAACACCAAACCCTAACCCTAACCCTAACCCAAACCACAACCCCAACCCGAACCCAAACCCTAACCCTAACCAAAAACCCTAACCCTAACCCTAAACCCTAACCCCAACCCTAACCCCTAACCCTAACCCTAACCCGAACCCAAACCCCAACCTCAACCAGAACCCAAACCCGTAACCTAACCCTAACCAAAAACCGTAACCTTCACCCAAAACCCTAACCCCTAACCCGTAACCCTAACCCTAACCCTAACCCTAACTCTAACCAATAACCCTAACCCTAACCCTAAACCCTAAGCCTAACTGGAACCCGAACCCGAACCCTAACCCTAAACCCTAACCCTAACCCTATCCCTAACCCTAACCCTAAACCCTAACCCTAACCCTAACAACCCTAAAACCCTAACCCTTACCCTAACAACCCTAAAACCCTAACCCTAACCCTAACAACCCTAAAACCCTAACCCTAACCCTAACAACCCTAAAACCCTAAGCCTAACAACCCTAAAACCCTAACCCTAACAACCCTAAAACCCTAACCCTAACAACCCTAAAACCCTAACCCTAACCCTAGTGAGCCGAGACCACACATTGCACTCCAGCCTGGGTGACAGAGCATGACTCTGTCTCAAAAAAAAAAAAAGAAAAGAAAAAAAGATAGAGAAAAGAAAGCCAACAAGACACCATTAGGCAAACCATTGTCAGGTTATGGGAGTTTGGGAAGGAAAGTAGAGAAAGGAGAAGAAAGCTTATTTAAAGAATGGCTGAAAACTGCCTAAATCATGGGAAAGATTTAGACATCTAAATCCATGAAGCTTAAAGATTCCTAAAGAGGTTCAAACCAAATAGATACTCACCAAGTCACAATATAATCAAATAGTCAAAAGTTAAAGAAACTTTGCAGGTCAGGACAGAATCGAGTAATACATTCAAAGTGCTGAAAGAAAAAAACTGCCAGCAACTAATACTATGTCTGACAAAGCTGTCCTTCAGAAAGAAAAAAGAAATAACGTGTTTCCTCGACAAACAAAGCTGAGGGCATTCAGGACCACTAGGTCTACCTTAAAAAAATGCTTAACGGAGTTTTTCAAGTAAAAATGAATGAAGTTGGGAGCGGTGGCTCATGTCTGTAATCCCATTTTGGGAGGCTGAGGTGGGTGGATCACCTAAGGTCGGGAGGTCAAGACCAGCCTGGCCAACATGGCAAAACCCCACCTCCAGTAAAAATACAAAAAATTAGCCAGGTATGAAGGCCACTGAGATCGTGCCACTGCACTCCAGCCTGGGTGACAAGAGTCAAACTACATTTCAAAAACAAAAAAACAAACAAAAAAAACAAAACTTGAGGCCTGGCCTTCTGCTCCTCTCCAACCCCCCCTTCTCTGGGCCCAAGCCACCTTGGCTGAGGAGGGGGCGAGGTGTGAGCCCCTGCCAGGAACCCCCTGCCTGGACCAAGTACTCGGCCCCCAGGCCTGCGTTCAGTGAGGCCTCCCGTGGCGTCAGCATGTTCGTGTGGAGGAATGTGGAAGGTCACTCTGTGGCCATGTTCCCCTGGTACTCCATCCCCTTCCTCACCCCTCCCTGCAGCCACACGAGGCCCAGCAACCTGCCAGTCACTCAGTGGCCTCCAACCAGAGAAAACAACCTGCCAAGTTGGCAGCTGTTGCTCATGAGCATCCACCAGGTGGGACAGGGAGTGTTGACCCTGGGCGGCCCCCTGGAGCCACCTGCCCTGAAAGCCCAGGGCCCGCAACCCCACACACTTTGGGGGTGGTGGAACCTGGTAAAAGCTCACCTCCCACCATGGAGGAGGAGCCCTGGGCCCCTCAGGGGAGTCCCTGCTGGACAGTGAGACGGAGAATGACCATGATGATGCTTTCCTCTCCATCATGTCTCCTGACACCCAGTTGCCTCTACCACTCAGATGATGTCAGGCCCAGTCCCTCAGTGCCCTGCGCAAGGAACAGGACTCATCTTCTGAGAAGGATGGACGCAGCCCCAACAAATGGGACAAGGACCACATCCGGTGGCCCATGAGTGGCGGTCATGATCTTCAGCAAGCGGCACCAGGCCCTGGCAGGGCGCACCAGGGTCACTCCAACCAGGATATGCGGACCGTCAGCCAGATGCTGAGCGAGCGGTGGTACACCCTGGGGCCCAATGAGACGCAGAAATACCACGACCTGGCCTTCCAGGTGAAGGTGGCCCACTTGCAACAAGGACCGAAAGAAGTCCAGCTCAGAGGCCAAGCCTACAAGCCAGGGGCTAGCAGGAGTGTAACAAGGGCTCGTGGGAGCGGAGGATATCAGAGACGGGCACTGCCACTGCCCCTGGGGTGTCCTCTGAACTCCTGTCAGTTGCAGCCTAAACACTCCAGAGCTCGGATACCAAGGAGCAGCTTCTGTGGGGCAGAACGGCTGCACACAGTCAGGGAACCTGGCTCAGCCTGGGCCAAGCCTTCTCCCACAGCGGGGTACACAGCCTGGACGGCAGGGAAATAGACCGTCAGGCAGTACAGGAACTGACACAGGTGGTGTCTGGCACTGCATCATACTCTGGCCCAAAGCCTTCTACTCAGTATGGAGCTCCAGGCCACTTTGCAGCCCCTGGTGAGGGAGGTGACCAGTGGGCAGCCCTGCTGCTGCCCACTTGAGATGCTCATTCCCAGCACATGGCCAGTGAGGACAGAGCGAGTGACGAGGAGCACACGGTCATCCATGAGGAGGAAGGGGTGATGATGTCATTGCTGATGATGGCTTTAGCACCACTGACACTGATCTCAAGTTCAAGGAGTGGGTGACTGACTTGAGAGTGGGGACAACTCTGGGGAGGAGCCAGAGGGCAACAAGGGCTTTGGTGGGAAGATACTTGCACCTGTCATTCCTTCCTCCTTTACTCCTGCCGCCCCTTGCTGGATCCTGAGCCCCCAGGGTCCCCCGATCCACCTGCAGCTTTTGGCAAAGTCTATGGTCCCACCCTGTCCTCCCCCTACACATACTCGGATGCTTCCTCCTCAACCTTGGCACCCACCTCCTTCTTACTGGGCCCAGGATCCTTCAAAGCCCAGGAGTATGGTCAAGGCAGCAGAGCGGGCCCCCCTATGGCCCCTACCCCTGGGGATGGGGACCCACGGACGCCTTCCAAGGCGACCTGTTTCCTCCCAATGGATCCTGCCACCTTCTGGGGCAAGAGACCTGAAAGTGTGGGCGACCTGGAGCTACCAGGCTCCTCAGTCATCAGGGTCCCTCCCAACACTAAGGCTTTCCTAGGCAGGAGCTGGGCTGAGCCACCCGGGGGGCAGAGGGGGGCTGGACTCAGGTGAGTATGGGGGTGGGGGCTCCTGCACTTCGACACAGGCAGCGGGAGGGTTTTCTCCCCATTCCCTCTGCACTCCCAACTTGAGCTATACTTTTTAAGAAAGTGATTCACCCTGCCTTTGCCCCCTTCCCCAGAACAGAACACGTTGATCATGGGCGATATTTTTCATTGTGCCAAAAAGTTGCCATGACCGTCATTAAACCTGTTTAACACCAAATAATAAGTAAAATAAAATAAAAAATTCGGGCTTGGTGCAGAAACTCACCCCAAATAAATCACCTACCAAAATATTTACATAATGGTGGAAATATTCCAAAATTCAATATTTTGGGATTTATACACAAAAGATAAACAAATTAGAGGCCAAGAGGCTGCCGGAAGGGAAAAACGGGGCCTGGGAAGGCCGTTGTGAGGAATGAGCTGGGCCTAAAGAGGCCACTGGCAGGCGGGAGCTGGGCCTGCCGAAGCGGCCGAGAGGCAGGAGCTTTGGACTCGGGAGGCCGCAATGAGGCAAGAGCTAGCTGGGCATGGAGAGTCCGCTGTGAGTCCGCTGTGAGTCCAGGCCCATGCAGGCCTTCGAGAGGCAGGAGGCCGGGCCTGCAAAGGCCCACTGGAGGTCAAGTTCTGGGCCTGAAGAGGCCACCAAAAGTCAAAAGTGGGGCCTGGGAAGGCCGCCAAGAGCCATGAGCTGGTCTGGGCTGAAAGGGGCCACTGGGAGGCAGGAGGAGCTGGGCCTGGAGAGGCTGACTCGAGGAAGTTTTGCACCTGGAGAGGCCGCCGAGAGGATGGAGCTGGGCCCGGGAAGGCCGACTTGCTGCTCTTCCAGGCCCACTTCCAGGCCGATTTGACGACGACTTGGGCCTGCAGAGGCCGCCGGGAGGCCGGAGCTGGGCCTGGAGAGGCCGACTTCAGGACGATTTGGGCCTGCAGAGGCCGCCGGGAGGCCCAAGCTGGGCCTAGAGGAGCCCACCGACCTTGCCATCGGAGGGCAGGAGCTGAGCCTGGAGAGGCCACCGTGAGGCCTGAGCTGGGCCTGGGGAGCTTGTCTTCGGGAAGTGGTGGGCCTACCAGGGCCGCTGGGAGCTGGGCAGGAGCTGAGTCCAAAGACGTTGTTGGGAGGCCAGAGTCAGGCCTGGAGACACAGCCGGGAGGAAGAGCTGGGCCCGGAGAGGACGCCGGGAGGCTGCAAGTGGGTCTGGAGAGGCTGATTTGAGGAGGCCCGGCCTCCGCCTCCCACATGGCGGCCTCTGCAGGCACAGCTGTTTCTCCTGGCTGCATCTCCCGCCTCCCAGCAAACAAGCTTTTTTGGCTCAGCTCCCGCCTGCGTTTGTAGACCCCGAAGTTTCTGAAACCAAGCTCTTCAGACCCACATCCCGCCTCCCAGTACCTGAACAGTCCCAGCTCTGGCTGGAGAACAGAGTCTGTAGGCCCCGCTGTTGCCTCCCAGGGGTGTCTCCAGGCCCAGCTCTCGCCCCACCGCGACCTCCCAGGCCCAAGTCCCTGCCTGCCTCCCAGCAGCCCGCGTGCGACCCTGCTCCTCCCTCACGGTGGCCTGTTGAGGCAGGGGCTCACGCTGACCTCTCTCAGCGTGGGAGGGGCCGGTGTGAGGCAAGGGCTCACGCTGACCTCTCTCAGCGTGGGAGGGGCCGGTGTGAGGCAAGGGCTCACGCTGACCTCTCTCAGCGTGGGAGGGGCCGGTGTGAGGCAAGGGGCTCACGCTGACCTCTCTCAGCGTGGGAGGGGCCGGTGTGAGGCAAGGGCTCACGCTGACCTCTCTCAGCGTGGGAGGGGCCGGTGTGAGGCATGGGGCTCACTCTGACCTCTCTCAGCATGGGAGGGGCCGGTGTGAGGCAAGGGCTCACGACCTCTCTCAGCGTGGGAGGGGCCAGTGTGAGGCATGGGGCTCACGCTGACCTCTCTCAGCGTGGGAGGGGCTGGTGTGAGGCATGGGGCTCACTCTGACCTCTCTCAGCGTGGGAGGGGCCGGTGTGAGGCAAGGGGCTCACGCTGACCTCTCTCAGCGTGGGAGGGGCCGGTGTGAGGCAAGGGCTCACGCTGACCTCTCTCAGCGTGGGAGGGGCCGGTGTGAGGCAAGGGGCTCACGCTGACCTCCTCAGCGTGGGAGGGGCAGGTGTGAGGCAAGGGCTCACGACCTCTCTCAGCGTGGGAGGGGCCGGTGTGAGGCATGGGGCTCACTCTGACCTCTCTCAGCGTGGGAGGGGCCGGTGTGAGGCAAGGGCTCACGCTGACCTCTCTCAGCGTGGGAGGGGCCGGTGTGAGGCAGGGGCTCATGCCTCTGGGCAGGGTACCAGAGGCATGGGCATCAACAGGCCACCGTGAGGGAGGAGCTGGGCCGCACACGGGCTGCTGGGAGGCAGGCAGGGACTTGGCCCTGGGAGGCCGCCGTGGGGTCAACAGCTGGGCCTGGAGAGGCCCCTGAGAGGCAAGAGCGGGACCTGCATAGGCTGTTCTCCAACCATTGCTGGGCCCGTACAGGCCAACGGGCGGCAGGAATTAGGCCCGAAGAACTTGGCTGGAGAAAGTTCGGGGCCCACAAAGGCGGTTGGGAGCTGGGCAGGAGTTGAGCCAAAAGAGCTTGCTTACTTGCTGGGAGGCACGGCCGGGAGATGCCAACTTCAGGACAACTTGGACCTGCAGAGGTCGCCGGGAGGCCCAAGCTTGGCGTGGAGGAGCCCACCGACCGGAGACCATTTGAGGCCTGCAGGTGCCATCGGAGGGCAGGAGCTCATCCTGGAGAGGCCACCGTGAGGCCTGACCTGGGCCTGGGGAGCTTGGCTTGAGGATGCTGTGGGCTGTGGATATTGGATATATCCAATATCCGATGGAGCTGTGCCTGTGGAGGCTGTTGTGAGGCAGTAGCCTCATCTGCGGAGACTGCCGTGACGTAGGGTATGGGCCTAAATAGGCCATTGTGAGTCATGAGCTTGGTCTGTAGAGGCTGACTGGAGAAAGTTCTGGGCCTGGAGAGGCTGCCGGGAGGTAGGAGCTGGGCCAAAAGATTTAAGCACATTTACATTTATTAGGGACTTTATTTCCATTATTACAATATATAATAATATATTTAATATATTAATATATTTAACATATTAATATATATAATAAATATATATATATTCTATATCCAATATATAATAAAATAATTATAGAACTCACCATAATGTCGAATCAGTGGGCGTGTTAAGCTTGTTTTCCTGAAACTGGATGGTCCCACCTGAGCGTGATGGGAGAAAGTGACAGATCAATAGGTATTAGATTCTCATAAGGACAGCGCAACCTAGATCCCTCACATGCCCAGTTCACAACAGGGTGCGTTCTCCTATGAGAATCTAATGCTGCTGCTCATCTGAGAAGGCAGAGCTCAGGCGGGAATGTGAGCAAAGGGGAGTGGCTGTAAATACAGACGAAGCTTCCCTCACTCCCTCACTCGACACCACTCACCTCCTGCTGTGTGGCTCCCTACGGCTCCATGGCTCAGGGGTTGGGGACCCCTGCTCAAGTGCATCCAAAGCGACCCTTCCCAAAACAGTCTTCACAGTGGTCAAGGGCAGAAACCACTTAGCTCCCAAGGCATGTGCCTCAGCTGGCATTTCGTCACAATCAACAGTAAGTGGTAGCTTGAGTCACTGTGAGGTCACCTACTGGAAATCACCAGCATCCCATTTCCCACTGGCAAAGAGCTCAGCACTGCCCCCGGGAAACCAAACCTATGCCCAAATCCCATCTGTGTGGGTTTACCTCCTGGGACCCTTCCTAACATATTAGTCAGAGTCCAATCAGGAAGCATAAACCACTCAAAAGTTTAAAGTGGTAAAATTTAATACAGAGAATTATTCATTATAAAAGGTGAACAGCACAATGAGAGATTGGCTAGCACAAAGTAAAGACAACTCTAGAGAATATGGGACTAGCCCAGGCCAGGCATGGTCATGGCTCATGCCTGAAATTCCAGCAATTTGAGAAGCTAATGCAGGAAGATTGCTTAACGCCAGGAGCTAGAGACCGGTCTGGACAACACAGTGAGACCCTGTCTCTATCCAAAAAAAAAGAAAAAAGTTAGCTGGGAGTGGTGGTGCACACTTGTAGTCCCAGCTACTCGGAATGCTGAAGTTTGAGCCTGGGAGGTCAAGGCTGCAGCGAGGCATGATTATGCCACTACAGTCCAGCCTGGTGACAGAGCAAGACCCTGTCTCAAAGAACAAAACAACAACAACAACCATTTACAGGCAGAAAAGAGATAGAGCTAATAAGCTAAGGAAAGATGTTGAAATGTGACAAGTAAAGTAACATGAGGTCTTTTATCTATTTAAAATAATCAAACAAAAAATGACTTACTAAATTATAATACCCTGTGCTGGCAAAGGTGCAGTGAAATGGGCACTTTCTTATACTATGAGGGGTGTTTAAATTGTGTATAAGCCATCCAGGGTAAAGCCTGTCAATTTTTTAAAATAGTGGAGACAGGGTCTCACCATACTGCCATACTGCCTCCTCCAACTCTTGGCCTCAAGCAATCCTCCTCTCTTAGCCTCCTAAAGTGCTAAGATTATACCTGGGAGGCACTCAAAACCCTGTCAACTTACATCAAGGGTAATGAGAATGTCCATTCACCATGACTCACAGTAATCTTACTTCTGGGGAGACAATTCAATCTAAACAAACGGTCATCTGTACACACACAGTAAAAATCTGGGAGTAACTGAAGACAGAGTTGGTAAGTGAAATAAGAAACAGTTCTAAGAAATTAAACAATGGTATCAATAGGCACCTGGTATAAAAGGTCAGTTGATGTTAGCTGCTACTTTTTTGTTGTTTTGAGACAGGATCTCACTCTGTCACCCAGGCTGGAGTGCAGAGGCCTGATCATGACTCACTGCAGTCTCAGCCTCCCTGGGCTCAAGTGATCCTCCCACCTCAGCCTCCCAAGTAGCTGGGACTACAGGAACATGCCACCACACTAGGCTAATTCATGTATTTTTGTGTAGGGATGGTGACTCCCTTTGTTTCCAAGGCCTATCGCAAACTCTTGGCCTCAAGCCATCCTCCTGCCTCAGCCTCCCAAAGTGTTGCGATTACCAGTGTGAGCCACCACACCTGGCCAGCTGCTACTTTTATCAATATTATTATTATTCCACTCAATTAAAAATTTGTATTTTCAAGGCTATGCAACAGTATGTATCCTACAGCGTAATTGTAAAAACATATACAGTCGTCGTCCCTCAGTATACAGAATCAGTTCCAGCCCCCCATCTCTGCATATACCAAAATCCATGCTTACTCACGTTTCGCTGTCACCCCTCTGGAATCCACGTATACGAAAATTCCAAATATTAGTTGGGCATAGTGGCAAGCACCTGTAGTCTCAGCCACGTGGGAGGTTGAGGTGGGAGGATCGCTTTAGCCTGGAAGGTTGAGGCTGCAGTCAGCTGCGATAGCACTACTACACTCCAGCCTTGGACAACAGAGGGAGACCCTGTCTCAGAAGAAAAACAAAATAAAACAGGTTAGAAATTGTAATCTAACCCTAACCCTAACACCTTAACCCTAACCCTACACTAACCCTAACCCCAACCCTAACCCCTAACCCCTACCCTAACCCTAACCCCTTAACCCTAACCCTAACCCTACACTAACCCTAACCCCAACCCTAACCCCTAACCCCTAACCCCAACCCTAACCCCTAACCCTAACCCCTAACCCTAACCAATAACTCTAACCCTAACCCTAAACCCTAACCCCTAACCCTAACCCCTAACCCTAACCCCAAACCCTAACCCCTAATCCTAACCCTTACCCTTACCCTAAACCTACGCTAACCCTAACCCCAACCCCCAACCCCAACCCCTAACCATAACCCCCACCCCAACCCTAACCCCAAACCCCAACGCCAACCCCAACCCGAACCCGAACACGAACACTAACCCTAACTCGTAACCCTAACCCCTAACCCTAACCAATAACCGTAACCCTAACCCTAACCCTAAACCCTAACCCCTAAGCCAACCCCAACCTAATCCTAACCCCTAACCCTACCCTAACCCTTAACCCTTAACCCTAAACTCAACCCCAACCCAACCCTAACCCCAACCCCTACCCCAACCGCAACCCCAACCCTACCCTAACCCCAACCCCAACCCAACCCTAACCCCAACCCCTAACCCTCACCTCTCACCCTCACCCTAACCCCTAACCCTCGCCCCTCACCCTCACCCTAACCCTTATATTAATATATTACTATATTGCCGATCTTATATTAATATTTTTGTATTGAGGCAGTGCATTATCATTACAGGTGCTCGTCATATGAGCAATGGGGGTGTCATATTTTGGGTGTCATGTCTGCACTAGGAATGCTGCGTTTGTGTTCTGAGGCTGCGATGTAGACCTCCCACTGCGGTCGCCTCACCTTCCATGCGCAGGATTCATGGGGGCTTTTGGTTTCTCTTTTTCCACATTGAACCCTTCTAACTGGACTCTGACCCTGATTATTCAGGGTTGCAAACAGGAAGCATTTTATTCACCGTCGCTGCGGTCCCGAGTTTTCCCAAAGCGAGGCGGTGCCCCCAAGGTCTGTGCTGAGGAGAACACTGGTCTGCCTACGCGGTTTCCCCCGGGTCTGTGCTGAGCAGAACGCAGCTCCGCCCTCGCGGTGCCGCCGGCCTGCCCGCCCGCCCGGGCCTGTGCTGCGGGAAACGCTGCTCTGCCTTGGTGGTATTGCCGAAATCTGTGCAGAGAGGCCCGCAGCGCCGGCGCAGGCGCAGAGAGGCCCGCAGCGCCGGCGCAGGCGCAGAGAGGCCCGCAGCGCCGGCGCAGGCGCAGAGAGGCCCGCAGCGCCGGCGCAGGCGCAGAGAGGCCCGCAGCGCCGGCGCAGGCGCAGAGAGGCCCGCAGCGCCGGCGCAGGCGCAGAGAGGCCCGCAGCGCCGGCGCAGGCGCAGAGAGGCCCGCAGCGCCGGCGCAGGCGCAGAGAGGCCCGCAGCGCCGGCGCAGGCGCAGAGAGGCCCGCAGCGCCGGCGCAGGCGCAGAGAACGACGTCTCCTTTGTTCTTCGGTCTGTCTATGGCCTGCTGGTGTCTGCTGGTGTCTGTCCGTGTGCTCTTTCTCGACGTCCAGCTGTTTGTGTGTCTGCTCGCTACAGTCTCGGGTTTTTATGGCCACAGGATGGGGGGCCAAAAGGCAACATTTGGTCGGCAAAAACAGAAATGCCTGTCCTCATTTAGGTCCATGGGCACAGGCCCGAGGTTGGAGCCCTTGTCAGGGATCCTGCCCTTCTCTACTCAGCACTTCGCTGCCCCTCTCCTGAATCATATCAATTAAGAACTTTCTTCACCACCCCTTAGCTGTCATCCTTCTCTCTCCGCTATTCACCCAACATCATCCAGGACCAGAACTAATGTCAGCAAAGCAGGGGAAGGAACAAAACTTCTAAGAGTAGAAGAAAGCATGAAAAAGCCAACCACACCCCTTTCTTCATTAAAGGCTTCCCTCTACCGTACTCGAAAACAGCTTTGCCATTTTGATAATCAAATGAAAAAGTATACTTTCCAACTCTGTACTATTTGTACACTATTTGTACTTTCTAAATCTATACTATTCGTATTATTTAAAAGTGACCATAAATATTGTAAACTAAGTTAACCAAGGTTTTGCCTGGGGGCAAGGGAAGACCAAATCCCATTATACAACATAAATAGTTGAATTCCACTTATGTGAAAACACACACATATATGTTTAAAAGGCATATATGTATAAAATGGATATCAAATGGTGTGAAATAATTTGCACTAAACTGATAATTGAGGAAAAAATGTGAAGAGAAACTTCCACACCAAAAGCTTCATGGGCAAAAGAACCATATCTTCACATCCTTACCAGGATAAGCATTGCAGAGGCAGTACTTAGGTATGTAGGAGCTCAGCAGTTATTGTTGAATGAATGAATGAATGACTTCTGCTTTACACTGTATATTTCTCTTAAGTTAATAATTAAAGACACTGGCTGGGCATGGTAGCTTATGCTTGTAATACCAGCACTTTGGGAGGCTAAGGCTGGCAGATCACTTGAGGTCAGGAGTTCAAGACCAGCCTGGCCAACATTGTGAAACCCTGTCTCTACTAAAAATACAAAAATTACCTAGACATGGTGGCACCCACCTGTAATCCCAGCTACTCAGAAGGCTGAGGCATGAGAATTGATGGAACCCAGGAGGTGGGCGGCTGCAGTGAGCTGAGACTGTGCCACTACACTCTAGCCTGGGCAGCAGAGTGATACTCTGTCTCAAAAATCAATCAATTAATAAATAAAATAAAATAAAAATTGAAGACACTGGGCCAGGCACAGTGGCTTAAGCCTGTAATCCCAGCACCTTGGGAGGCCGAGGCGGGTGGATCACCTGGGATAGAGAACTCGAGACCAACCTGACCTACATGGAGAAACCCCATCTCTACTAAAAATACAAAATTAGCTGGGCATGGTGGTGCATGCCTGTAATCCCAGCTACTAGGGAGGCTGAGGCAGGAGAATCGCTTGAACCCGGGAGGAGGAGGTTATGGTGAGCCGAGATTGTGCCATTGCACTCCAGCCTGGGCAACAAGAGCGAAACTCCGTCTCAAAAAAAAAAAAAAAATTGAAGACACTGCATTTGTGTGCTATTCATAAAATTAAAATCAACCAACCAACCAATCTATCTACATGACAAATAACTAAGAAAACAGTACTACCAAAGCTCTAGAAACAAGCACTTTGAATTGAAGCAAGCCTTCTAAGGTATCAATAGACTAAATATTGAATCTTAAAAAAGATTTTACTCCAAATAGGTTAAATTTTTTATTCTTTTTGTTAAAAATGAGTAACACAAATGTATGCTACATTTTCTCTCATTTAAAGATTGAAGAGAAGTTTGTTAATCCAAAGCCAACAGGAAGCTCACAAGTAAGTCCACAGTGTATCTTCCAGAAACATTTTCTGCATAGGGTAAAACTACTGCTCACAGACATAAATACAAAGTGGCCACACTACACCGATTAAAATTGAGCCATAACTTTTATGAGCTTTAATACAACTACTTTTTTAATGCTGCTTTTTGTCTCCTTGTTTACAAGACAAAGAGGTTTATAACTTTACTATTTGATGCTTACTTACACATTTAGGGAACGGAGTTTTATAGAGACATAAAATTAGACATGGAGATTACTTCATTTTTAACTGGTTTTGAAAATATGTCTAGTAGAGCACATTTTTATTTAGAAATAACAAACAGGTTAATATAAAAAAGAGAGATCATTATCTCTTAGTGTGTTCACCATGGTCTTGTTAACTAGAAAGAACTGCGAGAGAAGAAAGAACATTTAGGGACCCAGGAAAGTGTGCATATCTAGTATTTGCCTCATGTTGAAAGAGAAAGGCAGGGCTTCAGAATTCACTCTCATTCAGGTTTATAAAATTCAGGCAAAGAACATTTGCCCTCTGCTGGATTATTTTGGGAAAAATACAGATTTTCTTTTTTCTAACTATTAAAGGAGAATGGAAGAATAGAGTGACAAAGAGACAGAGGGAAAGTAAAAAAAAAAAAAAAAGAAAAGAGGAAAAAAGGAAAGAATGAAGAAAAGAAGGGAGGGAAGAAAAAAAATTAGAGAGGGAAGAATATATATACAGAAGGAAATAGATTACATTCGCATTGTTGCTGGAAATACTTAATTTAGTCTGGTACACACAGACCTCAAATTCTTCTATTTTATATTATTTTCTCAACTCAAATCTGAAAATGGTCCCCAGAATAGAAACCATTTAACTTTAGGCCTTTCTCTGGTACTAAAGTGACACTAGACTGATAGACAATTATGACCACTTTAATGGATGACTGGGTTATCATCATCCTATGAAAGTTAATTTTGGTTTTGAAAATTTAACAAGATTTCTGCAACCTTAACTAGGTATTCATTAATACAGTTTAAGGTGATGAATGCCTTCCAACAAGTAAAATATGAGTTTAAATTTGCATTCACTCTCCAAAGGGTTACACATTTCCTAAGAGTATCTACATATTCATAGGCAACACCGATGTGAATGTGACAGGCAAGTATTGGAGGGAGTGGCCAATGACTCACAGTTTTCTTGGCATTACAGTTAATGGGGAAACTTCTCTCCTGTCTTTGGAGTTCTTTATCTCAACATGACTAATTGCTTCATCCTCAAAGTCTCCTTTTCCAATACCCTGCCTCTCATTTTGAGCCCTGAAGGAGTCGCACATCCAAGTGCTCCCTCTCTCATAAGTTCCCGTGTGCTCTTAACATAATGACTACCTGAGACTTTCAGGAGAGAGTCCGAGGTGGAAGAGGTGTAAATACTCTAAGCAGCCTTATTACCTCTTCCACTCTCCACCTCTCCTCCACAGCATGTTTCCTAACTACTTCCAAAAGACTGAAACATTGGTGGATGGAACAGAGCTTAACCTTCACATGAAGATCTGTTGATGCCATCCTAAAATATCCTTAAATCCATCTCATTTTCTCCATTTCTCTGCCATCCTCACAGTCTAAGCCACTGTCTTCTGTCACCTGAATGACAGCCGTACACATCGAACTGGTGTCTCTCTTATCATACCCCCTTCAGACTATTTCAGGAGCTTTGGAGCAACACTTTTGGGGATTTGGATCTTGGATATGTCTTTCATTAGCAGTTGATCATGGACAAGTTAGTCTACTTTTGTGATCCACAGCTTTGTCATCTTAAAATTGGATGAATCTATCTCATAGATGTATTTCAAGCCAGACACACTCACATAAGTAGTATATAACTTGACCACAGAAGTTGCTCAAAATTAGCTATTTATGCTATTGTCTTTTAGGTAGATGTTACTCAAAAAATTTACAAACAGGATATGTAAAAATGTCATCATTAACTCAAATTCAAAATAGAACCATTTTAGTCTCTTATGAATGGTACAAACTAAGAATTATGAAGATTGGGAGGATAGAGATATCTTTTTCTGGAAGTGAGAAGATCTCCCAAAGAAAGCAAAAACTGGTGCATTTCTGCTTTTGTTTGTTTATATTTTTGCTAAGTTTAGAAAAGAGTTAAAGAGTAACAGCGATCCCTAATGGATAAAACAAAATTCTTTATCTATTAGGATAAAGAATTATTTACCCACAAAACTAGAGAAACCATTTATCCCTGGAGATTTTATTCCATATATTAAATATGATTTGTGTTGGGGGAATGTCTGCACACACACATTTTAGTTTGGATGAAAAGCAGCAAGGTTAATTTCTTCATTAGAAACTTCTGATTGGAAGTAAGAATTCTACACAGTCTATATTGTTGTAGAATGCCCCATTGGTTTGTTTGCCTGTATTCCCTGTGAGTTTACAGTGCTAGGAGAAATATCCACCTTCTCTCAGTTCTGCCTTCCTTTAGTTGGAATTCAGAGCACTAATAAACGCTTTCTTTGCCTTTCTTTTTCTCAATTCAGCACTTGATATCTTCCTTGGTAACATTATTCCCTTTCTTTTAGGATGTCTCTACTTTCAGTCCAAATACTTTGATAGGATAGTTAATTACTCTCTCTTCCTTATATAGCCATAGTGATTGGCTCCGAAACAGATGCAGAACAAAATAGACAATCACAATGCTTTTCAGAGACTTCAGAGATGGCTACATGGGGAGAGATGCTTTCTTTCTAGCCTTTAAACTGGGATAATTTCAACTGGGGAAGAATAGTTTCTATGACTGCACCTATATGGCTCAACAGTTTCACAATGCAAAAGAATAACATAGAAGGTGAAGCCAGACATGATGACTCATAGCAGTAATTTCAGAACTTTGGAAGGCCAAGAGAGGAGGATCACTTGAGTCTAGGAGTTTGATTGAGACCAGCCTGGCAAACATAGCAAAACCTCGTGTCTACAAAAAACAAACAAACAAACAAAAAAAGTGAGTTGGATTTGGTGGCTCACTTCTGTAGTCCCAGCTACTTGGGAGGCTCACACAGGAGGATTGCTTGAGCCCAAGAGTTTGAAGCTGCAGTGAACTGTGATCTTGCCACTGCACTCCAGTTTGGGCAACAGAGTGAGGCCTTGTCTCTAAAAACAAATGAACAAATAAAGAAGGTGCATGCAAAGATGAAGAAATTGAAAAGAAAAGAGAGACATAATTAAAACTTTAAAAACTCAGTTTTTTTTATTTCTAACCCTTGAATTTTTAGTTATAAGTAAGGTAAGGTATTCCTTTCATTTAAGCAAGTCTGACTTAAATTTTTAACACTGACATACATGAGTTCTCACTAACGGACATTTCTTTTATCAATATTATTTAAAAAAATTTTTTTTACAGGCTGGGCACAGTAGCTCATGCTTGTAATCCCAGCATTTTTTGGAGGCCTAGGTGGGAGGATTGCTTGAGTCCAGGAATTCAAGACTAGCCTAGGTGACATAGTGAAACTCTGTCTCCACAAAAAATTTTAAAAAAAATTAGCCGGGTATGGTGGTGCCCACCTGTAATGCCAGCTACGTTGGAGGTTGAGGTGGGAGGATCACTTGAGACCAGGGGGTAGAGGTTGCTGTGAGCTGAGATCACACCACTGCATTCCAGGCATTGTATTAACAAAAGGCAAAATATTCTTCTTAAATTTGAGGTTGTATGTAGGTTATTGTAGCTTAAATCATATAGATGATGACTGATTTACCCTTTTACTCTGCATGCAGCTTCTCCTGATGGAGTATCCTTTGTGTGAGAAGAGCAGATTGGGACTTAATAAGAATATCGCCTCAGAAAAATTGTATTTAGTGAAAGTAACATCACTCTGTATCTAATGAACAAAGCAGGGAGAGCCATTTACCTGGCTTTTCAAGACATTGTAAGTCCAGAAAAATTAGGAGTAAGCAAAGAAATCATGACTCCACGTGAATGTTAGCTAGGAGGCAAGTGAATATTAATGTCATAGATGACATTCCTCTGAAGGCACAGGGATAGATGAACACGCTGAGAGCACTGGACAAGCCTTTGTGATTGATGTGGAGCAGAGCCACCATCAAGTCTCAAATCACAAAAGCCTGACGTACAAAGACACCTGGGCATTCTGGTGACCCAGGGCTCCCTGCCACAAGAAGTGCTGTTGGAGCTCTTAGAATCAATCATTGGCACTGAGAAAACTGGCATTCCATCTCCTGAAGTTTCAGTCTGTTCTTTGAGCATGTTGTGATGAGTAGAGCTCACGTGGATGAATCTGTTAGAAGAAAATGAAGTGTTTAACCATCTTTTTTTTTCTTTTTATCTTTTTTTTTTTTTTGAGACAGAGTCTCGCTCTGTTGCCCAGGCTGGAGTGCAATGGCGAGATCTTGGCTTACTGCAGCCTCTGCCTCCTGGGTTCAAGCGACTTTCCTGTCTCAACTTCTCAAGTAGCTGGGATTATGGGTGCCCGCCACCATGCTTGGCTAATTTTTGTATTTTTAGTAGAGAC
Organism: Pan troglodytes; assembly: GCF_028858775.2. Lineage (NCBI taxonomy): Eukaryota > Metazoa > Chordata > Mammalia > Primates > Hominidae > Pan > Pan troglodytes. The sequence goes on from NC_086015.1 coordinate 4,062,622, forward strand.
GGGGTTTTTCCATGTTGACCAGGCTGGTCTCAAACTCCTGATCTCAGGTGATCTGCCTGCCTCGGCCTTCCAAAGTGCTGGGATTACAGGCATGAGCCATCACACCCAGCCTCCAAGAAAAATTCTTATGCATGAAGCCTTGCTTTTATCTACTTTATCTTCTATGCCAAAGTGACATGTGCAAAATAAAAATGTCACCATAATACCTCTTAGCTTAAAAGTCATCATTAGCTCTCATCTTTTATAGGGTCAGCTCTGGGCCCTTAGCAAGACACAAGATGCATTTCCTATCCTAGTCCTTAAATGCCACTAGAGGCCTTTCTTTTCCATTAGTCCCCTTGCCCAAGAATACACAGTGGCTCGTAATGTGCTGTATTACACCTTTGACATTGCTTATCCTGTGCCCTGCCTCAGATGTCCTGTACACCGTTATTCCCTGGACAATGCCTGCTCATCCTGCAGAACTCCATCTGAAGTCTTATTTTCTTGCAAAAAAATAAAAAAAAATAAAAAGCCTTCTCCAGACCTTCACGTTCTCATCAAGTTCTCTTTTTCCCTATCTCTATGGCACCCCTATGCACTTATGGAAATCATGTGGCCCTGTGTTTGTTCAATATTCGTTATACTTGACCCATTTCAGGGTAAAGACATTGTCTTATTTACCTTCCAGGCCCAGAGAAGCATTCAATATGTATTTGTACAATGAATGAACAACAGTTACTAATAGCCTGTTCAATGCTATTCTCCTCCTGCTTGGACTTCCTTGTGTGCCAGGTAAGTTATTAGGATGTTAATCTCAGTTTTATTTTTCCCATATTGTATCTTCCTTTTCCCGTGCAAACAGCTAGACCTTTGTACTCACTTGCAGTGGTTCCCTAGGACGACTGTAACAAATTACCACAAAGTACATGGCTTAAAACAAAAAACAACACAACTCTATTTTCTCACAGTTCCAGAGGCTGGAACTTTGGAATTAAGGTGTTAGCAGAGCCACGCTTCCCCTGAAGGCTCTAGGGAAGAATCTGCCCTGACTCTTCATGGCTTCCAGAGATTGCCACCAAGCTCTGATGTTCCTTGGATTATAGTTTCATCATTCTGATTTCTTTCCCTGTTTTCACATGAACATTTCCCCTCTGTGTCTAAGCTGTACCTCTAAATCTCTCCCTCTCCTTATAAGGACACCAGTTATTGGATTTAGGGCTCACCCTAATCTAGTATGACCTCATTATAGCTGGATTACTTCTGCAAACAGCTTATTTCCAAATAAGGTCCTCTTTACAGGCACCAAAGGTTAGGACTTCAACATATCTTTTTGAGGGACACAATTCAACCCATAACATGTATCTGTGGTGAGGACTATATTATAGGGTCAGAGGCAGATGTTGCCTTTAGACAGCTTGTTTTCCTGGATTCCTGCAGAAGTTAGTGTGGTAACTGTGCTTCTTGTTGAAACTATGAGGGGGGATTAGTAAGCAGAAAACAGGGACTAAGGCAAGGAGGGAGTCAGCGGGGAAGAGACAGAGAGAGAGAGAGAACCCTGCAGGAGCCAAAAACCATACTTTAGCAATTTTCAGGGAAATGAGAAGATCTGAGGAAAAAAATGAACTCAGAAAACTCCCACTACCAGCCTCCTGCCTTTCATAGGGCAAATGGTCTCAACAATTAAGATATTGACCAACCACCACCACGATTATCTAAAGAAGGCATTTTCCCCATTTTCCAACACTCCCATGGGCTTAGATTGGCACTTGCAGGGGCTTTGTTTTGGAAGTCCTGGCTAAAGAGATTGTTGATCCTAGTATCCATGTACAAATACCTTTGACTTTTTTTCACAAAATGAAAGCCTTCCCAATGCTGATGGAGTTGGTTCATTGCCTATCAGAGCACAAACTGTAAATAAATATTGCTAAAAATGCCCGGAACGTTTTTATTAAATGTTGGTGCCTCAATATTGATTTCGCAGGAGACCAAAATTTAATACGGAGACCAGCAATTTTAAGTAGGCCATGCTGGGTGGCTGCTGTGCTCTGCTCTAACTAGTAGGCACTGGCTGGAGTCTGGGACCTGTCCTCATCCACAGTCAGAGCAGACCGAATACACTGATCTCCTCCCAGAATCTGGAGAGGTCAACCTGTTCTTCAAAGCAGTGGTGGATTGGGGTTGGGGTAGGGGACAAAACAGATACAGCACCAAACATGAAAAGCATTGATTTATCTCTCTCTGCTAATGCATGTGAAGTGTTGATCTTGGGGTTGAAAGTTGGCAGAGGGCATTCTGATATGGCCTTCTTAGAACTTTCTTGGTGTCCTGCTATGACATAAAGCTCTTGAGCCACCTCTCTTGCAAGGCTTTCTTTCAGTATGCTTTGGATTTTCTGTTTTTTCCTTTAAGACTTATGTAATGAATTTCTTTCTCCTTCTCACTTTGATTGTATATTTCCTGACATAACCTCTTGTGAAAGGAGGTAAAACTTTGAAAGTAAAAATACTGGGCAGAGTGAACAAATGGCAAAAAGTGAGGAGTTTTGCAGTGAACAGGTGGACAGTTTAGCACAAGGTGGTGGATATGGAAAGTGACAGAAGGTTCCAAGATGATGAAACATCAAACCACATGTTTTCTTTAAAAAGAAGTTTTTCATGCCAAAAAATACTTTAATAATGAAAATGACAGAGGTATAGAACTGTTATCTCATGTTTTCCAAGGCGTACTCCTTTGCAAAATAGTTTTAAAATATTCTCAAGCAATAACAGAATTCAGTGGTCCAAGATCTTTGTGAAACCTGCAGGCCACCCGTCTGACTTAGACAGCCACAATGCCCACCAGTGTATGAGAAGTTCTAAGAAACTCTGCAGAAAGGACACACGTTTAATCGAGTGGGTCTAAATTTGTTTGATCATATACTCCTTTTCTGGGTAACACCTATGGACACCCCTACAACTGATGCTCCAAGGAACGTACTTTGGGATATGGTCATAAGGTAGACACAAATTTACAGAAACAAGGCAAAACAAAACAAAACAAAATGACAGCTATTATTAGAAACAGGCAAAGCGGTCTGAATTCCCAGGCCCTTCAATGGTCTTGTATTATGCACTTCACTTGGGAAACATAAATTAGAAGTCCTGGAACTTCCTAAGAAATTTCTTCCCAACCCTAATCTGTTCCTTAATGTGTGACTTGGATGAACAAGATTTGATACAGCAGGCAGAATGATAATGTTTTATTTGTAGGTGTAAAGGAAAAAAAAGATGGTTGTACAACAATGTGAATATACTTAACTGAATTGTACCATTAAAATTTTTATACTATGTATATTTTACCACAGTGTTTTAAAATGAGAAAAAAGATACATGAAGAAAAGTGGTCCTGTTAGCAGTCTCCCCAAAGTGTTCTTATGATGGCACACCCTCCTTATGTAAGTAAAGGAGTAGCCTTCCAAACTGCAATAATAAATGTCCTGAGTTATCAAAACAGGAAACCTAGTGCTTTTGCTTTAATGAACACCATAGAACACACATGGTTTTGTAAAGTATCTTTGTCTTCATTGGTTTTATGTAATGCAGCCTAACTCTTTACCTTGTTTTTATTTCCTTGAAATAATTATTTTTTTAATGTAAAAGAACAATAAGTAACTTATCTTTGGCGTGTCAGCACTTTAACAAAGAGATTGCCTTTCATAGGGGAGCCATTTTCCATTTTGTCACAGCTACAGTTGCACTGAATTAAAATATACATTTTCCTAGTTGTTTTCATTTGCTTTTACAGAGAAAATTTTATAGGTAGAGATTTTGATAAGTTGGAGAATTTTTCTTATTTGCTACAATTTCATCTTCACGTGTGTTCAAAATAAGATTGCATTTGAAAATACTTGATTATAATTAGGCAGTTGAAGAAGTATAGGGATTCTAAGCTTACTGGAATCTAATGCATGTGGTTGGCATGTTTAAAGCCTTCTTAAGTGACCTCTGACATCTGATTTCAGCAATGCAAAAAGAAGGTTATAATATATTAGTAATATGACAGAAAAGCTATATAGGTATCCAAAATGAAACTTCAAAATATTTAATCATTGAAATATTTTTGAATTAAAGTGTAATTTACTTTAGTATAATAGAGGTATTACAAAAAATAATTGTACAACTTGAGTGTAAAAGAGTTCATATAAATTAGTTACATATGTCTTTGAAAAATTTTTTAGTTTATAAATCCAATCATAATTTGCCCCTAGTAGAACAACAAATAATTTAGGAAGATTTTTTTTGTTTTCTTAGAAGTATTGCTGTAGCATATTAATTTCAATCTTGAATCAAAATTTAGATTTTTGATCAAATTCCAACATGCTTCACAAAAGAATTTTTTCTTCTGCAGTGAATACATTCCATGTGCTATGACTTCATTGTTGGATGCTGGTATGTCTTAACTATAATCAGAGTAAACATGTTTTTCTCTATGTTTCAGCCATAGCAATATGAAGCAAGAGTCTGGAGACTTGGGTTAGATGACCAGTTATGGTTAGGAAACCTGTAGCCTATTACTTACTATAAATTTTTATCCCCTTAAACAATTGTTATGAGGCTTAAATGAAAAAAAATGTGATCATACTAGTAGGTAGTTTAACACTTAATGTTCTTGGCAAATAAATGCTCTCAGATAGCATTAACCATTGTTATTTATCATTATTATTTATTCATTCATTCTTTCAGAAACTATTGACTATATAGCTTGTTGTAGCTGCTTGGGATATAGCAGCAATCAAGAATGACAAGGTTTCTGCTTTCATTGAACTTGTAATTATAATGAGAAAATAACAAATAAATGTAATTATTGAGTAAACAACGTATGTTAAAAAGTGGTAAGTGCTGCAGAAAAAATTGAAGGAAAACAAGGGAAAAGGAATTGAAGTGTCAGGTGGCAGCTGGTTGGAAAATTAAATAGAGTGCTTTTCATAGGACTCGTTGATAAGATGAGATTTGAGTGAAGACTTGTAGGAGGAAATAAGGTGGGAAGAACTTTCAGGAAGAGATAATAGGAAAAGAAAACCATAAAGAACAAGCTGATGTGGGCTTTTGAGTACAATAGGCAGGCCATTGTGACTGGACTGAAGAGACTGAGGGATACAGAAGATGGAGATAAGGTCAGGGAAAGGTTGAGGGTGGGCGTGGAGTCAGACCTTGGAGTTCCTTCCTAGTAAGGATTTGGGCAATTACTTTGAGTAAATAATGAGACACGGTAGAATTTTGAAAAAAGAAATGACACTTGGCTGCTTGGATAATTATCTTTGCTAAAACAATGAATACTATCTATGGCCCAATGTCTTGCCTTGTCAGTTAATATTTATTGAGCACATTTTCAGGCACTGTGAATTGAAGAATTGACAATTGTTTGATAAAATATATAATATTAACTCAATTACTTAAAATAACAAAAACAAAAACAATAACAAAAATACCCAACTAAAAATTCTCAATTTTTTTTCTGAATCATCCAAATAAGTGTCACCATAGAAATTAAAAAGGACTCTGCAAATAATTTGCATCATTCCCTTTGATATATCCCACTCCTATGTATTAAATAAAGTTGGTATTTTTTTCAATCCTGTATTAGTCTTAAAAATAAAGTTTGATGTCAGCAAGTTTGTTGCTATCAAGTTTAACAGATTTTTTTTCTATTTAGAGTCTAAGAACAATTTTAACTCTCAAAATAAAAAGTAATAAAATATTCATTTCATGCTAAACTTGCTGTAGTGCTAGCTTCTAATTATGGTATAATTTCTAGTAAATATTTTTAAATGTAAATTCAACTAGGCTGTAATTTTTTTCATGTTTCATCTCGTCTCAGAAGTGTGATAGAGCTGAAAGGATATGGGATCTTGAACAAGTTTCATAATTTCTCTGAGCCATTCCTGATTTTAAAAATTTATTTTAGGTTGGGGGTACATGTGAAGATTTTTTATATAGATAAACAAGTGTCACGGGGGTTTGTTGTACATATTATTTCATTACCCAGGTATTAAGCCCAGTACCCAATAGTTATCTTTTTTGCTCCTCTTCCTCTTCACACCCTCCTGCCTCAAGTAGACACCAGTGTCTGTTATTTCCTTCTTTGTGTTCATAAATTCTCATCATTTAGCTCTCACTTTTAAGTGAGAACACGTGGTATTTGGTTTTCTGTTCCTGCGTTCGTTTGCTAAGTACAATAGCCTCCAGCTCCACGCATGTTTCCGCAAAAGACATGATGATCTCAATGAAACAGAAAATCAATACTAATTTTACAAGAATTAATTCAGATAAAGTTTGTAAATGCTTTAGCGCTATACTATCATATATTAGATTGCTAACAAATGTTTATTGAATAGCTTGAAGCTGAATTATTTATTTTAGCTAAATGAAAGGATTTTTCTTTAGCCTGGTATAAGTGAATCCTCTGTCTCTGCTTCATCTTTCAGCATGTCTGCCATTAGATCCTGCCCTTTTAATTTAAATGTTCTCAGGATCCATTGTCTGGATTATTTCATAAACATTTTAATTAACTGGGCTTCACCCTGGGTCATTCTTTAAAACTGTGTTCTTCTGTTCCTTTATGGCTCAAAATGGTTACCTATATCCAGCATGGCAAAAGGGATTAACATTATGAGTCAATTTTGATAGTTTACATCAACAATTAAGTAGTCTTAGGTTCTACCTGGCTTCAGGGAGACGAAGAGCTTTGATCAAATTGTGGTATCTGCTATGGAATGCAAGTTGAGGCTCTTATTCCAAATATTTGGTGACCTTCACCTCTCAAATCAAGTTTAAACTATTTAGCCTATATTTGAAGACTTTTAATAATTGTTTACTATGCTCCCTATCCAAACTCACATCCCTTTTTCCTCCAAGTAAATCCATTATCTTGTCTTTTGAATACATATTAGATTCATAAACATCTCCCTAATGGTACCTGATATGGTTTGGCACTGTGTCCCCACCCAAATCTCATCTCAAATTGCATCTGTAATCTAAATGTGTCAAAAGAGGGAGGTAATTGGATCATGGAGGAACTTTCCCTCATGCTGTTTTGTGATGGTGAGTTTTCATGAGATCTGATAGTTTTATAAGTGTTTGGAAGTTCCTCCTTCATTTCTCTCTCTCCTGCTGCCTTGTGAAGAAAATGTTTGTTTCCCTTTTGCTTTGCCTCATGATTATAAGTTTCCTGAGCCCCTCCAACAAGCCACGTGGAACTGCGAGTCAATTAAAATGTTTTGCTTTATAAATTACCCAGTCCCTGGTATTTCTTTATAGCAGCTTGAGAATGGACTAATACAGTAAATTGGTACAAGGAGTTGGGTGCTTATACAAAGATAACCTGAAAATGTGGAAGCAATTTTGGAACTGGGTAACAGGCAGAGGTTGGAACAATTTGGAGGGCCCAGAAGAAGAGAGGACAATGTAGGAAAGTTTGGAACTTCCTAGAGACTTGTTGAATGGTTTTGACCCAAATGCTGATAATGATGTGGAAAATGAAGTCCAGGCTGAGGTAGTCTCAGATGAAGATGAGGAGCTTCTTGGGAACTGGAGCCGAGGTTACTCTTGCTACACTTTAGCAAAGAGACTGACAGCATTTTTCCCCTGCCTTAGAGATCTTTGGAACTTTGAACTTGAGAGAGATAATCTGAAATTGGAATTTATGTTTAAAAGGGAAGCAGAGCATAAAAGTTTGGAAAATTTGCAGCCTGATGACGTGATAGAAAAGAAAACCCCATTTTCTGGGGAGAAATTCAAGCCAGCTGTGGAAATTTGCATAAGTAATAAGAAGCCTAATATTACTCACCAAAACAATGGGGAAAATATCTCCAAGGCATGTTAGAGATCTTGGAGGCCTAGGAGGAAAAAATGGTTTCATGGGCTTGGCCCAGGGCCTTGCTGCTTTGTGCAGTCTTGGGACTTGGTGCACTGCATCCAGGTGTGGCTAAAATGGTCCAAGATACAGCTTGGGCCATTGTTTCCAACATATGGAAGCCTTGGCAGCTTCCACTAATGTCAGAAGGGAAGAATTGAGGTTTCAGAACCACTGCCTAGATTTCAGAGGATGTATGGAAATGCCTGGACATACAGGTAGATGTCTGCTACACAGGCAGAGCCCTCATGGAGAACCTCTGCTAGGACAGCGTGGGAGGGAAATGTGGAGTTGGAGCCCCCACACAGAGTCCTCACTGGGGTTCTAGTGGAGCTGTGGGTAGCAGGCCACCATCTTCCAGATCCCTGAATGGTAGATCCACTGACACCTTGTACTGTGCACGTGGAAAATCCACAGACACTCAATGGCAGCCTGTGAAGGAGCTGCCCAAGGCCATGGGAGCCTACCCCTTGCATCAGCATACCCCAAATGTGAGACATGGAGTCAAAGGAGTTCATTTTGCAGCTTGAAGATTTAATGAAATGCCCTGTGGGATTTCAGACTTGCATGGGGCCTGTAGCCCCTTTGTTTTGCCCAATTTCTCCCATTTGGATGAGTGTATTTATCCAATGCCTGTGCCCCCATTGTATCTTGGGAGGAACTAACTTGTTTTTTATTTTACTGGCTCATAAGTGAAAGGGACTTGCCTTGTCACAGGTGAGACTTTGGAATTGGACTTTTGAGTTAATGTTGGGATGAGTTAAGACTTTGGGGACTGTTGGGAAGGAATGGTTGGTTTTAAAATGTGAAAAAAAAACAGGAGATTTCGGAGGGGCCAGGGGAAGAATGATATGATTTGGCTCTGTGTTCCCACACCAATCTCATCTCAAACTATAATTCCCACATTTTAAGGGAGGGAGGGACCTGTAATCCCCATGTCTTGAGGGAAGGAGATGATTGGATCATGGGGTCAGTTTCCCCCATGCTGTTCTCATGAGAGTGAGTGAGTTCTGACGAGATCTGATGGTTTTATAAGTGTTTGGAACTTCCTCCTTCGTTTCTCTATCTCCTGCTGCATTGTGAAGAATGTGCGTGCTTACCCCTTTGCATTCCACCATGATTGTATGTTTCCTGAGGTCTCCTCAGCCATGTGGAACTGTGAGTCAATTAAACCTCTTTCCTTTGTAAATTACCCAGTCTTGGGTATTTCTTTATAGCAGTGTGAAAATGGACTAAAACAATAATGCATATCTTTCTTGGCCATTGTGAAATATTTCTGTTGTCTTTTCCATCAATTCAACCTCATCCTTGAAGATTCCACTAAAACCTACCTTTCTTAAGGGACCTCTTGTCACTGCTGTGGCTTGCCTTTGTCTGCCTTTGTCTCTCCCTTCTCTGAACTATTATGATAATTACTGTGTGTTGCTCATTGGAGGAACTCATGACTTATCATTTATCATGCCATCTAGTTGTAATGCACAGGGCAATGCAGAGCATTGTAGTTCTTGAGCCCAGCCCAGGGAAACTGGCAGAGATTAGGATGTGGATATAAATATTTTCAAATGGTGATCAGTAAATAGCTGCTAACCATTTTCACTGTAATTCCGTGAGAAAATGTGTACTCTAACAATATAGGAAAGGTACCTTAAAAACATATCCACAGACTATCCATTTACAAAATACGTAAGCACAGTAGAAGAATGTGAGAATTAAAAAAAATTTGAGAACTAACACTATGAGTCAGAGCTTTGAGATCTGAAGATTTCAGCCTTCTTTTAATGCAAATATCTCAGAAACTTCAGCAAAGAAAATAGGGACATTGAGTGACATGGTATGGATGGATGCATCTTTTGATTTAACTTGTCTATTTTGCTTTATTCAATAATATATTTTTCCTCCTCCTTTTCACATCATTGACTTTTAGTTTAATGGTTTTCAAAGTGTGTGATGGGGCTTTAGACGTGGATATAGACAGACAAAAAGTTTCTTTGTCTTTCTATCCCACGACTATATTTTGCACAAGGTCAATAACAGGCTTCAGTGTTTTTACAATTACCAAGAGGATGGGATTTGTTATTGTGTGCAGATAAATGTGCTGATGCCTCCATTATTTATGGGATGAGATAAAAGTCATGCAGCCTTCTGAGACAAAAGGCAGGTATATGTTTTATATCTATGTTTTTAATGAGCTCTGTCATAGACATTGTACCTTCTATAGCCCAGGGATTACCTAATGTAAATTTCAGGTGGAGTAAAACTGTCAACATTTAATATTTTTTATGACTTACATTTATGCAGCTAGGGGACAAACATCTCACTTTAGAAAACTGTGTGTATTAGGTAGAGTGAAATTGGTTTTCTCATTTTATTTTCTTAAAGTATCTAGTGTTTATGTTAGAGAAAAACAATACCCCTAAGCTTAGGGGTGGTTTCTAAATTTTAAGGGCCTTTATGTGAAAGAAAAAAATGTTCCCAATGATTAAAATGCTTTAGAAATATTTTAACGTATAAAATCTGATTTCATAAATTTAGAAAATAAAAATATTTGTCTTTATTTTAAAGTAAATAGAGGCCAGGCGCAGTCCCTTACACCTGTAATCTCAGCACTTTGGGAGGCTGAGGCAGGAGGATCGCCTAAGCCTGGGAGATGAGGCTGCAGTGAGCTATGACAACACCACCGCACTCCAGCCTGGGCAACAGAGAGAGACGCTGTCTCAAACATTAATAAATAAATAAATAAATAAATAAATAAATAAATAAAGCACATGGGATATGCTGTCAGCTAACGACAAGGGCAATAGTCTCGATCAATTCTCAGCAGAATCTTATTCCTACTTTTTGTTATTGTTTTTCTTGTGGTAAATTAGGGTTCAAGTGTGGCCATGAAGCAGAGAAAGGTAATCTAGTTACAAATAACAAAATATATCTAATTCACAGCTAATGCTGGCAAGGTTATGTGGGTCAAGGCACTGTCAGGAACTATTGATGATGGTATAAAATGCTGTAATTTTCTGGAGAGAAATTTCATAATATATTCCAAAAAGCTTTAAAATATTTATACCGTTTGAATAATTCAACATCTAGAAATGTATGCTAAAGCAATGGCTTATATTTAGTGGTAAAATTAAGAAGCAGTCTCTTTGAAATCAGGAAGAAAATATGCCCATTAAAACAGCTTGGAGTAGGGGAGGTATAGAGAGATTGGTTAATTGATACAAAATACAGTTAGATCTAAGGAATAAGCAAGGTGGCTATAATTAACAATAATATGTTGTATATTTCAAAATTGCTAGAAGAGAAGATTTGAAATGTACCCAACACAAAGAAATGGTGAATGTTTGAGCTTATAGATATCCTAAATACCCTGATTTGATCATTATGCATTGTATGTTTATCAAAGTAGCACATGTGCCCCATAAAGATGTACAATTTAACTTAAAATAAAACAGTATAATCAACATGTTACTAAATTTCCCAGACAATGCAATAAGATATGAAACATAAATGGAAAGTAGATATATTAGAAAGAAAGACGCAAAATTTTAATTACAGCTGATAGGATTGTCTCCATAAAAATTCAGGAAATTCTACAGCTAAACTATTACAGCTAATTAGATTTTAGCAATGTAGGTGAATGTAAGAGATCCATACTAAAAAAAAAGTCAGAGTCTCTGCATAGCAGCAATTAGAAAATATAATTAAGAAATAAGTAGAGACAACCATCAGAATTATATATTAGTATCTAATTACAGCAATGTTTAGATTTAAAATAATCAGGAGAATCCTAAATGTAAAGCACTAGGAAAATAGTGACATAAATTATGATATATTTCTACAATGGAATATTGCTCCAGTCAGAGACCCTAAAGAAAACACATAATTGTCACAAATGTAAGCTATTTGAAGAGGATCTAAGTGTGTGACAAGAAATCATAAGGAATGCAATGTCCGGGCTGGAGTGGATAAGGAGTAATTAACAAAATCTGGATGAAAAGTGACTCTCCTTGAGAGCAGCAGCCAATCAGAGTTAATCCAGTAAGAAGGAACAAGGTGAATACAAATGCCTGACTTCAGGCCTCCTCCTTTCTCTGCTATTTTACCCTAGTTCCCCATTGTCCAAACCCACCTGAAACCAGAGATCTAAGGAGCTGTTTTATTTCATATACACAGATTAGCTCCAGAAAGAAAGCAGTGTGAAAAAGATGAAACACAGATTTGAAAGGTAAAATGGGAAATACTGTGCAGTTATTTAAAATTATATATTCACAAGTGATTTAGTGAATGGGAATATGTTTACTCTGAATACAGTAAAAAAAAGTAAGATGTATACAATAAATAATTATATACTCAATGAAATTCCCATTCTTCTCTCTCAAGCAATCTTGAAGATCAGACAGAAAACCAGGCTATGAATCAAAGAAGAAAATCAAAATCACACTTCATAACTGCTTCAGTAACCCTTGGCAACAGACAACACACTGGATTTTGGCTAATAACACTAAAATTTTTGCTGGTGAGGTCTTCAGAAACTGGATAGATGTGAAACCACCAGAACAGAAGTGGAGCGGGCATGATATCTGTTTCTTCAATTTGTAGTTTTATAGTCAAAAACTGGCATGTATATACTTAATTGGTAACATGTAAGTCACGTGCCTCTATCCCAACTCTAAGAGAGGTTGAGAACTTAATTTCTGGCTTCTACCTTGGGAAGGATCAGACTTATAAGCTGGAAAATTAGCCAACATACACAGGATATTCAAAGCTTCTAGGCAGTCAAAATACTGTCAAGTCGTAAAACAGACATGAAAAAACCTTTTTTTCTCTCCTAAATTTAAAAAAATATAATTTTTGTAAAACATTGTATGTGGCTTTCCATAAAATTAAAAGAGTCTTGGGAGAGAGAACATCTCATATGCTTCCTAGTGAATTACTTCCACACTAAAGCAATTAATGAAAATGAAAATACCGTGTATAACATTTTTAAAGCAGCCTTTTCACTGATAAATATGTTTTAGGTATATATACAGCTATGGAAAAGTTTTCCTCATAACAATTCCATTTTATCTCAGGTATAATCTGTCAGGAGAAATTATTTCTTGTTGCTAAAAATGGAACAAAACGTTTGAGCTAAAGAAACACATTTCTCATTCAACACACACATCCACAGTAGTTTCTTCTCATGCCAAAGTGAGCAAATCTACACTTGGGATTGTACAATTTTTATGAAAGTAATTAACACATAAAACATTTAAAAGAAAATTAATTTTCTTACCTGTAATTAATATCTATCACTTTGGCACTTACTAACAAAATTTTCTACTTAATGGTGATGTTTCAAAATATGGTCCTGCTCTATTTATGATAATATTTGGTCTGCCCTATATAGTCTTTATATTACATTTAAATTATATGTGTACATTGCTTTTTTCATATTAAGACATGTCTATACAAATATTAGTAGCAAATATATTATTAATTTTTATTCCAATTTATGGTGGAGTCTTTGGCTTATTCAAGTGGATCACTACCCTAGCTGTCCAGAGCTCCACACCTATTCTCCTGTGTTTTCCAGTGTCCGGCCATACAGAGTTTATCAGAGCCTAAGAATAGACTTGTGGTATAGAATGGCATTTCTGTTGCCAGTGAGAGGGTTCCTGAATGCTGATGAAGCAAAATTTTCACCAGACCCTTTGAGTAAAATTGATAGTGTTAAATCAAGTATAGCCAAAAGCTGCCTCCTTACATATTTTAAGTTCATCCTAAAGGTTTTTCCATACATCATGTACGATAACCTAAATGGAGTTGTAAACAGACTATAGTCTACTCTTGTGCCAATCCCTGAGAAAACTTTGATTGGCCAATCAAAGGTGGCAAACTATTCAAACCATGTTCAAATAAGGTATACACTGAGCGTCACCAGTCCGGCTGCTTCTGTACCTCACTTCCATTTTCTGTATGTCACTTTCTTTTTTTACCTGTCCGTAAATCTTCTTCTACCAGGTGGCTGCCCTGGAGTCTCTGAGCCCATTGTGGCTCAGGGAGACTGCCTGATTCACTCTTTGCTCAATTAAACTCTTTTAAATTTAATTTGGCTACAGTTTTTCTTTTAACAACCCATACCTTGGAAACAAGGGACAGGAGGTGCTTGTGCAGTGAAAAGTGGGTGTTCTTCAGTATGGCTTAGCACTCCCATGACAGTTGCACACTTAAAACGTTTCCTTTTTTCGCTCTGTCAGATTTCCTACTCAGCTCTTTCAGGGTGCTAGACTTACTCCCTTCTTTAGGAACTGCCTTACCAAGCAGTATCCACTTTTTTTTTTCTTTTAGTAAGAAAATACTTCCAGTTTTACTTGGGTACATTGCTGCCCACTGAAGACTACATTTTCCAGCCTCCCTTACAGTTAGACGTGTCCATGTGACCAAATTTGGGCCAATGGAATGTGCATAGGAGATAGGTGTACAATTCAAGCTCTTTCCTTCTTTTGTTATTTCAAAATAAACCTTGATACCTCTCTAAATGGCACACCAAAATCATCAGTAATTCCAAAATTAATTTTTATTTATTTGCGGGAAAGGATAGCCCAATCTTCAAATCATGTTAGAAATTAAAAGGAAATATTTGTAGCTATTCTTCTAGCATATCAAAGAAAGGAAAGTAAAATGCCAGACAGTAGGTTTCCATATTCAATTTTGCAATCCAGTAATTTTCTAATACCTATGAGTCCTGCATACATGATTTAGAAAGCATATATTACTTAAAAAATTTATAAAGTGCAGTAACCACTTTGGGAAGCTGAGGTGGGAAGATTGTTTGAGGGTAGGAGTTTGAGACCAGCTTGGGCAACAAACTCCACCTCTACAAAATAATAATTATTAATAATAATAATTAGCCATGTATGGTGGCAGGTGTCTGTAGTTCCAGCTATTTGGGAGATTGAGGCAGCAGGGTCCCTTGAGCCCTGGAGTTTGAGGCTGCAGTGAGCTATGATTGTGCCACTGCACTCCAGTCTGGATGACAGACCAAGACTTTCTTTCAAAACACAAAAAAAGTAAAATACAATAACATGTATCTGCTATCATTCACTAAAATAATGTATTTTATTCCACAAAACACCTTTTTCTTCTTATTTCCACAGCATATCAGAAAGATTGAATAAATTTCCAAAATATTAGACAGAAAGGGCTTTAATGGTGCATTTGTTTTGATTTTCTTATTTCCAGGACAGGAGACTGAGAAACAGATTCACTGGGCAGCTTACCCAAACTGAAAGGGCCAACCAGAGGCAGTGCTAGAATTAAACATAGCTTCGTTGCTTTTAATAATTATGCCTTCTGCTTATCCACATGTTTATTTTCTTGAACAGCAGGCTTGTAATATTTGACCTTCTGTATAAATACAACTGAATGCTATAGCGATTGATACTTTTCTGGATTTTATCATAGCCAGTAAATAAATTAGCAGACTTAGAAGGCTCCAGTTTAAAAATCACCCAGCCATTCAGCACTCTGGATCATTGGCCTTTCTCTTTAAAACTATACTCTCTTTGATAAAAGCACAACACTCATTCCCAAAGTCCATTTTAATTACTATGATCCTCAACATTCACAACCGTACTTCTTTCTCTTTTGCTTCTTTTTCATTCTGTCAGCAGAATATGTATTTGTTGGAAAATCTTCTTTTCCTTTATCTACACTACACACTGCATGTTTCTCATCCTTGTCACTTTCATTTGTCTATAGGAAAACTGAGTACAGTGTCTTTTAATCTCCTTTTAAGAAACCTGTCAGTAATGATGGCACAAAGCCATCCTGTGGGTCATGTGTTTATGGATGCTTTTTGTTTTATAGTTTAAGACTACTGACTGATGTTTGAATATTCAGAGCACTGACTCTTACATTCAGAGAAATCTTATCTGTAGGAAGCAGACCTAGGATGCAGCTTGTTTGCCTTTCACTCTCTACCTTCAGCAACAGCAAACATCATTTTGCCAGTTTTGTTCCTTTCTTTTCACAACAATCATTTTCTTTCTTTGTCCTAGACCATTAGTTTTGCAGTACTCATGAGCCTCTCTCAACTCCCTCGAGAGTGTCATGGCATCCTCTAAAGGTAACTTGTGGGGCATGCAAATCTCTCTGCCTTGACATCTTTCACTACAGGTAGGGTTTGATGCTGTACCTTTGCACTACTTTGTGGCATATCTCTTTCCTCAACACCACCCTCCCACCCCCCGCACCCCACTGCTGGCTTCAACTCCAAAACTTACAGCATGGTTGGGTGTCCATCACCTTCTCTTTTTGCAGGAACTATAAAATACATAGATAAGTGTATAATATGTACAACTAATGCCCACATTTCATCACTAGCATTTATAAAAATGAAGAAATGAAAATGCTGTAAATAAAATTAAGATCTCTTTGACTACTCCCTAAGTCTCATCACTTACACTCCTGCCCAGAGGCAATGTCTGTCAAGGGCTAATTTAATATAATTTCATCCAAATTTTCATGTTTTTCAAACATACATGCATTTGTATAAACAATACATATTGTTTTTATTGGTGAGGTTTCTATTTACAGAAATGATTGCATAGGGTATTTATCATCTTGCAATTTGCTATTTTGCAGTTATCATTACGTTTTTAAGATCTATCTGCTTACAAATGTTAATTGTTTTATGAATCATTCCATTGTGTGATTATACCTAATTTTGTTTAGTCATTTCCCTATTGGTGTTCATTCATGCCATTTCTAATTTCTACTGTTACCCAAATGAGCACACTTATGTGTGTCTCCTTGTGAACTTGTGTTTTACTAGAGTATACACCTAAAAGTAAGATTAATGGGTTACAGGATCTGTGAATTTTAGTTTTACAAGATATGCCAAATATCTTCCCAAACAAGACTTATCAACCTTAATTTTTATGAGTAGTATATAGAAATATTTATTTTCCAAAATGCCCCCAATATTGAATGTACATAGACTTCTAAAAATAATATCTGAATTCAACAATCTTAACTTGAATCATCCTTATTATTTCCTATTAAGAATAGAGAGGCCAGGCATGGTGGCTGATGCCTGTAATCCCAGCACTTTGGGAGGACAAGACAGGTGGATCACCTGAGGTCAGGAGTTAGAGACCAGCCTGGATGACATGGTGAAACCTCATCTCTACTAAAAATACATAAATTAGCTGGGCATGGTGGCACGTGCCTGTAGTCCCAGCTACTTGGGAGGCTGAGGCAGGAGAAGTGCTCGAACCCAGGAGACAAAGTTGCAGTGAGCCAAGGTCGCACCACTGCACTCCAGCCTGGGTGACAGAGTGAGACTCTGTTCCCCAAAAATAAATGCATAAATAAAAAATAAAGAATAGAAGTATTTCCAATTACTTTGAAAGTACTGTAAATAAACAAATACATGAAGTGGTACACATAACTTTAATCTGTTAAATCCTGAAATACATCAATTTTGCTTTAAATGTAACAAAGCCTAATTAATTAATTCAGTCCTTCATTCTTGTTTATTACATTTCTTACAAGCTCTAGATACTGTGCCAGGTTCTGGGGATAAAATATTGCACAGTGGGACTGTTCCCTGGAGAAACTTACAATGTAGTGGGAGAAACAGGTACCTAAACACCTAGTCACAATAAAGTCAAATAAGTGCTATCATAAAAGGAAGTTGCAGGTGATATACGAGAACAGGGGAGAATGCCTAGGATTCCTAAAGGGAAGAGAAGGTAGGAATTAGTCAGGTTAGGTGTGGGGTCAAGGGAAGTGAATTTATGAAAGGTTTGAGAAAGGATTATCCATGCAGAAGAATGACATGTGCAGAGAACTGGAGGCTAAAGAGATGAGCAGATTCTCAATTCTATCAAAGAATTCAGTAGCCTACTTGGGACAAGAGAAGATATAGTCTGGTGTTGGTACCTGAAGAGATTTTAATACCGTATACTTAAATAGTTTGGATTTTGTTTGTTTGCTTCTAAGGAAGATGAGGAACCATCAAAAGACTTTAAAATAAGATGGCGATGACTACATCATCAAAACTGAACATTATGAATAAGACTCAGAAAAGCACATAGGAGAAATACTAGCAAGAGCAGAGAAGAGGCAGATGGATCAATGAAGGAAACAGACAATGGTGACAAAAACTAGTAGAGATGGAAAATGGGCTGTAGAAAGAGATTTAAAGGAAGTAAAATCAACTGAACTTTGTTCACTCAGTACATATTGAGCATTCACTATGTGTCAGGCAAAGTTCTGGGTATTTGAGATTCATCAGTGAAAAAAATGATCAAAACAAACCAAAAAAGAAAAAAAATATCTGCCTTTTGGAGCTTATGTTCTTGTGGTTGTGTTTATCTAACCCACTGATTTCATGAAGGAGGGCTGTGGTGCAGAGATGAATCATGGGCACACAGTAGGTAGTAAGAATGTGGAAGATCTGGATCTTCAAGAGTTGGAGCTTCCTTCACAGGACACTTGATGAAAGCTAGCATTGTTCAAAGGGAACCAACGAATCTACTTTGAGTAGCAGACATATTTGCTAATCAAATAAACTTGATATAATGTATTTGAGGGTAAAAAAGCATTTGAAGTTATATTTAATGTTTTGCTGGGTATATCTCAGTTTCTAGTGTGTTAGTTCCCTAGATGTGACTCCTAGGCATGAGAATCTGTATTTTGAATTGAAAGAAGATGCACAGTTTCTGAATACAACTAGATAATAGCAGGCTGACTTTTCTAGCACATACACGAGGCACAGTACTTAAGGCCCATGGTACTGTTAAGGGCCTAAAAAAGTGTTTTATTTTTAATCAGAGAAAATAAATGAACTTTTAGGTCAAAGAAAATAATACATAATATTAATATATTCACCTTTAAGACAATGTATTCATAAAATATAACTTTAAATCTTTTTTGGAGGAAGGGGACCAGGAGGATGAAAGTACCTGTGCCCATCAAAGTCATAACTTGGCTCTCTATAAAAGGGAAAGAGGGAATTCTGTTTTATTTTAATATGTTAAAAACAACCCAACAACCTCATTTTATTATTGCCTTGATGGTACTCCTTACTTTTCAGCCTTCTTAGGAAATATCTGTTGGAGATTTTAAATATATCCAGATTATATTGTACCTGTTACTGTTTGGTCCTCACAAGCTCAACTTCTTGAGCTATCTTGATAACACAGTAAAAGATTCTTCAAGTTCCACGATTGAACCAATGGATTTAGAATCACAAAAATGTAACTTATTCCAATCTTCACATGTCTCCTCATGTGACTTGATCGAATAAGAAACTCAACCCTAGGTCTTTTATTTTAAAAAGGTGCCTTATTTACTACATCCATTGGGAAATAAGGAAGTGACATAATGATTCACCTCTGTGAAGTTGTTATCCACTTGTATTCCTAGGCCAGACAATCTTTCTCTCTTGGGAAGGGTGAAAGGTCAAGTCCATCTTGAAACACATAACACTGTGACTTCACTTTGTTTGAGTCTTCACAAGCTCTCAAGAGCCAAAGTGACTTTTCCAAATAGCATGCATGTTTTCCTCCATCTATAGCTGTGCCTTATAGTGTTCCTCTTACTCCTATCATGAGAAACAAGTCTGCTCCTCAATGGACCATCTATCTCCTCAATGGTGGGGATCAGAAGCAAGATTGCCATTGGCTTATTTCCTCCTGAGATCCATTCAAGAGAAGCAGGATAAGTCATTATTAATTCCACTACCTTATATTATTACATAAGAAACTAAGATATTCTTATCAGGTTCTAATAACCAAGATAAGATTGCTACTTTTTTTTGTCATAGATTTTGTTAATCACAAATAGTCTAACACATTTTTCCTTACCCCCATGTCCATTCCTCAATAATTGCAAATTGAGTTCTCAATAATTGGAAATCAAATGTCAGAAACTTTTCTAAATGCTAGGGAGCATCCCAAAGTTTGTCCCTAAAGGATTTCAATTTATAAAATACATTGCAAGCTATTGGGTCAACATGTAGGTGATTTTTAACTCTCAAAACGTAAGCTTGAGAATTTAATGACAAAAATATTTCACAAAAGAACTGTGGTCTGGGCATAGAAAATAGCTAGAATGAGATGAGAAAACAAAATTAGAGTGTAAAAGTAGTGGATCTGGGGCACCACTTAGAGGCATGGTGCTTGGTAATGCATTTTTCTGTGCTTTTCCTGGTGTGCCTCTTCCTAATGAGACATTGTGGTAACCAGGGTCCCAAGTCTAGCAAAGGTTAAATTGTTTATCTTCATTATCTCAAGTCCTGGGGAACTTAATGGCCCTCAAGGCACATGCTGAACGGTTTCTGTCCTATATAATCGAGTATGCTATATTTCCAATCAAGATAAAAACCTCAGGATATATATTTAAAATATTTCTGTGAATGTACATTATGTTTTCAGAGGGTTGATTAAGCTCGGGGCTATCATTCTTCTCTGAAAATATAACATCATTTCTGATAACCACTCAGTTTGTCCGATCCAAAATGGAAGAATTTTTTTAAATTGAGCAGAGAATTATACAATCGTGTTATAGAAGCTGAAAACAATTTCATTATTTTTATCTTACTCATGATCATGAGCTATCTCTCTTTTGAATGAGGAAAATGATGAGATTGAGGTATGATCAATCCCGAATACAATTTGAAGGTTTTTTTTCTTATAGGGATGGTGAGTTCATGAAAATCTACTCCTCAGTATTTGCCTGTTTCTTTCTGTGCACAGTTGTTACGTGTGTTAGATTGCTAGCTCTGATGAAGACACTATCTTAGACACAGAGAAAGTTAAATAAAATTCAGCCTGAAACCCCTTCATAGCAGGTCTCAGGGAGAGATGTTTGCCACATGCTAAAATCCAGAAAGGAATTCCATTATTCCTAAACATCTTTACAGCTGGGCAAAGAAGATAAGTTGACTGGTACTGCCAGTAAGTGTATGGATTTTGAGATGATTGTTATGTTCAGGGATTTCAGGCTGAATAAAATTAATTCAAGTTGTTGCTAATAAATGTTGTATGAAATCCTCAAACAATGGAGATATCTGCTTTTATATCTATTCATCCGTCCATCTATCCACTCA
Source organism: Pan troglodytes (assembly GCF_028858775.2). Lineage (NCBI taxonomy): Eukaryota > Metazoa > Chordata > Mammalia > Primates > Hominidae > Pan > Pan troglodytes. Next base: position 4,083,593 of record NC_086015.1, read on the forward strand.
TCCATTCATCATTAATGGAGCATATATTTTTTGATTCTTCATTATGGTGCTTACTGTAATAACAATTAGGCACTGCTCTAAGTATTAAGAATATAACAGGACATAAGCATAGTGCTCTTGACTTCCTGAAGTTTAAAGATTGGGGGGATGGGAGGTGACAGGGACCAATTAGTAAATAAGCAGCTATGATACATTTTGAAATGCAGAGAGATAAGAGTACACAAAGGTCCTATGAGAGCCCCTGAAGGGGCAGGAAACTCAGATCTAAGAGGGTGATCAGGCAACTTCCTGAAGGAAGTGGCATCTAAGCTGAGATCTGAAGCAGAGGGAAGGATAAAGAATATCAGACAAAATAGCAAAAACAAAGACCAGGACACTCGCATATATAATACTTTTGAAACACCTGAAAGAAGTTAGGAAAAACTGGATTATGGTGTGCAAGTTCGGGGGTCATGGAAAAGTAGGCATGATAAGGTGCACCAGGGTGCAGTCTGTGGAAGTGTCTTACTGATTAGGGAGTGGTGGTGATTACAATGGGTACTCTGATTTAGTTTTTTGGAATCACATTATTTTAAATTCATTTTTAAAAGTGCATTCTCATTGTCTATTTATCAATGTATTTAATTTATATAATCTTCTTTTATGAAAAAGGATTTCAGGTGGTTTCTAAAATACATAAAGTATGATGCAACTGCATGAATTCAAGGGGGTGCAAGGATATGCACAAAGGACTACCACAATCATATTACAATGAATCCTCCTACAAGGCAGATTATACTGACCTACAAGCTTCATCTGAATAACACTAACCCTTGGAGGAAAGGTATGTTGGATTCTTACAATGTGAGAGGCAGGGTTCTAGCTGCTTTCCACCTGTATCTCATTTAATCCTCAAAGACCCTGCCACTCAAAGTGCAGTCCACAGAACAACAGCATCAGCGTCACCTGGGATTTGTGAGAAATGCAGAGACTCTGGCCTCATCCCAAATCTGTTGATTCATCTACATTTTAACAAGGCCCGGGGTGATTCCTGAACACATAAAACTTTGCCAAGAACTGGACAAAGAACATTTACCATTAATGTGTTTTTCAATTTACGGGTGAGGAAACCAGGGTTCTAAGAGAATAAGTAACTTGCCCAAAACTAAACACTTAGTGAGTGCAGGGGAAGATTTTGAGTTTACACTTTCTGACTCCAGGCACTTTTTTTTCAGGAGTGGGGACGGTGGGGCAGAGTCTCATCCTGTTGTCGATGCTAGAGTGCAGTGGCATGATCCCGGCTAACTGCAGCCTCAACCTCTTGGACTTACTTGATCCTCCCACCTCAGCATCCGAAGTAGCTGGAACCACAGGCACGTGCCACCACACGCTGCTAATCTTGTTTATTTTTTGTAAAGAGGAGATTTCACCATATTGCCCAGGCTAGTCTCAAACTGCTGGGCTCCAGCGATCCTTCCGCCTCAGCCTCCCAAAGTGCTGGGATTACAGTTGTGAGGCATTATGCCAGCCTGCAGGCCCTTCTTGGTTTCTAAGTGGCATAGCCTCCCCCTATGTTTGTAAGCTTTACGGCAAGCTCGCCCAACCTGTAGCCCACGGCTTTGAATGTGGCCCAACATAAATTTGTAAACATTCCTAAAACATTATGAGATTTTTAGGTGATTTTTTTAAAGCTCATCAGCTATCACTAGTGTTAGTGTATTTTATGTGTGGCCCAAGACAATTCTCTATCCAGTGTGGCCCAGGGAAGCCAAAAGAGTAGACATCTCTGCTTTACGGTGACCAGCCAAATAGGAAATATGGGCTTTTATGCAAAACACATTGTCCCAATGATTTTTTTTTTTAAGAGACCAGTTGCTCAAAAGAACAGCAGGGCAACTACCATCAACATTATCAGGAAGGAACTCTTCCCAGGGATTTATATAAGCAAGACTTTACATGATGCAATGAATGATAAGTCAAGCAAAATCTTTCCAAAAATGCTAGCTGATCAATCAAAACAATGTGATTTGATGGAAAACGACTTGGTTGGCAGTGATTAGCCAGACCATTTAGCTATCTCAGAAAGGCTGAAGCAAAAGTTGATTGGACAGCAGCAATGATGTAGGAGCTATTTCAGTTAGGAAGACAAGCTAATGACATCCAAGTCCCCTTCTGCCTCTCCTATGTTGAGTCCTGCTCGATGGCTCCTCCCAACATAAAAAATTACAAATTGATGTAAGCATTCATAAACCTAAATGTTTACAGGGATGGAATGGACTGAATTGTGACCCACGAATGTTTATTATGTTGAAAGTTTAACCCCAATATGACTGTATTTGGAGATAGGACCATTAAAGAGGTAATTAAGATTAAATGAGGTCTTAAGAGTGGGACCCTAATCCAATAGGACTGGCATCCTTATAAGAAGAAGAGACACCAGGAAGGCACATGCACAGAGAAAAGACCATACAAGGGCACAGCTTGAAGGCAGCAAACCAAGGAGAGGCCTCAGGAGAAACCAGCCTGCTGACACCTAGATCTTGGACTTCCAGCCTCCAGGACTATGAGAGAATACCAGTCTGTGGCATTTTGTTATGGCAGCCTTGGTTAACTAATAATAATGGGCTAAGCAAGTAATCTAAATAAAGGAAACCATGAGGTTAAATGTAAATGCATGCATTTGAGAAGTAACGGAGACTGCAGTTAGGCCATTGTTGACACAGAATTGCAGGAACAGTATTGTCAAGCTCTCTAATCTTTAAAGAAAATAAAGTGTGTGTATGTGTATGTGTGTGTGTGTGTGTGTGTGCGTGCGTACATGGAGGTGGGGGGTAGTTCATGTGAAATCTTTTTTTTTCCAAAATAATATTTTGTTGGTTTATTTTAAAAGTCATAAACTATTGAATGATCTAAGCAAACACATCTGGGAGTTGGATCTACCCCTATGTGGTCATCAATTTGTAAACTCTTTGCCAGTGCTGTTGACAATTCATTATAGCAGAAGCAGTGAAAGGCCATTTAGCCATGTAATCATCTTGCTTTCATATCACATCATCCATGTGATGCAAGTATTAGAATTTTTGCTCAAGTAAACTCTTAGATACTATACTTAAGAGAAATGGTGCCTTAAAATATGCAAGATATAACTGTCAAGGCTTGACACCACATGTATATTGACGGAAGCCAGAATAGCTATTGCTAAAAATGCATTTCATTGACTATTCCCTCTGCAAATGTGCCATGATGACGATCAATCAGGATAAATCACACAGCTATTCAATTAATTCATCCATAAAGAAAACTGATAGAGTGTTGAAGTCAGTGAGGCCAAAATCAGATGCCCATAGCATCTGCATTTGTAGGATATGAAGCTTTAATGGCGGTCTCTCAGAAATTTTAAAAACAGCCTTATCGGCATTATCCACTGCTATCTACATGGACAGCCTTCCCCATGATTTTCAAGGTCATATAAGTGGTTAAGTATTCACTTCCTTATGCATTTATAAATTATAGGGGCTTTCCAGAGAAAGTTCTTTATGACTTACTTATTGCTGCTTGCAATTCTGAAAACTCTAAATTAGAAATGTCAACTCCTTTGTTGGACAATAGTTTCATATTGGTGCTGGTCAGTGGGATTTCCCAACTTGAATCTCTTACTTGATTACTTTTTATTAATCTGTTTTTTTAACTACTTTTTTTTTACTTGGTTACAGGGTTTACTTCATATGCTACCTCTGGTAATAGTCTTTAGCTTTTGCCCAGCCATGGTTCTCACTATCCCTTTCCTAGAATTTTGCAGTAAGGACTAATGGACTATAGCTTTCCAATCTCATCTGACTCTAAAACCCATTATTACTATGTCTTTCTAAGGCAAAGTTATATCACAGATTTTGGATTGAATAGTGGTATTAATGAGCCTTCACAATCACATCTGCTTACCATTCTCTTACTAGCCTCCTTTTCTTTTACCTTCTGCTACAATGAACTCATCAGTCACAGAAATACAGGCTTTTCTACACCAATACAGGTGCCCATGCTGTCACCTGTTAATTTGGGAAATAACTTGGTAAATGCTTTACTTGGTGATATATGCAGAATTCTAAACTTTATGGCTTTTTGTTTCTTGCTTAAAATATTTCTACTGTTCTGTTCTCCCTTCTAAGTATTTCTGCATATGTTATACGTTGAAATTGCTCCATAATTTTAGATGTTCTTGGTTTATTTATTTATTTTTACTTTACATATATTTTTTGAGACAGAGTCTCATTCTCTCGCCCAGGCTGGAGTGCAGTGATGCATCTCGACTCACTGCAACCTTCGCCTCATGGGTGCAAGCCATTCTGCTGCCTCAGCCTCCCAAGTACCTGGGATTACAGGTGAATGCCACCGCACCCGTCTAATTTTTTTTTTTTTTTCTGGGACAGAGTTGCTCTCTGTCACCCAGGCTGGAGTCCAATGGTGTGATCTCAGTTCACTGAAACCCCCGGGGTTGAAGTGATTCTCCCTGCCTCAGCTTCCCAAGTAGCTGGGATTACAGGTGCCCACCACCACGCCTGGCTAAGTTTTGTATTTTTAGTAGAGACAGGGTTTCACCATGTTGGCCGGGCTGGTCTCAAACTCCTGACCTCAGGTGATCTGCCTGCCTCAGCCTCCCAAAGTGTTGAGATTACAGGCGTGAGCCACTGCGCCTGGCCAATGTTTGTATTTTTAGTAGGAACAGAGTTTCACCATGTTGGCCAGGCTGGTCTTGAACTCCTGATCTCAAGTGATCTGCCCACCTCGGCCTTCCAAAGTGTTGGGATTACAGGCGTCAGCCACTGCACTGCACAAAGGCACCTATTTTTCCTTTGTATTTCAATATTTCTCTTTGGGAAGTTTCTATTGAACTTTCCTTGGCTGTGTCAAATCTACCCATAAGCCCATCAAAGGCATTTTTCATATTCATATATAGGATTTTTTATTTCCAGCATTTTCTTTTGTTTCTTAGAGTTTCTATCTCTCTGCTGACATTACCCATTACTATTTCCATTAGGGACCTTAAAATGTTAATCATACTTATTTTAAAAAGATAATTCCAACATCTGAATCATATCTAAGTGTTGTTTTGATGGCAGCTTTGTCTCTTCAGATTGTGTTTCTCCTCGTCCTTTATCATGCCTTGTAATACTTTATAGAAATCTACACATGCATCAGGTAACAGGAACTGAGATAAATAAGTCTTCATTGTGAACATTTATTTTAATCTCTCTAGGGGTTGGATTGTGTTTAATATTTGCTGTAGCTGTAGGTGCCAGAGGCTTCAAATTCAGCTGATGATCTTATTTTTTCCTTTGGTCTCCCCTCTTGACTTTATGCTTCCCTAAGTATGTACTTCTTTTCAAATAGAGAGCTTTTTCAGTTGTAATCCACTGCCATTGTGTTGAAGCCTGATGGTATGGTGTTAAGATGTAGGAGAGATATTGCATGATTAAAATCCTCCAATTAAATCTGAGTGTGTGTTTTTTTGTTTGTTTGTTTGTTTTTTTGAGATGAAGCTGTGTTGTTGTCTGGGGAAATACTGGAGGTTCATTGTCTCATGCCAAGGAAATCGAGGGTGCAGAAACATAAAGAGTGCGCCTAAGAACGGAAGTTTAAGCTGGATGCTGTGGCTCACGCCTGTAATCCCAGCACTTTGGGAAGCCGAGGCGGTTGGATAATGAGGTCAGGAGTTCAAGACCAGCCTGGCCAAGATAGTGAAACCCTGTTTGTACTCAGCAACACTCCGTCAAAAAAAAACAAAAAAAAGAACGGAAGTTTAATAGACAAAAGAAAGAAGAAAGCTTCCTCGTGCAGAGGAAGGGGACTGGAATGGGTTTCTAGCCTTGCAACAAGATGCAGCTGCTTTTACAGATGAGCTTGAGGAGGCACTGTCTGATTTACATAGGGCACAGAGGATTGGTTGGACTAGATGTGTCATTTACATAGCATGCAAAGAGGCTGGTCATCCCACCCTGATCTTTTATTATGTAAATGAAGTTTTCTACCTGGCCTGTGCCATGCTGCCCATTTCTTTACTGCACATGTGGTGACAAAGAAAAGGGACCCCTATGTTGAATGTAGCTGATTTCCAGGTGTCCTTTTTCGATTGGCACAGCTGCTGGCATTCATCTGTGCAAGCTTCCACTTGCTTATCTATGCTTGCAGCTTGATTTTGCAGGCTGCTTTTTCTTAAAAAAGAAGTTACTTGGGGGCTGCTTTTTATTAAAAGGAAAACCTTGCCGAGGACTCTGTTACCTTCACTATCTGCCTAAATAATTTCTTTTTAGCTCCTGTGTCAGAGATAGGGTCTTGCTCTGTCACCCAGGCTGGAGTGCAGTGATGTGATAGAACTTCTGGGTCTCCCAGGAGGCTAGGGTTACAGGCACTTCCACCACCATGCCCCACTTACATCTCAGTGTCTACATCCTGGGGCTATGACCTTCATGATCTAGCTTTTATCCCCCATCTCTCCCTGTTCCCTTCCCTGGCTGCAGCATCCTCAGTGTATTTCCTTGAAACCTTGATTGCTGTTGATTTGTTTTCCCTTCTTAGGTGAGACCAGGAGGCTAAAGGCAGCTTCCGTGGGAGGAATGCCTCTACTGTGATAAACTCTTAGCACAGTCTTTCTTTTGGAGTGTCAGCCTTTGTTAAGGAGAAGACTGAGCTATTTCACAATGATTACTCTTCCCTTCCACCTGCCAGAGCCATGAAGAAACATCTGTTCAGATGTTTACTGTGAGACCCTGGTGGGGTTCCTAAATATAAAGCCCTTTAAAGTGTGGGAGACCCCTACCCCTAAATATCCAGCTCCTAATAGTTTCTCACTCTCACAGTAATTCATGCACAGCCCACAGCAATTCATTACAATTACCAAATGAATGTTCCTATCAGTGTATGGCACCAGCTTGTTGTCTGCCAGGTAAGTAGATCTCAGGTTTGTCTCTCTGGATGCACCCGATGAGTCCAAGAAAAGTTGTTGATTTTCAGTTGGTTCAACTGTTTCTTGTCATAGGCCAAGTATGACGTCCGAGTTCTTTACGTGTCAGAGCTGAACGAGACTCCTAAGGCTTTTTTTTTTTTTTTAACTTTTTTCTTTTCTTTTTTGATGTTTAGAAGATATGGCAGTATTCCAGTACGTGTTAAGAGTATCCTGGATGGGAGGATGGCAAGCCTTAAAGCCAGTCTCTAGTCTTTTCAATTCCACCAAGTTCTTCGAAGAATGAAATGACTTCTTCCGGCAATCACAGCCTTGCAGAAAATCTGTGCTCCTCGAGCATAAATGCTAGTTGAAGCTAACAGGGACAGAGTTGATTAATGAACTAAAGGTACACTGCTGCTCCTGTTAATACACGCAAAGTTTACATGTTCCCAACATCAATGGGCTTTTGCATAACTGTGATATCTTCTCTGAGCTAATAATCTAGGTTGAGGTACTTGAGGGGTTCAGAGTATACCACCCTGAAATATACTACTCCGGCATAAGAATTGTTTTGAGCTAAAGGCAATTGAGGGAAAAACAGACACAGGACACACTCTCTGTCCTTCCTTTCTCTACCAGAAGACTAGAACAATTCTTAATCACCTGAGACAATGCTAGACTCTTATCAGCCCACAGATGGCACCAGAGGAACCTACATAACTTTACTAAAAGAAATTTTATCTTCTATTACTTTCAGCCCCTATATATAGCCCACCACAAGTTATAGCCCTTGGAAGGCTAACAGTCTTTTGTCTTATGTCTTGCCACTTTTCTACAAATTTATTATTATTTGCTAAGGTACTATATATGCACAAGTTCTTTTTCTTTTTTTTATTTTTCCTGAGATAAGATCTTGCTCTGTCACCCAGGCTGCAATGCAGTGATGTGATCATAGTTTACTGCAGCCTCCAACTCCTGGCCCAAGGGATCCTCTAGCCTTAGCCTCCCAAGTAGCTAGGACTACAGGTGCACTCCACCACACCTAGCTAATTTTGTACTTTTTGTAGAGATGTGGTCTTGCTATGCTGCCCAGTCTGGTATGCTCAAGTTTAATCACCCCTTTGAGTCACTTGTCACTGAGGTTTCTCCCAAGTGATGTGCACTGCACACATTAATAAACTCTTTGTTTTTCTCATATTAATCTATCTTTTGTGAGTTTAGTTTACAATGAACATAAGATAGTGTCTTATTCTATTCGGGCTTTTATAACAAATTACCATAGACCCAATATTTATTTCTCGCAATTCTGGAGGCTGAAAGTCTTAGATCAGAGTGCCAGCATAGTTAGGATCTGGTAAGAGTCCTCTTCCAGTTTGCACAGTTGACATCTCCTTGTATCCTCACATAATGTAAAAAGGGCAAGCTAGCTCTCCAGCCTCCTCTTCTAAGGGCACTAGTCCCATTTATGACAGTTCTACTCTCATGACCTAATTACTTCCCAAAGGTGACACTTCTAAACACCATTACATTGGGATTTGAGTTTCAACAGGAATTTTTGGGGAACACAAACATTCACTCCATTGGAGATGGGTAAAGGGAAAAGATTTTTCCTCCCTTACATACTCCATTTGTAATCTATTCCGAGGCTTGAGAATTTCCTACAAAATGGATATGTTTAGATAGAGAAAGAGAAATTTTGCTAAATGATGCCTGTAAAGCTTAGCAGTTAGAAGTTTATATATCTAAAATCCTAATAAGCCTGTGTTGGATGATACCTTATAAATCCTCCTTTCTTTCATTGTGAGGGAAGGAGCTGAGTCTTAGAGAGGCTGAGCCACATGTTCAAGAGTTTAATGAGTAGTGGGGTCAGTAGAAGCCATGTCTTTCTAACTCTAAAGATAATGGCAGCCTGTGTAAGACAGAGACTCTTAGGTTTTGTGTTGTCTCCTCTCTATGCTTCTTCCCTCTACTTCAAGACCTCTCCTACCAAAGCCTGTCTAAAGCCATGAATAGATGGAGCTTTTTCTATTGCTGCTGCAACAAATTACCACAAATTTAGTGTCAAGTAATACATATTTTATGTTATAGTTCTGGAGGTCAGAGTCCAAAACAGATCACTAGGCTAAAAAGAAAGTATCCGCAGGGCTGCAGTCCTTCTGGAAGCTGTAAGGAAGAAACCATTCTGTGGCTTTTTCTAGCTTTTAGAGGTCATCCACATTCCTTGGCTCATGGCTCCCTTCCTCCATCATCAAAACCAACAAGGTTTGGCTGAATACTTTTGAGGCTGCCGTCTTTCCAATTCTCTTGCTTCTGTCTCCTCCTGCACTTTTGAGGAGATGACATTAGGTCCACCTTGAAAGTCCAGGATAATCTTCCTATTTTAATGTCAGCTGGGTAGCACATTTAACTGTCCTTTGCTATACAACCTAACATATTCACTGTTTCTGGGGATTAGCAATGGACATCTTTGGGAGACCATTATTCTGCCTGCACTAGAGACAGAGAGAAAGAGAGAGAGAGACAGAGAGAGAAATTCCTCTCACAGCATATGGTTGGGAAGTTGATATATTAATATGTAAGTGAGGAGATAAAAACAAGACTGCTGGTAAATAAGACAGTATAGGACAATTAATTGATTAGATTCAGGTTATAGCCATTGGAATAGAGAGAAGGCACAGATCTAAGTGCACTGGATATATCCAAGAAAGTTACATCTATCTGGGTAATAAAGACTGCATAGCTATTGGATGAGGCAGGAAGGGACCCCAGTGAAGTGAGGAGCAGAGTTAGGAAAGAAGGCATCATGTGTACAGCATAGGGATGGAACCAACTCTAACGAGTTAGGTCATGTTGATAACTAGCAAGAAAACTGTGGATAAGAAGGGTAAGATGAAATTCTGTTTACTCTTAAAGCTAGACAGGGAATTCTTATGAAAGGATAATTTTAAAAAATCCAAGTAAACGGTACATGAATTCTCCTTGGCTTCGGAGCACATGGACAATGATTAATTGCGGCAATATCGTATGAAATCACCATTCTGTAGGTCAAAAATTGTCAAATATCTGTAATTTCTTATGATTCACCTTAAAAGAAGTGTAGAGGCTCAATATTACTCTAGAAATGTGGAGATTCAATGATCAGAAAGTTGTTCTTTAAAATCACCACAAGAGGGTGGTAAAGAATTATGCTTTATATCTGCACACCTGCAGAATATTGGTTTTCCACACACAAAAATAATTATTTAAATGTATGTAAGATGCAGCTTTGGAGATGTTTTTCTTTCTAATTTGTTGTTGTTAATCATATTTAAAATAGCATGATTTGGCATCTGCAAAGTATATTGGCTGCTAGCTGGACGTCTTCAATGCAGAGAACACCAGTTATATGCACATATCTCCATCTTCCATATGTGTATGAATGCGCTTAAAATGCAACAGATTCATACATAAATTATAAGCACCTCGTCACTGTCAAACTTCTCATCTATGATGATGAATTAAATAGAATTTTAAATGGAGAAATCTATATTTTAAATTCATTTCCCTATCTTGTTTATGAAATGAAATATTGAAATGAAGTTAGGGGAGTGGTCCTGTGGTTCATGTTCAAATGTTAGTCAAGCTCCGGCTGTTTACCGTTCTCAGTGACCTTGATTAAATTGCTCAACTCAGCTGGGAACTGAATTGTGTATTTAGAGGATTAAGCAGTGCTGCCCGACATTTTAGAGTTAGACACACCTACTATAACTTGCTTTGGCATTAACGCTGGGCTTCTCTTGAACTAAAATGGCAATCTCCATTCTGCAACGGAAGGTCTCAGGGACTTGAAGATATGTTTACTCTATCCAATAACACGGGTATCGATTTCTGATTTCTTTTTTCATTTCCCTTCTTTATAACTTAAAATTCCCAACATTTTAGTAGAGACGTATTTAATCTGTAGTCTTTGATTATTATATGTGCACCTGTGTCTGCAAGTGTATCTGTATGTGTGCCTGTGTGCATGTGTGCATGGCTGTATATGAGTGTCTGCATGTCTGCCTTGTGATATGTGAGTGAATACTTACCCAATGTGTGTGCATCTCTGTGTTTTGTTGTGTGTTTTCCTATGTGCACTACATAAGTGTGTGAGGGTTGGGTGTATGAGAGTCTGTGCATGTGTGTCTGCAGGAAGTACATATACAAGTATGGCACACGCATTGGCATACATTGTGTGATGTGCACTTGTGTACATACACGTTTGTGTGTGGGTGTGAGATATACACTGTGGTGTGTTCATGTGTGATGTGTGTGCACAGGCGTGTGCAAGAGTGTGCTGGTGTGTGTGCATGCATGTGTGTGTCCCTAATGTGCATGTGTGTGTGTCTGCATGTGTATTCGAGATTTTGGTAGGCAAGTAGGGAGATTGCAAATTGTGTGTGTGTAGGTGCATATGTGTATACATGTGCCTGTTTGTATATGTGTGTGTGTGTGTGCATAAAGATAAAGAGCTAGATACATTGTCTTTACAATCGTATTCACAGTTGAGCGCCTTTCTCTGAGCCAGGAGAAGGCAGTGTGCTCCTTGTACCCTCTCTGAGTTTAACAAGGGAAAGCTTTGAACTTTCAACTCTAGTGCCGGGGCTGCTGCTCCTTTTGCCTTTCCCTCTTCCCCCATAACAAGTCTGTTTGTGTATTGTGTAAGAACCCATTTTAAACACACCAACCTCCCCTTACTTTTCACTTACTCTGCGTAAAAGCTTAGTCAAGATTAAGAGCACTTGAAGAGCATAGGTGATTCGTCAGGGTGTGAGAACTATGATTCAGGTATTTATTTTCATCACTTCATACCTTTACTTTCTCTAGTATTTGACAGTTTGGGCTCTCGGGTAATATCATAAATGACTTTGAGTTTCTTTGGAGAAGAAAAGTGTAAAATAGACTTTGAAATGATCTTTTTATTAATGTGACCATTTCATTAGCCACGGCAGATTTTTTTTAAGAATATATTTTCAGTGAATCTTTTAAAGCTCATTTTATGCCTGCCTTTATTTAAACTCGATATTCTTTGGCAAAAATGCCGGAGTATACTTTGCAAGTCCTGTTTTCTTGGAAACAGACGATTGCTCACCTTTGAGGTTTGTCTTGAGAATGTGCTCTCTGATCTTCTTAGAGTTTAGTGCATCATCAGTTTTTCTTCTTTTTTTTCCTGGCTCAGCAAATTTTCCAAGCTAGCTTTTTCTAGTTTTGGAGTATTTGGAAAAAAGCAGTGACTTTCTAGCCAGGGAGTCCCAAGGTCACATCCGGAGCCAACCACATGTCAAGTTTAATCTCCTGGCCTTTACAACTATTAATATTTACTCATGATGTCTTCTGGACATCTACAAAACTTTAGTCCACACTGTACAATTAGGAAACAAATTATATACTGCTTTTTTAATCTATTTTTTTAACAGGAGTGGCTTTGGTTTCTTTTTTAATGTATTCCTTCTTACTGTTATATAGTAGGCTTGCCATAAATTTCTATTGTTAGTCCTTGATATTTTATGAATAAAAAATTTTAAAAGCTGATAGTTTCTCAGATAATGTATAGTTGAAACATGTTAATGTCGTCGATTTGCTGCATAAGAACCAGAACACCTCACCACCACATCATCCAAAATGTAAAGTTTATGCTTCAAAAGAAAGGGAGTAAAGCTGTTGGCTTTAAATGTATAGAGACTACATAAACATTTCTTGCAACATTTGACTTACCTACATAATGTCAAGTATTTGTTGGCATCATGAAAGACAAGATTTTGGGGGATGAGATATGACTCAACCTACAGAAGTTTCTAGAAATGCCAAGATTTTCAAATTATTATTATTACTACAAAGAAGCATAGACATTCAGGTCATTTTTAAGTCATATTTAATAGACATATGAGCTATTCCTCTGAAAGAAATGCTGGAAGACTATGTTTATCAGTTGACAGTGTCAAAATTAGGGTCTAAAATGTGAATCGATCAACAGGACTCCTCAATTATCAGCTTGTTTTGTTCTTCTTGATCCATAGCTATTATCTCTGTTCTTCCAATTCCACTTCAGGATTTGTTAGTGCATATTCTCTCCCTTTTGAGATTAATCCATGCTTGATTTCATTGTCTTCTCATTCCCCTCTTATATGCTATAGCTGATCTGACAGCGTGATTTCTGTCTGCCAACTGAATTCACATGCATTTTCCAAACTCAGTTCAATTAGCTGATTTTGATCAGTTTATTGTATGCAAAATAGTCTTAGGAACTGTAGATACACAAGGACAATTCTCTTCCCCATACTTAATATGGTCATAAGCCTTTGGTTGTATACAGAAAAACTGGAAGAAGATCTTTAGGCTTCAAATAATTTCACCATAAGACTCAGCAGCTCAGTGTAGTACTCAATGAGAAAATAAAAACATTTTTAATACAAAAAAAGTACCTGTTTCTTTCACTGCTCTTTGGATTGCCTACTCTTAATGTTTCATCTCCATGTTTACACAGATTAGCTGATCAAAACAGGAGTGATGACCAACTAGTGAATATATGATTTTGTGTTTATCCAGTCATAGCTACTTCTACTGTAGGTATTACTGAGTCCACATGGGACTGTGGGCTTGTGACACATTGACTGCAGTTCTTCAAGAGCCAGGAAATTTTCTCTAACTCAAATTCACTCTTCTACTTTAAGAACAGAAAGGCCAATGATAAATTATATAAGAAGATATAACAATAAATTTGGATAGCATGTTGATTGCAAAACATTCTGAGTGAGGTTCAGTGTCGCTGATAAGGTGCAGAGAAAGTTGTGGAGAGACTCATGGCTGCTTCATGACTTCATGGGCAACTTGCCTAAGCTTTTCTTCCCTTTGTTCCAGATTTACTTCAGCCTTACTCACTTTATGTCACTTCTCTTCAGCCAATTCCGTTTAATAAACAGATATTGAGCAACCATCAGATGCCAGACATAACCATATGTTCTAGACAGCAGCTAATATACTATCTGGTAAATAGTAGTAGTACACTATAAATAGTTGAGATTAACAACTGTGTGAAAAGTGAATAAACAAATACATAGTTTTTCAAACATGGAGATATTCCCCTATTTGCCTCTCACTGATTTGGGGATAGAGCTAACATTTCTGGCCCCATAGTTGGACTTTCACTGAGGGGTCATTCTTGCTGACTCTCTGGACCCTCTGTGCCTATGTAGCACTTTGGTGCCTGTCTGTTGTCTTCTTGCAATCTTCCACTTCCCTACTCTCTTGGATCCTTGTAGCTCCTTTCCATGTAGATGGAATACCATGCCAGGATCTTCTTTGCCAAATAATTCTGTGGTCTCTAAAATTATTGACTTCAGATTTAGTGCACAACAAATAAAAGCCTGAGTCACTCATTTGTTGAATCACTCATTAATTTGTTTTTTAAGAAAAATTAGCTTCTACCAAATGCTGGGCCATGCTGCAAAAAGGGAACCCACACTCAACAAAAAGCAGTTCCTACACTGAAAATGGACACAAGGACAAGGAAACTGGTAATTATCAAAAGACAGCCTGACTTGAGCACTAAAAAACTATATTGCACGAAAACCCATCCCTAAAGTCTCCAAAACGGCCACATTGTTAGAAAAGTATCCAATGCATAATAATTTCATTGAATATTTGCCAAATAACATTTTTAGATGGACAAAAATATCTATTCTATTAAGTCAATACAAAATAAATAGCATCAAAGAAGTGATAGTGACTGGAATGACAAGAATTACATCAAAATTTTAAAAGTAGTATTTTAAGATGTAAATGAACTCAAACTAAGCTAGTAGCATTAATAAGATAGAAATTCTAGGAGACTTTCTTAAATAAGGAGGTAAAAATTATTTTAATTAATTCATCAGCTTTTGAAATGGTGCCTCTAAAGTGATAACAAATGCTTGAAAAGAGTTTGCTTTCCTCAATAGTTTTTATAAAACTCTGTTGAGTGGGTAGTGCCTGTTAAAGGTCACTCCAGCCATTCCCCATCATCATAAACTTCAAATGAGTGCCTTCCAAATGAATGAAACTTTACTGTGAAATAATTCTGCTCATTTCTGCCAGGCTTCATGAATGGTTTGAAAAATTTCAGGAACCCAGTCCTGATAAGCTACTAGGAAGTCAACTTCATTATGCAGTTATGGTCACCAATTTTTTTCCTGGGAATGACATATAAAACCTCTCATCTGAGCAAAATGAGGCAGATTAATGTTGCATAAAACATATACAGTCTGGATTACAAAATCGCAAAAGCTATCTCTTGGCTAGAGAAGCCTTCCCTCTTTAGATGCCTGTAATTTCAAGAGAAATTTCCCCAGAGCTTAATATTTCTTCCTCTTACCAACAGAAAATTCTACATAATAGAAATAAACCTTGATATAAGGAAATTTTAGTCAGCTTTGCTTGCTGGCTACGAAATATAAGTATAAATTATTACTTTAATTAACCTTTTGCCTATGCCAACTTTACCTTCAAAACTAAATATTCTCCTCACAAAGTGATATGGTTTGGCTGTGTCCTCACCCAAATCTCATCTTGAATTGTAGTTCCCATAATCCGCATGTGTCATGGGAGGGAGCTGGTCGGAGGTAACTGAATCATGAGGACAGTTACCCCCATGCTGCTTTTCTCATGATGGTGAGTGAGTTCTCACGAATTTGATTGTTTTTATAAGGGGCTTTTCCCCCTTTGCTCGGCACTACTTCTCCTTCCTGATGCCATTTGAAGAAGGATGCATTTGTTTCCCCTTCTACTATGATTGTAAGTTTCCTGAGGCTTCCCCAGCCCTGCGGAACTGTGAGTCAGTTAAACCTCTTTCCTTTATAAATTACCCAGTCTTGGGCAGTTCTTTATAGTAGTGTGAGAATGGACTGATACACAAGGTTCTCAGAGTAAACTGTTATGAGAATCACTAGACTTGGGAAATTATACCAAAATCAGTTTCAGGAAATAATTATTTTAAAGTAAAGTGTTAGAAATGGTTGTCACGTTTGCAGGGTCAGTGTCCACATTGGAAGCTGTTGCAGCACGAAACCAATTTGCTCTTCACTCATCTCCTCATCTCCCATCTCTTCCTCTTCTTCAATGCATCTCCTAATCCTCTTTAAATATAGTTTTTATTCTGTCACTCTCCCACTAAAAATCTTTCAACTGCTGAAAGGACATATTTTGAGCTTCCATTTGTGTACTTAACATATCTTTCCAAGGAGAGGATTGGTTCGGATGATCAACCCTTAAGGGGTGAAAAGGGTAAGTATAGATAATAAAGGGTTACTTCCTATTTGGAATCCACACATACAGACAAGCTACTGCAAGATTAGCTTCTAGAGACCCCAGTAGGATTAAGAATAACTGGGGGTTGTAGAGGACAATGGAAGTAATATAGTCTCCTCTCCTGACAACATCTCTGGGGAGGTACTAACAAGCATGTGTTTCCTACAGGCAAGAAGCTGTAGGGGGGATGAAGAGGCTGCAAGTCTTCAAAAATACACAAATTGGATTATCAATTCTTAAGGAGTCGGCCATTGTAGCAAACCATGCTTTGAGGCATAGAGTTGAAATGCCACTTAAAGCAAGAGTGAAGAAAAGCATTCCTTTTGAGAGGTAGTATTGCATGGGGTCAAGAGCATGAACTGTATTAGCACACCGCCTGGGTTTGAATTTCAGCTCCAGTGTGAACTAACTGTCTGGACTTAGGCAAGTTATTTAAGCTCTCTACTTCTTAGTTTCCTCATCTGTATAATATTGATAATAAAGTTAGCTTTGTTCTAGTGAAGAGATGTAAAATACTTAGAAGAGAGCCCGGTATATGCTAAGCACTATGCAATTATTTGCTATTATTGGAAAATATTTATTTGGTGCATATTATATGATAAGAACTGTGCTGAAAATTGGGGATAAAATGGGGAGGGATTCAAATTTCCTGTCCTAAAGACTCCTATTCTAATTAGGGCACTTAAAATACACGGTGGTAAATGCTAAGATAGAGGAGGATATAACATGCCACAGAAGCTCAGAGGAGGAATACTGAAAGCAAACAGAGAAGATTTCTTACAAGAAGGGACAGCCTGAGACTCGCCATAATGCTCAAGAAGCGCTTGAGCAACCTCTCTTCATTCTGCCCCGACAGTCTCTAGTTACGCACTGTTCCACTCTGCTTCTATGACACCAACTTTTTTTTTTTTTTTTAGATTTCACATGAGTGCGATTATTATTTGTCCTGTGTCTGGCTTATTTTACTTAACATGATGTGATCCGAGTTTATTCATGTTGTCACAGGGGATAAGATTTCATTGTACCCCATATGTACGATGTGTCAATTAAAACAAAATTTTTAAAGAAACTTCAGTTTTTTGGTTTCTCCCTTGGGCAGGTCCCTGAGAGGAACGGGTGTTAAATTTGGGGAGGAAAATCCAGGATGCAAACAGGTATCATTTCTTCTTAAGTATTTTCATTAAATTACCTAAAGAGATCTTGGAAGAAAGTGGGCTGAATCTTAAGTGTGCAGTTATTTGTTGTGATTTATTTTCTTATTCATAATCAACATTCATTTCCAACATACCCTTTCTATTTGTAACTTTATATTCTTTTTCTTAAAGTAAGTCCCTCAAGCCTACGTATGCTTTAGGTCCCCAAAATCTGTACTCACTTTACTCAAACAATGAATGGGATTTAGCTAAATTACGGGTCTCAGGGACGAGTTGAAATGGATAAAAGAGCACTCGAGGAAGAGGTCTCATCGTAGGCAAAAGATCCATGAAGTAGCACAGAAACTTGGGTAGTTCCAAAGAATTTTACAGATCCATCTTAAGTAGGGTATTTAAAGTTTGTTTCCATTTCTACTCTGTTGTTTAAGAACTTAATTACACAGACATTTGGGTCCTTATTTTAACTAATGTTCAATACTGGACTACTTCTTTTCACTCTTAGAAGAGTAATACTGAGAGAGCAGGCTCAAGGTATGTGGTTCGATGTCTTATACAAGGTGGTAGCTTATATAAGCATTACCAAGACCCAAAGAGACAATATGGAGGTCTCTTCTTAGTATCTATAAGGCGGAAAATCCTCCCCAGGTTTTGTTTTTTTGTTTGTTTTTTGTTTGAGACGGAGTCTCGCTCTGTCGCCCAGGCTGGAGTGCGGTGGCGCCATCTTGGCTCACTGCAAGCTCCGCCTCCCGGGTTCCCGCCATTCTCCTGCCTCAGCCTCCCGAGTAGCTGGGACCACAGGCGCCGCCACCACACCTGGCTAATTTTTTGTGTTTTTAGTAGAGACGGGGTTTCACCGTGTTACCCAGGATGGTCTCCATCTCCTGACCTCGTGATCCACCCGCCTCGGCCTCCCAAAGTGCTGGGATTACAGGCGTGAGCCACCGCGCCCGGCCCCTCCCCAGCTTTTATATTGAACTCTATTGTAAAAAATAAAGGTTCCTCTTCAAAGATTTTCCTCCCCATTTAATTAGGAATAAATAGTAACTTCTCTTAGAAGCAAAATTTATTCAAAGACCTGTGCTAACATTCTTAAATATCTGCTAGGTGTGGTAAAGAAATCAACGTACTTTATGTTCTTAGCGCCCACAATTTGGCCTGAATATTTGCCCTGGCAGGCTTATACTGGTTGAAGCAAGCATTAGGTCATAGCCTGTTCCTTTTCCTTATTTAAAGGTGTTTTTACCTTTCTCAGCATTCCACAAGTTACTTCCTCTCTCCTTTGTTCTCTTCTACCTTTGCCTCTTTAAAAAGTTCTAAGTCACTCGTCAATCGAGACAAAACCAAATGTGAGGCCCCGTTCCAGCCAACGGAAACTGGACACAGCAGTATGGTGGGCACTGCAGGTTGGAAATGACCCTGTCTCCTTTGCTTAGTGTACTCTCTGGGCAAAACTGCTGGCGAGTATACCCTTTCTGCAGAAAGTATAAAAACGGCCTTGCTGAGTAAATTAAATTTATGTTCAAGTGCTATTCTTTACGGCACCAAGAAACAAGCATTTCAAACGTCTATGATAGGTAATACATGAATATGCTTACATGTATATGATAATGTACATATAATAATGTACAATATATAAAATAATATGCATACATACTTCTGAGCTTATAGTTCTTAAAATATGCCAAAGTAAAATAAAAGCTCATTGTTCATCTGGATCCATTATTTTTATTTATTTTTGACATGCTTCTTAAATATGGGCAATTTGGATGTATGCATTTTAATTAGTAAGACTAGCTAATGTATAAAATTACTTTTAAAAGTAAAATAAAACAATAAAAAATAATTTGCAAGTATTAAAATTATCATAATTGCGTAAAGTTCAAATGAAGAAATTCAGCATTTTAAATTTGAACCCTTTTAGAACAATATGTTCTGGTCTCAGACGTTACACGTTTCATTTTTTAAGAGGGAAAAAGAAAAAATGAGAAAAACAAGCTAACAAATGCCACGGAATTATAAATTAATAATGGTTGTTATGTTCTGTGGTTTTTGAACCTCTAACTATTCCACCCAAATAGAACATGGCACTTCTCACTCTAATGTGGTCTGATATAAGCCATGGATTCAGGTACCCTCAGCGGCCAGACACATCCTCAATCAATTATGGAGAGATCAACAACCATTTTGCCTTTCAAATGAGCTTGAGAAAAATGGGGCTGTTTTCCCACAATGGAGGAAGTAGATGAGAACTGCTCATTCTCTGAAAAGGAATCATGTTAATGAAATGACAAAGAGAGCTTTGTTCATTTAAATACCATAAAGTCCATCCGAATTGGTAATAGAGTACATAATTGTCTCTTTTATATCTCAGTCAAATCTTTGCTAAGGGGCTGATCTCTTCAGCCCCTTTAATGAGAAAGAAAACTGGAAAGAACTCAGTTTCATGATATTTAAAATCCTTCCCCAGGGCACATGGGCTCTATAACAACCACAAAAATCCATTACTGCATAAATATAATCTTTTGAATTTTAAAGCAAACAAATAGAAATAACATGTATCAGAAAAAGTATTGTGCTACTAAAAAGAAAGTGATGCTTATATTTTATTTATTTATGTTTTCCAATTAGTTTGCAATGACTATGAATATTACTTGGTTAATTACTTTTTAATGACTGTGTTATTAATTCATAAAACTCTAAATAATGTTTGACTACATCTATGTCAATATATATGTGAAGATGGAGTGAAAATAAAGCATATCCATACTTCTGTGTATTGAAATTTTTCTTTATATTTTTCTATATTGTGTACATTTTGCATAATAAACATAAATAGCTCTGATTTAATGTAATTTTAAATTCTATAATATCAATAATATTATTCATTATGATATATACTAGAAAGAATAAAAATAAATCTTTTTTATTGAAATATTCCTAAGTGCTTGCTGTTTTATTACATCAAATGTGGTTATTAGACTGGCAAAAGAAGGTTTATCCAGGTTATTTTTTTTTAATTATCTGACCACAGGATAAATGTGGCTCATGGAAATTAATTGGGAACACCTGTTCCAAGGTAGCTTTCTGACAGAGGAACATCAATCTTCCCATTGCATGTAATTCTTCTTCTGAAGAGACAGAAAAAGTCTGTTTTTGGAAAAGTCAAGGTATTTGGCCACGGAACCAGACCTTTCTTTCCAACAGCCTCTGTTAGTGTTTCCAGCTTCATGTGACAAAGAGATGGGTCGATCAAAGTATTTTTAATGTGAGTCAATTGGGCGGCATTGTTGAAGAAATCCATTCAGAAACTGCAGGTGTATCTCTCCACATTTGAAGTGGGCCTGTGGGATTCAGATGTGATCATGGAAAAGTGGATAAATGACAGCTCTGGCATCAGTTTCAAGGAAGTGCTCAGCTGAATATAGAAATCAAATGGAAGAAAACAAATAACACTTTGTGGATCCTCTCCCCTCGAAACTTGAATTGTTCCTTGCTCCTCTGTGCTTCCCAAAAGAAGACAAAAGGTCAACTGGTAACCTTTCACTGCTCTTAGAGCTGGGTGACTTTCTTCTCAATTTATACAAACAAGGTATATACGCACAGCTCTAAATGACTTGGTTAACAGTCCAAAAATACTTGGTTATTTCACTGATGCTGAATGATTCCCTGCCACCTTCACCAATGAACAGTTAAAAAAAAAAGCAAGCTTAGTTCTTGTATTCATTTGAAATCATAGTAACTGATGAGTTTGGTAACTTACAGTTCTAGAATTGTTTCCTGTGACACAGTGGAACTAGAATATCTCAAAAGTATTCCTACTGCTCCATTCTATAAAGTACAATAGTTTCACCTCATCTGCAGTTTGGCTTACCCACCATCCAAAAAAATTCAATGGAAAATTCTAGAAATAAACAATTCATAAATTTTTAGTCATGTACCGTTCTGAGTGGCCTGGGGAAATCTCCTGCGCTCCTGCTCCACCTCGCCTTGGATACAAATCCTTCTTTTGTCCAGCATATCCACACTTTCTACCCACCCATCTGTTAGTAACTTCATAGCCGGCTCAATTACCAGATGGACTGCTGTGGTATTGCAGTGCTTATGTTCAAGTAACCCTTCTTTTACTTCATCATGGCCTCAAAGCACGAGAGTAGTGATGCTGACAATTTGGATATACCAAAGAGAAGCTGTAAAATGCTTCCTTTCAGTGAAAAAGTGAAAGTTCTACATTTAATAAGGTGAGAAAAAGTGGTATGCTGAAGTTGCTAAAATCTATGGTAAGAATGAATCTTCTACCTGTGAAATTGTGAAGAAGGAAAAAAAATTCAGCCAGTATACATAGGGTTCTCTACTATTGGAGATTTAAGGCATCCACTGGGGGTCTTGGAACATATCACCTCTGGATAAGGGGGGACTACTGTATGCTCTTGGCTACTATGGTGGAATTTGCAAGTTCTCCTAG
Source organism: Pan troglodytes (assembly GCF_028858775.2). Classification (NCBI taxonomy): domain Eukaryota; kingdom Metazoa; phylum Chordata; class Mammalia; order Primates; family Hominidae; genus Pan; species Pan troglodytes. The sequence goes on from NC_086015.1 coordinate 4,105,425, forward strand.
ATTAAGGCATGTGTTGCAGGATTAGGTCATAGAGACAGGTGGGCTCAAATACTGACTATTCCACTTAGTAGTTAAGTGACTGGGCTATTTAAAGTTTCCTCATCTGTTAATGAATATAACAATTCTCACCTCAGAGGGTCATTGTGAAAATCAAATACTATATTGTTGATAAATCTCAGCATAAAATCAGTTTTTATCAATAACTGTTTTATGATTGTTATAAGTTTTATCATATGAATTCTTAAATTTGTTGAATATCAGTTTTCTTGCCTGTAAAGTGGGAAAAATAACGATTTCCTCTTAGGTATGACAATTAAATTGAATGAGCTAACTCTGTAGATACTGGGTACTTAAATGATAGTTGCTTGGTATAACTATTCTTTATTATCACTATTATTATTACTTGAGAACTTTCCAACTTCAGTGTTTCCCAAGGTGTGTTCTATGTCCTACATTTGTGTGGAAGGAATACAACAATGAATTTAAATAAACGGCGCTATACTTACATATGTATTTTATTAATAATAACCAGCAAAAATACTTGCTTTATACAACTTTCTTTTATACAATATTTATAAATTAAAATTGATAATTGGGGCAAAAAATAGACAAAACAATGATACCAGTGGTATGGGGGAATGGCAAAATGCACGTGCTTATTCATTCATTCACCTAGTCCGCTAAGTGCTAGGCACTGGACCAGTGCCGTGTAACAGAACTTGCCTGCCTGGCAGACATACTTACTACCCCCAAACTGCAAACTAGCATTGAACATAATGGCATGCAATTGCCTTAATCTTCAAGTTGAGCTCTCTATTTTATGGCCTCAACAGCACACATCTTGGTAACAAGGCTGAATATGCCAATAAGCAGATTCCCAACATCAAATTCTAATAAAGATCAAAATGAGAGAACATAGCAACTATCCTCACTTTTCTACATCTTAGTGTGATGGGGAAAAGCAGACTATTTCAACGCAAAGAAATCAAACCAATCAATGTGCCTGAATTGCAGTTCTGATCTCCATATGAGGGAAGGTTTAGGAGATTATGGCATTTGACCAAGGGGCCCTTATAACTTTTGTTACCACTGAACTTTGATTATTATCTAAAAGAAAAGTAAGAGTTAAGAGAAAAAGAAATGTTATTCTGATTTAGATGAAATGAATGAATTTTATTAATGGAAAACAATAGCTGTGGTAGTAATAATGGCTTTTTCCTACATGTGAGGTAAACTATAGCATATTTTTCATTAAGGAAATGAATTACAATTTCCTTCTATTACAAGAGTAAACAGGGAGGACATGGTTTTGCACACTGTGAATAAACAAATACATAAGAAATAAAGCAAAGTCTTAATGCCTGTCTCTCGCAAGCCCCTTTGTCTGAAACAGCACAGCACAGCTTGTCTCATGCATGGTGACAAAGAAGCAGAGGGAAAGTCTTACCAAAAATGCAGACTTCAGTTACAATGTCATTTGATCTTGTCCTTTGAGATGTGCTTTTTTGAAAATGCCTCTGCCGTTCAGCACTGCATCAGCAAAACAAAGTCCACGAACACGAAAACCGAATCTATAACCATGCAGCTGTATGTGTAGCTGTGAAAAATTTCTAAATGTGTTCAAAAAACATTTTGATGTAAATTAACCTAAACTCCCTGTATGGATATTGTCAATTATTCATGACACAAATCATGCAACAGAGCTGTCAGTAGATACTTGATAGAATATACAGAATGAAATACATATATATATAAATACAGATATCATGCATATATGTTAACATATTCATGCATATAAATATCCAATCACATAAACATATATTCACATATATACATATATAACACATTCATGTAATAAATAAATATATGTCCATGAATACACATATTTACACATACGTAAATGAGGCAAGCTGGTAGAATCAAAGAGCACTGAACCGACCATGCTTGGAAACCTGGATTCTAGCCGTTTTGTGTGAGTCACTTACTCCTGTTTCAGGATCTCTATTGCCTCAGTGTTTGGACCAATGTCCCATTTCAGTATAAAATTCTTTCATTCTGTGTCCCCTTATCCCCTGTCTTACCAGATGTGGTACAGATGTCTTATTTAGGATGAGCCAAGGTCATCAAGCTTGGGAACTTGTAAGCGTCAATTGGAGGGGTGAGAAAGGCATTCTCCCTAGCTCACTTGGCTTCTATTCACATATCAGACTTTCTCTGGGCTGTGTCTGCAGACTTTTGTTTATATCTCTTTGGATGTTTTTTCCTAAATGCTAGAAAACTGATCCTGGTTCTTTCTGTGAATGAGTTTTCACTGAGGGCTCACCCAGCAGTGAGCTACCAGCTCTCTTCATTTGAGAAGAGTGAATAGCTAATTATTTTATGACATACAATAGAGTCGAAATTAAGTTACTATGTTTTTGTGCTATTTTTTAATTTTCACTATACTCTAAATGTTAACAGACGAAAGCCTAATTGGAATTTTCCAAAGGAAGTCTCATTTTTCATAGCTCAGTCTAGGAGCAAACGCCTCTATTTATGTGTTAATTTTTATTTGATGCTTTTTTGTCATTGTGTTTATTACTTCTTTGGATATTAGTTAACATTTATTGAAGCCTTACTGTAAGGGAGCTGTCTATTTAATTCTCTTATTTAATTTTCATAACTATCTATAATAATTATCCCAATTTTAGAGATGAGAAAACTTAGGCACAGAGGTATTAATTAAATTGACTAAGGTCACACAGCTAGGGTGCCAGAGCTGAAATCTGAATTTGAGCAGTCTGTCTCTAGAGTCTGTACTGTTAACCAAGATACTCTACTGCCACCATTGTAACATTTGCCAATATGACTATTATAGGTACCAAAAAATCCTATCTCAAACCCATATAGTGTATCCAAATATGCAGTCATCTTGTAATGTATATCTACCCTCTACACATTGAGACTTCTTGACAAATGTAGTAACAAGTGGTGTGACCTTGCAGAAATTGTTAAATTATTTTTGCTCCTTTTTCTTCAACTCTACAATGGTTATAATAATAGTTGTTTACCTTGTTGGGGCTCAGAAACCAATACCTCAAAATATGCTGCTCTGGCATGCCAAAGTAAAGAAGCACCTTTAAGGTCTCCCTCTGACCTTCCTCTGCCTTCCTGTTTCTCTGATCCTTTTTATTTTTCAAAAGGGACTTTCTCTGAAATTTCCGTATTTGTCTGAGAAAACTTCTTGTAAATTAAAGGAAATTATCTTAAAACCCTCTTCTTAGGAATCTCATTAAATAACCAGGAAGGATTAACACTGGAGAAGAGGAGAGACTGGAAATTGTTACCACATGCAGACAGACTTTTCATCTATTCTTTTAAGGGCAGTTGTGAGAAATTACTTGGGGAACTGTACTTGTGTAATAAGACAACCATTGTTCACAATGCAGTTCTGCCCCACACCCTTCTCTAACTTGTCCACCAGCTATTGTTTGTTTTTTGGTCGCATTCAGCATCCAAAGAGAATCTTTGATAAATCATTATCTTGTCCTTGGGTCTATTCCTTCACTTTCCTCTCTCCAATGAAGAGGATATTTAAGCATCAATCATCTGGCCCTTTTTTGAGTTTTTAATATTTTTTGTATGACTCCTATGCACATAATAAATTTGTTACGCTTGTCTCTTATCAAGCTCTCTTTTGTTACAGGGGAGTTTTGGCCATGACCCTTTATGAGGAGAAAAGGGATCACCCCCTTTTTGCGTCTACAACGTTATAGAGATGTTGTAAGGGTTATATGAGACAGTTTACATAAAATATTTAGTACCTTGCCTAGCACATAGTTAGTGCTCAACTAAGGCGAGTTATTATTACTATTAGCAGTAGTGTCATAGAGGAGACAATTTAGAATTTGTTGTTAGAGAGAACTGAATTTGTATCTTGGATTTTCCATCTATGTATTTCAGTTACCTCTTCAGCCTTGCTGGTATATTGCTACTTGTTTTGTAGTGTTATTTTATATGCTTGTGTGTATATGTATACATACACACGCATGTGTGTGTGTGTGTCTGTGTAATATATACAGGGAGAAGAGAGAGAGAAACATATTAATATTGAATAACTGCTGGGAATTTCTTGTCTCACACTTAAAATGATAATCCAGTTTACATGCACATAATACATGGATGCAGATTTGTTGATCAGATTAATATTATAAGAAGCTAAAATAGGAAACAACCTAAATACTGAAAAATAAAAAATTATTTAAATTGGTGTTAATATACCTGTGTAACAAAAAGTTACACAACCATTAAAATTATGTTTAGGAGGAATATGTAATCTGAAAAATCTTAGATTTTTAAGTAAAGAAAAGAAAACAGGCTACAGGGTAGGTTGTGTATCATAACCCCAAAGTAGAAGAAAAGTGTACAAATAGATGTGGATGAATATATACAATAGGAAACATTCAGAATGAAATGTTAACAGTGGTTATTTCTGCAAGTTGCCATTACCAGCAGTCTTTATTTTCTATGTTCACTTATGTGTTTGTGTGATTTGTATATCACATTAACATAGTTTATGTTTGAAACACTACTACTAATAATAATGATAACTAATAGGTGTTATTTTATAAAGTAAAACAAAAACTCAGTGGTTTGGAGAAAAAGAAATTACCTAATTACCTCCCTCTTCAATCCAGTCCTTGAGTCCTACTCCAGTCAGACAAACCCACACACAAACACATAGCCTGTCATCCATCACCTCCATCTGCTTCTCCTTTTCTGTCTGCTCAGCCACATGCTTCTACTGAAGACTGTGTCTATGCCAATTTTCCAAAGCTTCTTCCGTCTCGGGCCATTGCTGATACTTGACCTTTTACTTTCCAATCTGTTCTGTCCATCACCAGTGTTTAATATTTCTATCATGTGCATTTAAATGATTATTAGCATTCTCTTTCAGGAAAGAACCCCATCTTCTCTCATTTGTCTTACTCGAAGGTGACGCACAGAAAACTTGATACCAAGTTGTTGCTTCATGAACACTCAGGATTGGCCAGCTTCATTTCATGATCTGTCTAGGTTCCTTGCTCTAAATCTTTCACCGGATCAGAAACATGAAACAAAGTGGTGCTTTAAGCTGCACAGTCTCCCCCTTATTGCTTGAATTTAACGCTGCCGTCACACAACAATGAATCTTTCACCTGGAGGTGTGGTGGTGAGTGAGTTCTCACTCTTAGTTCCCGTAAGAGCCTGTTGTTAAAAAGATCCCGTCACCTCTCCATGATCTCTCTTGCTTCCTCTCTCAGCGTGTGATCTCTGCACATGCCAGCTTCCCTTCAGCTTCCACTCTGAGTGGAAGAAGCCTGAGCCTTTCACGCGATGCCCAGTCTTCCAGCCAGCAGAATTGTGAGCCAAATAATTTTTTATTTATAAATCATTCAGTCTCAGGTATTCCTTTATAGCAACACAAAATAAATTTAGACAATTCCTCTCTGATTTTTAACTTCTTCATCTATAAAATGGAGATAATAACACATTCTTTAAGGTACCTTTTTAAAGCCTAAATGAAATAATACTTAAAATGCTTAGCAGAATGTCTGACATAAAACAGGATATTATTGATTATTAATTGTTATAGTAGGCAGTGAGGTGGCCCCCACAAAAAGATATGTCCATATTCTAATCCCCAGCTTTTGTAACCATTATCTTACACGGCAAAAGAATAACTATTTGTCTTATAGGGCAAAAGATGTTATTAATCTAAGGACCTTGAGAGGAGGAGCTATCCTGGATTATCCTAGTGCAAGGTAAACGTGATCACATCCATCCTTATCACAGAGAGGTGGAAGAAATTTAGACACAGGCACACAAAGAAGAAGAAGATAGACAGAAGAAGAGTGGGTGATGTGAGACATAGACAGAGATTGAAGTGATGGGCCCTCAAGCTAAGGAATTGCTACAGCCACCAGAAGCTGGAAGAGGCAAAGAACAAATTATCTCCATGAGGTTTCAGAGGGAGCACAGCCCTTCTGACACTGATTTCAACTCAGTGAAACTGATTTCAGATTTCTGACCTCTAGAATTTGGGGAATATAAATTTATGTTCTTTTAAGCCACCAGACATGTGGTACTTTGTTACGGTGGTAATAGAAAACTGATACAGATTTTATTTTGTTTTGCTTTGTTTTGAGACAGGGTCTCATTCTGCCACCCAGACTGGAGTGCAATGGCAAGATCATGTCTCACTGCAGCCTCGACCGCCTGGGCTCAAGCAATCCTTCTACCTCAGCCTCTCAAGTAGTTGGGATAGTACCTGACAGTAGCCACCAGGTCTGGCTAATTTTTTATTTTTTTGTAGAGACAGAGTTTTGCCATGTTACCCAGGCTGGTCTCGAACTCCTGGACTCAAGTGATCCTCCCACCTCAGCTTCCCAAAGTGCTGAGACTGGAGGCATGAGCCACCAGGCCAGGTTCAGGTTTTTTATATTTGTTGTAATAAATTTCTAAAAACGTAGAAGTGGCTTTGCAATTGCATAGTGATAGAAGCTGGAAGAATATGAGGAAGCATGATAACAAAGGACTACACTTCTTTGAACAGACTATTTGTAGAAATATGGACATTGAAGGAGATTCTGGTGAGAGCTCAGAACAAAGTGAGGAACAAGGTAGGGAAGTCTTCTATAGTTTTAGAGAATACATGTGTTGTCATAGAAAGAATATTGGTAGAAATATGAATGTTAGAAGCACGGCAGAAGAGGGTTCAGCACCAGGAATAAGCAGCATGTTATTGGAAACTGGAGGAAAAGGGATCCTTATTATATACTGGCAGAAAAGTTGGCTTAATTGTGTCCTACAATTTTTGTGTCAAAAGCAGGATTTATAAGCAATGAACTTGGATATTTAGCTAAGGAGATGACCAGGTCTGCTGTCAAAAAGTGCAACCTGGTTTCTTCTTGATGCTTATTGTAGAATGCAAGAGGGAATAAATGGATTGAGGAAGGAACTGTTAAGCAGAAAGAAATGATGATTTAATAATTTTGGAAATTTACAACCTATCAGGATTAAAAAGAAACCTAACTAATATTGAGACTAAGGCTCACCGTTAGAAAAAAAAAAATGCTCTTGAGAGAAAGCCAAAGATGTGGCTAGACAGCAATTTAATAATTGCAGATGTGTGACTTCTGAACTCACTCAACCGTCTCAACAGAAGCTAAGAAGAGTTGGGTTTATCCAGGAAAGGCCTACGGAGTATGCTGTTGTTTAATTATATGAGTCCCTGTGACAAACATGGGAGACCCACAAGGTTTTTGGGAATATTATATCAGCAGAAACACTGCCAGACTGGCCTGAAAGGGACATATATGGGACATAATGAAGGCAGACTGTCAGACTTCTGGGATTTTATAGGCAGAAAATGGGCTGATAGAACTAGTTGGCTACAAACATGTATTATCATTCAAAAAAAAGAGAAGAATGACTCTGAGTGCAGAGCCTTGGGTACAGACGGCAAAGCTCCAGACCCAGAGATCATAGCTTCAAGCAACAGAAAATAATTGTCAGGTCTTGAAACCTAAGGAAATTTTCCTTGCTGGATTTTGAACTTGCTTGGCATCAGTGACCACTTTGTTTCTTCCATTGTCTCCCTTAAAATGGCAATGTTTATAACTATTAACTACACTTGTCCATCATTGTATTTTGGAGGCAGATAACTTTTTTTTTCGAGGTTCTCATGTCCACAGATGGACAGGGATTTTGGTGTCCTATCTATTGGCCCTGTCAAGTTAATATATAAAACTAACAATCACACATGTATCCTTCAAAGTGAAAGGAAAAGGGAGTCAGAGATAGACACAAAACGGAGGACATACACAGAGAAGGCAATATGAAGAGAGCAGCAAAGATTGGAATGATGCAACTACAAGCCAAGGAATGCTGAGGGTTGATGGCGCCTACCAGAAGTTAAAAGATAGGCATGCAGCAGATTCTCCCTTACAGTTTTGGAGGAAGTGTGACCTTGCCAACACTTTGACTTTGGACTTCTGGCCTTCATAATTATGAGAAAATACATTTCTGTTGTTTTACTCCTCCAGGTTTGTAGTAATTTGTTACAGCAACCTAGAAAACAAATACAATTCTCTTAGCTCTTGGTAATCCCCAGAAAGTAGAATAGGCATTAGCCCAGAGTAAGCATAAAATGTTACTGATAATGTTATGTCCTGATTTATAGTTCATTTCTGAGGATATTGTGTGTGCTCAGTAAATGTTTTTTGACTTGAATAAAAGTCCCAAAATGTGCAAATAGGCGTCACGGACATCTCTAAAATAGCCTCAAGGAACATTTCTAAAATGTCCCCCTCTTCCTCACTGTCTTCTAAACACTCATTTCAAGTAAACACTGCTTCAAAAACAAGTTTAAAATGCAGCTTGATTGATGGCTCATCAGCAGCAAACAATCACATTCAAAGCCGCATATTTACACGGTCAATACACAAATTAAACATGAGATTTCCCTGAAGTCACTCTATAAACTTGTTAGATCGAAAGTCACTTATGCACTTCATTTCGGGGAAGGAGGTCACCCAGCCTGCAGAACACAGATTATTGATGGCATGAAGAAATTCTTTGTTTCACTGGGTTAGGCTTGGATCAGAATTGCGGTAAACCTCTTGGCTAGTAGCAGAATATTGACTAAAGCTCTGTCTTCCACCAGTGCAGAGGAGAAAGCCCTGTCAAAACCCACAAGAAATCTTTTTCTTGTTTCTAATCATCTCAAACACTGCTGAATACTTTATATCTCACAGGAGCAGACTTCTTTGTTCTCACAGTTACGAAATGAAGGGGAGGGTGAGAGCAATCTGTTCTCAGCCAGAAGCAAATGAGGTTTTGCAAGATAACCAGGGGCATAGAGACTTCTCCCATACCTGGTAAAACATTGTGTCTAGGGATGCCCCACCCCAGGCATGTTGCCTTCCTCTGGACCTGTGCCAAGATCCCGAACAAACCTAAATGGGAAACTCAAAACCAAGCAGAGAAAATAACTGAAATCCAGGAGGAGTTGGTTTATGAAGCCCAATTAGATAGCCTGAATATTGCATTCAAAAGGTGACTAAGTCAAGACTTGAAAAACATCAGCATAAGTCAGAAGGATGTGAGTGGTAAAACTGGCAAGGAGTAGACAAAATGCAATGGGAATAGTCAATGCATAGAGAACATATTTTTTAAAAAGAGATTAAATGGCAGTGTAAAGAAAATTTTACTCTTGGTAAAACCTCAGTATCTCTCTTTTTTAGGATTGTAGTTTTGGGTTGCTAGCTACAGGTTAAAATATATAGAAAATACTGTAGTATTATGAAGGCCATACTACCAAATTTTTAGGAAATATTCTATGCTAGGTATTACATTAAATATTTTGTTAATCTCTAACATCCCTACAAGATGAAGTCAGATAAAGATAGAAATTAAGACTGAAAGATTAAAGGACTTGTTTCACATCATACAGTTCATAATTGCTGGAGCAAAGATAAGAATTCAGGTCTACATCTTTCCATTAGATCATGCTACTCTTTAGTCAAACTCTCTAAACTACTCTTCACCAACAATTAACATTTTCTCTGTAATATCATCAGTAGGCAAATGAGACTTGTTACCAGCACTCTATTCAAATGTATGTGGGGTGAAATAATAAAGCACTTGAATTAAGGGAGATTTTATTCAATGTTTTAAGAGAGATTCTCTCAGTATCTAGTATCCCTAGTTACCCCCTTCAGCTTCCTGAGGAGGATTATTTCTCCTTGTCTCTACAGGCCTAAAGAAAGCTAAATCAGATGTATTAAAAGTGCCTTTTCAACTTATGAGAATCTGCAGTATGCTTAGTTCTTTGCTGGGACACTGTTACAAAAGGAATAAATGAATTACTAAAGTCCCTGCTCTCAGGAATTTATCATGAAGCGGGACAGAGTGGAACTTCACAAAATTATTAGGAAGTGCAACACAAAAGTCAGTTTAGGTCAGAGCCTTCCCTCATTCTGATTCCACTTTCTATTGCTTTGAACATGTTCATTTGTCCCATCTGGAGCCTAACTGTTTCTTATACTCTGATGGTCCCCTTGGGTTTACACCGGTTTCCACTTTTTCTGCTCTAGTAGTAACGTCTCCTTGTTAGGCATTAGGGCTTTTGCAGAATCCTTTACAATATGACAGAATAACATGAGTCAATTATTTATAGTTAAGGTGCATTGAAAACATATATTTCAAAATGAACATGGTGCAGAACTTGCTGGCTATAGGGAATGAAGAGAACTAAGAGGTTTGCAAAGAAGTTTTGGGTGAGGAATTGAGAAAGAAATGAGAGCTATGAGAGGATGATAGGTTAGAAGAAAAAGGGAAAAGAAGATTTCACAAAATGTTAATTTAAATTTTAAATGAACAGTTTTCCTTTTCTGAGAAATGCAAGTTAATGGATGTGCTGCAGTTTGCACTACTTCTGGCTCCTGGGCTGAGTGAATGTCACTAGGATTCTCCTCAGAAACTCTACTACATGGGTGCCAGCTTACATTCAGGTTACATGTATGTAGCACTGTCTATGTGGAAGCACCATTCTAGGCACTAAGTATACAATAGTGATCAAGGTTGGTGATATGGTTTAGCTGCTTCCCCACCCAAATCTCATATTGAATTGTAGCTCCCATAATCACCACATGTCATGAGAGGGACCTGGTGGTAGCAATTGAATCATGGGGCAGGTTTTTCCCATGCTGTTCTCATGATACTATATAAGTCTTATGAGATCTGGTGGTTTTGTAAAGGGCAGTTCCCCTGCACACACTGTCTTGCCTGCCACCACGTAAGATGTACCTCTGCTCTTCCTTCACCTTCCACCATGATGGTGAGGCCTCCCCAGCCATGTGGAACTGTGAGTCCATTAAACCTCTTTTCTTTATAAATTACCAAGTTTTGGGTATTTATTCATAGTAGTATAAAAATAGACTAACACAGCTGGCATAGTCTCCAGCCCCCAAAGAATTCAAATTCCAGTGAAAAGGCAATGACAGAAATTATCACCATAGTAGGACTATAATTTGTGAGGACGTATGATGCTTTCTAAATATGGCACCGTTTATTCCTCAGACCAATCTTGTGAGATTAGTGTTATCAATTCTGTCTGATAGTGCAAGAATTCAACTCGGAGAGTCCAGGTTCTGTTCAGCGGAGATGCATATAATGAACAGCTGAGCTGGGATTCAAAACATAGATCCGTCTGAGTCCAAAAGCCTTCATCTTGGCAGTGGAATATAGTCAATGGCTAAGAGACAAGAAACAATGGAGAGCTTAGAACTAACCCTTCGGAGATGCTGACAGTCCTGGGTTTGGAGAGGAAATGCTGGTCAGGGGATAAATAAGGCACTCAGGATGTCAGAAAGATGTGGGACAAAATAATGCAAGGTGGTATAATATTCCTGAAAGCTGAAGAATTGACATTATCAAATAATAGGGAAGAACTCAGGATGTAGTCAAGAATCCTTTATTTTTGGAAATGCTAATATTGAAAGCATAGATTTCAGGTGGATGTTGAAGTCTCCAATGGCCACCAAAACTGCAGGGCTCTAAAAAGGTGTTAGGTTTTGAGAAAAACTTAAATGTGACGCAGACCTTTTATTCAGTAAAAAAAAAAAAAAAAAGTTGTTGCAAAGGTAATCACTAAAATGGACAGGCATTTTAAAATATTAAAACAATGAGGTTTGTTGACAGGTATCTAATAGAGGAAAGAAAAAGCCAGTTGAGATGGCAATATTGAATACGGCCACCTGGCACACAACTTCAGGGGGTGCCATTCATCTTGAGCTCTGTTTCAAGGCATGTGTTATTCATAGATCACAATATGAATGGTGCCCTCTAGAGCTGTGCAACGCGCATCTGTGCAACGATGTTGCTGTGAGAGGGAGTAATGTCTCATAAAAATCAACAGGAAAGAATAGGAAAAACATAGTCTTGGTATTTAGAAATGTTACTGTGTGCCCGTGCGTACTTCATTTTATTACCTGGACCTCAATATATATAAAATTGAAAGACCAGACTGGGTGAATTGTATTAAGAGCACTAGGAACATAAATTCAAATTTGTGCTGTATTTACAAACCTCTTTTCACAATCACAATTACATTTAATATAATAAAATGAATGATGGCATGTTATTATATTCATCTTATTATTCTCATTTTTATTCTTTTTATTTTTTATTTTTTTTGAAAAATAGAGACAGGGTTTTGCTATGTTGCCCAGGCTGGTTTCAAACTCCTGGCTTCAAGCAGTCCTCTCACCTGGGCCTCCCACAGTGTTAGGATTACAGGTGTAAAGCCACAATACCCAGCCCATGTTATTATTTTCATAATAAATAAGCTTTTAGTTTTTAACCTGAAGTTCAGTAAGTTCAGCCAACTTGTCTGTGATCAGACAACTAGTGACTACTGGTGGCCAAAATAAAAATTCCTAATGGCAAACCCTATGTAGAAGGGGATGACGTCTAGGAAAGAGATGGAGGATTGGTGATGCATTCACATTCTTCTTATGATCTATTTGCAGGTGTCTTCTAAGAACATTTGTTTCCCAAACCAGAGAAACCCTTATTCACCCATTAACCATTGGGATTTTTGTTCAAAGGCCCATGAATTATTGCTACTTTAAATTTGCAAGCAAATTTATAATTGGATCCTGATGTCCCAGCACCCATAAATATTTTATAATAATTGTACAAACAACACTTACATTAAGGTTAGTGTAAAAGCCTTAGTAAAACTGTCAAAGCAATTTAAACAGAAAAATATGATTAAGGTGTACTTTTTACTTTTTTTCCCAATAAATATAACTTGTTTTATGATATTCCAGGACATGAACGATTAAAATAGGGAGACCCCCATCTCTACCAAAAAATGAAGAAGAAGAAGAAGAAGAAGAAGGAGGAGGAGGAGGAAGAGGAGGAGGAGGAACAGGAGGAGGAGGAAGGGAGGAAGAAAAGGAAAAATATTAGCCCGCTGTGGTGGCACACACCTATAGTCCCAGCTATTTGGGACGCTGAGGCCAGAAGACCCCTTGAGGCCAGGAGTTTGAGGCTGCAGTGAGCCATGATTATGCTACTGTGCTCCAGCTTGTGAGACAGAGTGATATCTTATGTCAAAAATAAATAAATAAGTATTGGTGAAAATACAATAGGATAAAATTGCAAGCCATAGGAAATGGAACTCTAGCACATACAGAGGTAAGCAATCTTATTGAGTTGAAAAAGCAGCAGTACTTAGCGCCACCATACCTAACTATGAATTGCTGCCAGGTCCCTTTAACGTCTGTGGGTTTTGGAACCAGTGATTTAACCTCTGTGTGGCTCCGTGTCCTCAGACCTGAATTGGAGGTCATACCTATCTCACTAAACTGTGTGACAATTTAGTACAGTAAGTATGTGAAGTGCCTGATAGACCATGACAAATGGTGGTATCTGAATTGAGAGTAGTCATGTTCATTCATACTAAAAGTTTTACAGGACATTTTTAAACTGTGTATTCATCTATTATGTTTCAAGTGATGTTTAATTTAAAACTTTTCAGTTTGACGTTATTGCAATAGAGACATGTTTCCCATATGACCACATATATTCCTCCCTAAGTGTTATATGTTGCAGACTATTCTTGTAAAAATATGAGACAGCTAATTTAAATTCATCCCATTGATTATGTATATGGAGACAAAGTTTATTAAAATTGGCTGGTTGACTTGATTATATCAATTTGTATTTAGGGATCTATGGTCGATAAATTAGATCTGCGATTTCTTCCTTTCCTGAGTTTCACAGGCTTTGATCAATAATTTAGAAGCAGCTTTCTTTTAAAAGACATACGCTCAACATAAGCTTAACTGAACGACATGGATGTTAATAAAACTTTTCTGGCTTTCCAAGCCGTGATTTTATTTAAAACTGAATGGACATAAATCCCCTCTCATTTGCCAAATATAATTTAATCATGCGATATGTTATGGTTATTAAACGTTATATATTAGAGTGGGGATGATCTGGGCGTGAATCCTAGCCTTACTATTTACTGGTGTGTGTCCTGACACAAGTTTCTCAGCTTCTCCAAGCTTCTGTCTGTTCATTGGTTTAATGGGCATAACAATACTTAACTCAGAACTTTGTCTGAATAATTAAATAAAGTATATATATATGTAAAGTTATATATATATATGTATTTGAGACAGGGTCTCACTCTGTCACCCATGGAGTGCAGTGGTGCAATCACAGCTCACTGCAGCCTCCACCTCCCCAGGCTCAAGTGATTCTCCCACCTCAGCCTCCTGAGTAGCTGGGACTAGAGGTGTGTGCCACCATGCCCAACTAATTTTTTTTTTTTTTTTTTGTAGAGATGGGGTTTTGCCATGTTGGCCAGGCTGGTCTCGAACTTCTGGGCTCATGGAATCTGCCCACCTAGGCCTCCCAGAATGCTGGGATTACAGGCATGAGTCACTGTGCTCGGCCAAACTAACATTTTATTTTTTTAAAAAAATCATATTATCTATCATGTAGTAAAGCCTCAATAATTGTTACTTTCATTATGGATATTATTATTTGTATTGTTTCATGAGTTTGAAATATTTACCAAATGTCTTTAGAAAACTTCTGAAAATAAAAGCCTTCCAGGAAATTATTTTTATTTTCTAGTTAATAAAATTTTATGTTTGAGGATTTTTAAGGTAAATAAAATAAAAACAGTTATTAGTTTCTTTTTTTTTTCTGGCTTAGAACTCTTCAAAAAACAACAACAGAAATGGGACCATAGATTCATTAAAAAAAATAATTGTAACATTCTTTCAAATGTTTTATTGAAGTAAAATAATTACAGAAAATTGTTATAAAGACATTGGTAAAGCCACGAGGCAGATAAAAAGGAGTTTGAATACTTTGCAAACTCCTGATCCCCCAATTTATAGAAGAGAAAAGATAAGGTTACTAAGAGCAGAATACAGAGGCATATAATGTTGTTGATGTTGACATGAATCATGTTGGCAGCTTTTGGAGTTCAAAATGCTTCTTGTTTTCTTGGCAGAGATGGTAATCTTGTGAAGCAACAGTGTATTGAAATTATGAAATAAGAGTTTTTCATGCAAATGTGAGGAATTTGCTGAGGACAAGTAAGAAGAAGGCCAATTCCTATTGTGCAAATCCTCTGGTCACTGGCTTCAACTAATAAGGACAAGCAAAAGCACAGGAAGTCATTTCCCTCCTACGAAGATCATTGCAATGAGTGGGAACTGGTGCTTTCTGTGGCTCACGCCCAGTGGGTCTGAGGGGAAATAGAATCAATAAAACGTTAAACATAGTAAGTGCTAAATGAACACTTCATGAATTGAAAGCTGACTAGAAAGCCAGCTATGAAGACATATTCTAGAACCACTGGCTGGGGAGGAAAAAAAGCAGATCACCAAATAAAGCACAAGCTGCAGTAATCTCTTTAGTTAATATCTGACTTATTTTTTTTAAGTATAATGCAGTACATTTCCACAGTGCAGAATTAGAAAATGCAGAAACGAAAAAAAAAGATTTAAATGATAGTAGTCTATGATTTATCACCTGACGCAGCCACAGTCTAGCTTTGTGATTGCAAGTGACTTAATTAAGTCTTACTAAGTCTCACTTCACTCAAAGCATGCAATCATAATCCCTTCTTAACGTTTTGATGGGGATGAATGAGATAATAGGTAGCTTAGCACAAAATCTGGCACATAATAATTGAGTAGCAAAATGGGTAGATTTAATATTAAAATACTATATTTTACAAATGTATGTCTAGTCTTTGTTTCATTGTATGGATAACAGATTTCAGAGTTCATTTCCCAGATATATACTTTTATAACCTGCTCCCTCTATTTTTATCATAAGTACTCTCAAACATCAACACAATCTCTTTATAAATATCACATTGAATGGCTACATAATAGGCTATCATAAGACTTCACCAACTTTCTTCAATTATAATATCTTTTATAGGTAGAAATTTAGGTTGTTTCCTAACCTCTCATAAATAAAGCTACATGAAAATATGTCCATCAAATTTACATTAATGATTCCTCTGGTACCTTGAACCCCTACTCCTTCCACATACACTTCTCTATTTTCACCTCTATCCATTCCACTTTAGCCACACAACTTGGCCACATGCTTAAAACATTTCATTGATGTGGAGAGGAGTATGGTAGATTCAGTTTTTAGTCCTGTCTCTGAATGTCATTCAACTTTACTGGGCCTCAATTTTTCTCCTGCAAAAAGATATCCGGATCACTCTCAAGCCTAACATTCTACTATTTTATGTCTTGAACTTTTGCTTTTATAAAGGAACAGGTATCATAAAAAGACGTTTAAAATTCAAGTCACCAAACCCTGTCAGTAAGGCCTCTAATTTGTGCGACTGGATGCCAATACCTTTACCGGATACCAATACCTTTACCAATACCTCGCCTTCTGAGTGTCATTCACCTGTTTACTCCCATCAAGGGGCCCTGTTGACTCATTGGGACCTTCCGTCTGTCATTTTGAAACCCCAAGGTTGCCAGCCATGGAGGCACCCTTCCCATTGAAGCACAGCTTACAGTGCCAGGAGCTGCCTGGCCCCCACTTTCATCTCTAACCTCCTCTGAGGCTGCCTTTCTCCAGCTCCCCGTGCGCTAGCTACAGTGGTCTTTCTTTCGTCTTTTGCTATGCCGACTCCTTTCTTGTCTCAAGGCTTTTTCACATCTCTTTGCTCTGTCTGACCTGCCATTCTCTCGCATCTCGTTGCAGGATTACCTTTTTATTCTTTCTTTGGTGGCAATGAAAATATCACCTCCTCAAAGCCCTCCCCTGCCCACAGCATAAAAAGCAGCCCTCCCCTTCCCTATTCTGTAACATAGTCCCTTATTGCTCAGTGACTATCTAGCAATGAGTGTAGTCTGAATTTGTTAACTTATTTATTCATGAATATTTTTTCTTCTTTTTTGTTTTTATTTTTGTCTCTGCTCTATAATGAAAGCTCCATGAAAGCAGGGACTATAGTTGTCCTGTTCTTCATTATAGCACTAGTCTCTACTAGGCTATGTGCCTGGAATTTTTTTTTTTTGTACTCAATATTTTTTTTTAATAAATGAAAAAGTATTAGTTGGCCAGATTTCTGCAGAAATTCTGTAAACAAAGCAATCAACATGAACGCAAACAAACCAAAAACCCTAACTCAGCCTTGTTTAAACCTGAATAAAATAAGCAATATCAGGAGTCTTTTAATATTTGTGAAATGTTAGCTTTCTCCTTACATTAAACCTAAACCTCACCATCTTGCAAATGGCCAGAACGCCTAGTAAATCAGCCTTCACCTTGACAGAGGAAGAATATAGAGAAAGGATTTCAACAGAACTGAAGTGAGGGTGATCATAGCAATCTTCAGTGTACTGAGCTGATTTATAGGTACAGACTACTTCTAGATTACCTACCTGCCACTGAATTCCAACTAGGCCCCTTAAAATATTCCTGCCTGAGAAAAACACCACAGTTCTGGACGCACCATCAATATTAAATTCCACTAGAAAGGTGGCTCTGAAAAACACACACGTCTTCCACATTGATGATTCAGGTGACTATATCAAGAGCATTGCCTTTTACACCGCAGCCCTGCTTTTCTTGAACAAAGCTCATATGTTTTTTGTTTACCATAGGACTCTCATTCTTTCTTTTTTCAAAAAAAAGTAGACTCAGCTTGTCTTTTCCAAAGTATTACTTTCCGCAGTTTGCCAAGTCACATTGGTTTTGATTTATCTCATTCCGTTTTTATTAGGTTGGTGCAAAAGTAATTGTGGTTTCTGCCATTACTTTCAATAGTAACTTAAAAAGGACAAAAATCAATGTTGAACATTGGCCACTGTCAAACCACCATACATGGTCTACCTCATTAAAATCAGACCACAGAGTCTGTAATGAACTCTAGTTTCAGGAGTTTACTATCAGGCAAGGAAGATTTTCTGTGTTAAGGTCAAAAAATTTCATTCATGCTGCAAATCACTTTGCTTCTAGTCACTGTGCAAAAGTTCATGTCTGTTTATCAAGGCTTTCTGGATGCCTCCTGCTATCTGTACATGTGCCAGAATCTTTGAAGAGAGCATTGTTTTTGTGCAGTGAATTCCAGTTCAGGACAGAGAACATTCTTCCTCAAAACAACCATTTTAGAAGACAGCCTTCAGTGTAGTATTTCTTACACTGAGTATTGGTTGAGCTTTGCTGTGTATTTCTCTCTCTCTCTCTCTCTCTCTCTGTATGTGTGTGTGTTTCTTCATCCTGAAGCGTTACCACTTAGCCCCAGGGGTAATCTGTATTATTACTTGTAGATGAAAATGTGGTAAAGGGCTATTGTGATTTCAAAACTTCCATATTTTCTCAGATAAAGTTTCCCTCCAGTTCCCCCTCCCCATTGTTTTCACTCTGAGAGCCTCAAGTTGGGTGCCAATTAAAACTGAGAGAATATTACAGTGTCACAGAACAACTATATTAACCACATCTGTCAATATGTGCCATTTTCATTTTAAATGGGAAAGCTCAGAGGGCATTTTCCACTGGACCATCTGGAGGAAGCTGATCTGGCTTCCTCAGCCAGAGGTTTTACCAGTTGCCACCAATAAGGAACTATTTTGTGATGTTTCCAGAATTTGAAACCCTCTGCCACTTTGAATCCAGCTTTTAAACGTCCTTTTGCAAGGCCTGCCAAAAGCGAACTTGTAGAGAGCCAGGTTTCATTTGCAATTCAAAGAGACAGCCCTATCATTGAATGTGGTCTTTAAAGGGAAGGGAAAGAGCAAAAGTTTGAAAAGAAGGAACTCAAGGAAGAGATCCTTCCGTTTTGACTAGATATTGTGAATGTCATTCCTCTTGAATCCTTATTGTTCTTAAATGCTCTGCTCAGTGCCTGTCCTAGGTCCCCTAGCTTATGATTGTGAGTCAAAGTTGTCAGTCAGGTCATTTAAACTCAGAAGTTACCAGTGTCTTCTTCAAATTTGTGAGAATAGTGCTAGCTGCCCCACCAAGCTAGCATAAGGACTAACTTTTTATTGATCACTGGAAGCAATTCTGGTTGCTCAAAGAAATCAGACTAGTTTTGACATAAAACAGAATTTGGCAACAAAGCTTTGGGCAGAAGCAGGAATACTTAACATAGGAGAAAGCACAGTGCATGCAAGTAGGTGAAAAAGAAGGAACTTGAAGGTAGGAAAGAGGGCGTGAGATGTCCATGTATAGGGAATGGGGAATGGTGTGGGGAGGGGAAATGCAAGAAGCCAGATTAAGGAAATTGAAGTGTAGAGTGAATAGATCAAGCTCTATCTGAGAAGAAGTCACATATGATCTTTCTGTAAATGAGTAGCCAGGAAGGGTGAAACCATTCCAACAACTGTTAAGGTTTTACATATTTTGTTTGTTTGTTTTTTGAGATGGGGTCTTGCTATGTTGCCCAGGCTGGTCTCCAACTCCAGGACTCAAGGGATCCTCCTGCCTCAGCCTCCCAAAGTGCTGGGATTACAGGCACATGCTACTGTACCTGGCAGGTTTTATATTTTTAAGGATTTAATCATGATAAACATATATCAGTGGAAAGGGGAACAACACAACATATAGAAAAGGTAATATTGGGGGAGGCACATTTACAAAAATAGTTTAATTGCCACCAACCAGACAAGCAGGTGTGACGTGGCCCCACCTCTAATTACCCTGATGTTAGAACCTGATTATTAACTGAAGTGGTGCATTTATATAATGTGCGTATAAAAAGCAGTGGACTAAGGAGGAGGGCTTACATCTGAGGATAGTGTCTGCCCTTGTTAAAGCAAAGGGGTCCTGATCCAGACCCCAAGAGGATGTTCTTGGATCTTGCACAAGAAAGAATTCAGGGCAAGACCATAAATAATGTGAAAGCAAGTTTTTTAAGAAAGTAAAATAATGAAAGAATGACTACTCCATAGGGCAGAGCAGCAGCATGGGCTGCTCAGCTGCTGATACTTAGTTACTTGTTGATTATATGCTAAACAAGGGGTAGATTATTCATGAGTTTTCAGGGAAAGGGGTGGTCAATTCCCAGAACTGAGGGTTTCTCTCCCTGTTAGACCATATAAGGTAACTTCCTGACATTGCCGTGGCATCTGCAACTGTCATGGTTCTGGTAGGAGTGTCTCTTAGCATGCTAATGCATTATAATTAGCGTATAATGAGCAGTGGGAATGACCAGAGGTCACTTTCATCACCGTCTTGGTTTTGGTGAGTTTTGGCTGGGCTTCTTCACTGCAAAATCTGGAGGAAGCTGATCTGGCTTCCTCAGCCAGAGGTTTACCAGTTGCCGCCAATAAGGAATCATTTTGTGATGTTTCCAGATTTTGTGATGTTTCCTTTACTGTTTTATCCTCAAGGTCTTTATGACCTACATCTTGTGCCAACAGCCTATCTCATTCTGTCACTAAGAATGCCTAACCTCCTGGGAATGCAGCCCAGTGGGCTCAGCCTCATTTTACCCAGCCCGTATTCAAGACGGAGTCACTCTGGTTCGAACAACTCTGACACCCTGGCATTAACCAGTTTCAAGACTTGGGCACAGACACCTCACCTCTGAACATTAGGATCTTTGTCTCCTGAGAAATGTGGTATGGTGGAAAGAAAGCATTTGAGTTTCCACGCCAATAACTGGATTAATGTTATGACTCATACACTCAACAGTTGTGTGACATCAGATGATATTTCCACTCTCTGAGTCCATTTCCTCCTCTTTGGAATAAGATAATAAAGTCTGTTTTACAGGAAGGAGTGTGATTTTAAAAAGAGAATATACTGAGGCTGGCACAGGTAGGTGATAAATAAATTAGGTGCTAAAGATAATAGACGGTTATTAACTTTCTAATGAAGGGCTGAATGACATTTGTGCTTCCTCATAACCCCTAGAATTTTCTCATTCTCTGGATTATTGTTAAAGATTTTAAGTTTTTAAAGTAGGGCATATTCGCCATAATTATACAGCACATACTTATTTCTTCACATTTTCAACGAACGTTTTTCTTTGGCTGTCTTTACCAGTTTATTTCAGAAAGAGAGAAACAGCAGAATCACTGGGCCACATTAAAACAATATGTCAGGAGAAAAATTAATTCCCTAATGGGGACTTTCTAGAATATTTCCTCGGCGTGTTCCCACCTTCACAAATGATGCAAGATAAAGCACCTTCCGTCTATCTCAGGATGTGATTTTACAATCCCAATTATTGTTACTGTCAAGAAGCATTTTCTGCATTTCTAGTCAAAATTTGCCTCCTTAATTTCAGATTGTGCCATGCTAAATAATTCACTGTTGTCTTTGTTTTGCTGGAGATTATGTATATACTAAATATGTTTTCCTCCCCTCCACACCTCTCCCCCGACCCTCTCTCTCTCTCTGTGTGGCTATTTGAAGGCACACAAATGTGCCTTCCTTAAATCAATAGCTTCTTCACAAAAAATATACACATGCTTTTGCACTCAGCATTTGCTATGCTCCTTTGCAACTGAAAATGTATGGATTAATTGGAATGCAATTAACACTCCTGAAACCAAGATCCCAGGATTTTAGGCTTTGAGAAACAGGAAACATAATGATAAAAATAAGAGATATGAGGTGTAAACTAAAAATGAAATCCTAAGCCCCCCAGCTGACTAAGCAGACCCCTTCTTGGCTGAGGAGACCCCAGAGAAAACTGAAAAACTAAGTCCCTGGCCATGAAGATACAAGAAGTCAGACTCACCTCATTATACCTTCTCCCTTTTGGGATTTAGACACAACAACTGACCTGTATTAATATAAAAATAGATATCATGAGAATGACAAAATAGACTCTTTGTGACAATAAGATATCAAATGATAAACAGGACCTAAGGCTGTGCAAGACAAGGGTTAAGTCATGCCTGCAGGCCATCAGTTTTTCTTACCAGGTCATTTGATCTTGTATATTGTGGCTTGCTCTATGACTATTTTACTTCCTTAACTTAAACATTCCTTTCTGCCAACTCCAAGTTTTTAGACAAAGTTTTGCTCCTTTAATCAACTGCAAATTAAAGAATCTCTGAATCCACCTATGACTTGTAAGTCCCCCACTTTAAGATATCCCACCTATTCAGGCCGAACTAACGTATAGCCATTATGTATTGATTTATGTTTTTGCCTGTAACTCTTGCCTCCCTTAAACTTATAAGACCAAACTGGACTCTGCCTACCTCAAGGTTTCTCGGCTTTGTATTTTCCCTGAGCTGTGATCACTCATATTGATCACTCATATAGAACTTTGCTTCTTAATTCAGCCAAAACTGGGTTCTTGTCACATGACCAGGAAAAGTTAGGCATACAGACACATTGAAAGGTGAGGGGAATGGAATTTACTGGGTAAAAAGGAAAAAAAAGAAAAAAAAAATCTCTCTCAGCAGAGCAAGAGGGGTTCCTGCTAACAGGCCCCCGTTTCACAGATTGATTCCAGGCCACATACAGGAAACTGAAGAGGCCGGGCTCCTCCCTGATGCAAAGAGCCTGAACTTCTCCTGGCTCAACCCCGCTACCCTAGTGCACAGACTCGTAGGAGATTCCCCAGGGTCCCTCCTTCTTATCTTCCTCCTGCATCTATCAATATTGGTTCAGAATAAACCTTTAAATTATTTTACTCTGTGGTTTATGTTTTTTTCTGTTAATAGAGGAAATAAAAGGATGAGAATGATCTTCCAAGGTTCACGCAAGTTATCAGTAGAGCCACATTATGTGCCTGGTCCTTGATAGCTCAAGGGTCACTGAGACACTAAGACGGTCTGTATCAACATTTATAACGATATTCTAAGGTCCTGCAAGATCTAGGCAAAAATATAATGAATAAAGAGTAAACCATATTTACTTTTTTAGGCTTCCCAATATGAGAAGAAGGCTCACACCATTTGGAAATAATTTTTTTAAACCGGGGTTTAAATTAAAGCACTTTTTGTTGTTGTTTGTTTTGGTTTTCTGGTTGATTTTCAGTTACTAAAAATTTTTTTCTGAAATACTTTTTATCATTGTGGTTTTTCCAGATGTTTCAATTAGGATTCTTGTGATTCCGATGACAACTGAAAGAGAAATAAAAAATAAGAAAAATTATTTCCTGTAACTGGAAGTTGAGGATTAGGACAAGTAGGCTTCAAGTTTAGTGGAGCCAATGACTCAACAATGCCATCAAAAACTTAGGATTTTTCCCATCTCTCAAAAGATGGAGAAATGAATCTGATCTGTTGGTTAGATCCTCTGGCTGGGGGCATGGTGGTTAAAGCATTTCTAGGGATCCTATGCTTAAAAAGCAATGTCAAGAAGAGAAAAAGAGGCTATCTTTTTAAAAGGCTAATTGATTTTCACAGAAACCTTAAGCCTCACTGTCCAGTGTTGAGTCATGTACTCATTCCAGAATGAATAGCTGGTGAGGAACATAGCATTACCTTAAACTTACCTCAGACCTGAGCTTCTGGCTGTGTGGGAGAAGGACAGATAACTCAACAATACTGTGGGTGTCTCAAGAAAATAACAACTGGGAATGGAATACTGGATGGACATCCAACCGTATCAAATACAGCAGGATTCTTTGAATTTTATTTTGATATCCTCACAAAAAAACATAAAAATAAATGATGTTTTGCATATTCCAAACCAATATTGGTGAAGAGCAGAGACTCTAATTGATTGGGAGGATTTTTGTTAATAAAATATCCAGTAGTTTTCAGCTCACATTTTTGTCATTATGGAGTTTTTTGTTTATTGCTTTTATTTCTTCAAAATCAGAGTCCCCTGAACATAAAGCTCATAACAAAATCAGAGTTCCCTGGGAGCATATAGCTCATAACGTTCTTCAGCATCTTCTAATGCAAACACAGTCTGAGCTTGGCAACTGTTTATATAAAAAGGAATTTGTTCAGGAAATATTGTGAAAAGTACAGGGAACAGACACAGAAATCCACCCAGGCTCTGTACTTTAGCATTAGGCTTAGAAGAGTTGTGGTTTTGCTTCATTCCCTAAAATAAAATATTTGGTTGATTGTTTGGTAGAGGAGTGTGGACGCAGGAAACCACAGTGTATACCTGGGAGAGGAATTGGGGTGGATAAACTCTCCTCCAATGAGGGGAAGCCTCTAGCTCTATATTTTGCTTCTAATTGACATAGCAGGGCTTTTTTCTTCCTGCATCACCACTGTCCTTTCTGCGGTTCCAGTATACATGTTGGATATTGGTTTACATTTCTAAACTTATTGAACGCATGACCCTTTATCTTACCCATTATTTACTGTTTAACTGTCAACTTTTACTGCGTATACTCAGGCAATAAGACAGAAAATACATCAAAACCCTTAATATCTTCTTGAAAAGATCTGAAATTATTCTTGAAAATGAAAAATTAGGTCTATTCTGGATCTCTGAAATACAATATTGTGCTCTTATATGTTTCCATCGAAGAAGGAAAGAGACATTTATTTAGTATAAATAGTAATATGGGCTAGACTCTGCACTGAGCATTTTAAAAATAGTATCTTATATAACTCATTCACCAGCTCTCAGAGTTAGTATCAGATACTGTTTATTGTCCACCAAATAGTTATCCTTCTCTTTTTTATTTTTAACAAAATCCACGTGCCTGACTAAAAGCATTTACTCTCTTGCCTCTAGGTGCCCATGGTGGTAGAGTTCTTACCAGCGAGACACAATTAGAAATCTTCCAGGGTGTTTGGGAAAAGCTATTATTGCCTTCCTGATACAACGCCCACATCCTCTAGCTCCCATTGTGTGCATTTACCCTCCCCCATTTATGATATAATTATCCTAGATAGTTTCTCTACATACATCTTGAGCCACATCAGTGTCACAATTTTTCTTTCAGCCTTCAAACATACTTTAGAAAACTCAAAGAGAAGAAGAAAAATCTAATGTATTTATTTGTATTTTTGCTGACCATGCTTTTCTTTCTTTTCTATTTTTCGAATTTCCTTTTTTAAAAAATTTTACTTAGAGAACATCTTTTAGTCACTCTTTTAAAGTAGGTGTGATGATGACAAATTCTTAGTTTTTCATCTAAGGATGTTTTGATTTCCTCTTCATTCCTGAAGGATGTTTTCACTGGCTGTGGGATTCTGGGTTGACAAATCTTTTCTTTTTAAGACTAGAAAACTATTTTGTCATTTTTTTCTGGCATCCATGGTTTCTGAGGAGAAATCTGCTGTCCTTCGAATTGTTCTTTTGCCTATGGATAAAAATTCCATTTTTTTTCTGGCAGCTTTCAAGATTTTTTTCTTTTGTCTTCAGTTTTAAGAAGCTTAATTATATTGCAACTTGGCATGGATTTCTCTGGGCCTTTTCTGTTCAGTGTGAAATCAGTTTCTTGGGTGTGTAGGTTGATACCTCTTGCCAAATTTGAAAGTTTTCAGCCCTTATCTGCTTGAGTACTTTTTCAGCTCTTATTTCTCGTTTCCTTCCAGTACTCCAACGACATGAATATTGGACCTTCTGTTGTAGTCCAACAGGTCCCTGAAGCTCTGTTCATTTTTGTTCAGTCTCTTTTCTCTCTGTTGTTTAAACTTGGTAATTTCTATTGTTCCATCTTTCAGGGCCCTGATCTTATCCTCTAGCTCTCCTTTTTGTAGTCAAGCCCACCCACTGAGGTTTTTATTCCCATTATAGTGTTCTTCAGTTCTAAAATTTCCATTTAGGTCTCCTTTATACCTTTTATTTCTTTACTGAAGCTTTCTGTTTTTCATTTGTTTCACGTACATTCATGATTACTCTCTGAAGCATTTTTTATCTTGGCAGCTTCAAAAATCTTCATCTGATAATTCTAAACATCTCTGGTCATCTTGATATTGGCATTTATTGGTTTTCCTTTTTTCATTCAGTTTGGGTCTTCCTGGATTTTGGTATGATGAGTGATTTTTTTATTGAAACGGGGACATTTTCATATTATGTTTTGAGGTTCTAGATCTTATTTAAACCTTCTGCTTTAGCTGGCTTTCCCTGACATAAGTCCAGCATGTCTAGGAAGAGGAGGATACTAACACATTCCTGCCAAGTGGAGGTAGAAGTCTAGCTTTCCCACTTGGTCTCTGTTGACACCCAAGGGGGTAGGGCTCCCCATTACTGCTTGGTGGAATTAAGAGTTCCAGTTCCCCAAATGTTCTCCACTGACACCATGGCGCCATGAGCTTCATTACTTGCCAGTGGGGAATAAAAGTCCTGGATCCTACTTGGCCTTTTTTGGCAGCACCCCAGTGGAGGTGTTGAAGCACCTGGTTATAGGTGGGGGAGGGAGTCTAGACTTGCCTTGTGGCCTTTACTGTTGGGGATGGGACCACAGTTCTGTGGTATTAGTTGGGGCAGAGTGGTTATTATCTAAATATTTTGTATGTTGACAGGCTGCCCGTTTCCTGGTCCTTTGGCTACAGTGAATAAACTTTTGCTGGGGCCATTTTTGTTTCTAATTGGCATTTTCAGGTTGCCACCTTCTTCAGCTCCAAGACATGAGGCAAAAAAGAGAATCCAGGGAACTCACCGATGTCATTCCTGGAGTCTTAATTATCTAGCCAGTCTGTGCGTTTCTCTTCACATCTCAGAGTTTTCTCATGTTTGCCGTTGTTTTTAGCTGTACTTTGTGGGAGGAATTGGCAAAAGCATCTTTACTCTATATTGCCGGGAAGCAGAAATCACTCAAGAATATACGTCTTAAAAAATAAGCCATTTCCTCCTTGTGGCACAATATCGAACTACTAAGAATACCAAAGGGGATTAATGTACCAATTTCACTGTGATTCATGGAGATCAGTTTGTAGACATGCAGGAAATGTTAATTCTCTGCAAATACAGTTATTCATACCTTGATGTCAATTGTATCACCCTCAGCGGAGACAGTTTTTCAGATGTCACCAGTGTTGTGGACAGGAAGTCTGTATTTAGGCAGCCTTCAGAAGCCCTTGAACTCCCTGAAGTGAAATCTGGAGGGACTGGAAATGGCATGAGACTGAAGGCAGCACATGAGTGCAGCTAATGAAATATGGGCATCCTCCAGTGGCTGCTGTTCATTTCACTGGCCCCATGCACAGGTTGTACCAGATGGTGCTCTCATGGTTTCCATCAATGCAGAACTGTGATGAAGAAGGGGAGGAGAAAAATGGATGAGAAAAATAACACCAATCTGCACAGCTGAAAATAATTATGATTACATGGCTAATGACCCAGGGAATTAGACAAAGCCAAGCTTATTGGAACTCAGGCCACATGCAGGCAAATGTCACAATTTAATGACAAAAGATGAATTGCTTTATCTCCTACATAGTAACTCATGATGGGGAGTGGTGATTCTTCTTTCTGAATCACTGTCTTAGAGTAAAGTCATGAGGAGACCCATGTAATGAGTGTCTTCTCATTTTGAAAGGGAATTGAACCTAGAAAATTAAAAAAATAAAGAAACTTCAACAAATATGATATTTATATTCATTTTCACCTGTAGGAGTAGTAGGCAGCAACCTACAAGATATTGGAGGCAGTCTTGTTGCCACCAAAATATAGATTATGTATCCTTTAAAGAGAAAGGTCAAATCTTACTCTTTTGTGGTCACTTAAAAGCATGTATTGAGATTCTGCCATGTACGTGGCCCTGCTTAACAACCTGTGATAGAAAGATGAAAAAAGATGCTGCTCCTACCCAGCCCAGAAGAGTTCACACTGTATAAATATTGATTGGGGGTGGATGACTGATTGCAATTCCCTATGGAGACCCTGTCGAGGTTTCTGAAATTCTGACTTCTTTCCATTACAGCTGTGAAAGCTGATAATCAAATGCTGGTAGTTCAAGTATTCATTCTTTAATTCATTCACTCAGTAATTCTGTAAATCTTCATTGAGTATTGATTATGTGTCAGGCACTGTGTGTGGCACTAGGCTTAAAATGGGGAAAAATGTTTTAATATAATTATATTATGTGATTATATGACATATTAAGCTATGATCTGTTTATAAAAAGTACATAATGCAGGGGGAGTCACAATGTTTAGAAATCAGAGATGAAATTTTTGACTATTAGAAAGGTTTATGCAAAAGAGATTGAATTATTAGTTCCAACAAATGCATTAGCCAGTCAGAAAAAAAAAGTAAAACAAATACCATTAATATTTTGGATCTTAAAAAGCATGTTTATAAAAATCGCATTAGGAAAGTGCATAGCTTAGAAGATTGGCAATGAAAGACCAAACATTTTAAGTGCATGTAATTGGTTGACATCTAGCCAAAACTGATAACAAATGCAACTCATCCCCATCTGCTGATTTATGTAAATGAGTTGGTGATCTCATTTGGTTTGCTAGGAGACAGGTGTCTCTATTGCTGAAGCAGCTACTCAGTTGGCACTTAGCCCCAGTCTAAAGCAAAAGTCTTAAATTTAGCTGTGGCGTAAGGCTCAGCTTAAAATATGGTCCCTAAAATCCCAGGACAAGACAGTAAGGCCAGAACTGAAAATCACTGTAGGTTTGTGTCCTGTCTGTCCAAGGGCTGTCTCTGTCATGACAAGTACATTTTCAAACTGCTATGCATGCATTATCTACTGGATTCTTCCAGAGTGGAAGTTCTGCAGGAAGAGAACACGCAAAGAAATTTTTTTCTGAATACTTTTAAACCCACATTTTTTTTGGGGGGGGTTGATGGAGTCTCACTCTGTTGCCAGGCTGGAGTGCAGTGGCGCAATCTCGGCTCACCACATCCTCTGACTCCCAGATTCAAGCGATTCTCCTGCCTCAGCCTCCCGAGTAGCTGGGATTACAGGCACACGCCAGTATGCCCAGCTAATTTTTGTATTTTTAGTAGAGATGGTATTTCACCATATTGGCCAGGATGGTCTTCTCCTGACCTCCCGATCCACCCGCCTCGGCCTCCCAAAGTGCTGAGATATAGGTGTGAGCCACCACTCCTGGCCTAAGTCCACATTTTAATAATACCAAGACTGATAAAACCTTGCTTCTTTCAGGCTCTTTCATATTACAGATAATAAGAGATGATTGTAGATAATAAGAGAATGCATGTATTTATTAAAAGATTTGTAGGGATAGCATACCACAGATAGACTATCAGTGTTAGGAGAAACCCTAACTGTTAGTGAGCATCTATTATTAGTAAACAGAGAACAGCACAGACTATGAAGATAGTCTGCTTGGGTTTGAATCCTCTATTGTTATTTATTAGCTGTATAACCCTGGGAAAATTGCTTAACCTTTCAGGTCCTCATTTCTTCCATTTGTAAAGTGGAGGTAATAGCATTACCTAGCTCATAAGGTTGTTATGAAGACTGAGATAATGCATGTAATGCACTAACAACAGTGACTAGAATATAGTGAGTGTTCTACACAAGTTCTCTCATACTACTGTGTTCCAGAAACCGTGCTCAGTAAATGGAAAAAAACCTACATTATTTAATTCTGACATCAACTCTTTGATGCAGGCATGACATATTGCCACTTTATAGGTAAGGACACTAAACGTCAGAATGGCGAATGGCAGGGAAGGAAGAAGGTGGCTTTTTGAGTTTGGCTGATGCTCTATCAAGATCTTTCTATTGTAACTTGCTGCTTGAGATCACACAGGTAAGTAGTAGCATAAGACAGGGAGTGTAACCAAGATTCCTGGTTCTCAGTTTAATATGCTTTTTTATACATTACAGAGAATTGGAATACTGTCCAATTTCTGACTTTGTGCAAAGGAAAAATATTTACAATTTAGTAAAGAATGCTAATTTATAATTCCAAATGAAAAATGATGACTTAATGCCCAGGGAGATTAAATTTCTCTTTCTTCCAAAAGTTACTAATTGCTACTTATGTAGCAAATATTGAGCTAAATCCTGGGGTCATAGTGGTAAACAATATGGGCAAGGTGATTACTAGTGAATTTTTAATAAATTTTAATTACTCAGGTTATTTTTTCTTTCATTCATTTCTTTTATGATTTTTACAAAATTGTGAACTTGGTTCTGGTTCTGTAGGTTTTTACTTATAGGCACAAATTATACTTGTCCATAATTACTACCTAGCACTTAAAAAATGATCATTCAAGGCACTTAAAGGAAGAGGCCACTTTCATTATTATTTTATTGGACATTGCTCAGTAAGATCTGTGCACGTTCATTATCCACTCACAAATGAATGGACTATGATGTGGTTCTAGGCTGACAACTCCATGACCTCATGAGCTTCTGAACCAGGTAGACCATAATGAAGGCATTCATTAGAGGTCTGTGAACCAGGGAGGTGGCACACATTGAAGTTCCCACATCATCATTCATACTAATCTGATTAACTCTCCTACTCTCATTTCCAGAGTGCAGGGATCAGGAATTTTGGCAACCATCTGGGTAACAGAAGCCCCTCCCCAAGGATCTGGTAAATTTCTGCCCATATGTTCCCTGTAAAATTGCATTGCCTGCGGCTTTCTTCCCATAGCTCATGTCTGCAGAGATGACCAACCAACCAGATCTTGTGGCAGGCCCCGACAGCCTTCCAGGAATAGGGCAATGTTACATTATCATTTCTCACTGAGACACACATGTGACTTTTATTGCCATATTGATAATATGGGCATTGAGAAAATGACAAGTACATTGGATCATGTAAAGACATTTTGTGACACCCAACTTGTAATACATTGTTATTTTTAAAAGGACTTTGCATCATAGGACATACAAAAAGATAGTGCCACTTTCTGTCTTACAGGACAAAACCTGGGAAGCAGGCTTTCAGAACATGGAGTCTGATGTAATTCTCTCCAGCTGGAGAACCTGCAGGGAGAAGGAGACGTACGATGCTGATTTATTTGGATTATACAACAAAGGCCATTTTTAATAACTAAAAACTAAGGCTTGATTCATGGAATTGTGATTTTAAAACAATCGCAATCCTGGACAGGGCTTTCCCTTGTATGATTTCCCTGTATCCCAAGGCATCTCTTGGTAGGAGCATTTTATACTTGTCAACAGCGTTCATCAGCTGAAAAATAAATGAATCATTCCC
The DNA here is from genome assembly GCF_028858775.2 of Pan troglodytes. Taxonomy (NCBI): domain Eukaryota; kingdom Metazoa; phylum Chordata; class Mammalia; order Primates; family Hominidae; genus Pan; species Pan troglodytes. The sequence goes on from NC_086015.1 coordinate 4,136,504, forward strand.
TCTTTTGAATAACTCAAAGAAACATGTGCTTAGAGTCAGCATGGTACCATTTTCATTGGTTTTCAGCCTAAGCTGTGATATTTATCACCGTGAATTTATCAGAATATATATGAAGCATGTTCAATTGTAGGAATAAATACTGAAGGTTTAGTTCACTTTTGAGAGTTGGAGGAAAAGAGACTGATTTCTGTAAGAATATTTCTGTCTTCTAAATATTCATTCATAGCCTCACTATTGAAAGGAAGAACCACAACAGAGATCGTCTGTAGAGTCATTACTATAATCTATCTCTTGTGCTCAGACAACCAGAAACTCACGTGTGACTAGATGAGAATAGGTAAGCCTGGTCTTCAGGTCACTTTTATCTCATGACAGAGAAATACTTCATAGAAACTAGATTTCGTCTGCCGCAGTTCAACCTGGTCTAACTTGTTGAAATTCTCCTCCTGATGATATCTAAAACTACCTTTGGAAATGTACAGATATGTGATTGTGTGATTTTCTCATTGGCGCCATTGGTCAGACCATAGACCTCTAGGGGTGGCTGGTACACCATCAGGAAGAAGCAGTGTGTTACATTGGCAACTATCTGTAGAGATGTGGTATTGCCCTTTCTACATGTTCCTACCTAAAAATGGTGTGTAAAAACTTTGCATAATTTAGTTTATGATTCTCTCATCTAAGCTATTTCCTCAATTAACTAACTTCAGTCTGGTAACTTTAAAAAGTAGGTTTCGTGTTGTATTTCAAGTTATTTCCTGTGTTCTGGTATTGCATTTTCCTTCCATTGTGCCCTAATATATAGTCAGTTCCTTTCAATTTATTACTGTCAATCACTGTATGCTGATGCCCTGCATCACATAACAGAAAGGAACAAAGATTTGAACACAAGTTGTAATTTCTTCACTCCGAAAACTAGATCTGTTTTATTCTTTACTGCCTAGTACCTTGTATCATTTCTGGCAAATGCTAAGAGCATCTTCTGTGATGAATGTTTAAGGAATAAAGGATGAATGAATGAATGGATTGAAATCTTGTCCCTGCTCTCAAAAACCTCACGGTCAACTTTGAGGAACGAAATATTGAATTATTAGAAACTATCATGTAAATTTTTATTTGATCATTTCATGTTTTCTATTAGAAAAACAACAAGCATTCATTCTATTGTTCTAGGCATTAGGAAGATTATAAAGATGAATGAGATACACAGTACAGGCCAGGCATGGTGGCTCATGCCTCAAATCTCAGCACTTTGGGAGACTGAGGCAGGTGGATCACTTGAGGTCGGAAGTTCGAGACTAGCCTGTCCAACATGGTGAAGTCCCATCTCTACTAAAAATACAAAACTTAGCCGGGCATGGTGGTGGGTGCCTATAGTCCCAGCTACTTGGGAGGCTGAGGCATGAGAATTGCTTGAATCTGAGAGGCAGAGGTTGCAGTGAACTGAAATTGCACCACTGCACTCCAGCCTGGGTGACAGCGGGAGACTCCATCTCAAAAAAAAAAAAAAAAAAAAAAAAGAGAGAGAGAGAGAGAGAGAGATACACAATACATAAAATACGAGTATGAATTTATTCCTTTGTGTGTGTGGGGGGGGCACGGGGACAGAGTTTCACTCTGTCACCCATGCTGGAGTGCAGTGGCACCATCTCAGGTCACCGCAACCTCTGTCTTCTGGTTCAAACAATTCTCCTGCCTCAGCTTCCCAAGTAGCTGGGATTACAGGCGCATGCCACCGTGCCGGCTAATTTTTGTATCTTTAGTAGAGACTAGGTTTCGCCATGTTGGCCAGGTGGGTCTCGGACTCCTGACCTAAAATGATCCGCCTGCCTTGGCCTCGCTACGTGCTGGCATTACAGGCATGAGCCACTGTGCCCAGCTTAGATTTAATGATGAATATGGCATCAGCAAAGAACATTCAGAAGACTGGACAGGTACCATCATTATGCAAGTGGATGTGGAATCAATGATTAGACACGGTTTCTTCCTCTTAAGGAAGAAAGTCATCAACTAACTTGTTCTTTGAGTGCAGTCATTGGAACACAGACTTTAGAATCAAACAGACTTGAATAAAAGCCTAGATTCTTACACTTAGAACTATTTGATATTGGGCAAATTATAGAACCTCTCTCAGCTTCAATTTTCTCATCTGTAAAGTGAGATCATGATGCTTAAGTGTTTACCAGGATGAAATGCAATAACATATTAGCAGACATTACACTTCTGCCCGGTTTCTGATCCGCAGCGAGCACTTATAAACTATTACTAAAGGAAGCAGGATAAAAAAGATTTGAAAAGCTTCCAGAAAGGAAGTAGCATTTGCACTTTCTAAAATGATGATAGGTTTGGATATGAGTAGGAAAAGGTGTGGAGAGGACAGAGAAAATAAGGGAAAGCATTTTCAAATGAGAAAACAGCAGTAGCTGTAGAGATTCAGGAAATGCTGGTAATGTGCCAGGAAGAGCAAAAAGACTGGAGCATCATAGAAATGGGAAGTGGTTACACAGTGTGAAACACATTAGAATGGCTTTACAAGTTTCGAGAATAAAACATTTATTGTACCCTGGAGAATTTAGCCACTCTATTTCAGAGTGTGAACTCCTAAATTAAGGAGAAAATGATCAGATATCAGGCAATCTGTCTCCTTGAAAAGGTAAGAGCCCTTGGAAAACTACTTATGCAATCATGGAATTGTTGTGTGGCGGAAGGAGAAAGTTAGAAGGAGAGAAGAGGCAGGGATGCCTAGGAAAAGATCCAGTCCCCAGATTTTTCCACTGCAGGAGCATTCACCAATCATCTGCAAATGCCTGTGTTATGACATGGGTGATAGAAAATTTCTTCATCTCATCTTTTGATTCCGGTACAGGATTTTTTGCAGTACTTAAGTAATTTGATTTGAAATAATCTTTCTTTCTGTGCAATGCACTTTCAGCCACCTCATTAATTTTAATCTTATGGTCAATAAAGTTTCTGTTATTTCTGCAAATTTCACATCTGGTTAGTCTCCTGGAGTCCTTCCCTTTCTTTTTTCCATTTTTGCAAGTACGAATCCATGTCTTAATGTTCACCCATTCCTTCCTTCCAATTCCCCTCAAGTCTTATTTCTCCTCCAGAAGGTCTTTTCTGCCTATACCAACCCACACATTTCTCATCCTCCAATCTCCTATGGATTTTATTAAACTTTTTTCTCCTTTGCCCTTTGCACTATATATGTAATTCTTGGATTTTAGGTAAGTAAAAATATATACATCCTTTTGTTCATTTAACCATAACTTCCTCTGCCCCTCAAAATAGTATGTATTCAACAAACATAAACTGAGCACCTACTATATGCAAGACTGCTATATGTGATTATAGCAGTAAAGCAAATAGCCATGCTCTGTGCTCTTATAGGCCTTAAATACAGTAAGAAAGAGAACAAAAATAAGATATAATTAAATTATTGGATTTCTGATAATGATAAATTCTCAAGGAAATTAACCAAATGATATGTTTGAGAGGGATTGTGAGGATGAAGCTGAGTGCATTAGATAGGGGATTTAGAGAAAACTTTTTGATGAGATTATGTTTGAGGTGAGATCTGAGAGATAAGGAGTAGATCAGGCAGTGATCTAGGATCACATTACTTCAGGGATAGAGAACAAATGGAAATGCCCTCCAGCAGATTCAGGTTTACCTGTTGGAGGAATAGAAAGAAAATTAGTATGGCTGGATCCTAGTAAGCAAGTGGGCAGAGACACAGAGGCAGAAGGGAGCCAGACCATCTCAGCCCTTGGTGCGGAGTTTGGATTCTGCTCCAAGTGAAATGGAAAGGTAGAGGAAGCTTTTAATCAGAGGATATACATAATTGGAGTTGAGTTTTAAAAAGATCTTGTTGGCTATTAGACAGTGAATTGTCTGGAGCAGAGACAAGAACAGAAGCAAAAACATTAGTTAAGATGCTGTCAGTCAGTCCAGACTGCTGTAACAGAACACCACAGCTGAACAGATTAAACAACAGAAATACATTTCTTACCATTCTTAAGGTTGGCAGTCCAAGATCAGGGTGCTAGCATGATTGGGTTCTGGTGAGGGGTCTCCTCTTGGTTTGCAGACAGCTACCTTCTTGTTGTGTCCTTACATGGCAGAGAAAAAGATCATCTCTCTTGTGTCCCTTCTTATGAGGGCACTAATTCCATTCCTGAAGACTCCATACTCATGGCTCAATCACCTCCTAAAGGCCCCATAGTACTGTCATCTGAGGATGAGGGTTTCAACATACGAATTTTGCAGGGGACACATTCAGTCCACAGCAGATGCTATTGGTATAGTCTAGCCAGAAATAATGATGACTTGCAGTAGGATTGCAGCAGTGGAGTTAATATATTAAAGGCACATATTTAAAGTAATGAAAGGAGCTGAGGCAGGACATACTGATGGAGTACAAATTGAGAGTACGAAGAGTGAGATTAAGGATGAGTCTTGTGGTGACATTACTAGAGGGAAGAAAAAGTTTTTGAATTTACTGATTAGTTGTAATTAAAAAAATGTTTTTCTAAATAAAAATTATGATAGTTCTATTCAAAAGATATACAACTTTTACAAGCTATGCTAATGTCTACAAAATATCTCTCCACTTACAAATTGTTTTGTTTTAACAATCCCTATAATATATATCAGGAGTTGGCAAATTTTTTGCAAAGAGATAAATAGTAAATACTTTGGACTTTGTAGGCCACACTATCTTCGGACAGTACATCAATGTAAAGCTTTACATCAACGTGAAGTACCAATGAAGATTTATTTACAAAAACAGGCATAGGCCATAGTTTGTCAAACTTTCGTGTATATGATATAATAGAATGATTGCCTAAGCAGAATACATAAGTGCTTCGAATTCATAGAATACCTCAAAAACATATTCAACTTAGAGATGGCAACTTCACGAGTAATTGAAAAATCAGGCTTATGGGATTTATGGTCTTTTAAAAAGCCATTTTATCTTTCCTCATTAGGAATTCCTGTAAGCATCTGATTGTGTTCAAATACTCATCCCAAACATGCATGGTATAGAATTTGGAAATCTGATATGAGCCCTTTGATTGAAATATTTATCTGTTCTCAAACCTCAATAGAAAACGAAGGTCAAAAGGCCTTTTTAAATTGGGTGGCAGAGGTGGGATATTTATTGTTATTTTTTAGTTCACTTCAATTATTTCAAGTGACATTTTATTCTTCTAATTTCTTTTTTAAATTACCCATCCTTGAAAAGCGTCATCTGAATTTGACAATTACTTCCCTTTTTCAGGGAACAGAGCTAGTTTCTGTCTGTGTCTCATAGAAAAATACAGCCCCTATGTTCTAACGGTTATTAATATTTACAACAAGTTGTGATGTATTGAATTAACTGCTTTTATCTCGCCTTTGAAGTTCTGATAACGAAAAGGACAGAAAGATCAATAACCACATCATGGGTAACTAATTGCTTTTGCTTCCACTTGCAACCTGCCATCTCACTCAGAGCTCAATCCAAACTCCATTTGACAACCTCAGATATTGTTTTCAACCTTAGATCTCAACAGTCTGGACTCCAAATTGAGTTCTCCAAATTGAGTAGAAAGACATGCTTAAAAACTTTTCAATCAATAATTTTTTTATGTGTATGTACTACTCAATACCATTCATATGGGAAATTTATTAGAAGTAATTACTCAGGTGACTATAAAGAACTGGAATAATTTATTCGCTAAGAGGGATAGTCTTCTAAATGGTATGTAATTACTTGTTTTGTTATGTTTGTCATGATTTAATTCGCTATTGTAAAGTCAAAGCTTCACATTGAAGATGCTTTCATTAAGTACTTATTTAGTACCACTACTACTAGCTAACAAATTTTCATCAGTTGCTATAGGTCATGTTCTGGTCCAAAGGATTTACAAAATTAACTTACTGAATCTTTACAATTCCATAAAGTAAGTACTCCTTTTTTCTGCATTGTGACATAGAAAAGTGTCCATAGCTTCACGGTAATGAATCCTGTATTTCCCACTTGCCAATTTCTTGACCTTGGGCAAGTTCATTCATCTCTTCGTACCTTAGTTTGCCCATTCATAACTTGGGAATAAAAATCATGCCTGCCTCATCGAGTTATTAAGATAAAGTAGGTTAATATTTTAAAGCACTTAGAAGAGTGTCTGACATATGCTAAAGATAGTTATCTATAACTAATAAGATAAACCTAACTTGTCTAAAGACAAAGCTAGTAAAAACAGCATCCTTCTGTACAAGATGCTATGAGGAATACAAAGATGAATCAACACGGTTAGAAGATCTGGCATATTTATTGACAAGAACATCTTCATGGCAATATGCCTGGTTTTTACTGAGTGTGAAATAAATCTCCATTCTTGTAAAGTGAGAGAGAAATTATGTCACGAATACCAGTTTATCTCTACAGATGGGTAACAACTCATTGTGGACCCGAGCTGCTGACAATTAAACTGAATGTATGAGTCAGTCTTGCTTATGTTGCTTTCATGGTTTGCACTGGATTACAACTGCTTTCACCTTCCTCTTAAGAATTTGTTGGTGAAAGCAATCATAGTAAGGTGGTTTGGATCTGTGTCCCCACCAAATCTCATGTGGAATTGTAATCCCCTGTGTTGGAGGTGAGGCCTTGTTGGGGGTGATTGGGTCATGGGGGCAATTTCTCATGAATGGGTTAGCACTATCCCTTGCTACTGTTCTCATAATAGTGCGTGAGCTCTTGTGGTATCCTTCTCTCTCGCTTCTGCTCCCACCAAGTGGGACATCTGGCTCCTCCTTTGCTTTCTGCCATGATTGGAAGCTTCCTAAGGCCTCTCCAGAAGCAGAAGGTGCTATGCTTCCTGTATAGTCTGCAGAACCATGAGCCAATTAAACCTCTTTTCTTTATAAATTACCCAGTCTCAGGTATTTCTTTATAGCAGTGTGAGAACAGACTAATATACATCAGAAGTTGTTTTTCCAAAATTAAATATTTAAAGTTTTCTGATTAAAGGGCAGATTAAATTTTTGTTCTTAACTTTTAAAATAAGAATTTCATGCCAAACATTGAGCATTCACAGTATAGTTATTTATACTGGTTGCAAAGGTCATTTATATCCCTGTACTTATACCTATATCTTTTTATGACCCACATCTTCAAACATAGTATTTTTTTGCATTTTGATGAGTGATTAATTTTAAAGATGACTAAATGATTTTTGCAGGAGTGTACATGCATTGCTTTCCCCTGTTCTCATCCAATGGCTCCCCTCAATTTTGGTCAGAAATTTACTTTTCGCTATCTCTTCTTATATAGACGTGTTTAAATATTTCATTATCTTAATTTAAACCCTTAATTCATTCAGTTCCAAATGTGAGCTGAAACTTATTTCTTAGCTAAATGAGAAATTTACAAAGGAAATGAAAGATAAGATTGCAAAAATGTCCATTCCTCTCTCCTTCTCCATCCTCCTGGTATACTGCTTGTATTGAATGTTAATACTCATAAGAGAGAATCCCACCGAATCCAATGAACGAGGAGAGGTGTGAGTTTGCATCTGTGTTAGGAATGAGACTTTTTCGGTTGATTAGCCTGCTCTACCCAGGCTGCAATGCTGTGCCACTTGAGAATGTTTCCTTGCAAAGGTGCTAATGCAGAAAACCAGCCAAAAGCCTTTTAAAGATTTCTCTGTTATGTCCCCCAAATCCCATCCTCAAATGTGGACAAATTGATAGTGGTAGTGTTGGGAGTCAGGCCTAAGAGATTCAATTAAGCCAGGAAACACTCTCTACATAGAATGAAATGTTTCCCTGCTCCTCTATATTGAGAACCCAGTGCTTGACTTACATAGCTATTGCCTCAGAATTATTTCCTTCGTGTTGCAAGTCCTTTAAAAGCTTTCTCAGATAAAGCCGATTTGTTCTCTCAGAGTCTTGTACTTTTAATGGGTTTCATGCTGTTACGAATACCCAGACAGAACTTCCCGTTCAATTCCCTGAATGAAATGTTAGATCGAGACAATTAAATTCCTTTTGTGAGTCTTTGGGAAGTAATCTTGGACGAAAGCAGTGGGGAAATAATTACTATAGATCAGTGGGCCTCTAAGTGCAGTCTCCAGACCAGCAACATCAGTATCACCTGAAACTTATTAGAACATGCAAGTGATCCAGCCAGACCCCAACCTTACTGAATCGGCAACTAATGGAGGTAGGGGCCCAGCAATGGGATACACCCACATTTGAGAACATCTGCTATAGAGAAATATTTCACAGAGACCCATGTCCTTCTGGGAAGTCTGTGAAAAAGCTGTTACATGTGGTTCTGATTTTTGACTCTTCAGCATGTTTCCAGGGTGAAGAACTATTTTAATTTATACTAATCCTTCCAAGTCAATCATCTTCTCAGCATAAAACCTTCCTGGCATTGCCATACATCATTTTCTAATGTGATATGGCCACTGCCTACTACCAAATTATATGAGTGATTGTCTCTCTCATTTCCATCAAAATGTATCTGCTTTAATTTTACATCTCCTGATAATACTCAGAAATCTCAATGCTTTATTCTTTCATATTATTGTAGGTTTTATTTCTCCTATTAGATAGTGAGCTTTATAAATTCATTGGTGCATTCAGCAAAAAAAAAAAAAAAATGTGTTTCTCTCATACATTGAAGCAGAATGTATGGGCCTAATTTGGTTCCCATATCTACTCTACAGGGCAAGTGCATTAAGGCCTCTGAGCTTTAGTTTTATCACCTTTAAAATAAGGGTGGCAATATCTGGAGGTAAACACTTAACATAATGCTTAGTATATACCAGACATCAATTTTGATCTCTTTATATGAATTATGCAACTCATTCTCACTGTATACCTATAAGGTAGCCATCATTATTATTCCCATTTTGCAGATGAAGAAAGTGAGGCAGAGAAAAGATAACTTGCTGGAGGTCATAGAGCTGGTAGGTGGTGGAGTTGAGAACCCAGGCAGCCTACGGCCCAATACCAGGCACTGAACCCCAATGCCAACTGCTTTGTAATCTAATGCCATAGGGTTGTTTTGAATATCAGTTTCCATGTACTTAGCACAGGGCCAGACATGGCTTGTGATATAGACATGGCTTTTGATACAGGATGGCTATTTTTAACTACTTCAAGAAATGTTCAGCCTATGGAAGGAGAAAATGTGGGAAAATAATAAAATAATATAGGTATGTATTAGTAATCCTATTGCTGATGTAACAAATTACCCTATACTTAATGGCTTAAAATAATACATATTTATTAATTTACCCTTCTGGAGGACAGAAGTTCAAGGTGGGTTTCAATGGGTTAAATTCAAATTTTCAAGAAGATTGCATTTTTTCTCACGGCTCTACAGAAAATCTGTTCCCTTGCCTTTTTCAATCTCTAGATTTTGCCTGTATTCCATAACTTGTGGCCCCTTTCCTTCTGCAAAGCCAGCAATGTCCTCTCTGCAACCTCTATTTCCATCTCACAGCTTTTCTGACTCTAACTCTTCTGCCTTCGTCTCCTACTTTTAAGAACACTTGTGATTACATTGGACAATCCAGGATAATCTCTTCATCCTGATTTATAATTGAATCACATCTTCTAAGAGCCTTCTAAGAACATACCCCCAGGGTTAGAACATGGACATCTCTTGGGGGCCATTTTTCTGCCTACTAATAAGTGTTTTATAGATGTATGTTCTCACATGCACATTAGAGAAAGGGTGAGGAGTGGAAGTCAGGAAGGCTTTTTGGAGAAGTGATGCTCTAATGTTTAGTTAGGAATAATAACTAAAGGAATAATAACTAAAGGAATAATCAACAGTGAAGCAAGGAGGAAGAAAAAGGAATTTTCAAGTCCTCCAATCCTGAAGCAGCCATGGCATACTCAGGTTGCAGATTTAGTACCAGTGATTAGAAGACTGGGTTCTGGAGGTGGCAGTATGTGGAGCTAAAACTAAAATGAGAAGCAGAGGTCAGGTAATTGATGTCATTTTATGGCAAGCTAAGGGATTTGGAGCTTATCGGTTGACTATGGGCTCTTTTTCAATGAGACCCTGCAGGGTACATATAGTAGATACTCAGTAAACACCGCTGATGAACAAACCATGTAATTGAATTAATACAGACTTTGATACAACATTTTGGCCAGAAAAAATAAATCTACCCATGACTCTCTCTCTGTTCTGAGAGCATGACTTGAGTAATTCATTGATCCCTCTTGTGTTCCACTGAAAAGTGGAAGAACATTTATTGGCTGAGAACTGCCCTAGGCATCCTTAGTTACATACTCCAGTAAAAGCACTTCGAGTTAAAGCAGCGATGGCTTTCTAAGGCCAAAATGTGCTGTTTGAGGATAGAGTATAAGTCAGATTAGAAACTCAAAACCTCTGATGGCACATTAATGTGCCAACTTGGGGACATTCCACCCTGTACTTTCACTCACATTCACAGAATGATGCAAGAGACCCTTTAATCCAAAAGTAAACAGAACTATGTGTGGGTGAGATAAGGATGTTCACTAATACAGTGGGGTATCTGCACAAGTATCTCTGTGCAGAGGTGCTTGTCTGAGCACAAGCTGTGTGCTATAGCCACAGAAGTAATAAATAAAATTTTTACCTGTGCCTGTAGTCCAACCTATTCAGGAGGCTGAGGTAGGAGGATTGCTTGAGCCTGGGAACTTGAGCCTGGGAACTTGAGCCTGCAGTGAGCTCTGATCACACCATTGCACTCCAGCATGGGTGATGGACTGAGACTCTGCCTTAAAAAAGTAAAGGAAGCCCCAGGAGAGAGGTAGACAGGCCTTACAGGCCTTATAGACATGGGCAGAGCTTCTTCTCCAATAATTCTCTCCCTGTTATCATTGCATTCAGTCTCTCCAAACATACTCATCTCAAGAATGTCACAACACATTGACATTCTCATATTTTGTCTCTTGTCTCCAATTCTGCCTTTTGGTTGAATCAAGGGGAATGCTGGAATTTCTAGAGTCGTAGTCTCATGTTTCTACCTCAGTCTCTGTAAGTAAAGCAGACAGAGGGGCTCCCCTTTTCAAAGAAAAAAAGCCACCCTGCATTCATTTGCTTATTCATTGACAAAATATTAACCAAGTTCTTACTATATACTTGTCACTTTGCAAGGTGTCATGAGTATCGCAGTGCAAAAGATAGAAGCAGTACCCTTGCTTTCCCTGAGAGTTTCCAGTTAATGGGGAAGGTAGACCTTGTCAAAATAATTAAGTAAAAGAATAAAATAATGACCACCATTGAATGCTAACTCCAGGGCAGGCACTATTCAAAAGGCTTTAATCTCTGTAGATCCCCACGAAAACCCTATGAAATATAGATGATTACTGTTTCAACCCCTTCTCCAAGCTTATAGAGTTTTAAGTGTTGGAGCCAGGATTCAGCTTCGAGGATCCACCCATTTCTGATGAGTGCTCATAAGAGAAATACATTGTGCCCAGGGAGCCTGCCATCGATAAAAATTTAACACTCTTTCAGAAAATCAGAAAACCACAGTCCAAAATCATGGTGATTCGTTCTATAGGCAGGCTGCATGTTGCATCTCATCACCATGGTAATGAGATGCATTCCTTGCTAACCTCTCTCTAGACCTCTGCAGATCTCCCATCCCCAGGGGAGCTCCTTGAAGATCATTTATGAGAATCAGCAGTAAGCACCAGTGGCCTTTCAGAACCTCTCAGAGAGTGCTTAATGCAGTAATTGTTTACTCTGATTTGTAATGAGAGAGAGTAACACGGTGATGTTAGGGACTGATTAATTTTCCTGAATGTGTTTCAGAGCAGAAGGCACCTTGCAGAACAAGACTCATTTTCTCCCCCTGTAGATTACCCTGTCTTGATTTTTTTTTGCAGCCGAACCCCACTGGCACACCTCAAAGCACAGCTTGCCTTAGCTTTGCATAATGTAAAATTGCTGAGATAAATTATTATCACATGCAGGATCAGTGATCACTTTTTTACCTCTAAATTGGTGAAAGTGTTGCCATGGAATCACTAATAAAAAGAAAGAGGTCCAGGGGTTGCTAGTTCATTTAGACGATCTACAGTTTGATTTCTTCCCCTTACAACAGGCACACAGAAAGCAGCTAGCATTTACCAGGTGCAGAGTGGCCATTTTGAAATAGCTAGGAAGGAAAATGAATACTGAACACATGTAGTGGGCCAGAGAATATGTAAGATAGCTATGTTTTTATAAAGTAGATCAAATGAGTGTTTGGTAAAGTGGAATTTCTGAGGCGTGTGAGTATGCTCCTAGGGGAAAAAGGCTTGTTTTGCCAATTGGGCTTTTGTTAGAGGCCACAGGGTGTGTTGCTCTGGAACTGAGGCCTTGTAAATTGGCCCTTACTAGCTGCTTTGTCTTGTCTTCTAAATTGCTTGAAAATCTATTAAGATATATAACCCACATAAAAGTAGCACCAGAGGCTTTCCGAATCATGGTCCCTGGGGATTGGATTTTACTTTATCACCCATTAACGCAGAAGGGATTTCATCAGTCGGCTTACCCTTCTCTCACCCCCGTGGGTTATAAAAATTCTAAAGATTAGCCTCTCTGGGATATAAGCAAAGATGTGAATACCCAGACAGCTGTTTGACAGGCAGATATGCTGAGATTTACAGGGATGGCAGAAACGTGGGTCATGGGGGAAGATTAAATGTGGAGTTTGTGGAGAGGGTTAGTGAGATAGAAGTTCAAAATATTAGATAATTGGACTCCTTATTAGGAAGGTATGAACAGACGTTTGTTATTGACTTTCTGAAGAGGTGTCTGGGTCCCGTTTCACCAGAGCATCCTCTCCAAGGCATCGTTTTTTCCCATCCTGGCTTCTGGGGCCCGGTTTACCTTGCTGTGGTAGCATTTTAACCAAGCATACAAACTCAAAATGAACCAGATGCTTAACATGGTGAAAGGGGGCTGAGTCTTGCTGTGTCTACTCAGGCAGGATAAAGGAGAGGTTTGAACTACTAGCTGGTGTATTTAATTGCCTAAGCCAAAGGTCACAAACTGGTGGCTTGCTGGTCGTCCTAAAACATGTTTGGATTGGCTTGCCCTGTCTTTTGAAACTCCTGAATGAATGGCCAATATACATAAATTGGGAGATTCCACCCAAAATAGCTAGTTTTCTAGGTACTCTTGATAATAGGCTTCTTTGCTCCCTGTGATTAGACACCCTCCTGCTCCATTTCTTTCTGTTGCTTCCTGGCACCAGTGAAGTATTCTTTGTGTATTATTCTGAAGAACACCAACTGCATTGCTCCAGCATTTTCTCAGTGGCTGTGTCTGAAATATGATGAAGGGTCCCTCATGTCCTGTTTTACTGTACTTGCACACCTCCCAAGATTACTCACCCTTGATTTCATCCCTGGGTCTTTCTGTGCCTCAGTGACTCAATTTGTAGTGCACTCTTGGCCTCATCCCCTTTCCCAAGGATGCTATGGGGAGTATAAGAGAAACAAAGGGTTTGCAAGACGCCCTAAGCTCCCAGGGACAAATACACCACTCAGTCCAAACTTATGGCATGGTTACTGTTTGTATGGGCAGTTTAGATCTAGCCTCTGAGAGGTGGCCAGGGTTTCTTCCTGCTTCGGCTGTATTCTACAGAGGGATCATAAGGACCCAAAGCACACTCTCTCCCTCCGCCCCTTTTATTCCCAGTTCTGCGAGATTGGCAGCCCCGTCTCTTCAGCCTTGCATTTATTAGTTGAGAGATGATTGCCCTCCGTTTATCTGTGACTGGGTTTTGCCTAAAGAGGATGGCTTCCTGCCAAAATGAGATGCATGCCTAATGAACTTGAATGCCTAGAAGCCTGGGCCTCACAGAGTCCCTCCATGTCAACCTGCAGCCACTGGGAAAATAAAGATTCCAGAAGGTTAATACTGACTGAGTCAATTTCTTGACTTTAGTTTTCTATGCACATAATTCCCCTCACAGGATTGTAAATTCTTATTTTCTCTAAACAGTGCTCTAGGAATTCAGATAGTCTCTTGTTAGTCTTATCTTTTCTAGTATTACTATAGTCTTGGTGTAGTTTTCTTTGTTTTTTGTTTTTTTTAGAAAAGGGCAAATATGTGTGTGTGTGTAGAAGTGTGGTACAGTGGGGGAGTTTTATATTCTCTTACAATATTGAAGCAATTCTTCTGTAAGAACGAAATGAGGTTCTTTGAGTTTCCAATCTGGGAGTGAATGTCAAGTTCGGAGTCCACAATTGTGTCTGACTCAAAATAGGAAATTGAAAAAACTTGAAGAAATGATGACCGCAGAGATTTCCAAGCTCACCTTGGCTTCTTAATCCCAGAGAAGATTAGATGGTAGGAGTAGAATGAGTCCTGAAACTTGAGTGATTTCAGGCTGTGTAATACCATGTTGCAGGCTTTACAGAAACACAACTGATGGTTTGCAAAATACAGTGGCTGCCAAAACCAAGTGTCTGAAAGATGACAGATTGTAGCCTGTCCAGTTGTGACCCTGAGATGACAAAGCCAGAGTGGCCACCTGGCCCATTGTTAACTCTTTGATTTACATGTAGCAGGCTTCAGCTCATCTCCTTAGCAATAAAGTCCCAATAATGTGGTCCCTGACCTCACCCTCACACTGACAGGCGCCTTTTCCCCCAGGGCATTCGCCACACACCAGGAAGAAAATTAGTGCTCTGATGCAAGGATTTACCAAATGACCTCTCTGGGGAGTGTAAAGAGTTAATGTCATTTTCCAACCTGCCTAATTTACTCTAAGAGGGTATTAATGTCTTTTGAGAGAATCAGAAGCCACGAGTGCCTGGGGAGACAGGACTGGGGGGCAAAATTAAGGAAAATACATAAATGTTACCCCCCTTTTCCAAAGTATCTCATTATAATACATTTACATATAACTCTTTTCTTAGCCTACAAGTGCTTTGACATTCCAGCAGTCTTTCAAAATGGATCCTTTCCCCCCTCCCCTTTTTCTATTTGCAACTTCTATGGGGTCTAGCAGAGCCAGCACTGAGAACCAGCAAACCAGGCTTTTACTCTTAGTTATGCTGCTATCTTTTGTCCCTGAGCTGGCACTTCTCAGCCTTTTCAACTCAAAAACAAATGGGTTGAGTTAAATTATTTCTAAGGGTCCTATGCTTTATGATTTAACGGTTTAAATGTTTTCAAATATCAATGTTTAAAACACTTCTTTGAATTACAACATATTTTAAATGCATGTAGCATCTTTTCTCCTCATTAGGGCACTATCTAAAAATAAGTTTATGATATCCCCTCATAGAATACTTAAAAGCAAATGAAGCTGGTGGGGTTTCTGGGTCGTTTTATCAGCAGCAAACACAGCATAACTGTGTCAACCTTTAACCACAGCCACATTTGACCTCTGAAAAAGGCTTGATGCCTGCAGAACTGGCCACCCATGACCTTCTAACTCCACTCACCTTCACCCTGTCCTAATTGGTGATCCCAGTGCTTCTCAGAAATCCTTGGAGCTTAAATACATCCAGGCAGGCAGGTGGGGTCTTTAAAGGATGGCTATCGTCACAGTACACAAGGTTTTCTCCTCAAAGCATGAAACTCCACAAGCAGTTCCAATATCGTGAGTGAGATCAGGATCAAAGAACCAAGAGAAGGGCTTCTTCTCTAGGAGATTATTTATTTTGTTATTCCAAAAGTGGGCAATACTTCCTGAAAATTTTGTTCTGAGTCCAAAATTTATATAATCTAGTTTTCTCTGGTTGATAATGCAGCTGCGCTTTAACATGCTAGTCATAAGCCAGGTGTGAACGCTCAATGTAAATGAATTACGTTCATGTAAAATTAAAAATTGAGCTCCTCGGTTACCCTAGCCACATTTCAAGTACTCAATAGTCACATGTGACACAAGGCTACCACATTGTCCAGCGAAGATCAGTAACATTCCTGCTGTCACAGAAATGTCTACTGGACAGATCTGGAAGAAAGTGGATACATGTTCAAACCTTCAGGAGCTATTTGTTGTTTCCCCTTCCATCATTCTTTCAAAATATATTAACTTAAAAGAAGTAGGCCAGAGGCTGAAAAAATCACGCAGAGTGCTTTCAATACATTGTTTAATTTCTCTCTTTGAGGTAAGTGCATTGTATCTTTTTACAGAAAAGAAAACTGAGTCTCAAGATCACATAGTTGGTCAGTGCAGAGCTGGGATGTGTAAACAGTCTTTCAGATTCTAAAGTCTGTGTTAATCTTGGATAAAAATTATTTCTGGAATTTTTTTATCTAGAAATTGTAGGAAAACAGTAAGTTTCTGGACTCAATTATCATCACGATCATCGTGATTACCATCCTCATCATCATTTGTAAGAAGTCAGTGAGATTTTGTTTTTATATTTTGGAAAGGATTCTACTTTACAACAGGAACCTAGGATTTTAATGGCTAGATCACTTCAAAGCCAGGCTAAGACAGAGAGCAGGACAAGGGGAAAGAAAGAAAGAAAACAAAAGAAGTAAAATAAAATAAAGGCAAACATGCATACGTAACTCAAACGTTTGTATTTTACTTGTGTATTTGTAATCACTTTGTTTTGAGGGCTATAGACTTCATTTAGTTCCCTATAGAGCTAGCATCCTTCCAGACCTTGCAGGTAAATATAAGAGTGAGGTACTTGATATGCGGTGTGTTTCTTCTCTGTGAATCAATTCAGTTGAGAAGCAAAGAACTGCACTTCAGACTTCAGGCGTTTTATTCCTTGGCAACCCACTGTAGTGATATTACAAACATTGAACCTGTTAGACTAATGGAAGTAAATGTTGTAAAAGCTGTGAAAGTCACTGGAAAATATTCACTCATTTGTGCAAGGATTATTTACCAAGTACCCACTATGTGTGAGGCACTGTGCTATATACCAGCTCGAAAAAAGGTAACATTAAAATACAACCCCTTCACCTGAGGGGCAAATTATTGGATATGGGCTGTTACATAAGCAACTCTAAAATAGTATAATACAATCAGCAGTGTAGCTAAATGTTTTACATCCAGCTCCTTAGGAAAAAAAGCACGTATTTGTCTCATTTGCTATTGTCATGGTGTAAATAAATACTCCCACCATTACCAATATCAAGTTACCAACATAATGTCACTAAATGTGGAGTTGGAAAGAGATTGCTTATTGTAAGCAGTACAAGCCAGATCCAGCACACTGTATAACGTATTATTTATGTTATATCATATTATATGATATATCATATTATCTATATACATATATAAATATACATGGATATAATATATACAAAATATAATAAATGTAATATAATTTAAAATCATCTAACACCATGTTAAAAAGATATAGCCTATTAGTTAAGAGTTTAGGTTTGGGAGGCCTCACACCTGTAATGTCAGCACTTTGAGAGACTGAGGTGGGAGAATCACTTGAGCCCAGATGTTCGAGACCAGCTTGGGCAACATAGGGAGACCTTTTTTCTAAAAAAACAAAAACATTAGCAGGCAGGATGGTGCACACCTGTGGTCCCATCTTCTTGTGCCATATTGCACTTCAGTCTGAGTGACAGAGTGAGACTCTGTCTTGTTAAAAGAAAAAAAAAGTTAAGGTTTTGACATCAGACCAATGTGACTTTAAATTGCGACCATTATACTCATTGTACTTTATACTCATTATAATCAGTCAGGGATTATACTGACTGGCTGAGTTCTTTAAGCCTCTGTTGTCTCATCTATTCAATGGGAGAATAGCTAGTAGCTTCTTGCCTAGGACTGTTGTAAGGGTCAGCACAGAAATGCTTAGTTCAGTCCCTGATCCATAGTTAAGTATTTGCTGATGCACAAGTGAGTAAATGAGTGAATGTCAATTGGCAGCATCACTGGAGTATGAAGTAAATGGCTGTAAGAACCTAGAAGAGGAGGGAATTCAGCTCAGGGTAAATCAGCAAAGGCTTCACATGAGGAAACATTTGAAATGGGCCTTGATGGCTAAGTAGAATCTTACCAGGCACATAGAGAAAAGAGGCTCATTCCAGATAGATGCAGTAGTGGGAGCAATTCTATTTGTTGTAGTGGTGGTGGCAGTGTTTCTTTAAGAGGTATATAGTGCCTTAGTCTGATATGCCTCCTTCTTTTCCTAAAAACTGCTAGGAGCTGCTACACATCTGCTTCTGCTGTTAGGCAGTGAATGCCATCTTCCCTAATACCCACTGAGCCCCCAGGGATAACAGCCATGCATCCCTTTTCACTAGGTCTTTGTGAGTACTTCTGTGAAGAACATGCTGACTTTTTGCCAATAGCTTTTGTTTACTGAAGCCCCAGAAACTGGTGAGAGAGATGTATTAATGATGGGGCCTCATCTCTACTGTATTTTACTGAAATTCCATTTCAGCCACAGAAATGCCGAATGCCTGCCGGTGAAATGTAATTTCTTGAAGTATCACTTATTAAAGGAAAGCATATTTCATCTCTCCATGCCTGAGGTTTATTCAAACAAAGGAAATGGGTTGTTACCAAGGAAAGCATAACTCAAAATCCCAATTATGACTGTTAAACCACATGTGAAATTACTTTTAATAATTAAAAGTGGCTCTTGCCACTCCGCGATCCTAGTTCAATATTAGGTCTGGTGCCATTTTAAGGAAAGCTAATAATCCCCAGTAAATCCCCTTGACCTTAATTGTCTTCACATCCACCCTTCAATGACCTTTATCGCTTTGATGGTTAAAATCTAAAATAAATGATACTAACAGATCTAATGTGCAACTGCATCATGTTCCTTTATTTTATGCATTTCTTATGGTTCCATTATACATTTTCTCCAAAGAGGCAAGAGTGTTTTGAAAAAAAACTCTTATTACATGTATTTTTTAATTCAATTTTTAAAGCAGAGAGAAGAAAATGTCAATAAGAAAAGTGTCATTTGGGAGAGGAGGTAAAACAATGGAGGGAAAAAGAAACTGAAAAGGGATGGCAGTACAGAAGAAAGTCAGTAATTATAAACTTCACTGGCAAAATACAAATGTAGCATCCAACCGTAAAGCCTAAGAGAGCAACTAAAGCTATTTCTAGAAGCAACAAATTTATGTAAGTATTTGCATCTTGAATAATAATTTCTTTTACAAAATATTCTAAGATTTGGAAAGCCTGTAGCCTCAAGGACAGAGTATATCTTGGCTGCTTACCACAGCAGTCCATTTTGATATCTATATTTTATATTTAGGAATATTCTTGGATTCACTTTATAACTTGTTTCTTAGAGATTGCACATGCAGTGCAGATATTGTAGATTTAATTGTTTCTCATATTTTAAATAGTTGACGTTACTTTTGTTTCATTGTGGTCTACATTTCTGCCATTTTGCATAACGATACCTTATTCTTCTTTGGAAAAGTTGCTCTGCTCTACTATGCATTTGTTTAATCAGTTATTTATTTATTCATTCAAAAAAAGGTTTCCCAAGCATTGTATTATGTGCTGTAACTGTATTTGTTGCTTAAAATATACAGAAGACGTGTATATCATCTGTCCTTTTAAAGAGAGTGTAGGGTGAAGAAAGGTGGAAGAGAGACATCATGGCGACTGATAAACTAAAGAATGATATAGGCATATGTACTGATTTTACGGAAATATGTCATTTATCAGCATATCTCGAAAACTCTGCCTGGTTGAGGGAGCCATGGAGGAAGTAAAATGGTTTCCTTCAGGCTCCTTTTGTGTTTTACGTGAACGCAACCTCGTAAGGCAGCACTGAGAGTCAGGACATTGTCCCTGAGACCCGGTCAATCTTGCTTAGGGCTTGCTGAAGAACCTCTGTCCATGGTGCCAAAAACGCCATCAATTCTCTCTTCCAGGAGTCACACGCACACACCCATATACACATCCAAAAATGCACACCCATTCAAGCAACTACGTATCCATTAACCTTGGTCAATGCTTTCTTGCTTGAAACAAATTATTTCCCTTTTTTCCCTATCACTCTTAGAATGAAATTGAAATTCCTAGGAGATTTGTCTTATTCCAAGCTTTCCCTTTACACCACCCTCCAACCACACTGGCCTCCTTTCTATGTCTCAAACAAGCCAGGCTTGTGTCCATTTAAGGCTTTAGCACAAGCTCTCATTTTGCCTTAGTACATTTCCAGAGAGCATCAAATGCTTCAATCCTTCTTGTCACTGAACTCTCAGTTTTAAACGTCTCTTGAGGAGGAATTTGCTTAATGATCTTATAAAAACTATCCCAGTTTCACCACCCAGTGAGTCTTTATCATGCTTTCCCTTTTAATGGCAAATATTTGTATGTAATAATTTATTATTTTATTATTTATATTAGTTTATTTTCTGTCTTCTTCACCAGAATATAAGGTCAATAAAAGAAGGAACTTTATCTCTAGTATTAATCCTAAAAACCAACTCATTGTAAATATCAATGAGATCTTAGCCGTCATGGGAGCCAGGCTCCTGATAGTATGGAAATTACAATGCATGACTTCTAACGCTAGGTCATAAGAGAAATTGTCTACCTCTGTTTTGGGTTGCTCACTCTGCGTAAAGCCAGCCACCTTGTCATTAAGACACTCAAGCAACTCATGAAGTGGCCCCCATGGGGAAGAACTGAGGATTCCTGCCAGCAACCAGCAGCATGTGAGTGAACATCTTGGAAATTGATTCTCCAGCCACTCTCAAGGCTTCAGATGCTACAGCCCTGGTTGATATTTTGAGCACAATGTCGTAAGAGGCCTGGAGCCAAAACTACCCTACTAGGCTGCTCCTGAATTCTTGACACACAGAATCTGTTGGGGACAATGAGTGTTTTATCTAAGCCACTAAGTCTGAGGGCCAGTTGCTATGCAACAACAGATAAGTAGTATGCCTATGCTGCACTAACTGCTAGGTCTTGCTGGGCACACAGTAGGCAGTCAATATTTGCTGATATTTAAGTGAATAAAGGGGGGTTGAGGAAAACTCCATTTCATTTAGCTGCATTTAAATAAAGATGAATTATAGCTTCACTGCAAGATACAGGAAGTAGCCAAATTTTTAAGTGTATTTTACAAAAGATGCCTGTGAAGAAATCAATATCACAAACTTGAATACTCGATTCAAGCTCTGGCAGCTTTCTTATTTAACTCCCGGTTGATTTGTTTTCACAGAGTAAATTACCAGAAGGGCATTTGTCTCATTCTCTCTTTACTAAAAGGGCTTTAATTTCTATTTGCAGGTGTTTTTGGCTTCTAATCTTTCTCTTCATTGTTTCTCCAGTTTTTGTCATGATAACAGATGTACTTTTTGTATTCTCTCAAATCCTGCCATTTTGCTTAAGAAGAAAAAAGATTTAAATCAAATTGTGGTTCATTTGTGATACTGTCCACAGACATTTATAACTGACAACTGAATGCATCAGTTACTTTAAATAGCCTGACTACAGTCATTCATAACAAAACAAAGAGGAGTGACTAGCAGAGGACTAACTGATGAGCAGTTCTGTGGAGTTGAGGAAGGTTGTAATACTTTACATCTACAACTTAAGATTTCACAGAAGTCTCTGAGACATATTTATATTACAGATTATGATTCAAATTTTAAAGCACAAGGCAACATTTTTTGGCCCAGCTAGTTGATTATGACTTCTTTTCAATGTGCTGTTCCCCTGTAAACACCATGGTTGATGTTTCAGGCATTTGCTTCTTCTCTCTACCAAGGACTTGTTTTCATTAACAGTGATGAACAGCTTTCATTTTATCTGTGTGTATTCTACAAAAAGCAAACCTTGTTTGAAATTTGTTTCATATTGGAAGAATTTACTTCATCTCTTAGTCACAGTGGGCCTTTAGCTGCCAATTTAAAATGAAGAGACACTTTGCAAAGTGTAAGTTATTTTATTTTAATGACATTTTATACTCACGATTCACATTTTTGTGCAGGTAAAATAGGATATCATTAAGATCACCATCATTGTGATATCTTGCAGAGTTAAATTCTCTGGCTGGGAAATGTTTAAGCCTCAGTAGTTTTTGACCACAAATTCACATTTCAAAAGAAAATATATTCAGGGTTCAGAAAACAGCAGGTGCATAGGGAGTTATAGCTATCTCTTTTAACTATTAGGAGGAAAACTAAAATTGGCAACAATAGACTTGTCATTCTCTGCACTTTTATTCTTAATGATAATTATATGATGAAGGAATACACATTAGCAATGGCAATAGAGATATCAAATTATATAGCATTATTGCCACCATTCTAGGAATAGAAAAGCAGAGTAAGAAAAAAAAGAGGCATTAGTGTTATTTATCATTGATGAGATGTGGAAACATGAGATTCGCATTTTGCAATGCACAGTGACATTAAACTCTAATCTAGTGCAGAGTTCCTCAGTAGCAACATTACTGACATCTTGGGTTGGAGAATTCTTCATTGTGGGGACCTGTCTTATCCAACATAGGATGTATAGCCACATCCCTGGACTCTGCCCACTAGATGTTGGTAGCATCACTCTAGTCCTTACTAACCAAAATGTCTCAAGACTTTGCCAGATGTCCCCTAAGGGCCACTGCTCTTGTGTACCAGATAAGTAAAAACATGGGACATTGAGAAGTGGAAGATCTACACTATCTTTACCGAAAAGACCCCCATACATGGGTGTATTAGTTCATTCTCACCCTGTTATAAAGAAATATTTGAGACTGGGTAATTTATAAAGAAAATAGGTTTAATTGGCTCACGGTTCCTCAGGCTGTACAGGAAGCAATGGCAGCCTCTGCTCTGCTTCTGAGGAGGCTTCAGAAAACTTAGAATCACAGTGGAAGGCAAAGGGGAGGCCAGTACTTTACATGGCTGGAACAGAAGGAAGAAAGAGAGCGGAAGGTGCTGTGCTCTTTTAAACAACCAGCTCTCATCATAACTCAATTACTCATTATCACTCATTATCCACAGCACTGAAGGGTTGGTGCTAAATCATTCATGAAGGACCACCTCCATGATCCAATCACCTCCCACCAGGCCCCACTTCCAACATTAGGTATTACAACTTGACAGGAGATGTGGATGGGGACACAGACCAAAACCATGTCAAAGGGTAACTGGCACCATTGACCCAGATAGTAGCAGAGACTCACACAGCTGGAAGGGGCTTTGGGAGATATATAGACCATCTTTATTTTATGAATGGAACTCTGGAACTCTGCAAGGAGCGTAGATTTGTTCAGAGTCACACAGCTGGGTTGTGTCAGGCTTGAAACTTGATGTTGTACTACTTGCATGCTGTTTTCCTTCTTAACCTAAGTTAGCTCATCCTCTGCAAATCTTGAATTTAAATCTTCTTTATTTTCTGGAAAATGGGTTGGGTTTGCATTATATTAGCCCATGGGAATGACCAATTGTGCGGCAAAGAAAAAACACCATTCTCATTCTGAACAATTGTCTATTCCTTCTGGGATAGGCTGCAGAGAAAAAGTAGCACTCTCCTCTAGGCAATTGTCTATTCCCACTATTCAAGATGGTGAATAGTGGGAAATCTAGATGTTGGATTTTGTGCTATGTTGAATAACTCCTGTAAGTATACTAATGATATGAGTTTAAAGACTACAACTTTGACAGATGCATGTTCAATACAAATGATGCAAAACCCAGTCATTGCTTGGGTTCAAATTTCAGTTCAAATCACTAGCTGCATAACCATGGGCTAATTAGGTAACTTCTCTGAGCCTGATTCTTCAAATCTGGGGGCAAAATGGAGATCACTGAGCCTAACTCATAAGGTTGCTATATGTATGAAATGAAATAATGCATATAGTTGAGCACAGTTTCTAGTATATAGAAAGCACTATCTAAATGTAACTGCTGTTGCTGCTGCTATTGTTGTTATAAGTACTATCATTGAATTTAATAACTCAAAAGAGCTAACTCTGCATAGAGAGATGTGCAGAATGCACGACAAAAAGACTATAAAAAATAAAGATGTATGAATTCATAGGAAGACTTCTCAATCATGGCTAGAATTAAGATAGACAATGTGGAGATGTGTAAGAATTTTTATTCCAAGAAAAGGGCTTTAAGATATAAGATATCTACAGAATTGTTACAGTTTAAATTAGACATAATTACAGAAGATAGTTTTAATTTGATGCTGAAATATGACAAGTTAACACAAGTCTGTGTATGTGAATTTGAAAAGTATATGATTTTTATGGCTTTTTAAATTTTATTCATTGAATAATTCCTAAATGCCAGGCAATGCCCTTCTCCATGGCTGACAGCCTCACCAACTTGAGTTGATAATGAGACTCAAATATAATGCAAATTGCCTGATATTGTCGCCTTCACCAATTCAACAATCATCCCAATCCTGGGACTCTGAAATATTAATAAAATATAATAAAGGACTCCAACATGCCCTACAGTTGGAAAAGAAATGAAAAAATGTCATGCTTTCTCTGTGAATGCTTTGAAATGAAAAATCAAATGACAGGTGGGAGAGAGACACAGGACCAACAACTGACGGACTGTGGAATATTTTCAGAAGTTTCCTATTACTCCAGATCTATTGCTGATAATTTTAAAAAGACAATATTGTCAATTTCATTTAATCATGTGTCACTGTACGTATGGGAATATCTAGGTGTATAATGTGGTTGCCTTACTATACTATATTGGTATCCACTTGGGAGTTCTTGGCTCTTGACTTTTATGCGAAAACATAGACCCAGTGTTTTCAATTTGATTCCTTAGCAAGTCATCGGGAAGCCTCGATACTTCGCAATAAACTGCCAAAATACCATACTGCACTTATATGTACACCAAGGCACAATGTATTATTTAATATTGTTTTTAAAAAGAAAAATATATAGTTACCATGGTATTGGAATGAGCAACAATGGAAATCCTGCTGTTCACTGGGTAAAATGCCCTGCTTCACTGCATAATAAATAGCAAACCCTCATTGTTTGTCATCTTGTAGCTCATTGTCCTGATAATTTCTCAAGTGGAAGTAAATTAATCCATCCCCCCCTTTAAAGGATATAGTAGGCTGGAATAGAAAGAGCAGTGGGTTTGAAGTTAAAAGAGCCTAATCTAATCCACTTGCCAGCTATGTGAACTTGAATAAGGCATAGTTTTTGAATCTGTAAAATAGAAGTAAAACCATCGATCCTGCCTGCCTCCCTGTGAGACGCACGTTGAGAATCAAATGTGATTGCACATATGGACTGTTTTGTAAAATAAGAAGCATGGTACAAAGGTAAAATACTATTGGGTGGGGCAAGGGACATCTAAATTGTCTGTCACTAGGGTGCAGACGTGTCTGAGCATGTCTGCTGGATGTTGGATCAATCCTCTCAGGAGTCTATTTGCATAAGAGACATAGTGTCTGCTTGAATAGAAGTTATAATAAGAGAGGACTGTGTCAGGCATGCCACTCTGGAGCCAGCAAAATTAAAAAATATATATTTAGTCACTTGAGAAAAGAAATTATTTTGAAACCACTAGCAACAGCTCTCATTAGATTTATCTTCTGGCCCCACATTTTAGCCTCGTGTAATAGTCTCATAGAAGGAGGGCAGGGGAAGGAGCTCTAAGGAAAAACTAGTACAGCATGTAAGGTATTAGGGTAGAAGCAGCAACTCTTAGAGACTATGTATAGAAAGTGAAACTGTAAATGCGGAGAGAGGCATTTTTCTCATGTGTTGCAATGGAACATCATTCAGCTTTGACAACTCAGATGTTCCAGTTTATCATTGACATGGTGGTACCTGGCAGAACACATATTCCCAGGTTATTACAAAGAATCTTGGCAAGCATCTGTGCAAGACCCTGGCAGGTGCCAAATCTATCTGATGTAGCGCAGTTCCCACGTAGACAGGCTCTGCATCTCACAGCGACCTCTGCTTTAGTAGAACAGCCCTGACATCCAGGTTCAGGCTATCTGTAGCTATGTCTCTGCTATATGGACCTGCCTTTTCTTATTGAAATCTATTATTTGTGGTAGACATCTGATCCAGGCGGAGAAAATAAGGTTTGCTTAAGTTACATTTAAAAGTAATCTAATTCGAATTTTTGAGTAAAGATATTGTAGGAAAATACAGTTTCTTGTCACACAATCAGAAAAGATTAGGCTCATGGACACACAGAAGGGTGAGAAAAATGGAATTTATTGGGCAAAAAAAAAGGAAAAGAGAAAAACTCTCAGCAGAGTGAGAGGGAAGCCTGTGAACTGGCTCCTGCCCCACCACGTAGGAGCTCAAGAGGCTGGGTTCCCGGCAGGGAGCTTGCATGGCCCCACCCCATCCTCTGAGTGTGCAGGTGGGCATTATTCAGAAAGAATCAGTTGGGAAAGGGTGGACTTCATCTGGAGCCAGCAGTCCAGTTTTTCAACCTTCAGGCTGTTTTAGGCTTGAAGTTGAGGTTTTGCAGGGAGTCCTTGGCCTCCTCCTGCATCTATCAAAGATAGAGAGATTGAAAGTCACCAAAGCGTCCTCACGTTAATATCAGGGCTCCAGAGTGCAGAGTCTCGTTACTAAATTTCTTGGGGCATGCCCAAATGTTCAGTTATTCTCTTCATTCTCAGTACAATGCTGGCATTCTTCTAATATAAATTTCATTTAAAATAATTAATTTGAATTTTGTCTAATCAAAAGAAGTTTAATACCTGTGGGAAGAGGACTTTACAGGTAATTAGACATTGACTTGGCAAGTCGGAGGAAAAGTTAGTGTAATATGAATCACTTATGATGACAATTTCTGTCATTTAACAGCCTGCAGCCATGTCTTTAAATGTAGTACACTGTGAAGGTTAATTTTATGTCAACTTGGCTGGGCCACATTGCCCAGATGTTTGGTCAAACATTATCCTGGATGTTTCTTTGAAGGCATTTTTTTGGATGAGATTCACATTCATATCAGTGGACTCTGAGTAAGGCAGATTGTCCTCCATAATGGAGGCACAATGGTGGGCCTCATCCAATCAGTTGAAGGCCTGAATAGAACAAAGACTGCCCTCCCCTGAATAACAAGGAATTCTTCCATCACACTGCCTGTGTCCTCAGACTTCAACTCTTCCCTGGTCTCTAGCCTGCTCACTCCTCCTCCTGGAGATTTTTAACTTGCACCTCTACAATCCTGTGAGCCAATTCTTTAGAATAAAATCTTTATTTCTCTCTCTCTCTCTCTCTCCCTTTCTCTCTTCTCTCTCTCTCTCTCTGTGTGTGTGTGTGTGTGTGTGTGTTTACTCTCTCTCTTGCTCGCTGTCTCTCGGTTTGTGGGTTTGTTTCTCTGGAGAGCCCTGAATAATACATACATTGTTACCTAACAAGTTGGCAGAGTTATCCAGCACCTCCAAAATATTAGTTCTCAGCCTCTTTGTTGTAAGTTTGGTGAGGATCAACAGGCAACAACGCAGTCAGAGTATTAAAAATAAATAGTAGATTTTATAAAACCCTCAGGCTCTCTTATCTGTACTGCAGACTGGAATGTGATCTCTTCATGAGTGAGTGTGCACCTATATGCATTTCCAATTTCTATAGTAACAAATTACCAGAAGTGTATTGGCTTCATGTTACTGCTCTGGAGACCAGAATTCTAAAATTTTTCTGCAAGGCTTTGTTTCTTCTGGAACCTCTAGGGGAGAATCTGTTTCTTCTCTTTCCAGCTTCTAGAGGCCACCTCCATTCACTGGCTCATGGCCCCTTCCTGGTGTCATTCTGACATCTACTTCTGTCATCACATCTTCTTTTTTGACTCTGACCCCCTTGCCTCCTTCTTGTAAGGTCCCTCTGTGATCACATTGAACTCATATGAATAACCCAGGATTAGCTCCCTATCTCAAGATCCTTAACGTCCTCACATCTCCAAAGTCCCTGTATTAGAAGCGTTTAAACCAGAGCAACTCCATCTTGAATAGGAGCTGGGTAAAATAAGGCTGAGACCTACTGGGCTGCATCCCCAGACGGTTAAGGCATTCTCAGTCACAGGATGAGATAGGAGGTCGGCACAAGATACAGGTCATAAGACCTTGCTGATAAAACAGGTTGCAAAGAAGCCGGCTAAAACCCACCAAAACCAAGATGGCGACAAGAGTAACCTCTGGTCATCCTCACTGCTACACTCCCATCAGCGCTATGACAGTTTACAAATGCCATGGCAACCTTAGGAAATTACCCTATGTGGTCTAAAAAGGGGGGGACATGAATAATCCACCCCTTGTTTAGCATATCATCAAGAAATAACCATAAAAATGGGCAACTAGCAGCCCTCAGTTCTGCTCTGCCATTCTTTTATTCCTTTATTTTCCTAATAAACTTACTTTCATTTTACTCTATGGACTCGCCCTGAATTCTTTCTTGCATAAGATCCAAGAACCCTCTTTTGGAGTCTGAATTAGGACCCCTTTCCTGCAACGCCTATGCCATGCAAAGTTAACAACCCACAGACTGTGGATTAGGATATGGGTTGCCCCCCTTTGAAATATGGGGTCATTATTTTGCCTGCCACAGTGCCCCATATAAATCTGTGGCCCTCCATGGGTATTATGGCTCAGAAAAAGATTGAGGACTACTTTTTTCTGGAAGGCAAAGAAGAGAGAATCCATTAATTTTTTTGCCCTGTATCGTGTTCAAAATTTAGACCCAAAAGCTTCCTCTCTCCTGATTTAGGGTGACAGAAGTAACGAAAAAATATCAAAAGACAGAAGAAATATTTCTAACAGCGTAGATTACTAATTACTAAGAATAAGTACATGAACACAAGAGACAGAGCCTCTGTTCATGTGGAAATTAAATTGTTAGTAAAGGGAGAGAAATAATAAACACCATAAATTGGGATACATTTCGAGGGTGGAACTGACAGAATTTGCCGGTAAATTAGACATGGAGAGTAAGAGGAAGGGAAAGACTGTGGCTCCAGTCTTACTCAGGCATCTATATGCAAGGCACAGCACCAGGGACTACAAACACCCTGATGATAAGGTGGAGATCAAATCACCCTTCAATAATCAAAGTTTATCAGGGTCTTGCTATGAACAGGAGCAAATCAGCCAATGGCCAATGCATGTTTGAAGAGTTGCTTAAACTCACTGCTCATCAGAGTAATGTAAATTAAAATTATGAGACAATTTTTTTCATAAAATTGGAAAGAAAATAAATAGTAAAAATTAACAGTATGATGAAGGTGCCTGAAAGGCTAACTCAGTCATTAGCTGTGTTTAAAAAGAGACATCAAATCTTATATTATTGAAGTTGTAGGGAAGCAGATACTTTCCACTTATTTTTGGAGAGAATGGAGATTGGTTTTAGCTTTTCAGAAAAAAAGTATGTTTCTATGTCTCTTAAAATTAAGAAAAAAAATCCATTAAGGAGGCTCAGCCATTACACATTTAAATATAAAAGAAAATTACAGAGGTGTACAAAGAGTAGATTCAGAGGGTTCACTAGAGTATCATTTATAATAGTAGAAAAAAATCCGACCAAATTTAAACAGTTTTTAAGAGAATATTGATTAAATGGACTGTCTGTATCCATATAACAAATATTCTTAATAAAAAGGAGTTAAAACACATTGGTGAGCAAAAATAGACTTAGTATTATATAACTTATGCCCAGAGTCTTCACAAAACAAAACTACATACATCCTTTTGTTCACCTATAAGTAGGATATGAGTTCTGTTAAGGATGGAAAGCCACAGAGAGCATTTTCCTTACCTATATTCCTTAATTATCGTAAAATGATATTGTATTAATGTTGCATTTGTATAATTGAAAATTAAAATGATGACAAAAATAAAAAGGAGTTGACTGGTTCAGTAGGAACAATGGATAGCAAAGACTTACTATGCTGCACGGCTTTACATTTTTGTCAAAGCTTCGCTCACTGGGTAAGCCCCAAATTCTCCTGATCATTTGTTGCTTTTCCTGTTGATGTGAAAATCAGGTATTTTTTCAGACAAAAGGCAGTAGAACATCTTTGAAATGAAAAGCGACATAACGGCGCAATACTTAAGGGTTTTATTCAACTATAAGATCAATATAAATCAACACTATGATGAGGTTTCTTGCAATGCCTGTCTTCATCACTAACTACATTAAAAGAGACATAGAATCTTAAAAAAGGGAAGAAAGAGAACTCTACTCCATGCTGCTTACACAGTATCTGGAGTGTTATATCAAGGTGTGCACACTATATTTGAATCATGTGCAAAGAAAGAAAGCATGGCTATTAAAGGGCTTGAAACAATGTCCTATGGTTAATAGTGAAATGAACAGGGAGGCATTTAACCAGGAGAAAAAAGTACTCAAATGACATATGATGGTTGACTTTAAGCATTTTAAGACGGCTACATAGAGGACAAAAGGAGCTCATTCTGTTGACTTGCAAAATACAGAAACTAAGAACTACTGTTTCACAAAACACTGACATGTACATTGCTTCTCATTCTTGTGAGATATTATTGTCCTGTTTGACAGCTGTGTCAGAGACCAAAAAAGTTTGTGTTTCCTTTTTCCATAATGTTATCTCTGAGAAGTGGCCACCAGCCAGGGACTACATTCCCTAGCCCCACTCAGCTGTGGCCCCACGATTGTGTTCCAGTGAATGGAACAGTAGTGGAAAAATTGGGACCCACTTCCACAGGTGACACATTTACACACACACACACATCTCCTATGCAAATGCTTTCATATGCTTTTTCTCTTTCGGTTAGCGAGAATGAAGAAGAGTTGTAGTACAAACTAGGAAACCAAAGCTAATTATAATGGAGGCTCCATCAGCCTGGATCCCTGATGGACTGCAAGGAAGAGGGCTGCCCTACCAACTTGTTAATCCACTTTGTAGTATTATATACGAATAATTCAACTTCTATTGAGGCCGAGCCATTATACACTTTGAAGTCTATTGTCAAAGCAGTTAATTCATTGAACAGATTCAGAAAGTAAAACTCAGCAGGTAAGTGTTGAGTCTGAAAACAATTACACTATCAAGAGGTTCAATTAAACTCAAACCCAGGCCATCTTATTCTGCATCCAAAACCTTTTCTCTTGTACCATCCTGCCATATAACAGAAGTAGAATCAATGTTATAAATAAAAAGGACAGAGATTATGGCTCAACATAAAAGAACTCTGTAACAGGCCTATTCTTGCATTTCTTTAAGAGGCAGTGTGTTCTCCATCGCAAGAGGTGTTCGAAAGGAAACATTAGAGAAAGAATCCAACAGCGGATGAGTGTCAGACGTAGATGATTTAATATTTCTTACGACCTCAGATTCCATGATTCTGTGCACACTTGAAGCACTCAGATGATGTTTATTACACCAACACTATGTACTCAGTAGCAATTTGGGAGCCCTGTGGTCTCCTTAACAAGGTATAATGGGAATGCTAGGAACTGAGCCAGAAAAAAAAAAAATGAATGAGAACTTTCACTAGAACAAGGTCCAACAAATGTTTCATTTGGAAAGGTTGGTAAGATTGAGATTGACAAGGAACTTGATTAAAAACATATAAATGATTCTTTGAACAAATAAAATTCTTGGATAATTCATTGACTATGGAAGAGCTTACACAAATATAAGAACCCATGCTTGTGACTATTTGTTGATCTCACTGTGATAATGTTCACCTCCAGAGGACAAGGAGACCATGAGTAAGGAGGTAAAATGTCAGAGCAGATTTCTTTGGTTGATAATGGGTGGGGTGACATGGGGATGAGGGCTGTAGGAGGCAGATGGTGATTTCAAGTTTGAGTAGCTTGTCAAGAGGTTCTTATAACACATACGGGGTTGGGTTTGAGCTAGAAAAATAGCAAATTCATTTGTTCTCACAACTCCTCCCCTCCAGTAAAGCTGACTATGGCTGCCACTTCTGCTTCCACTTTGTTTCCTAGAGGGCAAAACCAAAAAAGAATAGAAGAGGAAGCAAGAGGGTATTGAGGTATGCATAAAATAGACCTAGCTCAAGTTCAGGTGACTAAGATTTTTGACTTAAACAGTTATTGGCGTTTGTCTAGACCTCCCCCAGTAAAGAGATAGATGCCAAAACTTTGAGTTATTTATGCCAGTGCTATATCAAAATTCTGAAGTGATTTATTTATTCAACAAAAACTTTGTAACCCCTTACTCTGTGTCAGACACTGATGTAAGTAATGGAGAAGCAGTAATGAAAACAAAACAAATCACTGCCACTGCCTTCTCAGAGCTTACATTTCACTGGTGAAAAGAGACAATAAACTAAATAAGTAAAAGAATGCATTTTGAGTGATACTGATAAATGCAGAAAAGGAATGTAAATCAGGACATGTTGGTGGAAATTTTAGAAAAGCTAGCTAGGAAACGCTGTACTGAGAATTGGGGTTCTGAATGAATTCGGGAAGGCATTGATATAGTGAGCCAGACAGAGGGTTGAGGAGGCTCCTTGCAAGTAGAGGAAACAACAAAGCCCAAGGCATTAAGCTGTTCCTGGCATAAAAGAGCCGATATGTCTGGAGCAGAGGGCACTAGAAAAAAAAAAGATACTAGAAAGATTGCAGGAATCAGAATTAACAAAGCCTGAAGGTCAGAGTAAGACCTTTTAGTCTGGCTGCAACGAGAACCCTGGAGAAGCTTAAGCAAAAGATTGACAGGCTCTAACTTACTTGTTAAATGAATTACTCTAGCTACTGTGTCAAATAAATTTGGTAAAGGTAGAAGCAGGGAGATTAATTGGATCATTGCAATATCTAGGCATAGTGGTTTGGTCTGGGATGGTGGCTATAGGACCAGTGAGAATGAGATGAATTCTGAATATGTTTGAAGTTAGAACTGAGAGGATTTGCTGATAGACTAAATATAGAGTCCCCAGGTGATTTTTCTTGTGTCTATTAGAGTCTGAGAGGCACTGAATGAGTCTGAGAGAGAGAGAAAAGGCTAAGGATCTATAGAATGCTTGACAGGGAGCAGTAAGGGCTAACTTGAGATTAGGGATGAATTTCAAATAAGATCAATCAGGATGTTTTGTGTCTTCTTCAGACACCTTCGACAGTGCTAGAGGAGGCACTGAATACACAGAAAGGTAAATTTAACCAGGGTTTTGGTTTTGCCATGAGAGTGAGAGGAGCAATGCAGTTGCAAGAAAATTGACTATAATCATAGATAAGCTGTAAATTATAGTAGTAACTGAGCACAAAGTGTAAGCAGAGTAGGAAGGGAAGAGAAAACATGGTTGGTGGGAGTCGGTAAAAGACAGTGAAAAATTGCTTGGATTGATGCATTAGACAGCAATGCAGGGGTTGAAGTGCTACTGGAATTTGGGCATACAAGGAGACAGCTAGAGAACAGTATGCGATGCACAGTTGATAAAGAACATGATTAAATACATGGCAATGATATGGTGTGCCTGAGACAGAGTGAAGAGCAAGGTCACTGGAGAAGAAGGGGCCAAGAAAATAAAAGGAGGGCATTGGAAGGATCATCTGAAAGACTACGGAAATTATAAAAAATTACAACACTGGTAATGTTGAAGTGACAGTGTATCAGGAGAAAACAATCTCTAAAGAAAAAGAGATAGGCTGGGCATGGTGGGTCACACCTGTAATCCCAGCACTTTGGGAGGCCGAGTGGGGTGGATCACGAGGTCAGGAGATGGAACCATCCTGGTTAGAATGGTGAAACCTCACCTCTATTAAAAATACAAAAAATTAGCCGGGCGTGGTGGCGGGAGCCTGTAGTCCCAGCTACTTGGGAGGCTGAGGCAGGAGAATGGCATGAACCTGGAAGGCAGAGGTTGCAGTGAGCCAAGATTGTGCCACTGCACTCCAGCCTGGGGGACAGAGTGAGACTCCCTCTCAAAAAAAAAAAAAAGAAAAAAAAAAAAGAAAGAGATATAATGACCTGAGAATGGATGAAAAATAAGGAAGAATGTTGGGTGATATATAGTCAAATGAGATGAGATTCAATGCTGACTGTTTATGCTTTGGACAGGAATGGTCTAGAAGTGGCAGTGGAGAGAGATAGGACATCTGTCCTGACAACAGATGCCATGATACCATAGGAGAGAAAAGAACCACTCACTAAGAGTGCTGCAGAGAAAGATTTGCCATTAGAGGAGAAAAGATTTTGTGTGAGCAAGAAGTGAATGTTTGCTGATGAGGTTGAGAATATCAGTTGGCTGAGAATTGACACAGAGCTCCATATGGCCCCATGAAAGGGTATTAAAGATGGGGAGGGAGAGATAAGGGTCAGAAAAGGCAATGGGAATTAGGGGTGGGGATCTGGAGGATGAGCAACAATATGAAGCACCTGGACACCTTGTGACCTTCAGCCTAAACAGGGAAAGGGGCATGATGACTAGCTCCAGTGGTCTCAAGGCAGATGGAATAAAGAGGCTTCTAGTATTGAGGGGGAAAAGGGATGAAGAAGGCCCTTGCCAGAAAGAAGAATTCCATGGTTCCCACTTAGCCAATGCCATTGGAGGCAACACACCCTGCTGAAGGATGATCTTCCTCTGAGGTTGTAGACACCTGCTTGGCCTTTGCTGAATGGAGCTTTTTTAGAGTTGGGTTTTCTTTTTAGCATAGGCACTCTCCAGGCCTATGCATATAGCAGCCTGCAAGGGGGGTGTTATCACAAAGGCATATTTAACTCAGTGTAACTAACTGATAGTGGAACATCAGAAAAAAGGAAGAACATCAGAAAGAGAGAAATATACCCAAATAAACTAATTGCAAGGAATAAAATATGGGTTTAGTTGACAGATATGTTGGTCAGTGTGCAAAAAAAAGGTAGAATAGTCCATTATAATAGTTTATTATACCTGCCAACCTCCTTGTTTTGGCCATTTGTTTACTCTCCGTTTTTGACACCTGCCTCAATTACTTGTTGTGACTCTGTCGATTCTGATGTTGCAATAAACCTAAACATTATGACTAAAACTAAATATTTTGTGCTTTTTTTCTTCTTTGCCTCATACTAAACTCAGCCAGAAGCTGAACACTCTCATGAGAGTTCCCAGTATGATGGAGAAAAGAAAAAAATACGACAAGCACTGCTTGTCGATAGAGAAGCAAAATAGAACATGCCTTTTTTGGGGGGCCAGAAGTGCCACCTTTAGATGTTAAATATCATCTCTTAGATCAAAAAAGATGCTGAAAATCTTCCTAACTCTTTCAAACTGTGCCTTCATCAAACTGTCAGGACTTCCATAGATAGCTGAAATTCCAAACCAAAAACCTAGCAAGCAGTTTCATCGTCTGTGTTCAAATCTCAGTGGGACTTTATAGCACTTTCCTTGGGAGCAAAATTCATGTGTCTGAAGCTCAGCTTACATTTCATGTTGAAAAATTGCAATGAATACAATGAAGTTTCTTACTGCTACATAAAATTGAAGCACCAAAGAGAACAGTGTGTATTTCACAATGTTTGATACAGTATTTGATCATAACTTGAGGGAATCAATGAACCTTCAAGAAGAAACTCTTGGGGATCCTCATGCAGCAAATTCAATCATTTGTTCATCAACTCGTTACATTTCTATTGTACACTAGCCATGTGCTGGGCTCATCCTAAGGAACTAAACAGGCTCTTAAAATGATGGTCTGTAGGCGTAAAACCTTTTCCATTTTAATAAGTAAATATAAGAAAAATACAACTCACGAACTAGGTATTTCCCAGGTTTAATTCAGAACATCATAGTGTCAAAAATTGTAGTTACTAATTGTGCATCAAAACAACAATGCCAAAAAAAGAGATAACAATCTTTTTTGTTCTTGAAAAACTAGCAGATTAATGTATTTTGCTACTTAGATATTATCAGAAGTATCGACCAGACTACTTTAAGCAACAAAATGACAACAAAAAATCAAAGAGTATATTGGTGAACGGAACTGAGAAATTCAGTACACAGAACTTCAGGCACAGCTTGATCCAGAAAATTAGCATTTTTTTCTCTTCCTAAACTTCTCAGCCTTTCTCTCCACAGTGTCTTATCCTTATTTTCCCCAACTATTAGTACATTTCTTTTAAGAAAATCTGGAAGAAAGCTTCTGAGAACTCCTGGCTCAAATCATCACAAATTAGAATACAACATTAAGAAAAAAGTGTATTCCCTCTCACCTGCTGCCACCATCTACATATCAATCTCAGGAAAGATGCTAATTTCACCTCTGTGAGTTATCTTCTTAACTTTAGACCAATCACTTTTCCCAGGGGATGAGATATTAGCTAAGCCAAAGACTCTGTAGCCAGAAGTGGCCAATGGACTGTGATTGATATCTCTTCAGAAGCAAGGGAGTAGTTAGTACCCCCAAAAGGAATGATGATGAGGAGAAAATAAAAGCAACATATATTCACTATGCCCAACTTGGCAACAAGAATAGAAGTAACCTATATATCTAACAGATGAAATTATTTGTGGTACAGCTAAACAGCAGACTGCTATGCAGATACTATAATTATCTTGCAAAAATATGTCATATCATGAAAAATGTTCACAACGCATGGTTAGGTTTAAAAAGTAGCTTATTAAACAGTAGATCTAATAGAATACTATTTGGATAACACTTTTATATTACAAGATGAAAAATCTATATATTATTATGTATGCAGAGAAAAAGTACTATAAGGAAATACACTGAAATATTAATTGTGGCCATCCTTTGGAGGCAATGTTATAGGGATATTTTGTTGTTAGTTGTGCATAATTATGTTAACTACTTTTTCATAATAAAATATATTACTTTTGAAATCAAAGAAAGAAAAAACTATCATGTGGAAATATACACCTAGGCGTTTGGATTTATTTCCAAAGGAAAATGTCGTGATGATAGATTCCTTGCAATAATTTTCATAGAGGCACAACACGAGTGTGTATCAGTTCCTCCTGAGGTAGAATCACAAAGTATTTGCTCTTAGGCTCTTGATCTGAGCCCTGAGGAATCACATTTTCAATTTTATTCCAGACATGTTTCAGAAATGGCAAGATGAGATGAAAGAAGGATTAGAGTCATGTCTAAAAATCGGCTTTACTAGGGCAAGTAAGTCCTTCCTGTATAGTGAATTCTCATTTTGAACTGTAAGACATTTTTTTGAAGAATTTTTTAACCACAAAAACAAAGATTTTCTTTTTGTCATTTTATAGTCTCAATTTCAGCAAAATATAGTGCATATAATAACAAACAGATGGAGGAAACAAAACAAGAAAATATTCAGTGTTAGGCCAGCACAGATTAAAGCTTAATATTTTGTCTGGGGGTCTAAAATAATCTTTTCAGAGAAAGTAGTTGTCAAGGCAGCTGGTGTAAAACTGTTTATTCTTTTTGTCGTCTTGTATAGATGTTAAAGCTTCCCATTGCAGTATAATGCTTTTAAATCCATAAACGATCCGAGGTTTTAAAAGATGTACACATATTAGATCTGAATTTGTTCTAATTATTTATAAAGTGGAGAGATGGTTAACATTAATGAAATGATCCTTTCAGTCCTTGCAAATTTTTCCCATACCTCTTTCTCATGCTGAAATATTTACTGAGTTTCTGTGATGTCACTGAGTTGGTTGCTGTGGGAAACCCATGCAAGACCAGGAAGTGTTCTTATTTGTAGTAAGTTCATTCTATTCAAATTAGGTATCCCTTGGAATAGGAAACATTTTCAGCCATTGTACATTATGCAACTTTTATTTTGTCTACCGTGTACGAAGTACCTGTGAGATGGGGATACAAAGGTAATGAAGTTATTTTTATACATATGAAGGTAATTATATTTTTAAAAGAATTACTATGTAATGCAAGGTAGCTAAGATAATAATGCAAAAAAAACT
Organism: Pan troglodytes; assembly: GCF_028858775.2. NCBI lineage: Eukaryota > Metazoa > Chordata > Mammalia > Primates > Hominidae > Pan > Pan troglodytes. Next base: position 4,174,264 of record NC_086015.1, read on the forward strand.
TGCTATATGAGATTGGAGGAAGGAATTTGAAATGCATTTAGCTGCAAGTAACACAAAAGTCAAACTACACTGACTTAATTAAAGAGATGTTTGTTTTTCTTATGTAAGAATTGGAGATATAGTAATTAAGGACCAGTTCAATAGCTTAGTGCTGCCAGAAATGATGCCTCCACTTTTCTCTTGGCCTTTTCCTAAGACTTAGCTCCTCTGAATTTCAAGATGGCTACTAGAAATCTCTGCCACATTGAAGGCAGAGAGAAGACAGAGGAAATGAAGTAGAAACAACTGGATCTTTTCCCTTTATCAAGAAAGCAAGAATTTTCTCAAGAATCCCAGCAGGCCTTTCACTTACATCATGTAGTGGATATGTTTCCCTTCCCAAGTCTTTTTAGTCAATACTGGGGCAACCAGTGTCATGAAGTTGTGACCGAATAGCAGCCCATTTAGCTTCATTGTGTATCTAACAGTTTCTGCCCAGGCATCATGAACACAGCTTATAGGAAACCTGTGGAAATCTGCCACTTATGGACAAACTGGAGCTATGAAAAATTAACAGCCTATGAGAACAGTCCTTGGCCAGTGGAGAAGAGAAGCCAATAAGTAAATTCTCTACCTTTTCATTTCTTGGGCAGATGATAGTGAGGCTTTGTCTATACAGTCCCTCAAATAATACCAGTGTAATGGGACCCCACTTGCCAACAATGATGATGATTTTAAAAATTCACAATTTGCAGGTTCCATAATTTTCTGTTTCTTTCTTAGAAAAAGAACTGTGTGAGTGAGAACTTATTTATGATCTCTGAGATTTCTTCCCAAATAAGTTTTCTGCACACAAATCCTTGTCTCGGGCTCTACTTTCTAAAGAAATTCAGACTATGACACTTCTCATTGGCCAGGCCTGCTTTATATGACTGCTCTTTATTTCAAGGGAAGCTATCAGACTGAGTATCTAGTTGCAAACATTTTTATCTAATCAGGAAGTAGAAGTAAGAGGTATTGAGAGAAGATTTAACAAAGCAGGTTATGCTTAAATAGGTCTTTGTAGATTAACTAGGAGTTTTCAAGAAGTGAAGGGATAAGGAAGCTTTTACAAATTGTCTATGTGAAAAGATCAGCATGACCAGCACTGGAGAGAAGTGAAAGTGTAAGGCTTATGCAACAAATGGCAAGCTGGCAGAAATTCCATTTGACTCAAACTATGAGTGAAAGAAAGAACAGAATCATAAGCACCAAAAAAATGAGTCTGGACAAATAGAGGCAGGTCTCATTGGATGGGTCTTGTGGCTTTTCCATAACCTTTCCCCTTTAGACAATCTTGAATCTTTAACAAAGAGGTGGTTATTCACTTAATACATATTTATTTCTTGCCCACAAAAGACATGTCTTTATCTAGCCACCAAGAATACAGTAATGACCGAAAAGCACAATTACTTTCTTCTTGGAGCTTACACAATAAAAACACCAAACGAATAATTCGATAAATAAATAATACAATTAGAATCAGTGATAAATGCTATAAAGACACAAAAAAATCAGGCTATGAGAACCAAGAATGATAGAAAGTCAATTTTAAACACAGTAAGCAGGAAGGAATGCCCCGAGAATGTGGCATTTAGGTGAAGGGCTGAACTAAACAGGGAAAGAATTATGTGGGTATCTACAGGAAAACCATTTTCAAGAGAGGGGACATCAAATCCAAGGGCTCTGAGACAGGGCCAAGCTTTTTGTGCTTGGAGAGGACCAAGAAGGCAGGGTAAGTGGGAAAAAACAATGATGAGGATGAGTATTAAGAGGAAATGTCATGAAAGCAATGTGGAGACTGGACACACAGGACTTTGCAGGTCAATGGTGAGGTGCTTGGATTTTATTCTAAGTGTGTTGGGAAGAGATTGGATAATTTTGAGCAGGGGGTAATGTGATATAATTAGATATTTGAGAGATTGCTGTGGCTGCTGGGTGAAGAACTGAGTAACACAGAGGTGGTGTAAAAATGAAGCGGAAAGAACAATTAGGAGAGCCAGTAGTATAGGTGATAAACCATGGTAGCTTGGTAAAGGATACTAACAGTGTAGATGCTGAGTAATGAATATTTTAAAGATAGGCTTGCAAGAACTTGCCGATAATCTGAATGGAGTATGAGGCAAAGAGATAGTTGGAGATAGCAACTTAAATTTGATTCCACAATGAAACAGGGCTTTAAGGGCTCTCTATATATTGACAAGTCGTCATGACAACCTCATGAAGTGTCACTATTATTAACATCCTCATTGTACACACGAGAAACATGAGGTACAGGGAAATTAGTGAGTTGCTAAGGCCATGCTGCTAGTACTTAAAACGGCAGGTTTTAAAGCCATGCATCTAGCTCCAAAGTCATCATCTCAACCACGACACTATTTCGAGATGCCTACTAAATATCAATGGCAACATGGAGTAGTCAGTTGTATATACCAAAGTGGAACTCAGGAGAGAGGTCAAGGTCAATGATACAAACTTATGAATCGTCAGACTATAGATGTTAAAACCATGGGACAGGATGAAATCTCCTAGGGCAGAGGTTGGCAAACCTATTCTATAAAGGTCCAGATAGTAAATATTTTAGGCTCTGAGGGCCATATTGTCTCCAATGAAACTACTCAACTATGCCATTGTAGCTTGAAAGTAACCATAGATAATAGTAAATGAATGGGTGTGGCTGTGTTCTAATACAACTCTCTTTACAAAAACAGGCAGTAGGGGAAGATCTGCCCTCTACTCCTAGTTTCCCCTCGTGGTTTCAAGGAATAAAGGTGGTTAGAGAAGTGAAAGGAGTTGGAACTCTCCAAGTTACTGATGGGAGAGGGCTGCAAAGAAATCATCAAAGGAGACTGAGGAAGGGAAGTGACAGAGGGAGGAAGAAAACCCTCAGAAAGAACACCAAGAAAAGAAAAGATATTTATCACAAGAGGCCAAGAGTGTGGCCAGAGGGTAGAATCACAGAATGAGAGAAGTAAAAGGGACTTTAGTCTTTTGATCAAAGATTCTAATTTTTGTAAATAAGAAAACTGAGGCTCGATAGGAGAAAATGATTTTCCCAAAGTCATTTCAAGAATACAATACATTTTTCTAAGGCATCCACATTATGATAGAGTTTCTAAGGCATCCACATTATGATGTTTCTAAGGCATACTCAAATATTATATATTTTAGCTTAAAATATAAAACAAAATTTTGCCAATAATAGCATCACCCTGAATGAGCACCTGAACACTGCATTCTGGTTCAACAAATACTGGCTGCACAACTGCTATGTGTCTACAAAAGTATCTGGCTCTGGAGCCACGGAGATTAAAGATGCAGTGCCTGCCTTCAAGTTACTTGTAGTCTAAAAGGAGAAGTGGAAAAAGAAACAGATAATTGCAATAACTTAAGATACGTTTTTCAGGAAATCCTAGCCAGGTGCTATGGACTGAATTGTGTTGCCCTCAGAATTCATATGTTGAAGTCCTAACACCCAATGTAATGGTATTTGGAGATGAGGGTTAGATGAAGTCGGGAGGGTGGGGCCCTCATGGTAAGTTAAGTGGCTTTGTAAGATGAAGACAGAAAGATTGATCTTCCATGTGAGGACATAGTGAGAAACAGCTTGGCCATCTGCAAGCCAGGGAGAGTGCTCTCCCTAGGAAATGATTTGACCAGCGCCTTGATCTTGGTCTTCCCAGGCTCCAGAACTATGATAAATAAATGTCTGTTGTTTAAACCACCCAGTCTATGGCATTTTGTTATAGCAACGTAAGCTGACTCATACACCAGGTGTGCTCTGAGAGCACAGGGAAGGAAAACCTAACCTTGTCTGAGCATTAGGGACAATTTCCTGGAGGAGAGGATACCTGAAATACCTCCTCCAAACTGTGTCAGTGCCTTTCCAGTACATTCCTATATTCTCTAGGCTTTTCTTCATCACGACACACATTCTTCCTAATTAAGTGACTTTGTGTTTATCTATCTCTCCACCCCCTCTTCCCGCAAGTTCCTCGAAGTCAGGGCATGATTGTTTATGGCCACTTTTGCGTGCCCTTTGCAAAATACAGAGTCAGTATTCAATAAGCTACAGTTTATTGAATGAACGAAGGCATGAAAATTTGACTCGGTAACCCCAATGAACAAATGAAGGATAAATTGGAGGTACCCAGGCAAAGAAAGAAGAATTTTGATACAAAAAACCGAAACAGCTTAAGGAAAGACATGAACCTAGGAAGCAAGTGGTGCATTCAGGAAATGACAGGTAGACCTGAATAATCTGAAGCAGAAAGTTGAGGACTGAGAAACATTTACAGCGTGCTTATAATCTATCAAGAAATACTCTGATACTCTGACTTATTGACTATATTAACTCCAGTAATGCTCATAACAACCTTTTGATATAAGTTGTATTATAACTCCATTTTACAGAAGGGGCAACTGAGACAAACAGGTGTTGAGAAATTTGCTCAAGATTACACAACCAAGATGTAGTGAAGCTGGGAGAGGAACCCAGACAGTCAGCCTCTGGAGTCCTTTCTGTGTACATGGACTTGAAAGAGCACTAATGACCACCTTACGCAGACCCTGTAAGGCCAGGCTAAGGAGCTTGAATTTTTGTAAGTAGCCTACTGGAAGCCATTTAGTTATGATAGCTACCTGGTTTGCTTTCATTTAAAGTAAGATTTGAGAGGTGTAAGACTGGAGTTGCAAATTTTCAGCTGAGACATATCAGGAAGCCAGGAATTATAAATGAGGAGACAGATTTCATAAGTATTTGTAGGGTAAAATTGACAGGGCTTTATGCCAGCAGAGGGTGAAGAATGCAGAAATAAGATGAGTCAAGGGATGATACTTAGGATGATGGCTTAGGTGACAAGGTGGATGGTGAGGCCATTAACTGAGACAGGGAATCCAGGAAGAAAAAGTGACAGGGGAAGATGATACATTTAGATTTCCCTATGTTAATTTCAAGGTGCCTGGGGGCAATCACATGCAGATCTCCAAAAGGCAGTTGAATATTGAAGTCTGAGACTCAGGGAAAGGCCTCTGTTAGATTTAAAAAGTCGAGTCATCAGCACGTAGGTGGTAGTTAACACATGAGAGCAATGAGTTTTTTATTGTAAAATTTATGTGCACGAATATTACCTGCCAGTGTGCGCACAACTTTGGAAGCCCAATTATCAAAAGCCTTCCTCTGAGGCCTTCTCAATTAGCTGAATCTGCAAAATATATTACAAGATGCTAAAGTAGCTCTATTGGTTTCAGCCTCTAAATGTGTCCCCAAAGTCCTCAGCAGGAAAGAAGTAACAGAGTTTGCTTTTACAAATGCACTTAGAAAAGCAAAAATAAAATAAGATAAATATAAATAAAACGTCTCCCCTTCCAAACATAAATGGTGTCCAAGGAGAAGTTGAATTCTGATGGTTTTCTTCCATGTATAAAATTAGGCCACCTCAGTTTGCCCCAACTCTATATTTTTGGTTGTCACTTATAAAACCTTTGTATGTGGCATTGCAAGAGGGCTTTGAGGAGTTTCTTACAAGGGCAGACTTAATTAACGTTTCCAGCTGTGTGCAACTTTTCAAGCCCTAGGCAGTGAAGAGGAGCATATTAAATAGGAGGCCAACCTGTCTATATCCATTCAAGTTTAATAACTTTTTTCTTTTTAATATTTTTTTACATTTTTTTTCTACTATGTCTAAGAATTAGCTCAAGGTTTAATAACCCTTGATCTCAGCTCAGGAAAGTGTTGAATTTGGGTAAAAACAAAAAGTAATGTTGAAACCCTTCACCACCCTTCCATGATTCATTTCTTTTTCAGACATTTTCCAAATTTTGGGCTCCAGTCGATTCTTGTGTATTACGCTGTGAGCAAGACTTGCATGTCGTCACAGAGAACGGGGCACTATCCCTGATAAAGATTGTGGGAGTTGGCTTCCTACAGCATCGATCACATGGCTTTAACCCACGAGCAAGATGGCTGAAGCAGAAGAATGGGCTGGATCACAAAAATAGATTTTCTGTCTGAGGTTTAATATGCTTTCTTTCTTTCTTTCTTTCTTTCTTTTTTTCTCAAGACTGAGTCTAGCTCTGTCACCCAGGCTGGAGTGCAGTGGCACTATCTCAGCTCACTGCAACCTCCACCTCTGGGTTCAAGTGATTCTCCTGCCTCAGCCTCCTGAATAGCTGGGATTACAGGCACCTGCCACCATGCCCAGTTAATTTTTGTATTTTTAGTAGAGACGGGGTTTCACTGTGTTGGCCAGGCTGGTCTCAAACTCCCGACCTCGTGATCTACCTGCCTTGGCCTCCCAAAGTGCTGGGATTACAAGCTTCAGCCACCGTGCCCGGCCATTTAATACACTTTCATCATTATACTCAGTTTCCGGAAGGGCTTCTTGGAGTTAAGGAACATGGGTTTGGAAATCAAGAGATGGGTTTGAGGCCTGATGTAATGGTGATTTGAGTGTGATTTTGAATAAGCCGTTTTTTCCATTAAGGATCTCCATTTTGTCTTTGGTAAATCAAGAACAGTGCAACACACCAGACTTACCGCTACTGAGTCATTTAGTTACCGCTGCAGAGCAAACCGTCCCCAAAATCAGGGGCTTAACACAACTATTTCTTGTTAGAGTTCACGCAATTGCAGGTCAGCTGAGGTCTCTTGTTAGATTTGGCTTGGCTGGGGTAGCTATGTGAGACAACTCCGATTCGTCTCTCATTAATCTCCTGGAACCAATGGCCTAGCCTGAGAAATGTCCTTCTCCTGGTGGTGGCTAAAACATAAGATCACAACAGAAACACAAGACAGCTCTTGAGGTCTAGGCACAGATCAGGCATATATTCACTCTGGTCTTATTCTATTGGCCAATGTGAGTTACATGGTTCAAATCAGAGTCACTGCAAGGGCACAAGGCAAAGGACATATGTCCCAGCATGCATACCAGGAGGGGTGGAGAATTGGAGCCACCCCTAATGTACAACATTTAGGACAACAGTTAAAATACAAAAGTACTTTGCAATCAAATTTCAAAGAAGTTCAATTAATCAAATTTATGTACTCATCTTTTACCTAAAGTTTCAGCATTTGTAAAGTCTCTAACTGTTCAGATCTACACTGTTTAATTAGCTGTTCTAATTGTTTCAGAAGTACAATATTTTTTCATCACAACCACCACCGCCACAGAACACCTTGCATTTACATGAACCAACAAAAATCCTTGTTATTAGAACAAAAAGTTTTTTTTTTTTTTAAGTAGGCCGATACAAGATGGTCAAAGGATATACAAAGACAATCTTTGTCTTTTCTTTGTCTGTTAGTAAATTACCTGGCTGACACCTGCTTCTGAAGAAATAGCACTTTTCTTATTCTGTCCACATTTGAAGAGAGGAGATCATTGACACTTACTTGCCCACTCTAATCACAAATGCGATAGGTCTAATTCTCTCCACTTTGGGATCCCTGCATCATTCCGGAGACAGGCACTGCACCTGGACCAGCATGGCTAAACATCACTCAGACATCAGTGCACCCTCCCATAGCTTTTATCTCTGAGCTGAGCTCTCTGTGCACAAAGTGCTTGTGAAAGGACAGAATGTCAAAGACAGGAACAGGTTGTGCATTTCTAAAGATAGCTGGAGAGAGTTTAAGCAGCATGTATATTTCTATCCTTATTCACAGCTTGTGTATCAAGCTTCATAGTTAGTTATAAGCATTTTATTTTAATTAAAGAAACAAACAATGACCCAGTGAGAGAATTTCTTTATTTTGAATTTTGTGTTTTCTTCCTGCTCTCTCAGCCTGCCATTCTGACGGTGGAGAAAGGGATATGGGCAGTTTAGCCACCTCACACTATCACACTCTCATTTGAGAGTGGCCTTGGAAACCAGCCAGATTGCATTGTTATCCTTCTGTCAATTACAAATGTGCCAGACACCCAAAGCATTGGGGAGGAAGTGCAATTATTAGAAGCTACCCAAGAGACTATCCCAATGTCATCCCTGACTTGCCAGGTGACCTTTAGAAAATCAAATGCGTAAAAGAGGGATGATAAATTGTTCTCTAGGCCAATCATGCAAATGAGTAGAAACACCAAAGGAGAAAAAAGTTAGGGAAAGGAGAATTCCAAAGAAACCAATTTTTGTTCATGGAAGAATTGTCTTCTAATACAAAGAGAACCATTCCCAAATAATGGGTAAAATCCTTCCCCCAGATATTGGTCATAATTTACCAACCTACTCCTATTCATGTCTGTTAATCCCAAATGCCTTCTTCCTGCCAAAACCCATGTATCTAACACCTATTTTTTCATTTTTGGTAAAGCGTTAATGGTTTTATAAAATAACGTCTAAGATTCTTTACCCCAATGCCAGAAAAGCCTTTATTTTCCCTTGGACATAGGGCTGTGGGGATGAGAGTGAGAACATAAATGGGAATGCAGACAAATCCATTTATTTATTCTTCATGTGTCTATGGATATAGCAACTCTATTGGCCTGGTTGTGGTCTGACACTGAAGGGATTATATTTTCAGAGCAAATGTTAAAGGGAGAAATTATTCTTAGTCATCAAAGGATTGGCCTTCTAAGAATGTGTCCCAGTAAGAAATACTTTGAGCTACATAAAGAGTTGGGTAAAAAGAAAGCCATCATGAATTGAACACCAACTATACACCCACCACTTTCTTTGACATCTTATATATGTATCATTTAGTGAGAAACAAAATTACTTAGAAGTTAAAATCAAATGCAAAATGAAAGTCACTGGCTAAAATTCTCTACCATGGACAGAGCCAATCTGGGCCTCCTTGTATATTGTTCTTGAAGGACCTTGGATAAGTTAAAATTGAATGAAATATTGGACATTATCAACAAGGCTTTCTCTTAGAATGATATGTGTCTTGCATGTTGCCAGATTGTGATGATAATTTTATATGTCAACTTAACTAAGTAAAGGAATGCCCAGATAGCTGATAAAATGTTATTTTTGGGTGTGTGTGTGAGGGTTTCCAGAGAAGATCAGTATTTTACTCAGTAAACTGAGTAAACACAGTTCTCCCTCACCAATGTGGGCAGCCATCATCTTATCCATCGAGGGTCCAAATGGAACAAAAAGGTAGAGGAAGGGCCAATTATTTCTCTCTCTTCTTGAGTTGGGATAGCCATGTTCTCCTGCCCTTGGACATCAGAGCCCCTGGTTCTTGGGCCTTTGAACTCAGAGACTCACCCCAGAGCTGCCTCTCATCCATCCCCTACTGCTCCTCCCTGGTTCTCAGGCCTTTGGCCTTGGACAGGCAGTTATACCATTAGCTCCCTTAACTCTCAAACCTTTGGACTTTGGCTGAATTATACTATTGGCTTTCCTGGTTTTCCAGCATAGAGACAGCACATCTTAAAATTTCCTGGACTCCATAACCATTGTGAGCCAATCCTCATAATAAATCTCCTCTTATATTTCTGTTACCCCATTGGTTACGTTTCCCTGAAGAACACTGATTAATATACTGACCTTCACTCTTTACATTTGTATACTAAAATATTGTAATTCAATTTTGAAGCTAACCACCTGGAGTTAGTGTTAGACTCCCCATAGATTAAAAGGCATGATCCCCAACGAGACTGCCCTCACTTCAGATGTGAACAGCAAGTTAGAGGGTCCCCAGGCTACCTGTACTTTTGATCAACTGGCTACAAAACTGGGATGTTCCCATGTCCCCTCCCCCAGCTTTAATACTATTTAATACTTTAATGCTAGAATGACTCACAGTATTCAGGAAGGTGTCATAATTACAGTTTTATTTTAAAGGATACAATGTAGGACTAGCTAGAGGGAGAGACACATAGATGAGGTCTTTGAGTGTCAAATATTCAGAACTTCTATGCACTTTTCTCATGGGATCAGAGCACATCACACACTCAGGACGTCAGTGTGTTCATCAGCCATGAAGTTCCAGTAAGCTTTGGCGTCCAGGGTTTTTACTGGGTTTTCATTACATAGGCAAGTGGATTGAACCAAATCTCTAGCCACTTCTAGCCTCCCAAGCTCAAAGCCTCTCTAATCACATGGTTGCCTTTTTTTGGTAACCAGTCCCTAACCTGAATCATCTGCTTTGCATAAACTCAAGTGTGATCCAAGGCACACATGAATAACAAAGAAACTCCTATCACTTGGGAAATTTCAAGGATTCAGAGTCTCGCCTTCAGGAACCAGGGGCAAAGGCCAGCCATATTCTTCTTATATGATGTATATTTAAATTTACCTATATACGTAAATGTATGTGTATCAATTATATATGTATTACATTGTGATATATACATTATATATAATATATAAATGCATGTATATATAAATGTATATGTACAAATAAACATAGAGCCATCTAATGTCCATGTGTTTTTGTATCTCCTTCACATATCTATACAGCAGTCCCCTCTTTCCTGCAAGGGCTATGTGCTAAGACCCCCAGAGGGTGCCTAAAACTGGATATAGTATTAAACACTGTATATACTATGCACTATTTTTCCTTCTTCTTTATATTTTCTTGGATAGATTTTTTCTTCACATACATCTTAGCAACTGTAGCATACGATTTTTTTTCTTGTCAAGAATTTTTACCTTTTTACTTTAAGGAAGCACTTTAAGGATTCTATTTGGCATATTCAAATTGACAGCATTACTACTCTTGCACTTTGGGGCCATTATTATGTCAAATAAGTGTTACTTGAACACAAGCACTGTGATAATGAGACAGTCAGTCTGATCACTGACACAGCTACTAACTCTCCAGTGTCAGGTAGAGTATACAGTGGGGATGTGCTGGACAAAGGGAGGATTCAAATCCCAGGCAGAAGGACCTGGATGGTTGGAGATTTCATCATGCTACTCAGAATGGCACACAATTTAAATCTTTTAAATAGTTTATATTTGAAATTTTCTATTTAATATTTTTAGACCATGGCTGACTGTAGGTAACTGAAACTGCAGAAAGTGAAACTATGAATAAGGGGACACTACTGTCTATAAAACTTGACCCTAGTAATAAATTATCAGGAAGAATAAAAAAGAAGGCAGTGAAGTTGTCAAAGAAGAAACAAGCCTAATCAACAAACACAAATAGTGCTACAATTTTTCCATCAGCTGAAACAAATGCTAGGCAGTGTTTCAACAGTCCCACTCCATGCCAAATTCAGTTATTTGCTAGAAGGACCCAGAATACCCAAAAGCAGTTTGTTCTCATGGCTAAAGTTTATTATAACAAATGATACGGAGTAACAATGGTAGGGAAAACATATGCATCAGGCAGATTCCACAGATGTTGGGAATAGGTTTAGAGTCCTTCTTCATCTCAGGCCACACAGAACAGGCTTTTTCTCCAACAGCCATGGGAAGATTCCCTGGAATGTCTCTGCCCAGGGAAGCCCAGTGAAGTGTCAGGGCCTGAAATGTTCACGGAGTCTGGTCACATTAGTACACTCTTCTGTGCCACCAGAGAGGGCGACTGAAACTCAGGACTCCAATAATAACATCAGGTTCATGTCATCAATTTTGATGTTTGTGCAAAGCAATTCTGTCGAGTTAGTAAGGCATGGTCTATTGCTTCAGATATATACAGCAAAATCATCAATCATTAACATAAAGAATCTTCCACATACTATCTTCCCAGGGTTTTGCCATGGTTAATTATGGTTCTAGGTTCCAATGGCGACATGCAAGGAGCAAGCTACCAGATTTTCTGTGTTAACTCCTCAGAAAGAATTAACACTATTGCAACCTATGAACTCCTGAAATGCATAGACAGCATGAAAGCCCTAAAATTCTAAGCAGGTGAGATCGAAAATCTAGCTGGATTTGAACAAGATAGGGACCAATATATGGAGGTAAGTGTCTCACATCATTAATAAGAGAAACTGGAATAAATTAGCCTCTAAAGAAGACATGAAGAAAAATCAACCCATGATCTCCTCTTAGTTGATGAATTACACACAGTTTCAACCAATGCAATAAATTCTTTTGCTCTTGTTATTCTGAAGGATTGTATAGCAAGCTCTCTTGCTACCTCGCTTTAAAAACTCCGGTGGTCTCCATTACACCTTGATTACTGGCAATCAAATGCTGCGTAATTTTCCTTCAGCCTCTCCCTCTAACATTTTTTAGTGTCCCTGTTACCCTCACTGACTGCATCCTGCCACACTACCTTCTCTCAGCTTCCCACACATGCCAAGTTTGTTTCCCACCGAGGTGCCCACGGTATAACTCTTCTCTTTGCCCTTCTTTATGGCCTTTTCTTGGTTGGCCTCTCCTTATCTCAAAGATTTCAACTAAAATACCACTTCTGAGAAATCTTCTCTAATGACTCAATCAAAAGTAGCCCCCTTTCTAAAGCTTTCTCTATCATTTTACCCAGTTTTATTTACTTTTGTGCCTGAAAGTCACCTAACACTTTCTCACTTTACATATGTCTATTTATTTATTTATTTATTTATTTTATGACTAAAATGTAAGCTCTCTGTGAGCAGATACTTTGTCTAAGCTGCTTCCCACTTTAATTCCTATTGCCAGCATTTGGCTCAGAGTAGGTGTTCTGTAAATATATGTTGAAATAGCAAATTAAGAGTCCTATAAAGTCTGATTTTAAAGTTGATTGTAAGGTCTCTAGCCCGGGGCTACTGAGAGCATTTTAGTCCATGTATCAGACTTATCCCATAATCTGAGTGATTCCAAGTGTCATAATGAGATAATTGAATCGATGTGGCTCAACAAGTGGTCCGCAGAACAATTGAATTAGAATTACATGTTGTCTGGATAAAAATGGAATTATACGAATTGTTCTTCCTGAAATTTTTATTTAGTACCTTAAACTGCAGCTCAGGAGTTTGCATTTTAATGTGTTTTTCAGTGATTCTTAAGTTCACTAAAACAGAAGCTCTGACTAAAATCACAGTGATAATTGTCGATAGGGGCAGTGGCACAGTAAGTAAACTGCCTAGGATGCATAACATCTAAATATATGACAGTTATTGGTTATGGCAATCAAAATAACAAACAGAAGGAGATTCTTCAAAAATAAGTTTATTCAGGAACGAGCATTGCAATAGGAATATGCGTGGGTGTTTTCAGGGAGGCAACAGAAGATAAGGATTTTTAAAGGTAAAATGATGAGGGCCACATAAGTGTTTCTGAAATAGTTATCCCTGGCTACAAGCATGAATAACCAGGATTGCCTCAGTCTAAGGCAGGACAGGCAGTTGCTGGGCAGATGTCCTTGCAGAAGTATTTGTTATGTCAGGTTGCAGTGGCCTTGTGCACAGTTGTGGTTTTGGCAGAATCTTTCATGATATCTCTTGTTATCAGGCAATCATGTGTGAGAACCCTCCCTTCATGGCCTTCTCAGACACCATTTTTTCAGGATTTGACCCAAGTGACTCCATTTTAATTCTGACAAGTTTCACAGCTCTGAGCCAGAATGACCATGAAGCGGATCTTTTTTTTTTTTTTTAAAGTATTACTTGATTTTTGAAGGTCATAGGGTGCAGTGTAGTCCTGCCTCTGACTCTTACTAGACATGAAAAGTTGAATTTTTAAGCATTCTAAATTCCAATTTCATCTTCTGTGTAGCAAGAGTAGAAATATCTAACTTGCAGCATATTATTTTTTAATTTTTTTTAACTTTTAAGTGCAGGGGTACATATACAGCTTTGTTACATAGGTAAATTTGTGCCACAGGGGTTTGTTGTACAGATTATTTTGTCACCCAGATATTAAGCCAAGTATTTATTGGTTATCTTTCCTGATCCTCTCCCTCCTTGTACCTAGGCCTCAGTGTGTGTTGTTCTCCTCAATGTGCCCATGTGTTCTCATCATTTAGTTCCCATTTATAAGTGCGAACATGCGGTATTTGGTATTCTGTTTCTGTGTTAGTTTTCTGTTTCTGTGTTAGTTAGGATAATGGCCTCCAGCTCCATTCATGTTCCTGCAAAGGACATGATCTTGTTCTTTTTTATGGATGCATAGTATTCCATGGTGTGTATGTACCATATTTTCTTTCTCCAGTCTACTATTCGTGGTCATTTAGGTTGATTCTGTGTCTTTGCTATTGTGAATAGTGCTACAATGAACATACATATGCATGTGTCTTTATGATGGAATAATTTATATTCCTTTGGATATATAGCCAGTATTGGGATTACTGGGTTGAATGGTAGTTCTGCTTTTAGCTCTTTGAGGAATCGCCATATTGTTTTCCACAAAGGTTGAACTAATTTATACTCTTGCCAACAGTGTATAAGAATTCTTTTTTTCTTTGCAACCTCACCAGCATCTGTTATATTTTGACTTTTTAATAATAGCCATTCTGACTGGTGTGAGATGGTATCTCATTGTGGTTTTGATTTGTATTTCTCTAATGATCAGTGATGTTGAGCTTTTTTCATATGCTTGTTGGCCACATGTATGTTGTCTTTTGAAAAGTGTCTGTTCATGTCCTTTGCCCACTTTTTAATGTAATAGTTTGTTTTTTTCTTGTAAATTTGTTAAGCTCCTTATAGATGCTGGATATTAGAACTTTGGCAGATGCATAGTTTACTTGCAGCATATTTTAAAAGATAAATGAGATAATGCAAAAGACTTAGCACAATGCCTAATAAAAAGTAGCTTGTGGAATGGTAATTTTAAAATGACAAGGTTTTGTTAGTAAGATTTCAAGTGGGCTGAAACCAAAGACCTTCTAAATAGGCTTACTAAGTAGACAGAAAGCTCAGGGGAAATGATACAAATAAAGACAGAAGCTCTCCCATTGCTTGCAAAACACACGTGAGGGCTTTTATACTGAGGGCAACATAACTATTCAGACTTCTTGTCTGGCTGTCTTTCTTATTAGACTTTCTTATGTTACTTTATTCTTATTATTTATGAATACTAACATCATTTGGGTCGAAAACCACACCTTTGTGGTGTCCATTTCATAGTACTTATCACATTGTACTGCAGAATCTTTCACCCTCACTAAACATCCTAAGGTAGAGAAGTTGTCCGTTTGTGTTTATATCTACAGCATGTGTTACAGTGTTTGACACATACTAGATATACACTACAAATTTGTTAAATGAAGAATGAATAATGCTCAAAGAAACATTTGGTCTGGACTGTCTTCTGATGTGACTGGGGACTCCACTAGAAAGCCATGTTCTTGAGAAATTAGTCATGACAGCCTTTTTCTTTTTCATTTTACGAGGTTTCATCCTCTCAGGATTAAACTCCTTCCAAATTAAGAATAATGACTTAAACCCATGATAAGAACTTAATGTAAGTCACTTTTCTCTACCCTAGAAGTAAATACTTTTAAATTCAGAAATCCACCAGGCATTTTTCCATGCACTGATGAATGCCATGATAGTAAATTAAATAGCAGAAATAGCTGCCTTCATGGATCTATCATTTTAGAAACAAAAGAAAGGACATTGTGTTCTTAGAACCAGCTCATCTTTCTTTCTGCCTCATTCCCTACCTCTCTCTCTATCTTTATAGTAGTTGAAAATGCCAAAATGTAGGATTACATTTTGTCCTTTAGACATTCTCAATATTTGAAACTTGTATGTAAGAAACAAGTGAAGAAATGATCATTAAAAGAAGAGATAAAATATTGAGTAACCTTTGTTTAAATTTCCACAAAGCCTCAGGTTTCATTGCAATATAAAAGCCACTGAAGTAATGCTTGTTTGATTTGCTTAGCAGGAGCACAACACGAAAATTCCTTGAGCAGGGAAGACAGCTGGTTTGCCAAATCTGCACATTTGGCTGTACAACTGGCTCTATTGGTAGCTTCAGGCTAGCAATATTTTTTACTGACAATTTACATGCTGCTCCAGCCCAAGGTATCTGAAATGAAGTCTTTGCATAAACACAGTTAGAAAAGAACTTGGCTCCCAACCCTGGTCAGAACTCTGCTTTAAAAGAGGAATTCACACTGATCCATGGTAATGTGATAAGGTTGAGCCTTTTCAGCAGAGATTTGCTATGCAAGGCCCCTTGTTTTATATGGCATTATGTAAAATATAATGTCAATAATCCATATTGTCTGTCTTAATACCATTATTCACATAACAGTATTGTGCCTACCTCAGCCGCTTTGTAATCCGGGAACCCCACACGCACATTAAAACAGAGATAAATGTGGAGGAACACGGTTGCATACAAATTGTGTTGTTCTGGTAGGGAGTTACTCCTCTGCTCCTCTCAGAAAAAGCATTTTAATTCCTTGGGATTTTTTTTTTAAGATTAAATAACATCATTTTCTGGGATCTCCAAATTTCCAGCTGCTTATAAGGCTGATTTCATCAAACTAATTAAAATTTCTTTGTGGCTAATCACTTTAGGGCTTAGTTAACTTCTGGAGAATACATGAATATAATTGTAATTTTATCTGATTTTACTCTAACATGGAATTAAATAAGCATATTTTAAACCATATATAAGAATGGTATATGCTGTCTTAGGGCTTGCATTCCATTTTGTTGAACAATTGATTATCCATATTATCCTTAGGTCCCAGGGTACAATGTGTAAATACATCACAGCAAGATATAAAGTGAACTAGAAAAATAATTGACTTACATAGAAATTTTCTAGGGTGGTAGCAATCTATTATATCCATTAAAATTCAGAGATTGTTAAAGCAATCCGAATTATCAAAACTATCTTTAAATTGGGAGAATAGCAAATTGTTTTGGGGGAGGTTCTGATACCAAAGATTTTATCATTTATAAAAACTTGGAACAATCACAGACCTAAATAAAAATTAGAAGTACAGTAACAGAACTTTCTCCTGAACCATTTGAGGGTAAATTGCCAACCCAATGCCGTGTTACCACCTAGTAGCCTATAAACAAAGACATTCCCTCCATCACCTCAGCACACCCATCAGAGTCAGGAAATTAGAACTGAAAAATTACTGCCATCTAGTCCTCAGATCTCATTCAAGTTTCATCAATTGTCTCAATATTGCCCTTTATAGCTAAAGGATCCAATTCAGAATCACAAGCGGCATTTAGCTGTGATGTGTCTTTAATATCATTGACTTTGACCTTGACACTTTTGAAGATCACAGCCTGGTTATTTTTAAAACCATCCTTCAATCTGAGTTCATGCAATGGTGCTTCATGGTTAGATTTAGAAGATGTGTCTTTAGAAAGAGTATCACTGAAGTGACGCTGTGTTCTTCTCTTTGAATCCTGACATACGTTGTGATTTCCATTGGTTTATTTCTATTTGTTCATTTTGGCCACTTGATTTAGTTGGGGCCTTCCAATTTTCCCCAATGTAAAGTTACTTTTTCCCCTTATAATTAATATTTATTTTATTGGGAGATACTTAAAATTGTATAAATAGCTCATTCTTCATAAAACTTTCAATGAATTCTTTTACTTACATTTGCATGGACTCATGTTTGCTGTTTTATCCAATTGTTTACAATCTATTGCTATGCTCATTTATTTTCATGCTATATGGTCTCAGATTTGGCCAATGAGAATTCCTTCTATCTGGCTTCTTTACCCTCTTGACCATTTTTTTTTAGTGCTTTCATATTTTCTGGCATAATGAGACGTTTTAGGATTACTTTGCACTTTCCCTTTCTCAGCCATGGATTTAACCATTTCTTCATGGAGCTCCAGAATGATATTTAGAAGCCAAGATCTGTGTGCTAAATGTGCTTATTGGTATTGGAGTGTTCCCATTTGCAGGCCCTTGAGTGAAAACAGCTATGCAATACACGAGTGCATACAAAAAATACATTCATGTTTTTATCTACATTTATTCGCATCTCTGTCACATATACATTGGAAAACATGAGTTCACAGCAATACCTGTAATTTCAATCCAACATCCTAGAGTTCCATCTAGTTTTTCCCCTTTCCATATTTGTATATCCATGTCTCTGATAGTGAGAAAACTATATCCCATTATTTTTAATTGATTTGCTTATTTGATCAATCCCTCTGCATGTAATATCCTGCCTTTGCTGTTACCTTCTCTCCAACATGAATGCCCTCCACGCCCTACTCTGACGCCATGATTGGTGTCCCTGTATGTGAACATGGTCATCACCCTAGTTGGCCCTACTATCTCCATCAGACCACCCTTCTGCAATGATGGCCTTCTGAACCCAGCCAGGCTTCAACATTCCCTGCAGAATTTCCTGCTACATAGACATCCTGGGGCACCTTCACTAGAAAAATGTGGCTCCCTCCCATTACTGCCACAGATGTTTACTTTGTTTTATTCTACATAAGGATTAAGATTAAATTGATATACAGGAAAAGAAACAGGAAAGGAGGGACAAGGGAAGGGGAGGGAAAGGGAGAATGAATGAGGAAGGGCTAAGACATCCTTTCAAATCCAATTTATCCCAATATATTATTATATATTGGCAATATACAACAGAATGTCATAATGCACTCACATTTAAACTTGATCATGTATAAAATTTCTATAACCTTGGATGCTCCCATATGTCCCTAAAAAAGATCAAATACGTGTTTTTCTTGAGCTTGTAACATTAATGAGTATTTAACTTACTCACATTGCTTTTATTTTGCCAGCTCAGTGTCAAGAATTCATTTAGATGGCAGACATCAATGTGCACTTTAACACTAAACCATGAAAATATATACTCACTAGAGTAAGTCCAAGCCATTATTCAGAGACATTTTAATTCCCATAGTTCATGTTGATATCTATCTCACAAATATCAGGAAACAAGTCTTCATTTTTGCAACATTGGTTTGTTGTCATAGGTAAAAAAAAATAATTAAGAGCAAACAGATACTGCCATAATTTAAAGTAATATGATTTATTTTCAATGGACACTAGCATGTTATAAAGCAATTTATAACATCAAACAAAGCCATAATGTTTCAGAACGGGTCATTTAGTATATTATATTATGGCACTTTACTTATTAGAGCTTTGAAACTATTATGAAATTTTCTCAGCCAGCACTTTTTCTTTGCAAGAATCCTTGTTTTTTTTAATGTTGTTCTCTTTTTTTTTTTTTTTTTGCATTTCCAGTGAAGTGAATCTGTTTCAATATTTAATCACTGTCTGAGTTTAGCAGGTATAAAAGATTTATGGTTTTATCTCATTATTAATATATTTACATGGCGCTTTTTTCTTTATTAGTGCCTAGGCTGAATAAATAATAATAATAATAAAATAGGTAAGAAAAGGAGAGGTGTCATTTTCTGTTTAATTCTCCTAGATTGTTGAATGAGATTTTTGGATGAAACATACGTCAATTTTAGAATATAATTAGATTTGAATGTGATTAGTGCCAACTTCATGCTGTCTAAAAAAGAGTTTATTTAATCAATTATAACTGTTTCTTACGAAGTCAAGTTCTTGATTTGTGATTTCATTTTATTGTGTTCGGAGACCCTTGCTAAATATGTCATTAGGAGACAAAAGCTCAAATCCCTCGGCCTTCTTACTACAGTAATGTTTCATTTTAATTTAAATTCAACTCATAAAACATCTCTGTCCTTTTATAAACAAGGTGAAAAGATAAGTTCAATTCAGCCTACTGAAAGCATGTTCCTAGAATTAAAATACTGGCAAAGTATTTTAATCTTCCTCTCAACACATCTGGCAAGTTTTTTAGTTTAGTTTAGTTTAGTTTAGTTTTGTTTTTTTGAGATGGAGTCGCCCAGGCTGGAGTGCAGTGGCACGATCTCAGCTCACTGCAACCTCTGCCTCCTTGGTTCAAGCTGATTCTCCTGCCTCAGCCTCCCTAGTAGCAGGACTACAGGCACATGCCACCACGCCCAGCTATTTTTTGTATTTTTTAGTAGAGACTGGGTTTGGACATGTTCGTCAGGCTGGTATTGAACACCTGACCTCAAGTGACCCTCCCGCCTCAGCCTCCCAAAGTGCTGGGATTGTAGGCATGAGCCACTGTGCCCGGCCATATCTGGTAAGTTTGAAAAAAAAAACCCAGTCACTGAGACCATTCAGTTACCTCTGGCCCTCTGCTGTCCCCATCACAGCTACTTGGAATACTTGGGTTACTTTTTGATTCATAAGCAATATCTCATCATAGTCCCGAATTAACCAGCTATTACTGATGAAGACTTAAAATCACATTCAGCAAACCTCTACCTTTCTCAACAATCATTGAAACAGCAGTCTCCAAATCTGCATACATATCCCCTATATACTTCCTTGTTATTGTTCCATTTTGAAGGGTTGTCATTTTAAAACTAAAAACTAAAAGACTTTTTTTCTCTAATTCTTTGCCCCCCAAATCTTCTAAACGTGTGTAAAACATTTTAGCCATGCCACAGACTTCATTTGGTATTTGTATTGTGGCTGGTATTAGTGCACAAGAAATGAAATACTATCTGAGAAAGTGTTTTGTAAAACACAGGACTTTGCTACTCTTTAGAAATGGGTGAGGATTTGAGGTGAGTGAGATTGTGGTATTCATGCAGTCGGTAGACTCAAATCATGCTGGCTCCCTGCTGGGGAATCCTGGGTCCTGATTCACCTAGGTTGCCCAGCTACTTTCCCTCTTCTCACTTCAATGTTCTCTCAGGACCTGAGGAGAAACTGAACCTTATTTCCAATCTTTCTTGTCTCTTCCACCAGATGCTTGTTTAAATTCACCAACACTATGACCTATTTTCTCGGGACCTTCTTTCCTAAAGCTACAGTAGAGTATTCCCTGATGTTGTATTAAAGGATGCTAACATGTGAATGGACGCAACTGTATTAATGGGGTCAGATGCAAAGAGACACCACCTTAAATGACATAAGGGACCCTAATAGTGGCCGTTTCAGGCCAGGTAGACCAACACTTGGAAGACAACATACTTCTGAAAGACTCAACTTTGCTGCCAATAATGAAAGCTGGTCCAAACAGAAAAGACCTTTGTACACAAAAACTAATAGTGTTCTTGTTCAACAGAACACAGTTGTGTGCCCAGCTGAGTCAGGAGAGCCAGAACGCCTGGGTTCGACTCCTGACTTCGAAAAAACTCTTTCGCTCTTCTGTGCCTCAACGTCCTCATCTGAAAAATGGAGAATCAATAAATTAGAAGTTTAAGGACAATGTCAGAAGCTATTATTTCTAGCGGCAGAATAACGTATTTGTTTTAAAAAAGGGTGGGGGAGGGGATTAGGACAAGACCCAATACACAAATCCTGGCCATCTACGACAATTGGTGAGGTGTTGGCAAGGTTGCTTTTCTCCTCAGCGCCGTAGAATTTTTCATGTGTAAAACTGGAACTATCATGATACCTCCTTCATAGGGTTACTAGAAGATTAAGGAAATACATATAAGAATACTTTATCATCATCTGTCCCATAGTAAGAGCATGACAAACATTAGCTGTCACAATAGAAATACCTGCATTCAAATAGTATTATTGTACTTTATTAATCAAGGTACCCAAATCTATATAAGGTAGAGAATAACAATAAATATTTCTACTGAATGCATTACACTATTTCTTTTAGCCCCTGCTTTTTACTTGCTTTTTGAACAAAGTAAAAATAAATCAAGTAAATGACTCTCTTTTTAATATAAAAGGCATTACACCAAGAGCAATATGGATAAGGAAAAAAAAGGTGAATTCATTCAAAATGCATTAACTTCAGAATTGGTTCTGAAAGGGCTAATTGTAAAAGTCTCTTTTTACATGTGTTGTGTTCACAGGCGGTAAACACTGCACTAATAAAAAAAGGACCCCGTGCGAAGCACCGTGGAGGCCTTGCCAGAACGAGTTTGTGTGGCCGTACTAACAGCTGAAGCATTAAGTTCTTATATCGGGTTAGAAAGCAACGTTTCTCCCGATTAAGGAGCCAAAGAATATTTCTGTTTCCTGAAAGTAAATTATGACCCACAAATTAGGAATCTCAATGAAATATTTACCACTGACATGAACAAAAAGTTTATTTTATTTTTATTTTAAATTCATTTTAGTGGTAGACTGGAACACGAAAGACAGACACTCGTGATTTGAAGGCTTCCGTTCACAGTGTATACATTACATTTGCTGCTGGACTCAGGACAATAAAAATAATTTCCTGTTGCTGCTGCTGGTACTCTACTACAACTATTCATATTTCTTCCACCTAGTGTTGATTAATCTTTTATGATGGACTAGCTAGGCACTTTACATGTATTAACACATTTGATTATCACAACAACCCTATCATGGAGACTCCATTATTAATCTCATTTTAAAGATAAAAAGACTGAGGGACCAAAACATTGAATACCTTTTCCAAAGGCCTCCAGAAGAAAACATCAGATAGTCTGACTCAAGAGTATTCTTATGCTGTACCACGTCTCTATATTAAACTTGAGGCATTCTGAAAAAAATTGAATATTGTTCCTATTGAATTTTTTTCTCTCTTATTCCTTCTAACTGGACAAGAACCTATACCTTCAAGTGTTGCATGTGTGTATGTGTGTGTGTGTAAAATTTATAGCTCGAGACAATGATGTCTATTTTCTATTTAATGGTATGTGAAATCAGCTGGCTGTCTTGGTCTAGTAGCCGAGACACAGGTGCTCATATTACAAAATAAATAGTGGCAAAAATTGAATGGGCATTTACGGTAGCAGGCACTGGGAAGAGAGAAAGAAAGGTGAAGACACTGTAAATTGAATGCCTTCACCTTAGCAGAGGTCTCTGTTGTCTGGCATCATGAGTTCATGGAATATGTCTGCTCTTGCTTGCTAGAAGGTTGTCTCTATCTTTCTTAATGAATGACTTGATAGATTTCTTAATGAATGACTTGATAGTTGTACAAAACGTGCAAAAATTTGTCCTCGTCTCAAAAACAAAAAGAATGGCAAGATAGAGATGGAGGATGAGATAGCATCTCTTGGAAACTATCAGCACCTAATTAGTCCTGAACAAAGGTATTTGTGAGGTCCAAACCCTCTTGTGTCCTGTTTTTCTACACCCTCATGGTAATTGGTATGACTTTCCCAAATTACAGAAAAAGACACCCATTTGACAAGGGAACTGAAGGCAGTGAAGACATACTGGCAGGCTACAGCATTTCAACCCAGGGGTTAATTCTGAAACTCTCTCACCATCAATGTAAAATTTTTCATCTATAAATTCCCACATACAAAGAAAAGGAAAGGGAAAGGAAACAGCCTTCTTAGCCAGGGCAATTTATTAGCATTGCTCAGGTCTGTGCAAGAATGTAAACTAGGACTTTTGTGAAATGTCTTGTAATATATTCAAATCAGTTCTTCCAAATCCTCATGTTCTTTTTGAGCTGATTTAGTTGTACATTGCTGCTGGGAAAATCCAGGAAGAGGGTTTGTGAACTGCATACATCTGTAATCCAAATGATAGCAATTTACTGCGAAATGTTTGACAAATATTGGCAGGCTGATTATTTACCAAAGCTATTCCTGCTTTTGGATTAAAAGGGGACAATTTATTAATTAAATTGGGAGATAAAGACTTCATTACACTGCTATTATCAAAATCTGAGAAACCACCTGTTTCTTGCATCTTAATCTCATCCAAGATTCTCGTTAAGAGTAAAAAGAAATTGTAATCAAGCTGCCACAAAGGGGAAATGAATCGTTCTATATGTGCTCGCTCTGTAAGTTATGAATTTTGTTAATTCATGATAGCTAATTACATACATACACGCAAAAGTTTCTTAGTTATAAAACTCTGTATGTAATTTCCAAAAGCCACCATTGCCTCTATTTTCAATCCATTCTCACTAAATGGTATTATAATAGCTAGTACCTGTTAAGTACACAGGACATGCCATGAAAAAGCTTGACAGAAATTAATTGATTTAATCCTCCAAACAGCTCCATTTAAAGAGCAATATTATTACCTCCACTTTTACAAAGGATAAGACTGAGGTACAGGGTAGTTAAGAAACTTGTCCAAGGTCACACAGAAGTAATTACCAGAAGGGAGGCTGGGACTTCAAGCTTTCATTCTGAACTTTAGCAAAATGGGTTAGGCTCTCAACAAATATTTAAAATGAGCTCAACTACTATTTTCTAAATGTGGAATGACAATTATGAAATTCATTACTTTGGACCCCATTTAGAACTCCTGTGTAAACATAACTTGTTTTTTTAAAAAAATTCATATAACTATATTTTCATCCGGTTATTGCCTATACAATGACTTCTCAAAGACACAGCAGAAAAAAACAGCTGAATTTTATAAGAATGTTTAAGTTTCACAAATGTGTAGGAATAGCAGAGGGTCGATATTTAGACAGCCAGTCTCACTCCTTTTTTTCCTAAATAGTTACTTCTTAAGTAGACGTTGGTCTCTTTTAAGCTAACAACTAGAATGATTCAAGAAAAATGCTAGTGAAGCACTATCAGGAATATCTTAATGATACCATATCATACTAGGAAGGTAATTCAGAAATGAGCTGCCTTCATTGTCCATCATGCCCCATTTAGTCCCTAATATCTTTGACAGAAGTATTTAGCCAATGTGAACACTTCCTCAGAGTATGACCCATTCTTTCTTTGAACAGTTTTAATTATTTTAAGATATCTCTTACATGAAACCAAGTACTGCTTTCTTCAAACCCCACATATTCTTCTCTTTCTTTAGTGTGTGTGGGACTGGTGACCACTAACCCAAAGAATCCAGCAAAGGTGATGAGACGTTTCTTCTGTGGCTATGCTGTATAGGATTGCAAAATCTGTCTTGCTGGGAGACAGGCTCCCTTACTGGCATTGAAGAAGCAAGCTGCCAAGTTGTGAGATGTCCTGTAGAGGGGACAGCATGGTGGCCTTTAGTCAATAGCCCACAAGAGACTAAGGTCCTCTGTCCAACAGGCTGCAAGGAACTGAATTTTGTCAACAAACACATGAGCTTGGAAGCAGATCCTTCCCCTTCGAAATCTGAGATAAGACTCCCATTTTAGCTAACAATTTCATTGCAGCCTGTGAAAGATCATGACATAGAAGATGCAGTTAAGCTGTCCCTGGATTCCCGACCGACAGAAACTGTGAGACAATAAATGAGTGCTGTTTTTAGTATCTAAATTTGTGATGATTTTGTTAGGCAGCAATAGATAACTAAAAACTACGTATCACCGTTTGAATGCTAATTCTCCTTAAGAGGCTTCATTAAAAATAATAAAATTCTATTATTAGTTGTATCACAACAACAATAGAGGCAGCCCTTTATTGAGTATCTACTATGTGCCAGACACTCTCACTTCACTAGATTCTTTCCCCCTCCTTCCACCCCCTTTTCTTTTTTTAAAGTTTCAGGATTCATGTGCAGGATATGCAGGTTTGTTACATAGGTAAACTTGTGCCATGGTGGTTTGCTGCACCTATCAACCCATCACCTAGGTATTAAGCTCGGCATGCATTAGTTAGTTTTCCTGATGCTCTCCCCCACCCACCCTCCCCCAACAGACCCCAGAGTGTGTTGTTCCCCTCCCTGTGTCCGTGTGTTCTCATTTTTCAGCTCCCACTTATAAGTGAGAACATGGGGTGTTTGGTTTTCTGTTCCTGTGTTTGTTTGCTGAGTATAATGGTTTCCAGCTCTATCTATGTCCCTGCAAAGGACAAGATCTCATTCCTTTTTATGGCTGCATAATATTCCATTGTGTATATGTACCACATTTTCTTTATCCAGTCCATCACTGATGGGCATTTCGGTTGATTCCATGTCATTGCTATTGTGAATGGTGCTGCAGTGAACATATGCTTGCATGTATCTTTATAACAAAATGATTTATATTCCTTTGGTTGTATGCCCAGTAATGGGATTGCTGGATTGAATGGTATTTCTGTCTTTAGGTTTTTGAGGAGTCACCACACTGTCTTCCACAATGGTTGAACTAATTCACATTCTGACACAACAGTGTAAATGTGTTCCTTTTTCTCTGCAACCTCACCAGCATCTGTTGTTTTCTGACTTTTTAATAATTGCCATTGTGACTGGCGACTTCACTAGATTCTATACACAAAACATCTCATTTGTTTCCATAAGAACCTTAAAGAAAAGGCATTATTAGTATTTCTAGTTTAAGAAACTGATGGTCAGAGAACACAAGTAACTCAAGGTCATATGACTAGAGTGTAAGTAAACTGCAATTAAAGCCAAGCCTTTTCACTGTGCCTTGCTGCTGCCTAATTCATTGGTTGAAATAAACCAAAACAAAAATAAAAATTTGGATTTAATTTTTTAAAAACCAGGACTGGGCCCAGTGGCATACATCTGTAATCCCAGTGTTTTGGGAGGCTGAGGAAGGTGGATCGCCTGAGCTCAGGAGGGTGAAGTGACAGTGAGCCATGACGGCATCACCACCCTCCAGCCTGAGTGACAGAGTAAGACCTTTTCTCTCAAAAACAACAACAAGAGCAGTTATTAATATTTAATGTTATTAAAGTGTTTCTCTTTGGCAAACATGGTTCTAGGCCTCAGACGGCTATTGGCATATCACAATCATGGGATGGCACATCATGTATTTGGATTTGGATGGTTTACTTCTCATTAGTACCACCCCACCCCTATGCCTCACCACGTCTTATCTGCAGTAGACTAAACTTTCCCAGTACTTCAACCACTTTCACCATTTCATGTAGAATGTTTTCTTTTCTACTTTTTTTTTCTTTATTTTGGGGGGGATGGGTTTTACTTTGTCACCCAGGTTGGAGTGCAGTGGTGCCATCACTGCTCACTGCAGCCTTAACCTCCCAGGCTCAAGCAATCCTCTTGCCTCAGCCTCAGCTGGGTCTACAGGCATGCACCTGGCTACTTAAAAAAAAAAAAAAGGTAGGCTGGTCTTGAACTACTGGCCTCAAGCATTTCTCCCACCTTGGCCTCCCAAAGTGCTGGGATTACAGGCATGAACCACCACAATCAGCCTACGATGTTTTCTTGAATTACTTT
This sequence comes from Pan troglodytes, assembly GCF_028858775.2. NCBI lineage: Eukaryota > Metazoa > Chordata > Mammalia > Primates > Hominidae > Pan > Pan troglodytes. The sequence goes on from NC_086015.1 coordinate 4,201,186, forward strand.
TGCTTTCATTTTGGCTTCTTCTCAGTATTTCTGTAACTTTTACTTTTTATATCTCTTTAACAATGTGGTATCTTAACCAAAACATAAAATTGAAATACTATATGCAAAACTGATAACAATAAAAGAACTTGATAATATTGGCTGGGCATGGTGGCTCACCCCTGTAATCCCAGCTACTCAGGAGGCCGAGGCAGGAGAGTCACTTGAACCCGGGAGGCGGAGATTGCAGTGAGCCGAGATTGCGCCACCGCACTCCAGCCTAGGTGACAGAGTGAGACTCCGTCTAAACAAAAAACAAAACAGAACAAACAAAACCCCCCCAAAAAAGAACTTGTCAATATCACAATGAATATTATTTTCCTTTTAGAAACTGACATATCTAATTGACAATATAACTGAGTGAGGAAAGTGAATATGAATAATAGGATTAATATGCTTCATACAACTAATAGGTATAACTTGTTTTTAACTCTAAAAAGTAATAAATAATATATTCTAAAACACATTTTAAACTGACAAAAGGTGATCTTTATTAGGACAAAAATAAAGTCTCCAAAAGAGAAATGATATAGACTTAAAATTGAATAAAGTGGTAATAAAGTTAGACAACTAAAAACTGAAGAATCATCAAATATCATGCCTTGAAAGATTATAATAAACACACACTTCTAAATAAGTCTTGAAAAAATGAAACACATTTATATGTGTGTGTGTTTATATAAACGAAGTTTCTAATTATTTGGAAATGTAAAGTATTAAGAGCACTACAACACCCCTTGTAGAAAGAAGCCAAGGTTGCATCAAGAAAAACATTTATAATGTTAAGAGCAAACACAGATAAGAGAAAAAAATTAAAAATAACATAAGTATAAAGTAACTTTAGAAAGGTAGGAGAGCAACAAAAGAAAATCAACCGAGTGGGTGCATTAATAAAGGTAAAAGTGTGGACTAATCACACTATATAAAACGGAATGTCCCCACAAGAATACGAGACACCATCTGCCATCGATAAGGACAAAGTATGTCCCTTCAGGGCCTAAATTTGCTGGAGCCTTTGGTCACATTTTTGTTAGATTCCAGGATATTGTTGCCCTATATGTTGTAAACAGAAACAACCATAGTGAATCTTCAATTGGTATTTTTTTTTGTCGTATTTTAACACCAACATACGGGGAAAGCTTAGAAACAAGTGTCCTGTCTGTTAATGAATTTTAAACCTCAGGGATTTCAGTTGTTAAAGACCTTCCTTTATTATCAGCCATGAAAATTAGTATTCAGAAAGAATTTTGAAAACCAATTATTCTTAAGTTTGATAATCATAAATTGGGGGATGAATTTTTAACAATCATTGTCCCAAAGATATTACCACAAATACATTGGTGCTATTAAATACTTTTATGTATCTATTTCCCTTCTCAAAAGGCCTTCCTTTAAGCCACTTTTCCTGCAGAGACATTTCACTTTAACATAAAAGTCATAGTGTGTCTCCTCTAGAATATTCGCAGATGACGGTCTTCATTTATCAGGAACACATATTTAAACAGTTTGCACTATTTCAGTTTTCCTTGTGAAGCAGAAGTATTCATCATACTAGTTGAGGCTTATATTACCCTGTAGCAAAGCAATTTATCATATCCCTACATCAGCAACTTCTTTGATTATTAAAATTCTCTTGCAGAGGTACACTTAGTTGCACACAAGCTGCTGTCTAATGAATTTTCTTTATTATTTGACCTGAAGTTCAGGGAATCTGCATATTAAGACATATTATTCAAAAGCAGTGATAGAGCATGCAGAACCAGATTAATTAAACTCATAGCTGGAAATACTTTAGCAGAATTTAATACTTGGCATATGTAAGCGAACAACCCTCAGGAAATACCAATGTGAATCATTTTTTCTCCTTTAGAAACAATTTTTATTTCCTAAATTTGGTCTGCTATAAAATGGTAATTTGTGAAGCTCCAGAATTACTGGTTCAATTTTGAATAGTAATTATAACTAAGGGTATGTGTAATTGACTCAAGTTACTAATGACCAGCCTTTTCCTAATTATTCAATATTATTTCAGTTAATATTTATTAAGCATTCTTTTGTCAGCCTGACACTGTGCTGGTTTCTTTCAGAGATGTCAAAGAGGTTTACACATTTCTTCTGGCTTCAAGGAGTTTGTAATCTAACTGGAGAGGGAAGACTCACCCATTGAAACTATATGGGAATCTAATTTCTCCTCCATGTGATATCTCTAATAGCCAGCCAGGCTTAGATTTATTATCCAAAAAATATGATTTCAGGTTTCCAAAGGTAGCCAAAAGGATCACACCTCAATGTTCAGTTCTTTTCAAGCTTCTGCTTGCATCATGGTGGCTAACAACCTATTGGACAAGACAAGTGACACAGTCATGCCCAGATTTGAGGGGTAGAGAAATAAACTGCACCTCTTGATGATGGAATGGCAAAAGGTCCTGCATAAAGAGATAATGTATCCATCTTTGAGAGCCTCCCATTACAATTAAACCAGAATTTCTGGAGTGGAATAAGGACAGAGAATTTTTTAAAAAGCATTTTAGGTGACTCCAGTATGTAACCAATTTGAGGGCCAGCTGTTTTGACCAGTGCTTCTCAAACTCTGGTGTGCATCAGAATCACCTGGTAATCTTGTTAAACTACAGATTTGTGAACCCATCCCCAGGGACACTGATTCAACATCTGTGGAGTGAGGGACTGACACTTTGCAGCTCTAACAAGCTCCCAGGTGATGCTGATGCTACAGGTGCTTTATCTACATTTTGATTAGCATTAATTTAAACCACGGTGCAAAATTAATTATATGTATGATATGTAATATGTTTCTATTCATTTGGCTGAATTCCTGTGAACAGTTTGTCAATTTTACAAGTTGGAAAAGTTAAATCTCCCATATCATACACAGGGACCAATCTTATCATATGACCAGGAAAATGGGGAGAAGTCCTTCATCAGCAGTTCAAAGTTAAGTATTTGAGCATCATAGGACACTTGATACTGTCCCTGCATTAATCTCCTGCCTTGTTTCTTGTAACTCACTTCTGGGCTCCCGCTATGCATCTTTTTTCATCCTACTACTGCACTATGGCTGTTTTATTCGTGGTACACCCGATCCATCCCTCTGTTCCCAACTGGGAATTGAGATCTTGCCTTGTTCTCCACACTGATTTAAAGAACTAAGCCTTCCCAGCAGCTTTCTGCCACTAGATTTTATACATCCAACCTGCCAACTTCATATTGTATTTGCCTTCTGGTTTTTTCTCTTTGTGCTGGTTGTTTTCCTTTGGCTCTCCCCAGACCTACACTCCTGCCTTCTCTGCTCTATTCCTGCCTCAGAGGTTGATCTCTTATATAATATATTGCATCACTGGGGATTTCTTGCTGCCTGGTTTCCTGTACCCAAGTGGTTGTCAGAGTAAAGTTCCTGGACCACCAGCAGCATTACCATCACTTGGAAACTTTTTTCATTAGAACTGCAAATTTGGCTGGACATGGTGGCTTATGCTTGTAATCCTAGCACTTTGAGAGGCTGAAGCAGGAGAATTGCTTGAGGCCAGGAGTTCAAGACCAGCCTGGGCAACATAGCAAGATCCCCATCTCTACCAAAAAAAAAAAAAAAAAAAGGAAAAGAAAAAAAAGAAAATTAAATAGAACTAAAAATTTTGGGGCACCACATCAAGACTAGTAAATCAGAAACTCTGTAGGTGAGGCCCAGCAATCTATATTTCAACCAGTCTTTCTGAGGACTCTGATGCATGCTGAAGTTTGAAAAGCACTGACATAGGACATAGCTGATGCCAGGCACTGGCAGGTCTATGTACAGACAGAGAGAGTAGAAGGTCTGTTTCTCCCCTTGATTCCTTCCTGCTCTGGGCTGCATTTTCTTACCGAGTTTGCATGCCTCCACAACTTAAAGCTCTTACCAGGCAGCCTTTCCTCCAAAATTGCATTTCACTCTGGTCTCCAATGATATTGTTTCCTCCTCTCCACACTTCAAGCTTAAGAGTTGTAACAGCTTCCTGCCATTGCTATGGTCTAGGCCTCAGCATCCGTTTTTGTTTTCTTTAACTTATGTACGTATCAGTAAATAGTCTCATTCTTAATGTCTCCTAAACTTTTGATTATATTCTGTTTCCTGCTGGCACCCTCAGGTACTGCTGCCTGTGAATTTCCTTTTCCTAGCCTTCTTTATCCTGAATCCTCTCACGCAAGACCTAGCTCAGATCATGATGAATAATAAAGTTGGGATAAATGTTACTACATAAAGGTGTGGTTTCTTATAAAGGCAATCTTGAGAGCATGAAAGCATTACAGTTCATGAAGCCAGGAAAACAGAGCCCTTCCTAGAGTTCCTAAAATCTCATTGCACAGGCAGCCCGTCAGTGAGTACACACACATGCTATGATATACATGTATTGTGTGTGTGTGATGTATGTGTTGTGTGTAAGTGTGCATGCATAAAAGGGGTGGGGCAGAAAGAAAGGAAGAAAGGGAAAAAATGAGCATCAAGATTTTCCAGCAAAATAAGTAATGAAACCCTGTTAATCTCCTGGCAGCTGCTTCAGATGTCAGAATACATTTGTCAAAAAAACAATAGAATCTGGTTTGAACAGCTCTTCTGTTTGGGAAAAAAAAGAAAAAGTGAAACTTAGCAAGAATGTGAACTAGATCATAAACTCAACTGGGTACTAATGAAGATGGTATGCTTCCAATTTCAGTGGTCTTTCCTGGTCAACGATGTTGTGCTTGTTTTTGTTGTTTGTTTTGTTTTATTTTTATTTTTTCTTTTCTTTTTATTTAAATGTATTTATTTACTTATTTTGAGACAGGGTCTCACTCTGTCACCTCGGCAGGAGTGCAGTGGCTTAATTATGGCTCAGTGCAGCCTTGTCCTCCTGGGCTCAAGCAATCCTCCCACCTCAGCCTCCCGAGTAGCTGTGTCTGAGTAGCTGAGACTGTAGTTAGCTAGCATGCCCAGCTAATTTTTAATTTTTTGTAGAGACAGGTTCTCACTATATTACTCAGGCTGGTCTTGAACTCCTGAGCTCAAGTGATCCTCTTGCCTTGGCATTCCAAAGTGCTGGGAAAATAGGCATGAGCCACTGCATCTGGCCTTGTTTCATTTTTAATCTTTTCTGTGTGAAAGCCCTCAGTAGTGGTCAGAGGTAATAAAAAATACTCACACAGCAGATAATTTCCCTTGAGGCAGGCCACCAGTGGCAAAAATGAACTTGGCACCACATGTAAGAAATGGTCTTAAACACACCCAATTTAACTGTGAGCTTGACTTTAGCTTAGGACTGAGGTAAGAAAGAGCTGTAGGTACATAAAGATAGTCTTCTAGACTTTCTACATCATGCCAGTGGTCGTGGCTCATGCCTGTAATCTCAGCACGTCGGGAGGCCAAGGCGGGTAGATCACTTGAACTCAGGAGTTTGAGAGGAACCTGGGCAAAGTGGTAAAACCTTGACTCTACCAAAAATACAAAAAATTAGCACAGTGGCATGTGCGTGTGGTTACAACTACTCAAGAGGCTGAGATGAGAGGATCGCTTGAGCCTGGGAAGCAGAGGTTGTAGTGAGCTGAGATGGTGCCACTACACTCCAGCCTGGGCGATGGAGCAAGACCCCATCTCAAAAAAAATTAATAAAATTTATATAATCAAAACATTTTTTTTCTGATACACAGCACCAATGCTTCCAAGGATAAAGACCTTTCCTCCTAAGAATATTAAACAAAGTTGTTACGATTATGATTCCCATTTCATAGGTGGGAAAAATTTGAAGGCAGGCAAGGAAAGCTCTAGCAGCAAACATCTAGCAGGAAATGCAGAGGAAAGGAAATTACTCTCACAGTATGTAAGGGAATCATCTTTTACAGACTTGCATATGCTTTTTCTGAACAATCCGTGTGTTTTTGTTTTGTTTTTTAATTAACCAGGGTCTTTATTTTAGCGTTACTCTACACATGTTTCTTATGACGATGTATTTTTAAAATTTATTTTAATTGTGGTAAAAATCACAGAATATAAAATCTATCACCTTATCTATTTTTAAGTAATGTTAAATATATTCACAGTTGTGCACCCAATTTCCAGAACTATTCCATTTTTCGGAAAACTGAGATCCCGTATGTGTCCCCACCATGTGTTTTTAAAGCACATATCAAATGTCTTCTTTTAAAAAATTCATATTTTATGTTCTTGAACGTTTAACTTTATCATGTATTATAAATAACCTACCAGAATTAATGTGGATTTTAAATAAATATTTCTCTCTACTAAGATGCTTTTTTTAAATAAGTATTCTTTGAACTTTAACTCTGTGAGACTCCATGTCTACAATGGTGAGAAAAGCAGACATATTTTTCAAATGGTGGGGCAAAATGTGTGATGCAGTGAGGCTCACAACATTGAAAATAATGATGATGATCACACTGACTGGCACAACACTATAAATAATAATCAGGATGAGCAATGCTGTAGATCCCAGGGTTCTCAAGGGGTATTATGAAATGGTGCCTCTTAAGTCCACCCTTCAAATTTATAATTGAACATATCAAGGACAGACTTTGTCCATTTATTTTAATAGTATACTCACCTGCTCTAGAGACCTGGTCCCTCATAACCTAGCCCTGATCCTCAGAATATTAGGGTTGCCTTCAGCAGATCCACTTTGCAAAGCTATGGAACTGAACTTCTGTCTGGGACCGGGGGAGTTGAATTGTAGGAGACATTAACTTCACACAGGCATCTAATGGAGCCCAAGAATATCAACACAATTCTCAAATGACTCTCCCCATTTGCTACTAAAGACCTGCAGTGCTTCTCATATCACCATGGATAATTATTACTTGCTTCCCCAGCCCACATATCAGCCACTTATTATTATTTTTTTAAAAGACAAAACAACAACAACAAAACCTGACCTTTGAGATGTTTAAGAGCGTAGATACTAGAGTGAGACTTCCAGGTTTCCATTTTGACTCTCATACTTGTGTGATCTTGTGCAAGTTATTTAATCTCAGTATCCCAATCTGGACTACTAATTAAGCTAGTTCTTATATATAAAGATTGTGGAATAATTTCTGGGTCACTGTGTAGGTCTTGTAAACACTACGTAAGTATTTTCTACTAGAGGCTCAGGGATTTGGTGAACCCCATACCAAGTTGTAGTCCGTGCCCTGCTGTAATTCGTCATATTCCTTAATTCTAGTTTATGCCCAGCTGCACTCTCTCCTGATGCCTAAATTTACAAAGCTTTTTATTCCACCTGCACAAAATTGCAGTGAGTAGACAGAAAAACTCTTAGCAAGTAAAAATATTCTTGAGATCAAGGAGTTCTAAGCAGAGGGGCAGATACATTTCAAAATCAGATCACTGTTCACAGGAAGGGAATTGGAGGGACAACCTGGTTACCAAGATCAAGGTAGTAAAGGATTACTTTGTATCTATTCTTTTTCTGGTTACTGGATCACAGATACCCAGAAAGAAAGCCTTTGCACTTTGACATTTTGATCTCTTTCTGTAGCTATATCCACTACATGCCAACTGTTACCAGACACTATCTTCTGCATATCATTCATGATCCTTATCTACAGTAAATAATCTTCAAGATTTCTCCCAATGTTTCTCGAATTTTAGTAACTCTTTATATAGCGAAAGGCTGTCACAGCACCCATGACTTCCATATGTCCATATTAATAGCATTTTAGTCTTCAGATATGAATTTAAAAGTCACATCCTCTAGACAGCTTTTGCTAACCCCGCCAGCCTTGGTTAGGTCTGGTTACTGTACATTCTTACCGCTTGCATCCTATACCTCTTTTTTTATTACACTGAACACTCTTGTATGATTCATTGTATTTCTTCTCCATTAGACTCTAAGCTTCATGAGGGTGTCATGATTCTGTTTTACTGATTTCTTCTTGTGCCTAGGACAATTCTAACTCCAGTCTTATTTCCAAGCACTTAAAGTATACCCTGATTCTCTTACAGTGTCGGAATTTTCATATTTCTTCCTATTACTTTTTCTTTTGTGTTTTATTACTACTTAATGTTCCTGACTCTAGAGTTGTTATGTAAGCCAGTCTAGACTGTGGTTAATGTTATGAGGAAACACAACATGAATTCAGGAAGTTCTTATAGAATGTTACCTGCAAAAGCTCCAGTGGCTTTGGTGATTAAACTGTAACTCAGTTAAACATCTTACTTTCCATTGTGGGAAACTTGCTTTGGCAAGACTCAAACAGAATGAACATAAATTCTAATAAAATATGTTCATGGGACTCATTAGTCCAGCTCCCTTGCCTCAGTTAAATTTACAGTACCTGTTAATTCCTGCCAGCTTCTCTTACAGTTTTAAAGGTATCCATGGACTCTTATCTTAAACTATATAGATTTGGTATGCACCACCCCCAAAATTCTCCAAGGTTTATGCTCTTGATTTAAACAGAAGATTTTTACAAGGCAATAATTTCTACAAAGATGTAATTTTATAAACGCTTTATCCCCATCTTTTAAGAGCTTTCCATAAAATTAAAAATAAGAAAATGATTATTGTTGTTATCCTTGGTGAATAAACCATTTATTTTTTAAAATAAAAGCACCAACAATAAAGTTAACAATGGGCATTTACTAAGCACTAAGATATATATGAGCTTTATATTTTTAACATATAAATTTCACAATAATTGTGCGAAGTATTTGCTATTATTCCTATTTATAAATTAAGAAATTGGTCTGCATAAAAGCAAAACACATCCAATATGAATTAGTCGGTAAATGAATAAATCTGAATTCAAAACCAGGTCTTTCTGTATCCAGGGCCCGTGTACTTTCAGTAAGTACTACCTCAAGTGTACAAAAATTATTTAAAGTTAAAAAAAGAAAACCTTTGCTTTACTCCCTTGTAAAAACTCACGAATTACACAAACGCAGTAACTTGATGTTAGCTGAGCATGCACACACTCTGAGCAAAGAAATAGGGTTCACGATCAAGCTGTGGTTTCTATGGTGTCTTTTCACAGATTGGAAGAGATAATCACAGAGTTTTTATGCTGTCTTTATGTAGGGCCTGATATAGTCCCATCATTTAATTTATTTCCATTACTATTCTGAACTTAGAAGGCTAAGAACATAAACAAATACAGCTGTTTCAAAAAGGCAACAGGCTTTTTCTCCCTCCATCTCCCCACCCCTGCTTCAAGATTTGAAATGTTAAATTAATAATAGGTGAAGAAAATTAAAACTCTTAATTATAGTAAGGTAAGGCAACAACCAAGAAAAATAAATGCATGGGCTATCCCGGTGAAGAAGTTAACCATTTTGCTAAATGCAAAATAAAACTATAATTAAATAAAGAAATGTTGAGTAACAAAACACTTAATATAATAGTTAATGTTAGAAGTCATAATGGTTAGGAATTTATTCAACTGCAAGAAGCAGGAAAGCCAATCACAGAAGAGCTTAAAGCAGTTGTTCTGAAGATGGCTGATGTTAGAATTACCCAGAGAACACTTAAAGTTACCAATTTCCTGGCCCCAGCCCTTCTCTCTTTCTGATGAAATTGATCTTTTTGAGAGCCCCGTATAAGTATCTTTTGTCAGTTGATGTATTAGTTATCTATTGCTGCATAACAAATTACTCCAAAACATAGGAATTTAGAACAACAACATTTATTATCTTACACAATTTGTAGGTCAGGAATCTAGGTGCAGCCTAACTGGCCCCCTCTGGGTTAGGCTCTCTCACAAGACACTAATCAAGGTATCAGCTGGGGCTGACATCCTCTCTAGGTTGAACTAGGGGAGAATCTGCTTCTAAGTTCATTCCTATGATTGTTGGGTAGCCTCAATCCCCGTGGGCTGTTGGCCAAAGACACCAGTGTTTTGTGCCATATAAATCTCTCCATATCCAGAAAGCAGGTCACAACATGACAACTGCTCTCCCTTAAAATAAATGAACAAGAGAGGGCTCCCGAAATGGAAGACATCATCATTTGTAATCTAAATCTTGGAAGTGACATCCCATTACTTTAGAAATGTTCTTTTCAGTAGAAGTAAGTCACCAGATCTAACCTACTCTCAGGGGAAGGAGATTACAAAATGATCTGAATACCAAGAAGTGAGGAACCTTGAGGAACATCTTAGAGATTGCTTGCCACAGCCAGGAATGTGAATTGGCTTAAATGAAGAGAGGTTTATTTTTCTCACGTAACAAAAAGCCTAAAAGAGGTATAGTAGCTGAACATTTTCTGGACTGCCAGTCACTGTTGGCATTTGATAGGAAGGAGGGGGAACATGGGAGAAAGAGAAGGTCTATGCCTCTTCTTATTATTAGAAAAGCAAATTTTTTTTTTCTAAGTCCCTCTGGAAGACTTTTGTTTATGTGACATGGGTCATAACTGGATCACTTGGGATCCCTTAACTAAAAATGGAGGTGGATGGTGAGTGTTTATCTCCAACTTTAGATTAGGAGCAGCAAGGAAGCCTGAGATTGAGAATGACTTGGGAACAGTGCCCATCAGTGACCTGTGCACACCATGCCTCCATTTCCTTGTATCTTACTCTTTACTGTATCTCAATTTAAGTTTGCAAATTGAAGCATAAATCGATGCCAGTTTACTAAGTTTAATATACAGCTAATTTCACGATCGTATTTCTCATGGCTTCAACTTTATCACAGCACGCTCATGAACCAGAAAGTAGCAAACACCTTCGAGCAGCAGAAAAAGTTGTCATCAAGTCCATGTAGTTAAATTTACAGAAAATTTCTCAGATCTTAGTCTTCAGTTTTATTTATTCCCTTTTAGTTCACAATCCAGACAGGATTGATGATTAATTCATCTCACTGCTTGTACATTTGTCTCAGTTTTTCCCCAAAAGGGTATTGTCAACATTTTAGCATTTCATAAAAGGGCTGTCATAATCTGGCCACAACTTGCCCCCGACGTCTTCTCCTATGCTCGCTTCTTTCCAGTAACTCAAGATTTCTGAACACACATCCTCTTCTCTACCTCCCTGCTTCCTCTCTGCCTGCAATGTCCTTCCCGACTCATCTTTCAAGGTCTACCTCGTATCATACAATCTTAGATGTCTATAGGGACCAGGGAAATAATGTAAATGAGAGGAATGTGCTGGCGATTGCATATTAAACACATGGAAATCATACTTGCAACAAGGGATATATGCTCCATCCTGCTTTTCTTAATATTTTCTCTGTTCTTGATCATTCCTTTGTCTTCTCATTCTGATAGAGACATAATGATCCACTTTCTAAATTCTAAATTCTGATAGAGACAAAATTATTTCACTTTTGTGTTAAGAAAGTGAAAATGATTTACATCCATTTTTAATCATGACCATATCGAAAATGGCTACAATACCATCATATCTCCTCCTCCCTCCTCCATCTTCTTCTCCTTCTCCTTCTTCCTCCCAGGGTTTTGCTCTGTTGCCGAGGCTGGAGTGCAATGGTATGATCATAACTCACTGCAGCTTCACCTCCTGGGCTCAAGAGATCCTTCTGCCTCAGCCTCCTGAGTAGCTGAGACTGTAGGCATGCACCACCACAACTGGATAATTTTGTTTATTTTTTGTAGAGAAGGGATCTTACTATGTTGCCCGGGCTGGTCTCAAACTCCTGGACTCAGGCAAGCCTCCTGCCTCTGCCTGCCAGAGTGCTGAGATTATAGGCATGAGCCAACATACCTGGCAACCATCATATCTTTTATCTCTCTCTTTAAAAACATGTCTAGCAGTAATTAGAAATCCAGATTTTAATGTAAAGTGTCCAATTTTAAAATCATGGTGTTTGTATATACAAATTTACTTTTTAAATTATTTTCGTGGAGGAAGGGAACATTCTGCCTGTCACATTAAATACATCTGGAGTCTGGAGCATGCCTGCTGACTGCGAGCTAGATCAAAATAGTTCCCTCTTTGGAGTCTTTTCTAAAAGCCCAGGTTGGTTAGTTACTTCCTCCGCTGTTTTCCGGGAATAGCAAAGATGACCTCCAAGAGGAACATTTTGCATACCAATTTACACACGTGGTTTACATGTGAGTCCTTACCTGGACTGAGATACTTGAGAACAGAGTTTGCAGATTATGACTGTGTTCTCAGTTTAACACATCGAGTCTACCACATAGTTCCCACCCTGTAAATGCTTGTGGCATTAATGCATCTCAGATGAACACATGAATCTCATAAAGAAATGTAGCTGATGTGGAGTGGACATGATCTAATTAGAGAACAAGGAAGCTTTGACTTAGCAGCAAAATATGTGAAGAAAAAATGTCCTGGTTTGTCCTCTTGGACAGGATTATTGGATAGAGGCCCAAATTCATTCATTTAACGAGTGTGTGCTGGAGGCCCAAGATGAATCAAGCAGTTCTAGACACTGAGGATTCAGAAAACAAGAAAACAGAGAAAAAAAAAACTTGATGGGAGGGGACAAATAAGAAATAAAAGCAACAAATAAAGCAAATCATATTTTCAATTATTCTGATGTTTGTTTTGGAGAAACAGTGAAAAAAAGGACAGAGAAGAAGTTGTCAAGAACCTGAGGAATGGATGCATGTGCAAGTTTAAATAAGCTAGCCATGTTAAGTGTCTGTGAGCAGGAGGGCATTTGAGTAAAACTCTGAAAGAATGAAAGAGCCAGCCAGACTGATAACTGGAGGAAAGTGCTCCAGTCAGGTGGAACAGCAAGTTGAAATCCTGAGGCACAAGGATGCCTATTCAAGGAATAGCAAGGCGGCTGGGATGGCTAGAAAGAAGAGAATGAGAGAGATAGATGGAGAGGGCATGAGGTTAGAGACATCCTAGCAGGATTGGAGGGAGAGAGTGCAACCATCTCTTAGGGCCCATTTTGTGACAACTTTAACTTTTATTCCAACTTAGATGGAAGCCATTGGAAGAGCAGGAGAGTGACATGATCTAACAAATTTTAAAGGGATTGCCTTGGTGACTCTATTGACGCTAGACTGAATGGAGACTAGAGTGGGACAGGATGACCACTTAGACAGTGATAGAAATAATGCAAGCAAGTACAATGACAGCTTGGACCAGGGTCATGATCACAGAGACAAAGAGACTGATAGAGAACTGGGATTCCAACCTCATTAGGTTCCTAAAATAAGTTAAAATCTTCCTTGCAAAGCAATAGGATCACAACCTGACCTGTCAGCTCAGTATAAGAATATCTTCTTTGTGATCTTTCTAGTTTTAATACTGCCAACATGATAATTAATTGCCTGATCACCTGCTGTTTTCTTGTCAAGGGGATTTTTCTGATTTTTCTCCTATAATATATTCTCTGCATTGAAGCCAGGGTGATCTTTTCATAATGCAAATCTGATAATGTGTCCCCTTTTTAAAGCAGTTTAATATCTTCTCATTTCATGGAGGGTAAAACAAAATTCCATATCATGACCCACAGGACACTTTTGGATCTGGATTCTCACTGTGATGCCAAAATCCTCACAATCTGTGCTCCAGCAAAGCTGCCTGTTCCGTTCCTTTTATGCACCAGTGTTCTCTCACACCAGGGGTTTACCTATCCTATTCCTTCTGCCTGAGTTTCTTTTTGCTGCCTTCTTCACCTCGTTAATTTCTTCTCATCCTTTTCATGTTAGCTCAGTGCTCTAAGTGCTACTCTCTCTGGGACTCTTTCTCTAAGATTTCTGACTATTGGGTACTCCCCTATTGTAGGCTCTAGCTGTACCTGCACCTCTCCCTGCATATGTCACAGTTACAGTTTTTTAATACACTTGGGTGATGACTGAACTGATGCCACCTCTTCCTGTCACCAGCTCCCCTCCCCCCACCCAAACTAGACTGTAAAATTCTTGGAAGTAAGAGCCATGCCTTCTTTTCTTCATCATTTATTCCCAGCATGTAGCACAATATCTAGCACATATATGTTGGATGGATGGACGGATGGATTCATGGATGCATGGATGGACGGACGGATGGATGCATACTACGACTGGCTTAAAATTTTAGCATTATTCATCCTACTATTTCTCACAATTTAGTGTAATTTGTATTCTCAGAAGCATGAATAGAAAACAATTGCAAGTGTTGGTTGTCCCAAATGTGCTGCTGTAAAGCTGGGCTACAAAGGCAGTCATTTTGCCCTGTCTGGGGATAAATAGGCATAGTTTGAGTAATGGCAATTAGAGCCAGAATTCAACTGGTGAATCACATTGACCACCACTTGAGTAAACCCATGGACTGTAATTATGTCTATTCCTTATTTGGAAGCCTGGGGAATAATGCTTTTGTTTGCAGTGTTTCTCCCTGGCACAGTCTGTGAGCCCAGAATGAAAAGATTATTATCTTTAACCAGAATCTCATGTTCTTTGATTTTCATCAAGCTTTTCACATTTTCATGTGAAGAAAGTGAAAAGGATTTACATCCAAGATTGATTCAATGACATTTTTGTAACTGATTGGCTTTTAAAAAATTATATTCGAGAGCTTCAAGAAAAAGCAGTCTTGCAATAATTTCATAAGGCAAGAATGCATTACTTTACTTCTAAAAACAAATTGATGCTATTGTACACATTTTAACTAAAATGATTTTATACACACTAAGATCAAAGATGTTATCTAAAAGGGCTAAAACAAGATTCCACCATAGACCTTACAACTTAAAAAAATCCTGTCAATATTTGATTACCCAACTGAAGAATGATGTCTTATTTTTTAGCATTCCTCATAAATCCTATTTCTTAATTTTCCTATAAACAGGCTGGTGTGTTTTGCTATCAAGCAATTTAAGTGTACATTTTTATGGGATTTGGGGTCATTGTTGAAACCACGCTAATAAACTGCAAAGGCAGTTGATGCAGATAAACCTTAGAACAATAAATATAAGAACAAAGGGAGAAGAAAATAATGTGCATCTGCTGAAGGGAAAGATACCGCCGAATACTGATGAGGAAAGTGGTCTGGGAGTTCTGTAGAAAACCTCTAAAGCATGCAGCTTAATGTGCAACTGCGGCAAAAGGGCATGGAGAATGCTAGATTGTATGGCTGGGGAAAGACAATGTAAATCAGATTTGGCATCGTTAATCCAAGCCCCAGTATTAATGTCACCTAAAGAATTGTTCTCTATGTTGCTCTTGGTCAAGAGAGGTGCAAAGAATGCATTTAATGTTGAGATTGTGTAGTAAAGGGGCAGCTCTAGGAATGTAGTGGTCTGAGATTAGCAACTAGGGGCAAAAGAAGACTCACAACCTGGCTAGTAGCTGTGGACTAAGATGAGCATTGCTGCCCTTTCTTTTTATATGGGCCATTGAGAGTTAAGTAAGCCAGAGATATCATCGAGTTCATATAAAACTGGACCCTAGGCCACTTGGGCTGGGCTCAATGAAGACTTCCACTTTCTAGAAAACTCTGAGATTTCTGCCCTGTCAGCGTGCCCAACCTTTCCTCAGAGGGTACTTTGCTGTCTTTTCTCACAAGTATTTCTTGTTTTTTAATCTGCGTAAAATCTATAAGGTACATTTAGACCTGTGTATATGCATTTGCTGAAGTGTTCCCACCACTACCACCACTAAAATACCGTCCTTTCTTACCTTTTTTACCTTTTTTTTTTTTTTTTTGAGACGGAGTCTTGCTCTGTCACCCAGATTGCAGACTAATGCAGTGGCACAACCTCAGCTGATGGCACACTCCACCTCTGAGGTTCAAGCAATTCTCTTGCCTCAGTCTCCCAAGTAGCTGCAACTACAGGCATGCATCACCATGCCCAGATAATTTTTGTATTTTTAGTAGAGATGGGGTTTTGCCACGTTGGCCAGGCTGGCCTCGAACTGCTGACCTGAAGTGATCCACTCGCTTCGGCCTCCCAAAATGCTAGGATTACAGGTGTGAGCTACCGTGTCCAGCCCCTACCTTAATTCTATTCATCCTGAATTCAACGTAATTTGGAATTGAAAAACTGTGAGTAAAACTGCAAGAAACTCCAGGAAGTTGTATGCATTCATCCACATGAGTCTACTGTCTACACACTTATACACAGACACAGAGACACACACACATGCTTATATATACACACAAACATATAGTCTGTTTCTGGATGTGTATATATAAATATATATGAGTGTGTGTCATATATATTTACTCCAAAACAAGTCTCCTTCACCATTTTGTAGATAAAAACTTCAAATGAGTGTAAATTCAAAAGTAAATACAAATTTAAGGCAATTTTTAAGTCTAATTTTCCCTACTTGCAGGGTCAGTTTTTGCAATATAAAAAAATTGGATTTATTTAGCTTGATTTGTTTTTGATAAATCAGAATTGGCTGTTTATAATACCTTGATATCCACTCTGTACTTGGAAATCGATTTTTTGACCAATTGGTATGAGGTGTCTCTGAATCTTTCTGGGAATGTTACTCTCTCACCTTTGCAAATCTGAGTTGACGGTGCTGCAGTGTGCTCCAGAGAAGCACACTGCAGGTGGTGAGAAGTAAAAGATTCAGCCATTGGACTGGTTGTCCTGTCTATACAGAGCCAGAACCAGCAACAGGTAACCATAAATCTCTCCTGGGGAATTTCAGCACATAAGCTTTTCCTAGAGCCTCCAGACTGTGTTTATACTTTGCAGATATTATGCAAAACATCACAGCACTAGATGTAGTAGTACAGGATGCATTTGAGAGTGGTGTGCACAACATATACAGTTGACCCTTGAAGAACGTTAGGGTTAAGGGTGCTGACCCTTCCACGCAATAAAAAATGAGCATATAACTTCTGACTCTCCAAAACTTAACTACTTATACAACTTACTGTTGATCAAAAGCTTTGCCAATTACATAAACAGTTGATTAACACATATTTTGTATGTCATATTTATTATGTGCTGCATTCTTACAATAAGTAAGCTAGAGAAAAGAAATATTATTAAGAAAATTATAAGAAAGACAAAATATAGTTGCTATTCATTAAGTGGTGTGGGATCATTATAAAGTCTTTTTTTTTTTCTTTTTTTTAAACAAAGTCTCGCACTGTCACCCAGGCTGGAGTGCAGTGCAGTGGTATAGTGGTGTGATCTCGGATCACTGCAAACTCCATCTCCCAGGTTCAAGCCATTCTGGTACGTCAGCCTCCCAGGTAGCTGGGATTATAGGTGTGTGCCACCATTCCCAGCTAATTTTTGTATTTGTAGCAGGGATGGGGTTTTACCAAGCTGGCCAGGCTGGTCTCGAACTCCTGACCTCAAGTCATCCACTCACCTCAGCCTCCCAATGTGCTGGGATTACAGGCATGAGCCACCTCACCCAGCTGATTATAAAGTCATCATCCTCATCATCTTCACTTTGAGTAGGCTGAAGAAAAGGAGAAAGAGGAGGGGTTGGTCTTGGTGTCGCAGAGGTGGCAGATACCTAAGGATATTTGCATGTAAGTGAATCTGCACAGTTCAAACCAGTGTTGCCCAAGAGTCAACTGTATAGATACGTTTAAAATAGTCTTTAGAATTCTGATATCATGAAAGTCATTATTGATTTCTTATGCAAAGACAGAGATAATTTTATCCCACCTGGAAGCAAATTTTAAAAGTTCAATTTTTACATTTATAAAATCCTTAAGTGTCATAAGGTATACTCTAGGACACTGTTTTAATATAGCAGTTTATTCAGTTTTAAAAATCGGAACCAGAAATTTTTCTTAAAGTTCACTGCATATAGTACTTTCTTTTCATGCTCTTACTTGCCAAGTGAGTGACCTTGAATTGTGCCCAGCTCCAGCCTTGCGAAGCAAAGGTACTAACAGATATCAAATGAACACTGAGGTGATAAACTATAAGATCCTATTTGAAAATTCAAAGGGTGGTTCTTACCATTTTTCTCTGACATTAGAGGAGGCATGTCACAATCTGAAAGTAGACCTTTGGTCTTTAAACAGTAGCTATGAAATAAGATAGAACATATTCCTCCTAACTTAGCAAAATCTATTTTTATTTTGATATATGACAGCGCTTTCCCGGGTTGT
This sequence comes from Pan troglodytes, assembly GCF_028858775.2. Classification (NCBI taxonomy): domain Eukaryota; kingdom Metazoa; phylum Chordata; class Mammalia; order Primates; family Hominidae; genus Pan; species Pan troglodytes. Next base: position 4,219,219 of record NC_086015.1, read on the forward strand.
ATTTCACACTGGGCTGCAGGAATATTGCCTGGATTGTATTAATGTGATCATTAATTTGATTTAAAACTAATTCTGTTCTTTTAAGCTTATAATTTAAATTTAAGGTAAAATACCAAAGAAATTTCTTTTCCTTATAGATATAACTTCAAATGTGTCTGTGCATTTTGTAGAATTGGAGTTACAAATTACAGATTTGCAGAACATTATTAAAGAACCATTTAAATGTATAAGATATTAAAAATCCCATTAGTTCAGGGTATATATTTTCCTGACTAAATTAAATAAATTCTATCCAAATCCTATTTTATTCAGCAAGTAGAGCCATCAAGAGAGAGCACTATGGAGTCTGACGACCTGGATTGAACCCAGGTTTGGTAATTGCATATCTGTGTTTCCTTGAGTGAACCACTTACTCTTTCCCAGCCTCAGTTTCTTCTTCTGAAAAGTGTGAAAAATCTAAGCATTTAGCCCGATGGTTAACTGTGTGCTGCACATAATACGTTCTCCATAAAAGGTAGCTACAATTATCACATTTTTTTCTATTGCATGCAACCCTATCTTCTGTTAATCTGCATTTACCATTTGTTTCTGCCTATTTTCTTACAATTCTGCATTTTATAATTCTTTCTGTGTACTCATTAAGATCCTCCAACCTACAGTACAAACTGTATTACTAATTGGCACTATATAATTTACTATATTACTAATATTTAACTAGTACTATTTAATTTAATAATTACTAATCCCTTCCTCACAATGCTTAAGTTACGATGGTCAATAATTGTTTATTGAACCCAAGCTTAGCCTTTGAAATGTGTAGGTAGATTGCGACCAGATTCAAATGTTAACCTATAAAGAACTGGTAGCCATTGAAATGTGTAGGTAGATTGCGACCAGATTCAAATGTTAACCTATAAAGAACTGGTAGCCATTGAAATGTGTAGGTAGATTGCGACCGGATTCAAATGTTAACCTATACAGAACTGGTAGCCATTGAAATGTGTAGGTAGATTGCGATCAGATTCAAATGTTAACCTATAAAGAACTGGTAGTTTTAGGACATTTTCCTCCCTTTTTGAAGAACATTGCACACTTTCCCTGGCTGTAAGGGTAGAATGTGAACTAGGCTGGGCTAATTGTATATAAAATCTGCCTTAAGTGTAGATAGTGTCAGCAATAAGAATTTGAACCACAATCAGATCAATCAGGGATTTCCCAAATTTTCTAATGGACTTAGCAAAAAGCCTAATGGACTTACTCTCATCTTTAAAATATGAACAATAATACATCCACTTCATAAAATTGCTTTTATTAGTAAAAGAGTATTAAAGAACTTGGAAATGTCCTGGCATGAAGTAATTTCTTATAGCTGAATACCTGCTGTTATTTTATTGGTATTACTATTGGTATCATCTTTTTTCATGGGTTGCTAAGATGGGAGAATATGGGTCTGTAGCTGAATATGGGTCTCTCGTCTTCTCACCTATTGCATGGGGAATGTCTGAACAAACAATGATAGCAAGCAAAAAAAAAAAAATATATATATATATATATAAAATTAGGAATGAAGAAAGAGACTGTAGCCAACAGATACTGCTGGTGCCTGTGGATCCAACCATGCCCAAAGGCCAGAACATACTATTGGAATCTCCAAATATATGATACAATAAATTTCCATTAAAATAGTGTGAGCTGAATTTTTTGTTATTTGCAATAAAAATAGTATGATTGAATAATCTTTCCACTATACCATGTAGCCATCAAATGAGGAATTCCCTGGTAAAATTAATTAATTTGAATGACAAATTTGATCTTCAAGACTGAATTTTTCTGCATGTACATGTGTGGTATTTCTTTTGGGAGAATTATCCAAATAATTTTTTTTTTTTTTTTTTTGAGATGGAGTCTCGTTCTGTCGCCCAGGCTGGAGTGCAGTGGCCCGATCTCGGCTCACTGCAAGCTCCGCCTCCTGGGTTCAAGTGATTGTCCTGCCTCAGCCTCCTGAGTAGCTGGGACTACAGGGGTGTGCCACCACATCTGGCTAATTTTTTGTATTTTTGGTAGAGATGGGGTTTCTTTCTTTCTTTCTTTCTTTTTTTTTTTTTTTTGAGACTGATTCTCGCTCTTGTTGCCCAGGCTGGAGTGCAATGGCACGATCTCGGCTCACTGCAACCTCTGCCTACTGGGTTCAAGCAATTCTCCTGCCTCAGTCTCCCAAGTAGCTGGGATTACAGGTGCCCACCACCACACTCAGCTAATTTTTGTATTGTTAGTAGAGACAGGGTTTCACCATACTGGCCAGGCTGGTCTTAAACACCTGACCTTTTGATCTGCCTGCTTCAGCCTCCCAAAGTTCTGGGATTACAGGCGTGAGCCACCCCGCCTGGCCGATCATTTCTTAATTAAATGCTTGACCCTGTCTGCATAGCCATAATGAATTAAGAATGGAAATGATGCTGAAATAGAAGAAAATTTGGAATCATTACTATTGTTCCACCTAATTAGGACACTCATAATGACCAATGAAGAATCTGCAGTGATTTCATTATAATGATTTGATATTCTAGATGTCCACACTCAGTGTAAACAAAGGAAACAGGAGCTTCTTTGCAAAAACACGCATAGGGGAGTAAGAAAGATACATAATTGCAAGTCTTAATATCTCTGGTCTAAGGATGAGGACGTAAGAGGGCTTTGGGCGTAAAATTATGATTTTTGTCTTCTGCATATTGCATAGCTTGGAATATTAAACAGTTGAAAATAAACTTTCATTTTACCTTTAGTTATTTGAGAATTTTAGAATAAAGTAAGTATGTTGAGAAGCTTCCTACGTGAACAATTTTCTTAATAATTTCTTCATAAAGTTTGCTATATTTTAGCTTGAATTTATGTTCATTAGAGGTATAAAAAATATTTACTATAAGTAATTTATATGTCAACAATACACCTTGTTTCACTTAGCATTCATACATGTTATGAATCTTTCGTTCAAACTTAATTTTACCAGGTAAATATATAAGAGATCTTTAAATAGTAATATTTATATTCCATATCTTCATTCAAGAATAATATTTTGCTCAACATACATATTTGTGTAATGCCAAAAATTTATTCTCCAAACATCTCTCATAATAATGCTTAATATGTAATACAATGTAATACTCCATATAAGACAGTCTCTAATAATCAATACTTAATATAATCCACAACAATAATAATCTGTTGGCGCCTGTACTATAAAAAGGTAATACTTAGAAAAGGTCGGTTAGCTCAATTTTCTCCAAAATTACAACGTATTTGAAAATTAATTATTACAATATTACATGTCATAAAGTAAGTAAAAAGCTATTTTTTCTAGTGATTTTTATTTTATTAAATAAGTGTGTATATACATATAACTGTGTATATTGTATGTACATACATATATACACTTTATATACCTATACTTATTGGATTTATATACCTACATACTTACAGATATATAAAGTATATATATACTTATGTGTATATATGTATATATTCATATGTACGTACTTATGTGTATATCTGTATATATTTATATGTATATACTTATATACTTATTTATATTTATAAATAAGTGTGTGTGTGTATATATATATACACCTTATAAGTGTGTGTGTGTATATATACATACACCTCTATATATAGAGGTATATATACATACACCTCTATATATACATACACCTCTATATATAGAGAGAGAAAGGTGTATATATACTTATTAGGTATATGTATATACTACTTTTGTAGGTATATCTATACCTACAAAAATAAATGCAGAAATATGCCTCTGACTAGAATAGCTTGAGAGGTATTGTGAAATATCACCTTGAACTAATTCTTTCACATGAAAATAAGCATGAAGTATGTTTCAATTTATTTGTTAAGAAATAGTCTGAATTTAGCTTGTGGATCCTAAGTTAATACATTTCCTAAAACATTTAAGAGCTTGTATTTTTCACTTCTTTTGGCACTGATTCTCCTCTGTCTTCATTTTATGTTATTCTTTCGCATTTATGCTTTTTTCCTGAGGTTGGTTCTCTATTTCTCTCTCCCTATATCATTTTCTCTTAAGACAGTTGGTGGCATGTGAAGATGGGATTTAACTATTAGCACAATCTTGCCTTTCCATGGCAGCCTTTCCCCTAAGGAACTGGCTTTCCTTTGAAATTGGCTTTAGATCTGACAGGGCTTCTGCAGTTTCACATTACTGCTAGTCCAATAGAGAAAATGAAACCAAGAAATTTGATCAGGTTACCCTAGGGCAAAATAAAAGGTTGGTTTGGGGAAATGCTTAATTTCCATGATCCAGCAGGGATTTACCAGCCTGATTCTCCTGAGAAAATCAGAATCTGGTTTTCCATTTATCCATTCAGCTTTTCCAAATTACCATCTCTAGGTGGTTTCAAAGATAAGAAACTGGAATGGATTCTAAATGTTGAATTCAATTTCTGATATGGAGTTATCTTAAAACATGGGTCAGAACAGCAAGCCCCTCTCCCCTCTCCCTTACCCCAACTACTACCACCAAATAATCTATGTCTTTTCGGGGTCTTTAGTAGATTTACTCAAGAAAAAGATTCAAGGAAACTGAAATAAATGCTTCAGAGTCAGGGACCATGTTAGCCAAAGGTTAAGAATCAGAGACTAGGTTAATTGAGGAACGACTTTCAAGATCTTATATTCTTTTTATCTTTCTTGCTTCACAGAGGGGAATGTTGGGCAATGGGCTGTTTCATTAAGCAATAAGGAGAAAATAATCTGACACCCATTCCTTGCATCATTAAACATCAGATGAACTAATATGCATAGACTCTTGCTATTACTGCACAAAGCCTTTGAAAGTGGTCAGCATCCACTGCCATGCTTTCTCTGCTGTATTTTTAAATATTCTATATCTGATGAGTAATAAATTCGAGACTAGTTTAATTTTATAAAGGAACTAGATGTGTCCATTCGCCATCATTTGTACAACCTTGTAATATACACATGTGGCAAATTGGGGACAACATTGCTTCCTTTCTTTGCACGGAACACGGAACAATTTAAATTTGTCACTCTCATTTACTTATTGCAGAGAAAAATAAGGAGCATGTGTTTTGAGGCTTAGCTTTGCATTTCAGACTATACAGGCAAATGTGAGGGTGTCACAACAAATGCAGGTGAAGAGGGGGCTACTAATTAAGAACCATCATTCAATGTCATTTCTACATTAGATTAAGAAAAATACATTAGAATGCTCCATCTTATTTTTCTCAAGAGGTCAGAATCCAAGCTACTAAACTCATCAGAACAAACATAATCACTTTTTATTCATTTCACCACAGTTCAAGCTAAAATTCGGTCTCATTTGACTTTTACCAACATGCCTTCTAAATGCATCATAAGCATTTCTTCATTTTGAAGAAGTTACTACAATAGGCCACATACATCTTTGCCCATATTCATTTTTTTTGTCAAATCAAGACAGTTCCTTAGAAGTGTAAAGATTTTTTCTTCGGTTCTAGGGAATAATTTTTCTTCTATAGACTTCCCAGAATACACCTGGGGAAAAGAAGTTTTGATTCACAAATTGAGTCTTGAGCTCTTGCTAAGATACTGAGAACACCACAGAAAGGGTGAAATTCAAACTGTATGTATGCAAATATAGTTCTGGTATTTTAACTAAATCAATTTGGACAACCTCTCAGACATTTTTTGTTACTTCACTGATGACAAAATAAGTCTTTCATCACAGTCAGCCTCTTATGTGTATGACTACTGCCTCATGTGTAATTTACTTCCAAAGATTGAAAATATCTTAATTAATGACCCAAACTTAATAATAATATTGACTTAAAAACAATGCTGTTTCTGCACAAGTGAGGTGAAGTTCAGAGTATAAATAACAGAATAGTTAGGAAAGAAAAACTGCTTGTATATTTTGTACTAAGATTGATTGGCTCTAAGTTATCTGGATGACTACCTCAGTTATCCACTTTACTTGGAACAGATATGGTTTAAGTCATGGCAATAAAATAAATGTCATAACTTTAAAAATAAATAAACACAATTAACCGATGTTGCAGATATTTCATTCATACAATATTTAGTCTCCAATTTGTTCATATAGATATATAAAAACAAGAAACTACAGCAGTTTATATAATGAATAACTTTTAAAAATCTGCTCACATGTAAAAAGAAAAAAAGCATATCATATTTGAAATCATGTAATTCTAACACCCTACATAAGAAGAGAGACATTAGCATGAGTGAAAGCACAACACGAATTTAAATTTTGAGTAATAGTTCGTTTCCCTTCTATTTTAAATAAATGGACACTCACTATAATATGTGATAACATGGTGGACTGCTTGGTTAAAGTTGGTGATAACCATCACTTTCCATTTGATTTGTGCACACATTTCGAGTAGTACAATTGTCCCTTGGTGTCCATGGAGGATTGGCTCAGAGATCTCTTGTGGATACCAAAATCTGCAGATACTCAAGTTCCTGACATAAAATGCTGTAGTATGTATGTGCATATAACCTGTGCACATCCTCTCATATAATGTAAATCATCTCTAGATTACTTATAGTACCTGACACAATGTAAATGCTATTTAAGGCCGGGCACGGTGGCTCATGCCTGTAATCCCAGCATTTTGGGAGGCCGAGGCAGGAGGATCATGAGGTCAAGAGATCAAGACCATTGTGGCCAACATGGTGAAACCCTGTCTCTACTAAAAATACAAAAATTAGCTGGGCCTGGTGGCACACAGCTGTAGTCCCAGCTACTCGGGAGGCTGAGGTGGGAGAATCACTTGAACCCAGGAGGTGGAGGTTGCAGTGAGCCGAGATCGCACCACTGCACTCCAGCTTAGCGACAGAGCGAGACTCCGTCTCAAACAAAAAAAGAAAAAAAAACTGTTTCTGTATAGACATATTTTTTCCAATATTTTCTATTTGTAGTTGATTGAACCCATGGAAGCTGAACTCACCAATAGAGAGGGTCAGTTGTATACAAATATGCAGAACACACTAAGTATTAGACACCATATATGTTACAAAGGTGACTGAGACCTGGTTCTCCTCAAGCGAAGATGAGCCACCAGCTACAATATGGCAGAGACTAAAATGACCATTTTAGTCTCCATCATACACCATTTATTGGCAGCTTATGGAGTTGGTGTTCTCTTGTTTTGCAACGTAGTTTTCTTTATATCCTTGGAAGTTCATAAGTGAGAGATTCACAACTAGAAAAGGTTTCTGTATGAATATGCAGAGGTAACAAACTGTGTCTTTTAAAGTACCTGAATCAGAGCAGACAGACTAAGATTCAAGTAAGTTTTCAGCTATGTAACTTTCAGTAAAACACTCGAACTCTCTAAGATTCATTTGGTACGTCTGCAAAATGAGAAAAATAAGCATAGATATCACGGATGCATGTGAGGATTAAATGAGGTAACATGTCAAGCATTTAGTGCAGCACCTAATACAATAATCATTACAATAATAATAACACAAAATAAACTACTATTAGTATTCATGAAACTCAAGTTGCCATGGAAGTTCCAAGGAAAATTTCTGTGGAATGCATTGGGGATCAGAAGCATTCTAGTAGAGAATTAAAGGATTTGTTGATTTAAAACAGACCAAGAAGACAACACAAGTGTTTCAGGAGAAAGGAGTGGAAAAATTAAATGCTGAGTGTTAACAAAACAAGGCGTGATCTTGAGAGAATAAATGTACAGTCAAGCATTGCTTAATGACAAGATACACTCTGAGAAATGCCTCCTTAAGCAGTTTCATTCTTGTGCAACATCTCCGAATGTGCTTACACAGTCTTGGATGGCATAGCCTACCACACACCTAGGCTATATGGTACAGCCTATTGCTCCTAGGTTACAAACTGTACAACATGTTACTATACTGACTACTGCAGGCAACTGTAAATTCATGGTATGCATCTGTGTTTCTAAGCATATTTAAACATAGAGACAGTACAGTAAAAATACAGTATTATACTCTTATGATACCACCGTCATATATGCAGTCTATATACTGAAACATGGTGTTGGTGGGACATGATGACAGTCAAATTTGAATGAAAGCAAATATTAGGATGTGAGACTCGAAGCACAATTTAAAACATAAACTTCTCGGTTCTTAAATGACAGGCCTAAAAGTCTTTATTGGTCTTTATTTCATAGAGCAATTGAAATCTTTGCTAATTTTTGAAGTTAGTAAGATGGATTGAATATATAGGAAAGTAGACATGAGAAGAAAATTTAGAAGACTGTTACTAAAGTCGAGACAAAGGCCATGAGCTAGGGGGCACTAGAAATAGGAATGAAGGAAGAGAAATGAGAGATAATTATAGGATAAACTTAACCAGACCTAACAAATAAATATATAAGGCCATGCAAAAGAAATCATCCAGGGTCAAATGCTGGATGATTCTTGATGCCTGTTATGGGGCTGAATTGTGTTCCCCCAAAATTTATATGTAAAGTTTGATGCTAGCCCTAACCCCTAGTACCTCAGAATGTGACTGTCTTTGCAGATAGGATCATTAAAGAAGTGACTGAGTTAAAATAAGCTCATTACAGTGGGTGCTAATTCGATATAACTGGTATCTTTATGAGAAAAGGAGGTTAGAACATGGACAGGCACAGAGGGAAGATCATGTAAAGACACAGAGAGAAGATAACCACCTACAAGTAAAGGTGAGAGGTGTCCAAAGAAACCAACCTTGACAACATTTGATCTTGGAACACCAGCCTCCAAAACTGTGAGAAAACAAATTTCTTTTGTTTAAGCTACCCAGTCTGGTATTTTGTTATGACAGCCCTAAGAAATCAATAGCGTGTTATTCACAGAAATGGAGAAAATAAAAGTGGGGCATATTTAGATAGACACAGATAATTAGTATAATCACAGGCAGGTTGACATGACTCAGGCTTTGTAATGGTTTCCTAATGATCTGATGCTTATGTTGAAAACATTAGAAGTATAATGCTATAATTTTATTTTGGGGAGAACACACACCTTGTATATTATATTCATCAGATAATTAATGTTAGCTACCATAAAAAGAAATTCTGCCCCTCTCTCAATCTCAATGGCTTCACGAAATAAAAATTTATTTTTTGTTTATATGAATTCACTGTAAACATCCAAGTTGGTTCCCCCTTTTTTAAGAGTTAATTCGAAGGGCTTTCTCTCTTTTTTTCTTGTAGTGCTTTTTCCTTTGCTTCTAGCCACACGGATGGAAAGAGAGGTAACTTGAAGAATGGTTTTAAGAGTTAACTCGAAGAGCTTTCTCTCTTTTTTTCTTGTAGTGCTTTTTCCTTTGCTTCTAGCCACATGAATGGAAAGAGAGGTAACTTGAAGAATGGTTTTAAGGCTGTGCTTGGAAGTGACACATGTTTCTTCCTCCCATATTCTATTGGCTGGAACTCAGTCACATAATTCTACCCAGACGCAAGGCATCCTGGGAAGTCTAGTTTAGCTGTGTCCCCGGGAACAAGAAGATAATAGAATATTAATTTACACATGTAAACTTTGCCTTTTGGGCTACCAGACTTTTAGTGTGCAGAATTATACATAATGGGGAAAGGGAAAAGAGTAGCTAATTCGATATAGGGTATATTTCTATGAAGGTAATTCAGAAGACCATCTGGATTTAGAAATTTCTTCTCAACAATATAAAGATTGCTTAGCAATCCCTAAGGTCCAGAACAGGCTTTGAGAAACTTTTTCTGTAAAGGAGTAGAAAATAAATGTTCTGGGCTTTTGATGCCACATGGTCTCTGTGGAAACCACTGAACTCTTGTTATTGCAGCACAAAAGCCTCTAAAGACAATATGTAAATAAATGAGCATGGACTTCCAATAAAACTTTATTTACAAAATTAAAAAAAAAAAGGCAAACCAGATTTGGCTTACAGGCCATGGTGTGCCAACACTTTTCACAGTATATTAGGTAATTTGTCATTTTGCAAGTATTTCATGCTTGTGCTCAGGTAATTGTGCATGGGCAGTGAGCCTAGCTAACTGCCAGCACCATCAACAGTGGCTTTGCCCATTATCCTCAGCAAACTAAAGCAGGAACAGAAAACCAAACACTGCATGTTCTCACTTATAACTGGGAGCTGAACAATGAGAACACATGAACACAGGGAGGGGAACAACACACACTGGGGCCTGTCAGGGGAGGGTGGCATTGCGGGGGAGTGGGGAGCATCGGGAAAAGTAGCTAATGCATGCCGGGCTTAATACCTAGGTGATGGGTTGATAGGTACAGCAAATCACCATGACACATGCTTACCTATGTAACAGAACTGCACATCCTTGGCCAGGTGTGGTGGTTCATTACACACCTGTAATGCCAGCACTTTGGGAGGCCAAGGTAGGCAGATCACTTGAGGTCAGGAGTTTGAGACCCATCTGTCCAACATGGCAAAACCCTGTCTCCACTAAAAATACAAAAATTAGCTTGGCATGGTGGCACATGCCTGTAATCCCAGGTATTCGGGAGGCTGAGGCAGGAGAATCACTTGAACCCTGGAAGAGGAAGTTGCAGTGAGCCGAGATCACACCATTACACTGCACTCTAGCCTGGGCGAGAGTGAGACTCCTTCTCAAACAAACAAACAAACAAAAACCTGCACATTTTGCACATGTATCATGGGACCTAAAAAAAAAGAAAAAGTGGCATTGCTCTTTGCCATGCTCTAATTTACTTGGTCAAAGTACATGGAGTATCATTTGCCGAGAGGAAAAAAAACAAAAACAAAAACAAAAAATACCCTAAGTTACTTTGTAAAAACTGACCTTAAAATCAAAGATAACTACTTCAGTTGATTATGAAAGTAAAGAAGAAGTGAGGAGCCCAAGAAAATGGTAGAATATAGCTAGGAGATGTCACAGTTAATTTCTTTCATTTTGATTTGTCTCAGAAGAAGGGTTGTTTTTTCTTGCCTGTAAAGATAACTTTTCTTGATTTCATGATTTCTTAAATCCAGAGGAATCTTTTAATCAACCTAATTTTTAGCTGTCACCTCCATTCTGTCCTTCTACACTGGCCAATCTCTTTTACATTGTAGTACATTGTAGGTGTCTTCTCGTGATATTTCTGTCTCTCGTTTTTCCGATCTGCCAAACTGCACAACAAAGCACGTGTGAATCAGACAGACAGGAGTTTGAGTTCTCCAGTCTTTCACTCTTTAACCTTGTGACTCAGAAACTTCACTTTACATCCCTCAATCCTCAAGTGTTGTTAAACATCACTTCCTCAGCATACTTCTTTGCTATACTGTTCACGTCACTGTACTCTGCTGTTTATCTCCTACCTTTATGATACTTCTTTCTTCATATAATTTGATGGTTTCCTTTCTCTGACTCCTAACTGAAATGCACAGAGCTTATTTCTGTACAACCTTGCTCCCCACACTCACACTCATGAGAACTCTTTCTTTGCAGGGAATCTCAACAACCCCTGAGAACAAGTCAAACACAATCCTTACGTTCTGTTTTAAGCTCTCACATTTGCGACTCTTTATCTGCTATGTCCATGGGTATATATCTCACCCATGACAAAGTATACTCCAAACAAAACTGATGACGTTTGAAACGTGAATAGTCTTGCTAAGTTACCATCATTGTTCCCGTTTCCCAGGCTTGAAACTTTTGTCATTTTCTACCCTCCTGCATCTTCTTCTCTTGTATTTATTCAGTTCTCAAATCCTGCCATTCCCTCAAAATATCTGCCCTTCCCCCATCTCCTTGATAAGGTCCTTAGATCTCATGCCTGAATTAATTTCTGCCTTAAAAGTCTATTTTTCCTTCCACCCACCTACCTATTCATCCATTCATTCAATGAGTATTAATGCTCTACCATGGGCCAAGCATCCTGAGGCCTCTACTATGAAAAATACATGAAATATCAATCCACTCCTAGCTTTCCAGGGCATATATTCTCTTGGACGACAGTGGACATTGATAATGCACACATGCTATGGAATCAAATAGTCTTCTGTCAAAGTCTTGGATCCTTTATTTCCTACAACCTTAGACGATTGACTTAACCTCTCCATGACTCATTTTCTCATGTGTAAAATTTGGATAGTAATGGTACATCCTTGATAGATATTTTGTGACTATGAATTAGGTGGTGGCACATCTAAGCCTTCACACTGTGTCAAATATCTAATAAACCCTCAATAAATATTAACCATTATAATTATTACCAATAAAAGCAGAAAGGAACATTGTCATGACAAGGCTATGTGTGATTAAAAGCCAACATGAGAATTATCTAGAGTAGCAGTGATTCAAGGAAACTGAGGTGAGCTGTGACCCTTCTGCGGCCAGTTCAATGAACAACCCAACACAAAGACAGGTTTCATTTATGAGTGGTGCTGGGTGAGACTGTATATGGGGGTTGATGGCTTCTAATAATAAGCCAGGACATGTCACCTTCCTCCTGTTCACAATGTGAAGACCGTTTAGATTTTGGAGTTGAAAAATAATATGATAAAATCAGTTTTTGTTTGTTTGTTTGTTTTTTTGAGATGGAGTCTCTCTCTGTCACCCAGACTGGAGTGTGGTGGTGTGATCTCAGCTCACAGCAAGCTCCACCTCCCAAGTTCACACCATTCTCCTGCCTCAGCCTCGAGTAGCTGGGACTACAGGTGCCCACCACCACGCCCGGCTAATGTTTTTGTATTTTTTAGTAGAGATGGAGTTTCACTGTCTTAGCCAGGATGGTCTCGATCTCCTGACCTCGTGATCCGCCCCCTCGGCCTCCCAAAGTGCTGGGATTACAGGCGTGAGCCACCGCGCCCGGCCAATAAAATCAGTTTTAAAACAACTTGAAATCATATAGCAACCCCTTATTTCTTTATGCATGCTTTGCCTGCCCTCTGTTAAGGTCAATTGCATAATATTTTTCCCATTTAAATATTGCATTTTTCCAAGTGGAATAAGAATGACTAGGTCTTATTTTGAGGATAGGAGATATTCAGCAAATACTTGATCATTTATTGAAATATAACTGTTTTGATTGAGCACAGAAGTAAGGAATTTTTGAATCACTTCCTTTTGTGAAGGTGCATTTATTTTGTCACTTTATTCCATGGCTACATTCTGTACCATTAGACTGAGGTTAATCTATGGTTAAAAATGCCTGTGGTGTTTTGTTACAATGTCTACAAATATCAACCAAGTCATCTCTAATACTTTAAAAGTAAATTAAACTCCAAATCAACTGATTATGATTCTGAGGTGCAGTCTTCACAATGATTAGGAACTTGATTATTTAGTAGAATTGTGCATAGGTGTGAACATCACCACTCTTTTCTGCACTGTGAGAAGAAATTACTTAATATAAATGGAAGCATCTTATTTGGCTCTATGTGGTGGTTTTGATGGTTTTTGACCAAACATATGATTATAAAGGTCAGTGAGCTATTTAAAATAGATTCTGTCTCAGAATAAAATACATTTTGTTCATAACTTTGCCAGCTACTATGTCAAGCCTATATTTACTAAGGGCCTTCATGAAATGTCTGTTTGGAAGAATCAGTCTGTAATAGCAGTGATGTGTCAAGGAAAGACCAAACAGCCTTAGGGAATGCATTTTACCTGGTGTGGGTTGCACGTACCTGTAACAGGAAAGATTCCTTTGTCTTTGGGCAGTACAGTTGGGCTGGCAGGGTGGTGGAGGATTCTGCCTGTGCTTTCCAGCTCATAGCAGGATGTTCACTTTTATTTACTTCCTGAGTACCCTTCAAGCGGTACTGTTATCAGAGCTGCATTTGAGATGATAGGGATCCCTATTATGGCCCAAACTGAAACTCTCCACAGGACACCTCTGTTAGGAAGGCAGGAATTCTTTCCAACTTTAGACGCTGAAAGGAACTATTGCTTTTTTGTGATATGCAAGGTATTTTATATTTTTTACTTTGATATTTTAATGCTTATTACTCTAATCTCAGAGGAAATTTTAAAACATACTAATGTTCCATTTATTCCAAATATGTATAAAATAATTTATTCTTTTTCAAAGAGAGACACTGTGTTTACCATCTGCAGATTAGGTATGCATTATGTAGGTACATAAGCACTTATGAATGAATGGATGAATGATGATTTAGGTGCTATTATAGGCTCTTCCTTTCTCCTAACATAATTTGCATAAACAGTGGTCTCAGAAATAAATTTCCCCTGATTCTTTACTTGCAGAGCCCAGGAAATGCTTGCAAAGTCTGAGGTTCACAAAATGGATCTGGTTGGTAGTTGTGTGCCTGTGCATATTTTCCCATTTCTTTTAAATTCTTAATGACTTTTATGTAAGTTTACTTTGCCACTTTGATCCCAGAATACCACATATTTTATGGCAGGGCTATTTATTACTGAAAGAATGTAAAATAAAGGTATAAAAATGTCTTCTAGATGAGGCATTTTTAGTATATATTCTGTGTTTACTTTTTTTTTCTTTTTTCCCTTTCCATTACTTCTGCCTATTTATGGAAGCAATGTTTTAGGCTTGTTCTTTTCTGACTTTACTAATGCACTTTTCTGACTTTAATATGCACCAAAGTTGCCCTGTTTAACAGCTTTCTCTGTATCCTTTTACTAACGTTCAGTGTCTTGGGAACCAAGCGCAAAAACAAAGTCATCCATCTTGAACTAATATACGAGCTTACACCTACTGACAGTAGTAAATACAAAATTGGTGATGCTCTCCACCACTGGAATTCCATTTAACTACCAATTCCCAAGGAGGCTAATTCATTTACCAACGGATATGAACAAAACCACAGTCACTATTTCAGAGAGCAGATTGTATTTTCCCTCTTTCAGATAATTCTAACGAGGGTCTGTTCCACCTCACATCTTCGATCACATGGTGGTGAGAAAACCCTATAACTTAAAGGAGAGGAGTTTATTACAGTAAGTATAAAACAGAACAAAACAGCTGGGCTTCCACAGCACTTTATGGGAAACATCTTCTGACCCTTCTATAAACAATTCCTTTGGTAAAGTCCCCATTTTATGTTGGTTTGCTCTGTCATCGGTGGAGAGTTATGGCTTGAGTAAATTCTTGCTGAGGGTTTCAAGGTTGGCATGGGAGTGCCTTTCTTTTCGAGATCTTATAGTAGATGTGTGTAATCCATCAAGTGTGGAATATATGCCATGCTTTATACACAGACTTTGAGAGAAGTTAATTGCCAGCTATCACCTTCAAAATCTGGCACCAGAAATTTATATCTAAATCATTTGAGTAAAAATTAGTTTGTAAGGCTTTGCCAGTTACTCCTAGCAAATATATTAGCTTATCCAAATGAAAATAATTTTAGTGTGATTTTATGATTTCCAAAAGCTTGTTATTTATGCTTCATTTCATATCTTGGTAAGCATTATAGGATTTCACTATATCTAAATTTTGGAGTGGGTGTGAGAATTAAAGACATAACTAAATTGCTGGAGAAAGTCAGGTTATAAAAATTTAATTTGTATTTTATTTGAGTAGCATTTAAAGGAAAAATGTGTTTCCTATATGTATTAGACTTTTGATATTTTATGTGTGTTATAAAGCATAATATCCTCCATATATTTACTTTGTAAAGAAAAAAAGGTTATGAATATAACACAAACTTATTTATTCCTGTTCTCTTTTTAAATTGAACTGTTAACAATTACCAATGCCTTGAAAACTCACAAGAGTGCATTAGGCAATATACTTTCACAATTAATTGGTTATTAGATCATTAACAAAATTTTAAATGTTTTTTCTTCTGCTTATGGTACCCAACTGTTGCATAAAAGAACAGATGTGACACATTATTTGATGAAATGCCAGTTTTAAAAAACCTTTTTTAGTTTAAAATAATTGTGTCTAGTCCTCACTTAATAATCAGCTGAAAGTTGTTAACTTTTATATTTGAGTCTAATTTTGAGAATAAAAAAATAAGCTGCAGCAAAGTGTATTTTTTCATTAGATAAAGCAAATAACACATGTTTCATGTATAAGAATTTTGGTTGATTACCCTGTGTGTAAGATATTCTTCAATTAATCAGTTCCAGCTGTTTCCACAAGAAACAATTTTTCTTTGGGCATGTGTAATAGAAAAAAACACATCAATTTGG
This sequence comes from Pan troglodytes, assembly GCF_028858775.2. Classification (NCBI taxonomy): domain Eukaryota; kingdom Metazoa; phylum Chordata; class Mammalia; order Primates; family Hominidae; genus Pan; species Pan troglodytes. The sequence continues at coordinate 4,235,379 of NC_086015.1, forward strand.
GCATAATGTGTTTTTTTTTTTGCACTTCCTCTTAAGCAATTCATTCAAATTTAGATAAATTTCAAGTTATTTTATTTTGAAGTAGGCAAGCTATATTTATTTCACTTTGTTTCAAATGCAAATGGTTAAGTGTTTTGCATTCTCATCAGTAAAGAGTCCTATGACTAAATCATAATTTAATGATCTCTTCCTAAAGAGATGATGCAAAATTTAGATCTGAGAAAAGGATTCTTATTTTTATCTATTTAGGCTGATCTTTCTATAAAATCTCTGCGGGCTTCCTTTGTTGTTCAAATCATAAAGATGAAATCAATATTGTGAAAGATAATGTATTTTATTATAGAAATATGGATTATTGAAATAAGTCTTCACATATGAAACAAAATTTTATGCATTGTGATAATGTGCTTTTTCTCTGGAGTTAGGAAATTTTCTCAGTTTTATCAGAAACAAGAGTTAGGTCTTTTTTATTTAAACTATCATATATAATTTAGGTAAATTGAAAGAAAAAATATTTTATATTTAGCCACATCTTTTCCATTTTCAGTGTTCTTTACTTCTTTATTAAGATCTGAGTTTCTATCTGGTATAATGTCCTTTCAGCCTTAAAAATGACTTTTAGTGTGTCTTATATATAGTGTAATTCTAATGATGATAATCCTCTCAGTTTTCATTTATCTGAAAATATCTTTATTTTACCTAAATATTTGAATATTTTCACTAGATAAAGAATTCTGGGTTGACACCGGGCGGGGGTGGCTCACGCCTGTAATCCCAGCACTTTGGGAGGCTGAGGCGGGTGGATCACGAGGTCAGGAGATTGAGACCATCCTGGCTAAGATGGTGAAACCCTGTCTCTACTAAAAAATACAAAAAATTAGCCGGGCGTGGTGGCGGGCACCTGTAGTCCCAGCTACTCGGGAGGCTGAGGCAGGAGAATGGCGTGAACCCGGGAGACGGGGCTTGCAGTGAACCAAGATCACACCACTGCCCTCCAGCCTGGGCGACAGGGCGAGACTCCGTCTCAAAAGAAAAAGAATTCTGGGTTGACGAGATTTAGATTTTATTGTTTGTTTTTCTTTCAGAACTTTTAACTTGCTATAAACAGTATGTAATGTGTTGTTTTTCTCTCTGACTGTTTTCAAGGTTTTTTTTTGTTTGTTTTTTGGCAGCTTGATTATTATGTTTATTATGTACTTAGGTGGGGCTTTCTTAGTATTATCCTTCTGAAGGTTTGCTGGGATCCTTGAATCTATTAATGCCTGATTTTCACCAAATTTGATAAATTTTCTGCCATATTTCTCCAATATATTTTTATGCCTCATCTCTCTTTCTTCTGTGGAAAATTCAATTACACACATATAAAACGTTTTGAGGCTCTATACAATTCCACTCCCACCCGCCACCCCAATCTTTTCTCTCTCTGTTTTTAAGGCTAGAATATTTCTATGGATCTAGCTTCAAGTATGCCAGCTCTTTTCTCTGTTATCTCAAATTTGCTGTTAGGCTAAGTGAAAATTTTAATTTCTGATATTATTTTTTCAATCCTAGAATAGCTTTCTGGTTCTTTTTTAAGAATTCTATTTTTCTGTTTAGGTTTCTCAATTTTAGGTTCATTTTGAAAAATATTAATATATTATTTTATTCCTAAGCACAATTACAAGTGTGCTTTAAATTCCTTGTTTGCTAAGTCCAGTGTTTAGTAGGTCATCTCAGGGTCATCTCCGTTGTCTTCTCTTTGAGTATGGAACACATTGTCTGGTTTTATCATATGTTGAGTCATTTTGAATTGTTTTCTGGTCATTGTAGAGATTTCAGAATCTGTCATGTTCTCCAAATTATATTAACTTCTGTTTTGACTACCAGGCAGTAAATGTAGCAGAAATCAAACTATAGTGTCCTTTAAAGTGGATGGTTGTTGAAATCTCAATTCAATTCTTTTAACCTCAGCAGAGCTGTTTGGAGACTGTCTTGCCGTCTTAGTTCTGGCTGCTGTAACAGAATACTATAAGCCAGGTGGCTTATAAAGAACAGAAATGTATTTCTCAAGGTTCTGGAGGCTGGGAAGTCCAAAATCAAGGTACTGGAAGATTTGTTGTTTGGTGAGGGCCAGTTTCGTGGTTTATGGGCAGCCACGTTCTCCCAGCGTCCTCACATAATGGAAGGGGTGAAGGAGTTCTCTGGGACTTCTTTCATGAAGGCACTAATCCCAGTCATATGGGCCCCACTATCCTGATCTGATCACTCCCCAAAGGGTTCATCTCCAAACACCATCTCATTAAAGATTAAGTGTCAACATATAAGTTAGGGGGCAGGCACATATATTCAGTCTATAGCACCCACTGATGCATATTTCAGAGGATAGCCAGGGATTGGGCATCATTTACACATAGAATATGGGGCTTTCTCCTTGACTGATTTCTCCTCAACATTTTCCAGTTGCTCTGTTGCCCAAGCTCCGTCCCTTGCTTCTTCAAGCCAATAACTGCAAGTTTACTTTCCTCGTTTTATCCCTAAAAGCTGTAAAATAGGAAACTTACCCAGTGTTGTTCCCTTCTTCCAGTTGTCTGCCCCCTTCACTATCTGCCTGTTTTGGATTACTTTCCAGTGTTTTCAGGTACTTACATTTTATATTTTGTCTATACTTCATAGTTGTTTTGTTTTGTTTTGTTTTGTTTTGTTTTGTTTGAGACAAAGTCTTGCTCTATCACCCAGGCTGGAGTGCAGTGGTGTGATCTCGGCTCACTGCAACCTCTGCTGTCCAGACTCTAGTAATTCTCCTGCCTCAGCCTCCTGAGTAGCTGGGATTACATGCGTGCACCACTGCGCCCAGCTAATTTTTGTATTTTTAGTAGAGATGGGGTTTCACCCTGTTGGCCAGGCTAGTCTCAAACTCCCGACCTCAAGTGATCCACCTGCCTTCGTCTCCCAAAGTGCTGGTACTACAGGTGTAAACTACCACACCTGGTCTATACTTCATAGTTTTAGGGTTGGTTGGTTCTGAAAGGACCCATTATTAGAAATCTATAACTTCACATTGGAAAGAGTTCTCATATTACAAACCTTTGAAAACATAATTTTATTGGCTGCTTCATTACAGGATTGCAGAATAATCTATTAGGTTAAACAATGTGAAATTGTCATTTTTCCAGGTCAGAAATGCTCAGATAATGGTAATTTCATATGGTTTAAACTAGTAATTATGTTCTTAGATATTTATAATTTATTTTATCATTGAATATCTATGGGAATATAGAGTTTCCTATAGTTCAGTTTGCTTACATTGTATAGAGTCTTAGAAGTAGAATGCCTGGGTCTAAATTTATGTACATCTTTAAACCTCTTCAATATAATTGCTATTTTTGTTATTAAATTGTAATGTAAATAACATGTAATTTTTTTGTAAAATGGTTGCATACATTAATGACGTTTAATATGGCTTTCATCCTACAATTGTGTCATGCAATTACATTTTGGCTTTACTATTTTTTCTTTGGCAAAATATTATCAAGTTATTTAATTGATTTGTGTTTGTTCCTTATTATCCACACTGAATATATGCATTATGGTTGTTAGCTTCTCTACTTCATCTTTGGGTAAATGTATCAGAATATTTTAAGTACCCAGAAATATTTGAGACTTTCATCATCAAATTTCCTCCTTTATTCATATTTAAGACTTTAAAATCTGCTTAAATTTAGGAATTTCTAGAAATAATTTCAAATTTTATCTTAGATTCAGTGGGTACATGTGCAGGTTTGTTACATGGGTATATTACATGGTGCTACGGTTTGGGGTGTGAATGATCCTGTCACCCAGGATCATCGAGCATAGTACCCAGTAATTAATTTTGCAATCCTTAGTCCCCTCCTCCCCTCCCTCAGCTACTAGTCCCCATTGTCTAGTGTTGCCATCTTTATGTTTATGGGTACTCAATCTTTCACTCTAAGTTGTAAGTGAGAACGTGGTATTTAGTTTTCTGTTCCGGCCTTGATTTGCTTAGGATAATGGCCTTCAGCTGCATCCATGTTGCTAACGAGGACACAATTTTGTTATTTATTTTATGGCTGCATGGTATTCCACGGTGTATACATTTTCGTATCCAATACACTGTTGATGGGCACCTAAGCTGATTCCACGTTTTTGCTATTGTGAATAGTGCTGCGATGAACATATGAGTGAATGTGTATTTTGGTAGAACTATTTATTTTCCTTTGCGTGTATACCTAGTAATGGGATTGCTGAGTTGAATGGTAGCTCTGTTTTAAGTTCTTTGAGAAATCTCCAAACTGCTTTACACAGTGGCTGAAATAATTTACATTCCCAGCAACAGTGTATAAGCGTTTACTTTTAGGAAACTTTTAAGATGGCTTCTATATGCAAGTAATAATATTTGAAAACGTGTTCTATATTTGTATTATTGTGCATTCACTCAGATATAGAAAAAGGAATCTTAGTCAATAAGTGTTTCCTGTTTGGAGGAAACTCTACTCAATATATGGGCAATACAAGTGTTATATATAAAGCTCTTGCCTGGTTATGTGACCTTAAGTGTTGTAGTATGAGCTGGCACAAAACTATCTAAGTGAGAAACACAAAGGATATGGCATAAGAGAGAGTAACTAATCCCCATAAGATAAGGCAAATTTTTCATGTCAATATAAACAGAAGATTTGGAACCCTTGCTGTGGGCTTACTGTACTGTGGCATAGTGCTTTGAATGCCTAAGAAGGTTTGTCTGTTTATCATATTCTGAAAAACAACATGAAAATAATAAATTGGTAGGTCTCATTTAACCCCTGGAAGACAATAAATCCAATGCAATGCTTGTAAAAAAACTGAGTTATGTTTGTGTTAGCACGGTGCATCACACACTAGCAACCTGTGATTTCAGTACATGTCTGCTAATTAATTTGTTTATTTTGTAGGAAAATAAAGTTAATTGAAAGCATGAAATATGGTTCCTAAACTATGCATGCAGAGGGCTAATTGGTCCATGGCTTTTTAAAAAAATGGATAAAAATATGCCTTAAAAGGATGTCCTATTATACCATAGTTCAAAAGAATAAAGTCCCCACCCGTGTCTAAATGTATGCTAAACCTTAAGAATATCTTAAAGCAAGAATAGTAAATACCTAACACATGAGAATTATCTCTTGTATAATATCTGTGATAGAAATCATTAATAGGTCACTTTAACCTTTCCTGCTCAGCTCAGAGGCAGGGTCAGGATCCTTTGGACACAGTGTTTCAGTAAGTCACTACCAATCAGTTAGGTTAGTTTATGAAATGAAGAGTTTTTTTTTGCCATGTTTATGCCTCTTACTAAACAGCCTATAACAAGAGAATAATCTTACTTAGAAATATACCATGAAGAAGAATTATTTTGATTTTAAGAAACAGGAAACCATTGAAACTATTTTACATGAAACTTTTTTTTGTCTCACCTAGCTACCAGGTCAAGTTGTATTCCAGTTTCAGCTTTTAATAAAAAATAACCTTTCAGTTTATTTGAAGATCTGGGTCTTGGAATATAATTGTCAAGTATCTGTCTCTCTCCTCTTTTCTCTATGGTGACTTTATTCTCAGGAAGGCTCTTTCTAAGTGGTGATAAGAAGAAGGGAGTTTCTCCTGCCTTATGTCATACCTCGGAGCAACCCTCAGTTTTTTCCTAGCAGCTCATAAATCCAAGGTAGGTTTCTCATTGGCTTCTGTTGGGTCTGATGCCCTTCATAGCTTTAGTCCCCATAGACTTAGGAGTAGAAAATATTGGCTGGTCGTGCCTGGGTCACATGGACCAGGGGTAACTAGAAAGCATTGGAATTAGCCTCAATTCGGCCACATAAACATAGGAGATATTATTCCCTAGGTCCAACCAGGCTAAATGAACGGAGATAAATGCTTGGCAAGCAAAAAACAACAGGTATTCATGGTAGCTTCCATTCTTATTTTTCTTAACTATTCTTCTGAAATTGTTCTGATGACAGAGATTACAGTTGCATTAAGGATAAAGTTTAAGCAGTTATAATAAAAGTCTCCAAAGGAGATTGGCTCAAATTGAAAGGGGACATTCAATTTTTTATGGTATTAAGTAGGTTCTGATCCTCAGAGTCATGTAGGAATTCAGGCCAGGGTGGGGTTTCTTTGTCATCCTCAACATGAGCCTTTTACTACTGTGGGTTAGTCAGAAGGAAAAGGAGAAGTGAATCTAGATTATCTTTAAGTAGATGAGCTGAGAGTTGCCAACAGCATTTTTCCTCACGTCTCTTTGATGAGAACCTAGTCCTAGAACCAAACTAAGTCAAAAGAGTGACTAGAAAATTTAGTCTTTAGGTTAGTGGCCCTGTGTCCAGAAGGAGAAAAAGAACTAGGCCGGGCGCGACTGGCTCACGCCTGTAATCCCAGCACTTTGGGAGGCCGAAGCGGGCGGATCACGAGGTCAGGAGACCATCCTGGCTCACATGGTGAAAATCAGTCTCTACCAAAAATACAAAAAGAAATGAGCCGGGCGGGTTGGCGGGCGCCTGTAGTTCCAGCTAGTCCCGGGGCTGAGGCAGGAGAACGGCGGGAACCCGGGAGGCGGAGGTTGCAGTGAGCTCCAGCCTGGGGGACAGAGCTAGAGTCCCTCACATACAACAACAACAACAACAACAACAACAACAACAACAACTAAAAACAGATTAGTGGGGGCAGAGGAAGCGGAGAACAACCTGTGGCTGCCACGAGCTCTTGTTGGTCTTTCCTTTTTCTCTAACATGTTTCTTTTACATCGAGTGGAAAACATACTTTCAAAAACAACTGGAAAAAAAAAGAAAAGGACAAACTTCATTTTGGCTATGTGTCTCTAAAAAGATCAGCCTTTATGCTCCTGGTATTACTCGCTATCCCACTATTCGACATTTGTCTTGTTTGCTGCAACAGAATAATAATCAATAAAATTATCTTCAAAGATGGCAGTGACTTTTCATCCTGTAAAATGATACAAGATTAAAAATTTGGAGATTTTTTTCAATATATTCTCGGCCATTAACCAGTTGTACAACTCTGATAAAATTTCTGAACCTTACTCTTTTCAGATATAAAAAGAAGCTATGGAAGATTGTGTTTTCTGAGGTCCCTTCCAGACTGAAAAGATTTCGTACCATGTTGGAAATAGAGAGGTGTAGAAGAAATTCTCATCCTCCAGACATATGAGAACTTTCTCCAACAAATAGGAATTCATCCTATAACTCAGTTCACAGCCCTTGGAGATAACACTTGGGGGCATAGGACCTTGGAGCAAACCATCAATAGGAGAGAAAACTCGTCATTGTAGGCATTGCTGATTGGAGGGTGGGAAATCCTTCTGACCTGCACAAGTAAGCAATGGCTGCCTTAAAGCATGAGATTTGAAAACACTTAACATTATCTTGGCTACATAATTATAATGTTATTAATGGCCACAAAGTTTCTTAGCCTTTTTAAAAAATCCAGTGAAAGTATTTGATGTCATGACCTCCCAGGGCTGAATTATACATATTAATGATCCATGGCACGCAATACAAGATTTTACCTTTTTAGTTGTTCCAGAATTATTGCCCTTTGATTTTTAATACATATCCTTTTGTTCTTGTACTAAAGGACAAGTTAAAGGAGTATTGACTCTGTCAGGACAACTCTGCAGAATTAATATGGTCTTTTTAGCTTTATTAATATCTAAGCTGAAGTGGCTGCTTTGTACTTTCAAGGTTGCTTTTGAAGGATCTATTCCTCAGTGGAACATCCTGCTTCCTGCTTTTTATTTTTTATTTTATTTTTTTATTACAGCAGTTGGCCGGAAAGCCCCTGTTGATCTGTGACTGTTTGGAACTGCTAGACTGAAATGCCATTTTCAAAACTCCAGCACTTCTGCTAAACAATTTTTCTAGGAATGATGCCACATCACTAGCTACTTGTATTTGCCAAAAGGCAATACTACTTCCATGGCCCTAGCTCTGGGAATGATACCAAATGATGGTTCAGGAGGGAGGGAGGCAGTAAATCAGCAGGAAAAGCTGAAAAATGCCCCAGCTTTTAATAGCTTTTATCTTTTTCCAGATGACTGGCATATCTGTCTCACCTTCTGCTTCTATTCATGATAGGACCCTTTTCTCCCCCATTTTTGTGGCTTGATATTAGTATTTTCATTCGAAACGGTCTTCCTCAATTATCAGAGAAAAAATTCACACCTTTCAAAGCTAAGGCAATCAAATTTCCATGTGACTCATAAGTAGATCTTCTTTCTCTAGCACCTAGGTGCAACTGTGGGATGCCGATAGATTAGGCTTGTATGTTGAATGGGAAATGGGTCTGAACGAAGTGTCAGACAGTAGAATGGGAGCCAGGGGAGGGTTCCAAAGCAGCAGCAGAAGGTATCTCTAGCAAGCATCCACTCTGGCTGGGGACTGTCTTCTGGTTCCAGCCTTACTGGAAGCTCAGGCTGTAGAGTTGTGAATTCCTGGGGCCAGGCAAGCCTAGATGTGTTGCCTGCTTTTGATAATGTATCAAAAATATGAACTCATCCCTGGAAGCGACAGCTATGAGGTGTTTCTTGGATGTAGAAATTTAGGTCATCTGTCTTCCTTTTGCATTGCCTTAAAAATACTATTTCCTTTCTTGGTTTATCATTTTCTTGCCTTCTTTCTTGCCATCCTTCCTTCCTTCCTTCCTTTCTGCCTCCCTTTTTTCCTTCCCTAGATTTTCCCTATCTCCCTCTTTTCTTTCGTAAAATTTGGTTGCCTGGGATAACATGTATTGCATACAAGCTGACTTCCTTACTGTCCCTAGTAAGCTATGTGTGGCTATTATTTCTTCATTTATATGCAATATCAGAAGCTTAGAAGTATGTTATCTCCCTTTCAATTAAAAACTCATAGTTAAGAACTGACCATCTTCTTGTTTTGGGTATTGTGGCTTGGTATTGTCTAATATATTTGGAGGGTATTTGATTTTTTAAAAAACTATTGGCCATGTCTATTGAGTTTCCTACTGAACCCTAGCACCCAGACCAGTGATTGATTAAATAGTAGGTGCTCAATAAATATTTGTTTTGTAAATAATGATTCTATTGTCAAGAAAACAAATCACCAAGAAAGAAGGAGCTATATATTTAAGAGTACTCTGTTCATCTGGCCAAAATGCAGTTCTGAGTCCCTTGCTCAGCTGATGTTCACCCAGAAGATGGTAAACTCCTGAGACCAACTTCGCTTTGTTGTTCTCTTGTGGTTCCTTGACCTTGGAAATGTTTTTCTACAGGCAGAGTATTTCCCCCTGTTGGAATTTTATTTAATATTCTATCTTTGTTTCTACTTTAGAAAACATGCCACGTGAATAATGATGCCTCAGGCAAAAGAAATCACTCCAGCAGTACAATTTAAACTTAGGACAAATCCTGCCCTCACTTGCATTCACAATTTGCCAAGGCAGTTGGTAAGAACTGTGCCCACACACAAATTGACAGAATCGAGGCCCCAAGGTTAGCGATGATTAAAATTTAAAAGTCCATTTATTCATTTTCAAAATGTTTTATTCGATTGCTTCTGAGGCAGAATCATGAGTTGCCTTCGCTTTTGCTGCTGCCGGTGGTGGCATCCAACTCCGAGGATAGCTCATCCAACTCTGAGGGTAGGTCTGAGGGGAGCTAAATATCCTCATTGTTCAATGAGCTAGATGAAAACAAAACGAGGCTCTAAGGTCAATCTCACAGCCTTAGTGGAGTAAAAATTAGAAGTCAATAATTCTCTTACCAACAAAGAGGACTTGCATTCAACAGGATTTTTAAAAGCGGTATCCTGTAAACATTTTGGAAAATACCACCATAATGGAAAAAAAATAAAGTGGCATATAAATCAAATGTAGTGCTAAAAATTATAATTTTTCCATATGAATTTTGGAATCCTAAAATATTTTTATGTGTTTGTGGATTCATAAGGCATCAGAACTGGCTTTTTGCACTGAATATGAGTACAGAAGGCTTTCCTCTCCAATAGTGAATTAATAAAGGATAAGTAGGAAAAACGTTACGAAACGATGTGGTAACATTATAGACTCTGTATTAGGGCAAAAATTGTGAGAATAGTAGAAGATCTGTAAATTTATGTATGCACAATTTGACAGCGGATGGTCGTAGCATATTTTGTAAATTCAATAGCAAGCCCCACCACGCCCTTAAATGAAGGAAAGCAAGAAGACAATTTTTAATACGTACATGGCACCACACCCCTCTATCACGCTGCAATGGGAGAAAACCAGATTGGCGACCTGTGTGTGCAATATGAACCGAGTGAAACCATGGGGAGGGGGTGGGGGGCGTTTCTTTTCAATGTCGCTTTTGCAGATAAACAAGCAGGGATCCTACCTCTTTTGACCAGAGATGTTGAAAAGCACGACCAAAGTTTTTGGCTTGGTCTCTTGCTTTCCACAATGAGATGAAGTCTTAAGCCCGTAACTCTCCCTGTCCCACGGGAGTGTGCAAAGGGAGGGAGAATCAGCGGCGTGGGTGAGGGGTGGCGGCGCAGAACCGAGGAAGGGAGGAGAGGCGAGAGCCAGCCTCCGGCAGGAGGGCGCAGATCCCGGTGCAAGCCACAACAGGTCCGGCCTTCCCGCGGCCAGAGAGCCAGCAGCGGGAGGGGACGGGCGGGACCTCCGCGGACGGCCCCGGGTGCGGAGCAGCGGGCAGCGGCCGGCGAGAAACTCCCTCGGATGCGTCCAGAGCTCACCGGACCCTGCGCGTCCCCGTCCCAGCTCCCAGCCAGCTTGGGGGAGAAGGCGCCCGAGGGGAGGTACCGGGCAGAGCGCGTGCCGGAGGCGACGCAGGTGTGTCGGGGGGGGTCCGTTGGCATCTCTCTGGGGGGGGGTCCGTTGGCATCTCTCGTGCCAGCCCTGGGGGGTCCGTTGGCATCTCTCGTGCCAGCCCTGGGGGGTCCGTTGGCATCTCTCGTGCCAGCCCTGGGGGGTCTCCCACGGAGGAAGGGCTAAAGGAGTGCTCCCGGGAGGGGGGGGTCCACTCGTTATGGAAGGAAACGGTGCGCACTCAGGGTCCCTTGTCTGAAGTGGGGGTGGTCCGAGGTCCCTCACCCGGGAAAGGAAACGGTGCGCACTCGGGGTCCCTTGTCTGAAGTGGGGGTGGTCCGAGGTCCCTCCGCCGGGAAGAGACGCCCCCTTTTCAAGCCCCGCCCCCGGTGGCCGAGGCTGGATTCGGGCCGCTCGGGGTCAGTCGGACGGAGCACGCTGGGTGCCCGAATCCGCCGGGTCCCGCTCACGCCCGCGGGCCGCCGGTAGGTTGACCCTCCTGTTTCCAGCCTCTCCCACCCCATCCCTCGCTGCTCTCTGAGGAGGATTCCAGATCCCCCTGTAGATTTCCGTCCTCTCTCGGGCGGGGCTCCGAGGTCTAGCTGGTTTGGGGGTCGGTCCCGGCCTCTGTCTCCCACCGCGCCCCTCGCTCCCCTGGACACAGCCTAGTGTGTGGGGCTCAGACCCCCCCAATCCACTGCCCCTGTGTGGCCCCCACTCTCAAGAGAGGATTCTAGATCCCGGGGGGGGGGTTCCGAAAATGCCGCCAGCCTGGACGGGGGGAATCCATGGGCCGTGGGGTTGTGGGGTTGGGGAGCACGAAAAGCCAGAGAGGGGCTGGAGCTCCACCTCCCCAGGCCGCCGAGGGGGCGAGAGGGCAGCCGGGGGCCGTGGTTGCCATGGCTCCTGGTAGCGGAGCCCGGGGAGCTGGAGATGCCAGTCACGGATGGTCCCTTCTTCCTCTTTGTGCCTCTCTCTTTCTCTCGCTTTTTTTTTTTTTTTTTTTTTTTTGGAGCGTGAGTGTGCGTGGGGAGGCAGCACGGAGAAAGTGATTAATTTGGGGAGCAGGGATTGGAGCCGGGAGCCTGGGGAAAGCCAGCCCCTCCGTTCCCACTCTCCGGGCTCGCGGCGAGCCACAGTGTCTCAGCCGGGGGCAGGGCCGGGGAATTCCTGCGAAAAACCACGGGCCGGAGGAGCAGCGGCCGCGCGGGCCCAGGTACCCCCGCCCCAGACGGCGAGCAGGGTCGAGCGCAGGGTGGGCGTTCGGGCGGCTGGGCGGGAAGGCGGGCAGGGGAAGGGGTGGGAGGCCAGCGGCGGAGGGCAGGTGTGCGTCGGCAGGGCTGGGTGGCCCGGCAGAGAGGGAGCCCCAGGTTCAGCCCCGCCTCGAAGGGCGCCGGGGTCCAGTCCCGCTCGTGGGAGCCGCGGAGCAGCCCCAGAGCCACCAAGCGGCTGCCCGGCCAGGCGCGTGCGCGAGGGCGCGCTCCCGCGGGAACGCGCCGTGGGTGGGGAGATTTGCGCGTGCGCGTGGCCATGGGTAACTGGTGGGCCGCCTGGGCTCGCTCTAGGCGGAGGCTCCCGGGACGCCCACGTGGCTTCGAATTCCAGCTCCACCATCACTGTGATGTGTCACTTTGGACTAGGCATTTAACTATGTGCCTCAGTTTCCCTTTCTCAATAATACGGAGATTATCCATACCCTCTATACTGGGTTGTTGCAAGACTGGAATGAGATGATACAAGTAATTTAACACCATAAATTTTTAAATTTAACACCATATGCATATTTGATGCATAATAAGCACTCAAAAGTTATTGTCGTTGATGTCATTACTGTTAGTTAATCCTCAGTTTAATTACATATGGTGCATTTTCATTTCTCTGCATTTTCATTGAAGTAAAAATTCTGCATTTTCTAATTTTGGAGAATAATCTTGATTAAAATATGAATATTGGTACTGCACAGTCCAACTCCTGCAAAGCTCTGGCTTGCAGCAGATTGGAAGAGAGAAACTGATCAACTGCCGATGAAGTTGGCTTTTCAGTATATTGATGGAGAGAGAAGCTTAGAAAGCTCTTTGGGGAAACTTTTGGTGACAAGAAAATAAAAAGTTTATCCCACAGTTTTTCTTTTGTAAATCTTTGTGTTTTCTCTTTCACCTGCAGATGTTGCAGTTGGGTTTGTCTTAATTTCAGTCTCTTTGTGAGGGACCACCATTTGGCTTTCATAATTTAACGTGGTTACAGAGCCTATGTATACCCTGGCTTTCCATTTTATGGCCTTAAGTGCTGCAGTGGATTTACCTTTAGTAATGGCAGAACGTAGTGTATAATCGTTCCTTGCAAGCTCCTGAATATTGTGAGCAAATCAATGGAGACAAATAGTTATTACTGGATGGGTGTGAGTGCTGGCTATGGCAACTCATTAAAATCTCTTTCAGGGTATGTTTGTACCCACTTCACTGCAGCACAAGACTATGATGATGAATATATGCTTCCCAGATTGTTATCTGTTGCATGTAGACTTACGGATCCTTTTCTTTAAAGAAACGGCTATAGATATTTATTGATTCCTCATGGTTATATAGGTCCTCCAACCTATCTGCTGACAAGTACACTGTACACTTCATGGGCCTAGCTCTAGGTCTAAGAGGAGTTGATTTTGCGCATACTATACTTATTACATTTAAGTTAATTCATCTCATTACATGAATTGGTTTTAAATAAATTTTTAAAATCATTTGATGATTAAAATATAGGCATTTCTTGGTGAACTTGAGGCAAGTAAAGCCTGACAGGTGTCACCATCACAAAGATCCTTAGTGACCTTTACAAAATAGAGCTCACCCAGAAAAACATTTGCTAGATAGAAACCTGATTTTATAGTTGCTTCTGAAGTCTTTGAAGATAGGAGGTTATTTGCCCCAAAATTGCTTTGTTGAAATAATTTAGCCTGATTCGCTTTTATAGAAAAATAAAGGTAATGATCAAGACTGATTTAAGATTCTTGTATTTTTAACCGATAAAGGAAAATTAAGTAATAGTTGGGGAACTACTGGTGTCAGATTTGAAGGAATGATTGTCAGGAAATACTGAGAGTATTACTTCAGGTAGCAGTGTTTGGCTTTGCAAGACAACCCTCTCATCCTCACTGTGAATATGTCATCTTTAAAAGGTACCTTGAGGAATTAGTGTGACAGCTTCTCTGAAATTCATGTGATCATTTACATATTGTTTCCCAGGAGCTTTGGCATTAAATGTTTCATTTAATGGAAATTATTTTGCCCTTTGATTTATGACAGCCAACAATGCAATAGAGTCTAATGTATTTTAGAAACAATAAAATTAGCTTTTCACCATTTTCTATTTTCCCTAAAAATCTAGCAGCAATGCATTTGGAATGCTTAAGTTAGTCCAGAGACAAATGGCAAGAGTAGGAAAACATGACAGATTGGGAGGTGTTGAGTTCTGAATTTGGGGACCTAATTGAAATGCAAAGGTATAATCAAGAGAATGAACTTGTCTCTGTACTGAGGTTGTTTTCAGTGATGTACTGTATTATCTGATTCAGTCAACGTTCCTTGTTATTTTTTCAAACCAAGATTGAGAATACTATATTTTCAATTATGAACATTTTGATTACAGTTTCATTCTGACTAATTCAGTCGGAAGAGAATGCAATTATTATGGTGATTTACGTACAATATGCTAAGTTAATACTGCTAATCAGTGAAAGCATAATATTCTTTCTATTTGTTCCTGGAAAAATATTGTGCTAAGCATTCTTTCAAAGAAAGATTACATTATTTGCTATCATTTTATGTCTACCTACAAGTAGAATTGGCATTGAGCCTTTTCTCTGCTATTAAAGTGAAATCTCTTATATTTTGGTGATCACATGCCTTTCTTCTCACCCCTTGGGGGAGACTGGAAACAATTCTCAATTTAATTAGATATGCTGCTTTCTTTTTTCTGTACATCTTTATCTGAGGAAAGATTGTATTTTCTAATTTGGGAGGCTGCTTAACACCTTAAACATTACTAATTACTGCAGTTTATTTTATGTGTGTCGCAATAGTGTAGTTAGTTAATTATAGCTTTCTCATTAGCACCACGTAGAGAATAATGAATTAACACATCCCTTCGATCAAAAGGGATTTAAGTTTATCTTCTGAGAATAAAAGTGTTATTGTGTTACTGAAAGTCACTATAATTTTCCCAAGAAACAAATTGGTTGGAATTCTGTATCACTGGGTTAGGAAGCTCAATGAATGAGTTGGATTGATCACAAAGTAGAGTAGAGCTGTGGTTGCTTGGCAACCTGACATTATTCTGCCATTTCTGGTATATTTATCCAGTAAACTAGAAAATTCTGTTTTGTTAACGAATGTTTTAAGTCAGTGCACAAATAGACCATAACTAATTGAGATTTTATGTGTTGTGGGTAAAAAATGATCCTGCTTACCTTCTCATTGTGTTTAGATAATAAAAATACAAAGGGACATATTCCATTTTCAATTTTAAGGCTTTTCCCTGAAATGTTGACTTCACTTTCACGTAATTTATTCCTAGTGGAAGAATACAACTTGTGTATCTCTTTGGAAGTTAAATTATTAGGAGTGTGTGTGAGTGCATATGTGTATGTGTGTGTGTGTGATGCTTATATACATAATTTCAATAAGAATCACAACTAGAGTTTGAGGTGAGATGAATTCTCAAAATTCATAGCTTGCTAATTGAACTGACAATTTGGTACATTTAGGGTGGGTATAAATATCTGAATCAAATGATGCTGGCAGATGATGGTAAGAATAATAAATGCAATGAACTTGGTCAATATATAATTATATTTTACGCTTTGACCTGGGTTTCTTCTCCTGGTAGTCTAACATTCTCCCTTCTAATGTTTGTTTGCATCTTATTTCCCCTATAGTCGTGGAAGTAGGAGCTCTGTTGCCCATCTTCTGATTCACCTCTTCCTAACTCCAGGGACTACAATTGTGCCATTTTCCTATACAACCTATGAATTTTAGTGTGCATCACAATTTCCTTCTCAGACTGTAAACTCCTTGAGGGTATACGTTTCCTTTTATGCATCTCATAAACTCTTAAAGTGTCTGGCACAGCAGGAAGCAAACTGTTGTGGTGGTTACGTGCACTGGCTATAAAAGTCAGGCTGCCAGGGTTCAAAATCTAAGTCTGTCAGCTTGCAGGTGTGTGGCATTGGTTTAGTCATTTTGACCTCTCTAAGACTAGTTTCTTCTTTAGAAATGGGGAAATAGCCATACTTAGCTCACATGTCACATGTGTTCTTGTGGACATTGTATGGGGCAATCTATGCAGACAGCTTAGTAGCACGGTTTTTTATTGTAGTGATAATTATCCTTCTATATCATGTTCAGTATGTGAATGAACAAAGATAGAGGGACAGAGCGTATGTGTGTGTGTGTATCCCTGTGTATGTGAATAACTGTGAGCCATGATCAATGGTGGTGTCAAATGGCAAACTGTTGATTCCTACATTAATTATATGCACATATACCAATAATGATTGCTTCACATATTTAAAAGGTTTTCTCAATAGTTGTTCTTAGGCTTGGCTGAAATTAGAATCAGCTGGAGAGTTCTGTAAAGCTACCAACCCAAATCAATTCAATTACAGTGTCTGTGGATGGTGACTAGAAATCTGGATTTTTGAAAACTTCTAGTGCGATTCTAACACACCCTAATGTACCAATATTGGTTAAGAACCATCACCTTAGATTTGCGTACGCCGTCCACAAGATTGTGTTGGGCTAAGGCATTGGTTCACAGTTACCTTGGTGCCATGAAACGTGGCTGAAAGAGAAAAAATGCTCTGGCAAACTTCTGAGGTTCTTCTTACTAATCTTCTTGGTTTAAATAGCACTTTATTCTCTGAAGATCTCAAATGTGCTTTTCATTTACTGTGTATAATTTCGTTTTTCAACCAAATGTCTCTGTGAAGATGGTAGGAAAGAAGTAATTATCCTGATTTTGCAGATGAATGGAGTGAGCTACACTGAAATTAAATGATTTGACTAGATTCATACATTTAAAGCAGGCCCAGATAACAAGATTCCTGTGACTTCGGGGTTTTGAATATTTCTCTGTTTTGCCTGCAGACTTCCAATGAGGTAGGGAGAGTTATTGTTTTCGGACTAAAGTACTGTGTAAGAAAAAGCTTTAAAAATGAGACTTTCATCCTTTCTTTGGTTATAATTGTGCAGTGTAAAGGAAAACAGATTTTTATTTTCTTTCTAAGAAGAGGCACCATAGTCTATATAGGAGCCAAACCAATGTCCCTTGGACTTTGAACACAGCTTGTATAAATATTTCATTTGGCCCAAAGAATGTTTAAGACAAATTTCAGGCAACATTTAAATACTGGAGATTTCATGTAAAATTCATATTTCTGGCTTATCTTAAAAGGATTGATGTTCTCACAGTATTGGACCTGAATGCCCAGGTGGCAGAATGCCACAGGTTAGAACCCAGTGGTTTGTCCCCTTGATGTTCTTGAAAGACATATCTTCGCTGGGTAAAACATGGCTTCCTCTCACCTTCACTTTGTTCCTTTCTTTTATATAGATCATACTCCAAAGAGGTAATTAAGGGACCTTAAAGACGGGCCCACATCTCTTTGGATGGGATTAGGGGAAGCCCACAAGGGCTGCTGAAGCACATCTGGAGCTGTTACTGCCCCTTGTCCTGAAGGGATAATGGGAAGGTGAAGTTCCTGGAAGGAGGTGGGAGCAGTAGCTCTGGGAGAGGGCTGTCACGTGGGACCTATGGCTTTTGGTAGAGGAACATAACTACTGTCAAATCACAAGACAGTGCTCTGCTTCTACCCCAAGATTTCCAGCTGCTTCTTCAGCAAGGCAGTAAGAGGGCAAGGGAGCCTATTGTAGTGGTTTGCGGAGGTCAGTTCTCCCAGAGCAGAGCAAGATGGAGGAAGGCAGAAAAGGGATCTGAATCTGGGAAGTACATGAGGAATACCTAGCACATCTTGAAGGCTTTACATTTGTGGAACGTGAGTAGTGGGGAAGGGGAAAACTAGAATTGACAAAAACAGTACAAAATAGGGAATCGTTAAGTTTGTATTCAGGAGAATCTTCACCACTTTTTCTTTGTCATTCCTTTCTTCTCCTTTCTTTCATTGCCCGAAGTGGGCATGCTCATATTCAGTGGTGTGTTTCAGCTGGGACTCCTAAACTTCAAAACAAATTTGTCCATTTCATTGCATTATCTATGCTTTCTAAGGTGAGAGCTGACATAGCAGAGACAATAATGTAAAAGATGTATTCCAGCTTCTATGGTAACGGGTTGGCATTTTTAGCAGAGGTTCCTCCCTAACAAAAGCTTTTGCTGTAAGTGGTGATTCTCCTGGGAGGGATTGTAGTTATGATGCCTGGGAAAGCGGAGATACACTCAAATGTCAGTCCGGCAGCTGGAAACTCATGTAACCTGGATGCCTGGATCTTTGGAGGAAGTATCCTTCTTCTTTGTTATAGTTGTATCAGAACAAGGACGATGAAGGAATAGACCAGAATGCACTGGTTGCATCCTAATGTGAGGAATTTTTATTTCCAGGGACTAAGAGATGTATTTCCCAGAGTAATAGAATGTAAGTGGATAAAAGGAATTTGGAAGTTTGATGATCTGTTGCTGTTAGAGTTGTTGGAAGTTCGGTTTTTTATTGCATTGAAAACCTTGCTAAAAACTGTAAAGTGACAGAATATTAGCTTATTATGGGATGCCTTACATATTGGTTATGTTCAAAAGAAATAACACATCTCATGTGCAAAAGGTTCAGGGGGAAGATAAATACTGACCTTTTCCAAGACTGATACTGGATGCTGCATTTCCATCCATTCAGAAGGTTGCCTCTGAAGATTTCTATTTTAAAAAAAATCACAATGTCTTGCATTATTTGAGTGCTTTATGCTTTTTAGAAAATTTTTCCATGCCATCTCATCTGACTTTTACAATAACATAGTGAACAAAAAGAAACAGGTTGTTAGCCCATTTTATAGATGAAAAAAACTAATGCAAGGTCAAGTAGCTTCACCACTATTCCACCGCACTGCCTACAGTAGTGAAAATTAGAATTAAATCATCTTAGATATCCTAATTTGTAACCCAGTTCATAGCCCACTCTATTGCTTTCAGGTTTTATTTTTCCTTTTTCTTTCTTTCTTTCTTTTTTTTTTTTTTTTTTTTTTTTTTTTGGAGATAGGGTCTGGCTCTGTTGCCCAGGCTGGAGCGCTGGAGTACAGTGGTACGGTCATCGCTCACTGCAACCTCGAACTCCTGGGCTCAAGTTATTATCTCACCTCAGCCTCCCAAAGTGCTGGGACTACAGACGGGCACCATCATGTCTGGCTAATTTTTAAAATCTTTTTTGTAAAGGTGAGGTTTCACTATGTTGTCCAGGCTGGTTTCAAACTCCTGGCCTTAGGTGATTCTCCCACCTGCCCCTCTCAAAGTACTGGGATTACAGGTATGAGCCACCTTACACAGCCCAGATTTCCTTTTTGGAAGAAAAGAGCAACATTGTATAACTGATAGTGAATTGTTTTTTAAGGAAATCTAGAGTCACTGTATAAACTGAGAGCTGTCTAGGGGAAAAATTGAAAATGTTACCAGTTATATTTTGAGAGTTGAACGTAGTCCTGGCCAAATATAGGGAGATAGACTTTTCCAAAGCATCCTGAATTCTATAATACATGTTCTTATGTTTGTCTGTGTGTGTGTGTGTGTGTGTGTGTGTGCGTGCGCACGTGTATGTGTGGGTCCTATGAGGCATTGTGACCAGTCATTATAAAAAGCTTTTATTGATTGCCACTTTGTGCTAGAGACAGGACTGAAACTGTGCCAGGCAGATACTTAAATAGCCACCATTGATCATTTATCAAGTGTTTATTATGTGTTTTGCAATCTCCACATCAGTGATTTGAGGAAAGTACTATTATAACACCCATTGTAAACTGGGCGATGCAGACACAGAAGGGTCCTTGTCCAGTGTCACACAATATGTCTTGCAGTACCAGAGTCAGAATTCAAACTCAGAAGTGTCTGATTTCCAGCCCCAGCAGTGCCCCCTTGATTAGCAGGATTCTCCAGCTATGGCCTTCACTATGGACTAACACTCTTTCCTGTTGTCCATCCAAACTTACCTGTTCTGTGTCCCATTATCCATTTGTGGAAAAGTAGACATAAAGGAATCCTACTGAGGTATTAGATGATAATGCATACCTATTCCAGGAATGGTGGCATTAAATATGAGGTTTTAAAACCTGCCAGGCGTGGTGGTGCAAGCCTGTAATCCCAGCACTTTGGGAGGCTGAGATGGATGGATCACTTGAGGTCAGGAGTTTGAGGCCAGCCTGGCCAACATGGTGAAACTTCGTCTCTACTAAAAATACAAAAATTAGCTGGGCATGATGGCATGCCTGTAATCCCAGCTACTCAGGAGGCTGAGGTAGGAGAATCAATTGAACCCAGGAGGCGGAGGTTGCAGTGAGCCTAGATTGCACCACTGCACTCCAGCCTGGGTGACAGAGGGAGACTGTCTTAAAAAAAAATCTTAATGCAACTTTGGGAGGCTGAGGCTGGAGGATCACTTGAGGCCAGGAGTTCAAGGCCAGCAACATAGCAAGACTCCATGTCTACAAAAAATATATAAATAAATAAAAATAAAAATTAGCCAGGTGTGGTAGGGCATGCCTACAGCCCCAGCTACTTGGGAGGCTGAGGTGGGAGGATCATTTGAGCCCAGGAGTTGGAGGTTACAGGGAGGAGACATTTGTGTTCTCTTCAAAATCAAGTCATATAAGCATCTGATTCTCTGACTCTTCCTGTACCAGACCCTGGGCATCATTATATGTACAAATGAAACTTCACCCTCATTATCATTGTTTATTTCTTGGCAGAAATGTTTCTGATACTTTATGATATGAATACGCATGGATTTCCCTCACTTCTGGGTATTATATGTAACCAATTGCATTTCACGGTTGGCATTTCCACAAAGGTGTGAGTATCTGCTATTCCAGATTAAAATAGAAATCATTGGCAATGGCAGATGCCATATCTCAGCATTGCTGTTCTTGAAAACGGCTTGAAAATGACACCGATCATAATGATGGCACTGTCTTTATTAGCAGCCGTCAATAAAGATAAGGCTTTAGAAGAAAAAAAGGCAACTCTATTTCAGGCACAGCCAATATATTTGGGAGTTTTAAGAGATTTTTGAGTTTTTTGTTTGGGATATTTACAAGCAAATGTTCATGTATTTTTAAAATATGCATAATATAAATAGCATTCTCAGATGCTGAGTGGCTCCAAAAGGCTCCTTTTTGTGTACTAGAAAGTGGCAAGAATAAGTTTGTTTCCTGCTTTGGCTAGACAGGAGATCCCACTTCCTTGGATTATACACAATGGCTTTTCTATAAAGCTTTTGTTTGACCCATACCTGCTTCTCTGGAATACACAGCTTGGCTTCTCAAGAAGTAAGTTTATTTCTGTGTTGTAAATTCAAGGATTTTTCTAACTTGTTCTGTAAAATGCATCTGATGACATAGTGGAGAATTCATGCATTTGATTAAAATTTAAAGATGTAAAGAATGCTTAAGGCATTATACAATGGCAAAAAACTGAAAACACTGCCCACAAGGGTAAACATATAGGCAATAACAATTTTAACATCTATCACCTATATCTGCATGAATAATAGGCTATATTGGGTTGTTAGTTATTGTTCACTAATTTGAGACATATACTATTTTCCGTAAAGAAGATCTGAGTGAATGGATAAAGATAGCCAACACAAGCCTGTTTAAATTTGACCTTGACCCCATTTTCTTCGTGACCTCTAGCAATTCTCAGAGGAGCAAACTTCAAAGGGTTTCAACAGTCTGCTCTTCCCATGCATACAAGTTTCTGCTTGTAATTGATTTGGGCTGAATAGATTTTGAACACAATTGATTTGCTTGAAATAACATTAAAGGACCAAGCATTGAGCAATTCAGGTGCAACTCATGCACACTTCTGAGTCAAGTTCAAATAAATTGGATTTGACCTTAACCACTGTCCCCTCAAAAAAAGGGCTGGCAGTCATCAGAATGAATGCCATCCAATCAAGTATAAAAACTGGTATGAGTGGTTTGGATCAGAAATTGATCTCCATACACAAGACCTTCTTTTGAAAACTTGTTATGAGCTTCTGTTTTCCTGTTTCACCAGCTGTAAACTGAGGAAAGAAGCATTGACTGCTGCCTCCCAGTGGCAGTTGGAGGATTAATGAGCTAATATTTATAAAGTGCTTTGAAGATAAAGGTGCCAGCTATTATTATTACTAATAAACCATTTTTTCTGCAGTGTAATTTTGGACAGCAGCCATTAAAAACCCATTACTGTATTTAACAGTAAAACAATCTGCCACAGCCTAGTATTTACTGCCTCAATTAAGCATGCATTCCACTTCCTTTGCCCCTCCAAACTCAGAACTGGTGAGGAGAGACAGAAAGGTGTGTGTCATCATTTCCCAAGTTCATTGAAATATTAGGTTTGGGTTGTTTGATTGTCTCGGCAGAAAGCTAGACTACTATATCCTCAGTGGGAGACTAGTTGGGCTACATTTTTGTTTCTGTGCCTTATGAAGGGAGTGGAAGGCTTGGTTCTAGGCCTTTATTCAACCAGATTTACATTGCGGTTTATTATCTTTGAAGATTGCATTCCAGTATCCGTTTTGGTTATTTGAATGTGGTACCATTAATGAAACTGGTTTATTTGGGTGGTTTTATGTGTGTACCTGCGTGAGGGTGGGGTTCACAACTAACTCCTAAAACCGAAGTGGAAAATGGAGGTAATTCTGCAGCTATCCCATGTCCAAAAGTATTAAAAAAATAAAACTGGAGACCTTGAATTATACAGGATAGTTTCTTAGTTAGTAATTACTGTTATCATTATATGATATTAAATCCTTTCAGTCTGATTTATTTTGATCTATATAGATGTCCTAAAATATCAGATGGTACAGGGTAGTGTAAATATTTCTCACATATTGCCAAAACAATGCCTATTTTCCTCTGATGCTATTTCAGTACTGCAAATAAAAGTAAAAAAAATATAAAGTTAATAAATGACTATAATGAGATGTCTCAGCTTTCAACAGCTACTTCAGGTATTCAAATGCTAGGCCAATATCTAAAAGTTGAACAAAAGAAGCCTCAAAGCAACCTAGATCTCTTTCTTGGCAAAAATTCACTAAAATGTAAACACTTGATTATGGAAAGATCTTCCTAATTCAGTGACTATTTGCTCTTAATTTAGAACCATTCTAATATGCATAATTATATTATTTCAGCAGATGACAAAGTATAAACTGCAAGTTG
Organism: Pan troglodytes; assembly: GCF_028858775.2. Lineage (NCBI taxonomy): Eukaryota > Metazoa > Chordata > Mammalia > Primates > Hominidae > Pan > Pan troglodytes. The sequence goes on from NC_086015.1 coordinate 4,258,601, forward strand.
GAGCAGATGAGGGAAATTTTGCAAATTCATTCTAAGACAAAAGAAGTTACATTTAATATTTCTTCAGCAAGAGAGAGGGATAGAAAGACTAGAAAAAGACAACTCAGAAATGACTATATGGGTGATCTTGAGTCATTAAGAAATTATTTTAAAATAAAAAATAAATTGACATACCACCTATAGGAGTTCAGATCATTTATCTGAAAATCTTATGGAACCAATCCTTCCTAGTGGTCTAGTTGTTCAATAATGTTAAATACAAATTCTTAACAGAACCCTAATCTTTTTTTATCATTATTATACCTCAAGTTTTAGGGTACATGTGCACAACGTGCAAGTTTTTTACATATGTATACATGTGCCATGTTGGTGCGCTGCACCCATTAACTCATCGTTTACATTAGCTACATCTCCTAATGTTAGCTCCCCTCCACTGCCACCCCACGACCGGCCCCGTGTGTGATGTTCCCCACCCTGTGTCCAAGTGTTCTCATTGAACAGAACCCAAATCTTTTAAACAGTTTCTTTTACAAGCAATGCACTAATAATGATCCAAGGTAGGTGCCATTGTTTACAGATAGGATTTTGTATTGCCCATTCCAAGTTTGCCACAGAGTATACTTTTTATTACTATCACTTAGGGAGACTGTTTCGTAAATACCATCACCATTCCATTGACTTTTGAAGTTGAGCTCATGCTATTTTCATCATTTGTTTTGTTTAATTGTGTATGGGGAATTCACCATATGGCTTAAAACTGTTTAAGACCTCAATAGATATGTGTTTTGCATATGTAATTCTTGGGGTATCTGTAGGGATATACATAAGCTGTTTGTTATTGGGAAGAAAAGTACCTGAAAGCTTCTGTGTAGCTAAGAGGAGAAATGATGAAAAATATTCTGAATGTAGCAAAGTAACAATTTGTGTAAAATGTGAAGGCACATTTTTCCACTTACCTATCACTGAATGACAAACTAACTCATACCTTTAAACAGTAACTTCAAACAACAGACATTTTATGAAATCTCATGAATTGTAGGTGAGGAATTTAGGCAGGGCTCCGCTGGGTGATTTCTTCTGCCCCATTTGGTGACAACTGAGGTCATATGGTGGTGTCTCAGAGAGTGGCTGGGGTGGTCTGGTGGCCCCAGGATGGCTTCCCTCACATGACCGATGCAATGGCAAGGAGGGCTGAGCTCAGCTGGGCCCCTCTTTCTGTCCAAGTAGTCACAGGGCCTCTCTCCTGGTCCTTCCAGAAATGTCACTGGACTTTTCACACAGTGACTCAGGGCTTTAAAAATCTAACTTGGAAACTTAAAGGCTAGTCCTCAGACCGTTCAGATTCAAAGGAAACTCACATCCAACTTCTAGCAGACAAGGTAGCAAGAAATACAAATTAAGGAAGACATGCTAATTAACAGAATTATTAAACCCATTGTGATACACCATTCACTCACCATGTGACTGCTTACAAAGAGGGAAAAAATATGGAGCCCTCTGTTCCAAGGGAACACTCGTTTCCCCCTCCCGACACTTCCTAGAGATCTTAGACCCACATGACTGTGAGAAAGAAGAGTGATGTGAGAGTGAACTTTGGCAAGGCTGAAGTGCCCTGGTTTTGTCTGGAGCGAGAATAAAAGTGAGAGGAAGGAGGCGTCCAGTTGGCTGAGAAAACTGTTGGCTAAGATTCTTTAGCAGGGTGGGCTTTTCGGATGCTTTTCTCCTCTGATCTATTTAGGTTTATCCTTACTCTTTTCCATTTATCTGGGAAGTGACTTGGGTTTAAGAGAACCAAGAGTATCTTAGCAGAGTCAAAAGGGCCACGGTGAACCCCAAATGTCAGGAAACAAGGAACTGACTAGATTATTCAAGGCTTCACTCTTGAGGAGGGAGAGAAAAGAGCTCCTGCATTTCCTTCTATTTATTGATTACAGCCACAAATGGAAAAGGAAGCAGGCTTTCTGCCCTGAAATAATGATGATACATCGGGCTGCAGAGCTCCTATACTTATAACTCTCAAAAGCAAATGGAAAGGAGCCTAGCGTGTGGCTAGTACCATTATTCTCACATCTTCCTGCAGTGTTATGAGAGCACAGAGTAGGATGCAGGGTGAGGATAGACAGCAGTAGAGCTTTCTTGAGCTACTTATTCCTCTCCAAATTCTCTCTGAAAGTGGATGAAGAACTGCTGCCATGTCTGGTGTGGGTTCAATTTGTGCTCTCATTGCTTCTACTTCTCTGTTTCTCCAGATCCTACCATCACGTTCTTCCTTCTGTGGCTTAGCCATTTTTCTCTCCACGCTTGGGAACCATACATACTATCATTCTTCTACCTCTGAAGCATTATCCCATCCTTCTGACAAACATGAGTAGATGTTTTCACCTCACAGTCTTGCCAGAAAGCACTTATAAAGTATTGCATCGTAGTTTTCATATTTCAAAAACACTTCAACAGGCAAAATGTGATATACACAACCCCAAAATGCTGTGCTATGATGACTTTAGTTCTATATTGGTAATACTATAAATTGCTTTTGAATGAAAGATACAATGTATATTATTTAATTTGATACTTGCAGTAACTGGCTATTTAAGCAAGATAGGTATCAGTCCTGTTTAGCGAAGTTCAGTGGAACCAATGGAACAAACGTGTGGGAGTGGAACTGGAACTCGGATGTCTGATTTTGTCTTAAGTTATTTTAATGACAAGTCATTTAGCCACCGATAAAAAGTTACTTATTCAGAAAATTCAATCTTCTGGACAAGTTTTATTTTTACATGACATAACCTAAAATGTTATATATGTTAAATTCTGCCGTTTTAGATTTCAGGAAAACAAATGCAGAGTGGTAGAGGCTGGTGGTGAGAATGAGCTGAGAAGGGTGGTAATAAACTGAGGTTTCTACAACGAGTTTGCATTAAAAAAAACTTGTTGGGGGTTCTGGAACCCAAGCAATTCTCAGATGTTTCCATAGTCTATTTTTATATAGCATAATACATTTTTATTATGATCAGGCAATAAAGCAAGACTGTTCACCAGTCTTGCTTTAGCCATTTACCATTTCCTATACTCTATGTATGTCCTTTGTCTGCTTTTACACTACCATAAAGCCTGCTTCAACTTTCCCCTCAATACACTGAGATCTATTTCTTCACTCACCATTCTGGAAAATTCCTTGTTCAGCCTTCTAATCACTAGACCCCTGCAACTTTTCCTTCACTGGATTTCTGCCTCGAACAGTCTTCTCCACTAAGATCTACATGTCACCGCTAAAATCCCCTTTCTTGCTTGTCACTTTGACCATGATGTCACTTACTTCCTGAAAATTTCCCCTGGCTCCCTACTGCTTTGCAGGCCAAGTAACTGTCACACTTCGTTTCCACTTTCAGCTGGAGTCAGCCTTCATTATTCCCCTCTCCGTCCCTGTATCCTTAGAGACCCTCTCCTTTGACTCAACAGCTCACTGCTCCTGTCTTCTCAAAGCTCCTGTCTTTTCACACACAGTTCCTGCTGTCTTTTCTTCTTAAAACAACCAGCCATTCGACAGTCTCCAATTCTCTGAGAAGACATTCCCCTAAACTCACCGTCTTCAATACTTGTGTCATATCTTTGTGCCAAATTCTAATTCACTTAAGATTTTAACTGGCTTACTAACAAAATACACTAACTTAAAATGAAGGTTTTATTTATTACCTTAAATGAAACACCAGTGTCAACGGCAAACAATGAAGAGTAAGAGCAAACGTTACTATGATGAAAGCAACTTGAAGTCATTGCATTTTAGGTAGATATTTGTGCCTGCCCCAGACTCTGGGCTTGAACCCTGCTCTGTCTTATAAAATAGGGAGATTAGAAAAGTTAAATTGTTATTAATGTTCTATTAACACCTACTTGAGACTTTCAACTTTTTATAGTAAGAAGAATTGAAAAATAATTCACAGGGAATGTGATTCCCATGATGCGTTCACCTGTGTCCTGCTCAGAACACATCCAGGATCATTTCAGCGCTGATAGACTGTTCAAGGAGATGCAGCCTAACTCAAGGAGGGTATAACCACCCCTAAGAAAAATTCGTCATGCTCCTCCTCTTTCCTTCTCCAGTTTTGTTCCCACATATGAACATTAAATGAAAATTTATGAAGTTCCTGCTGAGTGAAAATCACTGCTGGATAGGTGAATTCCAAGATGAAATAGATAGAGTTTCTGGCCTGAAGTTGCTTACTGTTACCACTGAATATATGCCCATAAAATATTAAAATAGACCTAAATGCCTTTTCTGAGGTCTGGAACTCTCAAAGTGTTGTGAGCCTCCAATCTAATTAAAGAACTCACTCAAGTACAATGCAAAATAGAGGATGAAAAATGCCATAGGAATGTATAGATAATGTTTTATGGGAGATTAGAATAGAGAAAGATTATTTCCAGCTTGTGCGCTGTTAAAAGTTATTAGGAAAGAGGTAGAATTTGGAAAGCAAAGAAGAAATTGCATTGCAAAGAAGACATTCAATTGCAATGATTATTTCTCTGAAGCAAAATAAGTGTTCAAGCCCAATTTAATGAGCAATTAATTTTTAGCAATATTTTCCACATGTTCATAATCTAGTACCATTTGAAAAAACTTTCTAATGTGAAAAAAATGTGATTTAAATACCTGTCTCAAGTTCTGAAAGGCTTCCTCACATATTATAAAACAAGAGCCCTCCCTAATTTGAGTCAGGTTAGAGAAAGCCAAACATAGGTGGAATATGGATACCTTTACTACAACTACATTTGGGGAGTCAACCTAATGCTTGCTTAATCGCTTCACAGAAAGATTGAGGAAGGCAGTGATATCCAGTATTATCATAGGGCTCTTTGGTGCCAATAATCTATTGAGGTGCTTTTCGATTGTGAGATGACCAAGAAATTAGCTGATCCCAGCAGAAAAACAGAGCTCCTTCCTTACTTTTCAGCTGGGTTAATTTCTTCTCTACGTTTCAGAGTACTGCTAATTCCATCCACTGATCCCTTCTAGGGCCTGGTTTTCAGTCCTAGGCACTCAGGTAAGGCTATTCTCTAGACATAATATGCATGTGAAACAAAAAAAGAGAAAAGTAATAATGACTTCAAATATTAGGATCTGACTATGAAATATCAGATCTTTTAACTCTTGTATTCATGTAACCTTCCTACATTTTTCAAGTGAAAATATTTCCTACATTTTTTAAGAGACATCAGTGTTACATGCTACGTTATCAATATGATTTTCTTATTGGCCATGGAAATGCTTAAATAATTGACTTGGCTTGTTAAATCTATTTTATACATTGCATTTTAATTACATTTATAATTTTAAGAAACTTCACTTTTTAGAAAGATATAGACATGAATACCCTTGGTATTAATTAGTAGTAGATGTCCTTACTTCTGATAGCCCTTACATAATGTATCCCTCTCTCTGAGTGCTGTAGATTTTTCACTTATATCTACCAATACAGAAGATATAACTTATTAAAAGTTCAATAGGAATAAGTCCTCATGTTATGAGAGAGTATAAAGCAATAGTTAGAGTGATGTGAAATATTATAACTCTGTCTTCTGGAATTATTCCGTGAAAAGATTAATTATGTATGCCTAATGAGATAACAGTGACAAGGTATAATTTAGAGATTATAAAGCTGAGAATTGAAATGCCTGGCATGTGCACGCACACACACACACACACACACACGTAACTGCTCTTTTGCAAATCTTCATCACATCAATTGTGTTGAATCCATTCTCTTAGGCTATACATTCTCATGCTAGCAAAATGAAAACCTGAAAGTAATATGTTGAAGAAATACTATGTTGAAGAGATTCCCATGTTGATTGCAGCATTATTTACAATAGCTAAGATATAGAATCAACCTAAGTGTCCATCAACAGATGAATAAAGAAAATGTGGTGTATATATACACAATTGAATAGTACTCAGCCATAATAAGGATGAAATCCTGTCATTGTGGTAACATGGATGAATCTAGAGGACAATATGCTAAGTGAAATAAGCAAGGCACAGAAAGACTAATATCCCACTTTCTCACTCATTTGTGGAGTCTGAAAAAGCTGATGTCACAAAAGTACAGAGTTATTAGTGACTCCGGAATGTATCAAGGAGGGGAGGATAGGAAGAGATTGGTCAATGACATAAAATTACAATTAGACAGGAGAAATAAGTTCTGGTGTTCTATAGCATAGTTGGGTGACTATAGTAAACAGTATTATAGTTTGTATTTCCAAATAACTAGAAGAGAGGATCCTGAGTTCTCACCACAAAGAAATAATGTTTCAGGAGATGGATATACTAAAGCCAATGTACACATGTATCCAATCATTATGATGTACTCCATAGATGTGTATACTTAGTGTGTATCAATTAAAAACACAATTCAAAAATTGTCATGGGTTTGCTCTTTTTTTTTTGCATTACAAAGTGACATCTATTTCTTGGCTACATGCTAGGTGATTAATTATAAAATGGCTCTGTGCATTGAAGCATCTCTTTCAAGAGCTTTACAACCTGACTTTTGGGAAAGATACATTGTATCTTTTGAATGATTCAATAGTGAAATTTATTTCTGAGTTTACCATTTTGTGATTTCTGAATTTTTTCACTTTCAGCATTTCCACTAGTGTTTTATTTACTGGTTCCACAAATCAGTCAGTTTCATCAAATTTGCCAACTGCAAGCCTAAACCGTTGGAAATTGGCATAATGAATGTTCTGAGTAAGAATATATATGTTATTAGGAATATTTTAAATATAAGAAAATGTGATACAAACCTAGCTGCCAAAATATGGCAAAAATGTAAACAAAAAATGATGTGTAAAAAATACCACTGTATTTAAAAGGGATAAAACTAATCAGATAGTATTTTAAAGCTGATGTCTTGATGGCACAATTTTAAATTGAAGTGCTATGGGGGATATTGTCTTACTGGTATTTGCAGTTTGGGCTCAAAAAACCAGAAACTATATCTTTAAGGGTGTTTAACAGAATAATTCTAAATATTATAGTTTTCTCTTTCCTTTTTGTTGTCCTGTGATTTTAACTTTGACATTCTTATGTGACAATTGAAAAAGTCTCTTCACTTTTGTGTATTCTTTCTAATGTGATCAGGAGAATTAAAATGAACATTTTCTTTCATAAAGCTGAGAGTTAATTCTGAAACGTTGTACCAGAATACTTTCAGGAATGAAAGACTAGCCTTTGAACCCTAGGAGAGTCAACTCTACACCAACCCTGTCTATTAAAAAAAGTCTGTGTTTACAGATGTCTTGTGTGAGATGTGGCTTTACCAAAAGTATCTGAACTTCAAATTTCTCCTATCACTGCCAACTACCCATGGGTATTGGGAATATATTTGGTAGACTTATTTCTTCTGTAGGCATATGATGCCATGGCCAAAGTGAACTCTACATTTTTAAGAGAGGCTGCTAAATATGGCCAATCACAACAGAAAACTAGCATTTCTCCAATTTGGCAGTGGTTTCTGGATGGCACACCCAGACTTACTTCCTTAAGCAATGCTGATATATGGAAATGCCATGATAGAGGCTCAGAAGCTAACACTGAATTCAGCAGTGCAGAAAAACTCCAAATCATGTGGTTCTTCTTTGTCAATATTTTCACCAAGGCAGCATAAGATATTAAATCACCTGGAATTAGTTATGTGCCATTTCAGCAACCTTTTGTGCTCAGTCTGCTACAAGCTGCTTGTGCTGATTAGCAGTTTAAAAGTCTGCAGGGGAAGGAAATTTTCAGTAGCTTGATTTTCCCCCACCCTTTGGTCCTGTGTGCATTGGGGAAGAAATTACCTTCTGTGCAATTCCTGAATAATTTGGTTTGATTATTAATAGATTCATGCTGAAAAAAGAACAATATCAGAAAAAAAATTACCCATGGGGTTGCAGCTGTGCTCCCAGATACAAAACAGGGAAAGAAAGCAGGTCTCTCCAAGCAAAGGGTATATGTGTATACGTGTGTGTGCATGTGTAGCTCTGATTCTAAGAAGCCATTGGTTCATTTATTCACGCATCAAATATTTATTGAGCTGTGAACAAATCCCAGGCACTGTGAGGAAGACAGATTTCCTGCCCTCCCAGAGTTGCCATTACTAAGAATGTTAGCCAATAAATGAGTAAACACGTAAAATCCTTACGGGAAAGAAACAAAGGACTGTGATAGAAAAAAATGGGAGGAGAAACTTACTTTAGAAAGGATTATCTGAGAAGGTGCCTTTCACGCTGAGCCAGAAAGGGAAGAAGGCAAACAGGAAAAGAGCCAGAAGAGCAGAGTTCCCGGCAGAAGGGAAGCAAGTGGAGAGGCGGTGTGGAGGAATCAATTTGGCCCGATCTGGAATGGACAGAAGGCTAGAACCTGCAGTGCAGTGAGTGTGGGAGAAACCAGCTGGCACAAGGTGAGCTTAGGGCAGGTCACATAAGGCCTTGTAGGTCATGGACAACAATATGGATTTAAGTGCAGTATAGGAACTTCAAAGGAATTCCAACAGTTAAGCTAGTTGATGTAATTTGTGTCTATATGTATATGTATTTATATATACAAACAAAACAAACCTTGGCTGTTGCATGCAGAGTAGATTGCAATGGAGAGGAGGACCAGTTGGTATTCCACAAGGGAGATAAGAACAGCTTAGGCTTGAATGAGGGTGTGATAAAGGGGATTTTATGAGCAAGGCTGTTTTATTATTTTATTTATTGTACTTCCATTAAGATGATATGGGTGCTTTGGGGGCTGTTGTAAATTATAACCCACAGCCCCTGCACAGGAAACCTCCATAGGAAACAATCAAAGAATAAGCAGTTGTGAGATGGCAAGGTTTAAGATACGTGTTTTCAGGCTTCTTAATAGCAGAGTGGGTGGGTGATTTCCAAAAGACCTCAGGGCTGGGATGGGTGAAATTTTGTGAGCTTCTGGATTGGATGAGGGTGTGCTCTTGCAGAAAGAATTCCTGAATACTTTCTGCACTGACAGAACCTGCTTATTAATTCTTACAGCAGTTATGTTTTAGAAGATGAAAGACCCTTTCCATTCAATTATTGATCATAAGCATGGTGTGTGTTGATTAAAATGGCATGATAATGGTATCAAATGGATTTTGGATATCTTTTTCCTTACTATATTTTTGTGTATCATATTTAAGTTTCCTCAAGTCAGTAGAGAAGATGTTACCCACGTCCTCTTTTCCAAAGAAGGAATCATTTGATCATTGAAAGGTTTACTGAATAGAAAATAAATTATGTCGACTTTAGCACAAATTCCTGCCCCAAGTTTTGGCCCATATATTAATGATGTCAAGTGCTGCTAAATGTGTTCTTCTTCTATAAAAATTAAAGTTTAAGCTTTGGATGCTAACTTTCAAATCTATGTGAAATGATATGATTTATTGGTGATACAAAGAATGACATAAAGAACAAAATAATACTTTTTTAAATTTATGAGGAAAAAGACAACAGAAAGGAAAAATGGGCAAAGAAAGAGAACACGTTTCATGCAAATCAAAACCGCAGTGAGACACCATTTCGCACCGGTCAGAATGGTTATAATTAAAAAGTCAAAAAGTAGGCCGGGCGCACTGGCTCACACCTGTAATCCGAGCACTTTGGGAGGCCAAGACGGGCAGATCACAAGGTCAGGAGATCGAGACCATCCTGGCTAACACGGTGAAACCCCGTCTCTAAATAAAAAATACAAAAAAATTAGCTGGGCATGGTGGCGGGCACCTGTAGTCCCAGCTACTCCAGAGGCTGAGGCAGGAGAATGGCATGAACCCGGGAGGTGGAGCTTGCAGTGAGCCAAGATCATGCCACTGCACTCCAGCCTGGGCAACAGAGTGAGACTCTGTCAAAAAAAAAAAGGTCAAAAAATAAAAGATGCAGGTGAGGTTGTGTGGAGAAAAAGGAAGAGAAAGTACACTGTTAGCGGGGGTGTGAATTAGGTCAACCGTTGTAGAAGACAGTGTGGTGACTCCTCAAAGACCTGAAGACAGAAATACCATTCAATCCTGCAATCCCATTACTATATATATTCCCAAAGGAATAAAAATTTTTACATTATGTTAAAAAGACACATGCATATGTATGTTCGTTGCAGCACTATTCACAATAGCAAAGACATAAAATCAACCTAAATGCCCATCAATGACATAAGTAACAGACTGGATAAAGGAAATGTAGTACATATGCACCATGGACTATTATGCAGCCATTAAAAAAGAATGAGATCATGTCCTTTGCATGGACTTGGATGGAGCTGGAGGCTATTATCCTTAGCAAACTAATGCAGGACCTAATGCAGGAAAACCAAATACTGCATATTCTCACTTATAAGTGGAAGCTAAGTGATGAGAAAACATGAACACTTAGAGGAGAACAACACACACTGGGGCCTACTTGAAGGTGGAGGGTGGGAGGAGGGAGAGGATCAGGAAAAATAACTAATGGGAACTAGGCTTAACGAAATAGTCCGTACAACAAACCCACATGACACAGGTTTACCTGTGTAACAAACTGGCACATGTACCCCTGAACTTAAAATGAAAGTTTTCTAAAAAAGAGAACACATTTCAGAAAAAAACTCAAATGGCCAAAATACGTACTAAGATAGACAACCTCATGAATAGTCAGGGAGATGCACATTGAAATGACAGTGAAACGATTGTTCATCTATATCATTGAATAATACTTAGTATCTAAAAGGAATGGACTACTGATATATGCAACAAAATAAATGACTCTTAAAAGCATTATGCTAGGTGAAAGAAAGTTACATACTGTGGGATTTCATTTATACGATATTTTGGAAAAGGTGAAATTGAAGGAATAGCAATAGAATCATTGTTTTTAAAGACTGGGGAGGGCGGTTGATGACTGACATGATGGGAATACTGTGTGCTGATTGTGGTGGTATTAATACCCCGTCTACCTTTGTCAATATTCATTGAATTGTACCTTTACAAATTTGGTTATTGTGATGTATGTAAATTAAACCTTCAATGATCTGATTTTAAACATTACAGTGAAGTCAGGAGTGGTGGTATGCACCTGTAGTTCCAGCTACTCAGGAGGCTGAGGTGGAAGGATCTCTTGAGCCTGGAAATTCGAGGCTGTAGCATGGGTGTCCAACCTTTTGACTACCCTGGGCCACATTGGAAGAAGAAGAATTGTCTTGAGCCACACATAAAATACACTAACACTAACAATAGCTGATGAGTTGTTTTTTTTTTTTTAAAAAGGTCCATGCATAATTTTTGTGATATCTGTCATGCCACCACAGAAATCAAAGAAGTCCTCACATTCAAAGGATTTTACACCTATACATGTAGAATGCTATAATTGCACCTGTGAGTAGCCACTGCACTCCAGCTTGGGCAACATAGTGAGATCCCATCACAAAAAAGACTCACAATGAGAAAATGTTATCATTTATTAGACTACAACAATGAAAATATGTAGTACAGAATCTTGTGAAGGTGTTAGGAAATGAGAACACTCATGCTCTGTTGGTGTGAGTGGACAGTGGCATAGCCTCCTTTTAGAGGAGGAATTTCACATCAGCCAGTAAAGTTGAACATGTTTTAACCCACACCTTCGTAAGTCTGATAAACATTTACAATCAATTGTCTCTGAAGCCTACTACCTGGAGGCCTCATCTGGATAGAACCTTGGTCTCCACAACCATCCTTATCTTAACCAAGACACTCTCTTCTATCGATTCCAGGTCTTTAGATAAACTCCTTGGACTAGTTGCCAATTAGAAAATCTTTGAATCCACCTATGACCTGAAATCCCACACTCACCCACTTTGAGTTGTCTCACCTTTTCAGAATGAACCAATGTACATGTTTCATGCATTTATTGATGTCTTATTTCTCCTTAAAATGGATAAAACCAAGCTGTAGCCCGACCACCTTGGGCACGTGTTCTCAGGATCTCCTGAAGCTGTGTCATGGGCCATGGTCACTCATGTGGCTCGGAATAAATCTCATCAAATATTTTACAGAATTTGACTCTTTTCATTGACACTAATCATCATTGTAAAATTAAGACTATAGTAATCAGTGCATTTTGAGCCCTCAGTTGTTCAAGTACTATCACAGAAGATCGATATCAACTTTTGTTTCAGCTCCAGATTAAAAGGTGAGCCTATTAGAGTGTTTATGTGTAGCAGACCCTACACTTATTCAAAGAATCATTTGCTTAGATCTAAGAGAAATATCATCCCTTTTACTTTTAATATCATGGTCCTTGTGAAAGACCAGACAAAAAGTCAACCCAATTAGTTCCTTAAAAGAGGAAAAGTAGAGGGAATTTGCATTAGCAACACCTCAGTACTTAACAGTCATTCAAGGACTTATGCATCAACAGTACTTGGCATTTCATGTAATCCTTCCAATGTTCTTATCAGTTCTGTGTGTTCTTACCATTGAAATATAGATGTGCACACCATTGAAAAGTTTAAATCATTAATTTAGTATTAAGTTAATAAGAACATAGATGCTACACCTAAACTTATCCAAGATATTAATCCATTGTGCCTTAGTACTTTATTGACTCAATTTATAAAAATATCGTATGTGTTCAGTAAAAATATAACTACATTTAGGACATAAGCTTGATTTTATGACTTAGGTTTCTGTAAGAAGCAGCATACTTTTAACTCAGGCTTATGAATATAATATCACTTCATCTCCTTACAAAGTAATTAGAATAAAGGCAGCATATATTTTGTATGAACTAAAAAGAAGTACAAAATATTGGTCCCCAAAATTAAAATGTAAGTTCTTAACTACACATTTCTATGCTATATTACTTGTATTAGTTTCCCATTATGGTAATAACCAAGTTCCTCAAATTTAGTGGCTTAAACCAACATAACTTTTTCTGTTAGAGATCTGAAGTTTAGAAGTCCTAAAATCAAGGTGGCAGCAGGGCTGTACCTTTCTAGAAGCTCTAGGGGAGAATCTGTTTACTAGCCTTTTTTTTAGCTTCTAGAGGCCACTTGCACTCTAGCTCATGGTCCTGTTGGAGCTCAGGGGAAGCTGCCCTCTTGCCCTTGGATGGTTTGCTGAAAAATGAAGCCACAATAAGGCATGTTAATAAGAAGAAAGCATAAAATTTATTTACCCATATGCATGTGGAGAATCACAGAGTGATTACCTAATTACCCAATCAAACCCAAACACTTATATAACCTCCTTTCAGAAGAGCGGGGGTAGATGGGAAATATAGGTAATTCCTTTGACGGACATTACATGATTACTAGGGAAAAGTAAATGGATCCTTGGGAAAACGAATAGATGGACTTGTAAATGATTTGGAAGTTGAATGAACTTCAGAGACAGGCACTATTTTGTAGAAAGGCTGTGCCAGTTCTGAATACATTCTTTCACTCCTGTCTTGAAATAGATAATGAGATAACAGGGAAGGGAAGGAAAAACAGTTTTTTTTTTTTTTTGGTGGATCCATCCTATTTTTATGAAGATGGAGAAAAGTCTCTTCTAGCGCATATTGATTTCTAAGGGATTTTAATTCAAAGTATTTATTACATCCAGGGAACCAAATTTTGGGGTGAAATTCTCTGTGTTTTTTTAGTGCCATCCTTCATTTTTATAGCCAGCAGTATAGCATCTTCCAATTTTCCTTTCTTTCTGGGCTCTGTCCTCAAAACATCTTTTCAGATTCTGACCCTCCAGCTTCTCTTGTGTAAAGACACTTGTTATACATTGGCCCACCCACATAATCCAGGACAATATCTCCCTCTCAAAATCCTGAATCACCTTACTCACATTTGCAAAGTCCTATTTCCAATGTAAGGTAATATTCTCAGGTCCTAGCAACTAGGACACGAACATCTTTAGGGTTATTATTTTAATCAGTGGCTCCACCCTTTAAACTCTTTTCTGGTTGAAATATCCATAAAATTAAGTGACATTTGGGTGAAGTGTCATCACCCATCACTATCCCTATTTGGTATAAAACAATGATACTTAAGTGAAGTGTTATAGGAATACAAATTTGCACTATGAAGTTAATATTAGCAGATAAACATCCTCTAAATATTATCTTATGGAGGTAAGATGACTTTTGTGTGAGGACTATACCATCTTTTATTCTTGGAGTAATTTACTATTCAGAATGTGGTCAGTTTTGGCACATTGTCAGAACTGCAACTGTATAAGGAATAAAGAATAAGACCTATCTCAGAAGGTTGTTGCAATTATTAAATAAATTATTATTTTGGCATATAGACTTGCTATGTATTTACTGCAGTTGTTAATATTAGATCCATGTGAACTATCAAAAATTGTATTATAATTGTCCAACAGTCCTTCTTGCCCACTGCATGGATAGGGCAAATTCACTGAGACAGCGGTATTACAGTAGAGAAAGAGTTTAATAATTGCAGGCCCAGCGAAGCAGAAGGACTGGATTTATTATTACTCAGATCAGCATCTCTGAAAGCTCAGAGGCTAAGGTTTTTCCAGGATAGTTTGGTAGGCAGGGGGCTAGGGAATGGGAAATGCTGATAGGTTGGGGCAGGGATGAAATCATAGGGGTCAAAGCTGTCTTCTTACATGAAGTCAGTTCTTGGGTGGGAGCTCCAGGACTAGTTGAATTAGTTCCTTGGTATGAGTCACAGATGCTGGTGGAGTCAGCTGGCCTGCCCAAATGCAAGAGTCTGAAAAATACCTCAAAGACTAATCTTAGGTTTTCACAATAATGATGTTACCTATAGGAGCAATTGAGAAGGTTACAAATCTTGTAACCTCTGGCACAGTGGCTGGTTATTGTTTAACTATACCTCCATCCTAATAGAGTTCAGGCCCTTCCCATAATCCTAGTCTTGTGGCCTTTTATTACTTTTACAAAGGTGGTTTTGGTCCCTGAACAAGGAGGGAGTAGTTTGGGGAAGGGCTATTTTTATCCTTGTTTTAAAGTTAAACTATAAATTTCTCCCAAAGATAGCTTGGCCTATGTCGAGGAATGACCAAGCACAGCTTGGAGTTGAGAAGCAAGATGGAGTCAGCTATGTCAGATTTCTCTTTGATATAGTTTGAATATATATCTCTGCCAAATCTAATGTTGAAATGTAATCCCCAGTGTTCGAGATTAGGCCTGGTAGGAGAGGTGTTTGGGTCATGGGAACAGATCCCATATGGCCTGGTGCTGTCCTCATGATAGAGAGTGAGTACTCATGAGATCTGGTTGTTTAAACGTAGGTGGCTCCTCCCCAGCTAAGTCTCTCTCTAGCTTCTGCTTCCACCATATGGTGTGCCTGCTCCAACTTTGCCTTCTACCATGAGTAAAAACTCCCTAATGCTCACCCAGAAGCCAAGCAGATGCCAGTGCCATGCTTGTATAGCTTGAAGAAGCATGAGCCAATGAAAACTCTTTTCTTTATAAATTACCCGGTCTCAGGTATTTCTTTATAGCAATGCAAGAATGGCCTAATACATTTATTGTCATAATTTTGCAAAGGTAGCTTCCATGTTAGCTACATCAAATTGAGGGTTTGCTAGGATAGAAAAGTGGAAAATGTCAACTAAAAGAACTCAAAGCCAGGTGCAGTGGCCCATGCCTGTAATCCCAGCACTTTGGAAGGCCGAGGCATGCAGATCACCTAAGGTCAAGAGTTCAAGACCAGCCTGGCCAACATGGTGACACCGCATCTCTACTAAAAACAGAAAAATTAGCCAGGTATGGTGGCACATGCCTGTAATCCCAGCTACTCAGGAGGCCGGGCGGGAGAACACTTGAACTCAGGAGGCAGAGGTTGCAGTAAGCCAAGATCTCGCCACTGCACTCCAGCCTGGGTGACAGAGTGAGACTCCATCTCAAAAAGAACTCAAAAGGATTGTGTTAGGTACTTACAGACTAGAGGATTATGTTAATGAATCTTTTATTCATTCAACGTATAATTATTGCCCACTGAGTATGTAACACGTTTTCTGTTATGTTTAGAAACAATTATGAGCAACTCAGAATGATCTCTACCCTCAGAGAGTGTACAGTCTACCTCAGTATGTAGATGATTAATAGACAAACAATAAGTGATGAATGTTGCACAAACTGTCCTTTATTTGATCCTTAGAGTTATATAGCATATTTAAACATTTTGAAGTTTGAAAATGCATACAAATTAGAGAGACATCCAATAAGGTAGAACTCGGGTTAATGTTTACTTTCCTCAAGCAAAATAATAGTATGTGAGAATTAAGAATTAATTGTTAAAACACATCTCTATATTTCTTTATGAGACAACTCTTGAAGCAAAAGGGAAAGCTGGCTCAAACACAGTTCAATTACACACACGTATACACACACTTATAGTCACACACACACACAAAACCACCACTGTCCAGGAACTAAACAATAATTGTACTCTTCTAGATATGTAAAATCAAGAGAGGAATATTTAAGAATAGGTTATGGCCAGGCATGGTGGCTCACGCCTGTAATCCCAGCACTTTGGGAGGCTGAGGTGGGCAGATGACGAGGTCAGGAGATTGAGGCCATCCTGACTAACTCTGTGAAAACCTGTCTCTACTAAAAATTCAAAAAATTAGCCAGGTGTGGTGGCACGCACCTGTAGTCCCAGCTGCTCGGGAGGCTGAGGCAGGAGAATCACTTGAACCTGGGAGACGGAGGTTGCAGTGAGCCGAGATAGCGCCAGTGCACTCCAGCCTGGGAGACAGAATGAGACTCTGTCTAAAAAAAAAAAACAAAACGTTAATCTTTACTTTTTTTGAGAGAGTCTCGTTCCGTCGCCCAGGACAGAGTGCGGAGGCACCATCTCAGCTCACTGCAACCTCCACCGTCAGGTTCAAGTGATTCTCGTGCCTCAGCCTCCTGAGTAGCCGGGACTACAGGCATGCACCACTATGCCCAGCTAATTTTTTTATATTTTTAGTAGAGACGGGGTTTTACCATGTTGGCCACGCTAATGTTGAGCTCCTGGTGTCATGTGATCCGCCTGCTTCGGCCTCCCAAAGTGCGGATCCCAAAGTAGGATTACAGGCATGAGCCACCATGCCAGGCTGAAAATTCTGTATTCTATTATATAGTATATAATAGAATATTATATATATATAGTTATATATTATATAATATATAATTATACACACATATTTTTTAATTTTTATTATTATTATTATTATTATTATTATTTCTGAGACGGAGTTTTGCTCTGTCGCCCAGGCTGGGGTGCAATGGCGTCATCTGGGGTCACTGCATCACTGCAACCTCCAACTCCCGGATTCAATCGATTCTCCTGCCTCAGCCTCCCGAGTGGCTGGGATTACAAGCGCACACCACGCCCAGCTAATTTTTCTATTTTTAGTAGAGACAGGGTTTCACCATGTTGGCCAGGCTGTTCTTGAACTCCTGACCTCAGCAGATCCACCTGCCTTGACCTCCCAAAGTGCTGAGATTACAGGCGTAAGCCACCGTGCCCGGCCTGTAGTACCTATATTTTTTATTTTTCTCCAATCTTTTAATCTTTTAATCATTCTCCAAAGTGTTGCCTTTCTTCTCAGTGCTTAGCAGACAATTTGATAAGCAAGGATCCTTTTCTAAGTAGACTTCATATAGGAGAGTTTTCAAAACAGAATAAGAAGGGCATATTATTCCTTGTCAAAATATTTTCTTGTTGAAAATGGAAAGTTTTTGCTAAAAGCTGAAATGCGTGGCAGATTAATTTATGCCTATTACTTCAGGTAAATAATTTCACCAGGAGTCTTCATAGGTAAAATGAATGTTTATGCTTGATAAAAAAGTAGCAGTTGTTGATTTCAACAGGTTTAAGAAGCGTAAATGTTATCCACCTCTTCTTTCCATCCCATGCACATCTTACTTTTACTTTAGTAACTACCACCCATGAATGTCCATCTATTAAACCCAAGCAGAGAGTAGTTTTTAAAATATTCCTTTCCTGTTTTCTGTTGAACTATTTTATAGGCAAGCTATATAAAAAAGAAACACAAGGAACAAAAGATGATATCTTATTCTGGTGAAGGAAATGTAAAGTTGGGGTCTAGAATACAAATACACCTGTGTGCAAGCTCCAGTGATGCCAGTTCCTAGTACTGGAGAGCATTGTGACTCTCAGAAAAAGAGGGAAGACAAACATATGAACAGAAAACCTCACCTTTTCTCAAACATCCTCAATGACTGTTACATGAAAATGAGGGCTATCAGCCTCATATCATTTCCAAAGACAATAGGTGATATGCATGTGGAGAACAAATACAAAAGGCATGCATAGAAATCAAAAGTGATTAAAAATAGTCTGAATTCTGGAGACAATAGCATGTGTGGATGGACAGGTGCTACAGATTTAATGCTGACATATCAGAGATGAAATGGCAGCTTTCTTTATCACCAGTAGCTCTCAGCTTTTCAGGCAAATCGTTCTTTGTACTCTATGTTCTTTCTCCTTATGGAGTTCCTTCTTGATGCCTCTTCCTACTTCTTCACATCTTTCTACTCCTTGAGATACCTGCACTCATTGCTTGCACTTCTGTTAGTGATTTTGTTACAGTATTGTGCTGTGTGTTTCCAGGAGTGGAGCCAAAGTGAAGGAAGCCCAGAAATGCCTGTCAAGGGAGACTATGAGATGATAACAGCACTCGTCTTTTTCCGTGTGCTTCTTGCAGTTAACACCCACATCTATCTATCCATCTATTTGTGTATCTCTGTGTCTGTCTGTCTGACTATCGATCTATCCATCACCCATTCATCTACTCATTTATTTTGGCATACAGCTTTTCGATAGAGGCAAACACTGCCTAATGGAATTGATCTACAACAAGACCATAGCTGGGGTGAAAGAACCAGGACTCAGAAGTTAAAACCAAAGTTAATGTTATTGGAATGTATAGTCTTAAAAACAATATGTTTTTTTAAGGACAATTTTAATTCAATTAAGTGTGCAATGAAAACACAGGGGAATGTTTGAAGAATCTTTTATCTTTTACCCAGGTGATGTGCTTTTCGACAGGATTACATTTAGTCTAAGAGTTAGAAAAACGTCACCAACGACACCTTAAAGGCTTACCCCAACCACCAGAAAAATATTTGTACTATTTCCTTCTTAAACTGTGCACAACTTTTTATGTAGATATTAAGTGTTCAAGGGGATCCCTGCACATGGATGAAGTCATGTTTGCATACACTCAGTGTAAATATGTGTACACACACACACACACACACAGCAGGGGAAATATTTCTCAAATGACTACACTTAGGTTACTTTCCATCTCTATTTATTTTCTTCTGTGGAATAATGCAGACTAGAACTAACATAAATTGAATGCTCATGAGACCACATATCTTCACATGGTATAGAGTGTGTTATCGCAGCAATTTTATAATGGCTCATTAACCCCTGTGAGAGGCCAGTAATAGGGGATAGCAACGGATTTCTATCAACTCCATGAGGGAGATAAGTAAGGTGGCATCTTATGTAGATTTCTAAATCCTCTACTTTGAAATCAGCTCAATGGCATATTTTAAACTCAAAATAGAATGTCTTCTGGTTCCTAATGATTGATTTAATGGTGGATTTGACCATATGTGTATCAGATGTAAAAAGTATTGTCCACTAAGTGGAGTAAAAAATGATCTTTTACAGAAGGAAAAAAAACTGATTTAAATCTTTAGATTCTCATGGGATCTCATTAAGGTTATCTTTCTTCAATACATTGTGCAGCCTAATAGTTATCAGCAGCCCTGCGGTGTGCATTGCTGATAGGTTAGTTTACACAGGATTAATTGTGTAATTTTGCAAGCAACCAGCACAGCGAACACTGATTTTTGCATTAGCCTCATGTGTTGCTTCCAAGGGGACTCTGCTTTCTATTTTAAGGTGGTGTTACATTTCACTTCTTATTAATTATAATTTCTGCTAGCATGTTTTATGCCCAATATGATTTATTAAAAATCCTTCCTAATCTTTTTTTCCTAATTGTTATGTCCTTCGGTAACTTCATTAATTTTGAGCACTGATGTGTAAAAAATGGCAGGAGAAAATGGCATTCACAAAAGGTTCTCTGACCAGCCAGTTTCCCCATGCTCCCGTTGATAAGTTGCCACAAATCTTTTGCTAAAATACAGAAACAAATTCAGTTGCAGCCACTCCAGGTATGCAAAGTGAATAATCAATGCAGGCAACAACCTGACAATACTACATTCCTCGAACCAAAAGAATGCGAATGTTCAAAGAAGTGTTGGCTATGCAGAACTCAGTCCATTTTCCACAATATGTAGCTTAGTATTTTCCAGAAATACTTGTGTATTCAGAAGAATTAGAGGAAGGAAACTTTTGTTTGAATTTTCCACATAATAGCTTAGTTCAATACTCAGCTACTACACTTTATCGACTCTTGGAGGGATTATGAAATGCCTATTGAGGTTTCAGTGGAATCTTTATAGCTGGACTTGATATTCTTTTACATGGTTTTGAAAAAACAAAACAAAACAAAATGTTGACTGTGCACAGTTTAGAACTTAATCTTTAAATTCTTTTTGCCTTGAACTTGAAAATCAATTATCTGTGCCCCACGACCTCTTCCCTCATCTCAGCCTTCATGAGATAAAATTTCTCTCCCTCCGGAGCACATGGTGTCTCAAAGGGGAAGAGTCACATCTCCTTGTCTGTGCAGCTCTTGCTTCGTTTTGTTTAGGGTGGATCTTCTCTCCTTATCCCCATGAGTTTCTATAGTATTATAAAGGCCCAATAAGGTTCTGTACAAACTGGGTACTTAAAATGTGTCCTGAGTGACAAACTGGCCCCCACTGGAAGAACTCTTTTAAACACTCTGTTACCAGAGCTTCAAAAAGGGCTTGTTTCTGAAGGATCAAAGGATCTCTTGTATAATAAATTCTGAGCATTCAGTACATAATGAAGAGAAGAAAACATGTCTTTTAAGCTCCTATATGATGCCTGGATTATGTGAAGAGATGAAGGAAGTGGTGACTCTTTCTGGCTTTTGTGTCATTCACATTAAACAGGAATAGATGAAAGCAAAGGCTTAACACTGACAAAATCCCAAGTAGGAAGGCTCTGCATCCACAGCCTGTTCACACATTCATAACAAACCACCAGCTGATGACTTGAAAAAAATATGATTTTCTTTCTAGTGAAAGACTGACTTTGTTTTGTGCCTTTTTTAAACATCTACCTTCAGAAAGTATAAACCTTTTTTTTTTTTTGGCAGAGTGATTGGGTTACAATATTGTTACAGAAGGACTAGAATTAGAATCACAATACTTGGGTGCCACACTTGACCTTTGTCACTTGTTATGTATGACACTAAGGAAGTAATTTAGTCTGTAAATTAATTTTATTTTTCATCATTTATAAATAAACCTAGAAAAATGAACATGAATAGTTGTTTCAAGGGTTTAATTTAAAAATCATTTTTATATTGTGGTAAAATGTAGACTCTTATATTCTTATAGGTAGATTGCAATAAAACTCTACTAAGCAATTACAATAGATTTTATTTCTCTAAATTAAGGCTGAACAATCTCTTTTTTCAGTTCCACTTTGTCTGAGTAGTTTGAATGGCCCAGATCAGAGATGATTTTTGAGACTGTTGTTATTTTGTTCGATAGATTGTGCTCATGAAGGCACATGCATATTTATGGAGAAAGAATCCTTAGCTTTCCCCAGATGCTCACATGTGTTTGTGATCCTAATGGGGTTAAGAACCTTTAACCTGATAATCTCAACCAATTTTCCTTTCACATTAAGTGGGAGTCCTACTATTTTAGTATTAAGTACCAGAAGGGTGAATTTTATATGTCGCTTTATATTTACTATCGGTTTTGTCTAACAGGAATTTTGTGCAGTAAAATATCTACCTTTCAAATTCCCTGGGAGAAGAAAGACAATGCATGCTGGAGATATGAACTTTTCCACAATACTTATAAAAAATAAAAATAATTACCTTGGTGATTTCCCATAATTAAGGCAGATTTTTTTCCTTCCTCCTTCCTCTCCTCTCTTTTTTACGTTAACACCACCACCCTCATCATTACCACTGCCACTTTTCTCTCTTCCCACTTGAACTGAGTAGATAATTGCATATGTACAATTTCCTAGAGAACTGAAGCAGGCTTAGCCCATAGTTGAACTAAGTTTCCAAGTTTGCAAAGTAAGACTGGATTAACTATATTTTCTGCTAAGTGTTGGTTTTAATAAAAAAAGAAGTCTATATTCATTGAAATTTTCAGCTGGGAGTACATGTTTTAAAACCTTATTTCTTCCTTTTTTTTTTTTTTTTTGAGACGGAGTCTCATTCTGTCACCCAGGCTGGAGTGCGGTGGCAAAATCCTGGTTCATTGCAACTTCTGCCTCCTGGTTCAAGCAATTCTCCTGCCTCAGCCTCCTGAGTAGCTGGGATTACAGGTGCCTGCCACCATGCCTGGCTAATTTTTGTATTTTTAGTAGAGACGGGGTTTCACCATGTTGGCTAGGCTGGTCTCAAACTCCTGACCTCTGGTGATCCTCCCTCCTTGGCCTCTCAAAGTGCTGGGATTACAGGCGTGAACTACCGCACCTGACCTAGACCTTATTTCTTAATCTCTAAATGTGTTTGGTGCGACACTCAACTATGCTTTCAGCTTACCTAGCCCAATATAAATTTTATTTTAATGAATGGTTTCCAACATTTTGACTCTCCTCATGTTAAAAAAATCTCTGGATTTCCTTATATTTGATTTCTGTACTTATCAGTATTTGGCAGGAAGGCAAGTCATGGCAACAACTGATGGCTGACGAGACGTTATGCTTGGAATTCGTATATTCATCTCCTTAACTGAGAAGGTTTTGGTGTCTACCATTACTGACCTCACTGTGAGGAGGCACCGGAGAATCATGATCTCATTCTGTATATTGGCATGTCATTACACATTATTAATTTGGTCTTTTGAGTGACACAACTGTTTTTGTATATCGGTGTGTTTGTGCACTGTCCCTGGAGCTCTTTGTACTGAGTTATTTTTATTTCATTTTCGTTAACAATATTTTGGGAATTGTCATTGAATTTGTACCTTTTCTACCTTGCACTTTACAATAATTAGCATATTATTATAGTAAATTAGAAGTTTAATAATTAAGGTAACATTTAGATCCTGTCAATAACTATAGCCTACTTTATTTTTTTAACGTTTTACTATGCCCCTTTGTAACAGTTTTAGGTTTTTTAAAGAGTCATTAGAGTCATTTATTTATGCTCTGCTGATTAGCTGTTTATTTTCACAGTTTTACAAGTTAGATGTTCGTACTTAGATTTTTTTACAGATCGAAGTTTCTATTTGCTCATGAGTAGCTATAAAATAATAATTATCATTAGGTTAGATATTTTCTGTGTTACAGTTTGCCATTTATATATTCTCATTGCCACCCTGTGAGTGAAATGAATCAGAGGTTGTTAGCTCCAGTTAAAAAAAAAATGAAGAAAGAGACCTTCAGAGAGGTTGGCTAAATGGCTCGCTAGCAAGTGCCTGAGACGGTGCTGTTCTGTTCATTTAACTTTACATTTTAGTCTAGAATTTTCTCTGTTACTCCACTTCCTTTTCTACTCAAAGACCTTTTTATAAAAGAAACCAGGGAGCACTTAAAATTTGTTCTCTAAGTTTAGGGCTGGACTCAAACCATTTCTGGCAAAATCAATTTGGTCCTTTCTTTCCTCCTTTTTTTTTTCTTTCTCTCATAATGAATCAAGACATCCAGCATCCTTGAAACCTTAAAGGTATCTGAGGATACAAAGATACCAAACTGGAGTTATCTTCCTGACACATAAATCTGATCTTGTCATTTCCTACTACAAATCCACGACGGTCTTTTACAAGATAAAGTTTAATTATCTGAGCATGACACCTAGGGCTCTTCACATTCTGTGCGATCCAACTTTTCAGCCTCATCTCTTTTTATTATCTATTGCTTGCCCTTATACACCTCATCTTCAGCCTCCCAAATTTCATATATCTTCTTGACTGTGCCCTGCTCTTTTAGGTTTCTGAGTTGCCTCTCTTGCTTTTCTATACCAGCCCCCAACCCCAACAGGAATGCCATTCTTTCATTTGTAGCTTGCTAAACTGGGCTACTTACCTAACCAAATAGCTATGTGGCTTTGGAGAAAATACTGTTTTTATTTCTTAGCATGTTTATTTTGATGTGAAAAAATGTAACGCATGATCATTAAAAATATATCTATTACATTAAGTCATCTTCAATCTCTGCTTACCACTTTCTTCCCATAAACAATGGTAGCAATTTGATGTTTTTCTTTCCAATGTTATTTCTCATGTAGACATTGATACATAGTATTTTTCATATGAGCAAAATTAAGCTCACATTCTATAAAAAATTTTGTAGTGCTTTATTTCACCTAATATTATACAAAGTCTCAGCATTCAATATTCTTTAAAAACACAACTTTTTAAAATTATAAACTTTTCTAATACATAACTATATTCTACATATTTAATTATTTCTCTATTATTGGGCACTTAGGTTGTTACCCAAATTTTATTGTTATAAATTACACTCAGTTAAGATTTTTCCATTGGTATTTGGTGATATATTAATATGTTTAATCCAAACTTAGTTAGATTTCTAGATCTGTGCATACTGGCCAAATGAACATAAAAATCTATGTTAGAATATTTAAAGAAGTCAAAATGCTCATAAGGTTATGTAGAGATAAATAGCATATGATTTTTACATATGTAATGTATTCATACACATATCTGTATGTGTGTATATGAGTGTAGCTATAGCACTGGGTGAATATTAATATATCAATTGAGGAAGGAAATACACTAAAATATTATTTTACAGATGTCCATTTTATTATGTATGTGTGTGTGTATATATATATGTATATATGTATGTATGTATACATATGTATTTGTATTTTACCAAATATCTAGAGTGAGAATTTGTTAGTTTTATAATAAAACAAAACTCCCACAATTATCCACCTTAACCAATTGCTGTCTCCTACAAATCCTTTCCAACCTGACTTCATGGGTAGAAAGCGAGTTTCTGCTGGTGAAAGAGTGAAACTACTTGAAAATTATTTATTGTCTCCCAAGGTTCACTGCAGCATGAGACGTTACGTAGTTATCAAGACTAAAATACAAAGACAGCCCTGAAAATAGCTGGGGAGTGTGAAAATTAGTGATATTTAAAGGAAAACAGAAAGTTTAGCTCTTGGTTTGCTTTGGGAGAGGATGGGATTCTGAGGCCCCCATGTTGGTGATGCACGGATCTTGGAGGGTGGTCAGAGGTTGAAAGCCACTTGAGCAAATACTCAGTCCAAAGCAGCAGGTGCAATGGCTCAAGCGGGAAACAGAGTAATATCCTGAGATTGGCTGTGTTTAGACAAGTTCCTATTTTGGGGACACAGGGCTCCCCATTCATGGGTGTGCCTTGAGTGCAGTGCCAGACACAGAATAGTCAAGTAATATGTTCTTGGATGAATAAACAAAGACCCTTTGTACAATGCTCTGGGACAGAAATGCTTCATAATAGTGATGTTAACATCTTTTCACACCTAAATAAGCCTAAAAGGCTTCCAGGCAGTTTTCATATGTATTTCAGTGTGACTTAATGATTTATAATTCTGCTTTCTAAACATTATTAAAAATATTTGTGTCACTAATCTTGCGGCCATAAAGAACAACAATTTGCTTTAAAAGTGTACTGATGCTGCGATAACACCTATGGCAATATTTAAGGTTATCAAAATTATAAAGCTCCATCCTGGAGAAATGGTCATGTGACATTAGGCAATATGTAACTTCTTTATGCCTCAGTTTGGTCATTGTTAAATGAGGACATTAAAAAAAAAGCAAAACAGTATCTACCTCATGGGTTGTAAGGATAAAATGAGTTAATAAAATGTAAAGCACTTAAGAGAGTGCCTGGCCTATAGTTAGCCCTGTATAAATGTATCCCATTATCATTACCAAAGAAGCTTGACATTGGTATTAACTTGCCCACAATTAACTGGTGTGATCAGGCATTAGTTCAAGGTGGTATCTGAGGTTACTATCAGATACATTTTGGACTATATAGGAAAACATAGTGCTTCTCTATAAATTGTTTGCAGAATTACTACCACAAATTTTAATGGCCTTCTAATTCCAGGGGAGGCCATCTCTATTTGCATTAGAGAGTAATATAAAGTCAGAACTGGGTCCTATTTGAGATCTAAAAGATTATCTATTTGATTTATTCTTAACTTAAAACATTGACATTTTTGCTTATTGCTTTCAAGACTGTTTCAAACATGATTTCTTTTGGTATACTACCTTTGACAGTAGTGAGAAAACAAGAGATGCCTCTGCCGTCATACTCCAAGGTGGGAAACAGAGGACTAGCACCTCCAGAAGAGGGCCTCTGGCTTCTGGGAGGTGGGGCTTTTAAGTTTCATGATTTGGTATTGGTGCTGGGATCTGAGTTTTGAGGTTTGACTATGCAACATGCTTGAAACATGGCCTCAAGGATTGTTTGGCTGCCTCAGCATTCATGGTGGGAAGACCAGCATCTGAATGATAAGAGATTTGGACCTTGTGTGGCAGCATTTGGCCTCAGGCCCTGCTCCGCCTGCTTGATATTCTACTATGATGAATTGGCTATAGCTGGTTTCCCAGGAGCTTTGTCATGTCCACATCCGACTGCAGAAAAAAAACAGGAGTTAACTAACTTTCCCAAAGTGACACAGCTAGTATGTGGCAGAGCTTATTCATTCACTCAAGAAAATATTTAGTGATGACCTGTTTTGTGCTACATGCTGGAGCTGGATGAAAACCCCAAAGTGTCTGAGTGTTATTGATATCATCAGTCAGCCCCAGGTCCTTCTAGGTCAGCCTTCTATAGGGAAGGGAAGTGTTCTTGAGAATGTGTCTTGGTTCTCCATGATGTTCTTGGACAGTAGCGATGAAATGCGTATCCTCATTTCTATGAATAAACTATGCCTGCACTGGCCAAAAATGTGTCTCTCCTTTTTTGGAAGCTATTTATTTCTTTAACATATATGATCTATTATAGTAATATAATTCTATTGTGTATGATTTGCCCTCAATTTATTTCTGGAGGATCTCCTGTCTTCCAAGTTGTAACAGGCCAAGTTTATAGAAAACATTATAGTCACATTTTCTGTGTTCCTTAAAATTTTATTTCAGTCTATCTGTTCTGTGTATTCATCTTTCCACACTAAAGATTTCTAATGTTTCTAATCTTCCTCTGTGTGAATCCCATGGCCCCAGCCTCTTAAATAATGTAGTGCCTTTCTCTGTACCTCCTTCAGTCCCATTATTAGGGAGTTTTTAAAAAATAATCATAGACTTTTAGGGCAAAAAAAAAAACCTTGTAAATAGCATTTAGTTAAAATTCTCATGTCGTGGATAAGGATTCTGAGGCCCCAGTTAGTTAGGAAACACGTCATTAATAGGGAGTGTTACTGACATAGCAAGGAATCAAACTCGTTAGGACCTCTGACTTGCCTTGGAATGTTCTTTGCTGATATCTCTCTATTACGCTGTTGGCTTCTAATATGGTTTGGCTCTGTGTTCTCACCTAAATCTTATCTCAAATTGTAATGCCCATGTGTTGTGGGAAGGACCTGGTGGGAGGTGATTGGATTATGGGGGTGGTTTCCCCCATGCTGTTCTCATGATAGTGAGTGAGGTCTCACAAGATCTGATGGTTTAAAAGTGTGTGGAAGTTCCCCACTCACTCTGTCTCTCTGCTGCCACCATACAAGACGTGCCTTGCTTCCCCTTCACCTTCCGCCATGATTGTAAGTCTCCTGAGGCTTCCCAAGCCATGCAGAACTGTGAGTCAATTAAACCTCTTTTCTTTATAAATTACCCAGTCGCAGGAAGTTCTTTGTAGCACTGTGAAAACAGGCTAAAATACAGCCTCCTTTAGACAGTTGCATATAACTTAAAAATAGTAAAAGACTGAGGTATAACCAGTATGGAGTCCTTTTCTCAAAGTATTTTAGACGAGTGATGCAATAAGAAAGAGGGTCTACCGTAGATAAAGGAACAGGCCTTGAGGTTACACACATTAGGTTCGTATCTTGGTGCTGACATTTATTGTCATTGTAACTTTGTAAATCATACCTAACTTATTTGAATTCGTTTAATCTTCTGTAAAATTAAAGTTAGTGGTACCCACATTAAAGGTACTTGCATTACGTGAGATTATACTAAATTATTAAATATGACATCTGACATATAATCTGTCTTCAACTGATATTAGAAAAACATCACATATGATGTTTAGTGGAGAGTCAATATCTGTGATTTAGTAAAGAAATGGTAAAACTCGTGATCAGAAATAGGGGCTATTTCTATTTAGAATGCTCTTTCATAAGTATTCTTAGAAAAAGTTGAACATCTTCACATTGCCTATATAAGGTTTTGCTGATAAATAATTCCCAAAAGCCAACATTAACAACATATCGTATTTTTTCTAGTTCTTACTTTATTGTACATCATTTTATGTTAGACATATTGAAGAATTTCTGTCTGTGTGTTCATTTTTGCAGTACTAGTAGCTTATAACCTAGGGAATATTATGTGCCTCATGTATCATTTTCCTTTTTAAAAGATACAGTCATTCAAATTTGTATTGAGTATTTTGGCACACATTTTGAGGGTCTGGGCCTCCATGATCTGAATCAAGAACTGATTCCTGTCAGGTAAATGTTAGCTGATGACCAAAAAAGAGGTGTTTTCAATCCCAGTTTCTTAAGAATATTGACCTAAATATTGACTAAAAGCTGAGGTGCTCACAGCCTTTTCTAGCAATTTAAAAAATCACTCAAAATCTCCAGTGTTTAAAGATCAATTGAGATCAGATACATTTTTTAAAGGAAAAAAAATAAAAAAAATAGCCAGTTTTGATCTCAAATGCATACACACCTATGTAGAATAGGCATTTTTTGTCAACATATGTGTATTAAGCAACCAATATTTGGCAATCTGACAGCCATTGTGCTTGAGTACTAGGAAGGCAAAAATTAATAAGATCATTTTTCCCCGACCTGGACTTAAGGAACTCAAAATCTTGCATAAAACATTGTAAAGAAACCCTTTTCTGGCCAGGTACAGTGGCTCACGCCTATAATCCCAACACTTTGGGAGGCCGAGGTGGGTGGATCACCTGAGGTCAGGAGTTCGAGACCAGCCTAGCTAACATGGTGAAACCCCGTCTCTACTAAAAATACCAAAAAAAAAAAAAAAAAATTAGCTGGATGTGGTGGCGGGTGTCTGTAATCCCAGCTACTCAGGAGGCTGAGGCAGGAGAATTGCTTGAACCCAGGAAGCAGAGGTTGCAGTGAGCCAAAATCGCGCCATTGCACTCCAGCCTGGGTGACAAGAGCAAGACTTCTAAAACAACAAACAAACAAAACAAAACAAAAAACCTTTTTTTTTGTCTTGTGAGAATAATGCATGTAGCTGCTCACACATGTGGCTTATATAGCAGCTGTCAAGGTTCATATGCTACCACGTGGGGTACTGTGTGATTTCCTCCTGATGGCTGAGTTGAGTGGGGACTTTCAAGTAGGGGGAACCCGGAGACTGATCTCAAGTGTCCCTCCCGGCTTCATTGGACATCATCAATCAGGACAGTGATGTGGCTGCTGCTACCGCAGCTGCCCCTTGCTTATCACAGAGCACCGGCTAGATCTCAGCCTAGTGCTGAGCAATTTTTGCATGTTAGTACTATTCCTCCAAGCCATTCTGCAAAACAGATACTATTATCCCTTATTTACCAATGAGACAACTGGAGTTCTAAAAGGCTACTTGATTAGCTTACGATCTCACAACAAGTAAGTGCACACTTGCTCCATTTCCAGTCTGTCTGTCTCTTTTTTCTCTGCTGCAGCATCTCTTTTGACAGACACTGTGGTGGTAATGTGCTCCCTCCTGCTCTATGAAGCTATGACATTCATACTTGTGACTGTAAGGTGAAGGAACTATGAATACTACTATTAATTGATATGTGTAGCTTTAATGCATTCATTCATTAATTCATCTAAACAGTATATATATATATATTTTTTTAAATTATTTTTTCATAGGCTTTTGGGAAACAGGTGGTATTTGGTTGCATAAGTTCTTTCATGCTGATTTGTGAGATTTTGGTGCACTCATTACCCAAGCAGTATACAATGAACCCAATTTGTAGTCTTTTATCCCTCACCCCCCTCCCACCCTTTCCCCCAAGTCCCCAAAGTCATTCTTATGCCTTTGCATCCTCATAGCTTAGCTCCCACTTAAGAGTGAGAACATAGGATTTTTGGTTTTCCATTCCTCAGTTACTTCACTTAGAATAATAGTCTCCAGTTCCATCCAGGGTGCTGTGAATGCGGTTAATTTCCTCCTTTTATGGCTGAGTAGTATTCCATCATATATATTTATCACAATTTCTTTATCCACTTGTTGATTGATGGACATTTGGGCTGGTTCCACATTTTTGCGATTGCGAATTGTGCTGCTATAAACATGCATGTGCAAGTACCTTTTTTGTGTAATGATTTCTTTTCCTCTGGGTAGATACCCAGTAGTGGGATTGCTGAATCAAATGGTAGAGCTACTTTTAGTTCTGTAAGGAATCTCCGTACTGTTTTCCATAGTGGTTGTGCTAGTTGACATTCTCACCAGCAGTGTAGAAGTGCTCCCTTTTCATTGCGTCCACAATAACATCTAATATTTTTAAAATTTTTTTCATTATGGCCATTCTTGCAGGAGTCAGGTGGTACAGAGATGTAGTTTTGATTTGCATTTCCCTGATCATTAGTGATGTTGAGCATTTTTTTTTCGTATGTTTGTTGGCCATATGTATATCTTCTTTTGAGAATTGTCTATTCATGTCCTTAGCCCACTTTATGATGGGATTTTTTGTTTTTTTCTTGCTAATTTGTTTGAGTTCCTTGTAGATTCTGGATGTTAGTCCTTTGTTGGATGTATAGATTGTGAAGATTTTCTCCCACTCTGTGGGTTGTCTATTTATTCTGCTGACTGTTCATTTTGCTGAGCAGAAGCTCTTTAATTAAGTCCCACCTATTTATCTTTGTTTTTGTTGCATTTGCTTTTGAATTCTTGGTCATGAAGCCTTTGCCTAAGCCAATGTCTAGAAGAGTTTTTCTGATGTTATCTTCTAGAATTTTTGTAGGTATCGGGTCTTATATTTAAGTCCCTGATCCCTCTTGAGTTGATTTTTGTATAAGGTAGGAGATGAGGATCCAGTTTCATTCTCCTACATGTGGCTTGCCAATTATCCCAGCATCATTTGTTAAATAGGGTGTTCTTTCCCCACTTTATGTTTTTGTTTGCTTTGTAGAAGATCAGTTGGCTGTAAGTATTTGGGTTTACTTCTGGGTTCTCTATTCTGTTCCATTGGTCTATGTGCCTAGTTTTATACAAGTACCATGCTGTTTTGGTGATTATGGCCTTATCCAAAGAGTATATATTATGTTTTATTATGGTGCCAGGCAGTGACATTGGTGCAACTAATATATGCCCTTATGGAACTCAAGATTTCTTATGTTAAATACAGAATAAAGGAAGTAGGAATATTTATAGCTGTTAGGCCTTTAGTTAATTTTGTCTAGATGGAGTTTCAAATTACTTATGATTTGTTGTCAGTTCAGTGTATAAGGAGAAATTTATCTTATAAATAGCTTAGAAAGGAGTCATGTCATAAAATGACATGTCTCAAAATGTCTTGTGAAGCCAACTTTTCTTCCAGCATGGCAAGCAATCACCATTTCTCTTGCTGAGCATCTAATGAAGTCATAGGTTTGCTGTAGAGGGTATGTTGTGTGAAAAGTACTACTTTGAAATATTAGATAACTTCAGAGTCACAACATGCTCATATTCAGAAAACAAGTGACCCTGACTTCCGCTGATCTGCAGCTCTCCTATTACACCAGCCATGAGTAGGTTGTTTGCTGAGTGTACCCTCATAACCCAGTTTTTACTGTATCTTGCTCTTCAGCGAGTGCTGTTTCTCCTTCCAGTATACTTCTCTCTGTTTTTTTTTTTTTTTACTTTGCCTCAAGTCAGTAGAGTTTAATTTAACTAGTTTTTTGTGCATATACTATATTTTCTTTCAGTCATACTTTTTAAATCTTAGTTACAAAGCACACAACCAATAAGGACCCAAATGTTGTTTCGCCTTAAATTACTTTCTTTTTAATATTTTCTTTTTAATATTCCTCTCCATTCTTGTTTTACATTTGGTGGGTATATTTATTTGTATCTCTTAAGTAAAAGAAACTAAGGGACTTTGAAAAAAAACAACTTTTCACTAATAACAGAGAATAAGACGTTAGTATCTATGTCAATGGTGGTGAGGGAAAGGGTAAATGCTTTCTAGAGTAAATAAATTCAAAGGATTGTATGTCATGTTAATATAACAAAAACAAAATTAGAAAGACGTTTTCTTAGATTATAGTAGTGTATTGTGTATATACCCTTATCTAATAATGTTTGAGCCTATCCCTCCACTATATGTATATCCTAAATTGTACAGAGACACTAGTATGCTAAAATTTATCATAAGAAAAGAGTAAAAGGAGAGAAATGTTTAAAAATGAGATGAAAAACCATAAGTACGTGTGTGTGTGTGTATATATATATGTGTATATGTTTCCATATTTCTTGTTTCATTCTAAAGGATGGTCTGTGCATCTCTTTCCAGAGATCATGCACCTACAACATGAAGGAATGAAAGAAAACCTAATAATACAGAGACTGGCTGGGTGCAGTGACTCACGCCTGTAATCCCTGCACTTTGGGAGGCCAAGGGGGGCAGATCATGAGGTCAGGATATTGAGACCGTCCTAGCTAACACGGTGAAACCCAGTCTCTACTAAAAATACAAAAAATTAGCCAGGCGTGGTGGCAGGTACCTGTAGTCCCAGCTACTCGGGAGGCTGAGGCAGGAGAATGGCTTGAACCAGGGAGGCAGAGCTTGCAGTGAGCCGAGATCGCGCCACTGCACTCCAGCCTGGGTAACAGAGTGGGACTCCATCTCAAAATAAATAAATAAATAAATAAAATAAAATAATACAGAGATAATTCTTCATTTACAATAAACACTAAGAACACACGCACACACACACACACACAGAGAGAGAGAGAGATTAGATTAGTAGCAAGGAACTTACATACATGATTAATGTGAATGCCTTCTGAACCAAAGCTGAAGGAAGCAGATGAGAGCTCTGTGGGCGTAGGCTGCTGCTGTGAGCATACAAATAAGTTTGATCATAGCTACAGTTTCCATGCCTAATGTCAAACAACTGTCTTGAAAATCCTAAGTGAGAGTGTGGTGGGTAATTCAGCACAAGTACTGATCTCTGTTGTCATGAATGTCCTTGACAGTGGTAAGAAGTGGGGACCCATTGGGAAGAGCCACCTGAGGTGGCTTCATGACATGATGGATTTTGAAGAGATGTCTTAGACAGATCCAATGTTAGAACAATAAAAGTGGTACCATGGCTGTAGGAGATCCTGAATGCATGACATTCTTTATCACTGGGATAAAGAACATTCTAGATTAAGTCATTTAACATTCACCTCAGCAAATGGAATAGCAGGGTCAGCAAATCTCATTTTGAGTCAACAAATGCAAACATTGCATTATTTCTTTTCCCCACTGAGAGACTGTCGTAACACACATAGGATGCTGGACACAGCAACATGGGAGCCAGGTTCTGTACTCTTCTACTTAGGTAAACTTCTATCAGCCCGCAGAAGTCAGTGAGCACAATTATATTAAAACAATGTGTACCATGGACCCATTGGTCAGAAGCCATACTAAATGCAGTTTCATGCATGGTTAGTCATCCATAAACATTTCTGCTTGTAATAATAATGCGGTCAGAAGTAGGCCTTGTGGGGCTGAAATGAGGTTACTAAACAAAAGTATTAAGGACACAGTCTGTGCAGTGTGTCACTTGGTCAACTGGAAAGCAGTGACGACTTTTCTTATACTTGCTAGGGTGGAATTCTTCTCAGTGTATTGGTGTGAGGTTCTCTCCGGAGGCATTGCAATCTGTTTATAACTTCTTGGCAACAGCTTTTGGAATAAGGCCAAAAAGATTGTCAAATAATACACAGAGTGGAAATGAGCTGTTTGAATTTTTCAGCCATCCTTCCTTTTCTTAGGGCCAAAAATGTAGTTTTATAAATCTCCTTAATTAGTAATTTCTACCAGAATGAGTTAGAATTATTACATGGAATTTAGCTCTTCTGAATGATGTTCAGTCATTAAATTATGACAGCTGGTATGCAAAAAAATGTTGACTTATTCCGATCGTTCTGATGCCTAATAGAAAATAGAGTTTTTTAAAAGCATGTTCATGGGATGGCATTCAAAAACAAGCTTAAGCAATCTTTTTGAGATTGGGAGCCAATCCTTGAGACACCTGGGAATGAACAGTAAAAGGATTGGATATACTGGTTGAATCAGTCCCCTCATTTCACATGTTGATGTTTTAAGAGATAGGCGGCTTGGCAAACCATGGTGAGAGATGACCTCTTGAGTTGAAGGCTTATGTTCACTCTGTAGTTCAGAGGTCTGATCTTTCAATGCTTCCTGACGAAGCTCTCCTCGTTTTGGTCTATATCGTTTTATTTTGAAAGATTAGTCACAGCATCAGACAGATGCAAGTAGCTATTGTGCCAGATAGGTCAGGAGAACCGCTATGTAGAAATGCTTACAGTTGTGGTCTGTTGCAAAATACGTGAATTCATGAGAGAAGACACATCGATAATGTTTTCAATGAGAAGTGTAATTACGTGGCTGCTTTTTGCACGCCTGCCCTCTCTTCTCCTTTTGTTCCTTGACAGAAATTCGCAGGACCCCTTTTTTAGCAACAGAGCAATACTATAGCTTAGGTATTTGAGTGGAAATTTTGAGGGGTGTGGGGAGAAAGAAAAATTAAATCCGTTTTTTTAAACAGAAAATGTAAGAATTAATTTAAAAGTGACTCAAATGATAATTGTTTCCAAAATTACAACTTTCTAATCTATCCCTAGGTGATGTAAACTGCAAACCATAATCCTGTCTTAATACTGCAAACAAATCATAGTGGAACTAAGGGGAACTTAATTTACTGGTAAGAGTATTTTCCTTAATCAGTTGTTTTATGCATTTTTGATTGTATTTAATTATTGCAGTACATAGGGCAGGAGTCACAAAAGATAAGGATAAGGAGACGTTGCAGAACTTTTGTCTTCACTGCGGTCTTAGCATAGATATGGACCAGATATATCATATAGTGAAGGTTTTTTTGTTTTTTGAGTTCCATTAAATTGCTGGTTTATTTTTGAAAGAGCAAAACCCTTACCTTAAAGTTATTTTTCTTGTTGGCTGACCTGTTGGCATATTTGAAAGTGGCATATTTATAATATTTATCAAAATGTCATTTTTAATAGAAAAAAATAGTTTCACCACTGAGATTTGAGAAGGTTGACTTCTAAGGAGGCTTGAAGTTTCAGTGAGAAAACCTGTATTTTCAGGGGGTAAACAGAGCTCACGCTTCATAGTCTGAACGACTTACAGCTTCAGTCACTGTTCCTTGAATTTGAATCCATTTAAAATCTGACCTGAATCCTTGATTGGAGTTTTTTCAAATTCTTTGTGCAACA
The DNA here is from genome assembly GCF_028858775.2 of Pan troglodytes. NCBI lineage: Eukaryota > Metazoa > Chordata > Mammalia > Primates > Hominidae > Pan > Pan troglodytes. The sequence goes on from NC_086015.1 coordinate 4,294,337, forward strand.
CCAAGCTGAATTATAACTAATTTCAAAGAGTTTTGAACAATAAGAAAAGTTCACATTGGAAGGAGGGCCAAACACACAGTGATGTAGTTCTAGGTAAGCTGTTTAGCTATTTTGATGACCCATTTTGTAAATCATAACACTGGAATAATAGTTGTAACTGCCTACAGGTGCAGCCTAAATTAGATTATTACGATAATGAATATTAGCACTGGGTTTGGTCCATACCATTGTGTTTGGTTCAGTAAGTGCCAATAATTAGTATCACGACTAGTTTTTAAAGACAAAATGATTGGAGGAAAAACAAAAACGAGTAATTTTTTTCTCAATGATGAAAGAATGATTTTCTTACTTTCTCAGGAGCACATTATGTCACCAAGAGAATATGCACTCCAGAAGAAATAAGATATTACGTGGTGCATGAAGAATTTTTTTCTATGCATTTGTTGCAAATGGGACCTTAATACAAATATAAAATAATGAAGACCATGTGGAAAGAGATAGAGAATCTTGACTTTATGGGTTACTGTTAGCATACCTGGTTCCTGGTAACCCCCAGCGGCCTTCTAAATGAATGCGGGCCATACCAAGAATAAGTCTATGAAGAAACTCTCTGTGCTTTGAAAAACATTTGATCTCTTCTCTCATCCACTGGAGTGGTTTCGCCCTCCACTATTTTTAGATCTTCACTTGGGAACTTTCTCCAAGAGGGGTTCTCCATACAGACTTTCTAACCACAGGGCATCTGAAAGTCTCTTGTAACATTAAAAATGGTTTGAAGTATATTCTAATATCCTTAGAGAAAACTCTTCCCAAAACCTGATTAATCAATTCCTTTGATGATGATCGTGTGGGATACATTTATTCCATTAAAACACTTTTATGATTTCACTTTAAATGAATTTCTAGTTCATAAGAAACATAGGTAAATCTTCTGAGATAGTAATGAACAAAATACAATACCCAGGGTATTAAATTTTAAAAAAGAGATTATCATACTACTATGAGAAACTGTAATTGTGGTTGTGTCATGATGATGTATTAATAATTATTTCTCTTGACATTATGAAAATGGATGGTAACCTGCAAAACACCCTTCTTGCTCGTAGCCCTGCATTCTTTCCTGTATTTTATTGAATTATGTTTATTTCTTGTGTTCCTCTTGGTGATTGATGAAATCATTATTTAATTCTACAAAATAAGTTCCCTTACTGTCGGTTTTCATTGTGCTAGGGAAATCAGCCATCAGGTTCCAGGAAGGGTTTGTGGAATCGTAGTCATAAAACACCATACCCACACCCACACACAAACACGCATTTACCTAATCTTCATTTTTCTTTTCAGAATCTCTTGTTTGTAAATTTCCTCCCAGAATACCCAACCTCTCAAGAATTTTAAAACGCGGGAGTAAAATCATCTTCAAGCTCTGATTAGATTACAACATATGAATGCTAATTTTGTTTTTACATGTTTCAACACCCAAATTTATCTGAACTTAGGGCACCATAAGCAGTTTAACTGTTAGAAATCTTATGAGATTGAGTTTGTGCCTATCAGATGAATACAGATTTGTATATAACATTTCAGTTATTGCTACACTTATGTATCATTTATCCAAAGGCGATGTTATCCATGCATCTTAACAGAAGGCTTAAGTAGTTGAATGACAGGGACTACATTTTTGCTGCAGAAGATCGTGATAAAACATGTGCTGTGTGGCCACCCTGGGTCATGTGCCGAGACTGCTTGATGGTACCTATCTCTACACACTGCATCTCATACTGATTTATGCATTTGGATGACTTATTTTATGTCAAAGACATAAAGAGAGTAGAGAAGGGAGAATAGTATTTTCATTTCAGTCTTAATAAAGTTCTATCCTATGAGACGTTAACAGCTGCCTTCTCTTGGTGGTCTGTGAAGTTTTTATAAAGGTATTGATTATTTTCCAATGACACACAAATCTACTGCTAGAGACCATTCAAATGCTTAGTTACACCAGGGCTTGGCTCCTGTACCCTGAGGAGGACACGATTAACCAAATCCTCCTTTTTAAATGTTCTCAGGACAATGAGCTGCACATACTGCACAAATGCAGTTTGCTTGACCAGTCTTGCCTCTGTCTCCTTCTATCTCCATTTACATGCTTCATGCTCAGTTGAAATTAATTCTCTACACATTGGTCTCATGAACACATCTTTGAGAGCAGAGTTCAAGTTAAATTTTTATTTTCATCATTACCTCTGAGAACACAATCTGGGGCATATTAGACGCTTTGTAAGTGTAGAGGTGGGGAGAAAGAAGAAGAAAGAGAGGAACAGAAGGAGGGAAAGATTTTCCTGATAGATCACTTTTTGGACACTTTCTGTGCTGAGAAGTTCTGACATTGCCTCTCTGGATCCTGTTATCTTGGCAGTCTTGCTAAGAGTTTCCATTTACACTTAAACATGGTTACTGATGAGTCTTAATGTTGCCTTAACTATCAGGTCTCTGATAGCCCCACATAGCCAAGTGGGACCCTGGTCAAGAAGTTCACCTCTGTTAAACAAATATGCATAGATTTTCAACATCTCTTCAGATGCATTCAGAGGTGATGAAAGATTCCACTGGATGCTAGAACATTGTGCATAAATAATCGAAGTTGTATGCTCTTCAGCAATGATGCTACCCCATATCCTTTTTTTTTCTTTCCCATGATATGAGGATATGAGTGCAGCAGAACTAGCTCCATGCCCTTGTCCCAGAATTAATCATTCCTATCCATATTTGATGTCTATACCTTTTAAATATTTATGGGCTGTTATGTTCCTTTCTTGTTGTTCACCCACTCTGGGGACATTCAGAAGCCTCACATTTCTTCCTTAGCCAAACACCCCATTCCCTTCATCCTCTCTCAGCTGTTCTTTGGATTACCTCCAAATTGCATACATAATTTTGGTATTGAAGTGCCAAAAATGCATTTGTTTCAACTGGAGTTTTATTGAAGTTGCTTTTACTCAAATCACGTACACAAATAAATTTGATTTCCAAGACATGAAAATTCAGTTAGGTCTCCGAAGGGAAGCTGAGGTATACTTATATTTCATTATAATGCTACAGGTATATTTTAAGTCACTAGGAAAATGACATCTCAAAATCAAAAGATTATAGAAAGAGCACTATATGAATAATTACATTTTAAAGCATAGGTCTGTGATCATTTTGTAGGTTTTTGTTGTTACTGTCAGTCTATTGGTTTTTATTAATAATTTTATTGAGGTATAACTGATACACAAACGACATATTTAATGTGTACAATTTGATGAGTTTGGACATATCCGAGGACTCATGAGACTGTCACTGCAATCAAGGTAATAAATGTATTTATTACTTCCAAAAGTTTCCTCTGTCCCTCTGTTTTTGTTTGTAAGATTTTAATAGGCTCAAGCTCAATATTCATAGCCTTTTTTTAAGTTAATTTTTTCTTTCTTTCCAAATTCAGAAGGCAGATTCATTTCATCAAAAGAAAACAGTTCCTCAGTTGCTACTGCATTGCAGAGAAAAGAATGACTATAATCACCATTAAATTATTAAAGAATAAAAGATACTGAAACCCAGAAAAACTTGGGTGATCTCTTTCATAAGCAGACACTTTTAATCTTATATTGACATTTAAAAGGACTGTTCAAGTAGCAACATGACAGACTGCACATATAAAATGTCCATGAAAATATGTAGCACAGCTAAACAAATAACTCAGAGCAAAATCCAATGAAAGGAGAAAATTGTGTTTCCTCAAGAAAATGCTATTTTTGCCCTAAGGCAATTCTTGCTGGAGAAAAATACCATGTAAAACATTGACACAAATCACAGACATCTCTTCTAAACGGTGGATTTTATTGGACTGCACACGCGTGCAGATATTTGGCAGATATTTGAGGTCTTGGAAAGGAAACAAACCAGCGAAATATATCACTATTATCACCAACACAACTGCAGAGGGCAAAGAGCAGACACATCTCAGAGCCTAGTGATGAAGCAGGGAATTAAAAAGTAAATCAAAGCCTCTGATCAAAGGCAAATTTAGTCTGTGATAATTGACTTGCAGTGGAAGGAAGCCTCATGCACAAAGATCAAAGATTAGTGACTTCACATTTACCACACCATCCCCACCCTAAAGGAGGGAAAAAAATCAGAAAGAAGAAAGGGGAAAAAAGAAGAAACATGTCAAAGCTCGCTAAGAACCCTGTGCAATGTAATCTACCTTTCTTAAGGATAGCATGCATTATTAGAAAAATGAAAATGAATTTTATTATGGCATGTTTGAGTTCTACCTTCGAAAGAGTGAGAAACTGGCACTATTGGCTTAAGTAACTTATTTGCAAACAGGCATTATTAGGCAGTGCCTTTTGCTGCAGTTGCTTCCCTTTATTTGTAGCCCTTCAAATGCATACATTAAGATTCTCTTCACAGTTGCAAACAGCAGGTAAATAATTGTATATTTGAGAGACTATTGCCTATTGAATTTAAGTTGGTCACAGACTTTGGTCCATGGTAACATGCTAATGGTTAACTTCCTGTTAACCAGTTATATCAAGCCTTATGTATTTTTTGTTGTTTCAGTACATGCTGTGAGTATAGCCAGCTCCCTAACTCCGTATGAATATTATATGGGAAGGAAAAAATCCTGTTTCTCTATTCTTTTAAAATCTGTACTGGGGGACTGTGAATTAAACTAACAAAAGACAGATTAATAGGAAAAAAAAAGCGTACTTTTTTTTTTTTGAGACAGATCTCACTCTGTCACCCAGGTTGGAGTGTATTGGTGCAATCACAGCTCATTGCAGCTTTGATCTCCCAGGCTCAAATGATTCTCTTGCCTTAGCCTCTTGAGCAGCATGGGACTACAGGCATGCATCACCACACCTGGCTAATTTTTTATATTCATAGAGATGGGGTCACACTATGTTGCCCAGGCTGGTCTTGAACTCCTGAGCTCAAGCAATTCTCCTGCCTCAGCCTCCCAAATTGCTGGGATTACAAGCCACAAATTTTATTTGATATTAGTAATTCAATTTTTACATGCAGAGAGGATGTCATAGTAAAGAAGTGAAAACTCAAAAACGCAATTAGACCAGGTTTGTATACCATTTTAACTAAGGGTGATAAATTGTGTAGAAGTGACAAGACAAAGGAAAAGAGATTTAGGCTTCTAGTAGCAGTTAATTGTGAGAAGTTAAGTATATGGGCAAACCTAGTAGAAGATTAGGGTTATTTTTAGTAAGATTTGTCTGTGCAGATCTATCTCAGTACTGAGTTTCTATCTCCAGTGATAGTGGTTGTCCTCCTGGTACAGCAGTGGGAAGGGGGAAGACCCTCACAAGAAGAAGTGTATGTCTTCCTTTTAGGCCTATAGTGGGGAGGCAAAGAGCTCTTTCTGTGTTTGCTGCTTGCTGACTGCCTTCAGCTCAAAGTAAACCTCATGCCAAAGTGGCATATTTTGGGGTGACATATTCTGATCTCTTTCAGTTCCTATTTATTATATTCTCCTGTCATTATGCTTTGTATATTTTATGACATTTTAAACCTGTGCCATGTGTAAAATGACAGTGAAAATGAAGGTAATCCTCTTATGAAATGTCTTTCTAGTTGTCTAATTATAGGGTGCCCTATTAGTTTGTAGGAATTAAGCATTTTCAAAGGCATTTATTCAACGATTGTTTTTGTGTGGCTGTTAAGAGCCACAGGGTTGAAGATACAGTCGCAAAGAGAGACACAGTTCTTATCCTCATGAAGCTTATAATCTTATAAAGGCAGACATGTTATTCAAGTTATAATGCAAACAAATGTAAAATTGCTGCTCTAATAAGCGCTAGAATATGGTGATTTGACCTGTGGTGGTCAGAGAAGGCTTCTCTGAGCAACAAATGCCTGATCAGAGATGAGAAGTAAACTAAACCAGAAAGTAAGACTAGAAGGATCCATTTGATTGGGAACTTTATTAGAATGCTTTCATTTTTCTTGAGATAGATGCGGAATCCATCTGTGCTGGGGAGGTAAAAAATTAGTCCACCTATCAGGCAGAGGACAGACAGTGCTATAGATAATTTACTGAGAAAGGATTTTAGTTCCAGAAAAATATGAGTTCCAGCTTTAACTCAGCAAATTTTCAGTTGAAGGTTTGGACAAACTAGTCAACCTCTCTGAACCTGAGGCTGCTAATCTGTAAAGTGGGCTCATAATCCTTATCTCAGATAATCATCTCAACTACTGTTTGTTATCAGTGTCATCAACATAGTGCTGATTTGCAATGTGATTTTAGGCAAACCATTTTATCTCTTTGAGTTTCAATTTCACACTTCTTTAAAATGGGGGATGTTGGATTAAATGGTTTCAAGATTTCTTTCAGCTCTACATTTCCATGATTTTGCAAGCAAATGTAAAGCTGGAAATTTCTGTCTAGATATCGTGGGAAGCCTATATCCTGGAAAGTTAGAAAAAGTGTTGTTTTTGGAAAGTAGACTTTTTAAAAGAGGCATAATTCTACCCGTTAGCAATTTTACTTATATTTCTTTAATCCACACTTAGAAGTTTCTATTATCTTAGATTAAATTTTATAGCACATATTTCTTCTACTAAAAAGCCTTTAAAGTGTTTCAGTGGGATGTTTAATTTCCCATTATGGTTGGTTTCTCAAATCATTCCTTTTGTAATTGTCACATTTTTACAGTCCTGTTTAAAACAAATTCAGTTTTTCAACTAAAAATATCAAGCTGAGTTGGAAATTGAAATCCAAGGACTGCAAAATCAAATGATAATAAACCAACCATAAGGTTAAACTTTCCAACCACCACACACTTAGAGACCACCAGAAATTTGTGTTACTTGTTTCTTATAAAATATAGAATAATCTTTTGAAGATTCTTGTGGCCAAAGTAAAATTTTATTACATTTCTAAATCTAGAAAAGGGAAAACTATTTTTAACACCTTGTTACTTATTTAAACATAAAAATATTTAGTTTGATTGGAGCCTCTTCGTGACTCTATTCATATTTCACTTAAATTACTATTGCTTTAGCTATACAAAGCCTGCTTTTGATTATATTTATGTTAAACATTTAATCTTTCTTTGTAGAGCCACAGATTTAAGAAAGCATCCAGATATATATACATATTTCTATTTTGGTGTTTTAAAATCTCACTCTTATGTTTTGATTAATAAATATTTTTAAGTGCTTTCATATTTATCTTTATTTTTACCTTAGGAAACACATATTGAATATATTAAATAGGTATACCAGGTGCTATTGTCCTTACGTTATAGGTTAGAAAACTGGGCCATTGATTTATTCAAGTTCGATTGTATATTTATCGAGTGAAAATTAGATCTCATATCTCATATCTTCTAACTTCTTATTTCGCATTGCCTTACTGATTTTCCAAGGTAAGGCAGAACCTACGCAATCAAATGAAAGAGAGCTGACATGAATTAAATCTGGTTAAATGTCTGATGGTCTGATTGTCCTCAATGATTATAGCATTCAATGGTATTTTATTTTCATTTACCCTTCCATTTGTTTCTTATAATATTTCCCATTTTGTTAGCCTATGTATAGATATGCTTTTCATTAGTGAATGTCCAATTATCATGCTTTCATTTTGGGTGGAAGACTGATTAGCATGGATTAATTAAGGTAATTAAATAATTATAGTTACTATAATATAACTATATAGAAATCAACATTAGCATGGCCTAATTATCTAGTATTTAGGAACATATGCTTTGGAGAGGTGATTTAAGTGGGCTTGAATTTGACCTTCCATACTTACTAGTAACGTGTGCTTTTACAAGTTACTTAATCTTTATGAGCCTTAATTTCTCATCAGTAAAGAGGAGATAGTAGTCCTTACAGAGTTTATTTTTAATAGACACATTTCTATAATTGTACTATATTTTATACATGGTTAACTCTCAATATTATTATTAACAATACTTTTATTGCCCTAGCCATGGCTGTGATGTATCTCATTATGAACCAATTATGCTCCCTCAGCACCATAGTTATAGAGGATGGGACAGTTAATGCGAGTTAGGTTGTTTAGAGTTCTTCTCTGAGGAGTTATTGAATTGATGCTGAAGTAACAGAGCTGGTATCAGAGAATTATACCAGTACGTAAGCAAGAAAGAAGCAAGAACAAGCAAGAAAGTCTCAGAGGTGTTTGGGTTTCTGGATCCAGGGGTCCCTGTAGCTGGTTCCCTCTCTACCTCTTCTGTAGTTTTTGTATGCAGGTCAAAAAAGTTCCATAACTTGTTAGTTTAGTTTAGTTTGATTTGGGTTCCTGTGACCCACTAATGTAATCCAATAATACAACATCTTAAAGACACATTTCTTTGTCTTCAAGTTAACATGTATTACTCACAACAGTATCTTAATACTTATTTATTTATATGTTTATTTTGTTTCTCCCAATTACTAAAATGTAAGCTCTATTTGAACAAAAACTTGCAGCACTCTTTCTTCAGCTGTTGGAAAACCTCTACCACCTACTAGGTTCTCAGTAAATATTGGGCGAATAAATGGATAAAAAGAGAAAGAAAGTGACACTTTTCTAAAAGTGCTCCTGAATTAAAATTGCATCTGTATTCCTTCCTGAATAGACTAGAAAAGGACACAAATTTAACATTTATTGAGAACTTACACTGAGCTAGCCATCATGTTAGATATTATATACATTTTGAACTTGATGATCTTATCTCCATTTTACAAATGCACAGATGGAGGGACAAAGAGCTAAAGTCAAATTGGTGGCCTCCTGGTTCTCTGCTCAGACCGACCTTTGAGAACCAGCTGCTTCCCCAGCTGCTGGGATGTGTCCAGTAGCTAGCACTTACATGTTAGCCCTGTTTTAGGGATTGCCTCAGTGGAAGAGAGTACTCCTTTGTGCAATGTCATGTCCCCTTTCCAGGGAAGCCCACATCTAATGCCTATAAAGGCCCAACACCATCAGCTCAGCTCTGGACAACTCCTGCTTCCGAACACCCCTTTCCCATAAACTGATCTCACATCCCTCACTAATAAACAAGACTCTTCTTCCCAGGGAAACCAACCTGCTATGGTAATTTTCAAATATCTCTGCCCAAGCTAGTGACATGGCCTCTCTAAGGAGGTAAAGTGGGCTGATACCCACTGAAACTGGGAGAAGTATAGTTCCAAGGTATGATCTGAGAAAGGGCTAGGTATTTTCTAGGGTCTTAAAGATAGGTTTTTTAGCTGGGATACAGGGAGCTTGTGATGAGATGATTGTCAGGGCAGCAGACATCAGACTATGCAGGGCCTTATAAGCCACGTATCTTAGGGCTTTTGTGCTGCTATAATAGAATACCACAGACTGGATACCTTGTGGATAGTAGAAATTTATGTCTCACAGTTCTGGAGGTTGGGAAGTCCAAGATCAAGGCATCAGCATCTGGTGAGGGCCTTCTCGCTGCTTCCTTCAGAGTGGAGGTAGCCATGCCTCACATATTGGAAAGTGGAAAGGCAAGCTAGCTAAATCCTGCATGAAGCCTCTTCTAAGGCCTTTCTGAGGGCCTTAATCCCATTCATGAGGGAGGAGCCCTTCTGACCTAATCACCTCTTAAAGGCCCACCAGTTAATACTATCACATTGACCATTAAGTTTCAACACTTGAATTTGGGAAGGGATGCATTCAAACCCTACCATCATGCAAAGAAGCCAAAATTATATTTCCTATTGTCCGTACCCTTTCCTCAGATACCAGGATTTGCCTATCTCCATCTCTAGCTACAACTGTTCTGAATTTTGGGGCCCATTTTTGCTGCATGAATTTGTATTTGAATTCAAGACTTGAAAGATTAATTTTCCTTTCAGAATGTTATTCATATACCCCTTCATTCTTAACCTGCTCACTGGTTTCCTACTATAATTACAGTCTCAAACAGTGGTTGCATTCTGGCAAAACGATGTTTTGAGTTAGAGTTGTTATGCAGTTAGTCAGTTGTTTGTAGTTAAAAAGTCTCTTTTTTATTCACTGAAATGACTGGATTCCCAGCTGCTAGGATTCAAAGGCAACAGGGAAGACTTCCTAGAGTTTCATGTGATCATAAAAACCTTTCCAGACGTTTTAAGTGATTATGATTTCTATGCTGTATTGACTTACAATTAGAGATCATTCAAGTAACTTAGAATTCAGTAACTTCTAGGTCACAGAGAGGCTCAGATACACACTGTTGACAGCCTTTTGTTTGACAACGGGTGGTGTCTTTGTATGTGTGTGTGTGTGTATACCTACATACACACTAAACTGTACTGCTGTATGTGTGGGAGAAAGTCTAAATACTAAGCATTTTTATTCTATTTTGGGCAAGTATCTGTGCTCAATGGATGCAAGTTGGTATCTAAAATCTGAAAAATGCAAAGATAAATGGATCATCTGTGTACTTCAAGCTTTATTTTCTTGCATAGTTTTTTCCTAGTATTTCCTGACAACCTAGAACAGTAGTTCTCGCCTTTGACTGCCTATTGCCATTGCCCGTAGCATATTTTAGATCTAAGGATCCCTGGACAGATACTCTAACTCAGTGGATGGAGCCCAGGTAGCTGTTTTGTTTGTTGTGGTAGTTGCTCTTTTTAATGTCTACCCATTGTCCTGTAAGACAACTAGGGTTGTGAACCATCGGTTTTTTACACTATCTAAAAGGAAGGTGTCGTGGATTGAGGATATTTCTTACCTTGCCTACTTCCACACTTTCAACTTTCTAAAATTCCTGGGATTCATGCTCCCATTCCCCAAAGAATAGTGAGTTACCTATAATTATCTACAGCATCTATCAATAATGCCTTTAGTTCCTCACTTTGAGTTCTGCTTAGAGCTAAACATATTCTAAGCGAAGTAAGGAGGTTTGATGCTTCTGTGTATGCATAAGTGTGCCTGACAAAGAGATGAAACATGAAAGTGAAACAATACTGATAAATGAAATTTAAAAATATAGTATGACTTTGATAGGTAGTCTATATTCTGGCACTTCATGAAATCTCCAAATTATTGTATATTACCATAGCATGCAATTTTTACTTATAGCATGGTAAAGCAGAGTTCCTCCTTTTGAGTGATGTACAGCTATTGCACCACTCTAAGTGGTAACTTAACACTGAATAAATATGAATAGAATTATCTAGAGTTGTACAACTCAGTACCTTTGGTTTGGACCAGAGAAAAAGGCCTTAGAGTAGTGGTTTTCAACCAGGAGTGATTTCGCCCTTCAGGAGCATTTGGTAACATTTGGAAATATTTTTAGCTGTTAACGCTAATGAGGGAGAGACTTGCACCTGGTCAGTAGAGGCCAAAGATGCTGCTACATGTTCTGCAACACTCAGGACAACTGAATGCCCAAAAAGAATTATCTTGCCCCAAATGGAATCATGCTGAGGTTGAGAAACCCTGGCTTAGAGAATTGTATTAGTCATCCTGGCCCATAAAATTCCCATGAGAATTTGGGAACGAGGGGAGGATTCATATGTATCTTTTTGGTATTGTATTTCTAGCGCCTGGGAGCTTGCTTAGCATGCAGTAGTTGCTAAATATGTTTTTGGATGACTGAGTGATGGCATGATTTGAATCAGACAACATTATTTTACCAGCCTTGGAATCTGGGCAAAAGTGGGCTGCTTAGGAGCAAAGACACGAGTCTGTGTATTTCTGTGGTTGCCTTTCCATGGAAATTCCCATTCAAGGGGATACCTAATATGTAAGGATTAAAGATGCCTCCTCCATGGATTTTCCATGGTGTCTCACATTCTCTAATTAGTTATTCCTTAAAGTTTTGTCCACCTGTGTATCTTTAGTGGTATGGCTTCATGTCACCTCAAATATGGAGGCATTAGCTTTGTTTAGTTCAGTATATCCCAGATTATGGGATGGAAAATAATGAAGGGATATCAAATGATCGTACGTAATCTAAGATATAATTAAATAATAAACTTACATAAAGCATTTAAAAAAAATTTTTAGTTCTCTTTCCCTTAATTCTTTCAATATTTCAGGTAGAGTCAAAGGCTGGTTTTGTGCTATCATGATTTTATAACTAATTTTTAACACCATCTCTTTTTCTTCTTCTTCTTCTTCTTTTTTTTTTTTTTTTTGTGAGACAGAGTCTCTCTCTGTAGTCCAGACTGGAGTGCAGTGGCACCACCTCGGCTCACTGCAACCTCCGCCTCCCGGGTTCAAGCAATTCCCCTGCCTCAGCCTCCCAAGTAGCTGGGATTACAGGTGCCCGCCACCACGCCTGGCTAATTTTGCATTTTTAGTAGAGATGGGGTTTCACCATGCTGACCAGGCTGGTCTCAAATTCCTAACCTCAGGTGATCTACTGCCTCGGCCTCCCTAAGTGCTGGGATTACAAGTGTGAGCCACTGTGCCTGGCTCTCTTTTTCATAAAGAGACAGCAAACCTCAAAATCAGAGATTCAGCTTGCCACAGGTCTATTTAAAATTGTTTTTATTTCAATTCATGTATTTTTTATGTAAAGTAGTGTTGATTTCCCATTTATAGCAGTGGAGAACATATTAAGATATTTTAATTTAAATAGAAAAGTAAGCCAATTACAAATAAGTGCAAGTAGTGTACAGATATGAAAAAAATCATAATCATGTCACTTAAATAGGCGAAGAAATCATTGAATTTATTTGTTTTGTTAAAATAGTCTCATCTTGAAGGAGAAGATGGAATCTGGAGATTGCAGCTTGAATGGCTCCGGAAGAGGCAGCATGTTCGGTGGATTGGATGTGTTTGCATAACTGTGGGGCCACATGGGAGGTGACACAGGAAGGCTGAAAGAGGACAGTCTCCAAAGGAGGGAGCAAAACTTGAAAACACCTGCAGGACCCTTTTAATGGCCAACTGCATCAATTTAAAATGTTCACTTGCTCCCCCATGGCTGTCTGTCCAGGCAGAAGCAACATGATCTCTGGTTTGAAAGGCCTCTCAGATTAAGAGAGAATATTGTGTCTTGGGGAAATCAATCATATTATTATGAATCATAGAATTATGAGTCATGTGTTATAGGTTGTTTTAGGCAACAAGACCTCAGATGTCCTTCACTTCAACCACTCTTGGGATACTGAAGGGTATTGCCATTGCAATCTGTGGCCAACATCTACTTCCACATCTCTCCCTCTTGGGGCTTTCAAGTCCAAGCTTGGAGTTATGTTTGTAGGAGCCTCAAATCTCTCTCTCAAGAATTTTCATTTGTTTTCCCCAGTTCTCCCCTGTGGAACCATGGAAATTAAAATCGAAACCCTGTTCTATTACTTTCACATGTTTGAAGATAGATTTCATGTCTTACTTGAGCCATGTTTTTCTTCAAGAAAACATTTCCAGCTCCTTCAACTTTTCCGTCCATGAGATAATGTCAGTCCCTTTTTCCATCTTCGGACCTTGCCTCTGAATAAGCTCAGCTTGTCTGAATCAGTTTTAAATAGAAGCACTTACACTTGGATACAATTTTCCAGGTGTTGCTTCAGTGGGACACATGAAAGTGAGACAATTGCATCTCTTGTTCTAGATATCATACTTCTTTATCCATACCCTAAGGTTACTAACTTTTTGGCAATTTCATCACATTGTTATTAACTAAGTCCTTTTTTTTTTTTATAAAGAAGGTACTACAATTATCACACACCTTTATTTTAAACGTATGCCAACATCTTTTCTTTTTTTTTCCGAGACAGATTCTCCCTTTGTCACCCAGGCTGGAGTGCAGTGGCTTGATCACGGCTCATTGCAGCCTCGACTTCCTGGGCTCAGGTGGTCCTCCCACCTCAACATCCTGGGTAACTGGCATTACAGGCACATGCCACCATGCATGTATTTTTTTTAGAGATAGAATTTCACCATATTTCAGGCTGGCTTTGAACTCCTGGGCTCAAGTGATCTGCCCATTTCAGCCTCCAAAAATGCTGGGATTACAGGCATGAGCCACAATGCCTGGCCTGCAAATGTCTTTCTAATAAAAGTATGTGTATCTGTAGTGTGTGTGCGTGCTTGTGTGTGTGTGTGTGATATAGTGGGGGTGGGGCAGGAGATAGGAATTGCAGAGAAATACGAACAGTTAAACATAAAGAGAAACTGGAAATTTGAAAATATATGAAGTGTCTGACCCCAAGTTCAAGCTGAGAAGCTAGGCATCAATTTTATTTTTCCTTAACCTGTTTTTAAAAAAGTATTTTTTCAAAATTTGGTCCTTGAGCCACTTATCAGCATCATCTTATCAGGGAGGCCTTTCCTGTATATCCCATTGCTTGTTATCTGCTTTACCCTGCTTTATTATTTTTTTCATAGCTCTTATTACTTCCAAGCATTTTATATCTTTTTATTTATGTATTACAAGGCTTCATGAAAGGAGGTACTTTGTTTTTTTACCACTGCTATTTGTCACAACGAGTTTATTAAATGAAAAATTGAATAATAAGTAAAAGGCTAACTTGGGATGTGATTGCATATTCAGATTTTTGGGTCCCAAGCTGGGCCTACGGAATTAGAATTTCTGGTCATGGGGCCCATTTAACTTACTTTTCTAGTGTTTCGTCTGTATTCTAAAATTTTAGCAAGACTGAAAGTGCACACAATCTCAGTGCACTAAACACTGAAAATAAAGTGTAATGAGTAAATTTTTGAAATATCAGCTGGGCATGGTGGCTCATGCTTGCAATCCCAGCACTCTAGGAGGCCGAGGCAGGCCGATCACTCGAGATCAGGAGTTCAAGACCAGCCTGGCCAGCATGATGAAACCCTGTCTCTACTAAAAATACAAAATTAGCTGGATGTGGTGGCACGGACCTGTAATGCCAGTTACTCAGGAGGCTGAGGCAAGAGAATCACTTGAACCCAGGAGGTGGAGGTTGCAGTGAGTCGAGATGGTGCCACTGCACTCCAGCCTGGGTGACAGAGCGAAACTCTGTCTCAAATAAATAAATAAATACATGTTTGAAAAATCAAAAAATGGCCATCTTCCTTTACATTCTTAAAGGAAAACATAAGTCTGTATCAAGGCATTAGAATATAATTATGCTGATTGTATGTTTTAAGTCAACTGCATATTACTGGCCAACTGGAGATCACTATCTATTAAGACATAAAATTTGCTATAATGTAGGTTTATTATTTACAGAGGTAAAAGGGCCTTATTCAAACCTTGTTTCGACTATGATGATGTCATGGTTGAGGATTCACTCCCAGGTCCTAAATAACATTCCGATACCAGCACGACAGCAGATTCACACAGGCACAGGCACTTGCAGACTACCATAGCTTACCAAACAAGACCCAGGTAGAGCATTTCAAAAAGCTACCAAATTGACACAGCTGGGGTGTAGTTTGGGAAATTTGTTCAAAATGCTAATCTTTGAAGTTAAAGGTGGAAAGAAAAAGTCTACATAAAAACCTTCCTTTGAAGGAGAAACTCTTATTTCCCTATAAACTTCATTACTAATAAAATAAGGGAGGAGAGCAATAAGAAACAAATAAGATTAAGGAAGCCAAATGGTTTTTAAATGAAATTATTTTTTCTCAGACTTTTCCACAAGGCGTCAGCAGCTCTGTAACCACCAGATTGTCAGAAATTAGCCTGGTTTTTTTTGGACAGTTTGAGAAGCCATTCCGTCGGCCTTATTTATTGTTTATTAAATTGATTTTACTTGATTTTTTGCAGACATAAATGAGATTCTTCTGAATGATGACCTATGCTGTTAAACCTTATAATAATGTCACTAGTCACTACTTCTGCCTCTCAGCTAGTCAGAAGGGCACACCCTGTGGCTTTATCCTTGATCATTGCACAAAAGGAAGAGCCAAGATTGTGTAACCCAAGTGTAATCAAAGTTACATAAAAATTACTTAGTGAAGCCAGCCCGTGATCTGTTTAGCATGATGTTTACTAATTTATTTTTTTTACCTCCAAGTAAAGTATTTGGCCTTTTTTAAAAAAGAAGGAAGAAGAGCAAAATAGAGGGAGGGAAGAAGAGAGGGAAAGAAGAAAGAAGGAAAGAGGAGAAGAGAAAAATAAAGGAAGGAAGGAGGGAGCGAGGCTTCTCAAATCCAGAAAATAATATTTTTTTTCCATTATGAAGCATCGTGGAAGAAAATAAGGCCAGTTGCTACTTAAAAGTAAGCATTGGGCTGAGGTTAAGAAATCATATTCCATCTTTAAATTTTATATTCACTACCTGTTTGGCCTCAAAAAGTCACAAACTTATTGAGCTAAGATCTTACTTGTAAAATATATGAATTAGAGCTGAATGATATTATTGAAACATTCCAGCTTTAAAAACTATCTGGCTCTTTGATTATTAATGTAACTGTCAGATTTAAAACACAAAGATAGAATGAGTATTTAGAAACATAAGCCACAGACTTAACAACCAGCTCTCAAAAACCTCTATCAGTGTTTATAAGGAGAAATAAATTTTGAATAAAAAGATAATAATTGTGAAGTACAATTATTACTGATTGTAATTCAATCTTCAATGTTTTACTGGAAAGAAATTGAACGATATATGTTCTTAATAACTTCCTTAAGTCAATAATCGAGTTTGAGAATTTTTAGCAGCTTGAGTATATTCACAGCCTAGATCTACATAGTACTTACAGGGCAGGGTTCACACATTTAAATGCTAAGGGATGAGGTATCAGGAGAGGTATAAGACAACAGGGAGTGGTAAGGCCTGGTACACTGAAAAACAGGATTGTTTTAAAGCAGGAAAGCTTTGCTCAGCTCTGGAAGAATTTTGCTGTGTGCCAAAGCAGAACTAGTCTTGTCAGACTTTCTAAGTTTTGGAAGAAAGGACAGAAATCAGCATATTAATGTTAAAACTCATAATGTTTAAGACATGGGAGTTCATTCAAGCCTTCAAAGACATCACTGTGCAAACTAAACAAAACACACCTGTGAGTTTGGCCCCACTAGGGTTTCTGGAGTTTCCTTCCTCCCATTCAACTATGAGGTGAACTACAATTAGGTATTAATCCTTAATGACAGATTCCTAATGACCTTGTTTAGCTATTTCAAGAGGATCCTTCCCTAAAGTATTCAGAATCGCCTTGAAACATGAAGACCACTTCAAGTGCTATGCAAAGTGAGGGAAATTTGGAGAGTAGATTCTTCTGAAGATTTCTCTGCTAAATAAGTTGCACTCAACTGAAATCCAGATGTGCCAGCACTGAAGCTCCATCGCAGGCAAGGCCGACTCATTGACCCCAACTTCTGTCCACTCAAGTGCCCCGAGACTGCTGGTGATTTATCAAGTGAACTCCTTGCCAGTTGTAAGAGCTAATTCAATCTCATCCCCAGGGTGGTATAGGTACATTAAGAGTTGCAGCTCTTAGAGTAGTTAATCAGAAATAAAAAAAAAAAAAAAAAAAAAAAAGCCAAAGCGCTTGCTGAACATTTAACTGAAAATTTCTCATTTGTACCTGATGGTTCTGAATTTTGTCAACTGTTTCTTTGTATCCTTGTGACACGTTTCTTATTTGTCATTTTTTCTTTTAAGGAAGAATAATGTGAGGGAAATGAAATGTTCATTTGTTACTGGAAACTTACAGTGATGAGATGTGGTGCATAAGACATCATAAAATATCCCTCATTTCCATTTGCATTTGTCACTGCTCCAAATCATTCATGTATCTCTGTATCTGCGTCTGCATCTAGCTTTGATTTATTCACATAATTGATGTAGAGTGACTTTTCCCAAAGACATGAATTATATTAAATTTTTGATTTGTGCATGTATTTGCTTTTGCATATCTTACTTTTAGATTTTTATAGCTCTTCGAACTCAGAGAACATTCACCACGTCTATATTGGCCTAGGGAATGTTGAAAGAATGATTTTAATTATGCCACATATTTTTGCACTGTTCTTATCTACAAACAATTGTATAAGCTATGCCTTTTGAATATATTCATGTGCTGTGCCAAATAGTAGTAGTGCAAAATGCTAATGTTGATTTTAAAAGAATGACCTTTCCTTGTGTGTTTCTTTCCAGTGATCTGCTTATCTAAGACGGATAGTATTGATGGACTGCACTATCACAGTCTTAGACTTGCAGAAATGCCTTGGAGTTTTTTGTTTGACATTTCTTTGTCCCTTGGGTACTTTGCTCTGACTCTGTCATTTAGACTTTACTGTAAGGATAACCAATTAGTAGTTAAATGAGTTGAAGGAGTCTTTTTATGTACTCTATTCAAATAACACTAAACTCACTGTCACATGAATAGGAGATATGAATTATTTCTTTACGCACTTTTAAAGCAAGCCCACACAGTAAATGATATTGTTCATAACCCCTGCCTTTATTGCTTTCTTCCCTACACTTAGGGACTTATTTTAAGAAGAATTTGTAGATCCTCTATTCTGTATTCCAGTAGAAATAATAACTCAGTAGGAATAGGAGTATGTAGTTTTTTTTAATAAACATATAACAGAGTGGTAGAATTAGTTTTGAAAGCCATACTCTGAAGGAACAACAATGAGAATACTTGCTGGGAATTCGCCTCTTTCAGAAATAGCAGAGGACTGTCAAATTAACAAAATGCCCCTGGTCTGTATCATTTATACATGGTACAGATATATATTGTGGACCTACTGTGTTCCAAACCCAAAGATTGAAGAAGTAAATTCTCACTTCCTGTCTTTGACATATTCAGAATTTGGAAATATTTGGGAAGCTAGAGGTCAATACTCACAACCTAACTCTTAGAATGAATGATCCTTGGTCTTTTAACAAAGGACATCTGACTAATAAAATAGTCTTAGAGTTGCAGGAGAAATGTGTCATTCTGGACAACAAAGACCTTCTGTCTCTTTCGCAATGGACTGTTTGCGTAAAATACCAGCGTACTTAGTGAATTAGACATCTACAACACTGTGTAAACATTCCATTCCAGTCATTGCTTCCTGGTCAGTCATAGAGACCACTTTGAAGTGCCTTTATTTTGAACACTAGGAAAGAACTACAGGAGAGCCACAGCCCTCTGCAGTAGTAATTTTTGTAAATTTGCGAATAATGATGTTACATCACGTCACTGGGACATCAAACCTGTCTAATGTGCACTACTACTCCCACACTACTACTGCTAAGGCAACAACCATTTACTAGGCTTATTGGCCGTGTGCCAAGTGCTGTGTTTATTTCTTATTTTCATAGGATATGTTATTTAATTAACGGGTAGCTAAGAGAGAGGGTTCCAGAGACAAACTGCTAAGGTTCACATTCTTGCTTCCATTATTTGCTAGCTGCATGAACTTAGCCAAATTTCTCAACATTTCTGTGTCTCAACTACCTTATCTATAAAATGGAAATACTTGCCTGATAGGTTTTTATATGATTAAATCAGAAGATAGTGGTTAAGTGCTTAGAGTGCACAGACTAAATGTTCAATTTGCTATAACATTTCTATAATATCACTCAATGAATATTTGCTATAATATTTTCATATCTCTTACTGATCACTGTAACTCAAATAATTGTGCTGTCTTATTATTCTTAGTTTGCAAGTGAAAAACTGAAGTTCACACTAACCTTTTAGTCAAAAAATGCACTAAATTTCTGAGCTGAAATTCCAACACTGTTTGATCTGATTCTGCAGTTCCAATGAGGGATGATATGCAAAGAGAAGGGGTAGGACTGCACCTGAAATGTTACTAGAATTCTATTCAATGATCTGTGATCCTCATATTCATTCAAAACCTATGGGTGGGAGATGTGGGGAATGGGTGGGAAATGTCAGAATTTGTATTTACAGTGAAGCAGGGAGTTTAATAAGGTGGAATTACAAGGTTTTTAAAACTCGATGGTTTTTGTAAGGTGGGAGTGGAATGGAGAGTGAGGTAGTAAATTGGGATAATCAACCTAGGAGTCTCTGGGATGGGAGAGATTTCTCCTCAGTATTCAAATTCTGGAAATCTTTTGAACTTCCGTCAAAAATAATAAGCCGTCTAATAAACAAACCATCCCATGCACAGAGAAAGAAATGGATGGTTGGGGCTTTGAAACCAGTGGTGGTTCTTAGTCTGTGTGGCTAACCCACTAGGGACAGATGGTATTATTTGGGGCAGCTCTCAGAAGATTTGTAAAATATGGTGAGGTTAGTAGCATGGCCAATTTTGTTGTACAGTATCCTCAGTTAAGCATGTATACCAGGAGAAGGATCCATCTTTCAAGCACTTTGAAGGATTTGGTAACTTATTCAGGACTTGGTCCTATAGCTGTGGCAGCAACAAGAGTAGTCAGCTCAGCTTAAGCCTCTGTTCCTTTAGACCTACAAGTGGCTCTGATGGGGACCTGCAGTGACGCACCAGCGAGCGACAAATGGAGACATTTCTTTAACAAGGAAAGCGATACAATTTCTACATGGGAAGGATGCATTGGAAGCAACCTGGTTAGAAGGGGGCTGGGGACTCATTTTGAAGGTCTGGCTGCACAACAGGCATCATGTTCTTACTTAGATTTAAGTTTCTTTGGAATTGATAAAAATTATGAGCAAACTGACTCCTTTCCTGAGGTACAAGTTTGCTCTGCGGCTGCTCTTTCTCTTCTGTGAAAACGTGAAGCTCCAGTTTTGGTGCTAGCAACAACAGGACAGAGGCTTACTTTGCAATATGTCTGATAGTGATCGTGTGGTTTTCCTGCATCAAAGGGTTAAAGTTGAAATAAAACTTGCATTTCATTTTGAGCAAATAAAGCAAGAGCAAATGGCATTGTCCTGAGAAATGTTAGCACACTGTAGATTCTTAAACTTATTGTGGTTGAGGATGGATGCTCTCCAGATTAGCAAGGCAGCACTTCCAAAGTTCAGTGGAGGGCACTTTAAGATGCAATTATTTACACTTCATGTTGTGATATTACAACAATAGTTAATAAGAGCTGGAGAGATTTCCTAATTATCTGAGGGTGCAGGAAATCATTTCACCCTCCCCTTACTTGAAATGCTAGGAATCAAGTCTGCAGGAAGCTGGCTGATCACAAATCACGTGTCAGCACCTCCATAACATTTACCTGCATAATTTGTCCTTATTATTTTTTATGTTGATGAATCTATATTGATAAATCTTGCATTTATCTGTTTTTTCCAGTATGTGTTTCCTATTTCACAGTAGTAGGGACCCTACGCTCTATTTACTTTGTGCTCTTTCACAGTACACCATAGGATTTAAATAAATGCCTATTGAAAAATTCAACAAATAAGCCATGCCATTTTTGTTAAGCAGCTTTACTTGGCAGCAAGACCTCTGTTCAAAATTATGCTAAGATGAAGAGTCTCACCATCATTTCCGTGGTGACCTGTGGGCACAGAATTTAATGAGAATTTGTTTCCTTGCCCTCATAGCAACTTCCTCTGCATAAGATCCTAATTAACCACCATAAGGTGATTTAGGCCTTGGGGTGGGGTGGAATTATTCATTTTCCTCTATTTTACATTTATATTTTACTTCATAATACTGCATTCACTTCCTTTGAAATGTTAGTATTAAGAAGTTTTCTAGTAGCTGTTCTCTTAAAATTACGAGGATTTTTGATTTTATGTTATTTTATTAGTCAAAAACTAAAACCAAAAGCAAAATCTGTAAAATTCCTTTTTTGAGGATGTAAAATCACCTTATACATTATATCTCATTATCTTTACCGATTTTTAAATTAACACCTAATTAAACCGTGTGTGTATTTCAAACGTGAGGCTAGGTTCTCATTGATGCTCTCCACTAAATTGTTGCATGAAGCTCAAGAAAAATGTGAAAGATTATACAGTTTTTGGGCAACAAATATTCTCCCTAAGACTCAAGATGTGTTTTCTTAAGAAAATAGATTTAAAATGTGAACTATTTCCAAAATATAACATAAAGCAAATTAAGAAGCATTTTCTTGAAGGAGAAAATGTAACAATTACCATAGAAATGCATTTGCCTCGATATCATCATTTTTAGCAATGAGTTTGATCAGCTTTGCGTTGATGATCAATTCTAAAATGATTCTTTCCTATGAAAAGCCATGCTTTGGTTTCATTTCACAGCTGCTAATTTATTTACTTCACATTTGTTGTCATTATCGCATTCTCTGTTTATTCTTGCTTCAAATGTGTTTTGCCCCCACACATGTTCAATAGATACAATCCTTTACATAAAAGTGAAATTGGATTTCTAAAACTCTGTAGTATATTTACATCAAACTGTGAGTAAAATAATTTGGAATAATAAAGTGTTTTAGATATTACGGCAGTGATGAAGAAAATGTATTGAAAATGATGACTAGGCCAGGCACAGTGGCTCACTCCTGTAATCCCAGCACTTTGGGAGGCTGAGATGGGCAGATTATTTGAGGTCATGAGTTTGAGAGCAGTCTGGCCAACATGGTGAAATCCTGTCTCTACTAAAAAATACAAAAATTACCCAGGCACAGTGGTGGGCACCTGTAATCCCAGCTACTTGGGAGGCTGAGGCAGGAGAATCACTTGAACCTGGGAGGCAGAGGCTGCAGTGAGCTGAGATTGCGCCACTGCAGTCCAGCCTGGGTGACAGAGCGGGACCCCATCTCAAAAAAATAAAATAAAGTAAAATAAAATAAAATAAAATAATGACTAGCTTATGCTCTCAGTACACATTTTGGATTAGATTTCCTACTTCAGTTAATACAGGTTTCTTCTTTCCCTCAATATTATTGCACATGCCATAAATATATCTTGCAAAATTGAATAAGAATTCACTTTGAGGCAGCTATACATCTTATAGTCTTGTTAGCATACAGAAAACAATTAATAAAGAATCTTCGGAATTATTTAGATTTGAGTTCAAATCCTGAGTTCAATTATTAGGAGTTAGGTTTAAGAAATAATTCACTCTACCTCTTTTCCAGTATTCGAGAATATAGGGTTAAAGGCAGAGCTGAATCAGATGGCAAAATATTGGCTTTGTTTACACTTCCCTAGTAATTATGAATGTTAAAGGATGTTGAGTGGGATTTTGTATTTTGTTTTCGCTGTTGTTACTCTCAAATTGGTAACTAGAGTTCACAGCTGCATGCAGAGATTAGCCTAGTATACCATTGACTAAAGAGAGAAGTGAAAAATTATGGTCAGAATCCTTTCTCAGGAGCTTCTTAAGAGTTGAAAGAAAAAACTCAATTTCCCCAACCATCAACCAGCTGCTCGGCTTGTGCACAAAAAGTTTTGGAGGCAGGAAGGAGGAGAGTAGCTCTTTGAAATGTTCTAGCATTGTGGAATGTGCATCATTTATGATCAGATGGGATTCCTTCTATAGCACTTTTCTCATCTCAAGTCAAGTGAAGGGCTCCAACTTAATCATTTGTACAGACTGGTGCACGTGAAAGAAGGACACTTGCAAATGTTCGCTGTTTAGTTACCTGAATCAGTAATGAACTTCCGAATCTGTTTCTGTGCCAATGTTGGGCAGATAGGAGAAAAATGGAGAGAGATGGTAGGGAGGGTCAGTGGAGCACCTACATTCTCGCCTTTCGGCCCAGGTAGGGTACATGAATATTCTGTAGATAAAAAAGACTCTTTCTCTCTCTATATATATATGAGATGGAGTTCTGCTCTTGTGGCCCAGGCTGGAGTGCAATGGTATGATCTTGGCTCACTGCAACCTCTGCCTCCTGGATTCAAGAGATTCTCCTGCCTCAGCCTCCCAAGTAGCTGGGATTACAGGCATGCGCCACTATGCCCAGCTAATTTTATCTTTTTAGTAGAGACGGGGTTTCAACCATGTTGGTCACGCTGGTCTCGAACTCCTGACCTCAAGTGATCCATCTGCCCTGGCCTCCCAAAGTGCAGGGATTACAAGCATGAGCCACCACACCCAGCCAAAATAGACCCAGTATTAAGCAGCTGGGCTTGAGCTGTTGCTGGTACCTCATCTAAGGGGGTTGGTAACAGGGTACAGTGACGAAAGCAGCAAGAGGCAGTGAGATCTCCAGGAAGCTGGAGGAAGGCGGGATGAAGGTGGAAGTACCTGAGACCTGTGCAGAACCTGACCCAGTAGAGGGGCCAGGCTAGAAGAGATGTGATAATTCCAAGGTGCTAAAGAGGAAGGGGGAATCAAAAAAGAGACAATGCTCTTTTATTTTCATTTCAGCTCCTTCCAGCCATAGTTCTGGCAAGAAATGGGGGGAAGGGGGAAACATTTTGAATCAAACTGAGTTTTAGTGACAGAAGGTGACTTGAGATTTATGGAAGAATCAAATGCATAAAGGCATGGGAAAGGAGAATTTGGCAAAAAATAGTGTGGAAAACCGTGTTTGAAGAAAAAAATGGAAATATTTCAGGCTAATGAGGGTCTTTGATAAATCATTTACAGCTGGATTAGAGAACTCTATAAGGCTTCACATGTTATTTTCCCTGAATTTAAACCCTGGGACTCAATATTATTTCTAACCAATCACAGGTAGAGAGGTTGAAAGGGAGACTACAGAGACCTGATTGGTGTTTTTACCACCTGGACCTGGAAGCACTGTCATTGACAGATCCCAGGTGTAGGCGGAAAGGGCAGGGGATCCAGGGGCAAAAGAATGAGCCTTGCCTTGTTTTTGAAGTTTCCGTTGAACCAAGCTGATTAGACATCTACCTGTTGTTCTAGTTACTGTTACTGCATAAAAAATTACCCAAAATTTGGTGGTTAAAAACAATAATTTATTTTGCTCATGATATTGTGGATTAAGAATATAGAGAGGGCAGTTCTTGCTAAAAGTTTTAAATGCAATTGCAGTCAAGGTGTTAGCTGGGGCTGCAGTTATATGAAGGTTCACCTGGGCTGGCTGCTCACCACAGCTTTCCCACATGGCTCGTAGTGGATGTTTGCTGCCAACTGGGAGCTCAGCTGGAGCTGTGGACTTGAGGGTGTACACATGTGTGACCTCTCCATCACAGCAGTCTCAGGGTAGTTGAACTTCAGGCATGACTGCTGGCTTTTTCAGAACCAAGAGGAAGTAGAAAGCTTTGTTTGATCACACCTTAGAATAATTGGTTACAAGTATATCATTAAGACCAGCCTGAATTCAAGGAGAGAGGTATAAGCCTCATCTCTCAATGGGAAGTTGTCAAAGAGTTTGTGGACATGTTTTAAATCTATCACCCTATGAAAAGCCAAAAATACTGCTCCAATCAAAAAAAAAATCTTATATTTTGGCCAAAGTTCCATTTTCTAAGGATTGTGGGGAGGGGGAAGGAAAGTTTTTGTGAACTCGGGCAAGTCATTTTTACTCGCTGATTTTCAGTTTTCTCTTACCAAAATGAAAGCAAAAATGCCTACTTTATTGTGCTATGGTTTAATGGGGTGAGGTTGGTGGCTCATGCCTGTAGTTCCAGGTACTCAGGAGGCTGAGGCAGGAGGACTGCTTGAGCCCAGCAGTTGGAGACTGCAGTGAGCTGTGATTACAACACTGCACTCCAGCCTGGGCAATAGAGTGAGACCCTGTCTCAAAAAAATCATTGCACTTCTGTAAATTTAAATGAAAAGACAGTGTCTAATACATAGTAGCTCTTATTATTTATTCATATTACATGAGGTATCCAAAGAGAATTTCTCGCAAGATATAATGAAGATTTGTATATTGGAAGCTTTCATTTATGGTTGGAGAAAAACTGCTAAAGATTTGTAATTTTGAATGAACATTGGCATAAATAGAAAGCCAGCGTGCAGAGCAGAGAAGGCTGATATTTTTATGCTAAGCTGTAGAAATCAGGAAATGTGTGATAAGGTTATCTGACAAATAGATTCAGAGAAGCCACAGAGAGAGGAAGGGGAAATCAAAGTGAACATTGATGAATGTGGGTGAGGATATTGTGTGTTGGGGAAGTATCTTAGTTCTTCCATTTAATACACATGTGATGTTTGAAGCACTCTTATGAAAAGTCATCTTTCATGTTAAGTGGAGATCATGTATTTGTAACGTTTCCATTTGGTAGTCATATCTCTAGCTATTAAAAATCACATTGTGATAAAATACTCTTTTGATATGTGCTGACTGTAAAATCATATGGTAGACATTTTCTGCAATGTAGCATGATTTAATAGAATTGGGAAAATAATGTTTTTATATTTCTATTATAAATAACATTCATATAGATAATCTTACCAGTTGCTATCAATACAAGGAATTCTTGTTTCAATTAGTTAAAATTTTCATTGCTTTTGTGCTTTACTGTAATATTGCTACTGTTATTTGAAACACATTACATTTGTATAAGCACATGTAGCAATGCCAAAAATATTGGGGTGCCTACTCTGTGCAGGGGTTTACATTAGTTGTTGTAGTTGTTGTTTTGTTTTATTATTACCTTGTGCTTTGTCACATTTGCAGGCATGCTATTGCCTTCTTCCAACTCTTAAGTATAGTGACAAACATATTTCCAATTCATAGTTTTGTGTTTTTTGTATTCCTGTCATTATGGTATACTTTGTTGTTTTTGCATAGATTTTATAGTCTTTTTCCAGGTTTTAGCTTTGGTAATAGAAATACTTCTATTTCATCAATTTCAAGTCTACTTTCAGAAATATTTCAGGAAGGCAAACTGCATTCTTAACAAGAGACTATGTTTTCGTTCTTTGGAAATGGGAAGATAAATAAGACCCACATTCTGTCCTCAGGTAGCTAATAGAGTACGCTAGTGTATTAGCCTATTAGCCATGGCATTTTCAATTGCAAGAAATCTAAGGCAAAAGGGAATTTTAGATCTTATAATTAGAGATACTGTAGAGTTGTTCACATTATGAAAAATAAGTTACAGGATTAGGGAAGAGTTTATGTTCAAATAGTTCAAAGCAGCAATGGACGTATTTTGTATTGTAAATTCCAAAGATGATCATAAAGATGACTCCGTGGCACTTGCTCCCAAATGGATTCAACCTTTTATTCATTCAGTCTTTCATTCATCCAGTACTTACTGAACTCCCATATTTGCCAGGCATTTGGTGCTAGGGATAGAGAGGTGAATAAGACCAAGTTTTGCCCTTATGAGAGCAACAGTCTAATCCAGGGAGATGACAGACAGCAAACTCAATGAAGGGCCACCTAGTGATCATTCCTATTAAGCTGCTATAAGTTGGTTTAAACTAGATAATGAAAGAAGGTCTTTCTGAAGCAGTGCCTTTGAACCTGAGATTTGACTGACATCTCTGTGAAGATATGGGAAAGTCTTCTGGTGGAGGGCACAGCAGGTGTAAGACCCTAGGAAAGTGGGAGCTTGGTAGTATTTCACAAACAGTGAGGAGGTGGGAGTAAATTCAGCACTTTATGAAGTTTTGTGCATTCTTCAGTGTTGTTGGCATCAGTGAGTGTGCGACAGCTAGAAACAGGTCAATAAATTATTCATGATCAAAATGAATTTGCTGTTTCTCTGGCCACATTATTGCACCCTTGGGAAGTGGTTAGTTTGCCCCACCTGGGCCAAAGGAGAGTTCCTTACCCAAGAACCTGAATCAATATGTTTTAGTTTAGCTATGTTTTTCCACAAGCTCTTAAGCTCTTTAATTCCATAAAGACAATTATCACTCCTAGACTTAATCATTTTTCTCTTAGCCTCTGTGTTACCTTCTTTAATCTTATTCAAGACTTGTTTCCTCCAGTCCCTTATTGTTTTGCCATTAAGCCTTATCAATATTTGCTTGGAGCTATATTTAATATATTCACGTTCTTTTTCTATTCTCTCTCATTTTTTCTGTGCAAGGACAAATGTAAATGTCACGAAATTATCAGAATCTTGAACTTTGATGTCACATTTATGTTTTCTATCATAATGACTTCTTTTAAAGAATAAGGGTATATATCTCTTATGAATGCTTCTTATCTTTAAGTTATAATGTTTCTGCCTTTTAAATTAGAGGTGGTAGGATGGTAATATGCCCATGTTAAATTTACTTTTCTACTAGATGTGTTTCTAACTGCTCCAATCTACTCTTGCCTATACTGTAATGTTCCATGCTGTAACCAGATCATTCTTTCTGAAATACAAATTTGACCACACCATAATTCTGCCTAAAATGTGTTGATGATTTCACATTCTTTTTGGGTAAAGATCAGCTCCTTACATGGCCTACAAAGCCTCAATGAAATAGACTCAGCAGCAGGGAGGCTCCTCTCTGACCAAATCCCTTCTCACTTCACCAGTTTCCATTCACTGACCTTTTCCTCCTTAGTTTCTGTTCTCCATGCCAGTCTGAAAACAGAGAATTTGCATGTACTCATGTGTCGTGTTCACTACATTTTTTTCCCTCCTTGACTAACTAACCTATACATCCTCCCAAATCTCAATTCAATGATCACTTCATGACAGTCACCATCTCTGGATAGATTGTTAAAAGCAGATCTAGACAGAGTACCACATGCAATTTCTGGTCACCCTAAAACATTATACATGCACACACAGTGCATACACACATATACCCCACACACATTCCAGGTAATATTCAGAAATCTTACTATTTTAATAGGAATGTGTTTGCCTAAGTTGAACCATGCTCAAAAAAAGAACATTCCAAATTATTAAGCTGACTAAAGCTGTCTTTAAACAGCAGAATACATATACCCACTGTTCAGATTAGCTAAATGGGGAAATAACTGCTTTTCAAGGTTATTAACCCACAATATTCTAATCTCAGATGCTGTACTATAATGTTCTGGTGAAAGTTATTAATCCACAATATTCTAATCTCAGATGCTGTACTAGAACAGTCTGGCACAATTATTGTTTGGTTTAATTTTTTACTCTAGTGAGCTGTAGGCTGACACATTACCAATAGCTTCTTTTCATTGTAAGCAGCATACAGTGTGATGCTCAAAGTGTAAATAGGATAATTTTTACCATTTTCAGGAGCATCTAAATCATCTACAATTGGATAACTTTTTTCCACAATTTGTGAAATACAGGTATATCTGTCAAAACTGATGCACAATTTTCTCTGTTTCTTTTATCTGTATAATGACTTACCCAATTCCTAGTGTGCAAGAAACATTATTGATGTCTTATTGAATCCTGATGCTTTCTGTATATACTACTGTGATCTTGGTGGCATCTTCATTTATTATTCTGGTGGACGCATATAGCTTACTATCAGTATTTTTATGAGACAAGAAGCAATATCTCTCTTTTCTAACTAAGCATTTAGACAGTAAATTCTCTTGGCATGGATAGCAGTGTGGTCCTACTCACCACTGCAACTTCGTTGCCTAGCATGGCACCAGCACACAGTTGAAACTTCATTCTTGAAACAGCCTGTGGGTTAGGGATATTCTACCTATTTACTAGTGATGAAACTGCCCCTTAAAGGAATGGGTGAGTGATTGCCCAGGTGTACACAGCTGCTAAGTGGTAGGGGTCAGGCTCTTAGTCGCAGTGTGGCTCATTATCTAGCATCTGCTAACATGTTATGAAGGCATTTTGCTACTTTAAAATAATTTATTTATTCAAACTTCATATTTACTGGTCAGATTTCCCTTGTCAGACTGAGAAAATAAACCACTCATTTGCAGGACAGTAGCAAACATCTTACTTGCATTCCAGTTGTGTATGGGTTCTTTTAAACTTCATAATATTCTTTTCTTATTCCTCTTGCTATATATTGATGGCAACTGTAGGCCTAGGTTTACCACATCTCTACAGAACAAAGCCATATCTTATGAATTGTTTTAGGTGCTATCTGGACTGACACAGTTTTGTTATCCATAGCAAAATATTTACTGCTTTGTTGCAGAGAAAGCTAGCAGATGGTTTTCATGACACCATAGGCAGGGAAGAGTAGACATGTAGGGTCCACATGTTTGGCCTTTTTTCCAAGAGTCTAACTTCATATATTCATGAGAATTTTGAATGAAGAATTCAATAAACTTGTTATTGTTCTATAATGAGAAATCTTTATTTGCTGAAAACAAAGCCTATTACTGTGTTCTGAAGAATAGATCTCAGTCTGAAAAGAATGCTTGTGCACAGATAAACTTACATAAAAAAACTAGTATAAAATTTAAATATTATTAGCAATCATGATTAAGGATATTATTAATTGTATATATATACTATGTGCCAAACAATTGGCTAAGTAGTTTATATTTTATCTTATTTAATCCTTAAAACCCTTTTAACATATGAAAAAACTTAGAACTTGAATGTTTAAGAAGGTAATTTTTGTTCTAAAAACTAATAATTAGAAGAGTTGGGGTTAAAGATATGTTGAACTCTAAAGTCTAAATTATTATTGTTTATATTATTCTTTTAAAAATTAACATAAATATTATATATTCATTGTCATGATTACTTTTATAATATATTTTTCCGACCTGTCTAAAATGCTGTGAAGGTAAAGATCATTATGTCTGTTTAATGCACCACTATATTAAAAGTATTATATTGCACCACCAATCATATTGTATATGATTTGTGTCCACTGTAGATACTCAATAAAATATATCAAATGAATCAACTTGAGCTTTGAAGGTTGGGATTGTCACAACATTAAGAGTGTTATAACCTTTCTTCTCAGACATTTTTGGGGAGTTGGAGATAGGAAACTGCAGAGTTTAGCCTGTTTGGAAGAAAGCTGGTGTTTTATAGTTTGCAGCATGATTGGAATCCAGTGACTCAATTGCCTTTGACCATGAGGTTTCAATAAGAGGCAAGAAGAACTTCAGTTCCAAGGAAAATCTCCTGATTAAAAGAGTCATACACTGATCTCAAAAAGACTTCAATGGCAGCATGGCATGGAGTTCAAGAGTATGGGCTCTGGGGCTGGGCATGGTGGCTCACACCTGTAATCCCAGCACTTTGGGAGGCCGAGGGGGGCGGATCACAAGGTCAGGAGATCGAGACTGTCCTTGCTAACACGGTGAAATCCCTTCTCTACTAAAAATACAAAAAATTAGCTGGGCGTGGTGGCCGGCACCTGTAGTCCCAGCTACTCAGGAGGCTGAGGCAGGAGAATAGCGTGAACCTGGAAGTCGGAGGTTGCAGAGAGCCAAGATCATGCCACTGCACTCCAGCCTGGGTGAAAGAGCAAGACTCCGTCTCCTAAAAAAAAAAAAAAAAAAAAAAAAGAATATGGGCTCTGGGCCAGATTATCCGGGTTCCATTCTAAAGTACTCCACTTATTAGCTGGTAACTTTTCAAATGACTTCTCTATACCCAAATGATCTCATCTGAAAATTGGAGATAATGATTGTACCTGCCTCATAGGATTATTATTATTAAGATTAAATGAATTACTGATAAAATACTTAGAATAGTGCCAGATACACAATATGTATTATGTAGTGTTTGTTACATGAGTATTCATTCTGAAAAGTCATTTAAAATATAGAGTAAATGCTTATAGATTTTTTTAAAAAATATTATTCATCTGCTTGAAAACTAAAGGATATTATTTGATAAAGTGTTAAGATGTTCTCAGTGCTAGAATTATATAATAGTAGCCACATCCTGGAACCATAAAGGCATTCTTAAGGAAGTTTATATTTAAAAAAGCAAAATAAAGAGCCAGGAATGAGTAACTAGTGCACAGACTGTGAAACCAGAGGATAATATTCTATATCTGTAAATACACATAACATTAAAATCCTTAACTTGACAACTGGCAGAAGAACACAGCATTGAATTTTGTATATTTTCATTTTCTCTTTCTCTTCTCTACCACATTCATTTCCATGTTACTTTTATCCTTTTCAGAATGACCAATTGCTTACATTTTAAACTATAATCACTGTATTTGGGATTTATTTCTCTTACCTTATACTGGAAAAAAATGCAAAAAGAGGGCATTCAGAACTTACGTGTCATTTTTATATTGGGAATTCAAGGAAAATAAATATTTTTGTGACTTTATTTCTAAGTGTTACATTTGCTTATTTTGTCTTTTCCATATTTCCCCCTTACCCTGTCTTTGGCATGACATTTGGAATTGTTATTGGAAAGAGAATCAACTCAGAAATCAGGAAAGTTAGCCAGTGACACATTCCTTTATTACATGATGCAAATATTTTGCTTTGCTCTTTTAACATTTTTCTTTTCCATAACAAGAAGTTTTACAGCCACATTTCACAGATTTTACATCTCTGCATCTAACAGAAACATAAAATGTAGTTTGCATTTAGGTATTTGTATTTTATTTTACTAGGCAGGAACGTGGAGTGTGTTTGTGAGCTTGTGCATGTGAGCTGGAAGGAAGTGTGGTTGCCCAGTACTTCCTCAACTCATGACTGAAACTTTGTTCCAGTTCAAGAAGGAAATAAAGAGCCCTTCAAAATATAATACTGAATACTTTATTCATCCGCTCTATAGAAATCAGGCCAGGAAGCAAATTAAAATTACAAGAATATCCAAAACAGAATTATTTTGCTTGCTGTCTGTGTATTTGACCACTGCCTTTTATGATTTTAACCTTTCCAGACATTCTCTTTGGGGATGGTTTTCCTTGTGGCCCACAGGAGATCACACTGAAATCATTTACTAGTTGTTCCAGATTTCCCCACAATCCCCATTGCGCTAAGTGGCGACTAACGTGGGAGCTGTCATGTTTGGAAAATACCATGATGCCATGAGTTAATTTCATACCTGTCACAAGATCTTGCATGCAATCCCAGGGGACCAGTGGTATGTCACACACTACTGCAAGCGTTCGTTAGTACCTCTCAAAGCAATGACCCATGGCCAAGAGATCTTGTTGCAACATATGGCAACACCTGTCACCAGGCTTCATGACTGGCATAAAATTAACCTGTTTTCCTGTTTGATGCGCTGCTTTTTTTTTGCTTATCCATAAAAAGGATGAGAATAAATTGTATTTGGAAACAATTTACTGTTCCTTTCAAGAAGTATAATGGTAGACTTGGGATACTGGACACAATGAATAGACAGTGTCCTTGTAGAAGTACACACGCTGCTATTCAGTAAAGGTGGTATTTTATGAATTTCTGAATGGCAGTCTGCAAATCTTACACAGGAAGCAACGTTTTAGTTTCTGAACTCTGTCAAACTTAGACATAGAGCAAGAAATGACATTATTGTGAGCCACTTTGTGGAAGAAAAATCCAGGAAGCATGAGTTTCAGATGTGAGTTTGCCCTTGCCTTTCAAATGGTTTCAAGCAACCTTGAGCTTCCTCTCTCTTCTCTCTATATTTCTCATGCTCAGATCTTAGTATTCTAATGGGGACACACGAAAAAGGGACCCACAGAAAAACAATATTCAGAATGATGCCGAATATTCAGTGTCTTAGAAAAATAGATTAATGGGATTTAGTCTTTAAGTCTTAAAACTGCAATTTAGCAGTTATTTTTAAGGATAAAGACAAAGAATATAGTCCAACATTTATATATGGCTTTCTACCTCAGAGAAATAGTAAAAGTTTTTTGATCAAATGATTTCTCCATGGAGAAAGTATCCGGTTTCTTGCATCATTTTTCTTTTCTTTTCTTTTGTTTTTTGGATCTTCTTATATATCTTTTTGCAGAGCCTTAAGCTTCTTAAAATATTCATTTTAATCAAGGGGGGAGCTGTTTTCTATAGCTAGTCTTTTTCCTTCTTCTTAAGGTAAATGCTTCTTAGATTCTGTGAGTTTTAAAATTCATATACAGCAAAGAACAAAGATAAATTTAGCAGTCTTTTCCCTTTATCTCACTACCAAGTCTAGGGAACAAATGGTGCTGTTCTTCCACAATCTGGGATGGTTGCTCTGAATTCTGGAGTAATCAATTTTTCCTGGCATTTCTTAAATGGTCTTTTTTATTCACTGAATCTCCTTTGAAAGTATAAACATTAGTCCTTGTTCTGTGGTTTTGGAAACTGATGACTGCTATTCTCAAAGGATAGTATAGTTGGAATGATTGAAGGAGCAGAGCAAAAAGCTGAACTGAAACAATGGAGGGAGGAAAGATAGTACCAGAGACAATGAGAGAAGTGGGCAGTGATTGGGAGGGAATCCGAAGTAGGGATTGGGGACTTAAAGGCTGCTTAGACTTGATTAATAAATGCTGTATAAATGAAATGCTGACACAAGGGATAAAATTGCACTTGAGAAGTCACTTGAAAATGTGTTAATGCCTTTACTTGACAAGCATTTATTTTTTCATCCTGGATATAAAACCACTGTAGGAAAATGTAGATCATTTTTTCACATTGAGTATTTTTTAACTGCTGATTATGGTTATGTTGTCCTAAAATCAGGTTTCTATTATCCGAAAAGAAAATAAAAAGAAATAAATATAGGTGTGTAAAGATAAGTATTTTGGAGGCATGGATCTTCAGGTGAAGTGTCATGTAATATCTTTGCTAAGTCGGGATAAAAATAAAATTTAAAACTGAAATTCATATTTAAAAAGTTCTTAGTAGAGTCTAGGCTTTTTTTTTTAGTGTACGTAACAGTGATGAAAATTTTGTATCTAAAAGAATGAGGGGTTTTGCAAGGGATTTTCAGGAGACTGTGGCACTGTCATGGATGGTAGCTATACCATTTTCTAACAAAATATGTCAAGAAAATTGGACATCAGTCTTCTTACTAGAAAAGACAATCTGTGGCAAATTATTTTATTAATAACAGCAAACTGAAGAACCACAAAATAATTTAGATAAGAATTAAAGTGCTGAATAATTTAGATAAGAATTAAAGTGCTGAAACAATTTTATTACTGGTAAAGCTGAATTCAGAACTGCTTCTGGTAATTTTACTATATCAAGCAGGCCCTGAGAAAGACAACCTGGAACTGTTTAAAGGGAGATGTTCAACGATGGTCACAAGAGGCAGGACTCAAGAGCTTCCACCATTAGAAACTATCACCTTTACTACCACCAACTAAATACCTTTTTCTCTGAGAAGGAGTCAGTGAAGGGTAGAGATGAAATAGGAAAAATTTGGTTGGTTGGGTGGGTAGTAAGTTTAATCATTACTCTTCTTTAATGAGTAATAGAGTGGAAATAACTTTCCTCTCTGGTTTTAAAAGTTAGCTAATAGTAAGTGTGTTTGTTAAAACACATAGACACACACATGCACCACACACACACACACATGCACCACACACACACACACACACACGCACACACAACAACTGTTTGCTACAGGATTTCTAATTAATGATATCACATTTTCTAACCCAGTAATTCCCAACTGGGGTAATTTTTTCCCCTAGGGGACATCTGACAATGTCTAGATACATTTTTTGGTAGTAATGACTTGTATTACTGGTTTCTCAAGGGTAGAGACCAGTGATTCTCCTAAATTCTCCTACAACACCCAGCATATCTCCCCACAACAAGGAATTATTCAGTTGGAAATTTCAAGGGCCCTCAGGTTGATAAGCCCTGTAATTGCTTGAAGTAATTTAATCTCCCTAGTAATTGTGCAGTATCTCATAGTTATTCCTTCTTCCACTACTCCTCCCCACAAATTTGCCCACAAACTTGAGAATTTACATAAATCCAGGAGTACAATAACAAGGGACCTCACATGCAAGTGCTTGGGTACTGTGCTATCCTCTGGTTCCTTATTTGCCTTCACCACTATGATATACTATTGGTAAAGTTGTGGTCATGTTGGTTCTCCTGGACTACCAGAGCCCAGAAATCTTCTCTTGTTGATGGTTCACCTCTGTCTTAAAGTCTATTTTGTCTAATGTTAATGTAACTACCCCAGATTTGTTTTATTTTTCCAATTTGTACCTTTTTTTTTTTTTTTTGAGACAAAGTCCCACTCTGTCACCCAGGCTGGAATGCAGTGGCACAATCTCAGCTTACTGCAACCTCTGCCTCCTGGGTTCAAGTGATTCTCATGCCTCAGCCCCCCAAGTAGCTGGGATTACAGGCACATGCCACTATGACTGGCTAATTTTTGTATTTTTAGTAGAGATGGGGTTTCACCATGTTGGCCAGGCTGGTCATGAACTCCTGGCCTCAAGTGATCTGCT
Source organism: Pan troglodytes (assembly GCF_028858775.2). Taxonomy (NCBI): domain Eukaryota; kingdom Metazoa; phylum Chordata; class Mammalia; order Primates; family Hominidae; genus Pan; species Pan troglodytes. The sequence goes on from NC_086015.1 coordinate 4,330,276, forward strand.
TGCCTTGGCCTCCCAAAGTGCTGGGATTACAGGCGTGAGCCACCATGCCCAGTCTATTTCTTTTTCCTATATTTTTGCTTTTGCTTTGTAAATATCTTTGAATCTACAGTTTATCTCTTCTAGATAGGACATAATCATATCATTTCAAAAACTATTCTGCTAATCCTTACTTTTTATTAGTGTTTAATTCATTTATGTCTTATATAATTACTGATAAGGTAGAACTGATGCCTGGTGTTTCTATGTCTTTGCTTTTTTATTCCTTCATATCTGCCTTGTTTTTCATTAAATAAATATTGTCTGGCATGCCATTTTATTACCTTGTTTCTTTTGTTGTATCTTTAAAACTATTTTCTTAGTATCTGTTCTGGGGAATACAATTAGCATTTTACTAAAATAATCTAGATCAGATAAAAATTAACTTAATTTAATAGTATACAGAAACTTTGCTCTAATATGTACCTGTTACTTCTTTCCTCCTTAGCTGTTATTGTCATACAAATTACTTTTATACTGTGTAAGCCCATTAACGTGGTATTATAATTCTTGATTTATGTAGTTGTCTTTTAATCGGATAGAAGAAAAGAGTTACAAAAATATTTTAATACTTTATTTTGTATTTTCCTTTACTGGTGTTTTTTATTTATTTGTATAGATTGAGGTTAACATCTAGTGTTCTTTCATTTTAGCTTGAAGGATCCTTAACATTTTTGGCAGTGCAGGACTGCTAGTAAGAAATTATCTCAGTTTCCGTTTATCCAAGAATGTCTTATTATTATTTTTGTAATTTTCAAGGAACAGTTTTGCTGTATATAGAATTCTTGGTTGACTGTTTGTGACTGGTTGACTGTCTTTCTCCTTCAGCACATTGAATATGTCATCCCACTGAAAAATGTGAATGGCTTCACAAATTTGCGTTGTCATCTTTGCCCAAGGACCATAGTAACCTTCCCTGTATCATTCAAGTTTTAGATGGGTCACCAAAGCAAGCACTCTGGATCCTTCCATACTGCAATAGAAATGAGGAAGACTTGGGGGAACTTACTATTTCTCTCCATATAAATCCTGCCTTTGCCACTTTTTATATGTTTTCTGGACTATACTGCATAGAATGCAGGGTCTTTCTAAGAAAACAAAATACTTTGATTTTGTGTCCAGGGATCCAAGTAAAAGCCCTGCTTTTGGGGCATCTGGTGGTTTTCTAACAGCTCCTGCTCTGATTCTTTCCTTGTATTCCAGTTTTCTGCCTAATCACATGCAGAACCATTCCATTCACATAGTGAATACATCTCTCACTTGACACAGGGATCCTCATTTATGGGAAAGAAACACAAACCTTTCATTTGAAAAAGATATTATTATGTTTGCTTTATGCAGTACATAAATAAAACTTGATGATCACTTTCTCATAGCCATTGTCTTCACGAATATCATTAGCATTCAATGCAAAAATTAGCCTGCAGTCTTCCCCTAATGTTTGCATGTATCTTTTTTGTGATCCAACATTTTGCTATTAAATAGAATGAATTATGTGGAGACATGATTAGATAATACCAAGAATATAAGTTTCCTGAGATTAGCAATCACACATGGTTTATTTTAGTCCTTCGTAGAATGTTGTGACTGCAATCTTTCTATTTATGTACACATATATCTATGAAGTACTATTCATCCATCCTTTTATTCATTAGTCTAGCCAGTCAACTATCTATTCATCTATCTGTCTGTCTATCTGTTTCTAACATATCTTTTTCTTCACAGGAATTCAATTTGATGTTAGCATATGATAGTTGTCTAATAAATACATGTTAAATTAAATTCATATAAGGAATACAGACTCTAGTGTAAACTATTGGCATTACTGAAATTTGGGGCTTGATCATTCATTTTGTGGGTAACTACCCCATGGGTACATACATTGGATGTTTAGCACCATCATCCCTGGCATCTCAATATAAGCCAGTATTATTCTCCCAATTGTAACAACCAAAAATGTCTTCAGATAACATAAAAACATCCGTGGGGGAAAAATCCCTCTCCTCCACCCCAGTTGAGAACAGCTGGTATAAAAGCATCCTTTCCTTCTTTTATCATAGTATGTATGATTAAAATAAATGTTAACAATGACTAATAGTAGGGAATTTATCAGATGAATGAATGCATTTACATATGTATTTTCCAGATAGTCACACTCTCCCTCACTGATTCATCCACCCATTTATTATTCAACAAACACTTACTATGTACCAATTATCCACTAAGTACTTTGCCAGGTAGAGGGGATACATTCGTGAAATGTAAGTTTCTGCCCTGATGGGGCTTACAGACTTTCGGTGGAACTAGATAAAACTGAACAAACAACTAAACAAAAGATATTACTAATAAGTGTTTTGTTTACAATAAGGCAGGAAGTTATAAGGGAAAGATGGGGGGCTGCATTAGATTAGTGGACAAGGAAGGACTTTCTGAGGTGACATTTAAGGTGAGAATTGAATAATAAGAGGAAAACAAACAAAGATGTGAATAATTTATTCATTAATTTTACTTATTTCTTATAGCACATGAGGTTTATGCTAGGAGTGCAAAAGGATGATCATTTGGTGGCATATCAACTTGCTTCTCTACCCATGTTTGTGAAAAACACCGGATTGTTTGTGTGGAAACCACTGGGAACTGTTCCCAACCGTGTGAGATGTCCGACATTTTTGATTGAGGGAGCATAGCCCTACCAATGTAAAGGCGTTGTTTTATGACAATGCCGTGAAAACTGGTAAGACATTGAAAAGCAAAAATGAGACATGCCGACCTTAAAATATCCTGTGTGATAAGAACTAGTGATTGTTCACTGAAAAAGACAAATATTAGTTCTATCTTCATGACATTATATGTTGCTGGGGAGATGGTGGTGACCAGAGAAAACTGTTCAGAGGAAAATCCTGGCCTGATGCATTTAAAAGAAAGCAGGTAAATGTGTATTCATCTTTTTTTTTTTTCTCCAACCTCAGTAGATCTAAGGACATTAATCAGACCTTGGGATAATTATATATAGCTGTGCTATGAGTACGTGGATTCATTTATAATTCCATTGGTAGTAGATAATGCAATTAAGTACAAAATTCTGCAGAATCTATTATATCATTGTTTGACGAATCAAATAATGTATTCTGCATTTTTATTCTCATGAATATTTCCTTTATAAACAGATGTCTAAAATAAACTATTTTGCATATGCTTGCCTTATGAAAGTAGGCTTATCCACTGGAAATACAAAGCTGTTTTAAGCATATTTGTGCGTTTAAATATGCTTACGCATGTTTTCAAGCATAATTGAAATAATTAGAATAAGTTTCATTATCACCTTTCACCTTTTATGCTAGATGCTGGATCAAGTCAAAACTGGAATTGCAAGTCAAACATCTTGATGAGATACAGAATTCTGTAAAGGAAAGAGATGAATTACAAAACACAACCTTGTTTGAGGAAGACATTATGACAGCTGGGTGACTTGGGCATTTAAATGAAATCTGATGAAGTCCCTCCCACCATTTTCTCTATAAAATGCCAATGGCATTTAAAAGTAGTGTCACCAGAGGAGCCAATGTATATTTTTATACTGCAATTAAGTAATTGAGTACAAAATTCAGTACAGTCAGTGGGAATGTGATCAGATGAATAAAGGAAGTCAGAGAAGATAATCATTTCAATTCTTTCCCTAATTTTGCTTTCTAGCCTAGTACTTAAAATTCACAGGCTCACAAGTCTCACTGGGCTCCAGAGAAGAAGCCTGACTCCTCCACAGCTGTGTACTCTCAGGCAAACTACATAGACTCTGCCTCAGTTTACTCAATTTTAAAATTGAAATCGTAATTCTTGTCTTCTAGAATATTTGTGAGGATTGAATGAAATACTATGTATAATATGCACATTACATAGCTAATGCTCAATAAATCATAACTTTATGATTAGCAATGTTTGTTTCCCTCAGAAGTGACCTAAAACCAACAACAACAATATTTTTATTTTGCTTTCTATGGTCACTGCTAATTATGAAAAAAAAAAGTGCCTGCCTTGATGCTTAGGAAAGAAAAATGGTTGCAATGAGAGAGAAAGCAGTGTTTCCAGACTTGTGATGACTTTATTCAGTTTTCTGCATTTTGTTTCTCTCTGGCAGTTTTTTTTCTCCTGTCACTTTCAAGATTGAACATAATTACAGTAATGAATTATAAATGAACATAATATGTAATGAATATAATACATAAAGTTTATTACCCCCATTTTCATAATTCTGATTTCAAGTTAGAGATCCCCTTCCAAGATAGGCTCCATAGCCTCCTGTGTAAGATGTCTCTGCCCACCCTATCCCAGATAACAGCACCCAGTTTGTCTCCTGCAAGGCACTTATCACAACTCTTAATGTTTTTTGTTATTCACAGGGGGTCCTGATCCATGCCCCAAGAGTGGGTTCTTGGATCTCGCACAAGAAAGAATTTGGGGCAAGTCCATAGAGTAAAGTGAAAGCAAGTTTATTAAGAAAGTAGGGCTGGGCATGGTGGCTCATGCCTGTAATCCCAGCACTTTGGGAGGCCGAAGTGAGTGGATCACCTGAAGTCAGGAGATCAAGACCTGCCTGGCCAACATGGTGAAACCCCATCTCTACTAAAAATACAAAAATTAGCCAGGCATGGTGACGCACCCCTGTAATCCCAGCTACTTGGGAGGCTGAGGCAGGAGAATCACTTGAATGTAGTAGGCGGAGGTTGCAGTGAGCCGAGATGGCGCCATTGCACTCCAGCCTGGGCAACAGAGTGAGACTTTGTCTCAAAAAAAAAAAAAAATTAAACAAAGAAAGTAAAGGAATAAAAGAATGGCTGCTCTATAGACAGAACAGCAGCATGAGCCACCCAGATGCTTATACTTATTGTTACTTATTGATTAATGCTAACCAAGGTGTGGATTATTCATGATTTTCCAGGAAAGTGGTAGGCAATTCCCAGAACTGAGGGTTCCTTCCCTTTTTAGACCATATAAGGTAACTTTCTGACGTTGCCATGGCATTTGTAAACTGTCCTGGCACTGGTGGGAGTGTCTTTAACGTGCTAATTAGCATATAATGAGCAGGGAGGACCACCAGAGGTCACTTTCATTACCATTTTGGTTTTGGTGGGATTTGGCCAGCTTCTTCACCGCCACCTGTTTTATCAGCAAGGTCTTTATGACCTGCATCTTGTGCCGACCTCCTATCTCATCCTCTGACTTAGAATAGCCATCCTCCTGGGAATGCAGCCCAGTAGGTCTCAGCCTTATTTTACCTAACCCCCATTCAAGATGGAGTTGCTCTGGTTCAAACGCCTCTGACATTTTCATTTATACTTTTCACATATGTATCAACATATAATATAAAAATATAAAATGTCATATATTATATATTAATATATATTATATATTAATACATATTATATTTACCATCATTAGAATGTAAATTCTAGTAGGTCAGTGAAGAAATCTGTCTTGTTCACCACTCCCTCTCTAGACAATAGCTCTGTGCCAGGTACGTACAGACACTCAATGTATATTGAAGGTTGAAGAACTTTTCCTGCAAACCGTAATTGCCACCTGATAGGTTTACACATTCGATTGTCTTTTCACCTGCTCTTATATAAATTTGTGCTGAGACACGCAAACCATTTGATGTTGTAGTTATTTTTTACAGTAGAGGTGCTTTGGGAAAGATGATTGAGATACCTCTTTATAATCTTAGAATCCATCCTAAAATGTCTTCTACTCAGATAATAAATGCCAGTCTTTGATTTGATACATTTAACTCTTTAGGTAATATTTACAATACATAGAACTAACTGGATTTAGTAAGATGCTTTAATTTACTGATAGCATGCTACTTATTAGTGTGTGCCTTCAAGCATCAAATATACCAAAAAAATGATCATTTTTGTTATGGTAGCGCATAGACACATTGCACCACTGGTATCTTTTTTTTTTTTTTTTTTGAGATGGAGTCTCACGCTATCATCCAGGGCGGAGTGCAGTGGCACCATCTCAGTTCACTGCAACCTCCACCTCCCGGGTTGAAGCGATTCTCCTGCCTCAGCCTCCCGAGTAGCTGGGACTACAGGCGTGCGCCATCACGCCAGGCTAAGATTTTTGTATTTTTAGTAGAGATGGGGTTTTACCCTGTTGGCCAGGCTGGTCTCAAACTCCTGACCTTGGGCAATCTGCCCACCTTAGCCTCCCAAAGTGCTGGGATTACAGGCATGAACCACTGTGACCCGCCTTCACTGGAATTCTTTAGCTAGCCTTATTTTACTTGGATTCTGATTGAAATATGTTCTCCTCAGAATACAGGATGAAACAAAGCTAATTTAAGGTGACCAAGTTTATACATTAAGTACAATTAGTGCATTTTTCACCAGAAATTTGGTCACTACTTTAAGATTTTACCTTCATTTTCATTAGAAGGTATTGGTTAATCTATTATCTCCTCTCTCTAACTCCAGTCATCATATTAAACTTTTGCAAATTTTAGGTGACAAACACATGTCGAATTTACATATATACAGGCATAATTTACATACATGCATATACAATGTACAATATATCCAGAAGGTAATTAGCAACTGGTTACAGTTTGCTACTAATGTACAATATATCCAGAGGGTAATTAGCAACTGGTTACAGTTTGCTACTAATGAGGTCAAGTTTACAGATCTACTGTTCCTCTGAGTCTGTCTTTTGGCTCTGTTGCATTGCCACGGATCCTATCATGACCCCTGGGCTGCTGTTTCACACACGTTGTTTGTCACAGGAGGGGGGCCATGAAGGAGGATGTGATTGCTCCCCTGCCAACCCCCTACCTCTACTGGTCAAGGATCTCAGCATTTTTCTGACGAATGGCATGGGCGGGATGCGTTCCGTCTTTGCATTCTCTTTGTGTCAGGCTGTGTCCACAGGGAATTGACTGTGAAGGGTTTTTAAATCAATGGGACCAGTAACACCATCTTTATATAGTGAAGACAGCTTATCATTAAATATAGTTTGAGACAAGCTTAATTGTGCAACTGAAAAATATTTTCGATAATATTTACAACTTTTATCTATTTAGTGTTATTAGATGAAGACTTTATCATTTTTTTCCATCGTGTCTTTGGTTTTGTTAGCTTCTTTTTTGTTTTTCTTTCCCGATTTCTTTCTTTCAGATACTTTTAATCAACATTTCTTCCTTTGGAAAACAGGTCAAATGACAATGCAAAGGGTGATCAAGGAGAAAATGTGTGAAGTAGAAGCCTAGAACTCAAGAGAAATGAATAATATCTTGGCATCACTTACTTTGCTTTAATTTCTTGGTTTTACTCCTTTAATGTAACAACTGTTTTTCATTTAAAAGGGAGTTGTGAAACAAACATCTATATAGTATTTTGGGGATTAAAAATGCATTTGGAAAGTTAGATTCACTGGTTTTTATCTTAAAGACATAAAAACTTGATATCATATTTAATTTTCTGCTCAAACTTACCGATAACACATTACTTAATCCTTGAAATTATTTGCTTTATTCCTTGTTGTGGATTAAGATGAGTGATTTTATTCTGAAAATATTAGGTTGGTGTAGAAGTAATTGTGGTTTTTGCCATTAATAATTCACAATATGAGAGCAATTATAGAATCTAGCTAAAATTATATGTATTTCTCCATCTCTCATTATTCATGGTAGTTATGTTCTATAAAGTCTCTGCAAACACTGAATTAGTAAATACTGAACAATTACTCCTGGTAGGTAAATAAGAGCTTGGTTCCTTCATGACTCTGGCCACATTTTTGTCAATCTATCAATACATAATCTTATTTTATATGTATTTCTGTTTAATGATATCTTATTTAATACATATCGTATGCTCATTAATACATTTATTTAATACATATTGATTTAATACATATTTAATACATATTGTATGCTCATTAATACATTTATTTAATACATATTGATTTAATACATCTTATTTAATACATATTGTATGCTCATTAATACATTTATTTAACACATATCGATGCTCATGTGCTTTCAAGCATCAAATATACTAAAAAAATGATCATTTTTGTTATGGGAGCACATAGATACATTGCTCCACTGGTATCTTTTTTTTTTTTTTTTTTTGAGATGGAGTCTCACTCTATCACCCAGGGTGGAGTGCAGTATACTCACAGTATACTCATAGCCAATAGCACCGTAACTCACCCCTCATTGAAGCTTGTTCAACACAGTTTATTTCTCTGTAAGGCATGTTATAGCCTCCTTGTGCTTAAGAAAACTAGGGAGCACTTCTGCATTATTTTTAAACAGCAAGTCATTTTAAACAGCAGAATCATAAACAAAAAACATAAAAATGAGAAGAACTAAATAGACCATGAAAAAACCACTTGTTTATAGTAAGAGAACTGAAACATGAAGGCAGAGTTTCACTTTGTTCAACCTCAGCTGGCAACATGTGTAGGGGGTAACTCAAATTTTGTGATTCTCTGCACATGTTGGGGAAAGATCACACAAATATTGTGAGTATTAATTTGGAGTACAAATTAATATTAGCAAATAGCTGTATTTGCAAATATGGAATCTGTGGATAATGAGAACAGGCAGTATTTATATTCTAGGTTAGAAAAGAGAAAATGAGCTCCTTTTAGTCATCAGAAGCCAATGAAAGACCTGGGTTTAGTATTTTCTTCCATCTCTTGATTTCTGTTTGCTTAATTGAATGACAAATTCTAATTAGTCATGCCTGACTGACATAATTTAGGATGAAACTATGTCTTCATCACTCTCTACTTCTGATCCTGGCCCTGTTCCTAGAGTACAGTGGGCATTCAGTTAATGCTTGTTGAAAGAATGCATAAACCCCTTTCCTCATTTGGAACTTTATGGAATTGCTGAGAACATCAGATGGCAATAAGGTGATTGGAGCTGTAATCACACACAAAAAGTTGTCTATTTTAATTAGCCAGGTGTGGTGGCACACACCTGTAATCCCAGCTACTTGGGAGGCTGAGGCAGGAGAATTGCTTGAACCCGAGAGACAGAGGTTGTGGTGAGCAGAGAATGTACCACTGCACTCCAGCTTGGGCAATAGAATGAGACTCTGTCTCAAAAAAAAAAAAAAGAAAGAAAGAAAAAGAAAAAAAAGTTAAAACCACAAAATTGTTTATTTTCTATTTTGAGGATTTTAATTTTTCTTAATAACATAGTCATTGAAATTAATTTATAAATAATATTGTATAGTTCAAAACATGAATATAGGACTTTTTTGCTGTAAACCAGGGTTGCCTGTTTAATATTTGTATTTCACTATGAGTAGTGAACTAGTATCTCTTGTAATGCAAGGTAAAGAGGAAGAGGTTGGTTAACAAAAAGGAACTATGTTAATTTTGCTATTAATAAGGGGGAAAACCTTTTGAATTTATTTATCCTGGAGACACAAAACTTAAACTCATAATGATGTCATATATATTAGCATTACTATATTTCTTTATTATTGCAAATGTATTCTACCCAGGTCTTTTCATCATTGTAGTCACTTAAAAAACATATTGGGTAAGTTTTATTATACAATTTTTCTCAGATTGATTTTAGTTTTATTTTTTCTTTTCTCTTCTTTTCTTTTCTTTTTGTTTTTCTTTCTTTTTTTTTTTTTTTTTTTCACCTCAGAAGGAATTAGATGTCCAGTATAAAGAAGCCTGATCACTCTGGCCTTACTTGGCTTTCCAATAATAGTATTTTTAGGATCACTGATATAAAACCTACAAAGTAAGTAATTTGGTTCATATAAGCAGGCAAGTAATAAATTTTCCTATACATTGTTATTTCTCATTAAATACGTACTATTATTACTCTCCAAATAAGAGATTTTTAGAGGTCATTTTTTTTTTCTCATTTTTTAAAAATACTGACTGACCCATATTTGCACTGGTAGACTCAGAAGTGTTTGGTTTATACTTGTTCAAAATGATTGTCAGCAGATGTAATGAGCCTTGGACCAGTCCAGTAGCTTGGCTAACATATGTCTGCAGAAGGATTTTAAAATCCTGCTGACTAGGCTGGTCTTGTCGAGTCTCACAGCAGGAAAATTGTCTTTTGCAGCTCAGCTTATAAATATAACCTTTGTGTGTTTGGAAATATCCCTTCTAAGGCAGGAATTATGCTCACCCTGAAATCCAAATGTTCATTTTGATGTCAGCACTAACCAGGAGAAAGAAAAGGTGGAAACGATTCCTCTTGCACGTTTCAGAGTGTTAGAAACCGCCTATTATTTGTGTCTCGTTCTTTGCTGCTCTGTACAAGCTCTAGAAGTCATAAAGGTGTTCCTCACAAATTGACTCCTTAGAAATGCCGACTCTGTGTTTCAAATCTTATAAAAATATCTAAATGGTAGACATATTGTTTTCATTACAGATGCATTAAGTTAAAACTGCCAAAGGCTGTGTTGTTTCTGCAAACAGAGCAACTACTGCTTGAATGGGGCTAATCTGTTTAGGCACTGAGGGGCTAGCTGTGCTGTCTGCACATATTTAATCACAAAGCTTTACTTTACTTTCCCACATATTTCCTTTTAATATTTTTACTTACGGAAAGCAAGAATCAGGTTTTATAGTCATTCAGTAAGTCCTCTTTTTAAATAAAAGTTGTTATATTGGAAACAGTGTCTACAAGACCACTGGTGGAAATTAATATAGCCAATATAATTAGTAAGTTTGATTCACCACACCACAGTAGGTAAATCTTATTGGGGGCAAAAATTGCTATCTTATTCACAAGTGTGTTGAGCTGTTCTTGTATTGCTATAAAGGAATACCCGAGACTTAGTAATTTATAAAGAAAAGAGGTTAGTTGGCTCATGGTTCTGCAGTCTACAACCATGGCACCGCTCAGCTTCTGGGGAAGCCACAGGGAGCTTTTACTCATGGTGGAAGGTGAAGCGGAAGCAGGCACGTCACATGGCCAGAGCAGGAGCAAGAGGGAGAGAGTGGGGGAGGCGCCACACACTTTTAAACAACCAGATCTCAAGAGAACTCACTATCTATCGTGGACAGCACCCAGCCATGAGGGATCTACCCCCATCACCCAAACACCTCCTACCAGGCACCACCTCCAAAATCAGGGATTACATTTCAACATGAGATATGGTTGAGACAGATATCCAAGCCGTATCACCAAGTGAACTACCGAAGCTTTTTATTGATTTGTATTAAGCCAACACATGGGTTTACCCAGTAACTCATGATTTTTACACAAAAACCAAATTAATGTTTATTGAACAGTTATTTGGATATAAATACATAGATATAGCACAGTGCTTCAGGTTAGTTTATAAAAATCAAGTCTTTCCTTTAAATAATAAATGATTTATGCATTCATTCAAATTTAGAATGCTGAGGAATAAACTACAAAAAAAACTTGTGGCTGAGTGCAGTGGCTCATGCCTATAATCCTAGCACTTTGGGAGGCCGAGGTGGATGGTTCTCTTGAGGCCAGGAGTTTGAGACCAGCCTTGCCAACATGGGGAAAACTTGTCTCTACTAAAAATACAAAAAATTAGCTGGGCATGATGGCAGGTGCCTGTAGTCCCAGCTACTCTGGAGGCTGTAGCACAAGAATCGCTTCAACCTGGGAGGTGAAGGTTGCAGTGGGCTGAGAGATCGAGCCACTGCACTCCAGCCTGGGCCACAGAGTGACACTCCATCAAAAAAAATTAAAAAAAAACCCTAATTGTATCTTTCCCCCTGTATTTCTGAGAAAAAAGGAGCAAATATAAAATAAACAAAAATAATACGTATGGATCATTTATTCAGAAATCAAAGACCCAGCGTCATATGTTCTAATGTTTGATAAGATACTACCCAGTTTCCTGCAACTTTCACTTTTGTTCTGTCAAAGATTCCAAATGACGATTGTGAGCCACTGTAACCTGAAGACATATTGGATACATTTACTTATGTGTGTTAAATTGTGATTCTTAATGCTATTTTGTGGAAAGGCTGGAGAAGATTTTTTTTTTTTTTTGAGATGGAGTCTTGCTCTGTCACTCAGCCTCTGGGGTTCAAGCAATTCTCCTGCCTCAGCCTCCTGAGTAGCTGGGATTACAGGCAGTTGCCATCACACCCAGCTAATTTTTGAATTTTTTTTGTAGAGACAGCTTCACTGTGTTGGCCAGGTTGATCTCAAACTCCTGACTTCAGGTGACCCATCCACCTTAGATTTTTAAAATAAAGGTTACAGGCTGGGAGCAGTGGCTCACACCTGTATTCTCAGCACTTTGGGAGGCCGAGGCAGGCAGATCGGTTGAGCCTAGGAGTTCAAGACCAGACTGGGCAACATGACGAAACCCTGTCTCTATAAAAAATTCAAAAATTAGCTGGGTGTGGTGGCAGGCACCTGCAGTCTCAGCTACTCAGGAGGGTGAGGTTGGAGAATCACTTGAGCCTGGGAGGTCGAGGATGCGGTGAGTCATGATTACACCACTGCTCTCCAGTCTGGGTGACAGAGCAAGACTCTTGTCTCAAAATAAATAGGTATGTACATACCTACATACGTACTAGAATCAAGGGGGTTGTTTCTGAGTTCATTGAGTTAATGAGGAAGGTAAATTAATCAGGACCTTCCCAAGTTACCCATGTAATATTATTTAATTGTACATGTTTAAACAAGCTCAGATTACACTGACTGTGAGTCTTAAAACGGTAAAACCACAAACAGGTTATACCAAGATCCCTCACAATGTGTGTTGTCTGAGAGAAAAATCTTATCATTTTCTTTTTTTCCATATTCACTATTGTTCCTAGATTATGAAAGGTAGTCATTCACTAAACCCTTCTAAAATATTCCTTTTTTTCCAAATATAGAATTATTATATTAGTAACAGTACAGGCATGGCCATAACAAAAATGGAAACTAATATAGTCAACATAATTAGTAAGTTTTGTTCATCACATCCCAGGGTAGAATACCTCTTGACCTTCAAAACTGCGGTCGACCAGAATTCAGATTTTGAGCTATTCACCAGTGAGAATGCATGGTAATACATGCCTAATTGGCATAGTTACATGCCATTAATTTATTCCTTTTATTCATTTAACAAATATTTATTGAATGTTTACTATGTGCCAGACACTATAATGCTGTTCTAAGATAGCTTATATTACTTATTATTGAAATTATACTTATTAAAATGGTAATAATTTGTAGAGAGATTAAACTTTGTTTTTTCGCCCTCCCTTTCTCCTTCTCCTCTTCCTTTCTTCCTTTGTTTCTTTTCTTTCTTTGCTTCCTTCTTTTGTGTAGCCATAAACAGGAGTCTACTGGGTCGTTTCTGTTTGTAAGGCACAATCTGCCTCCCAATCCCCCTCCCAAAAAAACTAACAAAATTTAGGGAAGGAGCTGATTTCACATTTCTTCAGAGGGCCTGTTAGAGTGATAAAAGGCAAAACTATTTTCTTTACACGAACAGTCACAGAACCAAAAAGGCCCAGGAAGAAGCCAGAGGGCACATAGTATTTAATTAGGAGAGTTTCTAGTGTCCCAAAGCCACAGAAGAAGCAGCTGCTTAAACATTGCTTACCCTTTGACTAATGGCCAAAAGCACCGAATAGGAGAAGGATTAACATGGATAAGACTTAAATAAAAGTGATACAACCATCAGAGCAACAACAAACAAAGGCACATTAAAAAGTAACATGAAATGATGTTAAGAAAGAGGTCATGGATGCAAAATGATAAAATGTTTCGTTCTTTGGAAGTAATCTTTTTTTTTTTCTTCTGTTCTTAGTCATCCATCTCTGTCAGAGTTCTCAAATAAAAATGCAAAGGAAAGTTAGCACCACTCTAAAACAGTGAAGGGTCAGTTCTCTGCTTTTGGATATGTAATTTGAATGGGAAGTATCCTAATGACAATTAAACACAATTTTCTAAGCACAGGAAGAGGACTGATAAAGTCAAGCAATGGCTGTGGCTTTTCTTTTGTACTTCCGTTACTATTAACTATATGCAAGTTAACAAATGCTGGACAGCCTGTCTAGTGAGCAGGGTTGCTCCGTTGCCAGGCTTATGTTTTAAGCGACGATTGAGTGTACACAGATCTAAACAATCGTGTGCAAAGTCTAAGTCTCTCTCATTTTGAATTCGGAAGAGAGAACCTTGGCGCCCCTTCTTCCTGAGGAAATTTGGGAACTATAGTACAACTCTCTCTCTCTCAAAAAAAAAATATTCCTGTAATTCCGTCCTAACTACTGATTGTTTTATATTTTTGATGGGGTGAGGAGTTCAGTCCCCTTCTTAGTGAATGCAATGTTTAGCACATTCTTTGGAATATGCTGCTTGAGTCTCTTGGTGCATCAGCTGAAACTTCATTTTAATATCCCGTATGCACTTAGTAGATACTTGGCTTTCCTCTACATTGGTGATTATTTCTGGCCTATCATTCAGTTAAGACCTATCCTCCATATACAGATTTTTATATCGTTCATCGAAATTAAGACTTGCTGCAAGTAATTAAAACTGAACTCAAGCTACCTAATACAAATGGAATTTACTATTTTATATACCAAAATTCTGTGAAAATACAGGTGGGACTGGCCTTAGGGATACCTGATATTAGGATATAAATCCTGTCGCCTTTCTCTCATGCTTTTTTTTCTTCCCTTTGTAATCATTTCATTATTATTTTTCACTGACCTCTTCATGAATTTAGAACCACGGTCGTCGGCACTTTCTAACTCATGCTTTCATAGTTTCATGACCTCAGAGGAAAAGAGGCTTTGGAAATTCTCAAGGAATCACTGTGACTGTCCACACTTGGGTCACATTTTGGACTCATCACAGCAGCCTGAAGGGTAGATGGTATGGATGCCCCAGCTTAGGTCATGAGCCTGCACTTGGGAAAAATGAGGGGAAGTTATTTTCAAAATGGAAAGAAGTGGAAGGCAGACATTGTATCCAGTTTTATATATTTATATAAACAAAACACTGTAAGGGGGAAAATATAGACTTGAATCAGAGGAGAAGAGTTAAACCAATGTTTATATATTTCTTTAGGTTTGTTGGAATATACGTGCATGTAATTATATCAGCAAACTACATAGTGAAGTCAGGGAGACAGATTAGAGAGATAGGAAGAGTGGGAGGGAGAGAATGTGCAAAACGAACAACAGAAAGAAGAGTGGGGACATCCTGAGTTTGTATGTGAGGAGAGGACAGATAGGAGAGGTACAAAGGAAAGGGATCAGAACAGAGAATTAGTTAGAGGATGGGGAGATAATACAAGGGAGAGATAGCCAGGCATGGTGGTGCGCACCTGTAGTCCCAGCTGCTCGGGAGGCTGAGGTGGGAGGATTGCTTGAGTCGGGGAGATGGAGGCTTCAGAGAGCTGTGATCACACTACTACACTTCAACCTGTGTGACAAAGTGAGACCTCGTCTTAAGAAAATAAATAAAATAAAATAAATATAAGGGATAAGTAGAGAGATCATGAGAGAAAGGAACATAGAGGGACACAGATGCAAGAACAGGGAAAGAGAAGGGGTCAGAAAAGCGTAATTTGTGGAGAGAAAATTAAAATGCTATTATTATTGGTATTATTGCTGCAGTTGCTCTCTTTTGCCCATTAGAATATTTTGGCATTATTGGCAGGTTTAATGTAAAATGAGATTTGTGAGTAACATTGATCTCCAAATTATAAATGTCTTTCAATAGGATATGAACAAATATCATAGTAATTCTCAAAGAATATTGCTATTTTTAATCAATGGAGTATACAACATATTATATTTTAAAATCATACAATACTTCAAACACCGTGAAGAGAGAACAAAGCCATATCAAATAATGAATGAATGGTTGTATTACGGAAGTACTTGTCCTGATAGAACACTTCAAATACCATTTGGCTGCTACTTCTCTCTGGGTTTGCTTTGTATCCCATGGAGATGATCTGAGCTTAAGCTTTTGTTAGCTTCAAAGAGAGCTCCGTTCTTGCCTCATCTCTGCAGTATTGAAAAAACAGACCCTTGGTTAACAACAGGAAGCCAAACTGATTTTAATATTGTGAACTCTTTACCCTGATGCAGGAAATGTTATCTGGGCCATCTCAGTGGGCTGGGGATTATAGAGCTGGATTAGGCTTCAAAATACAAATGAACTCCATAGGTCTGGTACAGCTGTAAGGTACAGGGGTAGAGAATATTAGGTGGTCATCTTGATAATCATTTGTGTTACTTTAATGCCCTCCAAAGTGGACTTGTTTCTTCTACCTGAGTGTATATACAACCAGTCTTTTCACTGTTTTCAGTGGTTATAACTCAGGAAAGAGACAACATATCAACATATGAATCTGGGTATATCCAACGAGATCTCTCTTATAATTTTAGTCCATAAATAGGCATAAAAAATGTGTTCTTTCAGAAAACACTTACTGGAACCTGAGATAATACAATAAGTCGAATTGCTAAAAAGAGACCCCATGGATCACAGGTCTGACCTAATATCTAGTTTTACTAATAATTTTAATGGTATAGGTAATCACATGGCATGGGTGAACCAGGGAGAGAGGTCTTTGACCTTCAGTGTAGCTCGCAAATGCTTTCTTTCCACATAAGAGCATGCACTGGACCCACAGGAAATCTCTAGGTGACATGTGCAGTTTACGTTCCTTGCTCAATAGGAGTATTTAGGTAATTAAAATCTCCATTTATATTCAGATACTTGCATAGCTTTTTCCAGGAGACCATGCCCATAAATGCATAGATTTCAGGTTTGTTTATCATAAGCAGTGCTAGAGAGTGAGCATTTGATAGATAGGGACTGTCTCTAAATGCCATTAACTTGCTTGCCAGGAGGGTCTCTCATTCATGAGTCAAATCTCATGTTTAATAGGAGATTTGACTGGGCTACCTTGTTTATTTCCAGGGAGTGGTCCCTTGGTGAAAAGAGAGAATGAGTGGCAGACCTATTACTTGACCATATTCCTCCTAAATACCTTCTTGGTGATATGGATACAGAGATTAGCAAAACAGTCACTGCCTTCAAATTTTTTTACCATATAAGACGATGAACACAAAATCAACACCAGAGATAATGTGCCTAAACCCCTAAATAACTTGTGTGACACAGAACAAGTATCTCAATAGGCAGTAATATTTTTTACGATAGTATTAACAATGCCGTGTTGAGGTGCTATAACCTGGTTGAATCTTATTTGGATGGTGGGGTCTTAGTGGACAGTGGAATTTGTACAAGTTTTGAGTATACTTTTTCTGCTGACATTTATTGAGTAACCTCCCATGTGCCAGACATTATCTGACGTGAAATGAAAGAGAATTCCTGGTTTCCATGAGTTTTTAGTCTTAGAGAAGACACAGTCACGTAAATAAATAATTGAAAAATATTATAAAGTGTTTATAAAAATCTACTTGTTAAGTATGAGAGTGCAGCATACTTGGCCTCCAGAAATGCAGAAAGTTTCATCAATATACAAATTAAATCTTGAAGGATGAGTGAACACTTACTGGGTAAATAACAAGATGAAAGACTTTAGGGGAAGAGAATGAGATGGGCTAAGTTAGCAGCATCAGTGAACATACGGACATGGGGGTGCTGCAAATTCTTACCATTGGTTCCCTTTTGGATGTTGATCTAGGAAAAGGCTGGAAAATTAGGTTTGCGTCAGATGATATATTAGGCCAACAGGAATGAATGATAATAAAAATAGCTACCAATTTTGAGAAATTACTATGTTCCAGGTACAATATTAGGTACACATTTTTAATACTCATGACAGATTAGGAGGATGTAACATCTTGATTTTATAAATAAGAATTTAGTTAAGCAGCTAGTTAGATACTATGTTGGGATGTGCCTCCATAACTCTCTTACTGCAAACCCATCCCTCTCCATGACCCTGCGTGAGCTCCCCTAGGCTTGGAAGCTTGCACATTGTTCTCACCTGATAGGGGAGCAGTGAAACAACACTAGGAGGACAATTAGTCATCATTCAGAGGGTATATCAGTGTGCCTCTGCGAACACCCAGAGGAAAAAATAAATCTACGAATAGTGAGATTGCTTTGGAAATACAATACCAAAACAAGGTCACTGCTACCTTCTCTCTCCATTCCATCGAGATTGCAGCTCCTGGCACCTCTTCAACAGGAAGTTGTTGGCCACCTCTCCCTTGAAGGTTTTAGTAGGAGAATGAAAGGATCAGTATTGGGTTTCAGAAAGATAAATTGCTTACCAATTGATGGAAAATGGCAACTTAGAGAATCTGTGGTTAGAGAAAATTGTTTGAAACTTACTATAATATTTCAGAGATGAAGTAATAAGAAGAATCTGGAGTGGCAAACATAGATCAATTGATTGAAACTAAAACTAATAAGACTTGTTGTGACCATTGAGGGGACCCAAGATATCAGTTTGAATCACTACAGTGAGCAGTGAGGCTACTTAGATAGAAATTGCCAGAAGAAGAAAATAAATGAACCTTTGGATTTACTGAGTTTGTGGGGGCTGAATGCTAAAGCTTTTTGTTTGAGTTGGGGGTAGCTTATAGGAGGCAGGAACTGGCTCTGATGCAAACAGAGGTGATGGGATAGAAGACATGGATTTGGGTTCTGATGACTTTGTGAGAGTGAATGGGAAAGCACATTCAATGGCAAGAACCTTACAAGGAGGTAGGGCACAATGTGGTTAAGCTATAATTTTTAATATATTTCTTCATTTTTATTGGCATCCAATTATTTTATATGTACTCACTATTTATTTAAACAGTTTTATTCATGGGGTGCCTATTCTGTGCAAGGCAATACCTTTGGCAATGACGACATGATGATGAGCAAAGCCTGAATGTTTCTTACTCTCCTGAGTTTATTGTCTAGTAAGAGGCATAAGCATCATAAGACATTACACTAGTGAATGTATAATTCGAAACTGAGATAAGTGCTCTCGTGTGAAACATCTTATTTCTAGGAAAAAAAAGTGCAACAAACAAAAGAGAAAACCCTTGTGATATGAAAGGTTTCCGAAGAAAGTGCAGCTGTGTTAAGACTTGAAGGATAAGAGTTGCCATCTAGGCAAAAGGTGATGAAAGTAAAGGATTCTCCAGACTGATGGAAAAGCTTATAACAAGAGATTGGAGTGTTTAGGAAGTAAAAAGAACATGTAATTGAAGCTCAGGAGGGGGAAGAGAGATGAGAGATGTGTGTAGAGTCCAGAGCACTCAGAATTTGCAGAATAATAAGGATTTTGATCCATGTTCTGAGTAGTGACATGCCGTTGAAGGTTTCCATTTTTAAAAAATATTAACCCAAATCTCCTTTACATGAATAATACAGATAGGAAGTGCTGAGGAATCAAAGTAGAGGTAGAAGGGATTCAGACCCCAGAGTGTCTGCATTAGGAGGGAGCCGAACCTCATTGTGTTCTTTCCATAGGATTTTCTTCATGCACAAATATGCATGGCTGGCTTAGTCTGCAGACCACATTTTTGGTTCACCTAGTGTTTCAGATGGCAGATGACATAACTCTGAGTAAATTAGAAGTTCTGGCTGTACCAAAAATATATATATCAGGAAAATGAAAAAGGAAACTGTTCTGTGCTGCTTAAGAGAATTCATTGCCAACCTCCTACTGGCTGTTCTAACCCAATAAACAAGCAAAAGTGACTTGTTAGAGCCAGCAGCTACATTTTGAGTACCATTATCCCCACTGAATAATTCAACACTTAATGGTGGTGATTTTGGTTGCTCAGAGAAGGTATTCTTTTGCAATTGTGTAGCTCTTTCTTGAGATTCAGCATTGTCTAGTTAACAGTATGAGAAGCAAAGCAGAATTCTTGCTGTGAAAATCACTACTTCTAAAGAGATGCGGCATTGCCATATAGTAGTTACATTGTGCGATTTTCCGGAAAGAAGACACTCTTTTTTATTATTATTATACTTTAAGTTCTGGGTTACATGTACAGAACGTGCAGTTTTGATATATAGGAATACACATGCCGTGGTGGTTTGCTGCACCCATCAACCCATCACCTACATTAGCTATTTCTCCTAATGGTATCCCTCCCCAGCACCACACCCCCAACAGGCCCTGGTGTGTGATGTTCCCCTCCCTTTGTCCATGTGTTCTCATTGTTCAACTCCCACTTATGCGTGAGAATATGTGGTGCATGGTTTTCTGATCTTGTGATAGTTTGCTGAGAATGATGGTTTCCAGCTTTATCCATGTCCCTGCAAAGGACAAGAACTCATCCTTTTTATGGTTGCATAGTATTCCATGGTGTATAAGTGCCACATTTTCTTAATCCAGTCTATCACTGATGGACATTTGGGTTGGTTCCAAGTCTTTGCTAATGTGAATTGTGCCGCAATAAACATACATGTGCATGTGTCTATCGTAGAATGATTTATAATTCTTTGGGTATATGCCCAGTAATGGGATTGCTGGGTCAAATGGTATTTCTAGTTCTACATCCTTAAGGAATTGCCACACTGTCTTCCACAATGGTTGAACTAATTTACACTCCCACCAACAGTGTAAAAGCATTCCTATTTTTCCACAAACTCTCCAGCATCTGTTGTTTCCTGACTTTTTAAAGATGGCAATTCTAACTGGCATGAGATGGCATCTCATTGTGGTTTTGATTTGCATTTCTCTAATGACCAGTGATGATGAGCATTTTTTCATATGTCTGTTGGCTGCATAAATGTCTTCTTTTGAGAAGTGTCTGTTCATATCCTTTGCCCATTTGTTGATCAGGTTGTTTCCTTTTTTCTTGTAAATTTGTTTAAGTTCTTTGTAGATTCTGGATAGGTCTTCGTCAGATGGATAAATTGCAAAAATTTTCTCCCAATCTGTAGGTTGCCTGTTCACTCTGATGATAGTTTCTTTTGCTGTGAAGAAGCTCTTTAGTTTAATTAGATCCCATTTGTCAGTGTTGGCTTTTGTTGCCATTGCTTTTAGTGTTTTAGACATGAATTCTTTGCCCATACCTATGTTCTGAATGGTGTTGCCCAGGTTTTCTTCTAGAGTTTTTATGGTCTAGGTCTTACGTTTAAGTCTTTGATCTATCTTGAGTTGATTTTTGTATAAGGTGTAAGGAAGGGGTCCAGTTTCAGTTTTCTGCATATGGCTACCAGTTTTACCAACACCACTTATTAAATAGGGAATCTTTTTCCCATTGGTAGTGTGTGTCAGGTTTGTCAAAAATCAGATGGTTGTAGCTGCGTGGTGTTATTTCTGAGGCCTCCATTCTGTTCCACTGGTCTATATATCTGTTTTGGTACCAGTACCATGCTGTTTTGGTTACTGTAGACTTGTAGTGTAGTTTGAAGTTAGGTAGCGTGATGCCTCTAGCTTTGTTCTTCTTGCCCAGGATTGTCTTGGATATGCAGGCTCTTTTTTGGTTCCATATGAAGTTTAAAGTAATTTTTTTCCAATTCTGTGAAGAAAGTCACTGGTAGCTTGATGGGGATAGCATTGAATCTATACATTATTTTGAGGAGTATGGCCATTTTCACAATATTGATTATTCCTATCCATGAGCATGGAATGCTTTTCTATTTGTTTGTGTCTTCTCTTGTTTCCTTGAGCAGTGGTTTGTAGTTCCTGAAGAGGCCCTTCACATCCCTTGTAAGTTGTATTCCTAGGTATTTTATTATCTCAGTAGCAATTGTGAATGGGAGTTCACTCATGATTTGGCTCTCTGTTTGTTATTGGTGGATAGGAATGCTTGTGATTTTTGCACGTTGATTTTGTATCCTGAGGCTTTGCTGAAGTTGCTTATCAGCTTAAGGAGATTTTGGGCTGAGAAGATGGGGTTTTCTAATTATACAATCATGTCATCTCCAAACAGAGACAATTTGACTTCCTATTTGAATACACTTTATTTCTTTCTCTTGCCTGATTGCCCTGGCTGGAACTTCCAATACCATGTTGAATAGGAGTGGTGAGAGAGGGCATCCTTGTCTTGTGCTGGTTTTCAAAGGGAATGCTTCCAGTTTTTGCCCATTCAGTATGATATTAGCTGTAGGTTTGCCATAAATAGCTCTTATTATTTTGAGATATGTTCCATTGATACCTAGTTTATTGAGAGATTTTAGCATGAAGGGGTGTTATATTTTATCAAAGGCCTTTTCTGTATCTATTGAGATAATCATGTGGCTTTTGTCATTGGTTCTGTTTGTGTGATGGATTGCATGTATTGATTTGCGTATGTTGAACCAGCCTTGCATCCCAGGTACGAAGCCAACTTCGTACCTGGTGGTAAGCTTTTTGATGTGCTGCTTTTTGATGTGCTGCTGGATTCCATTTGCTAGTATTTTATTGAGGATTTTCACATCAATGTTCATCAGGGATATTGGCCTGAATTTTTGTTGTTGTTGTTGTGTTTCTGCCAGGTTTTGGTATCAGGATGATGCTGGCCTCATAAAATGAGTTAGGGAGGATTCCCTCTTTTCCTGTTGTTTGGAATAGTTTCAGAAGGAATGGTACCAGCTCTTCTTTGTACCTCTGGTAGAATACGGCTGTGAATCCATCTGGTCCTGGACTTTATTGGCTGGTAGACTATTGATTACTGCCTCGATTTCAGAACTTGTTATTGTTTTATTCGGGGATTTGACTTTTTCCTGGCTTAGACTTGGGAGGGTGTATGTGTCCAGGAATTTATCCATTTCTTCTAGATTTTCTAGTTTATTTGCGTAGAGGTGTTTATAGTATCCTCTGATGGTAGTTTCTATTTCTGTGGGATTGGTGGTGATATCCCCTTTATCATTTTTTATTGCATCTATTTGATTCTTCTCTCTTTTCTTCTTTATTAGTCTGGCTAGCGGTCTAACTATTTTGTTGAGTTTTTCAATAAACCAGCTCCTGGTTTCATTGATTTTTTAAAGGGTTTTTCGTGTCTCTATCTCCTTCAGTTCTGCTCTGATCTTGGTTATTTCATGTCTTTTGCTAGCTTTTGAATTTGTTTGCTGTTTCTTCTCTAGTTCTTTTAATTGTGATGTTAGGGTGTCAATTTTAGATCTTTCCTGCTTTCTCTTGTGGGCATTTAGTGCTATAAATTTCCCTCTAAACACTGTTTTAAATGGAAAGAAGACACTCCTTAAATGACTTGGTGGGAGATTTTATTTTATCAATTTCTCTCTGATAAATTATACTGGTAGTCATATCTGGTTACGGATAAACTTTATTTCGTTTTTGACTGTCAGGCATGTTGAATTCAAATTGCATGCCAAACCATAACATTTAGGAAAACGTCATATCTCTAGAGCTATAATTGATTTGTGCTAATTATATGTTAGTAGAAAAGAATGACAGTTTGATTTCTTTCATTCAAAGGAAAATCTCCACAGTAAGGAAGAAAGTATCATGGCTAAAAGTCACTTTTAGTTAATCTCAGGTTTTATCAAAATATTTACAGAACACTTTGTCTTTGTCACCTGCTAGTCATTCAGTATATTTCAATGACGACAGTATTACCTTTGGAATCACAAAAATATGATGTAAAAGAAAATTTTTCTAGAGTAGAGTGAATGCTTAAAAATATAAAATATATCCAATAAATGAATTACAGTTAGGAATGTTGACACGATTAAGAATGCTTGCATTACTGATAGTGACCTCTGCCCTATTATAACTTTAGAGCTAA
Source organism: Pan troglodytes (assembly GCF_028858775.2). NCBI lineage: Eukaryota > Metazoa > Chordata > Mammalia > Primates > Hominidae > Pan > Pan troglodytes. The sequence goes on from NC_086015.1 coordinate 4,353,967, forward strand.
AGAAGTTTAAGATCTTTCACAGTTTTTCCTTCAGTAATCCTTTTTCCAAACTGAATTTCGAGTGCCTAGTAACTTGTGATTTTTCTAGGAAAAACCCATGGTCTTCACCTGTTTGTTCTATAGATAACATCCTATAACTTGCTTTTTTCACTTAACAAAAAATAATAGATATATCATTTATATAACAGATATAAGGCATACTATACATTATATATAATATAAATGTACATATAAATAAATAAAAATAAATATAAATGTCTGGAAGTGTTCATATCTTAAATGTTTTCTGGCAGGGATGGGGAGAAGAGGGTTGTATAATCTTCAAATTTTTACTGAATACTTTCCTTTGCCATTATTTTCTGTTACAATAAGAATACATTTTATTGTAAAATAAGTAAAAACAAATTAATTAAAAATTGTATGTGATGATAAAAACAGTAGTTCTTAGAAATATTATCAATGTTGGAATCAAAACACATAAGACTATTAAACATGTGTATTTAAGTAAACTGCACACTATATCCAGAAAATTGAATCTAACCGGTTATCATGCAAATGAAGAAGGTAATCAGTTCAAAAATGACATAGTAACTGATGTTGCCTTCCTGTTCTTATTTCTTATTCATGGAAAACGAGGACAAGATATGAAGGGTTTAGGGATCTAGGTCATTGGCCCGGGATTTGGCATTAATTCTTCTCATAAAAGCACAGGGAACGATCAATCAGTGTTGACAGCTCTAATGCCATCGTCGGAGCAGAAGATGAGCCAAAGGAAATTATGAGTTTCTTATAAATGTATCTTAAGTATCTGGAAATCATACTTTGTATCTTATGGCTTGAATAGAATAGGTTTGCTTTTAACGATTTGTACAGTGAGAAGATTAAAATTTCTACCAACATATCCAAAGCACTGATACATCTATTAAACTGTTTGCAACAAAAATACCTATACCTTTTTGAATTTGAATAAAAACATCCCATTTAAACAACCTCTGGGATGTGATTATGCCCCAAATCTCTCTGATTATAGTTGGTTTGCTTTGTTATATTCCACTTGAAAATTTTGAATTGACAAGAGGGATGTTTCTGTGAACTACAGATTTTAGAGGAAAATAAGACTAAAGTTTTTTGTATCACTGTTTGGTGTTTAGCATTTTTCAACCAGTAAATTGTCTTTAACCAAAAAATTTGTCTCAGAGAATGGAAAAAGAAATGTGGTGACAAAAAAGAAATAATGCAAAAAATAAACAGTTATGAAACAGTATAGAGATAAAAAAATCAAAGGTGAGATATCCCAAACCATGAACTATTTATCTTAATCATGCAGGCTTTTCATCTCTGAAAGAATCTATTAATGTCATATTCAAGTGTTTAGTGTTCACTAGCAGTTGATAATTATGATGACCATCCCTGTCACTACAAGATCCTTAAGTGCCTTTTGATGAGCAAAGAAAAATAAAATCATATTCAAGTACCAGTTGTTGGAATTCGTACTTTAAATACAACCTGAGAAATGGCCTTAGGTTAAGGCTAATGGTGTATAACTTGCTCAGATTTCTAAAGAGTATATTTTCTGACAATGCTTCCACATAGAAAGTTTACCGCAGATAGTAGTTTCTTCATATTTGCCTCCTGACCTAATTTTTGGTCATTAGGTTACTTTTTATAGGTATCAATATTTTCCAAGTCCTAGAGAAAAATGAGGGTTTTAATTTTCTCTTATAACCTAGCTACGAGATGCTATGTGGCAAGGACAGTCTTAGGAAGAAATTGTCCAGACAAACAAATATGTATTAGCCATCAAATGTACACATGTGCTCATAAGTATGTGTACACATGCACAAGCATGCATTTACACACACAAAACACACACTTCACAGAATTATACCCTGTATTCTGTCGGCTTGATGGAGTCCCAGCTGTTAAACCTTTGAGGCATTGTGACAGAAATCTGCAAGAAAGCTTCACTAGAGGCAGATGAGATAATATTCTAGCTGCAGGATTCAGCTACATTTTCGACTGGAGTCATAGGAAAAAACACTCATTGCAAAAATGAATGAAATTCTAAGCCTGGAGTGCAATGAAATTGTGTTTAGGCTGCGGGGCTCCCTTGATTTTTTAATATCCTATTCACTCAAGGGTGCTTGTGTCTGAGCAAACACTTCTAGCAAATCCACCAATACATACAACACTACTTGTTTTTTTTTTAATGGAACATTCTGCTAACATCAACTATAGTGATTAAGCCATACTTACACACTTAACATACTTTACGAAATAAAGATACCTGAAGTACATGTAGTAACCAGTGCTGCTACATTTGACTAGAGATTTAGAAGAGTTTTGATTAAGACCTTTTGAATATTGACTGACTATACTTATGGGGTACATTAAAATGCAGTAGCCTCTACATTATCACACAGCCTATGCTAAAGTATTTTAAAGTAAATTTCAGAAAAGTTAATGATTTGTTTTTGTTGACACTTTTAAGAACCACTAAAACCTATGAATATAGTTGGCCTTAAGTAGACACTGTAAAATGAATGAGGTTGAGAGATATTCATTTAAAGTTCTATTAGCCTTTATGGAATTATTGTGAGAAGCCCAGCAATGTTCAGCTCAGTGTTTTACATTCAAATCCATATTTACTTTAACGAGTATTTCAGGAAGTTTAATTTCTGAGTTGTCTTTGGATGAATGAGAAAATAAAAGGAATTCAGAATTTTATCAACCGTCTATATCTATGCAGATTATATTCTTTTGTGGACATATGTATGAAATTCATTCGTTCATTCAGAAAGATTTATTATGTGTATTTCCTATATTCTAGGCAAGCGCAAAAACAATGAATAGGATCTGGCAACTGCCTCATAAAATGTACAGTCTCCTACAAATATGTAGACAAGGCAGGTACAAAAAATTGTGAGCCCTTGTTTATTTTAGTTTTATAAGTAATGTGCTCACTACTGATATCCACCTGAACAATTTGATTAACACAAAAAACTGGAGAAGTAGATTAAAACCATCCAAAACATTGGGAGATATAGATAGACAGCTGATAGATAGATAGATAAATAATCATATAAACATAGTCATATAAACATAGGGAGACAGATAATATATAGATAATATCTATATTATAGAGCATATATATGTTATAATAATAATCAATGATATCTATATTATATAATATATATATAATAGAGTAATAAACACATTTATTAGGTGAGCTAAGACAGGAAGGAGGCGCATTTGTTTTCCTCTCCAGGCCTTGATTTGGCTCAGATAGAACTCCAGTTCCTTGCACCCTAGCACGTAGCCATCTGCTCAGCCACGCTGGCCCCATCCTTATGCAATGCACGACAGAAGCTGGCCTTGCTGGAACTGCTCCTCCAGAAGACTGCTGTTTGGGGCATTCATTTTCCTTTCATTGTATTCTTTTCTGAATTTGTTTTGGATCATTTTTTGTTTAAAATCTCTCCCTCCTCAAGAGTCGCTGGGCCCCCTTCTTGTGGCCCCGGACAGTGCACAGTGGAACTTGTACTGCTGTTGCTGAGGTGCGTGGCCAGCCAGCAGCAAGCAACTCCTCACCAGGGTCTCGGTGCAGACGAGATCAGTGATCCTCGTTTTGCGAGTGCGACACTCCCAGCCACAGAAGTTCCCGTGTCCAGCCTCAGAGCACAGTGTTTCTCATCACCTCCCCACACACAGACCGCGTGGATGTGCCAGTCTTAGTCTTGGCAGTGGGGCCATCCCAGCTCAGACTTCCGCTTCTTGTGGCAGTTCCTTCTCTTGCCTCTGTCTTCTGGTGCTTGTGCCAGTCTTTCTCTTTCTTTCTTTCTCTTTCTTATTCCTTCTCTCTCTCTCTCTTTCTTTCTTTTTCTCTTTCCTCTTCCTTCCTTCCTTCTTTCCTTCCTTCCTGCCTTTTTTTGAAATGGTCTCACTCTAGCCTGAAACTCTGGGGCTCAAGCAATCCTCCAACCTTGGCCTCCTGAGAAGCTGGGAGTATAGGCACATACCCTATGCCTTGCTAATTTAAAGAAAGAAAATGTTTGTAGAGACGGGGCCTCACTATGTTGCCCAAACTGGTCTTGAACTCCTGGCCGTAAGTGATCCTCAAGCCTCAGTTTCTCAAAGTGCTAGGAATACAAGCATGAGGCACTGCACTTGATCTTATTTTTTTCTAATTAGTTTTCTACTTTAAATGTAACTGTAACTTGTAATCAAACATTATATATATTATCCTTTAAAAAATTCCGAATTTATTATTAGGGTTAAATTTTTATCGTTAGTTTCCAGACTCAATGAGAGTCATTTTTCTATTAATGGAAAATAAGGGACAGACCTTTCAGCTTACCTGGAAGTGCCTCATTTCTTTTTTGAAAATTCCTGCCATGGTACTGATCAATGTTGATATATATGTGAAAAAAATAAAGAGGAGACAAACAGAGGGGACGGTATTTAATAATAAGAGAATAGTAGAGAAGGAGAGAAGACAGTTTTAAAAATGAGCATTCATGGGTTGGGCACAGTGGCTAGCACTTTGGGAGGTCGAGGTGGGAGGATCATTTAAGGCCAGGAGTTTGAGAACAGCCAGGACAGCATATTGAGACCCCTATCTCTATAATTTTTTTTAATTAGCTGCATGTGGTGGTGGATGCCTATACTATCCCAGCTACTAGAGAGGCTGAGGCAGGATGCTCACTTGAGCCAAGAGTTTAAGACTGAGTGATTTCACCACTGCTGTTATCAGTCTTCTGTGATTTTAGGTGTCCAAGGTGGGAGTGAGTGATGAAAATCGGAAAAAGAATTAAGAGGATGTTCTCTTTAATTTACAAATATATTTTTGAAGTTGATTTTTTGTTATAGCTTAGAAATCTGTCATATGTTATTATTGCTTCCTCTCACATATTGCAGTTTTTCTTTCCAGGAAGATTTCATCTTTCAGTGTTGTTTTAGGTTCACAGCAAAATTGGGCAGAACGTGCAGAAATTTCTCTCATACTACCGGTTCTGCATATGCACAGCCTCTCCGTTATCAACACCACCAGCAGTGTGCATTTGTTACAACTGATGAACCTACATTGACATATCAATAACGCCCGAAATCTATAGTTTACATTCGGGTTTCTTTTTTTTTTTTCTTTTCTTTTTTTATTATACTTTAAGTTTTAGGGTACATGTGCACATTGTGCAGGTTAGTTACATATGTATACATGTGCCATGCTGGTGCACTGCACCCACTAACTCGTCATCTAGCATTAGGTATATCTCCCAATGCTATCCCTCCCCCCTCCCCCCTCCCCACCACAGTCCCCAGAGTATGATATTCCCCTTCCTGTGTCCATGTGATCTCATTGTTCAATTCCCACCTATGAGTGAGAATATGCGGTGTTTGGTTTTTTGTTCTTGCGATAGTTTACTGAGAATGATGGTTTCCAATTTCATCCATGTCCCTACAAAGGATATGAACTCATCATTTTTTATGGCTGCATAGTATTCCATGGTGTATATGTGCCACATTTTCTTAATCCAGTCCATCATTGTTGGACATTTGGGTTGGTTCCAAGTCTTTGCTATTGTGAATAATGCCACAATAAACATTGGTGTATACATTCTATGGGTTTTGACAAAGGTATAGTGACACATATCCACAATTGTAGTATCATACAAAGTAGTTTCACTGCCGTAAAAATCCTGTCCTCCTATTCATTCCCTCTTCTCCCTTAACCCCTCACAACCACTTATCTTTTTACTTTCTCAATAGTTTTGCCTTTTCCAGAGTGTCGTGTAGATAGAATCAAACAGTATCTGGTGTTTTCAAATTGGCCTGTTCACTTAATGTGCCTTTAGGTTTCCTTCACCTCTTTTCATGGCTGATAGCTCATTTCTTTTTACCACTGATATTCCATTGTCTGGACACAGTATAGTTTATTTATCCGTTTACCTACCAAAGAATATCTTGGTGACTTTCAAATTTTGTTAAATATAAATAAAGCTGTTAAACATCCATGTACAAGTTTTTTGTGGACATAAGTTTTCAACTCCTTTGGGTAAAAACCAAAGAGTTCAATGGCTGGATCACGTGTGAGAGTTTGTTTAGTTTTGGGGGAAGCCATCAAACTGTACTCCATAGTGACTGCTTCAATAGTAATGCATATACTATATCCACAGTTTATTGACCACACAACTTTTTTTTTTTTACCCAGCATACTATAGCATCAGTATCTGTCACAGTGAGGGTTTGCACTTTTCAGGTAGGGCTGTTCTTTCTTGGGCAGGACTGTGCTGAGCACTGCAGGTCGTTTAGGATCCATGGCTCCTGCCCACTAGATGCAAATAGCACTGCCCAGTCATGTGACAACCCAAGCTGCTCCCGCATAATCCAAATATCACCTGGAGGAGAGATAGCACCTTGGTTGTAATCCAAAAGGCTAGAGGAACACAAACAGGTCTTACCCTCTAATGAGCTGGCCATGTGGGATGCTCCAGGAGTGAAGCTAGTGGAATGTTTTTAGTGATTGAAAGTCCTTAAGAAATGTGAAAAGTGGTTACCTGGATTTATACATATGTAAAAGTTTGCTGAGCTGTGCACTTAAGTTTTGTGCATTTTAGTACATCTGAGATTTTTATTTAATTTGAAAAATAGTCCCTACGTGAATTTCACAGCTATATAAGTTGTTTTCTGAGAAATAACTCAGAAAATAACTTAATGTTGGGATTATTCTCCATCCCTGTAGTCAAATGACCATGAATTTCCGTAATTTTCTTTCTTAGTCTCCACTATGAAAGAATTTGAATTAGATGTCATTACAGCATACTATTTTTTAAGAATCTTACATGTATAGGTGGGAAAACAAAAACATGTATATACATAAGTTTTTATATAACCTATATGTATATATAGGTTATATTCAATTATATTCCAGTTAGAGTTCAACCACAGTAATTTGCTATTTAAATAAATGATATTATTAATGATATTAGTTTATCCCACATCGTTATTAACTAAAGCTGACATTTTCCCAATAAAATCAATTCGCTTATAATAACATCGACATTTCTTTGATCTACTGTGTACAAAATATGCCAACTCTGCAGGGATGATGAGTTAACATTCTAAGCAGTTCTTTTGTCGTGTCACTGCAGTGTTATGAGACATGAAAGAGTGTTTGAATGGATATGGCTATAATGCACAGTGTTTCCTTTGTTTTCAGAGTAACAGCCATTAACAGTTATTTCAGGATTACTGTGTTTATGACACTTGTAAATTGATTTATGGCATTAGCCAGGCAGGTGATTGAACAGAAGCCTTTTAATGTTTGTGTGTGTGTTTATCCTTCTCAGCTTCACAATGTTGAGTGATTCAGATCACACTTCAGGCTTATGGAAATTTGCTGCACCTCCTCCCCATAAGAACTGATTCCGAACCAGGGGAATAGTTTAACCTAGCCTGATAATCACATAAAAAGGAGTTTCATAAAGGGACACTTGAGGTCAGAGAGAAGTGAAGGTGACATCCACTCCATCATGAAAATGTCAAATGGCTTTATATAAGACATCTTGCTTGATGCAGCTCAGTGATTCTTAAGCCATTTTATCATGGAGAGAAAAGAAAATTTAAACATTTCCGAGTTATAGCACTGTCTCAGACTGTTATACAAATCCATTGAGTTATTTTTAAAACTATAATTTGGATGCCAGTGTCATAAAATATCTCTTTCTGCTGGCTATAATAAAAGTTTTGATCTATTTCAAGCATCCTGAGTAGAAAAATGTTGTTTAATGATTTTGCATGCATGAAGTTAATTTCAACCTCTGGAACTCATAGTAGCTGAAACAACTTAATGCTGTTTCTTAGTGAAGAGGAATGTCAACATAGCATGCTTTTTTTCCCCTTCTTTTTTGGCTGTGTGCATTCCATGTTGTCAATGAAAATGGCAGATGGACTGTCACTGACATTTCTGCTTTGTGTAGTTGCTGCCATAGAAATGAAAAAGTTTTTAAAATGGTGATGATAAGAGTCACCTTTTGTTCATTGCATTTGCTGTGTTATATTTTCTTCTTGGAAATTTGACCTAAAACTGTTTGTGAATAATTATTCAGAAAAAAATGTCAAGAATTTTTAAAAATCACTAAAATAAAATGTGCTATGTCAAACCAGCTGCCTTTCTAAGCTGCTTTTGTCCATGTATCACACTCATCAGATTCTATTTCCCTCTAGGATAAAGTAGAAACCTCTTTTTTTAAATTCCAGCATATAAATTTGAATAATGTTATTTGCAAAAGGGAAAATCAAAGCATTTACTATTCATTAGAGCCATTAGAGAACCATAGTGCCAAAGGTTTTGTGTAAACATGACACCATGACTGTTAGGTGAAAAAAACAAGTGATTATTAGGAAATGATTATTATTCAGAGTACATTAACAACAGCCTTGGATCTTTAAAGTAATTTTAAAATAATTTGTTTTAGTGTTCAATTTATAATGGTGGAATGATCTATAATTGTCCAAAGTGAAAATTTAGTCTTAACCATTTTTATGCATTGTTGCCTTTCTATGCTTCATTATTGGAATTTAAACAGTCTCCAGTGGAAACACAATGCAAAGTTGGTGAATTAAGGATCAAAGCATTAAAGAAAAATGAACAGGCATCATGTATACTAACAGCTACCAAGACTTAAATGATGATGTACAATAAAATGGGCTTACGTTTTCTTTAGGTGGGCTATAACTTTCAAAACCCTTAAACCAAGAAAGAAAAAGCATTGAGTCACATTAGTTGCTTAAACTAAATAGACAGAACATACACACTGATGTTTAAAGAAACCCCACCAGCTACCAAGACTTAAATGATGGTGTACTATAAAATGGGCTTACATTTTCTTTAGGTGGGCTATAACTTTCAAAACTCTTAAACCAAGAAAGAAAAAGCAATGAGTTACATTAGTTGCTTAAACTAAATATACAGAACATACACACTGATGTTTAAATAAACCCCACCAGCTACCAAGACTTAAATGATGGTGTACTATAAAATGGGCTTACATTTTCTTTAGGTGGGCTATAACTTTCAAAACTCTTAAACCAAGAAAGAAAAAGCAATGAGTCACATTAGTTGCTTAAACTAAATATGCAGAACATACACACTGATGTTTAAATAAACCCCACATTTTCTCATCTTGTTCCAATAGAAGAGGTGCAGACAGTATGGTAGCTTTAAGAAAGTCTTTTTTTCTGTTTGTTTTTTATTTTTATTTTAGATGTATGGCAGCAGGCATTCTCAAGATTTTGTCTACCTTTTGCCTAAAGAATCTCCTTACTGCTGTTGAAATATTTTAGGCTGATTTCTGATTTCCAAAGACTGAATAAACATTAAAAATGTTTCCATTAGGAAAATGTTAAAATGTACCCCCAATAGAAAGATTAGCATAATCTCCCCCCATTCTTGCTCTCTCTCTCTCTCTCTCTCTCTATATATATATATGTATGTATATATATCTGCTTCAACAATATTCATTATTGCATCAATTTGTTTATTCTATCTCTTCTACCTAAATTAGCTATTTCTACCTTGAAAACCATCCCAAAACACTGATTCAATAAAGGAAACATTTATTATTGTTCCTAAGTCTACTGTTTCTTTGGGAGATTCTGCTGAACTTAGCCAGTCTTGACTGATACTGACCAGCTGGTTCTAGCATCTGCGTTCAGCTGACAGGTTAGTAGGGCAGTCTCATCTAGGATGGCTGCCATTTTACGTTTAGTGGCTGGCTGGCTGTTGGCCAGGATGATGGGGATGACGGGCAAAATGTCTCTTATCTTCCAACAGTGTAGCACAGGCTTCTTTTTAAAATAGCTGAGCAGAGTTTTCAGAGACAGAGAGAAAGAGGAAAAAGGTGCAAGGCTTCTTGAGGCCTAGACTAGAATTCATCCTAGGGTCAAAAGCCTACCAGATTCAAGAAGTGAGGAAATAGCTTCTTAGGAGGAGCTACAAAGTCTTATTACAGAGTGTGTGACCACAAAGAGGGGAAGAGAATCAGAGAAGATTTTGCAATCAATCTACCACACTCTCACACTTTTGGGGAGAGTATTTTATATCAATCAATATCATTTCACCACTATATACTTTAGAGAATTTGCCTTTATTTTGTAAGTTGTTATGATTTTGTAACTCTAATAGCATCCACAAAGTTAACCATGCTCCTTGGATCAGAATATTAGTAGGAGGGACTAGATCCTCATTGCCACTATCAACACAATGATCATCACTTTCACTACTATTAGCAAATTTTATTTATTTTTCTCTGCTAATGATACATTACCTCACTTAAATCTCATAAGTGTGCTATACAGCAGCAACTATCACCCCAGTTTGTACAGCTGAGTGAGCAGGTTGGGTAAACTGCCCACAGCCATCTAGCAATGGTGGCTTTGAACCCAGGTTATACTAACTTTCCCATGGTCTCATCACTACACATCACTTTGTCATGTGACCAGTCAGGAGGCCACTGTAGCTTTGCACTTACTTGGGAGGCCAAGTAGAATGGACAAAGACTTAGCCATCTCTCTCTTCCATTTCTCAAGGAAGAATATGAATGTAAATTAAGGGAGCAAGTTGTTTCTAGATTTGCCACCATGGAGCACTTTTAAAAACATCAAAGGGATCTATGTGGTCACTTTATAATACTCATGATGTGTATGTTAGAGGCTTCTGTTTTGAAGAGGCAAAGAACTTTATTTCCTTTTTGTTGTGTTGGAAGTTGCCCTAGGAGGTATGCACGCTTGTCCATGTTAAACTAATGTCTTGAAATTAGTGTATTCTTAATTCTTATCCCACTAGTCGTACTGGAGAACCTGAGGGAGTCAGGAAGATTCCATTGCATTGAAGCAACTGCGTTGTCTGGGGTAAATACCTGGGGTTCATTGTCTCATGTCAAGAAAATTTAGAACATGGACACATATGAGGAGTTTAGAAGCAGAGGTTTAATAGGCAAAAGAAAGAGAAAGAAAGATAAAGGAAAACAACTCTCTCTCTAGTGAGAGAGAGGGGCTTCCCAGAGGAAAAGGCTGGCCTGCTGCGGATGCACTATATTTTATAGGCAGGCTTGAGGAGGTGGTGTCTGATTTATGCAGGGCCCACAGATTGGTTTGATCAGGTGTGACGTTTACATAGTGTGCAGAAAAGGCTGGCCACCCTACTCTTATTACCCTAATATTATTATGTGAATGGGCTTTCCAGTTGACCGGTGCCATCTTGTCTGCTCCTTACTGTACATGTGGCTGGGAAGGGAAGATGGAGCCGCCATTTTTGAACATGATTGGCACAACTGCCAGGGTCTATGTCTGCAGCTCTATTTTACAGGCTGCTCTTTGTTAGAAAATAATCTGGGGGCTGCATTTCATTGAAAAGGAAAACCTTACCGAGGACTCTAGTACCCTCACTATCTGCCTAAGTAATTTCTTCTTAACTCCTATGTGAGTAAGATGTGACACTAAGATATGTATTAGGTTGGTGCAAAAGTTATTGTGGCTTTTGATGGCAAAAACCACAATAACTTTTGCACCAAGCTAAATTTTTCTTTTGAAGTGGTTGGCAGGGATGATTTTTTTTCCTAAGGATGAGCTACGATAGTAGGAATTAAAATTTAACCCACTTTACCCAGATTCATAAAAATTAATAGATTCCTTTGTGGATCTGAGTTGATATCATTAATATAAGCTATCAGACATCAGCTTCATGTGACTTAACTTCAAAAATATTTTAGTAAGAGTATGACTGGAATGTTTATAACACAAAGAAATGATAAATGCTTCAGGTGATGGATACCCCAATTACCCTGAGGTAATTATTCCACATTGTATGCCTGTATCAAAACATCTTATGCACCCTATAAATACTACATACTCATAGAAAGTAAAAATTTTAAAAAAATTAGTTCTTGTCTTAGTGCCAGCTCCATCCTGAGTTTCAACATTGCTATTATCTTTGAGGTCTAGCATGAGGCATTAAATGCCATTGTTTCAAGAAAGATACATGGGAATATAATTTTATTGCTATCTTACTCTTGCAAAATGGAATTCCTAAGAAACATACCCTTTATGAATTCTGGCAATGAAACTAAGACTGACTTTCCGTTTTCAATCTGAAAGCTATTTTGGAGCTTTCATCGTCAGCTAATGGAGTCTTACTTGAACGGGGTCACATTTAAATATCTAATAATTTTTATGTTGTAGCCTGTGAACATACAAATTTCAGGTAAATTGAAGCTAATTCCTGCAGGAGGTAAGGTCATATGTAGAATTAGTCATTATTCATATTCTGAAAACTGATGATGTCATTATGGGAGAGAATTTCTTGGGTCAAGACCATGCATTTAAAACGATTAAAATTCAAAAAATGGGATCACCATTACTGAATAATTAGTATCTATAGGCTACTTTACTACCCCAATTAGAGACCACTGAACTTACTGCCCTAAATCAAGAGATTAATGGAAATTGAGAGTGTTCTCACTTATTTGGCTATCTAGTTATTCTTGTTCCCTATTTCAGAGGTGAGATGATGTTAAATATTAATCTGGAAATACGATCTCCTAGTAGCATAATTCTTTGGAAAGTCTTGCTCCTTACAAATAAAAGACAACTCATAAAACACATACATGAGATGCTCTTAAAGCCATCAGCGTTGAATACTAATGGAACCGAATATTAAATAATAACTAGATTGCAAGTAAAGATTGATATATAATAAACAATGACTTTAGATGACTATTACCAAAATGTTTCAGAAAAAAAAAACAGGAAAAAGAAAATTCGAAGGGGCAAGGCATTGATATTTTCCTCAAAATTTTCATATTAATAATAGCTACATGGTTTAATGTCTCCCAACTTTGTACAAATATGTAGGACTCACCTTTTGTAGTTAAGGCAGTATTTTGGTTTTTATAATGAAAGCATTTTTCCATGTTGTATTTCATTGATTAGGATAACTCATTTCATCAGAAAAGTAGTGTCAATTAACATAGTGACACATTTGAACATATATGTTAAATTTACCAGTAGAAATTAAATTACAAGTATAAGTTATTTGTCATTAGAAAATATTCTGAAGCATACATGAGTCATTTTTTCCAATTCCCATTTTACAGATGGGTCAGTTGAGGTCAGGCAGAGTAGAGTAATGCCATTACTCTAATTCAGGACAAACATTCACAACTTTTTTGGAGGTGGGAGGGTAGTATTTTCTTTTATGATTAATATAATTTTGTTCTCAAAGTAAAGCATAAACAGTGTTGCTGTTCCTTAAGACTCCTAAAACTGTGAAACAACAGCCAGTAGTTAATACTTTAAATTTTACCAATCGGTACACATATACAAAAGATACAGGTCTATAATATCTTAAGATGCAATTTAAAGTGAAATAATAAAGCGGAAATACTTAGAATTTAATGTAAGTTTAAAGACTTTACTATCCCTGTGTTAGCTAACTTTTTTCACCAGTTCTAAGTGAACACATAGAGTAATTGATTTTTAGAAAACAAAACAAAATTACATACCTGAAAGACTAATTATCACATTTTGGAGCAAATTATTGTATTATTACCTGCAAGAATACATGATAGACAATGTGTAAACAATGTTTAGACATCTATTATCACAATGTTTCAGAAAAAAATTGAAATTGTAAGAGAAAGTAAAAAAAAATTGAAACCTTAATTCTTATTCTATTTCTGTAAACTTTGAAATGAATAAATATTCTGTTTAAATGAGAAGCATCTTACGCCTTTGTCTTCTGCTTGAACCAAACTCACATTTGTAAATTTCAGTTAAAATGGTGGCCTTTATTCTTTTGTTCTTTATTATTTCTTTCCTCTATCTTGCTGGAACTATCCATCTTCTATTAGTGTGAAAACTTTGAAGATGAAAAGCTATTTCACCAGAAAAATCATTGATGTGTTTGTGATCCTTAATAATGACTCAAATGGGAATAGATATCTAATATAAGGAACTGAGTAAAAAAGAACCACTTTTTAAATAAAATTAACTAAATGAAGTTATTCTCTTAGCCATTAACCCTCATCAGTCATATACACCATGGAATACTACACAGCCATATAAAGAACAAAGTTGTGTCCTTGCAGCAACATGGATGCACCTGGGGGTCATTATTCTAAGCAAATTAACTCAGGACCAGAAAACCAAATACCACATGTTCTCATTTAGAAGTGGAAGTCCAACACTGAATACACACAGACATAAAGATAAGAATAATAGAATATTATGGACATAAAGATAAGAATAATAGAATATTAATTGTGGACTACTAGATGGGGGAGGGTAAGAAGGAGTGAGGATTGAAAAACTACCTATCGGGTGCTATGCTCATTACCTGAGTGATGGAATCATGTATACACCAAGATTCAGTGGCACTCAATCTACCTATGTAACAAACCTGCAAAGTTACCTCCTGAATCTAAAATAAAAGTTGAGAATAAAAAAGAAAAACCACTCATGTGTATAATATCATACCTTCCAAGTAAAACTTCCTCTGACTTAGGATTTTCTGGAATAGTCTGTGGTTTACAATAGAGTGTATATTCGCTGTCCTTTATTTTACATACAAAGAGGAAAATCTAATTTCATTCATGTGGAGTCATGAGAGAACAGTTCCATAAGGAGGAAACGTACTGCCAAACCAAAAAAAAAAAAAAAGAAGGTATTTAATTTGTTCTGTTGAAATTTTAGAGTTTGTGAACTAACATGTTATTCTGTTTGTGTTTTTAGTTTCCCGGTTAACTAAGGTCTCAGCTTTAAACCAAAAGTGAGAGGAGACATTAAGATTTTCATTCTTACTGGGTTGTCTTCTTCCTGAAGAGCAATGGAGCCGCTTTTACTTGGAAGAGGACTAATCGTATCTCTAATTTTCTTCCTGTTAAAATTCTCAAAAGCAATTGAAATACCATCTTCAGGTAAAGTTAAAACATTCAGTGCCTATTAATGGAATTTCATATTTGCATTTTGATTTTTAAGTAGAATACTTATGGATTGAGGATGTGACTTTTCTACCATATTTCTATATATTCTTTAGCAATCTGTCATGAGAATTCGTATCTATCTTTTTCGTTTTGTGGGTGGCTGATACATGACTGCTGTAATTATTTTGCAACCCAGGCTTTTTAGTTCCTTATGCAAACTTAGAACATAACAAGAATAGTAACCTATAGATAAGCTAGTATTTTTCCATATGTCTAGGATTATCTGCAATATTACCAACAACTTCACTTTTGTATACTTAGGTTAGTTAATCAAGATTCAGAAATTACTGGCATTCAACAAATTATGTCAAAAAGGAATTGGATGAAGTTTGTATTCTTTTTCAAAATGATTATATTTAAGAATGAAAGCAATGAATTAGCAAAATAATAAGCCATTTTACAAGTAAAAGTATAAGATGATATGAACTCTCAAAATTTACGGCATTATATAGTGTGAATTCATATTAAGAGGTTAAACAGTAGTCTGATGGAAATATATAAATATATATTCTAACATATATTGGTAAAATGGATGCAGATTTTTAGGCATTATAAATCAGTTTGAACAAACCATGGTAATTAATAGTTAAAAAAAAAAAGATCAGCATCAGCAGGACATGGTGACACATGACTGTAGTCCCACCTATTTAGGAGTGTGAGGCAGGAGGATTGCCTGAGCCCAGGAGTTCAAGACTGTAGTGTGCAATGATCACACCTGCGAATAGACATTGCACACCAACCTGGACAATATAGTGAGACTTTGTTGTTTTAAAAAAATAAAAACTAAAAAAATCTGCAAACAGAACATATGTAATAGTATATCAAGTCTGCCATGTATAGATCTTGCACATTTTTCTTGTATTACATGCATATGGGTTCTAAAAGACCCACGAGAGCTTATTAAGACATCTTTATCCGTATCATTCAGGAATAATCTCTATTGCCTCTTCTGTATATAATTTGGAGGGTTATTATATTAGAGGTGTTGGTTCTTTATTAGAATTTTAGCATTGCAGGTGATATTTGTGGATCTTCTACATTCTAGAGAAATAATCTTGAGCTCATAAAATTTGATAAATCTTAGAAAAGTGTTGGGACTTAACTAAAACGTTGCTTTTGAAGTGCTCAGACAGACTGAATGTGAATAGAAAAGGAAACAACTCTCTGACTATATATAATATAATGTATTTAAAAACTATTCTAAGGGCCACCTTAAATTAGTTGATGTACCTATTTTATATTATGCACTTTGGAAAGAACTGAAATTGTAGTTCCATCCCCCCAGGTAGAAATCCCTTCTCTATTATTTTTAACAGAGAAGTAAGCTCTGTTTTGACATTTCCATTTCTTAAGAAATTCCACTTATCTGACCTACAAATATATAGACTTAAAGTCTGCTTTACATTTGGCTGAAATCTTTCGGCCTACACAATGTGTTAGATTTCGTCACTGACCAGCCTTTTTGTAGAAATTCTGGTCAGGAGTCTAAAGTACCTTCATCTTTAGTGAATTCTTTTCTTTGAGTATGCAGTAGCAAGTTAAGAGCAAGCTTCTTGGTAATCCTGTGGAAAAAGGTTAATAATTTCACATTGTCTTCCGAATAGCAACGAAGATGCCTCTGAGATTACTGATTCAGATTTCTCACCATAATCTCTGGCATACACATTTATTCTTCATCATTTCTTACTTTGTCAGTGGTGAAGGATGTGAAATTTTGTATTAATTCCTGGCCCACATTTTTATTCTGGTTGTCTCAGTTACTTATGCATTTTCGTGCTGTAAGGTCCTTAGACAACAATTGTTATAAAATATTAATGACATGTTTCCAGAACATCTGAATATTATTCATTTTTTCAGGGCTCTAGAGCACTCACAAATAAATGCAACTAAGGCAGATATCCAATTTGAATGTCAAGGAGTCTGGTGTCTCTGTAATTGGCTTGATTATAGAGGAAAGGATTTATAATGTAGAATATATATTCTTATAAACACCCAAAGGTTATTAGCTCCGTTCTCCAAATAATTAGTTATTGCTGAGCCTTTACAACCTTAGCAAATTTAGGAAAGAATAATGTTCTAATAAACAAGTTGTTCACAAGTTATTAGCTGATATCTAAGGGACTGTGGCCACTGTGTATCATCCCTCACCGTTTATAACTGCAATAAAATTTAAATAATATGAATTTGCAATAAGCTCAAGTCCTGCTCTACACAGAAATAGTAGTAATCAGAAACAAAGTAAATGTGAATGAAAATACAGATATTTTGCATGTTGGTTTATGAATATCCAGTAGATAAACACTGAACTTGAACTAAGTTCAGTTACCATAAGCTGGTAAAACTCACTTATCAGATTTATTGGGCAATAATGAAAAATTTTAAAAAAATAGAATTAATAGAAAAAAATTAGAATTTGGAAAGGCATTTAGTTTTTATTCTACTCTGGCTGTCAATGCTCAAAATGTGGTTTCCAGAATTCTTGGGGTCCCAGAGATACATCCAGATGGTCTGTGAGATCAAACTGTTTTTATAATAAACCTAAGATGCCATTTTTTCATTTTCACTGCGTTGTCTTTTGCTCTGATGATACAAAAGTAATGAGGGCTGGGCGTGGTGGCTCATGCCTGTAATTGTGGCACTTTGGGAGGCTTGAGGTCAGGAGTTCAAGACCAGCCTGGCAAATGTAATGAGACCTCATCTCTAAATTATATACATATATATATAAATATATATACATATATATATATATATAAAATGAATAGCTGGGTGTGGTGGCTTGCACCTGTAGTCTTAGCTACTTGGGAGGCTGAGGCAGTAGGATCATTTGAGCCCAGGAGGTTGAGGCTGCAGTGAGCCATGATCATGCCACTACATTCCAGCCTGGCATTGGCATCAAATTTACTGGTAGTCAGGTGATATTTAATGTCCATATACTCAGAGTAAAAAACTCTCAAAACAAAGCAAAACAAAAACAGTTTTGTTTATGATTATAATTGTTGAAGCACTTAAAAATTATTAATGTTATTAATTATCTACCTTGGAATACATACTTTCTAACATTCTAGTGAAGTGGGAAGTAGATATAAAATAATTCTGCTATGCATCAAAGTATTATGACAATCTCTATTTCTTAATTGCATCATTGCCTGAGTCCTGAGCTGGACATCATCTTTACTTTAAAGTTATGACTGAAAAATTAAGGTTGCTCAGATAGATATAGGTCAGATATTTTTCTGAAAGTGAACCAAGTGAGCCCATTCATTTCCAGATAAACAACTGACCATATATAAGGTCATTGATAAAATGTGAGTGTTCAAGAAAACATTAGAATTGTGGAGGACATGTATTGTCCACTGTAAGCTTGAGAGCTTCCCGATACTTAATACTGCTGATTAGATCAGTGGCAATTCTAACAAGTGTCAATTTTTGATATTCTATAATGAAATGCATCAATGTTTGGAAGACACAAAATTCAGTGAGCGGGTATTTTTTCCAAATGAAAGCTGCATGATGTTACAAAATCATTTGTAGATTAAAAAAAGTAAAATGGTTTAATGGTACACAATATGAAAAGTTGATTGATAGGGTTTAGATTTCACATTTCAATGAACGTTTAAAAAACTACACTTGTTGTATCTACAATCATCAGAAAGGACTCTAAAACTTCCCATCATTTTTTAACTACGTTATGTGTATACAGCTGAATTTTCTTTATATCTTTGAACAAATCAACCCTATTTCAACAGATGAAATGCAGAAGCAGATAAAAGAATCCATCTGCCTTCTCAAGAAATTGCAGAGATGGCCTTTAGTTCTAGCCACTCGAAAGGCTGAGGCGGGAGGGTGACTTGAGCTTGGGATTTCTGGGCTGCAGTGAGCAATGATCCTGCCACTGCGCTGCAGCCTGCATGAGTGAGCAAGACCCTGACTCAAAGAATTAAGAAAAAAGCAATTACAGAGATTTGCAATCATGTAAAGTAATGCCATTCTTCTCATAATATTTAAAGGTTTTCATAAAATATGTGATTTATTTTAACATTGAATTATTTTAAATAAATTCATAAGTAAACATTTTGAAAGACATTTTGAAAGACTTTTTCAGTTTTTATTCCTATTATAGTAAATATTGTTAGCTATACCCCACATGAACAAATGCTCTTTGAGATGTCTTGTAGTTTGTAAGACTGCAAAAGAGTCCTGAGACCAACACGTTTGAGAACAATTTATCTAGGCTAAATGCTTAATATTACAAATGAGAAAACGGAGAGTGGTTCAGGGCCTGGTCCAGTGTCACCGGTTTTAGGGCCCTATTTGCAACTCTACTGTGGAACAGTACTTATTTAAGTTAGGCTCTGTGCCTGTCTCCAAATTGCTTTTCTCATACTTTATTTGCCACAGTCAGGTCCCTGCTGCGAAACAGTTTGCATTTCCTTGTGAATCAACCCTGTCTTTTTATTAGAGATTCTAAGAACTGTACTAAAACTGGGATGTCTCCTTTTGAAAAATACTGAGTGCTCATCAGCAGCAGATCTTTACACACTTCGTGGTCTATGTTTTATTTCAAAGCTTAATCCAAGTTGTAATTCCAGCATTAGTAAATTTATTTTATAGTTGCAATTCTCAGAAATGTAAGCTCTACTAGGTGAGAGGCAAAATCACTTCCTACTTTATTTATTTATTTATTTATTTATTTATTTATTTATTTACTTTTACTTTTATGAAAGAGTCTCACTCTGTCACCCAGGCTCAAGCTCAGTGGCTTGATCACACCTCACAACAGCTTCAACCTCCTGGTCTCAAAATTAATCCGGTTAATTTTTACATTTTTTTGTAGGGATGAGAGTCTGCCTATGTTACCCAGGTTGTTCTTGAACTCCTGGGCTTAAGTGACCCTCCCACCTCAGCCACCCAAAGTGTTGGGATGACAGGTGTGAGGCACCAAGTGTAGCCCACTCCCTACTTTTTAAAATTGTGTTTGTCTTGTAGATTACTTATCAAACACTAACAGAGTTTGTCACAAGAGGAGGGCATATTTGAATATGAAGAAACTATTAATGCCATTATGCATCAGTTATTATTATATAATAATGGTTATTAGTAAGTTAAATTCTCTAAGGAAACAGAACAAAACTTCCAATAGATAAGTGAGAAAAGGTTATAAAATGAAAACATAAATGAGGAATAACAAACACTAAACCAGCCCATGAAAGAACATTTATTACCCCCAAAAAAAGAAAATTAAAATAAAGAGAATAAGGAGTTTATATTTTCCTTTGTAATAAATGCTAAACTATTTTATTATTTTGAAATGCTAGCATTCACTGGTGGCAAAAATACACAGAACCACTCTATTTTTGTTATTTGTGTATATATTCTGTGGTGAAATGATATTTACAATTTACCCAGAGTAATTACCACTTGTGTCCATGCCTGGAAATTTATCATAAATTAGTAATTCAAAAAAGGAAAAATCTATTTACTCAAAATTCCTATTGAAATAGTTTACCTGGAAAGAAAAAAAATGGATAATAATCTAACGACCAGTAATATAATTATTAAAAATTATAGCATATCAGTGGGAAGAAATAATGTAAAAGCAGTACATTAATTATAATGTGTTTATAGAAACATGGAAGACTACAAACGGAACTTTCAAAGTGACTGAACTAAGTAAAAATGCATATGCATGCTAACATAGATTGAATGCCAATAATTTTAATAATATATATTTTTAAATTGTGATGACATAGCAACTTTTCTTCTGCTATAAAAATCATTACATTATTCTGGGTTTAAATAAAGTGAACATATATTAAAACATGAAATGATGGCAGTGAAGTGTATTCCTTAGAAGTAAGTACATGTTGCAAAGAGAGAGTGAGATTTATTCTGATCTTCACTTTTGTATCATCCTTTCACTTATCAGTATACAAAAGAGGTTTAAAGTGTTTTCACAATAAATTAACCTTGCCTAGTTTGAATAGTGTGTTTTTAAGTACCTATTTTAATATTTAGTTCAACAGGTTCCAACAATCATAAAACAGTCAAAAGTCCAAGTTGCCTTTCCCTTTGATGAGTATTTTCAGATTGAATGTGAAGCTAAAGGAAATCCAGAACCAATGTGAGTATTCTTTCAAACGAAGTGGTTCTTTAAATGCGTGCTGTTCTTTATGCTGCTCTTTACTCTTACCATCATAAGCTTGTTGGACTATGAATCTACGCATGATTAAAGCCAAGGGTTTACAAAAAATCATATCCATGCAAACAAAAATAAAATTTGGTTATTTTACATATGTTTTTCTGCCACTTGAATTTATTTTGACCATAAACTAAGGGCTGTTATTAAAATACTTAGAGTAGTCTTTGGTACAGCAGAAATACTCCACAATCCCTTAGTCTACAAATAAATAAGGTAGCTGAAAACTAGAAGATCCTGTATTCTACTTAGTAAAATGTAGCATTTATTAAGTCAAAGTTTGTAAATACCATTCTATACATATTTATAATTGTGTGTCTTTAAATTTAAACATCTTATTTTGTGGATAGGTTGTTACTTGATTTTTTTTAAGTTGTCATAGAAATATTGTCATCTCAGGTGGCAGAGTACTATTGCATGATATACTACTATCTAGTATTATTTTATTTTAGAATTAAATAATTGTTATTCTAGGTGACCATAATCACTGATGAGCTTTTTCAAAATACCTTCTATGTTTGGGGAGGGAGAAAGAAATGTGGATGTAGTGGAAGTGAGAAGGCAGAGGCTGTGGGAAGAATTCCCAATATTAAAACTCTACGTGATTCTAAAAGGGAAAGCAAAGCTACATACTCTGCTATTATTCTGCATGATGACCTTATATTCATTAAGAATATCCATATTTAATGAAAATCGATGATTTCCAATTGTATCATGACTATTATTATTGCCTGATAAGTTGATATTTAATAATCATTAGTGACCCATTAACGTGCTAAATTATAATTATTTCTATGTTTAACCAAATGGAATATATTCAATCAATATATGTAAGTATGGATAG
Source organism: Pan troglodytes (assembly GCF_028858775.2). Classification (NCBI taxonomy): domain Eukaryota; kingdom Metazoa; phylum Chordata; class Mammalia; order Primates; family Hominidae; genus Pan; species Pan troglodytes. The sequence goes on from NC_086015.1 coordinate 4,376,045, forward strand.
AATTACAATGGAATTAAGGATAATTTATTCAATTAATATGAATATATTGATCAATATCATGATATATTAATATTAATTAGCTGAATTATTATGTCAAAAGGTAATACCACACACTTGTCAACAGTGAAATATAAGACACACAGAGAGAAGTAAAATAAGTCAGGAGGGTGGCTGAGTAGTCCTACTCCTAATGAGAATACATGTCCATTGAATGTTTGTTATTCCTGTTGGAAGAATAATCACATAGATTAGTGTAAGAATATGGCGTCCTGAAATACACCCAAATTTGTATGGGTAATTCCAATATACAATGCTGAATACAATCTAATTGGGAAGTCATTGTTTGTCTATCAGACTGATAAAGATTTAAAGAGACTTCTTAATGTCATTGTTCATAGAACGGACACTCTAGCATACTGGGGTGGGAATTTAACTGTGTACATTTTTTTTCTAGAATATAATTTTGCAACATTTATCAAATACTATAAAAAGTTTTTAATTATTGGTTTATTAATCTCATTTCTAAGGAACTGGCATATTGAAATATTTGGACAAGTACCAAAGAATAAATATATAGGGTGGTTTCTCACAATATTGTTCATAAAAGGAAAAACATTGAAATGGTTAAAAGTAATTAAATTAGTAACCATATGACAGAAGATAATGTAGCTATAAAAATTGTCTTTGGTATCATTATAATAATGGAAAAATTCAGTTGGCCAAATTATATATTCAGTGTGGTCTCAAATATGTGACAAAATTCTAAAAATACTAATAGGAAATATTAGCAAATGTAATAATAATGGGCTTATCTGTTTTGGGATTTTGAGTGAGTTCCTTACACACACACATACATGAACAGAAATTATATATGTTTCTTGTAGTCTCCAGAATATTAATAATAATCTTGTATTACCTTTCTAATTAAAAATAAATAAATAATTTTAATTTAAAAAAGCAAAAGCTAATTTCAATTTTAATCCTCTCTTTTATCAAGCTGTTTTATGGACAGTAATATTTCTCAGATTCTTCTGAGACCCTTATTTATATTCTGTTATATTCCATTAAGTATATACTTTTTATCATAAAATGTCTTGATTTTGTCAATTTTATGCAATTGTTAATAAGTACTCTAAAAATATGTCATTATTTTTCAGGATTATTAAGTTCAGTTTTATTTTTTAGATTTTCGTGGACTAAGGATGGCAACCCTTTTTATTTCACTGACCATCGGATAATGACATCGAACAATTCAGGAACGTTCAGAATCCCAAATGAGGGGCACATATCTCACTTTCAAGGGAAATACCGCTGCTTTGCTTCAAATAAACTGGGAATCGCTATGTCAGAAGAAATAGAATTTATAGTTCCAAGTAAGTACTATAATGGGAATTTCATTTTACAAGTGTTTTAGTGAAATGTTAAATAGGAGTTAGATTGGGTTCCAATGAAATAAAGCAGTTATTAATTAAATCAACTTATATGTGTCTTGTATTTTATTTATAAGGAAAAACTTTCTCCAGGTCTTGATACTTAAAATCGGATGACCTTAGAAAGCAACATAATTTGACTCTGTTTCAGTAACCTTATATCTAACATGGAAAAATATAATATCTGCTTTGCCTTATACGATGAGAATTAAACATATTATTGGTTAAACTTGGCTAAATTCCATGCAGTAATAGATAATCCCAAAACCTCTATGTAAACACAAAGTTATTCCCCGATAAAGCAATTTACTGTGGGCCTGGCAGCTCTTTCATGCAGCCTTCTCGCTGATCTCAGCTAATGGAGACATCATCATTCCGTGGTTGCCTCTTGTGAAACATGCCATTTTGATCAAAGAGTCTGGGACAGAAACATGAAGAATTGTACACTGGCCCTTAAATGCTTCTGACAAGAAGTTATGCAGGCAACTCCTACTCATGTTTTGTTAGGTGGGGCAAAGCAAGTTGCATAGTCCCATCTAACATCAATAGTATGATGCTCATTAGGAAAGGAGAAACAGCTATTGGTAATGTTAACCATAAATAAAGTTTATGTAAAACTGCAAGACACTTTGTTGTTAGAGGTGTATTTATCAGTAATCGTCCCCTGAAGTAGTGTACTTTATTCATAGTTTATTTGCCCTATGTGCATGGGATATCCATGACCACCTTTTATATTTTAACATGTTTTCCCCCTGTTCTTAATATATCCACCATTACACAATTTTAGCCAAAGCCTTTATAGAGTAAATTGGTAAGTATAAAACTGTCAGCCAGCTTCTATTCGGTAATTTCTTCTTTTAGAGTCCTAGATAAGAAAGTATTTCAAAGAAAGTCCTAGGACTTGCAAAATATGAACACTTGATTCTGGGGGTGCAGAATGGCCACAAACTTCAGAAAAACAAATGATGAATCCTTAACCCAAAAGTTCAGAGAGGGCATTGTATTTAAATTGTCCTAAAGTCCTTATATAATTCTAGAGGAAGGAATATAGGTCAAACTTAGACTCAGAAGTAAGGTGTGCATCTTAAAATTTATAAGTATTTACACTAAAATTATAAGAAAATAGTATTATCACACAATGTGGTTGATGCAGGGGATGAAAAAATAAAGACAGAAAAAAAGTGAGACAAGCAGAAAGAAAAAGAGATAGAAATAAATTCAAATATATCACAAATGAAAGATAAAAGTAAATAGAATAAATGCTCTGAGTTAAAAAAAAGCTATAAACTTTTTACAACACATCTATCTAAACCATAAGGATACAGAATTGTTGAAATGAAAAAGACAGAAAAGATATCCCAGACAAATGCTTTCCAAATGAAGGTAGGTATGACCTTATTAATGTCAGTCATAACAGACTTTATTTGTAAAAGCCTTCATAGAAATTAATTTACCAGACATATATAATATTAAAATACCTGAAGCAAAAATAGAACTACAAAGAGAAATAGAAAAATTCACCATAATAATGAGATATTAACATATCTTTTTCATTATTTGCTCACTCAAGCAGAGAAAAACATCAGTGAGCATATAGAAGATTTAAAGAATACAATCACAAGCTCCATCTAATGAAAACACATAGAATATTGTAACTAACACGGCAAAATGAGTTTTTTCATACACACAGGGTAAAAGGTTATATTTGATGATATATTGGGCTATGAGGAAAATATCAAAATGTAATTAAGTTAGAAATCAATAATAAATAGAAAACTTAAAAAACTTATATCTTTGAAAACTAAGAAATATATTTCTAAGTGAGTCTTAGGTCAAGTACCAAATGGTAAGGAAAATAGAATAAATTTTGAAGTGATGACAGTGAAAACTCTACATAACAAAACATGTTGAATGCACTGAAAGCATTATTTAGAGGGATCTTTATCATTTTAAAGACATATTAGAAAAACATAAAGGATGAAAATTAATGATCTTAGCTTATTAGGTAACATAATTTTAGGATAAAAATGAATGAGCTAATTTAAGGCAACAGAATAAACTGTAGTGAAGGGAGAAAATAGTATAAAAGCAGAAAATAAATTCAACAATGTGGTATGTAATCTTTGTAGTGAAAGTATCCATATTTATTAAAAAAGAAAAAATCTAGATAAATAGAAAATAAGTAAACTATTTCTATTTATTGGAAGAATCTATACACTTAAAATGCTCATTCTCAATGGGTTGATATATAGAAGAATTGAAACCAGAACGCCTATAGTTTAGTTTTTGTTTCTGTTTGTGAAATGTGACCAGCTGGTTCAAAAATATATTTGAGGAACAAAGGGCAAAATTCGGTAGAAATTCTTAAAGAATAACAAGTCATGGGGATTCTTGTTTTCAGAAATCAAGATTCAGCTTAATTCAGGAATTAAGCCATTATGGTTCTGTGCAGGGTTACACAAATCAGAATAGCATAGTAAACCCATAAACAAACCATCACATATGTAAAAATAGTTGACGGAATTAGCATGTTAGCATGGATCTCTCTCTCTCTCTCTCTCTCTCTCTCCCACTCTCTTTACTTTGAACTAAACTTTGTGGGACAATTGATAATTCACACAGAGAAACATTTATATGGACTTCTACCTCATATCATATAAAAAATCATCTCAGAGTGGATAAAAGGCTGAACAATGAAAGGAAAAAATGTTTTAAAAAGTTAGGCTATTCGAACAATATGTTTATCACCAGGGTCATAAATACAGAGAAAGATTTCTTTTTCTTTCTTTTCTTTCTTTCTGGCTTTTTTGTTTGTTTTTGTTTGTTTGTTTTTGACAGGAAATCACTCTCTCCAGGTCAGGCTGGAGTGCAGTGGTGCAGTCATGGCTTCATGGCTCACTGCAGTCTTGAACTCCTGGGTTCAAGTGATCCTCCCCTCTCAGCCTTCTGAGTAACTAGGACTACAGGCGAGTGCTACCGTGCCTGGCCAATTTTTATTTTTATTTTTATTTTTAGAGATGGGGTCTCACTATGTTGCCCCGGGTGGTCTTGACCTCCCAGCCTCGAGCAATCTTCCTGCCTCAGTGTCCCAAAGTGCTGGGATTACAGCCATGAGCCACCATGCCCAGCGTGGGATGATTTCTTTAGTCATATTAAAGCCTCATGAAGGAAATCATCAAGAATATGTTTTCCTACATTTGATTTTAGATCCTTTTTTTATCGAAAGACTCTAGGAAGAAAGTACAAACAAAAATAAGCCACAACTCAGATAAAAATTATTGATAATGCATACAACTAAAAATAGTATGTATTCATAAATAATTTTACAAATCTTTAGAAAAAAGATAAATGACAAAGTGGCAACATATATAAACTTGAACCTCAGACTGGAGGGCCAATAAAAATGTGAAAATGTGTTCAACATCTTTAGTTACCAGAAACAGACCTATTGTAACCCTAGTGATAAAAGCATTTGATCCTACCCAATTGGGAAATATCAGAAAATCCAAAAGTAAAAATTTTAGCTTGCAATACACAGCCAACAGAATACGTATCCACTACTGATGACAGTCTAGCTTACTGCGTGATCTTTGGAAAACATTTTCTAATCCCCTCCTTCGTTGAAGATGCTCTTACTTATGACCAAACAATTCCATTCCCTCGCTCATGTGCATGTGCCTCTTGTCCATACATACCAGGAAGATTTGTGGTCACATTGTTTATATTTAAAAATATGCTGGAGAAATACAACAGTCCACTCAAAGTAGAATGGATCAATGCATTGTGCTGTATTCATACCAAAAATACTATTCAATAGTAAATAAAACGTCAAGAATATGTTAAGCAATAAAAGTAAATCTTGGAGAAAGTTTGAAATATGTAAAACTGACTACAATTTTGATTGGTATAATTTTATTGTAAAATTATAACGAAAAATAAGAGAATGATAAAAACAATATTCGTGGCAGTAATTACCTGTAATGGAAGTAAAAATTGGAAAATGGAAGTGGGGGTTGAGATCAGCACCCGACAAAAAGGTGATGATGATATTCCTATTTTGTAAAATGGGTAGTAGGTGAATGGATTTCCATTGTGTTTCTTTCTTTCTTTGTGTTTTTTTACATTTATTCTGTAAACAATCGTTTTATATTCTTAAAATGAGTAAGTGTGAAGCATCCCGTGTGTCTCAAGTGGACGTTTCTGAGTTACTGAGATATTTTAGTATCAGACCAGTGACATGTCAAACTGAAACTTGTTCTCAGGAGTTTGGATTTGAATTGACTTTCAGTAGGAAATGTCCATGAATTCTGGATTAGAAAGTATTGCTATGAAAATTGTGGTTGATCATCGTTAAACTGTGTGTTACATTTATATACTTCACTGAAATAAGTTAAGACCAGAGAAAAGGACAGATTAAATATCTTTTGTAGGAGGCAAGTCATGAGGGTGATTCCTAACCTAAATTCTAGTGGTTGCTATGGAGACACAAAGGAAAAGGCAACAGCTAGATCTATTGCAAAGAAAGGAATGGCAGAATTTGGTTTAAGATTCTGCAATTAAAGGATTTCAATTTTTTTTCCTGTCATTATTTAGGCAGACCAAGTGAAGACATGAACAATATAAGGATAATTCTGACCAGAATATGGTATGAGAGTATTGTATTAAGAGCTGGGAGTTGGATCCGAGCTACGTTGTTGGATAATTGCTCTATTTTTTTTTTTTTTTTTTTTTTGCTGCTGCTGCAGAAAAGAGCAAAATAAATTAGGTTCCTTATGCATCATTTCCAGCCTCTCCTGAAATTACTTCATCATCTGACAGCTTTCTGCAACCATCTATATATTGAATAGTAACCCAACCCAATCCTTAGGAGTTTATAAATCAGAGACAATTTAAAGCTTCCTACAATCTTTAATAGATTCTTCTCTTAAACTGTAGAGAATTGGTTCTTCTCAAAGATTGATAGAAACTTTGTGATTCAAATGTTAGAGTTTCTACTTCTCAATCTCCTGTTAACAAACAGAAACCTTTGTATACAATGTCCAGATTTCTATTTTCAACAACATTGCAGTTACGTTTCCTAGGGAAAGAGTGAAAGAAACAACAACAACAAGAACCAAACAAACAGAATGTACCATTTTTATATACATGAAAAACTATTTAACTAAATGTATTATCCAAGACATGGCGCAGGGATTTTGTCAGTGAGTTATTCAACAATCGTCCTGAAACTCCCATAATACACCAGCCACTTTCTAGTAATTTGGGATTTAACAGTGAATAAAAACAAAGACTGTCCTCCAGAAATATACATCCTGTGCATGCATATGGTGATTGGGTCTGGAAAGGAAGGGAGCTACTCTCTTGCCTTCATTATCCAACTATCAGTAAGGTCAAAATGATAATATAAATAATCCTAATTTGACTGTTGAATACTACTCACCCTTCAGTGCACAGATTAGATTTCTCCACTTAGCATTCCTGGCCTATTCCAGCCTAGATAATTTTTTCCTTTTTCTGAGTTTTTAAACAACTTTTTTGTTTGTTTGTTTGTTTTTGTTTTGAGACAGGATCTTGCTCTGTTGCCCAGGCTAGAGTGCAGTGGTACAAACATGGCTCACTGCAGCCTCATCCTCCTGGGCTCTAGCAATCCTTCCACCTAAGCCTCCCCAGTAGCTAGGACTACAGGCAGGTACCACCATGCCCACCTATAAACATCTTTTTTGAAGTATAATTTACATGTCATAAATTTTACTTGTTTTAAGTGTATAATTACTAGTTTTTATACATTATTTATTTATTTATCTTAGAGATGGGGTTTTGCTATGTTGCCCACACTGGTCTTAAACTCCTGGGCTCAGGCGATCCTCCTGCTTCAGCTTCCTGAATAGCTGGGATTATTGGCACATGGCACTATGCCCCACCAATGACTTTTTTAGTAATTTTTTTAGTGAAGTATCATTATAATCTAGTATTAAAACATTTCCATCACCACAAAAAGATTTCTTGTGCCCATTTGCAGTCACTCTCTGTTCCCATCTCCAGGCCTTAGGCAACCACCAATTAATTTTCTGCCTCTTTAAATGTACTTTTCTGGACATTTCATATAAATGGAATCATGTATATGGTCTTTTTCATATGTCTTCTTTCACTTAGCCTGCTTTGGAGGTTCATCCATGTAGTAGCATATATCAGTAGTTTGTTCCTCTATATTGCTGAAGAGTATTTCACTGCGTGGATATCATTTCCTGTTAATCCATCCACCAGTTGATGAACATTTGAATTATTTCCACTTTTGGCTATTATAAATAGTGATACTGCAAATTCTCTGGGGTTATTAAAGCATTTAGTTGTGTACTGTTTGGGACAGTCTATCAATTGTCATATGTATTAATTAGGATCCTTAAGAATGAGAAAAAATATCAGACAGTCATATCCTTCCTGTTCTGCATTGCCTTGTAGATGTCACAAGAATGTGTATTATATTTATTTCATTGATTTATTGGTTGATAGGCTGAAAAATAAAAGAATGAATAAAAGTAACACTGCAATTTGCACATGCTATTAAAATAGTCTATGAAATGGCTGACAAAGATGAAATTTTCTATATAATAATTTAACAAAAACTAATTAGAAATATTCATGCACTAGGTTTCTACATTTGTGTTAACATAACTTCCTCAGATTCCTCAGGACAATTTCCTTAAGATAAACCCTGGCTTTTTACCACCCTGATTTTGGAGGGGGAGGGTAGGAAACCTGGATGTTGTAGCCTGTGCTAAATTCTCCTAAGTGCAAATCAACAAAAACAGATCAATTTGTTCAATTAAGGGTGCAACTTTGAATTCTAAAGCTTTAATTAAGTTTGAGGATTTTACTCTGATTCACCAAAGTATGTGAATGCCTGGAATGAAATGGGCTGAACTGGGTGTCCTTCCTTAGCATGAATTCATTATGAGCTCATGGACTGAAAGCCAGTGTTATTTCTCTGTAGTCCTAAGTGGATTAATGGGGTACTCTGCAGGAATTGGGAATCAATTAAATCTCTTTACCAAAGGAAACTGGAGTTGTTAGAGGTGATAAAGTATGTGCACTCAGTAGCATGCAGTTGTGACAATGATGGCAGACTGTGAGCAATTTGCCAAGCATATTTAAGTGATATGTACGGCACTTGAAAGCTCACCAGGCCAGTCCTGTAAACGGAGTGCCGAGTCAAAATAGATGAAGCTTTTTGGTATAGGAAGATTCGTCCAATGATGGAAAAAGGGGAAATAATTCAATAAACACATCATATGTTCTACATGAAATGAACAAATGAACAGGATTTTCTTCCTTCTGTCCTTCTACCTCCTCTGAAAATGTTAATTCAAATAATTGCACAAAGTCACAGAAGTTGTTAAGATGCAGGCTATGGAGAAAATCAGGAGCAGCAGCAGAAGAAAATTCCCTGTCCCTTTGGCCCACCTTGTCTCTGTGCGTTTGGCTGTACCATGCTAAGTGAAAATATTTGAGGAGTAGCCAAGATGTATTGAATAACTTTTAAGTGCTTGGTCCTATTTTAATCGATTCATGTGAAATATTTAAATTTCAACATAAATCAAATGAGTTAGGTGTTATTACATTTCCCACTTATGAATGACGACACTGAAACATATTAAGTAGCAGATTCAAAGATCGCATAGGAAGAGAAGCCAGGACGCAGGCCCAAGCAGCTGACTTCAGTGTTTATGGATAATCTGATGCTACAGTGTTGTCTATACTTTGAGAGTCAGGTAATACATGCTACAGATGAGCAAAAAGGCATTGTACTTCTTTGTTGAAAATACCTTGATACTAGATTACAGTATCATCTAGAAATAGGAAAATAGAAGGAAACCTTCTATTTTGTTCCTAGAGTGCCGGAGAATCTGTAGTGTTGCATAACGTGGTGGCAGTTAAGATGCCAGTGTTTTCTGGTTTTTGTTTTTTTCATCAAAGTGGTTAGTTAGCATGAATTGTATTTAGTTAAATTTCGCTGATGCCATTTCACTACTACTCTTCACTATTAAACATGTTGGCATGATGGGATTACACAGCTTAGGTTTTATTATATCTCTACCCTTAAGAAGCTTCTACCCTGGTGAGGTGTTTGAGGAGCCTAGAGAGATGAATTCAAAGGATTCTAAGATGCCAAAGGAAAACAAAATGAGATACAGAAAAGGTAAAGATATTGGTCTGAATCTTTGTAACCAGTTAGTTTTCTAGCGCCTGGGCTAGAACCTAGTTTATGCTGTAGGATATCCTATAGATATAAATTCTGTTTTCAGAAGTCTTCTTTATTTCAGGAATGAAGATGCTATTTTTCTGTATATTATGTTGAAATAATTGGGATGATGAGTTTTCAAAACTCATTGACAGCACCTGAAGTCATAGAGCTCCTGCAAATTTTGTATCTGCAGGTTGGTTGTGCCTTGATAGTTGTGGTAATAAGACTCCCGTGCAGCTAGCTTGCCTGTAGGAAAGTTTTTCCATGATGGATTTCAACTGGGGAAGTTTTCAAAAACCTAGATGTGAATATATTTGAATGTCACTTATACTCTTGGTGTTAGTTGTTGCTAGAAATCTGTCTATGACACTGAATAATAAATGTGAAAGCCTAATGGAGAAGAGTGAAAAGATAGATGCGTGATATGCTTGCTTTGCTGATGCAAATGGATTAATAGTGGCATTAGATAGAAAGGAAATTGATCTCATCTAGACTTGGTTATAATGGGATTTCCAAACATTCTTTTTTTTTTTTTTTTTTTTGAGATGGAGTCTTGCTCTGTCACCCAGGCTGGAGGGCAGTGGTGCGATCTCGGCTCACTGCAAAGATCCACCTCCCGGGTTCACGCCATTCTCCTGCCTCAGCCTCCCGAGTAGCTGGGACTACAGGCACCCGCCACCACGCCCGGCTATTTTTTTGTATTTTTTTTTAAATTATACTTTAAATTCTAGGGTACATGTGCACAACGTGCAGGTTTGTTACATATGTATACATGTGCCATGCTGGTGTGCTGCACCCATTAACTCGTCATTTACATTAGGTATGTCTCCTAATGCTATCCCTCCCCCTTCCCCCCACCCCACAACAGGCCCCGGTGTGTGATGTTCCCCTTCCTATGTCCAAGTGTTCTCATTGTTCAATTCCCACTTATGAGTGAGAACATGCAATGTTTGGTTTTTTATCCTTGCGATAATTTGCTGATAATGATGGTTTTCAGCTTCAACCATGTCCCTACAAAGGACATGAACTCATCATTTTTATGGCTTCATAGTATTCCATGGTGTATATGTGCCACATTTTCTTAATCCAGTCTATCATTGTTGGTTCCAGGACATTTGGGTTGGTTCCAGGTCTTTACTATTGTGAATAGTGACACAATAAACATATGTGTGCATGTGTCATTATAGCAGCATGATTTATAATCCTTTGGGTATATACTCAGTAATGGGATGGCTGGGTCAAATGGTATTTCTAGTTCTAGATCCCTGAGGAATCGCCACACTGACTTCCACAATGGTTGAACTAGTTTACAGTCCCACCAACAGTTTGAAAGTGTTCCTATTTCTCCACATCCTCTCCAGCACCTTTTTTTGGTATTTTTAGTAGAGACGGGGTTTCACCATGTTAGCCAGGATGGTCTCGATCTCCTGACCTTGTGATCCACCCCCCTCGGCCTCCCGAAGTGCAAACATTCTTGAAATTCTGCTTAGCTAGACTGTTAGGTGCAAGTTGATTCTGATCCCATTGCAGAGAGGCCATTCAGGATCAAGTCCAGTCTTGTTGAAACAAAGTTAAGTGATTTTTGGTTTCGGTGTTGATGAAGTACCCATGTGAAATATATTGGCAAGATAAAGGAGTGTAGTTACCTCATTTACAGAAAAAAATATTTTTTTAATTTACTTTTAAAAATATTACTGTTGTCCAAACTCAGCAATGCTAATGTTTGTCACCAGATAAACACAGTAAATGCCACTGGTTGGATTTATTTTTAAATGGAGTAATTTCTTTATCTGAATTGAGGTAGACTTCATGTTTGCTGTTGTGTTATAGTAATTAAAGTTCACATTTATCTGTGAGTGTTAAAATTTTCACTTTTTATCGTGCCATCAAACTCACTAAATAGTTTCAAAGTCAAAGGATAAGACATAAAAAATTCCTGAAAAATTAATGCCATTTATATATCTTCTAAAACCTTAAATTTATTGATGTATAAGTATGCATCCCTGTTTTCCAATATTCATTTTGTATTTAGTTAAAAGCTGTTCTGAAGATTTATGGCACGCAATAGCAGTTTTGGTAGAGTTATAAATTTTCTTTTCTTTTTTATTGTTGGTGCCTTAGAAGCCAGTTGAATTACAAATTTACATTTTCAGAATTAGAATTGTATAATCTAGATTTAATTAATGCAAGGATGATAATGCTTCAGTGGCAGTACTATCTGTTCGAATTGCTAGATTTTTTTGAACGCTCTCAGGGAGCAGCTCTCCAATTAGGGATTTATACATATTATTAATTAACTACTTTACAATAGATATTATCCAGTGAACTGTGTATTCATATTAGGCACTGTATAGTTTGCTTGTTATCGAAGTGGATTACATGTCCTTTCCATTTTCTAATCCATATTTTATTTCCTCTGCTGCCTCTTGTATCTGAGTGTAGATAGATTCACCAACTACCCAACAGCACCAGTGACTTCAATGCCAGTGTTTACTGGGCTTAAGTTACAGAGAATAAAACTAAATAAGTGGTTTGAATTTGGAGATTTGGGTACATAAACGTTTTGTATATTACTATGCCTTATGTCTATAAGGTTTACTTTCTGCAAAATGTTTTCCATAACATTTGATGTCAATCAAAGCCGAGCCTTTACCAAATAGCTGGCATGATGTTTTATCTACAAGCTCTTAATGTAGTGAATATACTAAACATACTTTCCCGACTTTTGAGGGAAATTTCATGCTACCTATAGCAAAAATGTGATTCAAAGATGGTTGCTATTTCAAAAATGTTTCCAGAGACTTTCTAAAAGGAATCTCATAGAACGAGTTGAGCAAGAGGAAACCCACTAAAGGACTGTCACATGGCTGAATGTATAAAGAGAACCAAAGTCTGCTTTCCGAAATTGCAAAGGCAGTGTAATAACCACACCGCCCCCTGCAATGTTAAGCCTTGAAAGGTCCTTGAATTTAGACAAAAAGCAATTCACTGTAACCAGCTGGTGCATCGATAAGAGAAATGTCAGCAAATTCCCTCAACCTCTAAAGGCATGGATGGGGGTTGAGGGGCTACAGGACAAATATATAGGAGTGCACAAAGCTTCTCAAGAAGAAATTTTACAGTAAATGAGTAAACCTTTAGATTTCCAAGAACAATGAAAATCGGTTGTGAATCATAATTTAAGAATGAAACATACAAATAAATACCTTCTAATGAATTCCATCAAGTTGGGACTGTTATAAATGCCTTCCTAAGATCCTTCTCCTCCACAAGAGACTGTGTAATTCTATAATGCAAATTCCCCCAACAAATTTGAAAGACATCAATGTAATGCTCAGGAAGAATACATTTTGAATATCCTTATAAATATCAATACTTCCATAAAAATATTAAACTTTGGCGTTAGATTTCAAAGTCTGCACAATTCTGACTTATATTCTGATTATAACTGCATTGCTCTTTTAAGAAATTGACTCCAGTGTGGGGAGGAAACAATAGGTTGAAATATTGACAAGTCTCATTTCCTACATCAATTCCATTTCATTTAAATTTTTATTTGCTGGGAGTAATTTCAATGTGGATGGCTCTTTTTGCAACTTAAAGTGGTCAAATTTGGCTTTTTATTGCATTCTTACCCTTTTCTCCATATGGGCTGAGAAGTTTTTATTTAGTGTGGTTAATGCACTGACTGGAATATTTGCCAATCACATTCAAAGCCTTCCTAATAAAGCGAGAGATAGAGAATATGTAACCGCCCAAAGTGAAATCAGTGTTTGGAGAAAAAGATTTCACATCTATCAAAGCTAAAGCAAGAAAATCCTGTGACTCTGGGTTTGTATCTCTGCTCAGAGAAATATGTACAAGTATGTTATTGCCTTATTGTTGTCGCATAACAAAAACATTATTGTCTGGAGTTTCAAAATGCAGAAATATTTTTAAAGTTGCGTAAAGATGCACACCAGTTTCTTAATAGTATTTATCTCTGCAGGGGAGATGTAAGAACCAGGATCTGTAGCATAGAATTTATTTAAATTACTGAATTTTGGAAAAAAAAGAACGTATTAAGATATTTGTTGTTATAGTCAAAGTTAATTTTAAAATAACACATTAAAATGATTTTTTGCACCAGGTGTTCCAAAATTTCCAAAAGAAAAAATTGACCCTCTTGAAGTGGAGGAGGGAGATCCAATTGTCCTCCCATGCAATCCTCCAAAAGGCCTCCCACCTTTACACATTTATTGGATGAATATTGGTAAGTAATGCTCCGTTCCATCAAAAAAGGGGGACATTTTAATTCTATCCATCATATCGATAACATAATGAATCCAAAGACAAAATAAAAAATAAAGATCTCTTAATTTTTTTCATATTTGAAGAGGAGATGCTGCTAATATGATAAGGTTTGTCTGTGAAGACAATACTTCCTATATTTCAAACAGTGCACTTACCTGTGGAATGCAGATCATGTGAAAGCTGAGGATGGCATGGGTTTGTGTTGCTAGCTTCATCTTTCTATTTTAGTAATGCTCCACCTGCTAATTGCAGTCACCTACCAAGAAATTAGTATTAACTTTTTTGCTTAATTTTCTAAAAGGTTTGCTGACTCTGATCTGAAATTCTAGCTTTGTAAAGTCTACTTCTAGCATATGCCTTAGCAGTGATCTCTACATGTTTTCTCATTGTGAACCACAGAGAAAAATGCTATTTGTACAGCACTCAGAAGAAAGCAAATGAAGCTACTCTTAGGTACAGCCAATTGTTCCAGACATCAGTTCCCCTAGAATCTTCCAGGCTGTAACCACAACAGGGAGATTAATATCACGGATAAAACTTTTGGAGAGCTTTTTGTTTTTTCTTTTTAAATCATGTTTTAAATAAACGTGATTCTCAGAAAATACAAGTGTTAATTAGGTCATTGTCTGCATTGATCAGTTTTCAGTTCAGCCAATTCAGATTCATAGGGCAGAGGTGGAGACAAAGATGGTAAACAGAGTTTACCACTGTTTGTCTACCAGTGGACTTCTTTGGTTAATGGTAAAAAGTATGCTCCCAAGGGTTTTGCTGCTGTTTTTGTTTTGTTTTGTTTTCCTATTTGCTCATTGTTCCTATAGTAAGACCAGACTTGAGAGGAATTAAAGAGCAAACAGGAAAAACCAAATGAAATAATAATGTAAAAGAAAATGAAAAAGGAAGATGAAGCACAATAAGGGGCAATTGCCCTTTTCAATGGCAAGATATCTCTTTTCAGAATTAGAACACATCGAACAAGATGAAAGAGTATACATGAGCCAAAAGGGAGATCTATACTTCGCAAACGTGGAAGAAAAGGACAGTCGCAATGACTACTGCTGCTTTGCTGCATTTCCAAGATTAAGGACTATTGTACAGAAAATGCCAATGAAACTAACAGTTAACAGTTGTAAGTCCACATAATTTATCGTTTCATCATGTATGCTGAATGCAAATGTGTCAGTAATTTCCTTCTGGCTGAAGCCATTTAAAGCTGGGTTGATATTTTGCACCATTGTTCAGTTCAACTCTGGAGACTTCTTCCAGATGAAATAGAATCTGCAGCTGCAGATTCACGGCAGCTCTGTCTCTCACAGCCAGGAAATCACATCTCAATTCACAGGACAAATGTATTTCATCTGACATCTGCAGGATCTTGTCATTTTCAGTGGATGAAATATACAATGAAATTCCAGGGTTTTCTAAGCAAATCTTTGGCATCGATTCACTGTGATCTTGGATAAACTGGCAGACTGAAAATGGGGGAGAAAACAACAGAGGCAAAAAAACGGAAATTTGTATCACCAAATTGGCAAACTTACTTGAATCACCCCTTTCCCAACTTGATTCTGTGGATGCCAGCCTGGGTTCCCAAATGGGAAAAGTAATTAGAGGGAGGAAGAACCGTAAGATTCAAAGGGAAGAAATAATCCCCAACAGTTTGCTGACTGAATAATTGGCCCTGGTATAGTTGAAAGTTGGCATTACCATTTCATTGTTTAATTTGGTCCATGATTTTTTCATTTTTATGTGTAGATATGCCATGCCAGGGCTTCACTATAACATTCTTCTAGTAGCCTCAGTTCTCTTCAATGGAGCTATAACTTGAATCTTCTCCACCTGGATTCAAGATTAAACTCACTATAATTATTTTCTATGTAAAACTATATTCCCAAAGGCAATGTTCTAGTGAAGCATGGTTCTACATCATTTTGTAATTTTTCTAAGACAAAAATATGACTTTTCATTCTTTATTGATATCGGCATCCACCATTATGTTTGTGTTTTTTTCCTTCCGTTTTTTTATTTCAGTAAAGCATGCTAATGACTCAAGTTCATCCACAGAAATTGGTTCCAAGGGTAAGTTGAACCCATGTGGAGTGTTGGCATTTGTGTATAGCTCATTGTCATCTCAGATTTTGAATTTTTCTTTAATATCCTCTTAAGTTTATTCCAATACTGTTATTATGAAAAACATCTGAACTTAGAGGGTTCTGTTGCCCCCCATGCCCTCTTAAATATATGCAAAGGGAGTGATTTTTATAAATATGTAACTATACAAATATAATGAAATACTTATATATAATGCATTGAATAGACAGATAGAGATATTTAATGGAGTAATTATTTTGGGTCTCCCAAAACGTCTCTTATGGTATATAAGGTTGATACTTTTGCAGAAAGAAAAGAAATGGTTAAGTGTCAAAAGACGTAGAGAAAACACTGCGTTTAAGAAAGTTAAGTGGATTTTTTCTTGCAAGACTTCTTGAAATATTTGACATGCAACTGTACATTGTGGCTTTCTGAGAAAAAAACAGTTTGTAGCATTTTTCAAGCTCATGTGTCTGCGTGATCTTTTTATTTAATTCTTTCCCCCATAGAATGTCTACCAGGACTTGTGTTCTATGGAAAATGCCTGAGTAAATCTGAGTTGTGTAGCAGGCTAGTTCTCTATAATGAGAAGAGTCAGTTACATAATTGCAGCAAATATTCTCTATAAAATGTGGACCAGTGATAACTTAGATACCTTGTATACTTGCAAGTTCAGTGGAGGAGGATGCAAGCTCCTTTTGAAGAACCGTCAGTTTTAAGGTGTACTGATTCATCCCCAACATCATTTCCTTTGAGATTAATAACTCAAACATATATAGTGCTATATTTTCACAGCACTCAATGAAAAATCATTGCACATAGTACATATTCAACAATTATTTTTCAAAAAATAAACACGAGGAGTAGAAGACTGTCTACTGCTAAAGTCCCTTTGAAGATGGAAGTCTTCTAATTTGCCATTGTATTTGAAAAATATTCTTAAGAAAATAAGAAATGGGACGTTTCAATATGCAGGTAGTGAGGATGCTTGCTAATCATTTCCTAAAACTGTGTTTTTCTTTAAGGAACTGAGACTACGGGTAGAGTTGCCGAAAGAGCTTGATAAATTCGTAGATGCCTAGTGTCTACCACAGCCTTCCTCAGTGAGAATTTCTGAGTGCAGGAGGAAGCTGTTTTTACCAGAAACCTCATTAAATTCTTAGGCAATTTAAATTAAATAAAAACATAAACATAAAGTCATTGCACATGACATGATTGAAGTATAGAATATAAAATCATAGATTTTCAATTAAGGACTTCTGTTTGACCTTCTGAGTTAGCAGATATGGTATAAATAATAACATTTATAAAATTTTGCAGTGCTACGCTCAGTAAAGACATATGAGGGACAACCCATGCTTCATGGTAAGAGAGAAGAGGAGTCTATTTAAATGGAAATATGTGAAATGTGTATAGAACACACACACACACACACACACACACACACACACTCATGTGTGTCGGATTTTTTGTTTTAAGAAAGATGTGGTGTCACAGAATTTTATGTATATTAATTTGAAAAAATTCTGACTTTTCTTTTCTATTTTGTAGCAAATTCCATCAAGCAAAGAAAACCCAAACTGCTGTTGCCTCCCACTGAGAGTGGCAGTGAGTCTTCAATTACCATCCTCAAAGGGGAAATCTTGCTGCTTGAGTGTTTTGCTGAAGGCTTGTGAGTAACCTGACTCTCACTCATGACTTTGTCCATCCAGTTCTGTAAAGAATAAGACATCAAGCACATTAAGACTGTGCTTGCAAAGATATTTTAAAATTATTTCCTTAAAAAAATTAAATTCTGCCGGGCACTGCAGATATTCTGCTCAGGACTGTTATCCCAGGTACTTAAGAGGCTGAAGCAGGAAGATTGCTTGAGCCCAGGAGTTTGAGGCTGCAGTGAGCTATGATAATGCCATTGCACTAAAACCTGGACGACAGAGCAAGACCTCATCTAAAATAAAATTAAATTAAAATTAATAAAATAAAATAAATAATAAAAATAAATTCTGTCATTATATCTCTGGAGGAAGTAATTTGTACTTCACTCTACAGACTTCAGGCAGTAACAGGCTCATAAAATTAGATCTCTCTGTCAATTTATGATATTGTGGATGGAGGGGATGATGATAACATTCTCCTTAGTTAAGTTTAAGAAGCCTGAGGTTGTTGGTAGTCAGCCCCTCACTTTTGGTGCTGAGTTTTCTCTCTATGCTATACTATCTTGCCCCACTCCTGTTTGCTATGTTACTTACTAAATCTGCTCCTTTGCAGGTTCCAAGGAGCCCTATTTTTCTATTTTTACCCTGATGCCCTTTGCACACATGGAGGTCCAGACCATGTAATTTAAGAGAGTTTTACATCAAAATCGAATTAAGTGAACTTTCTTTACACCTGAAAAAGCAATCCATTTATTTATTTATTTATTTATTTATTCATTTATTTATTCATTTATTCATTTATTTATTTTTTTGAGACAGGGTCTCACTCTGTCACCCATGCTGGAGTGCAGAGGCGCAATCTCAGCTCATTGCAACCTCTGCCTCCTGGGTTCAAGCGATTCTCCTGCCTCAGCCTCCTGAGTAGCTGAAACTACAGGTGTGTGCCACCACACCTGGCCAGTTTTTTGTATTTTTAGTAGAGACAGGGTTTCAACATGTTAGCCAGGAAGGTCTCAATCTCCAGACGCTGTGATTGGCCTCCCAAAATGCTGGGATTATAGGCATGAGCCACCGGGCCCAGCCCGCAATGCACCTTTTTAAATCCTCCAAGAAAACCCTAAAGGACCTCACTTGGTCACCTCTTAAAATTGTTCCATTTATTAACTACTGTTAAGTACATTTAAACAGGGACCATCTTATTTAATATTTAATCATACAGGGTCTCCTATTTTTACCACTATCCTTCCGAACTTACGGTCCTTCCCTACCATTGAGGATTCCTTGGGAAAATGCATTCCAGCTTCCTAGCACCTGGGTTTACTCATTTGAAATATAATCTGCTCGTAAGCTAAGGGCTTTGGGGACTCTAGTTAGTGGACTAGGATTTGAAATTCAAAAAATCATATTCATTCATAATTTAGAGTACATTCTGAACGACTGGTTTAGAAATGGAGCAGATTTTATTGGTTTTACAGCCCCTAAGCTTTCTAAATTTCTCTTTCCAACCACCAAAAATATCAAAGTTGCTTGTCTGTCTTCAACTCCCAATGTGTATTTACATAAATTAGTTAGAAGTACTATGACACAGACTCTGTTTGGAATGTTTGGTCTGTGTATTATTTTAGAAGAGGAAAGTCTCATGTTGAGTTTGAATCATGATGGCAACAACCTGCTCTACTGGTTGTATTTGTACATGTTTACAGTGATAGAAATTAAATTCTTGCAGAGTTCATCACTATATTGAGTTGGGCAGGGTGATCCTTTCTGTAATTCTTTTTTCTTATTTCCCACAAATGCCTTCACTGACCTCTTGGATTGACTAGCAACTGTGCAGAATGTCTTCAAAATAATGAAATGCTCTCATGTGCTTTTTAGAAATTGAAGAGTCATGAAGGAATATATAAAAACAGAGTGGATGAAAATATATGTTGTTGTGAGGACATGAAAATTCTTGATGCGCTGTCCTAAGAATTTTCGCCTGAAGTAGTTTCTTCTTACTCATACTGATTTTGTGTTGGGTAATCCTGTCTGATCTGGGTCGTCTCTCAGAAGATGATACATTTTTTAAAAGTTTTTTGGGTCCTTTAAAAAACTTTTTCTAAGAAGTTTTCAAGCCATTAACCTCCTATAGTAACAAAAATAATTATAATTAAAGTATTGTACTATTATTTTGTGTCAAGCACTATATTTGGGTCTTTGAAAACTAGTCTAATTGTCTAACACATTTTACTTGAAAGAATAAAGTAAAATGATTATCTATAAGTGTCAGGTGTACATGAGATATAATTTATCTCAAGATAGGTCTATATCTTGGCAAGAATTTACAGCTATATTCTTGCAAATGTTTTTCATTTCCTTTTGTTTTAGATTTAAGGGACATTTACCAACAGTATCTGAACAAATGTGTTTTGAGGGAAAACTTATAAAATGGCCATAGATGGACTCATGTGCACTGCTCAAATAGTTTTTTTTTCTGTTTTGTAAATTCATGGGTTTAAAGTAGGTATAATTCTTTCACAAGATACTACTTTATAAATAGAGAAATATACAAATAAAAGTTGGCCAGACAAGGGCCTGAAAAAAATTGAGATTATGAGGTAGTGTATTTTGTGTGCAAAAAGGTATTAAGCAATATATTTTCCCTCAAAACACATTGCTTAAATGCTGTTAGTAAATGTTATTTAAATTAAAAAAAAAAGGCAGGAGGTATAAAAAAATTGGCAAGAATAGAGCTGAAAATTTTTGCCATGGTATAGACCTATCCTGAGATTAAATTATATCTCATTTTCACATAATACTTTAGATCATTATTTTACTTTATTCTTTCAAGTGAATGGTATTAGAAAATTAGGCTAGTTTTCAGAGACCCAAAGACTAGGGAGTCCGGGAGATCTTGCTGAAAGTGAGTTACTTGCTCTATTAAAGGATGGACTCAAGAAAAAATCCTGTTTTAGGGGAACTGAGTTCCAGAGCAGCCTATAACTTGGCAAATTGTCATTTTGGCAGATGGAGTGAAAAGCCAGCAGTTAGGAGACTTGAGCTATGCATCCTCTTAGGTGGTGTGCTCAGAAAGCCAACAGCTAATATACTCTCACAGCTGTCTGCCCAGGCATCATTACCGTTTCCTACACAAGCGTGCCATGTGCTCTTAGCCTGGTAAAATATAAGATTATTATTCCAGGCTGCACAGCACGTTAGTATTTGAGCCTTGAAGGAAGAAGGAAAAAAGTAGATATATAGAGATTAAAGAGCCTTCATCTTTACCTCCAATTTTTTTGCATAAATAACTGAATTATTTTAACCACAAACTATCAATACAAATAATTTGAGAATATTGACACACACGATTTCAAGGAATTGCTCAATTATTACATAGTAACTAACGGGCAATTTGACAGGAAGCATATATTCTAAGACTATAGAGTTAGGAAGGACATAGGTTGAAAAGCACAAAATAATAGAACACACTGATAAAAAAGGAACAAATTTAGAGTAGACAAATATAAGTTGGGGTATATCATTTATTGCTCCAGTGACCTTAAGAAATTAATTTATTGGAGCTTCAGACTCCTTACTGTTAAATGATCACAATAATGCCCATCTTTAGAACGTACCAAATAACCTACAGATATCAATAACAAGAAGAACTATGGAGAGGAAAAGTGTTGCATCAATAAAATTAGCAAAGTTGTTTCTTCTACTCACTTATAGAGCCTGACTGGGGAAGAGAAAGAGACAGTCATCCTTCATTTAGAATCAACCCTTTATGCTTTCCACATAATTTTTAAATCAAATGAGTCACAGAAGGTATGACTTCTGTACTTGTCTGGTTTTCATGAGGAGGGATTTTTCTTAATGTAGCTGCCTTGACTCCCCAGTCCTTTTTTCCTCCTTACTAAGGTGGGGAAAGTTATCAGGCTGGTTTTGTTTTGTCTTTACTTTCCTGTTTGTTTTGACTGGGTGAGCTAATCTTTTGAAAGCGCTAAGCAAGGGAAGGTTTGGTTCATTCCTCCTTTCCTCTGCTCCCACAAGGGCGAGAACGTGATCCAGGGGGCAGTATCTGTGCTGCAGATTCCAGCTTGCCCTGGAATAGGCTGTTCATCGGTCTAATCAACATGTCCAGCTTTCACACAGGAGCCCCATTCTCCATGATCAGCATCATAGGATTAAAAGGGAACCTTCTCTCTGCTGACTGTTAGGTCCCACTTTACTGTGTTTTACACAAACAGGGAATAGGGCTGTTATCACTGGCTGCCTCAAACCACCCACAGGGGGATTTTCACACTTGGAAAATATCTTGGTAATATTATTTCAGTGAGCTCCAGCTATTTATCCTTCGCTCAGCCACAGCTAGTCAGCACTTACATGCAGTTAGCCCTTGTAATAGACGAGAGAGAAGATTTCCAAGGAGACAGACCACTGGAGGATCTTTCAGTGAAAGAGACTTGCTTCAACACCAGTGTTCACTATTGTTGGTGGTGGGTGTGTCTGTCCATTGGTAAGGATGATGTGATTCAGTGGAATATGAGCACATGTGTAAAAGCAATTTGATAAAGGATGTGTCCTAAGGTTTTCTTTGTATTTTACTTTCCGCTTTTAAAAAAATGTTTATTTATTTAATTATTTTTTGCAGGCCAACTCCACAGGTTGATTGGAACAAAATTGGTGGTGACTTACCAAAGGGGAGAGAAACAAAAGAAAATTATGGCAAGACTTTGAAGATAGAGAATGTCTCCTACCAGGACAAAGGAAATTATCGCTGCACAGCCAGCAATTTCTTGGGAACAGCCACTCACGATTTTCATGTTATAGTAGAAGGTACCTTTCCCATGTTGGTCTATTTCTCTGTTTTTCAAAAAACTAACTGTATACATGTAGTAGGCCTTGCTTCTAAATCATACATGTTAAAACAGGTCAACAGTTTCAACTTTTAATTGTAGTGTGGGCATTGAATTATATTACACTTCAATTAAGCAGGTTTGTCATTTATTCCCCAAAATGACATAGAAGGGACAAATGACAAGAAAAGATCTCATGTTAGGGATTAAACACAGACAGTTTACATGATTTATTCAAATAGTCATTAAAGCTAGTCTCCTAAATTATTTTTATTGTAACACACATATACATTTCATAATATTAAATCATAAAAGCAGCAGTAAGGATTATGATGAAAGAAAGTATTAAAATGAGCCTGTAAGAAAGCTTGGATTTTGCTTCCTAATCCTGCAATTAACTTGCTGTGCCCTTTGCCATTTATTTCACTCTCTGTACCTCAGGCTCTTCACCAGAGAAGTGAAAGAGGCAGGCAAATTGTTGTGTTAGCTCTTTCCTGCATATAACACTTTTGTAATCCATATCTTGGGTTCAGATGATAAATTCAATATGTTACTTACAGGCAAAAAAGAATAGACTGTATGCTATAATATTAATTCTCTCAAAAAGTGCAAAAACATTATATTCAAGTCATCTCTCTGTAAATTCAGAGATTTTGATCAATCAAGGTTTTATTGGTATTAGTTACATTTATAGGAATAAGTAGGCAAAGATGATACCGTTTAAATGTGGAATGTAGTTATTAGTGCTGTGACTGGCTGATGTGAAGTTTGTCTAGTCCTCTGAATGTGATTGACACAGACTATTTTCTGTGGATCCAATCACATTGAGGCTTTCTATCTACAATTTAGTTGACCGTATTGATCAAATTAATGGAATGATGACTGCATTTGTACTTATTTGGTGCAGTGTAAGCTTAGCTACTGAAAGGAATTATTCTTTTTAGACTACAATTTAGTGAGCTAGTGCTCTAGGGCACCCGTTAATATTCCAGTAAAGTTCACCTCTTAAAACTTTAGTTTGCACAAGGAACACCTAAGTAATGGCCTGTTGTTTAAATTAATGGGAAAAAAAAAAGGACTCAGACACAAATTCTCCTCCCAAGTAAATGTTAACATAGTTGATTTAGTCATACCCCTGTTTGGAATAACACTGTATTTCCAAGCCTTCTCCATAATGCATATTATTATTTAAGGTAGGAAGAATAGAAAACCAAAGTTGAGAATTTTATTTTCTTTGACTTGACAAAAGCAAAACTTACATAGATATGCATTAACGTCAACATCTGCCAAACAGTGATATATTCCTTTGACATTAAATTATTCACAAAGAAATTCAAGGAAGAAGAGTTTGAAAGATTTATGTGATGTATATTTTTAGTCATCATTTGATGTTTCTATATAATTTGGCTACATCATGCAACAGGGGTATTTTTCCGTAACCCCCTCCTCCCCTCCCTGGCACACACACACCCACGAACCAGACATATCTAATTGTTAGATTCTCCTCCAAGTTGCTGACTATTAGAAACCCTTCCAGATGGCTGGAACATAGCTACAGTAGCTGAATATTTTAACAATCTGGCCACGTTTTCTTGACTATAAAACCAAACCTTTCAAAAGAATTGCAAGGGTTGCAAAAAAAGAAATCAAAGATGTAAAATTAATTATGCAATTTAAAATGTTGACTATAGGACTCCAAAGGAATATAGATTTCCTGAACAAATTGTTCTCACTACTCATAAAACAGCTATTAGCACTATTGAGATGTAAATGATGTTTTTATGAAGAACTTTTAATCCTCTCTCTTTAGTAAGAAACTATTAAATGTACCTTCAGTTGTATGTTTCTGGAGTTTCTCTTTACCTATGCACATGAAAAACAAATTGAGCTTAAGCAGTCTTTAGTTTTTTTTCTAAAGTGTGGAGGTAATAACTAAAAACTTTGTTAATCATCTGGATGGATGAGCTCGTGTTTATTCAATTTTTTCTGCCTTCCTGCACCCTCTCCTTTTCCTTTTTTGTCTCTTTTTTAGAAGCCCAAATTAAATAATAAGGATTTGCCATGTGAGAAAATAGCAATGCTATTATATATTTTGAAAATCTACTCCATTCTGAAAACACCCATTGTGCTTAAGTAAAATCATGGATTGGATTGGATTCTTTCTGTATGTGCAATGTCTTTCCTATTACCAAACATAATCAAATCCTATGAGCTTGTAATTTAGGTTGCAACATCCTAAATATAAAATCAGACTGCACTTCAAATCCTATAATATGTAGGAGCAAAAGCAGCCAGGATGTCTTGACTAGGTACAACTGTATATTCTAAATATCTAAGATATGATTAATTACACATTCGATAAAAAGAGATATATTATAGTGACATCTAAAACAGTCTACATCCAGAAATCAAAATATAATCACAATCACATTTCAATAGATTATTTAAAAATAAGCTCCCACCAATAATTTTTATGTTGTCAACTTTTGAATTATTTAAAGCCTTTGTATTTTAGTAAGTGAAATAGGAAAGCATTTATTTATAATTATAGAGCCATAGTATAATCCAAAATATTTTTGCATTTTCAAAGGTTGTCATAAAATCAAATGCAACTCAGTCATTAATATACTTGAGAAATCCTTGTTTTCAAATAATAAATCTATTTCTAAAATGTTGCAATTAAATCCAATTTTTGTTGAACCTAACAATTTTTGATTTATTAAAATATAGATTTTAATAAGAACCTGTGAAGAAACAGTTTTACTAAAAATAACCAGTGTTGTATGTTCTATAGGTACCAAGTTTGTTTCATTTTGTTTTTTTCCTAGTGATAAACATCTCTATTTAGCTTGCTTAATATATAGTCCCAATGTTGAGACATTTGCATCTGTTTCCAGCAACACGAGAAATATTTATCATCTTATTTTTGTATTTACAATTATGAGAAAATGCATAAAGTTTCAACATAAGCAATTTTCATCTGTTACCATATGTCTTAGGATAACAGATAAAAGAATGGGTTTCTACGAGGATGGTATTTTTCCTCAGAATTTTTGGTTTTAAGGCTCAAGAAGCAGCTGTTTCTGAGCAGAACAAGCTTGACTCAAGTCTCTCTCAATATTACATGATTCAGGACCAGCTTACTTCTATAGGAGAAATGGATGAAAAGCATTAAAGTAAATGTTCAAGCAATTATAAAGAAAGCTTATAAAGAAGGGTTAAGGTAAAGTATAGTGAGGAAGCCTAGTGAATGCTCAGAACTTCTTGAGTCAGTTGATAAATATTGGGGGAGCTTGGATTTGGAAGCATAAATTGGGTTGGCCTTCTTTCCTGTCTTTGATACAAATTCATAAGATAACACTAAATTAGAAACAAAAATCACATGACTTCAGAGTCTTAATGCTGCTCATCCATAGTTGCTGTGTATTTATCTATGGAATGGTAAGAACAGGAACTGGAGCTTCCTTTGCTGGTGGGCCTGGGCAAGTTAGGCAGCTTCTCCAAAGCTCAGCCCTCTGTCTGTAAGATGAAAGGATTGGATGACGTGATAATTTGGGACCTCTTTCAGTAATACTAATATTACTAATAGTCCTAATAGTAAATATCCTAATGGCAATAGTAATTATTCATGAAGATTTACAGAAATATCATCATTGCTTGATTTTCTTTATTTCTGCATACGTTGAAAGCAATAGTTGTAATTTTCTACTATAAATATGATATGCCATAATGTTCATGTTCATGGAATATTTTTCTCTAACTTACAGATATTTAGTTTTATATTGGTTGTATTAAAATAACTAGAAAAAAAGTAAGGATATCATTAAAAATTGCAAAATAGACAAAAATAAACCTTCACCTCAGAAAATGATCGCAGTTTATAATTTGGACTAGTGTATTTTAAACCAAGTGACTAAACATTTACAGGTAGTACAGCTTATGAATACAGATATTTAACTTGGAATTTAACAATTAAGTCCACACCCTGTGGAGTAATTACAAAGGCACTTATCTCACTTGGACTTGAACTTGCCAAGGCTAGTTGTGTACTTTTGTTTCTTCTGGTGAACTTACAGTTCTTTCCTTTTTACATAATCCTCTTTTTCTTCCATTACTTAGAAAAATTTTAATGATATTTTTTCATTGTATACATACATATATCTTTGAAGACTTTCCTTTTTAGCTAAAAATGGAAATCTAAAATATATTTGGGGAAATAACCAAACTACACTTGATGGGAGTTGCTACCTGCAGGTTTTGTGCAATTTTCTCTGAAATCAAATTATCCAAACCATCAACACTTTAATCTAAACCTTTTATTTACCCCTGACATAGCAATATTCATGAAGTTATAAAACATAGAGTTATAAAAACATGGAAATCCAGTAAAATGTGTCATCTATTTCTGACATACTTTGTAGTATTGTAATACTGGAGCATTAGGGCATAGAAAGATACAGGTAATTTTAAGGTACTTTTTGCTGCATTGTTTTGACTGCAGAAAGCTAAACACTGCTTTTGGGCTTCTCTCTCTCCCCTCTTACAAAAAAATCTCTAGGAAATAATATTTTTCAAATTGATTATATGTATAAATGCTATAAGATCACTAATTAAGAAATATTCAAAATAAGCATTAAACATTTTAATTAGTTTTATTTTTAAAATTTTTGAAATATAATTCTTGTGTATCCACCTTTTTTAGATGCCATACTGCAGCTTGAAAATAACCTGTAGTCAGCTCTAAATAAACTCACCATCTGCTTATTCTTCCCTCATTTTTTCCTAGTGGGGTAGCTACTTGTACAGCTAAATAAAGTCGTTGTATATAACTATTTTCAGTATGTTGATGTATGATACATGCTGAGTCCAAATTAAACACAAACACACACGTGCACGCACGCACACACACACACACACCATACAACACAAAAGCAGCTCCCACCTTGCTTTGCAGAGCAAGTTTACCAAAAAGAGCTACTATGAAACCCTTTGTGGTGTCTGCCCTCTGCTGGTGCAAAGTAGAAATACAGGCCTTAACATTTTTGGACTTTTTGACATAGATAACATCTCTCATGAGCTCTTCACTTTACATCCAGAGCCTCCTCGCTGGACAAAGAAGCCTCAGAGTGCTGTGTATAGCACCGGAAGCAATGGCATCTTGTTATGTGAGGCTGAAGGAGAACCTCAACCCACAATCAAGTGGAGAGTCAATGGCTCCCCAGTTGACAGTAAGTTTAAAAACCAATTGCAATGCAATGCTGAAGGCCCTGGTTTGACGGGATTAATGATGGTCAGACACGTGTGTAAAATGAAGTTGGTATGTGGTTGGATTAGCAGGACAGATACAACCAGCAAATCAGAGATTGCTTATTTCTAAGCAATTTGGTTGTTAAGACTTGATATTCATGGAAGAGCCATAAATAATATTTATACTGCCTGTGCCCTCTTATAAATTATATATAAGAATAAAGATTTTTAATTTTTAAAAAGAAAATTGAATGAGAAAGAGGATGCATCCAAGGAAAAAAGCCAATTATTGTTCCTCTCCCTGAGAAGAAACAGAACAGGAGCCTAGCAGCTGAGGACACAGGTTCAAAGTCAGGACCTCCCTTAGGCTCAGGCAACAGCAACACCTGTCCTGGGCTCTGCCCTTTTAAGGGACTTGCTCTGGTCACCCTCTGGTCCTGCTTGTCTCCATGATTTGAAAGCATCCTCAGGGAAAAGGAGGCATCCCAAGTCTGAACATGTTCCCATTACTGCCTATTTGCTACCAACCTCAAGCACAAAGACCTGAAAATCCCCATGCCCGGTCCACCCTGAGCCCACTCCAAATGGGCTGGGCGGGGAAAGACAGGAATGGCCCAGCAC
This sequence comes from Pan troglodytes, assembly GCF_028858775.2. NCBI lineage: Eukaryota > Metazoa > Chordata > Mammalia > Primates > Hominidae > Pan > Pan troglodytes. The sequence goes on from NC_086015.1 coordinate 4,404,459, forward strand.
TGAGGGCCAACTCTCCCCATTTCACCATGCTCAGCATAGAGCTCCAAGGAGTCCCCAAATCTTCCACTGGAACCTAGAGCTCAGATTATTTTGGATGTCCTTGTTCAGGAAGAAGGATAGAACATATTTTTACGTGTCAATTGCTTAATTAAGAGCAGGTACAATAGTGGCTTCCATTTGTCCTTTTGCTCTGGGGCCTGCACAAGTCAAGGGTGAGCCACTTGGTGGATAACAGACCTCGGGTCCCATCTAGGATGTGCACCTTGCCAGCTGTTTCCTCTTGAGGTGTTTTCTGAATCTCCCCAAGCTTACATTTTTTAAACTGCAAAATGGAGATAGTGGCGGTTGGTTGTGATTGAATGAAAAAAAATGTAGCCAGCTGCCTAGGGCAGTGATTCATCTGTAGAGCACTGTGATGGTTTATAAACTCTGGAGCCAGACTGCCTGGGTTTGCATACTGGCTCTACCACTTACTAGCTGCGTGACGGGGAGTATCACTGACCCTCTTCAAACCCATTTCTTCATCCGTAAATTGGGATAAAAATAACACTGACTCAGGGGGTTGTTTTGTGGATTAAAGGAAACATCATGCAGAGAATGCTTAGCACGGGGACTGCCACAAAAACAGCACCCCGTAAGGTATGGTTGGTTGGTATTGTTTTCCCATAATAGACACTCAGGAAACCTTAGTCCTCATTATTACTATCTTCAGATTTGGGATTTTTCTCTTCATCTCTTTACGGAACAGAATAAAAAATGAAAAATAATAATGAGGTTTTGGGTAGACGAAGGGAAATGAAAGCAACTTTTGTTTATAATGAATGTTCAGGTTACAAAAGTAAGGAACGCAGATTCTCCGGAACACAAAATCATAAAATATTATATTTGGATGGTATTTGGCTGTTTACAAAAGACATTCACAAATGACTTAGAATCCTCAAAAGAACTTTATAAAGGAGGTGCTATTATTCATATTTAACTGATTCGTTCATTCAATAATATTTATGGGGTACTTTCTATGTTCCCGGCACTGGACTTCATGCTTGAGATACAACAGTGAATAAAATGGATGGAATCCTTGCTCTCCTGCCATTAGACAAATAACACATGAGTGTGTACTATGGTGTGGTAAAGCAGAAAATAGCTGGGTAAGGGCAGTGCCTGAAAGAGGTTCAGGACCCAGAGCTGCAATCTTAAGATCATAATAGTAAGACCCCTGTGATAATTTACCTTTGAGTGGAGATGGGAAGGAAGTGAGGAAGTCAGCCACCTAAATAGCAGGGAAAGTGCTGTCTCAGTGGAGAGGTGTGTTGAGGAAAAGAGGTGAGTGTGACTGAAGCTGAGGGAGTGCAAGGGGCAGCCCTAGGCCACCAGATCCGCCGGCAGGGGAAGGGGCCAGAGCTCAGGTAAAGATGAACATCGAAGTAGGGCCTTGGGATTTTGAGAATACACTAGGCAGCTCTTGGAGAATTTTAAGCAGAAGAGTGACACAATCTACTTTACATTTTTGCAAGGTATTTTCCTGGCCTTTGAATGCAGAATGGACTGTGTGATTGATACTAGGTAGGAGGCCGTCTGAGAGGCTCTGCGCTCAGGGCTAGATTGGTGGCAGTCACGGTTGGCTTCTGGATTTATTTTGAAATTGAGCCAATAGGTTTGTTAATGGATGAGGAGGTCAAGGCTGAAAATAAACTTATGCGAGACCACACAGCTGAATAATGGTAGACTTCAAACCAAAGCCAGGTCGCTGGAATCCAAGCTCTGTGTTCTGTTCACAGCTTTTGGCCATGGCTCTCCTTGTTGCCCTGCAAACAGGTCATAAACTTTTATAGGTTGGGATATTTGATGACAGAGTGTTGGCTAAAGGATTTGAAATCTCTTTAAGCTTATTTTAGTTTTAGAGGTTATATATCCTTTCCCCATATTATTTCAAAATTAAATCAAAATGATTGCTATTATTGATTATCGGCCTAACCCTTTTCACGTGCTTGCATATGATATTTCTGAACCTCGTAGCAGCTTGAAAAATAGATTCTATTATTCTCCATTGGCAACTGCGGCTCAGAGAGGTTACATTACTTACTGGAGAATGCAACCCAGGTACATTTAAAACCAGGAACTAAACCCCGGAAGGATTAACTCCAGAGCTGAATTTTCGTCCACTTTATTGCATGATTTCTCACAGGGTTGACCAAAGACAAAACTGAGAATTTCTGAAGTATGTCAGGACTAGTGTGTTTTATAAAGTCTTGGCTTTCTTGAATCCTGGGAGCTTCTGTTAGCCTTTGTCAATACACAACAATTTCCATACCCACGCCAACAGGCAGATTTAAGCAATGTTTAATTACTTAAATAAAGTATCATTTAAATAGTCTAATTTCTTACTTTTGTAATGCAGTGTTAATTCAGAGCCATGCATGGATCACACGGGACAAGGAGAACTAAATGGGAGGATGGCGTTAACTCTGAAAGACTTAGGACCCTGAGTGGGGTGTGGAAGTGAAGAGTGGGATTAGAGACTCAGTGCTTTGCAGCATTCCTAAAGAGTTTAGCCTTTAAAAACTTGGAAGAGCTACTCATCTTGCTAATTTGCAAGAAATAAGTGATAAATTGTTCAACAGGATTGTATTAGTTTCCTAACATTGCTGTAACAAATTAAATTACCATAAACTTAGTGTCTTAAAATAGTGCATGTACACTATTTTACATTTCTGTAAAAGTCTGACACGAGTCTTGGCTAAAATCAAAATGTCAGCAGTGCCATGTCCTGGAAGTGCTTGGAGAGCATTCCTTCGTTTGCCTTTTCCAGCTTTTCCAGGCTGCCCACATTCCTGGCCCCCTTCTGCCATTTTGAAAGCTACGCTGCATCTCTCTGACCATCCTTCCATGGTCACATTTCCCTCTGACCATAGCCAAGAAGGGCCTTCTGATTTTCAGGAGCTTCGTGATTACATTGAGCCCACTTGGGTCATCCGGATGTAGGAAATAATTTTCCTACCTCAATGTCCTTAATCTTAATCACATCTGCAAGTCCCTTTTTTCCATGTAAAGTAACAAAGTCATACATTCTGGGACTTGGAACGTGTACATCTTTCAGGGGCTATTGTTTTGCCTACTTACAGGGGCCTCTCAGGAATAAAGGTTACCCAACCTAACATTTTAAGTCATTCCAACAAGTATTTACTGACTGGATTTTCTCTGGTAGCTGCTCTTTGGGCAGTGGGGACACACTGCACAACCCCACGGTGAGGTCCTGCCCTTAGAGAGCTCACAGTCAAGTGAAAAAAATATTCATTTGTGACTCCCAGGCAGAAAAAGATGTGTAAGTCTTTTATTTTAATATGTAGTATTCATGTTTTCTAGAACCTAAAACTTAGTATAGTCATTATCTCGTATAATGGAGACACAATCAGAAAAGTAGAATTCGATTGATTATTAATCTTGTAATGTCCTTTAAACTAAAAATTTTTGCATTTGTGCCCTTCCCTTGACATTTCCAGCTAACATGTTTTCCTTCCCACTGGATTTATATATATAAAATATATGTTATATATATATATTATATACGGATATTATATATAATATAATAATATATATTTATATCTATATATACACTATAGATATAGATAAAGATATACACATACATAGTATCATAGCAAGGGCAGGGCTTTTAGAGTCAGAAAAGTGGCCCAATGTTGTGGGATGTGTCATCCAACTTCTCTGTAATCCAGTCCCCTCACCTTTAAAATGGCCATGTAAATGCTGATCCATCAAGTTCTGAGCAGTGTCAGTGAGATCATGCATGTGCCACATCCAATAGACTTTTTGGTCCTTAAATGCATCAGAAATGTTAGGTATTCTTTTTTTTCTTCCTTTTCTTTTTCTTCACTTTTTTTTTAAAGTCTCTCTCCATCACCCAGTCTGGAGTGCAGTGGCGAGATCTTGGCTCACTGTAACCTCCACCTCGTGGGTTCAAGTGATTCTCCTGCCTAGCCTCCCGACTAGCTGGGGTTACAGGAGCGCACCACCACACCTGGCTGATTTTTGTATTTTTAGTGGAGACAGGGTTTTGCCATGTTGGCTAGGCTGGTCTTGAACTCCTGACTTCAAGTGATCCATCTGCCTCAGCCTCCCAAAGTGCTGGGATTACAGGTATGAGCCACCATGCCCAGCCTCATGTTAGGTATTCTCATTTCCAAAAGATATTCCCAGAATTATACTTGGATCAGGAGTGGGGAAGGTTTTATTGGCCCAAAGTAGAAAATCTGGCCCTTTTTCTCAAGAAGAGTTTAGTCTTCCTGGGAAAATGAAATATACAAGCAATGTACATGAAGTGGTTAAATAGTGAAGCAAGGCAAATGAAATCAATGGTGCAGATCAGAAAACTGTAGAGAGGCAGAGAACTGAAACGGGAACAAAAGTGTCAAGGGGGAAAATAGCAGCCAGTACTGGTAGCTAGGGAGATCATGATGTGTTGACCATGTGACTTGTGCCAGGCAGCATCAGTGTCTAAATTCAGAAGAGTAACAGAGTGTCACTTCATCATAGGTCTTGAATGCCTAAAGGATAATCCGGAATAGTGCCATGAGTATAGGTATGGAAATTCTGGGAGGTCCAGATGAGCAGATATTTTGTTGCTAAATATTAACTTGAAAGATAATTGAAAATTCACATGGATCTGGAAAGAAAAGTCCATAGTTGATGTTCAGAAAACCTAAAGAATTGGCTTCAATGAACTATTAGTCACCCTAAACTGGTTTGAAAATATAAATACTGTGTGACACATTTAATAAATGGTGTATAAATATTTTATGTCCTGTTCCTTATCAAACTGACATTCTTTAATCTCTTTCAGATCATCCATTTGCTGGTGATGTTGTCTTCCCCAGGGAAATCAGTTTTACCAACCTTCAACCAAATCATACTGCTGTGTACCAGTGTGAAGCCTCAAATGTCCATGGAACTATCCTTGCCAATGCCAATATTGATGTTGTGGGTGAGTGTGCCTGGGAGCTGACTTAACATGCTATTTTCCTAAGGAAAATGGTCAAGGTCATGTTCAGAAGTGTATTAACTCTTGACACATAATATATGGAGGGAAAAATCAAACTACTTTTCACCATACATTTGAGTTTTAGACTTCACACTGAAATTGTACTTTCTTTTTTTTTTTATTATACTTTAAGTTTTAGGGTACATGTGCACAATGTGCAGGTTAGTTACATATGTATACATGTGCCATGCTGGTGTGCTGCACCCACTAACTCGTCATCTAGCATTAGGTATATCTCCCGATGCTATCCCGCCCCCCCTCCCCCCACCCCACAACAGTCCCCAGAGTGTGATGTTCCCCTTCCTGTGTCCATGTGATCTCATTGTTCAATTCCCACCTATGAGTGAGAATATGCGGTGTTTGGTTTTTTGTTCTTGCGATAGTTTACTGAGAATGATGATTTCCAATTTCATCCATGTCCCTACAAAGGACATGAACTCATTATTTTTTATGGCTGCATAGTATTCCATGGTGCATATGTGCCACATTTTCTTAATCCAGTCTATCATAGATGGACATTTGGGTTGGTTCCAAGTCTTTGCTATTGTGAATAATGCCGCAATAAACATACGTGTGCAGGTGTCTTTACAGCAGCATGATTTATCTTTGACAAACCTGAGAAAAACAAGCAATGGGGAAAGGAATCCCTATTTAATAAATGGTGCTGGGAAAACTGGCTAGCCATATGTAGAAAGCTGAAACTGGATCCCTTCCTTACACCTTATACAAAAATCAATTCAAGATGGATTAAAGACTTAAACGTTAGACCTAAAACCATAAAAACCCTAGAAGAAAACCTAAGCATTACCATTCAGGACATAGGCATGGGCAAGGACTTCATGTCTAAAACACCAAAAGCAATGGCAACAAAAGACAAAATTGACAAATGGGATCTAATTAAACTAAAGAGCTTCTGCACAGCAAAAGAAACCACCATCAGAGTGAACAGGCAGCCTACAAAATGGGAGAAAATTTTCGCAACCTACTCATCTGACAAAGGGCTAATATCCAGAATCTACAATGAACTCAAACAAATTTACAAGAAATTGTACTTTCAAAAATGTATTGAATTGGGATGCTTCTATAATTCAAAACAGACACCATAATATTCTGCTGTTTTCTATTTGTATTAGTATGACTAGGACATAGAAAAATTTAGTTTGCATATCTTTCTTCCACGAAAGTTTAAAACTGCGTTTATGTTATTTTCAAATAGATGTCCGTCCATTGATACAAACCAAAGATGGAGAAAATTACGCTACAGTGGTTGGGTACAGTGCTTTCTTACATTGCGAGTTCTTTGCTTCACCTGAGGCAGTCGTGTCCTGGTAAGCCGGTGGCTCATGGTTTTCTTAAGAGAATGTCAATTGTAGATTTGACCTTGTTTCTTCATCCGTCATTTGACAGGCTGTATTGTGTCTATATTGTTACATGTACCCAGTACCTCTGAGACATAAGGTAACAAACTTACCGGTCCAGGAAATTAGCTCTTCTGAAAACATTGGCTAGATTTCTAGGATTTTCTCACATAGAGACATACAGAGAGCCACTTGTGTTCATAAAGAAAAGCGGATAATTGAAGAGATTACAGAGACAATTTTAAAGGTAGTTTTGGTTTTTCATTATGGGGTACCACAAGGTCATGTTTTACTCTATTTTTGTTGTTTTGGGATTATCTAAATGATTATCTAAGCTCGAATTTAATTCCAAATGCATGTGCTTAAGACTTTTCCAGCATTCATTTTGATTTTAATTTCAATGAATTAATTGGTATCGTAAGTCCAAAGACATTATCAGTATGGATCTACCTTATTAGTTGCTTTACTGAAAAAGCTTGGTTAAATAGTTCTTGAATAATTTTGTCATTGGTCTGTAGGGCAGTGTGAGATGAGTGACCCCAGGTCATAGATTTATAGGGTCAGATATTGCCTTTATTTTGTTCATCATGGGTTTTTTGCATTATTTTGATTTTTGAAAATACTCGATTGAAATATTATTTACCTTGCTTACTGAGATGTTTGGCACCCTGTTAAATTTTGCATCTGAGGCAAGCCTCCCACTTGCCTCAGCCTAGTCCCTGTCCTGTATGATCCTACATGGACCGCATCCACAGCTTATCCTTAAAAAAAAAAAAAAGAAACTCAAGCAGTCACTTATTGTCAAATGTACAGGGTAAATCAAGCTGTAGCAGCAAAGGCTTGGAAATGGCTGAATGTTGGAGGAAATGGCTCTGGGGTTGATAGGGTAAATGTAATCCATGTCCACAAGACAGGCAAGACTCCCTGGCTTATAATATTTCTGAATGACCAGTGTTCTCCCAGGACAGCAGGAGGTTCGAAAGGTTCATTATCTCTTTCAATTACTAGCTTTCCCATTTAGTACCCTGGAGCAATCATTAACTAAAGAGTTCACCATCAATAAGCCAGAAAATATTTATTAAGCTCTGAGGACACATGCAAACCGGTGCTGGTGGCTATGACAAATAACAACAGAAGCACTGAGCACGGACTTGAATTTTCTATAGCCACAGTCTATTTGGGTAGATAAGATATACAATCTTGGTCCATTTTGAGAAAAATCTGAAGCCCAGTGGAACATTTCATAAGGTTTTCTGAGCTATTGAAAGGGGATTAGCCTGAATGACGTCACTGGCTAGTATTAAAAAGCGTATACAATTTTGCCCTACCTCAGATGGATGTACGCTTTCTTTGTCCGTAGGCAGAAGGTGGAAGAAGTGAAACCCCTGGAGGGCAGGCGGTATCATATCTATGAAAATGGCACATTGCAGATCAACAGAACCACCGAAGAAGATGCTGGGTCTTACTCATGTTGGGTAGAAAATGCTATAGGAAAAACTGCAGTCACAGCCAATTTGGATATTAGAAGTATTTTTATTTCACTGTTACTTTGCATGAATTGTCACATGGGTTCAGTCTGTCTTCATTTGCCCAAATGGAATAATACAATTTAAGTTGGAGTACCAGATAAAGTTCTTTGAACCGTTTTTCAAAATTCCTAGATTGGGTTTCATCTAAAAGATTATTGCAAGAATGACAGGGTATGCCCATGATATGTACACAGCTTCATCCTATTTTAAGAGGCAGCCAGCTGTCCGTAGTGACAGATGGCTGTCAATATTTAAAAATTACCTATTAACCATAATACACCATATTTCTGTAACTATATTTTATTTCCAAAGCTAACTCAAGGTAATGGTACCAGTAATCAAGTTTTTGAGCTAAAGATTTCACAAACTCATAACTTTATAATGACTGAGGCACGACAGAATGAGGAGGGTTTTTGATCCTCTTTCTGAGTCATAAACAGCTTTGTATTATTCCTTCTCACTTCAGGGCACAGCCCTGGGAGCTGTTAATAGTTTCTTGGGCTTCACTGATACTTTGATTTTAATATTGCTCAGAGAATCTTCAAGAAAACGCAAAATGGAAAGGATCTTCGGTATTAATAAGGAGCATTTTTGTTTCTTCTGTCATGTCCATATCCCAGCCTGCTTCTCACTTCCACCTAGATAAGGGAGAGCATATTTGTTTGATCATCTGTTTTTACTGATGCCACTTTTCCTCATACATATCTGCTGTTGTATCCACTGATGTCTTGACATTTCTTTCTCTCTTCCCATATATATCCTTCCTTCCTTCTTTTTTCATCCTGTTTTCCTTTTCTTTTGCCTTACATCCTTTTCTTATTTTATAGTATTTGTCTCTTTCTGTGCCCTGAGTAAATCAGTGTGCCAGCCCCACAGACTATATTTTTAAAGCACTCAAATACTCTGCCACAATATCTACTTATCTCTGATGTCTTCTAAATTTTCAAGTGTCATGTACACTTTTCAAAATGCCCTCATGAAGTCACTGAAGATGGTGATGATTGTTTTTATACTTCAAAAAGTAAACCTATATCAAGGTTAAGCAACTCAGCTAGGTGTAAGGAGCGTGAAGCCTCGAATCCAAATGGAACTTTGCACTCCTATTGCCCAACACAGTGCTTGGCCCAAAATGGACCTCAAAACTGCTAGTGGCCAGAGAGATGGACAAGTTTAGAAAGTTTCAATATGCTGTAGTGTCTATTTTATATGTTAAAAATATATATGAATCATATCAATGGAGGATTAAGGACACTTTTTTTTTACATATACAAAAGGCATGTTGAGAATGGAGTTAAGTGAGAGCCTATATAGTATAGTGATTGAGAGCATGAGCTTTAGTCTCAGGCAGATTTGGGTTCAAATCCTGGTTCAGCCCATTACCGGTTAGGAAACCTTGTCTTATGGCTCAATTTCATTTTAGCCTTAAACTATTTTCTCTGTAAGGTGGGAGTATTAATATTCATAAAGTTGTTATAATTATAAAATGCCACAATGAATATGCATTACTTAGCAGAGCCCTGATAGAGAAGTGTTTATTAAATTGTGTCTATTATTATTAAATGAATTTCTGGCTTTAAATTTAGAATTAGAAGTAGGATGTCAAATAATTCACTTAAAATTAATTCAATTTAATAGTCTCTTCAAGTTTTGTGCCTGGAATAACAATTAATTTTATTAATACTTTCCATTTTTAGCCAGTTCCTTGAGAAAAATGTACATAGCCAATATCAGAGTATAATTATAGAATTGGAGGTCAGCTTGTGCAGTTGGTCTCTGGGAGGTCCCCAAAATGCCAAATGCCACATTAAGAGTGTACTTACTTTTAATACAGCATTAAAGAGTAAGGATTGCATGTTTTGAAACAATCATAATGAACCAAACATTTTTTAAGGCAGCCATGAACCAATCTTTGAGTTTCATAATGTTGATAACTACAAATTTATTTTTGTTTCAAACTATCACTCCCTGTAATTCATTCAAAAGGAGATTTAACACTATGTATTGAATGCCTACGGTGTACAGGCTCCCTTCTAGGCTCTGGAGATACCGCAGTGTTACGAAACAGTCACAGGCCCTACTTCCCTGAGGCTTACTTTCCAGTTCCCCACCTTCATGTTAATAGTTCATCCATTCATGGGCTTAAACATTTACCCTCAGGTTTCTGAATTAATAATAAACACCCTAATAGAAAATCAAATATCTTTCCCTTTTCCTTTACAGTGCTTTGATTATATATCCAGAAGCACTTGAAGGAGAAATTATGTTATTTTCAACTTCTAGAGACATTTGTTTGCTTATACTTTGTTTACTCCCTTCCCCAAGAAATAATGAGGGAAATTCCTAAATTATTAGTTGATATTTCTACTTAAATTTTGTCAGATGTCCAAGCCTGGATGGAAGGAAAATAATAATGACATACAATGTTAGGAAATTACAGTGGGACAAACCCTGCATGAGGATTGGACAGTTATGGTGACAATTTGGGTTACTTAAATTGCAGGCACTTAATAACAAAGTAAGTTATGCTTAGTTCTAACTAATATCTTTGTTTGGTAAAAACAGATGCTACAAAACTTAGAGTTTCTCCTAAGAATCCTCGTATCCCCAAATTGCATATGCTTGAATTACATTGTGAGAGCAAATGTGACTCACATTTGAAACACAGTTTGAAGTTGTCCTGGAGTAAAGATGGAGAAGCCTTTGAAATTAATGGCACAGAAGATGGCAGGTAGGTAAACTATTATGATATGTCATAATATTTGCTTGGGGTAAACAACTTGCATTTGATTTAAAAAGTTCTAGGTCGGGCGTGGTGACTCACGCTTGTAATCCCAGCACTTTGGGAGACCGAGGCGAGTGGATCACTTGAGGTCAGGAGTTCGAGACTAGCCTGACCAACATGGTGAAACCCCGTCTCCACTAAAAATACAAAAATTAGCCCGGCATGATGGCGCGTGCCTGTAATCCCAGCTACTCGAGAGGCTGGGGCACAAGAATCACTTGAACTCAGGAGGCGGAGGTTGTGGCGAGCTGAGATCACACCACTGTACTCCAGCCCGGGGGACAGAGAGAGACTCTGTCTCAAAAAAAAAAAAAAAAGTTCTAAAAGTATTCATACAGAAACAAAAACAAAAACTGAGTAATATTTCTGTCTTCAAGTCACTTCACTCTCCTATTATATGTTTATCATCCTGTTTTTGCTACTGACTTTTCATGTAACATGTACCATTCTATTAGTGTGTGAAATAGAAACCACTCTAAGTAACCGAGGAAGAATTGCATGGGCTTGGAAGCTTGCAAAAAAACCTGGAGGAGCCGGGCCTAGAAGAGGCTGCACACTAGTCTTCTAGGTTCTTGATCACAAAGCACTGCAGCTGCAATCCAGGTGTCTGGAAACTGCTGCCATCTTCATGGCCACCTCACCCCATTGGTACTACTCGTGAGTCCTGCCACTGCCACCTCTCATGTCTGCCAGAACCACTGTCTGCTCCCACTGGCCCAGAGAAGATGGCGTCCATTTTCCTTCTACTTTTCAATCTCACATGAGTTTATTTAACTCACTAGCAAAACCTAAATCATATCTGGGATTCTTCCTGCCAGAAAGTATTGAGGAGTACACCTTTGAGTCTTCCAAACTCTGTATAGAGAATATAGACAAAATATAAAAGAGAACATATAGAGGAAAGTGTGAATGGATGCATAATAGCACTAGATGATATTAAGTACATCAAAGAAATAAAAAGTCAGCATTTGCTGAATGTCTACTCTCTTTTGAAAATATGAGAAAGTCAGCTTCGCGTCCTTTTGCATTGTTACTAAGTAAGGGTTAAAACTTAACCATCTTGGAGCCAAATCTCACCTCTCATTAATTTTGTAATTTATTACCCTGTAAAACTACAGATCTGAAAATGTTTAGATAGGACATGTGCTGCTTGCATGAGACAGCAACACTGCCATGGGTAAGATCATGAACTCTGAAGCTCAATGGCTCAGATTCAAATCTCAGCTCAGTCACTTATTAGATCTTTGAACTTAGACAAGCTGCTTAACATCTTTGTGCTTTAGTTTTAAATCCCGTAACATAGTTTGAATTAAAAGTATTAAAAAGGTACTTTCATTATAGGGTTAACAATACCAAGCACTTAGAAAACATTAACATACAGAGCACTTAGAAAATACCAAGTGCACAGTCCATTTTTGCTTTTGTGATTTGTACTACTAATTTCTTCATTTTTTTCCTTATGACAAATTTCTTTTTTTAATTTTTGTTTTTCTTTACATCTTCATTAAAAAACGGGATACATGAACAGAACGTGCAGATTTGTTACATAGGTATACATGTGCCATGATGGTTTGCTGCACCTATTGACCTGTCCTCTAAGTTCCCTCCCCTTGCCCTCCACACCCCAAAAGTCCCTGGTATGTGTGATTCACCTCTCTGTGTCCATATGTTCTCATTGTTCTTCTCCCACATGTTTGCTGATGATGATGGCTTCCAGCTTCATCCATGTCCCTGAAAAGGACATGATCTCATTCCTTTTTATGGCTGCATAGTATTCCATGGTGTATCTGTACCACATTTTCTTTATCCAGCCTATCACTGATGGGCCTTTGTATCAGTTTCATGTGTTTACTATTGTAAATAGTGCTGCAATAAACATATATGTGTATGTGTCTTTATAGTAGAATGATATATATTCTGTTGGGTATATACCAAGTAATGTGATTCCGGGGTCAAATGGTATTTCTGGTTCTAGATCCTTGAGGAATCACCACACTGTCTTCCACAACGGTTGAACTAATTTACATTCCCACCAACAGTGTAAAAGTGTTCCTTTTTCTCTGCAGCCTCACCAGCATCTGTTGTTTCTTGACTTTTTAATAATTGCCATTCTGACTGGCATGAGATGGTATCTCATTGTGGTTTTCATTTGCATCTCTCTGATGATCGGTCATGTTGAGCTTTTTTTCATATGTTTGTTGGCCATGTAAATGTCTTCTTTTGAGAAGTGTCTGTTCATATCCTTTGCCCATGTTTGATGGGGTTGTTTGTTTCTTATAAATATGTTTAAGTTCCTTTTAAATTATGAATATTAGACCTTTGTCAGATGGGTAGATTGTAAAAATTTTCTGTCATTCTGTAGGTTGCCTATTCGCTCTGATGATAGTTTCTTTTGCTGTGCAGAAGTGCTTTAGTTTGATTAGATCCCATTTGTAAATTCTGGCTTTTGTTGCAATTGCTTTTGACATTTTCATCATGAAGTCTTTGCCCATGCCTATGTACTGAATGGTACTGCCTAGGTTTTCTTGTAGGGTTTTTAATGGTTTTGGGTTTTATATTTAAGTCTTTAATTCATCTTGAATTAATTTTTGTTTAATGTGTAAGGAAGGGGTTTAGTTTCAGTTGTTTGCACATGGCTAGCCAGTTTTCCCAGCACCATTTGTTGAATAGGACATCCTTTCCCCAGTGCTTCGATTTCTCAGTTTTGTCAAAGATCAGATGATTATAGATGTGTGGTGTTATTTTTGCGGTCTCTGTTCTGCTCCATTTGTCTATATGTCTGTTTTCATACCAGTACCATGCTGTTTTGGTTACTGTCGCCTTGTAGTATAGTTTGAAGTCAGGTAGCGTGATGCCTCCAGCTTTGTTCTTTTTGCTTAGGATTGTTTTGTCTATATGGGGTCTTCTTTGATTCCATATGAAATTTAAAGTAGTTTTTTTTCTAATTCTGTGTAGAATGTCAATGGTAGTTTGATGGGAATAGCATTGAATCTATAAATTACTTTGGGCAGTGTGGCCATTTTCGTGATATTTATTCTTTGTATCCATGAGGATGGGATTTTTTTTTTCAGTGGGAGGGTTTTTCCTTGGCACCAAATAGGAGCTGCTTTTTTTCCGTCTCCAGAAATAGTGGCAAATTAATGAGGGAAGGGGAGAAGTTGAAGATGCAAAGATGAAGATGCAGTCATAGTGAAAGGTCTCTTTCTAACAAATTATGAAAGAAGGTAATTTGTTCAAGCAGAGAGGCAGGAGAAATGGGAGTTGGGGACATTAAAACACCAACCATGAGAAATGTGATTAGCAATAAGCCAAAAATGAATGAAATCAACTTGATTAATATTATTAGTAACACTCTCTGAGCACATACTCTGCCAGGCTGTATGCACTAATCACTTTATGTGCTTTACCTCATTTAATTCTCCTAAAGAGAAAGAAAATATTGTTATCCCCATTTTTCAGATAAGATGAATTAGGCTCAATGTTTTGTTCAAGGTTGTACAAACAATAATTGATGGAGCTGAGCCGTAAACACAGGTCTCCAAAGAGAGAATCGTTTTGTCATAGTGCCTTCAGGGAAACACGGATATTACTCAGCTGAACAGGGTAAGACAACAATGGCTGCTGACATGGATTAGGGACTAGCAGACTGGATACCGCAGATGAAGGAGTCGAGTGGTTTTAGTGGATAGATTTCTCAGGCAAGGTAATTAAGCAGTTGAAGGCAAACAGAGGAAAAGATTGGGGCACGAAGATGTGAAGAGGTTTTTAGCTTCTTCTAAGAGTTCAAGTGTTATGACAGTAGAAATGATACAACTTTTTAAAGCAGAATCCCACTGACCTATGAGGGGAACATAATGTGAGGGAGGAATAAGTGACTGTTTTCTTGGGCATGGGGAATTTGGAGCTGTCTGTTACTGCAGCACACCATAGTGTGACCCCGTGTGTGATTTTGTGTGTGACCCTATGTGTGACAACTATTTGTGATTTTGACGTGTGACAGAATTATCCAGGCTTCATGTTCAAATGCAATGGCCCTTGCCCCATCTCCAAATGTACTGATTTGGAACCTGGACTGAGGCTGGAACATGACATTTTTAATAAGTTCTTTAGGTATACCATACCTACCACATTTCGAGGACTAGTGAGGCACCCAACCTTGATTAATTGGAGGCACCTAAGGTACATTTGTGAGACTGAAAACAAGGCATAGTGCAACCATGACTTGCCAAAAAAATTGGTAGCTTTCTTCTCTGGCCTGAAACACCCCGTGCCAGGGTATAAATCTTGGCAAGATTTCAGCTACTATGGGCCCTCGTGCAGGGCACAGAAGTCCTATTTCAAGAGGTTATTAAAGTATATTCTTTCATCTAAGAAGGTACATTTTACAAAAATTGTCAGGATATGCAGTATTCTAATATTGTATCAAATGGACACCTGACTAACATGACCTGACAAGTTAATTCATGTCAAAGTTTTATTATGTCTAGAATTATAGTGAGATTCTTGATTAACAATTCAAGGTAATATTGGTTGGCAAATCTTTCTATGATTGGTGTAGGAATAAGGGCTGATTCTGTCTATAATCAAAATAACTATGTTTCATTACACTGCAATTTAAAGTAGGTTTATATAATTCAAAATTCTCAGCATTTTGTATGAAATGTACATAAAAGTATTAATTATGTGAGCCTCCTTTCCTCCTCACAGGGATGACACTATTTAAATTATTTCAACAAAATGCTAATTATTATGAACACATTTTAAATTTTATGGAACTTGAAAAATACTTTAATAGTTATCTCAACAGTGGTACAGGGTAAAAGGTGAAGTTTATAAAGAAGCAGTTTTCTCCTGGTAAACCTGATCACAAATTGGTAAAAGAACAAATGATAAAAAGTGAGGTGAAATGATTTGCAAAAAGAAGTACTACACTGCCATCTACTGTTCAAATAAGTCATATGCTTCATTTGCTATCTGATCTTAATGTGCATTGTACTTGGGAGTGGAGGGGCGGAGAAAAGGGAAACTTGTGAAAAACTGAGATCATCAGACTCCTTCTCAGGTATTCTGGTTCTGTGGAATGGAGATGGAATTCCGGAATCTGCCTTTGTAGGAAGCACTCCAATCGATCCTATATAGGTGGTTCCCTAAACATACCTTAAGAATTACTCAAATATATCTTGGCCATTGTGAGGTATGATGCACTCTTTACACATGCCAGGCAACACACAGTTCCATCACTGACCCATGCAAACAGATGGTTAGATTTCATAATAATTTTTAATGTGATTTTGTTTATGGCTATGTAGACAGTTGTGTATGCTAGAATAATTCTTTATCTCCAGGTTTCAACTGTGGCATTCTCTAATCAAATTTGCATTGCATAAAGTCATCTTTCACTCTTAGACTGTTTTTGATAAGGAATATGCATTTTTAAAAGAATTGGGTTTCTATCATTTCTATTGTTTTCCTTCTCATCATGTGCTCACTTTTTTTCTGATAGGATAATTATTGATGGAGCTAATTTGACCATTTCTAATGTAACTTTAGAGGACCAAGGCATTTACTGCTGTTCAGCTCATACTGCTCTAGACAGTGCTGCCGATATAACTCAAGTAACTGTTCTTGGTAAGTGCACTAACTAATGAGAAATCTGTTCATTTCTTCATTTCTGATTAAATCCCGTCGTTCCTGGCCAATAAAGCTAATGATTCTTTGAGCCCCTGCACATATATTGTTAGTTTCAAATTTTTGTTTAAAAAGCAACACAACTTCAAATCCTTTCTCCTTGTTTCATATAAAAGAAATTAATTAATGCTTAATTTTTTTTTCCTACATGTGTTAATTTGCCAATAGCAGTGGGAGGTAAGTGATGCTATCCGCAGAAAGAAAAATAAAGCACGCTTGAGTTCCTAGCACTCTTGAGCTACTACTTCCTGGTGTACAAAGAAACGGGGCTGAGGAATGGAGGTGGGCTAGACCGGAGGATCTCGATAGGGGTCGAGAGGTGGATGCACGGTGGTCATCTCTAAACCAAAGGCACAGACTGAGTTCCCAGGGTTCCAGGAAGGATGGAGAGGAACTTCCAGCATTCTACAAAGGAATGTCTTTGATTTTTGTTGTTGTTGTTGTTGATGAAAGTACTAATCAGGAAACAGTGTGCACACTTCACTAGTATAATCAATGCAATTACTCCTGAAATCACCAGTGTTTAAAGCTCTTAGACCATCTGCTGGATGTTTTCCAAAATTTCCCTTCCAGATTCACTCTCTACCAGCTCTTTGACCTAGAAAGGTTGCTTTTAAGGACAACATCAGCAAACCACTTTCCTTGGAGGGCCGTTTGGAGTGTTGTACTGATTCTCCCTACTCCGTCCCTGTGGACTGGCTGTGTCCCACTGCCAAAGTCATGGCTTCTGCAGACAGGGTCTCCTCACACCATTCCTTCTGATGAGGCTCTAGCAGCTGCATCCCACCACCAATATTTCAAGTCTCTCTCACACCCAACCTACTGAACATCCTGCCTACATCTTTTTAAAGATGTTTTATTAAAATGTTTTGGAACTATCCTAAATTTGTGTGAGTTATTCATTAATTTTCTGCAGGGACCCTAACAGCTACAGACATTTGTTCTGTTTCAGTGGCCACCATTTAGTCTTTCTTTTAGTTTGCAGATATTCCTTAAAAGTATTGGTTTTGCCTACCCTTCTTTATCATATGTCTACATTAATCACGGTTATTAACAGACCTTTGTGCTTTAACACTCCAGCTGTTGGGGCCGCCTGTTAGGTTCCAAACAAGGGAGGTGGTGGTACAGACCAAGAGAGAAAATTCAGTCTCTTCTGAGAGACTGATAAAAAAGTGGGTCAACAGGCTGGATCTCTTCAAGTAAAGCAAATGGCCAACCTGTCTCGGGTGAAACAAATGGCCATCGAGGTTGGGTTCTAAAACTAAAAGAACAGTTTCCGCTTATAGAAGGTTTGGATTTGTAGAGTTGTGGAGTCGGCTCAGCAGAATTGTACCTTTAGGCAAAATGTTTGGCCATGGGTATTTGAGCATTTTCAGGTCTTTACAAGCAGAAACGTTTAATCCCCTCGTGATGATTTCAACAATAATTCATCAGCTAAAGTAGTTGAGCTTCAGATAAACTGGAATTCATCCCAGGCCTAGTGAGTAGAGGGGTAAATGTCAGGCTCTGTGCGCT
This sequence comes from Pan troglodytes, assembly GCF_028858775.2. Lineage (NCBI taxonomy): Eukaryota > Metazoa > Chordata > Mammalia > Primates > Hominidae > Pan > Pan troglodytes. The sequence continues at coordinate 4,422,384 of NC_086015.1, forward strand.
TTGTCCCTAAGTATTTTGAGCAATCTCAGCCACCAAAAGGACTGGGTCTCCTACTGCTTGGTACTCCCCTTCTCAATTTCCTTACAAAATTTAAAAGTTCATTCTTGCGATTATGCTGCCATTTTTGGATCTATTAATTTTTTTTAATTCTACATAAATTTTACCTATGATTATATGTACTGGTTATATATGCAGTAATCTACTAATGTTTACAGAATAAAAATAAATTTTGCAGAATATTGTATTTAAAATGTACATTCTTTTATTTTTTAGACAAACTTCTGATTTACCAAAGCATCTCTCAACAATTGACAATAAAAAAATAATTATATAGACACATACGAGGTTTCTAAAAGACTATGTTTTACCCCCTGGAGAACAATTTTTAAAAGTACATACTTGACCCCCTTTAATCAAAAGTTATATTTAAAAGCCTTGACATAAACATGCTTTCAGGATATCATTTTTTAAAAGTTTCAGTTGCAAGTTCATCAATTCTAGCTCCGTACGATTCTCAGAAGAGCCAAATTTTAATGTCAGATGCAGTACGCAGCCTTAGTTTATTCCAGGAAGCTTCAGAAATTAGTGGACTCAGTACATACTGAAGAGAAACCAAAGTCCTCTGAGCTCAGAGATTCTGAAACCTGTTGAAGAATTAACTTTTTATTTATGGCTTTAATGTTTGGACACAGTCATGAGCCACATTTTTCTAAAAACATGTTCTCTCTTCTGAATTGGAAACGATGCTTTTTGTCAATGTAAATTTCTAACAATCAGCAAATATTCAGGAGGAGCAATGGACGGTGCTTTCCACTTGGAGAAGAAAGAGCCCATTGAAAGGCTACATTGGATAATATCTTCCTTTTCTCTTCTGCGAAAAGATAAAAGTCCTCCAATGCTTGAGAGAATTCAAACCCAATTTTCAGAGTAAATACCATTAGAAATAAGATTTCTTTTTACTGTTGCTTTATTTTCAAAGTACCAGAAATTTTCATTTTCTTTAATACTCAAAAATTTGTGATCATTTACTTACTTAATTTTCCAGTTTCTGTCACAACATTTAACAATGCCAAATCTCCCTGTTCTGATATAAACTGCCTTCCTACTCTTTTTGAGAACTCCAGGTTAAGAGGGTATCAAAGTTACTATAATGAAAATTCATTGTTATCAATAATGATAAAAATCCAACACAGTTGCAGAAAAGAAAGCAGAGCTCATGATCTCTTTTTCTATAACCATAAGACCTAATGTTTATTGCTTTAATATAATAATTATACACATGATTGAAGTAATAATATCTTTTTCACTGATTTATTTAGTTATAAAACATTTATGTGTGAGGCACTGTGGGCAATGCAAAGCTTAATAAAATATGACCCCTGTTCTTGGAGATGAATCAGGCATATAAACAAATATGTACTGGACAAACAGAAATGATTCATTTGAGATACATCATGTTTCTCAGACTTGGGTATTCCTAATCCCCATCCGAGGAACTTGTTTGCAAATGCAGATTCCTGGGCCCACCTTCCTCAGTAAGCCAGAAATAGGGCCTAGGAATTTTCATTGTTCTTAACTCTCCTAAAAGAATTCTGATGTCCCTGGTCAAGGATAACCCCTTGAGACCGTAATCAGAGAAGAGGGAGGTAATATGGTCCATTGGGGAGTACATGTGGAGATGCTGGATTTTACAAAGAACCCCAGACCCCAGAGCCTGATGCGATTGAACATAGTGGAGACATGGGCCCAGAAAAGAAGGGTTTTCATGGAACCAAACTGGGGTCCACCAACCCAGTGCAGTAAGACCAGGTATCTATACTGAGGTTTGCAGTGGGAGAAAGGAAGACGCTTATCTGCAGGGCACCAAACAAGAACTGGTCAGCTCATGCTTAAGTCCCAACCTCCCCAGTGGCTTGCAGGTGAGGGTATTTAAAAGCAGGAGTAAATTTCAGGAGAGCAAATGCTATAGGCAAAATAGTAAATTAGTACATTGAGGTTACACATTGGTTTATGCCTAAAAGGGTGAGATATCTTGAACTGGAGTTGGGGCATGGCTTACAGGTCATAGGTGGATTCAAAGATTTTCTGATTTGCAATTGGTTAAGGAAGAGAAGCTTTGTTTGAAAATTGGGAGTCAGCCAAAAAGAATATTAGCTCTGGCTCATGGATGTGGCTCCCTTTAGGCCCTCAGGAAGAAATTTACAAAAAATGATGGTCAGAGCTCAGACTTCAGTTTCCCCTTATCTGAGGTCTCCATGCCAGCAAATTTATTTGGTGAGAGTCTGGGTTCCAGAAAAACAACTTAGAGACATATATTAAGATGTTATCTTCAGTTTCTATAGGAGAACCAAACATCCCTGTGATTCCAGCTTCCTTGGCTATTGTTTAAAGCTACTATTACCTCCGTTCTTATCAAGTTGTTTATTTACTTCTTAGGGCTAGCTAGGTGCCTGAATTACCCTTGAAACTCCACCTTTCCCTTCCATATGTGGGGTAGGGGGCAGGGGTGCTTCCCAGGTCCCTAAGAGGGTGGTACCTCCTCTGTCTCCGGGTAGCTGACAATGTGTCTGAGGAAGGGAATCAGGTAAACAAAGGCAATTATCCACATTTTCCCTTCCTTTATTAATTAGATGTTCCGGATCCACCAGAAAACCTTCACTTGTCTGAAAGACAGAACAGGAGTGTTCGGCTGACCTGGGAAGCTGGAGCTGACCACAACAGCAATATTAGCGGTAGGAAGACTTGGGATAACTGTTTTCATTACTCTAGATAGTCAAAATTAATAGCGAAGTCACTTTTTAACCACTCTTACTGGATTATTCTTCTTATAACATCCTTTTGAACTTTTAATATTGAGTACAAATTTTGGTATAACTTATCCATACTCCATACATTCTAATATTTTTTCCCTGTTTATACTACCAGAGTATATTGTTGAATTTGAAGGAAACAAAGAAGAGCCTGGAAGGTGGGAGGAACTGACCAGAGTCCAAGGAAAGAAAACCACAGTTATCTTACCTTTGGCTCCATTTGTGAGATACCAGTTCAGGGTCATAGCCGTGAACGAAGTAGGGAGAAGTCAGCCTAGCCAGCCGTCAGACCGTCATGAAACACCACCAGCAGGTATGCAGGTTCTCACATCAGGTTTCTAACAAAATATTTGTTTGTCCCCATCTTTGAACATCTGAAAAAAAAAGATTGATAGAGTAATGTAGGATTTTAGATTTCTCCAAATAGTGTTAACAGTTCTGTAAACAGCACACAAAATATTCAAAGCACACAAGTTTCAGAAGTGTTACATACGAGTTTGATAAAAGCAGGAAATTAGGGGAGTGACATATGAAAAAAAAACATTACTTTCAGTAATTTGTGATGGCTAAATATCAAGTTTAACCAGATATCATCAAGTAAGTTCTAAATTAAAATTCAATATGTGTGCATCTAACATTATTAATTTTTATGCATTCAGTGTCTTTTCTTGTGTCTCAACATCAATCTAAATTTCCAAGATGCGTTTGAAAAAATCTCAAGGATGACTGCTAAAATTTGTATTACTGAATTGTTATTGATCATCAATGTGGTCATAGCATGATATTTTATTTTTCCTTGGCTAAAATAAATACTCTAGGACATAATTTCCTTTTTGGACTGAGAAAAAGCAAGTGAAGGTTATAACTGGATCAGATAGAAATTAACACTTGTGTGATTTTAGTGTATGTCAACCTTTGCACTAAACTCCACATTTAGCTATTTCTAATAAAACGAATCCATCTAAAAATATTCATGACTACTGTACAGGTTTTATTCATTTTGATGTCCTTAAAACTTGGCTGCTGATATTAATACATGGTGTTTACTTTATTCTTCTAAAGGCAAATATTCACAACATATGTTTCTAATGACAATTCTAATAGAAAAAATACAGCAGGCTTAAATTAAAATTTTTTTTAAAAAAAGCAGGTTCAGAATTTTAAAAAGCAGTTTTAAAAATTTTAAAAGCAGATTCAAAATTAAGACATATATACTAAACAATCTACTCTCCACTGGATAATAATTATTTCACTCCAAGAAGACTATTTTACTCTTTTAAATAAAATACATATTTAAAATCTACCTTAAATCTTTTTAGGAACTGGACCAGATATAAATTAATAAGTACAATCAAACTTACTTAATTATCTGTGTTTTTGGGGGACAGGAGTTGTGATATGATGACTTACCTATGGGTTAAAAGGAAAAATAATGTTAATGTTTTTAATTTTTCAGCTCCAGATAGGAATCCACAAAACATAAGGGTTCAAGCCTCTCAACCCAAGGAAATGATTATAAAGTGGGAGGTGTGTATTTCTTAATATGTTATGTATTTCTTTGTGCTTTTCTCTTCCTCTTAGGTCTGCATGCTAACTACAATGATAGCACAACATTTTTTTAAGAACAAAGATAAGATTTGGAAATGAAATTAACTTGTGAGTCATCATCATAAATTTTAAAGATCATTGTGATTAAAATGATGTTATGAAATCGAGTTTAACACTGGTCAACAATTTAGGGAAGATTATACAGATTGATTTAGTTGTAATACATTACCGAAGTTTCAAATTATTAATAATTTAATTAACAACATTCTAGATTCTCTTCCATTCAAAAAATACTGAAAATCTTTAATTAATTTAGTATAATCTACTAGATATTATGCATATCAAACTGATGACCCCGCAAAAAGTATTCACTACTCATTAAACACCAGTAGACATTTTGTATTCTCCTTTCTAGTAATTCTGAGGATGGTCTTGTGAAGAAAGCGTCATGAACGCCTTGTTCTAGATCTGGAGATGGCATCCAGGATTACGAATGTCTTGCCCATCACCACACAACCAGAAATCCGCAAAGCTAGGATTTATGTATGAGGATCTTTGGACTCCAAACCTCACTTTTTCCTCCTTTACAAATCTCAGTTAAATGTTATTAAATAGACTTCACCATTTGAATTTTGCATAAAAATGTCCATCTACCCAGATAATTTTAATTATTGTAGGGTCATTTCCAAATTTCTTCTGTAACAGTGGGGCATTTTATTTTCTCTCTACTACTTGGATGTATTTAATGACCAGTATATTGGCCTACCTAAAAGGAAATTATCATTCAACCATTCTGATGAGTAATAGGCCTCCAACATTGAATTTATAAAATGTTGTGTAAACATAGAACATTTTTAATGTATGCTGAAATATACTAATTTATTTCCACAATTCATTCCAGGTATAATTTTTGGGAGAATTTTAGAATGCACAAAGTTTAGTTTGCTTTTTATCCTCATATGTTGGTCTTCGTAGTCATTACACAATCACACGGCGCATACCTGCAAAATATTTAGTCAATATTTTTTAGGTCAAAATTAGCTCTTTATTTCCACTTCAGTGAAATTAAGTTTTACAAGTTTAAGATGTGGAAAACTTTTTTTAAAATGGTAATACATAGAAATGAAATATATTCAATAATATTATTTCTTTCCTCGAATGTGCGGTTATAGTTACTACTACATCGTCTTGATAATTACTTAATTTAGAGTCTAAAATGATGTTAGTCTTTTAGGGTGTATCTGTATTATCCTCCCTTAAGTTCCATAGAAATTTTCATAAAGTAGATAATGTAGTTGGTTAGATATCAATAATACTGTGTATTTGCCAGTCAGTTCCTCAGAGAAGCACATCATGTTCCAGTAACATTACCTCATTAATCCTCACTACTCCTTTGGGAGGGCTGTGGTCCATGATGGTGTCAGTCTTATATGTCATAAAGAGAAACTGGGAATCTCAGAGTTTAATGACCTCACCCAGATGCCATGGGCTGAGTCACATGGAAAAAAGGCCAGAAATCTTCAGTCTTTTTGACTGCTCCTCTCACTCATAAGTCATTTTTTATTACCCGAAGATACACAAGATTGATTATTAATGCTCTCTTCTTGTAAGAATGGGACTGTACTAAGAAAGCATCTATGGCCAGGTGCTGTGGCTCATGCCTGTAATCGCAGCACTTTGGGAGGCCAAGGCGGGCAGATCACAAGATCAGGAGTTTGAGACCAGCCCGGACAATATGGTGAAACTGCGTCTCTACTAAAAATATAAAAATTAGCCAGGTGTGGTGGCGCATACCTGTAATCCCTGCTACTTGGGAGGCTGAGGCAGAAAAATACCTTGAACCAGGGAGGTGGAGGTTACAGTGAGTTGAGATCATGCCACTACGCTCCAGCCTGGGTGACAGAGCGAGACTCTGTCTCCAAAAAAAAAAAAAAAAAGCATTTAAAATTGGTCTTTGAGGAGCAAATGACATGTCATTTAGTAATTAATTGACTAGAGGAAGGAAGCAGTCACAGGATTTGGATCTAGGCTGACAGTTACATTCCCAATATGTCCCATGGTGTCTCCTATTATCTTCATGTGTCAGAGATCTAATCACTACTGACACAGCCAGTGAAGTTTAAGAACATTCATTCACTGAGTATCGCTCTGTATGGATCGTCCTGCGGAAAGGAGTTAGACTCCAGGTTTTTCCCAGTTTCACAATCAGGTAGTATCGTGAATGAATTACCAGACCCCCTCCAGAGATGTACTAGAAATAATTCCTATCTACGTGATAATGGTCAGAGAGACATAATTTGAAAAGAAAAAAAAGCTGATCTTTTCCAAAAGAATTAACAATGAAGATGAGCACTAGGAACAGACTGGACATCCCTAATTTTTGTTTATTTGTTTATGTTTTACATTTAACATTAAACATGATTCAATTTAAAGTAACATTACAATTTAACTTAATGGTAGAACTAGGCTTTTTAGTTAGCATTACCTTCAGACATTCACTTCTCATATATTAAGTCGGTCATGACTCACTCATATATTTTGAGTGTTCGAACATCATAATGTTCTACTTGCAAAATAGGACAAAAGAGTCTACTGCAACCTCATCAGTTAAATACCTGTATCACGATAATTTTTGCTTGAGAGTTTCCACTGTTCTTAAGCATATGTATGTGAATTTTTAACTTTGCTCAGCAAAATAACACATTTCAAACTTAAAGGACACCAAAAGCAAAAGCCCAAAACCCCACTAATGTTGGGAAGCAGGAACATCTTTAATTACCTGGTTATATAATCGCATCCAAGGTAGTTAACTCCTAATGGATCTAGGTTTTATTATTTATAATACAAGTATAAGAAGAAGACTTACTGGCTTTAAAATGAAATTAAGTGGAATTAAATGAAATATTGTATAACATAATGACTATAGTAGGTAACAATGTATTGTATTCTTGAAAATTGTTGAGAGACTAGGTTTTAAGTGTTCTCATCATAAAAAATAAGTATATGAAGTAACATATATTTTGAGTAGCTCAATTTAGCCACTCCACAATGTATACATATTTCAAAACATGTTATACATAATAAGTAGATACAATTTTTATTTCTCAATTAAGAATAAATAAAAATGTTCAACAATTTTTTAAAAAATGGAATCAAGGCAGGACAGCAGTCTTTCTGTTTTCTAGATTAATAGTTATAACCTTGCTTGGTTCATAGATCTCTTCGAAACTGTGTTGGATGTACAAGCTCTTTTTCTAGAAAATTACACACAAAAAGACATACTAACAATATCACTGGTTTCTCAGATCCTTTAAAGGATACACATGTACCCCATCTAGAGATTCCTACACCCCACGTTAAGAACCTCTTTTCTAGAGACTCCTTCCTCGTGGGCTCCTTCACGAGAGGCAGAGGGAAGGGAAGGCTGGTGGCCTCCTCCTGCTTACTCTGCCCTGGCTCCTTCTGTTCTTTCTTGAAGAGATTATTTGGGAAATGTCTGAGGCTCAGTAGGCATTGCCTTCAAGTCAAATACAAAGCATTCAGGCTGTTTATTTGGGTTCCCGGGTACTAAAAAGGCCGATAATATAGCTAAAATATTTTTGTTTAAAGTGTTATGGTTTATTAATTATTTATTTAAAATTTGTCAGAGAACTTTATTAAATTTAACTCCTTTCTTTGGAGAAAAATGTGTAAAATGAATAATATTATTTGCACACACTTATTGTCAGCAGAGACTGAAGAAAACTATCATTCCAGATTGCAGCACGGCACTACAAGCCCATGGCCTAATTCACTGGGACAATGCTAAAGCCCCTGGTGAATTTATATGCATTTCACACTCTAAAATATCTTGGAGCAAAACTTTCTAATGAATCCAAGTATTAACAAGGTCTGCAGAAAATCTCAGAAAGTTTTCATTTTGTTTTGATTTTTTTTTCCCTCAGTTAGTTTAGTTTATTCACCTTGGAATAGGAATACACTTAAAATTATTTTGCTGACATGTCACTACGCTTTCAACTTAATTCCAAGCAATGCCTCTAATAAGTGTTTTAGTAAATTAGATTAAGTTGAGAAGGATAACAGATTCTTTAAGAACACTATGTATGACATTGTTGACTCATTCACATATCCAGAGAAAATTACTGTTTATATAAGTGAACCTTAAATTTAGGATTAAAATCATATTTTAAACTTATTTTATATAACTGATTCATTTCAATGCACAATCCCATTATCTTTGAAACTAAACAGGCAGTTTAAACCACATTATTGTTTTTAAATTAAAGTGTTGCTCAATTAAAAACTAAAGTGGAAATAAACAATTTCCCTTACTAGAAATTATTCCTGCAGGCTGGGTGCTGTGGCCCATGCCTATAATCCCAGCACTTTGGGAGGCCGAGGCAGGCGGATCACCTGAGGTTGGGAGTTCAAGACCAGCCTGACCAACATGGAGAAACCCTGTCTCTACTAAAAATACAAAATTAGCCGGGCGTGGTGGTGCATGCCTGTAATCCCAGCTACTCAGGAGGCTGAGGAAAGAGAATCGCTTGCACCCGGGAGATGGAGGTTGCCGTGAGCCGAGAGTGCACCACTGCAATCCAGCCTGGGCAGCAAGAGTGAAACTCCGTCTCAAGAAAAAAAAAAAAAAAAGAAAAGAAAAAAAAAGTTATTCCTCCAAATACTTCTATGGAGAAAAATAAAGTGGGTAAGGGTGGCATTTTTCCTTAAAGAAAAATAAAGAATGGTCAAGGAGCTGGGAAATTATTAGAAAGAGGAGCTACTGTTTCTTTGTATTAAAATATGAACATTCATATTCTCCAAAAATATTTACATAATCTCTCTCTTCTTATAGAAGAAAAATGGAGAAGGATAGAACCAGGTGCAAGAAAGAGTTCTCTTCAAAAAGCCATGGGAGAACCCCATTCACAACCAAAGAATTCGTGGCCATATTATTTTTTATTTCAGCCTGTTCTTTGAAAATGAAAAGGTGGAATGTAGTGGAAAGCATAAGCAAAAAGCTAAAACACTTTGTGGAATTTCTTTGTAACTTCCTTCGTGTGTAAAAACTTAAGACTTTACCATAAGGACATAATCCAGGCATCTGATTGTAGGCTTCTCATTACTTGGGGAGTTAAGGGATTAATTTTCATACTTAAGCTCATATGATGACAAAACTTTTTCACAACTGTCTCTAAACCAAGAAGGGGGATTTAAGATCTCTCAACAAATGACCATTTCATTACATTGTTCCTTATTCCACTTAGGGTGGTTCACCATCATCTCTGAGTCAACACATCTGTGATCAGACTAAATGAGTCTTGCCTTCTGTTTTAGCCTTTGAAATCCATGGAGCAGAATGGACCAGGCCTAGAGTACAGAGTGACCTGGAAGCCACAGGGAGCCCCAGTGGAGTGGGAAGAAGAAACAGTCACAAACCACACATTGCGGGTGATGACGCCTGCTGTCTATGCCCCTTATGATGTCAAGGTCCAGGCTATCAATCAACTAGGATCTGGGCCTGACCCTCAGTCAGTGACTCTCTATTCTGGAGAAGACTGTAAGTGATGCACCTAAAACTGCTAAGCACGTCAGTAACTGTTGCTTTCAAATATATTGTACTTCAATCAACAAATATTTGTGAACAACTACTGCATGCAAAGAGGATGTACTAGCTGTGGGAGATAAAAAGAAATATAACACATGACTTCTATCTTAGGATTGATTGTAGTACAGTTAATCGTATAGAGTACCAAGGAAGTATGTTGAAAGTTTCCATTTTATTCAGTTTCCTATAAAGCTCTTTCTACATTGAAAATTGAAGACCTGGAATTATCACTGCAATCATTTAAAGCAGCATAACTGTCATAAGATTTTCAAGTACATCTGCCCTTTGCCCTTACTTGTCAAGGATCCCCTAAGAGCCACTTGCTCTCATGCCCTGGGCTTCAGTGGCATGTCTGGAGCTTTCCTAATACTGATGAGATATATACCCAGATTTATATGTAGAATTATATGCACACACACCTTCTGATGCCATAGTAACTGCTGCAAATAGGTTATTGGAAGAAGAAAAAAACACTGCATTCTGTATTGCTAATACTGTGAATAATATTAGGGGTTATTCTCATTGCCTTTCCAGCATCTAAAGGAATAATTTGATCCAAAAATAGAAAAGGTTCAGAATGAGAAATAGCCAACTCATTACTCACCTGCCGTCTAAATTCTTCTACCCAAATAAAAGCACACAAAACACATATCACATGTGAATTAAGATAGTATTAGCCTTGACTGCTCTGTATTTGGCTTATTTCTCTGTAGTAAGAACTCCTATAGAACAGAGATAATAATATCCTCTTCACAGGGTTATATGAACCAATTTAGGTAAGTCCCTTAGAACAGTGCCTGACACATAGCATATGCTCAAAAGTTAGCTGTTATTAATATTTGATGAACAAAATTCCTGACCAATTTTATTTATATTACTAGTTTAATTCACTTGCTTCCAAAGGCAAGATGCCCACAGAATAGTTTCTGGTTTTATTTATCCACATAGTATCTATCTGGAGGGCTTCGTTTCTCAGTGTGATACAGTCTATCCTCTTCTTTGGGAAATCTATTTGGGCTGATAAACTTATCTATCATGAGAAACTCTTTTGGTTCCATTTGGAGTGAATTTCACAAAAGTGCTTTCTCCAGAAGAAACATTATGAAAATTTTTGAAAATGATCCTAACAATCACATTTGCAGGTTATTGAAAACTAATCAATCTTCTACGATTAACAGATCCTGATACAGCTCCAGTGATCCATGGGGTGGACGTTATAAACAGTACATTAGTTAAAGTTACCTGGTCAACAATTCCAAAGGACAGAGTACATGGACGTCTGAAAGGCTATCAGGTTTTTATCATGGTTTTTCCTCTTCTTGTTGAATTGGTATCTTTCCTGAGAATAAAGAAGAATTGATTTCAGAAGAAGTCAAAGAGAATCTGCCACCACAATGGATATATTAAAATATTTTTGTTTTCATTGCAGATAAATTGGTGGAAAACAAAAAGTCTGTTGGATGGAAGAACACATCCCAAAGAAGTGAACATTCTAAGATTTTCAGGACAAAGAAACTCTGGAATGGTTCCTTCCTTAGATGCCTTTAGTGAATTTCATTTAACAGTCTTAGCCTATAACTCTAAAGGAGCTGGTCCTGAAAGTGAGCCTTATATATTTCAAACACCAGAAGGAGGTGAGAGGATAATGATGTAGAGTCATGTCAAAAATGGAGGTGATCCATGGCCATATTAAACATTCTTCCTTATGGCCAGGCACAGTGGCTCATGCCTGTAAATCCCAGCACTTTGGGAGGCCAAGGCAGATGGATCACTTGAAGTCAGGAGTTCCAAACCAGCTTGGCCAACATGATGAAATCCTGTCTCTATCAAAAATACAAAAATTAGCCAGATGTGGTAGTGCATGCCTGTAGTCCCAGCTACTCGGGAGGCGGAGGCAGGAGAATCACTTGAACCCGGGAGGCAGAGGTTGCAATGAGCCAAGATTGGGCTACTGCACTCCATCTAGCCTGGGCCACGTGAGACTCTGTCTCAAAAAAATAAATAAATAAACATTATTCCTTATTAGTAGTTAATTAATATTTACTTCAGATGAGTTTGCTTGTCAATTTCTATAAAGTTTATAATATAATAAGGCTTTTTTGAATTTTTCTAATTGATGTGAGTTTATTTTTGGTCTTGTGTTTTCTAGTACCTGAACAGCCAACTTTTCTCAAGGTCATCAAAGTTGATAAAGACACTGCCACTTTATCTTGGGGAGTACCTAAGAAATTAAATGGAAACTTAACTGGCTATCTTTTGCAATATCAGATAAGTAAGTCGAAATTTGAATTGGAGTTAACTTGTTAATGTTTCATTTTTTGGTTGAATATTCTGTGTGCTATGTTGGGAGTCTAATGATCACTTAAGGCCATGGTTTGTAAGCTGCCGTTCTTCCTTGTAGCCCAGGGGTCTGTAAACTGGCTTGCAGGCCAAATTCAGCCTGCTGCCTGTTTTTAGGAATAAAGTTTTGTGACGACATGGCCATGTCCACTTATTTATATATGTCTACAGCTACTTTCTCCCTGGAGTGGCAAAGTTGAGTCATCTCAATGGAGACTACACAGCCTACAAAGGCTAAACGTTTACCGTCTGGCCCTTTAATGAAAGGTTTGCTTACCTGTTTTCGAAAAAAAGCAGTGTGCTGATGGGTACACAAAACACGTGTTTAATGTTTATATAGAAGATGTTTGGAGAAGTAGGAAACATGCGAAAGAGTTATTGAGTGATGTGATGGAGATTCAAAGCACAGGTACCTTCCACACTACCTCTTCTGCCTCAGATATATGCTCCCAGACTCGATCCTAAATATATTTGTGTTTATCCAATCTCTATGGGTTGCTCACTGTTTCTTGGGGATGATATTGCAAGGACTAAATAATTGTCTTTGGATCATGACTCAGAATGGGCTCTGCCCAGATGCTGCTGTGCAACTAGAGTAACGTGAATGTTAAACACATTCACGTAAATAGCAGCGCCTCCCATCTGAAACAGTCCTCAAGTTTAAGCATCATCTCAAAATGGAAATTCGGGGATTGACATTATAGAAAATTTTAGCAACAACCCATCATGAAAATTTTAGGCTTTCAAGACATCAATTCCCAAAACACCAGAAATACAGAGACCCAGCATACACTGCTTACAAGTCAACTTGATCATAGTCCTGTTGTGCTACTTTCACATCAGCTCAAGACTTCCAGCAATCCAGGTCACGTATTTGCTTTAGTTTCTGATGGTTTCTGCTGAAATTAGCACGTATGTTTAAATACATACAGGCATAATCCCAACGGAAGTAGACTTTAGCACTTTTGAGTGCTTGCTAAGTAGCAGGATGAATACTAAGTGTATCTCTTTGCATTGTGCCATTAAAATAAGAAATCTATTAGATATGTACTATCACTATTTTATGAATGAGGGAATTGATGTACATCGAGTATACTCACACAGAGTCAAGTAGTAAAATAAGTGTTAAGTGGGAGGCCGAGGCGGGTGGATCACGAGGTCAGGAGATCGAGACCATCCTGGCTAACACGGTGAAACCCCGTCTCTATTAAAAATACAAAAAATTAGCCGGGCGTGGTAGCGGGCGCCTGTAGTCCCAGCTACTCAGGTGGCTGAGGCAGGAGAATGGCGTGAACCCGGGAGGCAGAGCTTGCAGTGAGCTGAGATCGCACCACTGCACTCCAGCCTGGGCGACAGAGCGAGACTCCGTCTCAAAAAAAAAAAAAAAAAGTGTTAAGAATGCAAAGCAAGATCAGTCCAATTCTAGATGTTGAGCTCTTAACCTTATATTAGTAGATGAACTGGTTTTCAAAAAAATTGTAAGAACTGCAGAAACATTTGAAGATTCTTTTAAATGTCAATTTGTTTGGTAAAGATATAACTTCTCCTTATCCTAACAATAGGAAACTCAACTAATTAAATTCCCACCTTCATATTGATCCGTATGTGACATTTAAGTTTATTTAAAAACAAGTTCTTAGAATATAGAAGTTGAAATATTAACAATTGTAATGATTATTGAACTGCTTGATATGTGTATTTTAAAATAAAATAATATCTAATTATTTTGCTTTCTATTAATATTAATTGATCAAGACATTTTAGGTAGTTTACCTTTTTCTTATTGCTTTTAGATATTTTAAATTGTTGCAATTTATATGTATGAGAGCTCTATGTATACTCTCCTGAATTCTTATATTGATTGTAGTAGTTTTTCAATTGACTTTGTGGTCATTCACAATTATGTTTTCAAAAAATCTAAAAAAGTGATGATTTCACCTCCTTCTTTCCAATGTTTGAATGCCTAGTTTGTTTGTTTTTTTCTTTTCATTGATTTGAATTGCATTTTTATGGACCAAGGAAGGCATTTTTATGTCAATAATAAATGCATTTTTTTAACCTCTATGGTATCTTGGACTGGGAGTCAAGAGGATTTATTCTACATTCTTTCTTGCCACTAACAGCTGCACTATCTTGGGTGTATTTCATCTCTTGGTCTATTGTTACAGTAATCTTATAATACTCCATACTCTTACACAAATCTCATGTCTTTGCTGGGTTCCAAATTCTTTGAAAGAAGCTATCTATCTGATTCAGCTTTTTACAGTGAGCACTTTACATAGTACTTAGTACACAGTAGATATTCTTAAATATTGAATATATTCCTTCATTTATTGATTCTATGTATACTGAGCAGCTATTTGGTGCCACATGTTAAACTAGAAACCATAGAAGACGTAAATAAATTATCATCTCAATTATTCTTCCAAAAGGAAATTACAATACTTAAGTCAAAGATACAATGAAAATATAGCAATGGGGAAAATTCATTATTATTAATACGTATTATGAAGCTGGAGCAGCTGGCTCCAATATAGCACAGGGATTAAAGACGTTTCTCTGGGGTCAAAAGGACATGGTTTGGATTCAAATCCCAGTCTGCAAATTTAGAGACCCAAGACGGGAGCAAAGGGCTTATTCTTGCGAGACCTCAGTTTTGTCATATATGATATAGTCATAGTAGTTGTATGTACCTCAAAGGATTAAATGAGTTGATGGTTATGAATCATTAATGTATCTTTACATACCACAAGCATAAGGAGAAATGACAATAATGAGGAATGCAACTTGAATGGTTAAATACATTTGAGCTGTTGTTCATGTTTATTTTTTTAGTAAATGACACCTACGAGATTGGAGAATTAAATGATATTAACATTACAACTCCATCAAAGCCCAGCTGGCACCTCTCAAACCTCAATGCAACTACCAAGTACAAATTCTACTTGAGGGCTTGCACTTCACAGGGCTGTGGAAAACCGATCACAGAGGAAAGCTCCACCTTAGGAGAAGGGAGTAAGTACATGAGGCTTCTCTTTTTAATAGAGGCTTTAAAAAGAGACTGCATCTTTTTAAACAGCTGCACTGAAAGGAAAGCACCGTGCCAGTCATTGTAAATTAGAAATGATTGTGATCCCACTCTGTCTGACCTTCTGTTTTCCACTGACATAGAGGCAGAATTTATTAATCTTGTTTGGAAAGTTCACACTGACTCAATTTATGGATTTCTGCGCAATACCAATCAAATTATAGCTTAGTGTATACAAGGTCAGGAACTATAATTTTACTTAATTAAAGTAGCAGGACATAAGGTCACAAAGCTATTCAAAAGGTTAGTAAAGGTACATTTTTCTTTTAGAAATGTTTCCATGCAGAAAAATATTTGGCTCTTCCATTGGTAGACATTACAGATCTAATACATCTCACTTTCATGCCTTCACTCTATATACATTGATTCATATGTCAATTTTGTTTTACCGTCTGATGATGGATGCCAAGCAACTGGCTGGGAAATGGCTTATAAGACTGTGGTTTCACTTGTAACACAATTATCCTAATTCAATTACACTTTTCTATTTTTTTCTACCTTTAACCATTTCCTTTCCCAAATTGCATCTCCAGTCATGATTTTAGCGAGGTTCTTGCTAAGCTTTCTATGATAGCAACAGGACCTTCGCAGAGAAATCAGGTCAGAGGAACTGATGTACACACGAAGTGAAACAGAGAGAGATTTATGTAGGGCTTAGGCTGTTCAGGCATGGAAGGATATTGGAGAAAGAAAAGAAGGATGTAGAAGATGGCAGAAAGGGAAATAGAGTTGTTTATTTATCATGTATTAAGTGTGGTGCAAGAGTAATTGTGGCCCTTCCATGAAAAGTAGTAATGGCAAAGGCCGCACTTACTTTTGCACCAATCTAATACTAGGTGTCAGACTGTGTTCTGCATGCTTTTCCAAGTTGTAGATTAGAAAAACGGTAGAATCAGTGAAAGAAACATCACAAAGGGGAAAAATAGTAGAGAAAATGCAGTTGCCTGTTATTTATTGAAGATGTATATTAAAATATATTCAAGCTTGTGAGTGACTGTAAATCACCGTGTTTGTGTGTGAATGGTTATGCTCTGACCTTTAATATTGGTTTGTTTATACATCTTATTGTGCCTACTATATCTAACTAATAACAAGCTTACGTTTTTCTCAGATTCCTTAAACATTTAAAAGCCCTTTATGTGGGAAAATTGTATAATTCAAATAATTACTTCCCTAAAACTCACAAAGTATTCCCAGGGATGAATTGAACACCAGGTGAAATGAAGAACTAATTTCGCTGACTTTACCTACTCATAAAAGTTAGACTTAAAGATGGGGATTGGAAACTTCCCAGTAACTAAAAGGTTCTTATTTCTGAAGCATTGGAACTGACATCAAGTGTCCAATACAAAGAGAAGTCAGAGTGGTCGTAGTCCAAACATGCAACTTCCATATTTTTAAAAACAGAATTTAAGGCATGGAGTTGGTTGCTATTTTGATATAACCAAGACCATAATGTGCATGTGAAATGCTGATCCCATTCTTACCAATTGGAAGTATATGAGAAAAAATATTCACAGAATTGCCTGACAAGTGTTACACATTCTAGTATATATGTTGCGAAATTTGGGCTTGGTTGCATTCGTGCTTGAGAAATTTGTTTTTGGAGGATGAAAGTGCTGTTCATGTGATTTTACAGGTGATGTGGCATCTTTTCTTCAAACTAAAAATGTAACTAATGTGCTGCATGTCTTAAAGAACATTTCTTCACTGTCGTATGTGTCAGGAATTTAAAAATGTTTCTTACTACTGTGTTTGTGCTCTTTTTCAGGAATCCACATTTTCAGTATTCCAGCTAACTGCCCCCTTCCCGAGTTGACACTGATTTCTATTCTATAGGCATGTCTTGCTATAAGTACAGGGAAAAAAATTACAATCTCTTTTTCTACTAGAGTTCAACATGATCTTTGAAAAAAATACATATTTCCAATGAGGAGAGATACATCTTGTTATCAGTCAGCACTCTAAAAATGATCACTTGTGCAAATCGGAACCTACTGCTATGCATCTTTCTTCTTGCTCTGCTTATGTAGCTCATTTCAAAGTCATTTGGCGTTTGTTCAAAAAATAGGATTTGATTGACAAGTATTTTTCTCTGATTGTTTTCACTCTGATTTCCAAGTAAATCATATTCCATAATTTAAGAGGGGAAAAGATGGAGTTAATCAGAAATATTATTTTTGTGTCATTAGCTGTTTGAATAAATCACTTGCTTTACTCTGTTTTTCAAAAGCTTGCACTACTTAATGTTATACTAATATCTCTGTTTTTCAAGGTCAAAATTAATTGCACTCTGTTTCAATGACGCTTAATCTTGAAGGCTTTGCTCATATAATTGGCCTTATTTCTCTCATGGTGTCATTTTTAATAAAACCTTTTTGTTATTTAGTAACTATATAATTAATTTTTATTTTATAGTGAAAATACATAATGAAATATTGATCTGTAACATATACCCACTTAAAATAGCGTTTCATAACCCCTTGTAGTCTCAGTAAGAAACATATTTTATATCATTGTTAACATTTTCTGGGTTATATTTATTATATTGAGTTGATTCCCAGCAAAACTGTGGATCACATGCAAAAATATTTAAGATATTTGGTGGTAAGACAAGAAGTTAACATATTTTTGTTCAACTTGATTCATTTTATCTTCTACTATGAGATTCTACTATTAACATATTGACATATTAATATTTTTTGAAAAGTATTAACTTCTCACACCACTTTCAAAATGTCAGTAAAACCATTCCATTGGTATGTACCTGCAAGCATGCATTTCACGTAGTTTGGACTTCTATAAATTTCAAATATTTAATATATGACCATATTTTAATGCTATTTCATCAGTATTTATGGAGAAGACCAAGGCAAAAAAAGCAATATATAGTTAGTTACGATTATAAGGTCATGTGCTGTCAATTATAAGTCAAAAGGCCATATTCAGTTTCCCATTAGGTTTGTGAAAATCCAAATTGCACAAAATTATATTGTATAATTTTTTTCAGTCTCTGGTTTTGAACCATTCATGTGACCAGGCAGATTTACAGTACCATTTCATCCTAAATGGCCATGCATTGAGTTCATTTCATTTACTCAATTTCATTATATTAAAAAAGAAAGTTGAAATGTTGATTTTCTTGATCTCCTGGTAATTCAAAAACTATCTGAGAAAATATGGTATAAGTGACTTTCTTATTCACCTCTAACAACAATATTTTTTTATGTCCTGTTTTTCCATGATTACAATTCACATGATTTAACTGTGTACATTTCTTAGGTAAAGGTATCGGGAAGATATCAGAAGGAGTAAATCTTACTCAAAAGACTCACCCAATAGAGGTATTTGAGCCGGGAGCTGAACATATAGTTCGCCTAATGACTAAGAATTGGGGTGATAACGATAGCATTTTTCAAGATGTAATTGAGACAAGAGGGAGAGGTGAGAAATGAGATTATATTTGGGGAAGTCTTAGTCAATCTATGTCCTGTAGAATATTTAGTGTTGCCTGTGTCCTATATTAAACATAAAAACACTGAGTATATTAATTATGAAAATCATAATTTCAGTTTGTTTTGACATATTTTTAAATTATCAAAATGAAAAATGTTTCACAGTAGTCCACCATCCTTTATTTCGTTTTTACTAGAGTTGTTGCCTAAAAATATCTCCTGCTAATTAACATATCTTAATAACACAAACTAAAAAGAAAATCAAAACTAAACAAAAACCACCAGGCTCCACGGTCATCTGCTTCTAACCAAGGCAGCTTGCGCTTTTGTTTGCTCCTTGCTGCTTCTGAGTTTAACTTCATCTGCCTTCACTATCCTTCTTTGGTTTTTCATCCTCAGAATCAAATACAACTCGAAGAAGTCCCTTTTTAAATAAAGAAGGAAAGATTTACCAGTATTCTCCCATTAACATTTCCTTCAATTTGCATTCCTTCTGGGGTCATTAAAAAAATTGATACTATTTGGTATGTTTAAAAATGATGTCTAATTTTCCCCAATGTTACAGAATACAAAAGACTGTTTCTAGTTTACAATGCTGTGACTTCTCTTTCTGCCACAGAATATGCTGGTTTATATGATGACATCTCCACTCAAGGCTGGTTTATTGGACTGATGTGTGCGATTGCTCTTCTCACACTACTATTATTAACTGTTTGCTTTGTGAAGAGGAATAGGGGTGGAAAGTACTCAGGTAAAATTGTTTCTTAATGTGATTTTCAACTTATTAAAAAGCATTTTCTGGGAAGCATTCTTCAGAGACAACTTTTTTAAAAAATACACATTCAAGTCAAATTTATATTAGCAAATTAGATGTACAATGCACTGACAGGGAAAACATATTGCTAAATTAACCAAAGAAAATATGTATGTTCTAGTTTCTAGCACTTAAAATGGGCTCTAACTGCCGGGTGCAGTGGCTCACACCTGTAATCCCAGCACTTTGGGAGGCCGAGGTGGGCGGATCATGAGGTCAGGAGATCGAGACCATCCTGGCCAACATGATGAAACCCCGTCTCTCCTAAAAATACAAAAATTAGCCGGGCATGGTGGCAGCTGCCTGTAATCCCAGCTACTCGGGAGGCTGAGACAGGAGAATCACTTGAACCCGGGAGGTGGAGTTTGCAGTGAGCTGAGATCATGCCACTGTACTTCAGCTTGGGCGACAAGAGCAAAAACTCCATCTCAAAAAAATAAAAAATAAAAAATAGGCTCTAACAAGGTTGATAACACTTCCAAGCTTCTATTGTCTATCTGTAAAATGTCAGCGTCGTTGAGAGACATATGACTAGGTCACATATATGCTTTAGTGTTTCAAGAAGTGACCCCTGTATAGCACGCCTCTCTCTATGCATGACATACATGACTCATATTTTTCGCACTAGTGCGTTCTAATATTACTGGCTCCACTGGTCAATTTTGTTGGTGTTAATCATTACTAGGAATGCATTTCTTATTACCATGGCATGTAGTAGACACACTGCCTCTTGAATTAATGATACATAAGATATACATGAAAACCATCATAGTCGGTAATATGACGTTTGCCTTTAATTTCATTCAACTCCCGAATTTGTTTTGTCTTTTTCAGATATACATATTGTATCAAGATGATGATTATTACTAGTATTGCTTAGTATTCATGATGCTTTTATATAGGGACAAAGATTTAGGTTACACTGCTATTTGTTTCATGATGTTCAGATATATGAGAAGTTCATTACTGGCTTATGATTTATCTAGCAAATATTTATTGGGAACCCGTCATCTACATAGAAACATTGAGAGCATAATTTCTAGGTTTTTGTAAAATGACATGCATAATTTATGGAGTTATGCGTTTCACTTTTTTCTCTGAAGACTGAATGATTATGAATTAAGTTCACAATGACTAATAAATGTTCTGAGTAATTAATGGGAAACATTAAAGAGTTATAGCATTCTCCTTATCCCCAACAGATAATCATTTGTGTATTGTGGTGCTATCCAGATTCTAAAGATGTTTCTTCAAATCATGCCCTAAAAAGAAAAAAAAATTAGCATTTCATATTGTAGAGCAACTAAGAGAATCTACTAGGTCTCTGCATGTAGTCGTAAAATGTTCCATGAAGAACAATTTGTATTTGAGGGCTTTTTTTTTTTTTTTTTCAAGTAAAGGGAACAAGAGCTTTTTGGTCTTATATTACACTAATAAGAGAAATCAGCCAGGCATAGTGCTGGCTGCCTGAAATCCTAACTACTCGAGAGGCTGAGGCAGGAGAATCCCTTGAACCTGGGAGGCAGAGGTTGCAGTGAGCCGAGATCACGCCTCTGCACTCCAGCCTGGGCGACAGAGTGAGACTGTCTCAAAAAAAGTAATAATAAAATAAAATGTCAGTGGAGACCTGAATATTCAGATTGTTGCAACAATTTTGAGTAAGAGTGATGTATAACAACCAAACGACTGCCTTTTTTTTTTTTTTTTTGAGACAAGGTCTTGTTCTGTTGCCCAGGCTGGAGTGCAGTGGTTCTATCTCATCTCTTTGCAACTTCTGCCTCCCAGGCTCAGGTGATCCTCCAACCTCAGCTCCTCGTGTAGCTGGGAATACAGGTGCATGCCACCATGCCTGGCTAATTTCTGTGTTTTTAATAGAGACAGGGTCTTGCTTTGTTGCCCAGGCTGGTTTCAAACTCCTGATATAAAGTGTTCTGCCCACCTTGGCCTCCCAAAGTGCCGGGATTACAGGCATGAGCCACCACATCCAGCCTTGATTGAATTTTTAAATTCAGTTTAGTTTAATGACACAGATCTAATAGGTGCCTATGACATCTTCAAAAAGTTCAGATAGTAAAATAAATATTTAGTAATTTGGTCTTCACTGAGAAATCAAACTAAGTTGGGCTCTTCCGATAAGACTTCTCACTCACATAATATTGAGCAGTCACATGAAAATATGCAACATGCTGCAGGTGTGATGACAAATAAGTAGAACCCCCCAAAATCCCCTCTCTTTTTTGTTTAAACAAAGAAGTAACTGATGGGCTGTAGGTATAGCCAGAAAAAAATATTGCCTCACTGGTATCAAAACATTTGAGCAATACTGTTCTTATTGACTATTAACTATTCCACAGCACTGGTAAAATGTCTTTTAAATGGTCACTGTATTACTTTTCCCACTTTTTTTCTCTTTTTTAGTTAAAGAAAAGGAAGATTTGCATCCAGACCCAGAAATTCAGTCAGTAAAAGATGAAACCTTTGGTGAATACAGGTAAACATAAGGTTCTGTTTTAAAATCAAAACACATATTCATCATGTTGAAAGCTTAAGTGAACAAAAAGGTGTTTATTCTTAATAAAAAGGTTACGTAACTACAATGTAATGACCCTATAAAGAATACTTTGTACAAATAGGGCCCACTTAAGTGCTAGCAACCAAATTTCTGTGTGTGCGATGAGGGTGTATGAATAATTATCGTCTAGGCAGAAATGTCGGTTAGGACAATTTTCTTGAAGCTCTGTGCCTAACACAAAGAATACCTATTTGGGGTAGCTAAAACATCTATAGCATGGCCATTATGAACTCGGGTTCGATCCAATTTGCATCCACACACGCATATCTGTATACCTACAGCGTTGCACCTGCAAAGGTAAGTAAGTTACAAACCCTGTCCTCTAGATGAAACTCATCAGCAGAGAAAAATATCCTATATATGCAAATGACTGTAATGAATTAAATAGAATAAAAGAGCACAAAAGAGAGTAACTGTTTCTGCCCAGGTAGGATTTTGGAAAAAGAATCATCCATATGAGATAAACTAAGCCTTAAAGGATAAAAAGTATTGTGTTACTGTTAACCACTGGACAGAGGATGACCAAATGAGTGAGGGCGTGTCGGGCAAGGGAGGAATGGCAAGAAGTCTACTCTGAGCTAGGTGGGAATCTTTTGGGGACGGGTTAAACTGTCTCATTCTCCTTTTATCTTTCTCCATCTTCCCCTTTCTACTACTCTCTCAACTTCTTAGTTCTTTTTTGTTGTAATGTCATCATTTTTTTCAGGTCTCCTATATATTTCAGCTAACAGACATATTGTAAGTTCCAGGTTTGTATCGATTTTAGCACAGGGGAAACCAGAGTTTATATCAAAGAAGAAATCTGATTGATCCTGATTCTCTCATCTCTGGATTCATCACTCTAGCAAGGGATATGGAGTATTTTCATTAGCTAATTGGTAGACATTTGAGCTTACCTGTACCTCCACTTTGTGGTATACTTATTTTTCTGTATTCTACCTAGTCAATACCCTTTTTATACTTTTATATTTCTTAATAAATGACTTTAAATTCTTTCCAGAATAAAGAACAATAAAGAGAAAGAAAGAAAGAAAGAGAGAAAAAGAAAAAGGAAGAAAGAATTTTGGAACTTTACAAATTGTGTTCATTACTATTGTATTAGTTAGCAGTTGCCTCATAACAATAACCACCAATACTCAACAGCTTAAAACAATAAACGTTTATTATTTCAATGTCCTCATAATTCAGGAATCCAGACATGGCTTAGATGGGTACTTCTGGCTCAGGACCTCTCATGAGGTTGCAGCAAGGTTTTGACCAGGGCTATGGTTTCATCTAAAGTTTCAGCCAAAGCACAAATCATTCCTAGGCCATTCGTGTGGCTGTTGGCAGGATATAGTTCCATACAGGCTGTTGAACTAAGGGCTTCTGTTCTTCACAGGCCAGAGGTCATTCCTAACTCCATACCAAGTAGATATCTCCATGGGGCCATTCACAACATGGCAGCTGGCTTCCTTCAGAATGTGTGAGCCAGGGAGCAAGAGAGAGCACCCAAGTTGGAAGCCACAGTCCTTTTGTAACCTAATATTGGAAGTGATATCCCATCACTTTTGTTGTATTCTATAGGAACAAATCATTAAGTTTAGCTCACAACTCAAAGGAAGAGGATTATACAAGATACAAATTCCATGAGGCAATGATCATTAAGGACCTGCAACAACTTTTCAAAAGCTGAGGCAGGAGAATTTCTTGAACTCAGGAGGCGGAGGTTGCAGTAAGCCGAGATTGTGCCACTGCACTCCAGCCTGGGCAACATAGCGAGACTCCATCTCAACAAAAAAACAAAAACACAAACAAACAAACAAGCAAAAAAAATTTTTGAAAGACAATATTAGCTCAGTTTTACAGGCAAGAAAACAAAAACAATGCCTTGAAATGACTTGTCTAAAAACCCATTTCCCCACACCCTGCTGCTCCTTTATAAAGATAGCTAACATCTTCCTGTGCATTATTTCCTATGACATCCCTTTATAGTAGTTGATGTGTTTTCCAACCTCTTTCCCCCAAACTACATATTTATCAGGATAATTGTCTACTTTCCACATTATCCCAGGAGGCACTTTTATAAGATGCTGTGCCCTTGCATAAGTCCTGATTCTTCTAGCTTCTGATAATCATCCCTTTTGTTATTTTTCTTTACTCTTTGTTCCTGATTCCTCAGCCGATGCCTCATTGTTTGTCTTGATTTCTTCTTGTAACTGCAATATCCTAATTCAAGAGCCAATTATCATATCAGTCAGGGGAGCCTGTGTTATGCTGCTGTCAAAACAACTCCAAAAGCATTTTCTTTCTCCAGTTATGTGTCCCACAGAGATTGCCCTTTTCATCTTAGTCACTTAGGAGCACTGGCTGGTGGACGAGCATCCAGGCTCCCCACAGCAGGGAAAATAGAATGTAATAAACTGAGCACTGGCTTTAAATCTTCCGCTTGGAAGAGACACATGTCACCTTTGCTCACTTTTTTTTTAAACCAAAGAAAATTCCATGGTGGTATATAACACAGAGTAGGCAAAGAAGTGCCATCCTGCTTTATTCCTAGAAACCTGATGTACTTGATGAAGAGCTCTGACAAATACCACAAATTATAAAGTGATATGTACATCTAAATTATATTTTTTCCAAATGCTTCATTGATCAAATTTGATAAAATCATTTTATATGGTGTATAGCTTCATAATGTAATACTAATTGGTACTTAAAAAAATCTTGATCCAAAATTTAGAAGATCATAGCATTTGATAAGCATTTTACTAATGGATTTGCTTCTGTTCATGAATAAAACACCTACCATAAATATAGTATACTTATTTATGTTCTTAAAATACCAGCCATTTCTTTCTGTCTTAAAATGCAACAAACTTGAATTGTTAACTATATTAAAGAAAGTTATTTGGTTTCAAAAACAGAATGTGATTGATTTTTTAAAAAGAACATTTTATCAGGATATAAGAGAATCAAAAGGATCAGAAGTAAAGACAGAAGATCAAGACTTGGAGGCCAGGAGCTCCAAAAGTTCATGACAGCAAGGGAAATTGCATTTGTTCTCTGTCTGAGTCCATTAGGGCTACTATAACAAAAGCTGGGTGGCTTATAAAAGAACAGAAACTTATTTCTCACAGTTCAGGATTCTGAGAAGCCTAAGAGCAAAGTGCCAGCATTTTCAATGTCTGGTGAACGCTCACTTTCTGGGTGACAGGTGGCACCTTCTCTTTGTGTCCTCACATCGTGAAAGGGGTAGGGCAGCTCTCTGGGGCCTCTTCTCTAAGGGCACTAATATCATTCACTAGGGCTCCACCCTTATGGCCTAATCACTTCCCAAAGACTCCACCTCTAACACCCTCACATTGGTTATCAGGTTTTAACATAGGAAGCTTGGGAGGACACAGATATTCAGACCATAGCAGCCACTGTGGACATCAACAGGTTGAATCCCACATGTCCTACAGAAGCCAAGCTGCTCAATTTTAAAGAGAAGCACAAGTGTTGTGAATAATGAAAAATTGTTTGGTGGAAATTGCTTATGACTTTGTAAACATGTGTTTACAGACTTTGTAAACTTGGTAAACATTTGTGGTAGTATCATGTGGGCTTTACTATCTGTCTTCAATGCTAATACAAATGTCCTGAAAATTATAAAATCTTTTATCACTTATGACTGTGTTGCTTCACATGAATATTAGATTTTGTTGAGCTATTTTTTTTTGTTTGTTTTCTAGTGACAGTGATGAAAAGCCTCTCAAAGGAAGCCTTCGGTCCCTTAATAGGGATATGCAGCCTACTGAAAGTGCTGACAGCTTAGTCGAATACGGAGAGGGAGACCACGGTCTATTCAGTGAAGATGGATCATTTATTGGTGCCTACGCTGGATCTAAGGAGAAGGGATCTGTTGAAAGCAATGGAAGTTCTACAGCAACTTTTCCCCTTCGGGCATAAACACAACGTATGTAAGCAACGCTACTGGTTCACCCCAACCTTCCATATTTATCTGTTCAAAGGAGCAAGAACTTTCATATAGGAATAGAAACATGCTGGCCGAAGATTTCATCCAGAAGTCAACATCCTGCAATTATGTTGAAAAGAGTAGCACTCTTCAAAATATAAAATGCCGAGCACTTCAGGCCTATGTTTTGCTTATATTGTTTTCAGGTGCTCAAAATGCAAAACACAAAACAAATCCTGCATTTAGATACACCTCAACTAAATCCAAAGTCCCCATTCAATATATTCCATATTTGCCTGATTTTACTATTCGGTGTGTTTGCATAGATGTTGCTACTTGGTGGGTTTTTCTCCGTATGCACATTGGTATACAGTCTCTGAGAACTGGCTTGGTGACTTTGCTTCACTACAAGTTAAAAGACCATAAGAAAACTGGTTATTTAAAATGTAAAAAGGAATATGAAAGTCTTATTAAAACACTTCATTGAAAATATACAGTCTAAATTTATTATTTAAATTTTAGTAGCAAAAGTCTTAGGTGAACAATCAAGTAGTATTTATTGAGCTCCTATTTGCCCAGAGATGGTCATATTTAAACAGAAGTATATGTTTTTCAGTTTCAACATGAATTTTTTTATTTCTGTCAGTTATGACATCCACGAGCATCACTTCTTGTGTCTGTGTGGTTTTTTTTTTTTTTTCTTGGACTAAATTCAACTGCATGGAAGCGGTGGTCAGAAGGTTGTTTTATACGAGAACAGGCAGAAAGTGCCCATTGTTCAGGATTCTAATAGCTACATCTACTTAATATCTTCATTTCTAAATTGACTGCTTTTACCTTTTTCCCATGTTTATATAATGGTATGCTTGCATATATTTCATGAATACATTGTACATATTATGTTAATATTTACACAATTTAAAATATAGATGTGTTTTATTTTGAAGTGAGAAAATGAACATTAACAGGCATGTTTGTACAGCTAGAATATATTAGTAAGATACTGTTTTTCATCATTCCAGAGCTACAACTAATAACACGAGGTTCCAAAGCTGAAGACTTTGTATAAAGTATTTGGGTTTTGTTCTTGTATTGCTTTCTTTCAACAGTTTCAAAATAAAATATCATATAAATATTGAGGGAAATGTTTTCATATTTTTCAAAATAGGTTTTTATTGTTGAATGTACATCTACCCCAGCCCCTCAAAAGAAAAACTGTTTACATAGAAATTCCTACACATACGTTTGTGTATATGTTATTTTAAACATCTTTGTGGTGAGAATTTTTTCCCCTATATTCTCCTTCTGTCAAAGTCAGAACAAATTCAGGGAATTTATTTTCTGGCAGTTGTGCTCCAGTCCTTTTAAAATTGTACATGAACATGTTTTAGAAACAATATGGAGGATGATGCATACATGTCGGTCAAGTTCAGCGCTCGACATTTTATGGAAAGATTTTTTTAACCTTACCATGAAATACTTAACTACTGTTTAAGTGAATTGACTTATTTTACTTTAGTTTTTGAACTGTGATTATTGGTATACTGTTATATCCTCAACTTGGATTTATGGTAACCCCTTATAGTTCATGGAGACCAAAATTTGGGGTATTTATAATAGCGCAGGAATGCACATGGAATATCTACTTGTCCTTTTGAACCTCACGTGTCATCCAGAATGTATAGACAGGAAAAGCATGTCTTATTTAAAACTGTAATTTGTGGGCTCAGGATTTGACCGCAGTCCTGGGAGTAAGCATTTCAAAGGGGGAAGGCAGTGTGGTCCCTACCCCGTGTGAATGTGAGGATGTAGACATCCATCAGTGCAACTCAAGCTCCATCCTCATCTGATTTCTAAGGTTCCAATTTTCTGGAGGGACAGTCATCACGTTTTGATTTATCTGGGAGAAAATTGTGGTGCACAGCTTGTGAGGAGGGCAAGGTTGTGACGTTCGAGTTTAGTTCTGGCACTATTCTGTCTCCTCTTCTTTGTCATCAGCCAAAACGTGGTTTTTAAAGAGAGTCATGCAGGTTAGAAATAATGTCAAAAATATTTAGGAATTTAATAACCTTTAAGTCAGAAACTAAAACAAATACTGAAATATTAGCTCTTCCTACACTTCGTGTTCCCCTTTAGCTGCCTGAAAATCAAGATTGCTCCTACTCAGATCTTCTGAGTGGCTAAAACTTATGGATATGAAAAATGAGATTGAATGATGACTATGCTTTGCTATCATTGTTACCTTTCCTCAATACTATTTGGCTACTACTGGGACTCTTCAGCACAAAAGGAATAGATCTATGATTGACCCTGATTTTAATTGTGAAATTATATGATTCATATATTTTATGAATCAGAATAACTTTCAAATAAAATAAATCTAAGTCGGTTAAAATGGATTTCATGATTTTCCCTCAGAAAATGAGTAACGGAGTCCACGGCGTGCAATGGTAATTATAAATTGGTGTGCTTGTTTGCAAATTGCCCACTAGTGATAAGTCAACAGCCAATATTTAGAACTTTGTTCGTTACTGGCTTTACCCTAACTTTCTCTAGTCTACTGTCAATATCATTTTAATGTAATTGATTGTATATAGTCTCAAGAATGGTTGGTGGGCATGAGTTCCTAGAGAACTGTCCAAGGGTTGGGAAAATCCAAATTCTCTTCCTGGTTCCAGCACTGATTTTGTACATAAACATTAGGCAGGTTGCTTAACCTTTTTATTTCAAACTCTCTCAACTCTAAAGTGCTAATAATAATCTCAGTTACCTTATCTTTGTCACAGGGTGTTCTTTTTTATGAAGAAAAATTTGAAAATGATAAAAGCTAAGATGCCTTCTAACTTCATAAGCAAACCTTTAACTAATTATGTATCTGAAAGTCACCCCCACATACCAACTCAACTTTTTTCCTGTGAACACATAAATATATTTTTATAGAAAAACAAATCTACATAAAATAAATCTACTGTTTAGTGAGCAGTATGATTTGTACATGCCATTGAAAATTATTAATCAGAAGAAAATTAAGCAGGGTCTTTGCTATACAAAAGTGTTTTCCACTAATTTTGCATGCGTATTTATAAGAAAAATGTGAATTTGGTGGTTTTATTCTATCGGTATAAAGGCATCGATATTTTAGATGCACCCGTTTGTAAAAATGTAGAGCACAATGGAATTATGCTGGAAGTCTCAAATAATATTTTTTTCCTATTTTATACTCATGGAAGAGATAAGCTAAAGAGGGGACAATAATGAGAAACGTTGGTGTGCTTTCCTAAGCATTTAAAACATAATTGCCAATTGAAACCCTAAATGTGTTTACATACCATTAAGATATGATTCATGTAACAATGTTAAATTAATTATAATGGGATTGGGTTTGTTATCTGTGGTAGTATATATCCTAGTGTTCCTATAGTGAAATAAGTAGGGTTCAGCCAAAGCTTTCTTTGTTTTGTACCTTAAATTGTTCGATTACGTCATCAAAAGAGATGAAAGGTATGTAGAGCAGGTTCACGTGATTACCTTTTTCTTTTGGCTTGGATTAATATTCATAGTAGAACTTTATAAAACGTGTTTGTATTGTAGGTGGTGTTCGTATTATGCTTATGACTATGTATGGTTTGAAAATATTTTCATTATACATGAAATTCAACTTTCCAAATAAAAGTTCTACTTCATGTAATCCAAAAATGTTTGTATTCTGTTCTATACAGTTAAGAAGAATCAGAATTACATATTAATCTTAACTACTTCAGTTGCCTCTGATCCTGGAATATCTATAAATGAAGTATAATTTAATAAAGTAAAAATAAGACATAAATAAAATATTTTGATTTCAATTACTTTATAAATATACAATATCATCATCTATAAAAAAGAATATTACAATAAAATTTATATTTCTAATAAATATAAATTTAAGGTGAATGTATATTTATCTGGTCATTTTTAATAAAAATGTAGAAATGTCACTTTTCAAGAAAATGTCCGATATGCTATATTTTCAATGAGGCTAGTAGATAATTTTGATATGGTCTTTTAGAATTGGGTTACCCACTTTGGCTCAGCGGACAATCTACTGAAAATTGTTATTTTTAAAAACTGTTTTATTGACCAGACATGAAGACTCACTGAAATCGCAGCTCTTTGAGAGGATGAGGTGGGTGGATCACTTAATGCCAGGAGTTCAAGTCCAGCCTGTGCAACATAGTGAGACCTCGTCTAAAAAATTTTTTAAAAAATTATCTATACCAAGCACTTTACACAGAATACCACATTTAATCCTTGAACGATATTCTCTGGTTTGTTAAATTAGGGGACCAGGAGGTTAATAACTTAATGAGTGTCACCAGCATGGGCTAGAACTAGAAATGAAACCCAGGGATGTTTGACTCCAAAACCCTAATTCATTGGACCATTAATAGTGCATGTTTTCATGCCCTCACTCCTCCACCTTTTCTTAGAAATACTAAAGAAAGGTGAGTTTCAACTTAATGCCGACTTATTGATCATGCTTACAAACACCTTGGCTTTAAGATATGCGATCAAGACATACGATAGGGGAAAACAATCAATGCTTTATTGTATAAACAGTTGAATGTGTACAACCTAAAAAGTAGTAATTCAAATAAGCCAGTTATTTTTAAATGAATGTCACACATTTCATTATATTCCACTCACTCTATTGGGAAACTGAAAAAGAACAAAAGCTTTTTATTAGAAGTGGCTTCAAAAACAACTGGGCTAAACATTTTTAAGTTGATATTTGTATTTCCTCATCAAACACCAGAATCTATGGTAGGACATTTCTCTTCTTTTGCTATTCTCATTTGTTTCCCTGTAAAATACAACACAGAATTTTTAAGCCATATATCTCTGGACTCATGGCATCCCACTTATGGAGAACCCTTATCGCCAAGATAAATCAGACGTTAAGTCAGGTAAACATATGTACGACAACCACTCAAGGGCCTTATTTTAGTATTTTAGCATGTGTTAATACAATGAGGGTTTTATTATCCTCACATCACTTACAATGTGATGCAATAATATATATATACATGAGTAAAGAAAGGATAAAATATGGAAATTCCCACGTTACCTGAAAGAAATAATATAATGCACTGCAACTGAAATGCATAAATTCTTTTAACAGGTGAAAAAATCTTTCATTGATTGGTCTATTTATAACAAAATGAAACATTAAATATTTTCCAACGTGATCATCTATATAAATTGTTCCCAACATAGTTCTCTTGAATCGCTGATTCTGTGGAAAACATTATGTTTGACCAAATTATTTTGGGAATGTTGGCAAGCATAATTAAATGGATACATTTGCTGCATTGAAAATCCTTGGGAGAATATGGCGTCAAAACTTGCTGGACCCTGGAGTTCTTTGCAGACTCAACCTTAGTTCGCTTTCCCACTCTAATGCTTTCCTAAGGTGTCTGGTCCATTTAAGACTTTGATTGCCATGGGCAGACGGATGACTTCAAGTCATTTTTAGCCCAGTTCTCTCCTCAGATCCGAGGCTTTTACATGTGACATTTTACTTGGCAGCTCTCTGATGTAGGCAATTTCAAACTCAATGTTTCAAAAGTAAAAGCATAATTTCCACGTTTCAAACCCTTTTTTCCCCCACTGTGCTATTCAGTGAATGACAGCAGTAATCCATCCAACCACTCAAGACAAAACCCTAGACATTGTCCTTCATACTTGAGCTTTCTCTTTCAACTCCTGTGCTCAATCCATCAAAAAATTCTGTTGATGTTTTCTCCTAAGTATCTCCTGGATCTGCCCACTTGTCTGTACTCGGACCTCTTTTATGCTGAGTGGTCTTTCTGTGTTGACTGGCTCCCCTCCAGTCTCTTATCCACTATGCAGGCAGGGTGATTTATGAGGTGCAGTTCTGTTCACGCTGTTACCTTACTTTGAAGAACAACAACAAATAGCTTTCCATTTCTTCTAAGATAAAAACAAAAATCTATAATTGGCTTCCAATGTCCTCCATGGTCAGATCCCTACTTAGCTTCCAAGTCCCTTAATTTCTGGTTCTTTTTTTTCCCTTTCTCCATTCCAGGCCTGATGATTGTATTAAACAAGTCTTTTGCATGCTTCAGATTCTGTAAGGTTCATCTAGCCACTGCTGGAGTGAACAGTTCTGCATGGACCAAAGCTGACTAACTGCAAGTCAGCTTGCAACTAGCTGCAGTGTTCATGATGCACCCTTGCACTATGGCATGAGATGCTGTGAGACTGTCTGGTGCCCATTCATGCTCAACTTGTAAGCATGGAAGGGTTAACACCTTGTGGGGCAAACATTTACCCAATGGGAGAACGGAGCTGGTCGATAAATGCCAACCTTCTCTCTTGTCCTGCGTCCCCTCCCTTCTCTCTTATACCAAATGGTCCCGTGGGACAGAGCAATCATTGGCATTCAACAGTGGCCAACTCAATAACGTATCTTCTATTGGTTCTCCCTGCTCCCTTGTCTCACGCTCCCTTCTGCCTCATGCCTGCTACCTAGGATTGCACTCCCTAATAAATGAGTAGCCCGTGTACTGATTCCTGCAGGCTCTGCTGTTAAGGAATCCAGACTAAGATGTGTGTTTTATCAGTTCCAGGTATTTTCTCATTCCTTCCTGTCCTGAGAAACCTTTAAATTTCTTCTCCTTCACAAAATCACTGATCTGCTTACAAGTTTAATATCATTTCTCCAGGGAAAACTTCCATAACTAGGTGAAATCATCTTATTTTAATGTGTCATGGTGTTATGTACCTTTGATTTTTAGCATGGACCACTGGTGAAGTTTTATTTTTATTACATGGTTATTTGATTACCATCTCTGTGTATCCTATTAGTCTAAAAGTTTTATGAGGGCAGGAGATGCACCTTCATTTTCACTGGAAATACCATCTGCCTAGCACAATGTCTTGTATCTGCTGGGCATTTATTAAATGTTTACTAAATAAAAGAATAAAAGTCACAAGGAGAGATATTCAAAATAATTAATACATTTGAGAGAATGTCAGTCCAGATGCATGAAAGAAGTCTCTATTTGCACCCCACAAACTGTTCTTACCCCTTGTGTTTTTCATCTTAATAAATGACTCCACCATCCACCCAGTAACTCAAGCCAAAAGCTTTAGGATCATTCTTGAATCCACTCTTTCCTCATTGTCCTACAACCAACCTATAGTCTCTTACGTGCTAACTCCAAAATACAGTTTAAATCTATTCATTTTTCTCCACAGTCATTGCTACGATCCTGGGCTAAGCCAAAGGAATCTTTTTCCTGTTACTAGCCTTCCTTCATTCTTGTCCCTTTCTCCAACCTATAAAACAATACCAGGGAAATTTGTAAATATAAGTCAGATTGTATTAGTGGTTTCTCAGTAAATTTAGCCACAATCCCAAATGTCTAACCACATGGCTGTATATTAGCTAGCTCTGCCTACCTTATGACCTTGGCTCATATATTCTTCCCCCAAAAGCAAAGCTTGTGCCACGCTGCCCTTCTATGTATTTCCAGAGCCCACAAAATCTCTTTCTTGCCTCAGGGCACTTGCAATTGCTGTTCCTTCTGCCTGGAATCTTTCCCCAAATTTTGTGTGAACTCACTTATTACCATTTAAGTCTCTGTTTGAAGGTCACTACGTCAGAGAAGACATTTCTAATTACCAACTCTAAAATAGCCAGGCTCTGTGATATTATTCCTTTTAATTTCTTCATAGCAATCATTACTACATGAATTTGTATTCTTATTTTTTTTCTTCTCTGTTCTCATTACAATTTAAGCTCTATGAGAATAACTTTGTCTTGTTCACTGCTTTCATACCTAGAATTGGCTCCAGAATATAACAGATGCTAAATTTTTAGGTAGATGAATGAACTAAAGCACTAAATGGAAAAATACAATAAATCATAATAAGAAAAAGCCAAATTAATCTTATCAAAACCTATTGGCTCGAGTTTTTAAAAAATACTCATATATTTAGAATACAGTTGCCTCCACCAAAAAGCCTTGTATACTGCATAAACACATAAAGCTGCTCACAGCAGGACTGATCAAACTGCCAAAAAAAAAAGATTTTTCTTTTACAGCTGATGCCAAGCCCTTTCTTTTTTCCTTTTAGGGAAAGAAAGTCATTATTAATGTTTTATAAAACAATTACATGACATGTAAATCAGTAATTCCAGTTATAAGAATCAGTACAAAAAATTTCTTTGCTAAATGTCAGTATCTTAAAAACAATGAAGTTAACTGCAGTACAATATGCATTTGAATAATTATAATGAATTAAAATGTTTATAATATATGACTATAATTTCATAGGAAAAATGTTCGTATTATAAAAAATTTAAATTCTTGCATAGAGTATGAGAATAAACTATGCTTTAAAATAAAATTTTAAATTTCCAACACATTTTTTGATTAAACAGTGGATAATAATAATAGTAATATTAAAAAGCATACTGTTTTAATAAAAGATGTAGTTAAAATCTCAACCACTAGATGGAAGTGTTTCAAAGTAATATAAACTGTGCCTTACAGAAAGCATCCTACAGTCAAGATATTTTTTCCTCAAAGGCAGTTTTCAAGCTTTAGCATGTATTATGTATGTATTACTTAGTTTACACTCCTTCTTTCACTTCTAAATTGTGGCCTTATTATAATAATTACTGACTTTCTTTGATGTAAGTTTTTGTAAATTATATAGTTTTTTTTTTCCTAATTTAGAAGGGGTCAGTGTTTTTCAAATGTTAACAAAGTATGATAAAATAATCTTGTTATAATACTTAGGACTTAACTAACAGTTTTCTAGTTTAACATTTTAAATACCGGTAGAAAGAGAGGGAAATAATGTCTGAATTATTTATATTACCTATTTCTAAACAAATCGATATTTCTTACCTTTTTCTTTAATGTATAGGAATACCTCATTTACTGTGATAAAATATTGTCTGATATAGATACATAAATACAATAGAGTACTAATACCTGTGAAGTCATGAAGATAAAAATGAGTTCAAATATGTAAATACTTTAGAACAGTACCTGTCATATGCAAAATGCTAATCACACATTATGACATGTTAATTAAACATTTTTATAAAGCTGTCAACTGAGAAAGTATAGTTATGGTCGTGTTGATAATCCTGCAGTAAAGGATAAGGCTCTATCTGAAATAAGCTCTTTATCTTCCCAAGAAAGGGCACCAGATGACATCTGAGTTGACGTGTATTGTAAATAAAGCCTTAATTTCAAAATTGAGTTGAACTTTAACTTTAGCACATAAAAATTAAATACCTCTATGTAATTGGCTACCACCCATATTAATACCCTCAAAGCCCAGTGGGCACCCACATCACCTGAACGGCTTGTTAAGACAGAATGGTGGGCCCCAGCCCCAGAACTGTTAGTTTTGTAGATCTGAGGTGGAGCCCAACACTTTGCGTGTTAAAAAAAATTGCTGTCGATCTAGGACTCACACCTTGAGAAACACTGGCCTACTACAGTGCATGGATTTGAACATAATCAGTTAAACTAAGGAAAATTCAGAAAGAATGAAAATAAGTCCAAAATATAAGAATGTTCCATTAATTATTTGAATACTCTTTTTAAAGAAGTAGCAAATTAACTTTCAGAATGAAAAAGTTATGACATACTTCCTTCAAGCTTTGTGAACTAAAATTCACAGCACAGTCACGTTTGCCCTGGACATTGGGATAGGGAGTTACAGCACATGCACGGTGTATTTGCATTTCCTGAGTTTGTAACATCCCATGGATTTTAATATCTGGCAGATCAATTTTATTTTTTATCCCAAGTAACACTGCTCTAGGAAGATTTGCTCAACATTCTACTGTATTCAATTTTTTAATAAATTGAGCCAACAAAACAACTAATTTTGAAAGACTCTAAGAAGCCGTCAGATGGTTGGAAAACTCCTTTGGCATCTATTTTGTCTCCGTGGCAGAGCAATCTCACATTTGCTCATGATTCTTTCCAAGTCTGGGCAGGCAGTCCCTTCGGAATGGGATAAGCAACACAGGACTTTCTAAAATCCTTAAATGACTCAGTTCCCACCCTACTTCTATCTGCTATTTCTTTATCTCCACAGCAGCTTTGAAGTGCTTACCTAGAGCAGATGACTATAAACCCTTTCTAAATGATCTTACTTCCCAGGATCCTGCACACTTTTCTGTTTTACAAATCTTTGGGAAATGTTTGAGTTAATGAGGACACCCGGTGTACATGTTTAAAATGGACACCTAAATTACCGCACAGGATGTATCAATACAGAACTATGTCAGAGTTACATGAGAAGGCAGTTTAATGGACACAAATTACTAAAGTTAGTGCATCTTTCTGAAAATATAACTCATCTAAGGGTGATATTCTTCATTCTCAGGTTTTGTCACGATGTAAGAAAAATTCACAACCTAGACTGTAGCTGTCGGTTAACAGTAAAGTTAAAATCTAAAGAGAACTCTAACACTGTAAGTCTCAACAGAATTGGCAAAAATGAAAAATGATGCCAATGTCTAAGGTTGGCATGGGAGATATTAACCTGTTTGTTTATAACTCCTGCTGGTAATACAAATTGGTAAAATAAGTAAGGAGAGCAATTTGACCATGTGTATTAAAATGTATAAGAAGTTCCAAAATATACTCTAGGAAAATAATTAAGAATACTCTATTTTCCTATAATTTAATTAAATTGTAGGGAAAATAATCCATATTGTTCAAGTGTTTTACATGACTATTTTCAAATAAAGCCTCTTATGAAGATAGCATTTTATAATAATAGAATATCAGAACAAAAAGACCCATGGAGTTCACCTAGTCCAGGAGTCAATACCCTGATGTATAAACCTTGTATTTATGTGCAAGTGTATATTTTCTGTGAAAAATCCATAGTACCCTCCATCATACTTGAAGGTGCCTACATGCACAATTTGGCAATTAACACAGGGATTTTAGGAATTCTATGAAGCCCAGTTTATTCATCACCCTCAGAAATGAATGGTCTACTCAATTCCACATTTAATGCAAGAGGAAACTGAGATCTAAAACAAGTAAGTTTCCCGAATTTACTGTGCTAGTTATGGCATATACCACATAAACTAGTCCTAGTTCCATACATTCTAACTTCAAATCCAGTTTCCTATCTATATTGATCTCTACTTCTATATATCCATATGTTTTTTAAAATATAAAACCCCTATAATGTGTTTTGATGTTTCCACTCTTACATTTGTCATTAAGGATTAGAATTCCTTGGTAGAATAAGAGATATCAAGTTTGGTACCGTTATTTTATCAAATGAATCCAGAGAAAGGGACTTGCCCAAGGCCATATTGCTTATCTACATCGATGAAAGCCAAAAGGTAGCCTCTAATGTTTCAGATAGATGATTTTCTGTTGGTATTTCAGATATCAAAGTCTGGCTAAATGAACTGGTATACCCCCTAAAATTCCATTTTATTATCTGTATAATAATATCTAACTTTTAGGTTTGTGGAAAGGAATAAATGAGAAAATCATAACTAAAATAACAAGAACAGAAATATACTCTGACCAAAAGGTTGTTGGACACTGTAGAACAAATATAAACACACGTAGTATATAATTATTATTGTATTAATTTGGGTTCTACAGAGAAACAGAGACAATAGCATACACTTACATATGCATACATTCTATCTAGCGATCTATCTATCTATCTATGTATAGATTTACTACAAAGGATTGGCTGCCACAATTATGGAGGCAGAGGAGTCCAAGATCTGCAGACGGCAAGCTGGAGGCCCTGGAAACCCAATGGTATAGTTCAACTTTGAGTCCAAAGCCCTGAGAATCAGGAGAGCCAATGGTCTAAGTTCCAGTCTGTGTGTGAGTCTGAAAGCTGGAAAAGACCAATGTCTTAGCTGGAAGACAAGCAGTCAGAGAAAGGGAATTCTTTGTTACTCAGCCTTTTATTCCATTCAGGTCTTTAATGGATTGGATGAGGCCCATCCACACAAGAGAGGGAATCTGCTCTACCCAATCTATGGATTCAAATGCTAATCTCATTCAGAAACACCTCACAGACACACTCAGAAATATTGTTTAACCAAACATTTGGGTATCCTCTGGCCCAGTCAAGTTGACATATAAAGTTAATCATGACAATCATTATGTGTGAAAACAAGCAAGATAGTTATATGACTATCAAAATAAAAACATAAAGGAAAACAGGTTTTCCTTTTCTTCTTCATTTTTTGGTCACCCAGGCTGGAGTGCAGTGACACCTTCTTGTCTCACTGCAAACTCCACCTCCAGGGCTCAAGCAATGCTCCTGCCTCAGCCTACCAAATAGCTGGGAATACAGGCTGGGGCTACACGGCTAATTTTTGTGTTTTTTGTAAAGATGGAGTTTTCATCATGTTGCCCAGGCTGGCCTCAAACTCTTGAGCTCAAGTGCTCCTCCCACCTCGGTCTCCCAAAGTGCTGTGATTACAGACATGAGCACTGTGCTCAGCCAGGGAAACAGTTTTTGAGTAGGAGCTGTTGGGTTTTATCTCCACCAGAGGTCTCACATCTTTCTAATACTTTGCTACTATAAGTAAAGCTTCTCTAATAGCCACTGCCATTTCCTAAATACTCACTGAAATGATCATGTCATAAATGATAACTGTCTGCAGGCTTTCCAGAAAAAAAAAATGTCTGGGAGTCATAATTTGAACAAGTGGCAAAGAATCCTGTGGATTGACTTCTAATTGTAATGTAATGTTGGGCTTCCCTTGGATTAGTAATTCTCTATCTTTAATACAAGAAATCTTAACCTCCTTTAAGAATTCATTGCAGGTCTCTTATATTTTCTT
The DNA here is from genome assembly GCF_028858775.2 of Pan troglodytes. NCBI lineage: Eukaryota > Metazoa > Chordata > Mammalia > Primates > Hominidae > Pan > Pan troglodytes. Next base: position 4,461,436 of record NC_086015.1, read on the forward strand.
CAGGACCCTGGGCAGATGGCCATAGCATTCATGATCCTACCCATTAAAAGTATATATGTGTCATTATTCTTTCTCCTTATGAAATTCTTACTTTCTCTGCTAGCCTTGGTGAAATCAGAGGACACATACAAAGCAACTAATTGTTTGCACAACTCCCCATTGTATAGTTAAGTTCATTGGAAAACACATTATACTGGCATCCTGCAGATGGTTGGACACACGGTATCTAAAATGTTACTTATACTTTGTAACTAGTCACTGTGACTACAAGATCGCCCTTGCCTTAATAATTAAAAATGTGTATTCTGTATCGAAGTCCATGATCATCATTCTCACACTGCATGCATTGCAGTAAGAAATTAACAATCACTTCATTTCCTTCTTGTCAACAACATATATATATATATATATATATATATATATATATATATATATAAACATCACTGTGTGAGATTAACAGTGACAGGGTGATAATAATCAATGATAAAATGAATCAACATTTTTTTCCCTCAAACTGTATCTTAGTGGTTTAGATTCTAAACCACTTCTAAATTCTAAACTTTAGAAGATGAATTTTAAAGTCAGTAAAGCTGATGAAAAAATGGCAACTCATTTTACACACCAACTCTGATCAGTTGGTAATGGCCGTCTGCAGTGTTGTCTTGAGAAGAAAGGCACATCCAGGTAGGACAACAGAGAGTGCCACAGTGGATTAGTGATGTTTGCCCTGGACATAGGGATAGGGAGTTATAGCACACGCACAGTGTATTTGCATTTCCTGGGTTTGTAGTTATGAGATTCAGGTTTCAAGAGTCATAGATTTCTGGCAACATTACTTATTAGCTAAACAGCTAAGTGACCTTGAGTAAGTTGTTTAATCTCTCAGAGTCTCAGCTGCACTCAGTTCCAGTTCCAACAACTGCAAATCGGGGAAACTAATATTATCTCTCCCTTTTTTTTTTTAGAACAACTCAGCAAAATAAAATTCCTGTTTATTGTTGGACAACATTGTTTCACACATACATCAAATAGGCCGGAAAAAAAAAAAAAACAGCAACTTCGTAGACAAAAAAGGAAAAAAAAAGAAACCTTTTATCTTTGGCCTTTTTAACCATCTCATACAAACCAGCTACTTACAGTACAGCTAAGTACATACACAAAACAGTTACTGGAATGCTCGGAATAAGATTGTTTTTCTGTTGTCGTTTTTGCTTTTTTTTACAAGGTTTTTTTTCTCCTTTGAGATTATAATGAACATGGTCACACCACAAGTAAAGTCAGAAGCAGGACAGGGAAGTCAAGTGAGAAGCAGGACAGAGAAGTCAAGTGAGAAGCAGGACAGAGAAGTCAAGTGAGAAGCAGGACAGAGAAGTCAAGTGAGAAGCAGGACAGAGAAGTCAAGTGAGAAGCAGGACAGAGAAGTCAAGTCAGAAGCAGGACAGAGAAGTCAAGTGAGAAGCAGGACAGAGAAGTCAAGTCAGAAGCAGGACAGAGAAGTCAAGTCAGAAGCAGGACAGAGAAGTCAAGTCAGAAGCAGGACAGAGAAGTCAAGTGAGAAGCAGGACAGAGAAGTCAAGTCAGAAGCAGGACAGAGAAGTCAAGTGAGAAGCAGGACAGAGAAGTAAAAAGTCAGAAGCAGGACAGAGAAGTCAAGTGAGAAGCAGGACAGAGAAGTCAAGTGAGAAGCAGGACAGAGAAGTCAAGTCAGAAGCAGGACAGAGAAGTCAAGTCAGAAGCAGGACAGAGAAGTCAAGTCAGAAGCAGGACAGAGAAGTCAAGTCAGAAGCAGGACAGAGAAGTCAAGTCAGAAGTCAAGTCAGAAGCAGGACAGAGAAGTCAAATCAGAAGCAGGACAGAGAAGTAAAAAGTCAGAAGCAGGACAGAGAAGTCAAGTCAGAAGTCAAGTCAGAAGCAGGACAGAGAAGTCAAGTCAGAAGCAGGACAGAGAAGTCAAGTCAGAAGCAGGACGGAGAAGTCAAGTCAGAAGCAGGACAGAGAAGTAAAAAGTCAGAAGCAGGACAGAGAAGTCAAGTCAGAAGCAAGACAGAGAAGTCAAGTCAGAAGCAGGACAGAGAAGTCAAGTCAGAAGCAGGACAGAGAAGTAAAAAGTCAGAAGCAGGACAGAGAAGTCAAGTCAGAAGCAGGGCAGAGAACGCTCCGAAGGCTGGTTTGGTCATCCGAGATCATTAAAAATGGCTGACCCTAACAACATATACACAAATATAAAATGTAAATAAAAAATACAAACACATTTCCTTTTTAAAGTACTTTTAAGAAAAAAAGCAGTGCCGTGGAAGTTTTGGTGCTTTTTTCCTCCCCTGCTGCGGACCCTCACGGTTTGGATCGGGCGGTGGAGACGCGTGTCGCCTGCGGGGGGCGCTGCTCACGGCGGGCGCGCGGGCCTCTCTACCCGAAGGCGACCACGTTTAGATTCTGAGACCGGAAGTGGAGGGTCAACAGGTCACGGCGGCCTTTCTTTGAGTTTAACTTTTCCTTTTTTGCTGTCTGGTGATCCTCGTCGGTCTTCTGCTTCTTGGCATCGACATCGTCATCCTCATCGCCTTCAGCTGCCCGCTTGCCCGGAGCTGACTCAGCTTCCTCATCTTCATCTCCATCCTCTTCCTCAGCGTCACCTTCTTCCTCCTCCTCCTCCTCTTCCTCCCCACCTTCTTCATCCACCTCATTGCCAGCCTCCTGCTCCCCATTTTCCTGATTAGCATTCCCGTTAGCAGGGGCGTCCCTTCCATTTTCGGCCTCTTCCACAACTTTCTTCTTCTCCTTTACGTCCTTGGTGGTGGTTTCGGAGGCGGTGATGCGATGCAGGGGATTAAAAAGAAAGCGAGAGTTCAGGGACTCTGGCGATGAAGCTGCTGGAGTCCGCGGCAGAGGAGGCGCGTGGCGGAGGCGGACGAGGCACAATGCAAGGATGGCTTTTCAGAGCAGCCGGTGGGGGATATTCTCTCTCTCTCTCTCTCTCTCTCTCTCTCTCTCTCTTTCTCTCTCCCTCTCTCTCAATGGTCATGACTTGAAACGTATGTAAAGTGGTACCTGCATAAAGCTTAGTATCTAAAAATGTTAGATGATGCTATTGCTACTGCCACTAATTATATTAACAAATAGTATTTCTTCAGGTTCATCATGCGCTGAAGAAGTAACTGGTCAGCAGAGACATTAAGAACACATAGCAATCCCTTATCCTTTCTCCTAATCTTGCAAAAGTCATTCCTTTCAAACAAGTCCAAAACAAAATGCCTAAAACAATAGCTTTGTGGGAGGCAGCTGCGGCACAGTGAACAGTATGACAGCCTTTGGAACGTTATAGGTTGGGGGAACCTAGGCTCTGCTATTTAACTCAGTGGCACACAGCTGGACTGCAAATATTCAGTCAGTGCAAAAGTAATTGTGGTTTTTGCCATTACTTCTAATGACAAAAACCGCAATTACTTTTGCACCAACCTAATACTTTCCCATTTCTCACTAGTGTGTCGTAACATTTATGCAAACAAAAGCCTTTTATACATTCCAAAGTACAGCACATATGAAGAAATATAGACGTTTCAATGCCATTAAAAATTCAGAAAACTCAGAAAATAACACACACTATTTACCCATTACCTGAGACTATCAATGTCAATAACTTGTCAGATTTGTTTCACATGATATTATCACTTATTTAAAGCAGAGGATGGATGTGCGTTCTTAAATAAGTAATGCCTTATGTTGGAATCTCTTAGCTTCAAAGGTGAATAAGTTATGCTTTTAAGAAGTTCCAGGAGCTATTTTTTTAATCTACAATTAAGAACAGATTTGAAAGTTGATGATTGTAGTGTTTGCTGAAATTGTGGGGTCATTCAAGAAGATTGGGAACAGCCAAACGACTTCAGAACTAGCTTGTAAGTCTCATGGCAAAAAAAGTCATTCAGTCTCTGAGCTGTCGATCTTAAACCCTACATGGGTAACAATTTTGTTGGGGTCAGCTATGTGGAAGGAGGAGTCTAAGAGCAAAGTCAGTCTTGGAATCTAATAAAGTCAGCTTCTGAGAGACAGAAAGAGAGACAGAGAGAGACAGAGAGAGACCGAGACAGAGAGAGGAGGGAGAGAGAGAGATCTTCATTATAGTATTTTCCACAGTAGTATGACTAGCTTTCTTTTACCAGGGCAGCTTGTCTCCAGTTCCTCTAATGCAAAATAAAATTTGTATGACTCCTTTAACACTTTGGGATATAAATCAAGTAGAATGGACTGGAACATTCCTCTTGCTCACAGCTGCTTTTCTCTGATTTTTACTAAACAAAGCCGCATATTGCAGCCACCCTGTTCTTCTACCTGTTTTTTTCTCCACTTGCAGATAGCAGAAAGAAGTTTAAGTCTATGCATATCATTATGATGAGTTATTTCAGCTAGGAAATCACTATTGGAAAAAAAGAGACTGTGACTTTTGGTGCCAAAAATAAGCACTTATCGCTTAAAATTTTCAAAGAGAAGCCAAAGTCGTGCCACAAGACTTGGGGTAAGCACATCAGATTTCTAGGTTGAATGTGCAACCTCATTATGCAGTGTTCCTTCTGATGAAACATCTGACTTGGATGCTTTCCCTCTCGCCAGAAAACTTTTTTGACTTTTCTTGTTCAGAATAAAAGAACCTCTGTAACTCTAACTCTATTTCTTTCCCAACAATCACACTTTAAATCAATGTGTTAGAGCAGTGGCTTCATTCCTGTGACTTCCTGGATCACCATTTAGACTCCCTGGATGCTAGCACCCCATTTTATTAAGTTTGTTCCTTTGGGGATAGATGAGGGGGTCGGTGAAGGAGCAAAAGGTTTCTATGATCAGAGGAATAAGAAAGTACAATAAAAAAGTCCCTTCTTAGAGAGTCAAAATACACGTTAAAAACAGTGAGAATATAGAATGGAAGTTTGTTTAAACAAGTTCCACAAACTTGTTTTTTCTTAGGATTTTTTTTTCACAGAACCCTTATTAATATCTTCTGGGGCATTTCAAAAACACAGTTTGGCAAATACTGGTATCAGTCTTTTTTTCTTCAACTCTTAAATATATTGCTCATTCTAACTTTCTATTTATATTTACTTTGGGTGTTTAAAACCATTCATTTCATAATGTCTAACCTCTAGTTAGTAAGCTGTCTAGTTCTCCCCAAAGAAGAAATAGGAAATTATGTTTTATAGTTTATGTTTGCAAAATGCACTGTTTGAATTCATTATCACTAAATTATTTAATTTGATTCTAATTAAGTTTCTGGTGGACCATGTGGAAAACTTAGAGAGAAATTTTATTCTCTAACCTGATGAATGATAGTCATACTGGCATGATACTTCAATCAAACTAAAAAAATTGCATACATTCTCAGGATGCATTTTCCTTCTCATAGACTGAATATGTCGATTGCATAAGTGAAATACAGACCTTGGACTGTAGAAAACAGTCCAAGGACAGACCTTGGACAAGTACAGACCTTGGACAAGTTGTCTACATAAACTAGGAAAAGATCTGAGATAGCATCAATCAGAAGAATGTTTAGGAGATCAGGTTAAGGATTCAGAAAACCTGTTATTAATTTTATACCTTTACATTTACTAATTCTGTGATGTTGGACAAATTACTCAATTCTTATGGCATTATGAATGATGTGAAAATTAAGTGAGATAATGAATATAAAAGTCCTTAGTACATGCCTGATAATAAAGCACATTAAAATGGTAGCTACAATTGTATCCTACTAATGACATAAATTGAGAAGGAAGCTAAAATATCCACTGAAACTGGTACCACTAATGCCTAGAATGCTGGTGTTGGTCTGAAATTTATGCTGAGTATTAAAATTCCTCTTTTTGTTTTCTTTTTATTTGTTTTCCCTCACAGGCCTTTTTGGAATTTCTTAGGTCACCTGAAATGGTCCTTTCTGATGATACATTAATGTTAATTGTGGAAATAATTTATGAATTTCTATTAAGAAATTATTGAGCTAAATAGCCTTAATAAATCAACAATAATGGAACAGACTGTTGAAATAAATCAACAATAATGGAACAGAGTGTTAAAATAAACCAAAAGCTATCAGTTATCAGGTGTCAGACATCTAAGAGTGGTGTAAAACAATCTATCTGATAGAACATGCAAACTCCAGGTGTCGGAGGATGATAACCAGTTAGATTTCTCTGAAACAGCTTACCCACATTGAGGGTAAAATTTGGGCATCTTACATCCTGTGAGTCTCACCTCCCCTACTCCTTCCTAAGGGAAAGAGCTGGAGGTGCTTCTCTCTTTGCTTCTAAAGAAGATACTATCAGTAGAATCATGAAGAGACCTTGAAATGGACCCTCTGAGTTTAAGGGGAGACAGTAAACTGGTGTCTGAATCCTATCAGTAAAATCCAAAGACAAGAGATGGGTAATTGAATGCAGACGAGTGGAAGAGGAGAAATGTCATTGAATCACATTTCAATCTAAGAGCCTGTTGGGGCCAAGGATGGGCAAGTGTTTTCTCTGGTCCTGATATGGATAATGAGGGAGTGAGAGCCAGTATGGGGTGATGGGTTGAGAGGCAGTGGTTAAATCTTGTTCAAGAACAGTCTCCTAGAGAAATCAGAAACATCAGCAGAGAAGAGCTGGCAGTGGACTTTTTAATTCTAATGGAGCTGCTACAGGAGGAAATGATGAGCAGATATGAAAATCCGTGTGCCCAGTCAATGGAGGTGGAGGAGGGAGTTTCTTCCAAATAAGAAAGGATTGGTCTCCAAAGAACCAACCAAACCCTCTAGGAGAGGAAGAATCAGCAATAAACACCTGCCAGACTTAGAGTCTGAGAAAAAGAAAAGCAAGCCAGATATTCTTCCCCCAAGCTCCACCCGGATCCCTTAGGCTGTTACTTTAAAATCAGTATCACCTGGATGTAGACTTTCTAACTTCTAAAGGGAGGGTGTGTTTTGTAACTTAAAGTAACATTGGATTTTGCATTGTCGTATTGCAGGTTTACAAGATGAGAAAGCTCCATACATCTGCTATATAGCATAGTGTCTATTGTTAACAATAAGGGATTGTTAAAAATCTGTTAAGGGAGTAGATCTCATGTTAAGTGTTCATAACACACATATACACACCTAATCAAAACAAACAAACATAAAGGCACACTGAAAACTTTTGGAGGCAATGGATATGTTTACATTGATTGTAAAATGAGTGCATACATATGTGCAAACTCACCAAAATTGCACACATTAATTATGTGCAAGTTTGTATACAAATAGACTCAACGAAGCTGAAAAAGTAAACTAACATTGGTAATTCTTAAAACTCACCAACAAAGTCATAAAACTGCATACATTTTCAACCAGAGGCAAGGAGATATCTTCTGCCATTGAGTCTCAGTAAGTTTCACCTCCCCAAATCCTCCCTAAGGGAAAGACGTGCAGATGCTTCCCCGTTGGTGCCTAGAGAAAATAACTTTAACAGAATCATAAAGAGACCTTGATAGAAGTCCCTTGAGATTGAGGGAACATAACAGACTGGTGTCTGACTTTTATCTTAAAAATCCAGAAGACAAGAGATGAATAATTGAGGGCAGACAAGTGGAAGAAGAGTTACATGCTTGTATAATTCTTCAATCTCGAATCTCAAAGAGTAGAAGACTGAATAAAGTTAGTTTATTAATAATACTAGTATTTACTTAATTGAACCTGTCCCAGGAACTATGCTATGCACTTCGTCCACATTCAATGCTCCTAACAACCACGTGAGATAAATGTTGTTAGCCGATTTTCAGATGAGGCTATTGATGCTCTAAGTCACTCAACTGCTGTAAACAACAAACTGAAATCCAGCCCCAAACCTATGAAACTCTGAACCACAGTTTTTTCCAAGATATTACAAATCTAATCCCAACTTACTTCTAAGTAGAACATATAGCTCTAGAGAGAATATCAATTATTTTCACATGCAAACCTTTTGATCAGAATATTATGAGACTGTGTAATGATATCCTTTTCTCTCTAGAATAAACATGGTTTACATTTTCTAATGTATCTAATAAAACCACCCCAAAATTTATTTGGTAAAATAGCTCAGTTTTCAGCTCTCCAAAAGATGCTGAATAACAAGAAATTTTTTTAGAATACTTAGAATTGGATTAGACAGAAAATATCCTTGAGAAGATCTTCCTAAAAGGTAGATAAAATTTTCCAATTTGATTATCTATTATTTTATCCATCAATTTTCAATTATAGTAGCAGGAAGTAAAACAGTGGTAGTCACTGGGAAAGAGGAGGGACACAGCTGAGGAGACAATCTAAGACTTTTCAGAGGCTTTTGACAATTTATTTATTTATTTTTCTTATTTATTTATTTTTTTTTAATTATACTTTAAGTTTTAGGGTACATGTGCACATTGTGCAGGTTAGTTACATATGTATACATGTGCCATGCTGGTGCGCTGCACCCACTAACTCGTCATCTAGCATTAGGTATATCTCCCAATGCTATCCCTCCCCCCTCCCCCCTCCCCACCACAGTCCCCAGAGTGTGATGTTCCCCTTCCTGTGTCCATGTGATCTCATTGTTCAATTCCCACCTATGAGTGAGAATATGCGGTGTTTGGTTTTTTGTTCTTGTGATAGTTTACTGAGAATGATGGTTTCCAATTTCATCCATGTCCCTACAAAGGACATGAACTCATCATCTTTTATGGCTGCATAGTATTCCATGGTGTATATGTGCCACATTTTCTTAATCCAGTCTATCATTGTTGGACATTTGGGTTGGTTCCAAGTCTTTGCTATTGTGAATAATGCCGCAATAAACATACGTGTGCATGTGCCTTTATAGCAGCATGATTTATAGTCACTTGGGTATATACCCAGTAATGGGATGGCTGGGTCAAATGGTATTTCTAGTTCTAGATCCCTGAGGAATCGCCACACTGACTTCCACAATGGTTGAACTAGTTGACAGTCCCACCAACAGTGTAAAAGTGTGCCTATTTCTCCACATCCTCTCCAGCACCTGTTGTTTCCTGACTTTTTAATGATTGCCATTCTAACTGGTGTGAGATGATATCTCATAGTGGTTTTGATTTGCATTTCTCTGATGGCCAGTGATAATGAGCATTTTTTCATGTGTTTTTTGGCTGCATAAATGTCTTCTTTTGAGAAATGTCTGTTCATGTCTTTTGGCCACTTTTTGATGGGGTTGTTTGTTTTTTTCTTGTAAATTTGTTTGAGTTCACTGTAGATTCTGGATATTAGCCCTTTGTCAGATGAGTAGGTTGCGAAAATTTTCTCCCATGTTGTAGGTTGCCTATTCACTCTGATGGTAGTTTCTTTTGCTGTGCAGAAGCTCTTTAGTTTAATTAGATCCCATTTGTCAATTTTGGCTTTTGTTGCCATTGCTTTTGGTGTTTTAGACATGAAGTCCTTGCTGGAGGCATCACACTACCTGACTTCAAACTATACTACAAGGCTACAGTAACCAAAACAGCATGGTACTGGTACCAAAACAGAAATATAGATCAATGGAACAGAACAGAGCCCTCAGAAATAACACCGCTTACCTACAACTATCTGATCTTTGACAAACCTGAGAAAAACAAGCAATGGGGAAAGGATTCCCTATTTAATAAATGGTGCTGGGAAAACTGGCTAGCCATATGTAGAAAGCTGAAACTGGATCCCTTCCTTACACCTTATACAAAAATCAATTCAAGATGGATTAAAGATTTAAACGTTAGACCTAAAACCATAAAAACCCTAGAAGAAAACCTAGGCCTTACCATTCAGGACATAGGCGTTGGCTTTTGACAATTTATAATTTCATTCAGGCTTCCTTTGTCCCATTAAAAAAATTAATAAATCCAGACTTTGGTAAAAATGGATCATTCAAAAGAATTGTATGAGAGTGGTAAATGGACATTGAAATAGGGGCAGGGAAACTTTCTGATCAGAAGATCAGCAAATGTCTCAAAAGTTAGGCCAAAAAAGTTTTCTTTTGTAAGGAAGAAAACACAAGGCAGTAGAGGTGTAGGGGAAGTGTGATGCGCAACAAGGGTGGCTGCAGAGAGTGGATCAGAGAATATTTTACTCTGAGGTCAGCCCATTCCGTGAAGGGGCCATTAAGGAAAGGCTGTGGGCTCGCTCAGGCTGAGGGTGGGTTTGCAGAAGGATGGAAGATTAACCAAAGGTTGGTCAACAACTATTTTGTTGCATTGATCAGTGGGGAAAACAGTTCAACTAATCATCTTGGAAGCAAAGAGTGGGAATTTTGTGTGAGTGTGAGGGGGTCTCTGTCTAGCATCATAAACAAGTGGGTGCCATGAGTCTTACCTATGTCCTACAGGGAAAGGTAGTTTTTTTTTTGTTTTTTTTTGTTTTTTTGCTTTTTTGTTTGTTTGTTTGTTTGTTTTTTCAATAGGCTAGGCCATTTCCCAGAACATAAAAGGGTGGGAGTATTCTTGATCCTGGCTTTTTTTTTGTAGGAGCACAGGGCTCAGGTAATACTCAACATTGTATCTTAAGGATCTATATGTTGTTAAGTGCCAATCTATATTATATAGTGAAAAGCAACTTCATTTTAGAAAAGATCCACAACTGATTTCAAAAAAAAAAAAAAAAAACCATGAAGCTATCAGTTTTCTTTGATGCTACAATTCAGCAATCTTAATGTGGGGCCTCACTCACATTAATTGGTTTACTCATCTCTTCTGAATACTAATTGATGCTATACTAATAATAGTTGCCATTTATTGATTTCTTTATGCAAAGCACTGTTCAAAGCATCACATCTTTTATCTTCTTTAATCTTCATAGCCTCACTAAATTTCAGTTACTGTGACTAGAATGATTTTCAAACATAGAAAATTACACCTAGAGAGGCCCAAGTTCCCAGAGCCAGTTTTGTAATCCAGGGACATTAGAGTCCAAAATCCAGTCCCTAACTGTTACAGCAAACCATTTCCCATAATGCACAGAGAGAGTGGGAGGGCTTTGTCTCTTCGGTCCCATATCCTAGAAAATAGCACTTATTTAAGCAAAATTCTAATGTGTGTATCTTTGTTGGCTTGGGCTTCTATAACAAAATGCCATGCAATGGGTGGCTTAAACCACAGACATTACTCACAGTTCTAGAGTCTGGGAAGTCCAAGATCGGAGTGCTGGCCAATTCAGTGGTTTCTGGTGAGAATTCTCTTACTGGCTTTTAGATGATCTTCTTCTTGCTGTATTCTGACATGACAGAAGGAGGGAGTGGGGGGGGGGAGAGAAAGAGGGAGAGAACAAGCACAATCTCTAGGTGTCTCTTCTTATAAGGACACTAATCCTAGAGGATCAGGGCCTCACTCTTAAGATCTCATTTAACCTTAATTACCTCCTCGGACACCCTGTTTCTAAATGTAGTCACATTGAGGGTTGGGCTTTCAAAATATGAATTTAGGAAGGATTAAATTTCTACCCACAGCAGGGTATGAATTGTAGAGATTAGAAGATAAAGAACTATTCATTTATTTTTTTCTTAGAGTAATTGAAAAGGCAGTAACTTTATAGTAACTTTTGCAGTAACTTTATAGTAACTTTTACAGTAACTTTAGTATACACAATTTTAATAATTGTATTCAGAGAATTCCTTTGGATAAATTACCAGATACAGCATACTATTAAGCCATCTCACATTTTTTCTCTTATCACTAACCCACTTAGCCTACACAAACCCAACAGTACAACCCACATTTCCGGCATATTTCATGTATCTGTGAATTTTTCCAACAATTATGCATTTTATACCTTCCTAGAAAAATTTTGTAATTTATATTGGATCAGAATTTCTGGAGGAGTCAATACTGAATGTGTCTGAAACAACAATTTTCGCTTTCCAATTTAAAATATCCTGTTTCTCTCTATGACTTAAGATACAGTATCTAGACATGGGTCTCCATGCCAAAAGCTAAACAGCAGGATCCCAAATGGAAAGGCAATTCATTAAAAAAACACACACACACACTTAGGCAATCATTTCTTGTACATAATTTGGCTAAGGGGAAATAAATGTCTGCTTCAAGAAAGAAAGAAATTGAGAAAGAAATAATTGGACAAGGGAATCCCAAATTATATGGGTAGAGAAAGGAATTAGAATGCAAAGCAATTTCCAAATAGATTGAGTGTGAGAGGGTAACAAAACTTAGCTTAATTCTCAGTAAAAATATCTGTGGAATATAAATTGAAGCCAATTTTAAAATTCTCAGTGAAGGGATTAGCTGATGTTCATTATATCTATCTTTTCTCCGCAATCTCTATGTTTACATTCCAGACAGTTTGACAAGACTAGAGTTATGTCTTTTGTTGTCATAATCCAAATAATCATCAGTAAAATTATTTCATAGATTTCTCTGCAGTGGAAAATCGAGATTATGTTTTGCCATAATTAATCAGGCTTAGAGTCAGTAAATGCCCATGACTATCCTCTATCTGCTGTCAGATGTATTTTAGTAAGTGATTGCAAAGTCCTTGAACTACAGACACAAACTTTGATTATTGGTTCAGTTAGCAATAAAGCATAGTGTCTTTTCTTCTGTGATATTTTAGTTTTTCTAGGTAGTTAGCGAAGATACTATGAGATTGCTCATTGCTATAGATCCCATGTTCAGCATTATCTATCTGAGTCCCTTTGGGCTCAGAATATTTTATACAGTTAATAGTTTTTCAGGCTTCTTGAGATATGTTACCTATCTTTAGTTATTCACATGTTGAAACTCCATTCAGTACACTGATTTTCAGGGTACTCCACTTTCTGCTAGAGCTGTGTTCCTAAAGGCTTTAAATAATTCAAAACTTACCCAATTCAAGACTTAGCCTGATAAACTAGGTTTTATATTTACCAGCTAAAGAGGGTAATTCCACTTGAAAAGACATAGTTACAATTTACACAACCAGCTATGAGATCAAATTAGTATTTGAAATTAATTTTTAGGATGAGAATGGTTTTGCACGAAGTTGGAGTTTTTTATGGTCTATGTCACACTATTTCAATATAGGTAAATCACATTTATATAAAATATAAACATGGTAATTATACAATTGTATCATAAGAGGTTCGTAGTAAGCCACAAAGTCATAGACATATGAGTAAACTTAAGAGAAAGATGTTGAATAAATTATGCAATAATTATTGAACACTAGCAATTATTGATAGAATAAAAGATCCCTTTCTTATGCCAAAATAAAGAACATGCTTTAATCCATGAAGGAGCCCAAGCAGCTTGAGTAGAATCTCACACACACACACACACACACACACACACACACATCTCTTTTTGTTTTTTTGTTTCTACCATTCTCCAGACATTTCCATTTGCAACAATGAATGATGACTGGGTCTGCCTTTCCCCTTCTTTTTTCTTCACTCTGCTTATTTTTCTCTTCCTGTTTTTCTGCCACAATGTAATATGCTAGACCTAACTATTTTCCTAAATAGCTGCCATTTACTGAGACCCCAAGAGCTACCACCATGTGCAGTTAGATTGACACATACACTAATGATTGAACTCCCCACAAGAAATACTACTAGCTGACTAAGTCTATAACCAGAGTCAAAGGTCATCATAAAGTTCATTTACCATTGTGGAAAACTGGAACCAATGCCTGGCTCAGACATGAATGACAACAGGTAATAACGTGGTCATCTAGGGATAGGATAGCAAATGGATTTCAAATATTGTGAGAATTCAGATTGACAAATGGAATATTACAGACTATTGTCTTGAAGATTCAAAGGCAGCATTGATAACAAGTATCCCAGGACGGCTGAGTGATGCTGCCGTGGGTGTAGACAGGGGATTCCAGGGATATACACCATGGAGTTGAAACTTGAATTGATGCCTCATGTCACATATTGGGTATCCTTGACTTAGGTGGTAAGTAGATAGATGATGCCTAATGCCTAAACATAGGAATATTTGTCAATGTCCAGGTTGATTGCCAAATACTTGGAGATCAACCTCTAATGGGTTAACCACAGAAGACATCGAATGCTACTGCTAAAAACTCAGACTACCAATCCTAACCTCTATACCAATTAGCATTGTCTAAATATCTGGTCACCATTGGCTGCATGTCTGGAGTCTCACCTACCCTCAGTTCCCAAAATATGGGTACTTTCCCTAGAACTCCTAACAAGCAAAATGTTTACTCTCTAGAACCAATGGGGAGGATTTCTTTCTGCCAAGAAAGAGCAGAGCAATGTGGTAGGAACAGCAGTGGAGCGAGTCAGGACTCTCAGATGTTGGTGAGGTTGTGGAGAAAAGTGAATTCTTACACACTGTTGGTGAGATTGCACATATATAGTTCAGCCCCTGTGGAAAGCAGTTTGGAGATTTCTCACATAACTAAAATTATAATTGCTGTTTGACCCAGCAATCCCACACTGGATATATAACCAAAGAATAATAAATTGTTCTACCAAAAAGACACCTGAACTCATATGTTTATTGCAGTACTATTTATAATAGCAAAGACATGGAATAACCCCAGCTGCTTATCAATGGCAGATTGGATAAAGAAAATGTGTACACATACACCATGGCATACTACGCAGATGTAAAAAAAAATAAAATTTTGTCTTTTGCAGCAACATGGGTGTAGCTACAGGCCATTATCCTAAGCAAATTAAGACAGAAACAGAAAACCCAAATACTCCACATTCTCACTTATAGGTGTGAGCTAAACATTGGGTACACAAAACATTGTGAACACAAAGATGAGAATAATAAACACCTCCAAAGGTGGGGAGGGAAGAGGTGAGCAAAAGTTGAAAAGCTATCTGTTAGACACTATGTTCACTGCTTGGGAAACAGGATCATTAAAAAAAGAGGAAAGACAAGTGAGGAAACTATTACACTGGGAGGAGTAACTGAGAAGAGGAGAGAGTACTAAAGTACATGATTTTTATGGTCCTGCTATCAGGTTTTGGAATTCCAGCACTGTTTCTATGTGCATTGCCACATAATTTCCCAGCTAAAGCTAGCAATTATGAATTTCTCTGTATTTCCCATCAGTCGTCAACAATTTGCTAACAATAAAGCAAACTAATAGTTTAATTTAAATTTACCAAACGATATGCATACATGACATCAGCCGACACTTTCCATCACATACATTACCATAAATTTATCATTCTATTTAAATTGCTATGATAATAGAGTAGGCATTGATGCATATGTAAGTCTTCTACTGTTTTAAGAAGTACAGTTTCTTATCAGGGGCCTGTAAACTACAGCCACAGGGAAAGTCCATCCCCTCTGTTTTTTAAAGTTTTATTGTCGCATAGCTATAATCATTTACATATTGTTGACGTTTTTAACCTTACATTATTGCGTAGTTGTGACAGAGGATATGGCCTGTAAAACCCTAAATATTTATTATCTAGTCCTTTACAAGAAAAGTTTTCTGACCCCAGTTCTGTGCTATCAATTTCAATAAAACAGCATCAGCTTATTGTAGTTCGGAAATGCTAGAATGACTTCCAAGGGGAAATAAAAGGAGGTGTACAGTGATAGAAAAGTGCTCACAGTGGTCAGCCATAATCAATGCACTGAAGGAAATTAAAGCCATTGATTGCAGGGAAAATTGTCAATAAGCAAAATATTTATTAAAAACAACAATGACGTAACTATGTTTTTCTTTTGATATTAAGAATAGAGTATATAGATGTGCGTAAAGAGTTTATTGCTTTGGGGTTCTCAAGTACTTGGCTGTGGGTTGATGAGAAAGGAATAAATTTCTTTTTTGATCTATTCCTATACATGAAAGGAATATAAATTAGCCTATAATCTAAAAAAATTATCTAAAATAAAATTACGCCTTTAAAGTGATCCTTAAAATTGAAAACATTTGCATGACAATAAAATTTTAAACACTAGTTTTCAGTCTATATTATTCAGTGGATGTGTTCAGTTTTCTTTACTTGATGTTAGCTAGAAAAGGTCGGTTTTTTGTTTGTTTGACTTTTTATTCAGCCCTTCTTATTTGTGATGTGGATGAGAAGGTTAGAGGTGGACTTTAAAATGATGGGATGTCTGCCAAGACGTCATTTATGGTCTAATGGCTCTTTGAGTTAGTTAACTTCAGTTAGGGTTGTCAGCGGGGAAATTTGATTGGGATATTATGTTTGATTTCTCCTTGTAGTTCACCTGAGGACAGAATCCCAATGCCTTCTTTATCAGACACTAAAGCAGGAAGAATGTGAGTCATTTCCTCCGGGTTCCCTGATCTTTCACTCTGATGGGTCTCTATCTCAAACTTGCTTTTGTTTCCTTCAACGAGAAGGAAAATAAAGCTACTCTAACCTGAAGTTACTAAGTCCCCAAATTATACCTGTTCTTCACTACCTGTAGGCTTCTTAGTTTTCTTTCAAGTTAGTTCTTCCCCCTTCCTTGCCTCTTTTCCCATTTTGAGTTCATTTTAATGGTTTTCTTATGAATAAAACTAACCTTGCTCAATTCTTCATTTTTTTTTGCATTTTAGCTTTCATTTACAATTGAGTGATGCCTTTTTGAGTGAGCTCTGAAAGATTTGTGCAAGATTTGCCTCCCAGTTTTACACAGCAGATTGTTTAAGTGTAGGAGAGCTTTTCCTGCATATTATTTTGTAGTCATCATTTTGCTTGTATCCTAAAAGACATTTCAGCACAGTGGTTAAGAACTCCGAGGACAGTATTCAAATCCTGACTCAGGGCACTTGCTTGCTGCACAAAGTTATTTACTTTCTCCATTCGTAAATATTCACATCTGTAAAGTGAGGATAATAACAGTACCTATCTCATTTGCCTATTTGGAGGAGTACCTAAGGTAATGGTTACAAAAGGCTTAGAGCAATGCCTGGCCAAGTGTAAGTATTTATTACTACCAGGACTTACTGGTAAGATCATGGATGCACACTCTGGACATTATTTCTCCCAAAGTCATCGGAGCCTCTTTTCCTTACTGGGGAGAGGGACACTCATGTTGGGTACTGATGTGGGATGGGGAGGCAAGTTCCTTTTCTTATACTAAGATTGTTACCCCGTTCTTTCCACTGATGTGTAAGGGGATACAAACTGGATGGCTTTTGGGATCCCTTCACTTATTAAAGAGGAAGTTTAGGAAGAAATGCTCTGCTCTGAACCATCTCCTGCCAGATGCCTTTGAATGTAATGGACACCGTGATGATTGAAGCTGCTGCAGCCATCTTGTGAGAAACAGGGGAAGTAAAAAATAATCATGGACATGCCAGTGACTGTCATTTTGGAACTGAAACAATCCAGCAAATACTGTCTTGTAGGCTTCTTGTCATGTGAGGAAATAACTTCCTATTTGTTTAGGTCAATTTTAGTCACAATTTTCTCTTCATGATAGATAAAAATATTTCCATTGTACAGAATCATCTCTTCTACATAATGACATCTGCTTTTTGAATGCATAGATCTCTCCAGGGGTGCATTCAACCACTCTATGATAAACATTTGAGTTGGCATTTCTGAAATACATATCCAATGATAAAGATTCTCACCAGTGGTTTCTCAGTCTCACTTCAAAATAACATATAATATGATATTTTAAAAAATAAACTCAAGTGTTTAGTAACTGGATAAGAAAATATCGCAAAGAAAAGTCAGTGTCCTTCTCAAGGGTGGGTCTTGGAACAAGTATCCGTGTATCCAGAGGTTGGCTCTACTGATCAAGAAATACTCATGCACCAGGTTAGTGTGGGTCCACCTGGGTGCCCTTGTTTGCACTGTAATAAAATCCAAATGAAATCTTTAACTGATTTGCATATGTTCCTAAAACATTTTTTCGGCCGGGAGTGGTGGCTCACACCTGTAATCCCAGCACTTTGGGAGGAGAGGCAAGCAGATCACTTGAGCTCCGGAGTTTGAGATTAGCCTGGGCAATGTGGCAAAACCCCATCTCTACAAACAAACAAATAAAAAAGCACAAAAATTAGCAAGGTACAGTGGCATGTGCCTGTGGTCTCAGCTACTTGGGAGGCTGTGGCAGGAGAATTGCTTGAGCCCAGGAGGCGGAGGTTGCAGTGAGCCGAGATCACGCCATTGCACTACAGCTTGGGTAACAGGAGTGAAACTGTCTCAAAGAAAAAAATATTTTAAATAAAAAAAGAAAGGTAACTTTTTTTAACTGGCAACATTTACGGACTACATTGAACATCGCAGACATTAAAAAAAAGATGAGATGTTTATTAATAAGGTTGTAATTGAAGAAAAAATAAACATCTTCTAGTTTTCCAGTTTTCCTGAAGGGCCAGAAACAAGATGCACCACATAAAAGATATGTCTGCAAATTATGCATAATTTTTCCTTATCTGAGTAAGGACCTGGAAAAGAATCAGACATATTCCTCAATTTCTTCCATGGGATTTTAATAAGTCCTACTATTAATTAAATTTTAAGGAGTCTGCATTTAGAAGATAACTGAGTTAAACAAAGTTAATTACATTCTTTAAAATTATACAAATAACACATGAATATTATCTTATTACAAAAAAGACAAAAAATAACACTTTAAAAAGTTCTTCTTGGGCCAGGCTTAGTGGCTCATAATTCTAGCAGTTTTGGAGGCCTAGGCGAGATCACTTGCGCCCCGGAGTTTGAGACCACCCTAAGCAACATTGCGAGACCTGTCTCTATATTTAAAAAAAAAGTCCTTCTCATCTCTTTCCACTCTCAGTTCCACTCTAGTCTACAAAATAGCAATGTTTGCTACCATATTAATGAGTAGGCATCAGACTTTTTTTCCTATGATGGTACGTATTCACATGTGTACTGCATAGGAAAAATGTATATGGGCATGTGTGTGTGTAACGAGTGGCTGTTTACATAAATAACCCCCATATTCTCTATGTATTTTATTTTATAAGCGTTTTTGTGACTTTTTTCAAGTAACAATATCTCTTAAATATTTTGTCAGTGTATATAGATAAAATTAAATCATTTTGAAGGTCAGCACCATGATGTGTTGTCATATCCTAATTTCTTGAAACATTCTGCATTCTTGCCTGTTACAATAGTTGCAATAGACCAACAATTTCTACTCATATTAAATTAAGGACATTTTCTCAATTTCAGTTTAGAGAACCATCCTCTATCATCTTAGCAATTTCCCTTTCCCCTGTATCAGAAATCTCTTTTTATGTGCAGTAGTCATATCTTGGAGTTTCTGTAGCATATATTTTAATGCTACAAGTTCTTAATGTTTTTAAATCCTTCCTTCTATGATTTCAAGTGTTTCCTTCTTCTCACAAAACCATAGTAGGAGTGAACTCTTCAAGCTTTTTGAACTTAGATATGGATGTGGAGCTTGCTTTGGCTATTCATTTCTTGCAAAAACTTTACAAGCCAATGGTGACCTTCCACGTTCTCTGCCTCATGCCAGGTGATCCTAGAAGCAAGTGTTGAGTTGGAGCCTTCACTAACCTAGGTCACCGAGTGACAATGATAAACTAAGTACTAGCAAACCTTTATTAGATTTATAGCCTGATAAATAAATAAATGTTTGTTGTGCTAAACTACTGTCAGGATTATTTGTTATTTCAGCATAACCTAGTTAAGCTTAACTGATGGCACTACACATTCTTTGGCTTCCAACTTCACTTACTTTCATAAGAAAACTTCTTGGTATAACTGTCTATACTGTATTTACTTTCTCAACTTTATCTTTTTCCCATGACAGTCATTCTTCAATTACCACCACTACTCTAAAATTGCTTCCAATAGCCCTAATACCATTCATGTTTCCAGATTCAAGGGTTAGTTCTCAGTCTCTAGCTTGACGTCTCACAAGTATTCACCATGGTGAAAATTATTTTCTTTTTTTGCCTTCCAGAATACCACATTCCAATAGTTTTCCTCTTATCCACTAACCAAACCATCTGAGTCCTCTTGGTTTATCTCATACAATAGCCCCGAGTGAACTTTAAAAAACATTAACTTTACCATATTACTTTCCTGCTCAAAATCTTCCAAAGGATCTATAGCGTATTAACATCCATGCTCTTCATCCTGGCCTCAAAACCCTGCATGATTTGGCATCCACCCACTAATATGTCCTCATTGCATTCCACTCCCCTCCCTACACTCCAGCCACACACACCTCTCTTCTATTTCAAATATGCCAAGATAGCAACCAAATTAGAGTCTTTGTACTAATTGGTCCCTCTGCTTGGAATGATTTTAATGCGTATACTTCCATTGCTGGTGTGTTATGCAGTTTTTAAAGAAGGCTTCACCTCTTGCTATTTTCGTACCTTAGTATAATCCACTCCTTTGAGTATGACCTGGAATTAGTGACTTGCTTCTAATAAACATAATACAGCAAAAAATGAGCAGATGTCACTTCTGAGATTAGGTTACAAAATTCCATGACTTCTGTTTTGCTAGCTGAATGTCTCCATTGTCTTCTTGGCTTATAAGATCTGATGAAGCTAGCTACCATATTGGAAAGGCCCACATGGCTAGGATCTGGCTGACTGCCAGTGAAGAATAAAGGCCTTCAATCCAGCAACTTGCCAGCAACTGAACTCTGCTAACAGCCACATAAGCTTGGAAGTAGATCCTTCCTCAGTTGATCCTGAGGATGAGATTACAGCCTTGGCCAATGTCTTAA
Organism: Pan troglodytes; assembly: GCF_028858775.2. Taxonomy (NCBI): domain Eukaryota; kingdom Metazoa; phylum Chordata; class Mammalia; order Primates; family Hominidae; genus Pan; species Pan troglodytes. Next base: position 4,482,088 of record NC_086015.1, read on the forward strand.
TTCTAACCTGTCATAGACCATGAAGCAGAGAACACAGACAGATCATGCCTGCATTTCTGATCCACACAAACATTGAGGAAATACATATGTGTTGTTTTAAGCTTCTAAGTTTTACCTTAACTTATTGAGAACAAACTCAGATTTATAACTCAGATTAGATAAATAATATCATTGGCTTCTTCTCATGCAGGTATTGACCTAAATGTCAAATAATTAGAATGCTCTCCTCTACAACTCAACCTAAAATTGCTGCTTCAGCCTCACTAACAAATATCTCAATTTGCTTTCTTTATAGCTTGTTGCTGTCTTATGACAAAAACTGCTAGTGGTAACCAAAGAGCTCTTCTCTCCTACTTCCTCATTAATAGGGCTGCTGCACACATGATTTAAACACCTAAATAAAATGAAAATAATATTAATATTAAACTCACAAATTTATTATGAAGACAAATAAGAGAAGGCATGCAAGGTTCCTGGTACACAGTAAAGTACCTGATAAATGTTTGCTATTGCTTGTGTATTTTTTCCATTATTTATACTGTAGCACTGCCAGTTTCATTTGTTTTGGGACAAATAATTTTGAGTTTTTCCTGTTGCCAGATGACTATCTTTGTGGACAGAATTCATTTATGATACCATAATGTCATAGACTTTTAGATCTAGAGGGGACATGTAACAATCAACTAAAGTTAATATTCAACAACCATTTATTGTGTAGCTATTCAGGACTTGGCTAGGAGTTAGATAAAGACCCCAAATGGAAGAGGATGTAAGTTACAAAGATACGTTATTCTGCTTTTAAAATACTATAAATGGGCTTAAAAGACTTGGCAAGTGCAGCCTCATCTCCCCACCTCCACAACCCTTAGACCCAGTTGCCGACAGTAGACTGTGTGCTTCTCATGCTCAGATGTGCCAGGCCATTTGACAACGGCCACTCTGTGGATGTCCACTGCTCATGTTCCCTGTGGATGTGGGCCAGGAGCATCAAATACTGTCTTTATGGATGCTGAGCCCCTCAGACAGGAGGTGATGCCAGCTTGCACAGAAAAAGTTCTGGCTAGGCCTTGCAACCAGATGGTTGGCCGCAGGCCCAGCTACATTTTTTTCTCCATTTAATTTCTGGTCTGAAAGTTACTGTTTCCAGTGGTGACCTGAGGACCGTAAATTTTGAGGCTTGTTGATGAGTTCTGAAAAGTACTTTGTAAATAGATCTTATGAAATGCATTGAGCACTTAAGTCCCAGACACAGCAGTGTTTTCGAACGTTATCTCATTTAATCCTTATACCAAATTTCTGATATAGGTGTTATTGTTATATCTACTTTACAGATAAGAAAACTGAGGTTTGGGGACATAAAGAAAAAAATTAAAAACAGTCCCTTGAAGGAAAGCTATGAGAATGTTGTGAATATTTAATATTTTCTTTCTTAATAAAGTCTAATTTAATATGTAGATTTTTTTGTCCCTTAGAGCCTAGTTGGTAAAATAGAAGTTAGAAAACAAATCTGACAAAATTGGCACTAGTATTTGACCAATCACATAAAAATGTTATGTAACATGCGGTAGCATATAGTAGATACACATCAACACTGTACACAGAATATAAAGTTATTTTATTATTTAATCACATAATGCAAAGGCAATACTTTCGATTAATTAAGGGTGGGTCCACAGACTGAAGTTTCTTTTTGCTCTTTAGTCATTAAAAAATACTCATGTTGCATCATCTAAGATTTCTACTTTCCTTACAGAAGCAAAGGTCTTCATTTACGGCTTTAGTTACCTTACAGAAGCAAAGTCTTTTTTACATTTTTATGATTGCCTTCTCCAATTATTTAAAACTTTCATATACCTAAAGCTACAATAATTTGAGCCAAATGCCTTTTATGACTTGTTTCCTGGAACACACACATGACTTCAGTTTCTCAATGTTTGAAAAGAAGAAAGCTTAAAGTTTAACATCTAATTGTAATAAATGGGTTTGGGAACAAATGCAAGTTACTCTTAGGAATGGCACAGATGGTGATTAATCTGCACTATTTCTTAAAGGAGACTGGTGCAGAGGGCACACCTTGGGCCACTGTTTACTTACCTTTAAGATCACATTTCTTTCTATTGACATCAGCATCACATGAACCAATGTTTTGGATTTTTCTTCATCATTATATTCCTAGAATATTCCCTTACTAATAATTCCTATGTCCCACTGGCTTGCAGAAATGAGTAGGGATACTTTTACAATTGAGAAGAAAACACAAAGTATACTTAAAAAAGTCATTCATTGTCAAAGAAAATTCCACATATGTGGCTTGATTTCATTGGGAATTATTAAAAAATGCAAGGTATGCTTTCCCTGTATTAGGACTGTTAAATGGAACACTCTGGGATAATGGAAAAGTTCATTATAGGCCTTTTCTCCCTGTTGGGTTGTTTCTAATCTTATCAATTTGTAAGATGGTTTTATATATTCTGTAGCTACACTGTTCAATATGTCCTCATTCATTACATGTGGCTATTGAGCACTTTAAATATGGCTAGTAAAACTGAGGAAGTGAATTTTTCATTTTATTTAATTTTAATTCAATTTAAATAGCCATGCATAACTTGTGGCTATGATATTGTCTAAGGCAGATCTACATCTATTATTCCGGCTGACTTAAATACAGGGCTTCTCAAATACAAGGCCAACTTATTTGATTGCATATATGACAATGTAATGTAAGTTACCAGAATGATTTCATGTAACGATAGAATATTTCTTCTTAGGTTTAGTAAAAGAGGGTGTGTGAGATAAGTACATGTCTGCACACAAATATATGCTAGCTATGTAATAAGTTATTCACCACATCTCTAGATAAATTATTTTCATTTTGGTTTAGGGGAGTTTGAGCCTTGTTTATGGGTGAGAAAAGTCAGAAGGCAAATACTTTGCCATCAGGATACAGACAGACGAATTCTTGCTTGGAATAACATAAAAATGTACGTAAATATTCACATTCTTACCAATGCTCATGAAATGAACTGATGAGAAAACAGAAATATGCAAAATAATGCAAATATGAAAGCAGATCAACTGGCAAGTCAACTGCTGTTTGACATCTAATGATCATTGCATAACTACCTGGATATAGGAATGTTATTTAAATCATGTCTGCTAAGTCTACCTAGTCAGCTTCCCGGTATATTCAGGAGTTGGAATCCTTACTAGCCCATGAATTGCCTCACCCCCCAACTTGGAAATCATGTTTTGAAGCCTGATTTACATCAGAATCTCCCAATCAGCACAAGTATAGTGGACTGAAAGTTTTCATGTAGAAATAATCTACTGATATCTGTAATGTTGCAAAAATACATATGTGACCAAGAAAGATATAATCAAAATATGTGTTTGCATTATTTTACCGCTACTTTGATATTTTAGTGTTTTGGGGGGGGGGTAGCGTTTAAAATGTCTGCTTTTAACAAAAATATTTTAAATGTACAATAATTGTGGAATATCTTTTATAACATGAACTGGCCATGTTTTCTGCAAAATTCAAATGAATGCAACTTTTCCATCTGAACTGATTTTAATTATATGAAAGAACAACCCCCAGATACTATTTGGACACGGAGGAGAGATAAGTATAAGGTATCTAACGAGAGTCAGCAAACCCTTTTCAATGTAAATCATAGCATTATGTATTGTCAACACTAGTAATTTGTCTGAGGGTAGAGGGGATGAGTCTAATGAATACAAAGATTAAATATGTGTTTAAAGCTATAATATACTAAAAATTTTGTAGTATTGCACAGTTTTGCATCCTGTGAAAAATCCTCATTGGAGAATCACACATTGAAATTTTTTCAAATGCTCTTGTTTCTCCGCTCACTGGCTACTCAATTTGATGGATGTTATTAAGTTATGTTCAGCCAATTAATATCACACAAGAGAATAAACCAATTACATTTGGATCTTCCCTCTTGTGGAATCTTCAAAGAATAAGTGTTTTTCATCGAAAGAGCCAGGAATGGTAGTTTCTGCATGACGGTAAAGATGTTCTGTGCATTAAAGGGAAATGAAATAAAATGCTTTAACGAAGAAACACTGAACGTTGTGCTTTGTGAGACTGATAAACATGCTGAAGTTGGAATTGCGATTTAGATTTATGAATCAACAGCTCCCAGAGCAAGTGGCTTGTGACCCACTTTCCTCAAGAGACATCAACATGTGTTTTGCATTAATTTGTCCTGATAGCCTCTTGTTGCTAGCAACTTTTGTGGGAGTAGAAAACACTTTGCCTTTGCCAACCATGTGTGTCTCTCTCCTGTACCCCTACCCTTTTTTATGCAAAGCAAAATGAGATAGCTTCAGTTTTACAGTGATTACTAGACACCCAACAATTGAGGAACTTAAAAAAAGTTCATAATTGGCTTGTTTTAAATGGAGCATCTTTAAGGCTCTTGAAGTCTTTATTGATAAATTTTAGCAATCTTTTGGCAGTTATTTTCATTTAAATTATATTGTTGAAATGCCCATTTCACAGATTGCAAAATATGTCTCGTGGTTGGGACATGAACACAAAGAGGTATTATGAATATTGGATTATCTTAGAGATAGTTTTCTTGGCCTTTATTTTAAAGCCTATTCACAAATATTTGTCTAAGTGATAATATTGTAGATATATGATGAACACATGATTTTGACTGCTTTTTAGCCAACAGTTACTAAATTGTAGTCACCAATATATAGTACAGTTCTATATTCATATAAAAGCTCATTAGAAGGGTATAGAAACTTCTAAACTAGCTGGGTCAAATTTCAACTCTTCCCTAAAGTCAGTGTTAGAAAGTATTACCAATGGACAGGGACATAACCAAAGAACAACAAAAACAAGAAAGTTGGGAAAGGCTAAAATCTGGAGTTTCAATACATTCTACAATGAACCAGTGAAAACTCTATAATTAACTTTATATTTGATCCTGGCAAATAAGCTACGTACCACATTAAAACAAAACAAAACACAAAGTGAATTAAAACAACAGTCAAAGACCTCACAATATTATTTTTCAAGTGGTTGAAAACCACCACTCAAATAGCTTAAGCAATAAGTGGATGCATTATTATAAAACTATGCCCTTATCTAAGTGCTCATGTAGGGTATATTCCATGAATATTGCACCAACTTTTTCTTTTAAGAGGTAGTAATTCCTTGAATCTATTCTCCTTCCTATTTTGGGTTCATCTTCAGGCTAGTAGCAAGATGGTTGTAGAAATTTCAGACATTATTTCCAAGGAGAAACCCATTAAAAAGCAGGAAGAGATGTGGGTTTTTGCGTACGTTCCTTTATGCGGGTGAGGAGGCATTATACAGGAGCCCCCAGCAGACTTCTTTCTTATTTCATTGACGATAATTAGGCCACATGTTCACTCTTTAATCAGTTGTTGACAGGAGAAACTGGGTTCCAAAAATTGCCTTAGACAAATCAGGAGTGACCTTTGACCTATATTCACATGGAGGGGAAAAATATGCAGGGAGTGGGTGAACATGCAAAAAATAATGTGAACCTGTGGATAACTGAGGGCCCACTTTGTTATACCGTTTCATATAAGTGACTTGAGCTTCAATGTATTGTTGGTATCTATGAGGGGTTCTGAAACAAATCTCTGGTGAATACACAGGGTCTATTGTAAGTCTTATGTATTCTTGAAGTGATTTAATTGTTGGCTTTCCAGCTTCCTTTTGCAGTCTGAAGTCTTCTTTATGCATCTGGGAATATTAAAACGGTTGGATTAGAACAGATTCCAGTCCACAGGAACTACAGTATAAGCGATGAACTGGTTTTTCACAATTCTATTGCCTAACAGGAGAAGCTGGACGCACTATATTAGTTTATCTTATTCATGATCTGCAGGATTTCTTCAGAAGTGCTCTCTTAAAGTCCTAACTAACTGGCCGTGAAGGTAACGATTTCATCCTCAAACACTATCATCAATTACTGACTTTTAAAGGCTCTCTTCAACAATTTAACTATCAATAGAAACCACACACCAATGCATAGATTTTAGTGACAGGTATTTCTATGGAATGGAGAAGGCATTATGTACAGGGTGGTTCAACAAGATTGGCAAGGATTTAAACCTTCTCGTAAAGAATATTTACATATTAATATTACATATTATAGGTTGGAACTAGGTTTCCTGAGACAAAAGTTGTCTGGGTTAGTGTTTTTATTTTGTGATATAGTTACATTAATATTAGAAAAAATTATATGCATTCACTAATGCTAAAATTTCATAGTGCAGGTTTGAACTTAACGTCACCATCCTAGACCACATTATGAGATGCTATATGATGGTAGGCATTTGGTCCACTTTTGTTGTAGATATTCATTCTCATTCAGCAAATACCAATTGAAATAGATTAAACTTTTTATGATAATAAATCAATCATCATTTATTTAAAAATAATAAGACATCACTATATGTCCCAGTCAAAATAGACTTCTGACAACAGTTGGTTATATTTCTGTTTTACTTGAAAGTAATGAAACATACCTACATTTGGATTTCCTTTTGTGTCTTACTACCAATCCCATTTTCCCTCCATTTCTAGAAGAAATCACTCTTAAGACTTTGGTGTGAAAGCTTTCTGGTCATTTACCATACATTTCATTAAAAATATTTCCCACAAATTTCTCGATGAAAAATTTATGGCCTGCGTTTGTTTGCTTGTTTTAATGACAGTGCACCTGTCATGAGATTGTGCCTCATAGACCTCCTCCGACAAGGGGAGTAATTGACCAAGAGGCTCAAGTGCTGCACTTTGAAATTCACTGTGGTGGTTATGCTAAGGCCAAGCCTTCTATCAGGTGCTTCCTGCCAATGAATGAGTGCTAAGAAGATACTAATGCAGCCTTGCTCTTGAGACATGTCTGTGAACTTTGTCTGAAGGACTTCCCATTGACTTTCTTGAACATTTCTTAGACAAGCAGGGGCTATAGGTGTCTTCCACCCAAACTTCTCTCCCTCCTGCACAGTGTCAGACTAGCATTACAGTCTGATGACTTTACCAGTTTTTGTCAGCTCCCTTTTTATTTCCCTTCATATGGACATTTCCTCTTATAAAATCTTTGGATGTTTTATTCTCTGTTGGTGACTGCTTCTTGCATAGCCAGGACTAACAGAGATGGCCTCATACAAGGGGAAGACTTCTCCAATTAAATGACTTAATAATATATTAATTTTTGGCTATCTAGTAAATTCTATATAGATCTGCTGTATTTTTTTAAAATTGACCTACAGGATTCAGTTTTATGAATCTATTACAGCTGACTTATCTATTCCCTTATTGATGGGTATTTATCTTGTTTTGATTTTCTTGCTATTATGCAATATGCTTCAATGAACACACTCGTGCATGTCATATTGTGCACATGAGCAAGAGTAATTCTAGTTACAAACCTAGAATTTAAATTATTGGATCAGAGAGTATAATACATGATCAATTTTCCTATGTACAACTGTATTTCTTAATATCAGAAAAATAGATAGAACTAATTTATATTTCCACTGGTAGAGTATGAATTATTCTTCCTCTCTATTCTTGCCAACACCTAATATTTTGAGATTGTTTAATTTCCTGAGTCTCTCATTTAACGCTTTAGTATACATTTCTCTTATTCTAATGAACTGAACACCTTTTCATATGTTTACTGAAATTTCTCAGTTCCTATGATGTCCCATGCACTATGTTATTTATGAAGACATTTTAAAATCAGAATTTATAAACTTAAATTGTAATATGATTCAGTGTATTGTACAGAATGAAATTAATTTTGCATAACCACCGGGGAACCATCAGCCACCATCTATTTAAATACCTCCAATTAAATAATTTTTACTAATACCCCATGTCTTTTAATATTGAAGAATTCTAAGCTCTAACAAATAGCCCTGCAAAGTGCTTCTCTATTTAGTAATCCTCAAGGTTTAAAATCCCTATATTCATGTTTATAATCACAGGCTGGTAAGCTCTGTCAAGAATTGTTTTCTTCTTATAGTTCAAATATTTTTTCAATGTGCTTTAAATTTATGTATTTAATATTCCTGTTCTAAATTTGAGGTCACCAAGGAGACATGTCTAGAAGTTTCCATTTGTTCAAAGACAGGATTGCTACAGAGATAGCTTCTTTATATTTTTATTATTTCTCAGCTGTTTTTGTTGTGTAACTTCCAAATAACATATTAACGAAGAAACTAGTTTGATGCTTTATTACAACTGGACCACATCCCAGATATATTGATGCTTCAATGAGGGCACTTTAATATAACCAAACCCACTTGAACCAACTTAAAGAAAGTAGGGGGAAATATGATATATGCTATATGTGTCATATAAAAGATAGGAATGCATTGGGAACTTCAAAATAAACTGAAAGAATCAAATGGGAAAGGAACACTCATTCTGCCTTTCATGTCTGTTCGTTTCCTTGAATCTATCTCATTTTTCATCCCGGTTGAATGTTCTGGAATGTTCAACAAGAATATTCTTCTTCACAGACCACATGTTGGAAATGTAGCTTCTATAACATCCTGAGTTTTTCTATTACTGGCCCACCCACCTGGAGAACAACCGGATTGACTCTTTCCATCTTTCAGTTTCCAGGGAAACTGAATCTTCCAGGGAAGAGATTTAAAGAGCTCATTTTGGGTTAGCTGCTCAATCCCAAGTCAGTAGACTGCATTTAGTATGATAGAGATGTTTAATACAGACATGGCTGCTTCGTATGTACCAACATGGTATGAAGAATACCAGTCACAAACTAGAGTGGAAACTGTTCTCAGACATAAAGTTGGGCTTGGTAATCAGTGTAATTGATGTTCATTGTAGCTGGTGAATGTGGGATAATAAGAATTTACTAAACTCCTACTTTGCTTTCAGCTTTTAGCTTGATCTTTGAGTGAGAGGACTGCAACTTGAGGCTATTGATACTTCCAGCAGTTAACATGAAAGTATCATGTAATTTCTACCATGTGTCAGGCAATATGGCAGACTGTTTACATGTTACCTCATTAAATACAATAAACCAAAGGGTGGCATTGTGATACTCTGTGGCAGCCCTGGACATGCACTGCTCAGATTGCCCTTCCAGAGAACCAGCTGCAGGTAGCATTGTTGATTGACAACTTCTAGTTGCCACTCCTTTGAATTCACTCCTTTGTTCTTATCAGACCATCTTTCCCCTGCAAGATGTGGCTGCTTGCTGCCAGCCACAGACTAAATCTAGCAGGGACACTGGAATTGGCTGGTTCCTGCCTTCTGCAGGGTTCTTTCTATGGACTAGTTTGGCTCAGGGATTCCCCATCAGCCATAAGACTTTTTTTTTCTTTAGTATTGTGCTGTTGTCTAAGCTCTTCATATCCAATTCTTCTTTCTGTTTCTTCTTTCACAGATGCCAGACCTCTATTGCAGTCTGACGCTTCTACTTACTTTTGCTGTATCTCCCTTTATCTTTCACAGGTGTCTTTTTCTTCCTTGTCTTTTCTTCTTTCCTTCCTTCCTTCCTTCCTTCTTTTTTATTCTTTCTTTCCCTTTCCTTTCCCTCCCTTCCTTCCTTCCTTCCTTCCTTCCTTCCTTCCTTCCTTCCTCCCTTTCTTCTCCATCACCCAGGCTGGAGTGCATTGGTGTGATCTTGTCTCACTGCAACCTCTGTCTCCTGGGTTCAAGTGATTCTCCTGCCTCAGCCTCCATAGTAGCTGGGACTACAGGCACATGACACCACATGCTGCCAATTTTTGTATTTTTGGTAGAGACGAGGTTTCATCATCTTGGCCAGGCTGGCCTTGAACTCCTGACCGCAGATGTTCTGCCTCTCTTGGCCTCCCAAAGTGTTGGGATTACAGGCCTGAGCCACTGCGCCCCACCAAAAGGTGTTTTTCTTCATAAGCCTTTTGCATATTTAGTTCTGTCTTGGCATCTGCTTCTTGGAAGACCCAAACTGACATATACCCATTTTATAGATTATTTGCTGAGAAAATAAATAACTTTTCCAAGGTCATATACATATTGTTAGTAAATGCTAAGTGCCAAAATTAAACATAGATCTTTCCGACATGAAAGCTCATAGTCTTTCTACTATATCATGATGCTTTCCACTGCAGACTTCAAGTTTTATGATAATGTAATCATTAATTTAATGTGCAAGGATTTAGAATAATGTATGGTACATAAAAAGCAATATATAACTGTTTTTATTCTGTTGATTTTTGCCATTGTTCACATGTTGTAGAAAATTTAGAAAGCAGTTCAGCATAGCAACTTATGGTAAACCTATACGGGAGATTTTAAAACTGGCCATTCATTCTTTCTCTGTTGCATCTACCCCTTTGCAATGTGACAGTGCATGCCTTTTTATTTTACACCCCTGGAATCAGGATTGGACATGTGACTTTATTTGGCCACGGAGACATTGATAAACATGATACAAACAAAGTTCTTAAAAGCACTTATACTTGGGGATTGTTTTTCAGTGGCCCTGGGGATCTTTCTACCACCTTGTGTAAAAGTCCAAGCTACCCTGCTTCAGGATAAAAGGGCCTATGAAATAGAGCAAAATTACTAATGCTAAAGACCTCTCCTAGATCAAACAGCTCCCAGATCACCTGGTAGATTATTAAAGATGCATGTGTCAGAATAGGCAAGATGAGCAGAAAAATGATCCACTTGAGCCCAGCCCATATGACTGAACACAGAATTAGGGGATAAACAAATGGTCTTGTTTGAAGCTGTAAGTTTTGAAGTGGTTTGTTATCCAGCAAAATTTAACTGTGACCATAGGTGAGGAAAGACAAATATTTGTAGTGGTCACTCTTGGTTGCCTTTTCAGTGGCTATTCCTTCTCTCTTTCTTATTACCGTTACAGGAATGGTCTTTAGGAATCGGACCTATAGCTTCATGAAGCTCTCCCCAGTTGCAGCTAGGTAAATGCTGATTAGTATAAAGGTAAGCATAGTAATGTTATTTATTTTGCTAATGACTGAACAGCAGGTATAATGCTGACAAATGACTCACCTGGAAATTATCCTGGAGAGGCTTCTGGAATTGCCCTCACTCTTAAAAAGGACATACCACATCCTGCCTTTGGAAATTTTTGTATGATAATGTGATACTTGGATCTCTGGCAGCCACCTTTAAGGTATGAGGTAAAAGATGAGAGAATCACAAAGAAGATCACAAAGAAGTTGAGGAGGATAACTGATATCATTGACCCAAAGAATTAACCAACCGTTTAACCACGTACCCAATACCTTCTGTTATGTGGGATAATGTATTTTCTACTATGTAAGATGTACAAATTAGGTTTTTCTATAACTTGTAGTCGAGGGTATCATTTTAGACATAGTGGTTAATTTTAAGCTTCTTAGAATTTCAACAAACTTTTGAAATGAGTACATGAATATTCATGCAAAAAGATATGGTGTAACCACTAATAAACTTCACCTTTCAAATTTTCTCTTCTCTTCTCTCCTCCTCTTCTCCAAACCTACACAGAGCTTTATAAAAATACTAAGTTAGAAAAGCAAAACTTTGGTTTCATACCAAGATAATATTCTCTAACTTTTCCAAGTATTATCATATATTTCAATTCTAAAAACACAGCTTATTCCTTTAAAATAAATTTATTTAAACTGGAGGCTTATATGACACAAAATCAAATTATTAGAAGAGAATCTCACATAATAGCTTTGATTTATTTTGAGAGGAGGATTTGAACCCTTCAGGCAAAACCAGAAACCATGGACTAAAAATGCCATTTTCAAAATTTCTCATGATGTTAGCCATGTAGGTAGGGAAATAAAATGTATTTTTTATTTTTAGAGCAAAACTGTATCCACTAGGATGCACTGTTGCCTCATAGCTTTCCAATAAAATCCCTTATTTCTAAAGCGTGTTCATGAATTGTCCCTGCCAAATCAGGAATGCCTCATCACACTTCCTTCAAGCAAGCATGCATGTTGCTGTTTCTTTATTTCACTGCAATCCAGAAAGTGTCATGCTGTAAGATAGAAAAGAATGATGCTGGAAAGCAGCTGACATGCAATAGGTTTGATTACTGGCAACACTCTAATGTCTGATGAGAACACTGCAGCCGAGTCCTGCCAATTATTTACATCTCCAAAGGATAAATGATTTCCCAAATGGTAACCAACCACCAAGGCACCCAGAGTGTTGCAGAAATGTTTCTAAATTGGGAATTTGAAGGATAACTACATGAAAGCGATGTTCATGGAGTTTGTGCCCTAGCAAAGATTGACACGAGGCATCTAGACAACCTGAGTCTCTCCCATGGTATGACAGGGTTAATTATAAACTCTTCAGGTAATCTCATTTGGCAGGAGAGATGCAACCAGTGGTAGAGGGTGCTGACTCGGAAGGCAGAAAGTTATCAGTCTATGAGCAAATAATCACTGAGTGCTCAAAGCATGCCAGGTCTCGGTCTTTATGATCAGAACTTCTGCCAAAGATGAGTGGGCCACAGAGGGCAAAGGATTTAATGGGGAAAGACGGGGGTCTCTTTATCACAGCCACTGGTATCTGTGGTGTTGATGAATACCTGTAAGGACATGGAGTTACATTTTGACATATTTCTTCTTTAATTTAGTACATTAAATTAAACTAGGTGTTGATGAGACAATGATGAAAATGGTAGCATGAACTCAACCCTCAAGAAAATTAGAAAATCTGAGAAATGATCCTCATGGCCCAAATCACAGATTCCTGCTGGTCAGAATCTTCGCAACAGTTAGTATATTTTACCATCTGCTTCCATACTGTCTTCCCAGCCACAGCTTCCAGGATCAACTCCATGATATATTTTTGGCTTTATGCCTCATCCCTTAAACACACTCCCAAACAGATATGTACATACCTCTTTCATCCAAGCTTCTTCCTGAACTTCTGTAATTTGCCACTGGTCTGCTATTCTCTCAGATTGTAATAAACTTAGCTTCTTCTCCCCTCTCTACTTACCTTTCATCTTTTTATTTCCACAATAACCATGACTTCATCTACAAAGCCTGTATGTATTTTTCTGAATTACTTTTTTGTTTCCTAGGATTTAGTAAGACACATACTGATATAGACCTTTCATTAGGAACAAAACAGATACTAGCTACATAAATACTAGCTATTTTGGTTGGTTTTATCTTTTCTCTTATGTTTTGTACCACGCATCCTTGGTTACATGGAACATCTATACGCTATGGTAGATTGTCTACAAAAATGGCCACTAACACTTCTTCTTATCCCTGAATATCCATATACTCCTTCCATCAAGTGGTGAGGTCTATTTCCTCTCGCCTTCATCCCACAACTTGCTTAGGCCCATAGAATGTACCCTTAGTAGTGTTTTAAAACTCCCAGAACAAGGTGTTAAGGGAACTGGAGGTTTTGGTTTGTACCCTGTTGGGATCCAGCTGCCATGTAAAAGGCTTAGAGAATTATTACAGACATAAAGATGAATGGAGAGAGAGAGAAAAAAAAAGAAGAAAAAGCAAGAGGGAGAGGACAGCCAGCACTGCCTTTCCAGCTGCTCCAGCTAACATACCTGGGAGTGAGTAAACCACCTTGGATGTTCCAGTCCCAGCCAAGCTTCCAGCTAAATACAGCTGCATAAATTACTCAAATAAAATCCATGTGCAGTAGACATGATCCATCACCATGAAGCCTGGCAAAATTTTGGACTTGTGGGGTAACAAATGGCAATTGACTTGAAACCACTGAGTTCTGGAGCGGCTACGTATACAACAGATAATTGAACGTCTACAAGGTACAGCATGCAAGCTCTTTGCAGGAGAGAAGTATGCCTTACCGATTTATAAATCTCCTAATGCCTGGATCAGTTTCATGACAATTTAATTTAATGTCAATGATGTCATTAAATTAACATGTCAAAGTGAAACAAATATGCTCACTGGCTGCCTACAGCTCCTGTTCACCTTGCATCATTTGAATGAGCTCTTTAAACCCGAATGATTGCTGCAGATATTGTTGGCATTTCTGCTTAGCTGGCACCTCACATTGTGTACTTTTAAAATTTGCTCTGAAATGCAGACTTTCCAGCCTGATTGCAAGCCCAGTGTTTACCATTCTGTCCCAAGGGCATTCTCCTAAATATCCTTTTGCACTGATCCATTAATGTGGCCTGATCTACCACAGTCTTTTAAGTTTCAAAGGAAATCTGAAATCATTTGTAGCTATGAACAAATAGTCTTTCAACAATAAGAAATAAAAAGAGATATGGAAATCACTGTCTCTACATATCCACTGCCCACATAATATCATAAGTTCCAGCTTATGTGGCACTATTTCCATCTAACGTTGAGTTGTGTTCCAGATTTGTGATATCTTCCCAAGTACTACCAGCTCTTCTTGACCTCTGCAACGCTGTGAAATGTCGAATTGTTGAAACTGATGCTTCATGGTTTAGTGTTGTCTTTTTCTGGACTCTACACCTCCTGTGCAAACATCTCTCACGTTTGACTGCCAACAAACCTTGGGCCTGGCTTCAGACCTTGCATTAAAATATCAATAGGAACCAGTCAGAATGGCGATTATTGAAAAGCCAAAAAAGAACAAATACTAGCGAGGTTGTGAAGAAAAAGGAAAGCTTTTACACTGTTGGCGGGAGTGTAAATCAGTTCAACCATTGTGGAAGACAGTGTGAAGATTCCTCAAAGACCTAGAGACAGAAATATTATTCAACCCAGCAATCTCATTACTGAGTACACATGCAAAGGACCGTAAATCATTTTATTATAAAGACACATTCAAGCATATGTTCATTGCAGCACTATTCACAACACCAAAGACATGGAATCAACCTAAATGCCCATCAATCATAGACTGAATAAAGAAAATGTGGTACTTATGCACCATGGAATATTATGCAGCCATACAAAGGAACAAAATCCTGTCCTTTGCAGGGACGTGGACGAAGCTGGAAGCCATTACCCTTAGCAAACTAACGCAGGAATAGAAAACCAAATACTGCATATTCTCACTTATAAGTGGGAGCGAAATGATGAGGACACACGGACACATGACCGGGAGCAACACACACTGGGACCTGCTGGAGGGTGCAGAGGGAGGAGGGGGAGGATCAGTAAGAACTGACAGTGGTTGCTGGGCTTAATACCTAGGTGATGGGAAGTTCTGTGCAGCAAACCACCATGGCACACATTTACCTAGGTAACAAACCTGCACATCTGGCACATGTACCCCTGAACTTAAAATAAAAGTTGGGAAAAAAGAAGACAAATAAATAAGCAAATAAAAGTGTGTGGCACCTCCAAAGAAACAGAAGAGACAAGAAATGTCAGTGGGAGTGGCTAACATTAGCTTTGACACGTGCTATTTATCTTGTTCAAGTAGAAATGTGACGCCATGCTTAGTTTACAATATGGAAGAGATCATTTCCTGTCAAGGTGACACCATTAATGAAATCTGCCTTTCCAGTGTACTGGACTACACTTTTACTTCCGATGTTCATTTTATTGAAACTGCAAAGTATACATTCACCATAGGCTTCTTTGCAATAATTTTGTCTTGTGTCTTGTAATAGAGTTCTCTAGAGGGACAGAAGGAATGGAATATATATATATATATATATATATATATATATATATATATATATACACATACGCTTGGCAGAAGCACTGCAGGCATGATAGGCTAACCCATATCTGGAGTAAGAGTCTTTTCCAGTGAGGACAAACCTCTGCCCTTTCCATGATGGAAGAGGTCCAATATTATATATATTATATATCTCCATATGTAATATATATGATATATATTGTATATATTTATATAATATATAGTACATATACTACATAATGTATATATAATATATATTATATACATAGAATTTTATTAAGTATTAACTCACCTGATCACAAGGTCCCACAATAGGCCATCTGCAGGCTGAGGAGCAAGGAGAGCCAGTCCAAAACTGAAGAACTTGGAGTCTGATATTCATGGGGAAGAAACATCTATCACCAGCGTGGGAGAAAGATGCAGGCTGGGAGGCTAGGCCAGCCATAAAGTGAGTGCCTTGGTCAGAGGCAATGCTGTGTGGAATACCATGATGGTGGATGAGGAATTCCGTGCGTCCATGGATGGTAGTCTTGGTAGAAGCATCGCATGAGGGATAGGTAAACCCATATCTGGAGTAAGTGTCTATTCCAGTGAGGACAAACCTCTGCCCTTTCTGTGATGGAAGAGGTCCAATATAATCAACCTGCCCCCAAGTAGCTGGCTGATCACCCCAAGGAATGGTGCCATATCGAGGGCTCAGTGTTGGTCTCTGCTGCTGGAAAATTTGGCACTCAGCAGTGGTCATAGATAGGTCACCCTTGGTGAGTGGAAGTCCATGTTGCTGAGTCCATGAGTAACCTCTATCTCTGCCACCATGGCCACTTTGTCCATGGACCCACTGGGCAATGACAAGGGTGGCTGGGGAAAGAGGCTGAGTGGTCTCCATGGAACGGGTCATCCTTCATCCTTCATTATTAAAATCCTCCTCTGCTAAGGTCACCTGTTGGTAAGCATTCACATGGGATACAAATATCTTCACAGTTTTTGACCACTTAGAGATGTCCATCCACATAACTCTTCCCTAAATTTCTTTGTCACCAATTTTCCAATCATGCTTCTTCCAAGTCCCTGACCAACCAGCCAAACCATTGGCTATGGCCCATGAATTGGTATATAATCACCCATCTGGCCATTTCTCTGTCCATCCAAAGATCACAAACAGGTGCACTGCTTGAAGTTCTGCCCACTGGGAAAACACACTGGACTTATTGATTTGTGAGGCATTTGTGTACTCTCCACTGCTGTCCTTCATGGATGTCCTAGAAAGGGGCTGTAGTGCTGCAGCTGTCCACTTTCGGGTGGTGTCTGCACATCATGCAGAACCATCTGTGAACCATGCCCTAGTCTTCTCTTCTGTCAACTGATCATAGGAAATTCCCCATGAGGCCACCAGTGCAGGCTGGGGAGAGAAGGCACGGTGGCAGGAGTGCAGACCATGGGTGTTTGAGCCACTTCCTAATGTAACTTACTTGTGCCTTCAGGACCTGCTAGAGTCAGATCACTTATATACTACTTCCATTTGACGATGGAATGCTGATGTGCATAACCCACTTTATGGCTAGATGGGTCTGAAAGCACCCAGTTCATGATAGGCAGTTCAGGTCGCATGGTGAGTTGATGACCCGTAGGCAAACATTCAGTTTCCACCAAAGCCCAGTAACAGGCAAAGAGCTGTCTCTCAAAAGGAGAATAGTTATCTGCAGAAGATGGCAGGGCCTTGCTCCAAAATCCTAGAGGCTTCTGCTGTAATTCACCTATGGGGACCTGCCAAAGACTCCAAACAGCACCCCTATCGGCCATTGACACTTCAAGCACCATTGGATCTGCTAGGTCTTATGGTCCAAGTGGCAGAGCAGCTTGCACAGAAGCCTGGATCTGTTGCAGAGCCTTCTCCTATTCTGGACCCCACACAAAACTGGCAGCCTTTTGGGTCACTCGATAAATGGGCCAGAGTAACACACCCAAATGAGGAATGTGTTGTCTCCAAAATCCAAATAGACCCACTAGGCAGTGTGCATCTTTCCTGGTTGTAAGAGGGGCCAAATGCAGCACTTATCCTTCACCTTAGAAAGAATATCTCAACAGGTCCCACACCACTGGACTCCTAGAATTTTTACTGAGGTAGAAGGTCCCTGAATTTTAGTCGAATTTTTTTCCCATTCTGTGGCACACAAATGCCTCATCAATAAGTCCAGTGTGTTTTCTACTTCTTGCTCACTGGATCCAATGAGCATAATGTCATCAGTGTAATGGACAAGTGTGATACCTTGCAAAAGCAAAAAGTGATCAAGGTCCCTCCAAATAAGATTATGACACAAAGCCAGAGAGTTGATATGCCCCTGAGGTAGGACAGTAAAGGTATATTGCTGGCCTTGCCAGCTGATGACAAATTGCTTCTGGTGAGCCTTATAAACAGAAATGGAGAAAAAGGCATTTGCCAAGTCAATGGCTGCATGGCAGGTACAAGGAGATGTGTTAATTTGCTCAAGCAATGAAATCACATCTGGTAAGCAGCTGCAATTGGAGTTACCGCTTGGTTAAGCTTATGATGATCCACTGTCATTCTCCAAATCCATCTGTCTTCTGCACAGGCCAAATGGGAAAGTTGAATGGGGATGTGGTGGGAATCACCACCCCTGTATCTTTCAAGTCCTGATGGTGGCAATAATCTCCACAATTCCTCCAGGGATGTGATATTGGTTTTGATTTACTATTTTTCTAGGTAGAGGCAGCTGTAATGGCTTCCATTTGGCCCTTTGTCACCATAATAACCCTCACCCTACCAGCCAGGGATCCAATGTGGGGGTTCTGCCAGCTGCTAAGTATGTCTATGCCAAATCTGCATTCTGGCACTGGGGAAATGACCACAGCATGAGTCCGGTAACCCACTGGACTCACTGTAAGTCAGACCTGGGCTAAAACTCCATTAATTACCTGACCTCCATAAGCCCCTACTTTAAGTGGAGG
This sequence comes from Pan troglodytes, assembly GCF_028858775.2. Taxonomy (NCBI): domain Eukaryota; kingdom Metazoa; phylum Chordata; class Mammalia; order Primates; family Hominidae; genus Pan; species Pan troglodytes. Next base: position 4,500,695 of record NC_086015.1, read on the forward strand.
ACGACAGTGATGTTTTCGGCCTCCTGGAATCAACATCAGCCAAGAGCCAGTGTCCAGTAGTCCCGGAAATGTCTTATTATTTCCCTTTCCCCAATGCACAGTTACCCTGGTAAAAGGTGAGAAGTCTTCTTGGGGAAGGATGGGAAAAAGATTCACTGCATAAATTGTCGGTAATATAGTGGATCTCCTCAAGGAGATCCGGCCTTTCCTTAATTCAAGGGATTCCAGGTCTGTAAACTGGCTCAAGTCTGGAAATTGATTGACGGACGATGATTTTCTGTTTTTATAATTCAAAGTAGTCTTTTGTGCATTTGACCTAGAAATTTTCTGCTTGTATTAATTAAGTAGAAATACAGTAGGCTTCCTATCATTTTCACTTCTAGCAACACTGTGATTAATTAGCCAATACCAGAGCTCTACTCTAGTCAGACTATTCTGATTGCTGCCTTGCCTCTGCTGTCCATGACGGTAGCTACGCCCACCTTGCCTTTGATGACTGAGTGCCACCACTTGTCCTGTGCCACCTCAGGATCCAGTTATTCCTACTCTATTTAAATTTTGTAGTTGAGTGACTGCGGGTCCCACTGTTAGATCTGACATAGAGAGAAGAGCAACTACAGGGCTCTTCAAAGATGCAGGTGCTGCCCTCACAAATGTATTTTGCAAGGCATTAGTCAAGGGTATCTCTTCTGGACCCTCACAGCTGGGATGAGTAGGTCTAAAGGGACTAATCCACTCCACCATCCCAATCTCCTTAAGCTTTTGGATCCCTTCATCTACATTAAACCAAGGGAGATCAGGCATTTCCAGCTTACTCACAGTGGGCCATCTTTTAATCCGTATTTCAGCTAACCAAGCAAATAAACTATTAGAATCTTTTTAACTCCCTGAGCTGCAACATGAAATGCAGAGTCCCTACTTAGTGGGCCCAAATCAATAAATTCAGCCTGATCCAACTCTATGTTCCTTCCACCATTATCCCACAGCCTTAATATCCATTCCCATGACTGTTCTCCAGATTTTTGTTTATATGAATTAGTAAACTCAAGCAGTTCTTTTCGAGTGTAATGCACCTCCTCTTGGGACACACTGTGAACCCCACCTCTAGGGACCCACTGGGACTTTAGTTATATGTCTAGAAGTAAACAGGGGTGTTGGGGGTTGCTCCTAAGGAGAATCAACATTATCTTGCCAGGCAACTGCCTCAGGGGAGGCCTCAAGTAGCACAGGGTATATCTCCTCAGACAAAGGTAGAAAGGCTCATGACAGCATGGGTTGAGGAGGGGATATTGCTACTACTGGGGATGGGGAAGCTGTTTCTTTTGGCAAAGAAAAAAAAAAAGTTCATCAGCAGTGTCCCCTGCTTCATCAGGATCCACACATTCCCATTCCAAGTTGCAGGGTCCCATTCTTTTCCAATCAATGCCCTCACTTTAACAGTAGATATCTGGTGAGGCTGTTCATGCACCTTTTCTTGCAGTCAGCCACTTGCATGCTAAGAGCTTGGGTCTGTTTTTCCAAATTTCAGCTCTTTCTCTGCAGGAGGTAAGACTCTCACTCAGGGCAATCTAATCAGATTTGAAGCTCAGTGTCTGCTTCTGAAGCTGGAAGATAGAATCCCTGAGTTCAGCATTTTCTTTCATTATTTTATCTGCTGAACTTAGGAGCAACCAACCAGTTTCATTACATTCTTGCTTCTCCACAAATGGTCAAAGGTATTATGTGTAGAGTCACTAAACTCCTTGCCACTCATGAGCAATGAATCAGGAGTGTAAAGTGCATTTACTTTGCATAACTCTGTAAACAGTTCATGTCAATGATTATCAGGGTTTGCCATGCTACTAGAAGTAGAGTCCTTAGCATTTTTGAGTCTAATCATATTAAGCAGCCAACTCCAGAAACCCCAAAACCAAGAAAAGAACTCAATCCTTAACATTCTGTTCCTCTAGAACCACTCCTGATACCAAAATCTGTTATTAGGTTTCTCTAGAGGGACAGAACTAATATATATGTATTTTATTAACTATTAACTTACATGATCACAAGGTCACACAGTAGGCCATCTGCAGGCTGAGGAGTGAGGAGAGCCAGTCTGAGTTCCAAAACTGAAGAACTTGGAGTCCGATGTTCCAGGGCAGGAAGCATCCAGCAAGAGAGAAAGATGTAGGCTGGAAGACTAGGCCAGTCTCTCTCTTCACATTTTTCTGCCTGCTTTTATTCTAGCTGCACTGGCAGCTGATTATATTGTGCCCACCCAAATTAAGGTGGGTCTGCCTTTCCCAGCCCACGGACTCAACTTTTAGTTTCCTTTGGCAACACCCTCACAGACATACCCAGGATCAATACTTTGTATCCTTCAGTCCAATCAAATTGACACTCATTATTAACTATCACATTTCTATTCTGTTCCTAAAGCCACACTGTCTCAACTTCATTTAAAGCACCTTTTTGGCCTGGGCCCGAAGGCTAGACAAATCAATTTAGTCCAGTATCAAGAACAAGGCAAAACAAGACAAACCAAAAAAATTCCACTTTTCTCTGCATTAAGTTGTCAATAACCCTAAAGCATCTTCCATGTGTAAATGCTGTCAACTTGACTTCTTTCTAGAAGATTAAAGTTCTGGATTAGTAATTGTACATAAGCAAAGTGTGCAGGCTAAATTATTTTTACCCATTATTATGTCCAATGTCTGCTTATTATTAGGGAGGACTTTGCCAAAACCCAACTTTGAATTTGTTCATTCAAATAATTAGTACACTAAGGCTTATATATGTGAAACAAGTAAAAAGTAATCATGGTGTTATGTAACCAAGTATTAGAAATGTCAGATGGGATATTCGTCAGCATTCAGTGATTTAAAGCTTTTGATATCTGTAAAAAAATGTATTTTCTCTCTTTTATTAGTTTTCTGTCATGAGACGTTTGTGCTTCTTTAGTCATTGTCACTTGATTCAAACAGTAAAGTCTGTGCTGGATGAACATTTTCATTTATATAATAAGAATGGCTTTAATAAACACTTCACTCAGGGGAGATATTTAAAGTAAGTTCTTTAAGGCCTGGCACTGTGGTTTACACCTGTAATCCCAGCACTTTGGGAGGCCAAGGAGGGAGGATCATTTGAGCTTACTAGCTCAAGACCAGCCTGGGCAACATGCCGAAATTCATTCTCTTCAAAAAAAAAAAAAAGACAAAAATTAGCCGGGTGTAGTGGTGGGCACCTGTAGTCCCATCTGCTCAGGAGGCTGAGATGGGAGGATGATTTGTGCCTGGGAGGCAGAGGTTGCAGTGACGCTGTACTCCAGTCTGGGCGACTAAACTTTTCTGAGAAAAAGTGAGAGGGCTTGGAAGGATGGTTTATGACAATGAACCAAAGAGCTCTAGCTTTATTTGCATAATAAGGGAGTTCCAAAGAGATTAGAGGGATTTGGAAGCTTGCCTGTATACTAGGCAAACGATCCAGCGTATTCTTGTGCATGGTCATCCATAACCTTTTTGAGTAGGTAGCAGTCTGCACAACCTGCTTCCATGGCACAGATAATTGGAACAGTGGTTGTCTTTCTCCAGAATATTTGACTGAGAATCCCAGAGCAAAGTTGATTATGAACTTGGAAGGTCATATAAATGCAGGTGTTAGGGCTGGAAGGTCATATCAACACAGGTGTTGGGGCTGCCATTTTAGAGAATAATGGGTGGTGGAAGAAGCCATAAAAAGATCAGAGGAAGAAAAAAGGGAAAAATGAGTAAATGTCTGAAGGGCAGACATGCAGTATCTCATGGCAGAGGCAAAGGCATGACTGATTCTCAAAGCTGCCTGCCTTCCTGCCCTTCAGATGAATGGCTGCCCAGATACTCTTAAGCCCTATATTTGTATGTCCTTTCAAAACTTCCCTTTTTTTTTTTTAGGTTCCTTGAGTAAGCCATTGTTTCTTGAAACCAAAATTACCTAATGGGTGCAGTATTTGGGGGGAAAAATGAAGCCTAAGGGAGAATACTACAAAGGAAAACTTATGAATTGATAAGAGAAGCCAACTAGGAAGGACATACAAGTATGGATGAGTAAGTCACAAAAGGAAGATGGAGATAGGAAGAACTTTGTTTGGAGGCTGAAATCAGCAAAATCGAGTCAAAACAAAGTGTGGACATACTTTAAGGGAAACGAGAAAGGTTAATATCATGGGTCAAGACAATTTAGGATGAAGTGAAAGCATTGTAAAGGCAGTGCCAAAAAAAGGTTAAGTTTTCATATATCTTCTCTCTGACCGATTATTCAATTCTGACATTTTTATACCTCCTTTCTTCACTGAAAATAGTCGAAAACATTGCTTTGTTTTTTTTACAACATACTTCATATTAACCTGTCCTAATTAAAGTGTGAACTTTTGTTTTATTTGTAAGAGATACTTAAAATGTTATTGCTACAGTGTACACTATTTTCCCTCTTTAATAATTTGCAAGTAACATAATTCCTTAACAGTATTTTTATGGAAAGGTCAGTGAGGCCACAAAACACATTTAGCTGACAGCACTTGGAGTTTCTGCCTTTGAAAACATGTTCAGCAGTTTCCAAGTCCATCTATTTCTTATTTTGAACTTTCTCTTGCAAACTACAAATGCAGTGTGTATATATATATGAATATATATTATATATAATATATATGTGTGTATATATGTACTTATATACTATATATATATATATATATATACACACACACACAACATAGTGAGGCCCCATCTCTACAAAAAATAAAATAAGGTTAAAAAAATAAAAATTAAATCAAATTTTAAAAATCAGCTGGGTGTGGTGACATGTACCTGTAGTCTTAGCTACTTGGGAGGCTGAGGTTGGAGGATCACTTCAACCAAGGAGATCGAGGCTTTAGTGAGTCATGTTCACACCCCTGCACTCCAGCCAGAGAGATAGAGTAAGACCCTGTCCTCTGCCAAGAATAAAAATTAATGAAAAATGAAAAACATGAAAAATGAAACCTATACAGTCATATGTTACTTAACAATGGGGATTCATTCTGAGAAAGGTGATTTTGTCATTGGTGCAAACATCAGAGTGTACTTACACAAATGTTGATGTTATAACTGGCTGCACACCTAGGCTATGTGGTATAGCTTATGGCTCTAGGCTACAAACCTATACAGCATGTTACTTTCCTGAATACTGAAGACAATTGTAACACAAAGTTAGGTTTTTGTGTATCTAAACATACCTAAACATAGAAAAGGTACAGTCAAAATGTGGTATTATAATCTTATGGGACCACATTGTATAAGCAGTCTGTCACTGACTGAAATGTCATTATGCAGAGCATGGCTCTGTTTCATCAATAGAAAACAGCACCAAGCAGTCCTCCAACAACAGCACCATGCCTACAGTGTGGGCCAACAGGCTGGACGCACTCATGCACAAGCAGGGCAGATGCCAGGTGTACAGATTTCTTCCCCCCAGCAGTTCTCAGTGTGTTCCAAACCAGTGCTGCTTGTAGAGCCATTTCAAATTCCGCATGATGCGTATCTATGTGTGTCAGTGCAACACTCATCTTTCCACACCCATATACTCAGATTCACTTTCAAGCAAAGAATGCTTCAATACATTGTGCTGGTCAAACGTCCCACTGTTCTCATGTCCACTCCTTATAATGGAGGACAGGGGAATGGAGAAAGCTGGTATGCCTGCTCACCCTCTCCCTCTTCTTCTTATGGCAGATCTAGCCATTATCACTTAAGTTCCTGCTGCCCCTGAATAGCTTTTTTCACATGGTCCCTGGTCCAAAGGGACAGCCTCACTGTGGCTCTGGCGATGGCATGGCAGCCTGAAATTCTTTGACCTGCCTCAGGAAGCCATTTCTGTTTCCTGAATAGCCTAAAGTGATCTATGCTTATATCACAATCTTGGGCACGTCCAAACACTCTCATGTGTGCATACATATTCAACCTTATTATTATTGTTGTTACGTTATTGTTATCAGAATTGTAATAAACACTTACATAGTGCTTCCTATGTGTGAGACAGTCTCCTAAGCTATTAAGTCATTTAATCTTCATCACAACCCCATGAAGTAAATTCTAGTATAATCATTTCCTTGTTGCAGAGGAGGAAAACCGACACCTGAAGGGATTAAGGTGGGATGCACAACTTGCACTGGCAATCCGGTTGCAGAGCCCATACTCTCATTCCCTACACACACTTTCTTTCTATACCTGCATGTACATGCTCACACGTGCAGACACACATGCATCTGCCTGCTCGCCCATGTAAAAATCTAAACGTAGCTCTAGCACTCTAGACCCTCACTTCACGCATTGAACCCGCATATGGGATGTGGCTCAAATAAGCGTATTATAAAGCCTTCCACATGATTTAGATTTATGATTCTGTTTAGAAACCATTGCTTGAATCCAGGTCTTCCGTGGTTCTTGTCTAATCGTGAGGCAGAATTGGGAACGGCTTCACAGAGGGGAGAGTACTTTCTAAATCCATCTTCTCTCTTTTTACCTCTTTTAGCCAGGAGCTAGCATGATGTAGAATTACATTTAATACCAAAGGGTCTTTCTAGATTCCCATAGCTCTCCTCATTATGGTCTCTTATTATGGAAAACATTCTCTCACATCTCGCATTCTTGCCTCATCTATCTACTCCAAGTGAGTTTGGTAGTTAGAGACTGGAAATTTTTCCTCTTTAAATACTATACATTTTTAAAATCTGTATTAATTTAGGATTGATTAAATGGGTTAATTCCAGACTTTCCAAGGCTAACACGGTATCATGTCGTATCTTGAAAGCCTGGAGGTTTTGAGATATCTGCTATTTTTATAACCTAAAGAGTGAACAAGTGGCTCAGGAGAAGAAAATTAATCTCAGTGTTTTCATGGGATAGGGATTGTTCTGGGAGTATAGGGAGAACCATGAGAGGAAATGTAGGAAAAGTATGTACTCTACATATTTAGGGAGATTCCTAGTGCATGACATTTGGGACATAAAACCTTTTATATTTTTTGTGAGACAAACAGACTTGATTCAGGCTTCTCTATGCTATTTATGAGCCCCAAGAAGGCTTAGCTACAAGGTAGGGGACTTGTGACTTGGAGTTTGTTATAATGATAGGAAATCTTATGTTAACAAAACAATATCAAAGTAAACCATTTCAATGAAGTTGTTAACTAAATTCTCTTACTTTCCTCTCCAATCTGGCATAGTTTTCACAACTCCAAAACTGAGATAACAATAGTGCCACCTTCCTCAGTTGTTAGAGGGAATAAATGAGTAGTACCAGCCCACAAAATGCTGACTAAGTGTCAGCTTTTAGTAATAGTATTATAATTGGTATTGAATAATATAATTTCTGATATAAGGGATCATTCAAAAGAATTGAGTTTTAAATTTTCTACTATCTACAGCTAGCTTAAGAGTTTAATATAACACTTTGACATCCATTTTTTTCTTTCCAAAACTAGCAGTTACATCCGGTTTCCAACACAGCATAATGAAATGTTTAGATACAATTGTAATGTTTTGTATTTGAGAAATCAAAGCTAGAGACTTGTTCAAGGAGACATAGCTACCAAAGGCAGAGTCAGGGCTCCAACGCAGGTCTTCTGATGAATAGTTAGAAAATAAGACAAACTATGGTAAGTCTTAAAATATGGCATAAGTTCTATTGTGGTTCAGATGAAGAAAGGGGAACATCTTAATGGGAACTGGGATAGATAGAGGGTGCCTGTTTGAAATTCTGTTCAATTGCTTACGTTTTGCCTGCATGTTTCTGTAGATTCCACTGAATTAGTCAGCCTTACTGATTTGGGGTTCTGACCATGAAAGTTGGCTTCAGAGTCATTCCATCCTAATCCAGTTAGAATCAGCTTCACCCTTTTCACTTACATGATAAATCAGGCTCAAGCCTTGCACTCTGCTTGAGAGGAGGTTGGAAATGAGTTCCCAATTTAGAATAAGACCATCTGCACCATATGTGGGCCATCCAATTGTGACTGGCTCTGCCCTGGCTACCAAACTAATTATGGGTATATTTCAGGGTGCAAGTTACTAGGCTTAAAATCCTTAATTGGCCAAGTTTTATTTTGTGAAAATCCCTTTGCTTTCGCTTTGGAAAAAAAAGCTCAGAAATCAAGATACAATATGTAATGGACTATTAATTGAAATCAAATTTAATTTTAAAAAATCCATGATGAATGTAACATTAAAATTTTAAATGAAGACAAGATTGAATACTTCAGAGCCCTTCCTCTGTATCCTCATCCTAATCTGGCCCTCTTTCCAATAACAGTTTTTTAAAGTAGGCAGCTAGCGTACAGGCCATAGTTTACCCATTTGGTCTAAATTTAATTTAAATCTAAATATATACGTATATATTTAGATCTAAATATATACATATATATAGCATGAAATTATCTTGATTATGGAGTTTGGGGGTGTCTATTTAAATATCGCTTCTAAGGCAAGTGCCTTTCTAACCCCACCTTGGTCCCAAATTAGGTTCCCAGTAGCTTTACAGTTGAGATGCTTAGTTAACCCACTGTCTATCACACTTAACTTGCTTATATACCAACACATTTTTGCATAATATCTCAACACTTGTGTTCCAGAAAAGTCCTGGTGTGGAAAATCCCAGAGAATGAAGATTAATAGTGCCTATTCATTTCATGCTCACAGTAACCATGTGAAGTAGATGCCTTTATGATGACCCTCATTAAGGAATGAGAAAGATGAAGCAATAATGATTAAATAGCTTACCCAGGGCAGCATAGCAAGTAAGGGAGGAGCTTTAGACTCAGCCGGGCTGACTCAAGAGTCCATCTCCTAGGCTGCTACACCAAGTTGCCTGCGTTCAGCAGGAAGTAGGAAGCAGGAAAGAGAGCCCATGTAGTGCAGAGCAAAAGATATAGGATGGGGAAAGAGTGTTTTCCGTGGGCATTCTGGTTCCTAGTTTGATGCTATGTGATGCCATCTGCATTTCCGCCCTTGGGTCGTGCGATTCGTCCTGTATCCTTGGAGAAACTCTCATCATTAACTTGCACTAGCACAAGTAGATTTCTGCTGGTCCTCAAAAGATCTTCAATACAAAAACAATCATGGATCAAGGCTGATTGTTCCAAAACTCCACCCTGATAATACCCACATTGCTTTCTTACTTTGACATCTGTACTAGTTCTTATCATCTCAACAATCATTTCATTTTTATTAAATGTTTATAGTTTTGTCTACAGGCTATTTTACCACTATTGTTATTCTTTTAAAAAATAGTGATATATGAGCAAATATATATACAGTTGATCCTCCATATTTGTGGATTCCACATCTGCAGATTTAACCAGTCACAGATTGAAAATAATTTTAAAAAATTATAGCTGCAATTGTACTTAATATGTACAAACTTCTTTCTCTTTTCATTATTTTTTAAACAATACAGTACAACCACCATTTTTAAACATTTACATCGTATTGGGTATTATAAGTATTCTAGAGATGATTTAAAGTATACAAGAGGATGTTTGTAGGTTATATGCAAATAGTAGGCTATTTTATATAAGGGACTTGAGCATCTGTGGATTTTGGTGTTGCAGAGTCCTGGAACGAATCCCTCAGGGACAGCAAGGGACAATTGTTCTTTTCTTTTCTTTTGAAATGGGGTCTTGCTTTGTTGCCCAGACTGGAGAGCAGTGGTATAATCTCAGCTCACTGCAATGTCTGGCTCCGAGGTTCAAGCAATTCTCTAGCCTCAGCCTCCCGAGTAGCTGAAACTACAGGTGTGCACCACCATGCCCGGATACTTTTGTACTTTTAGTAGAGATGGGGTTTCACCATGTTGGCCAGGCTGGTCTCGAACTCCTGACCTCAAGTGATCTGCCTGCCTCAGCCTCCCAGAGTGCTGGGATTATAGGCGTGAGCCACCGCACCTGGCCAATTGTACTTACCTTCCACCTGTACAGCCTCCGTGTTGCACAAGCTTTCTGCTCCCATTGTATCTAATTGTGTTGTACGCATAGTTGTCACACAGTAACTATTTTAGAATAAGTAAAACCCATTTAATAACCGTTTCTATTTTTACCCAGATACGAGAACAAACATCATCTCCAACGCTTTTAATATGCAACCACATATTTTAAGTGTAAAAAGATGTTTGCTTTCTGTGCTGTTCACATTGGAATAAACAAGTCTGAATTATGAGATGCTGTAATTCCTTAGAGAGACACTGATGACAGTATAAAACCTGAGTGCAAAGCTCAAATGGTTTGTGTGTTCACCAAAAACTCAATTCAAAATTATGGCTCAATAATTCAACTTTCTCTATGAGGTTGTCTTATTTTTAATGTTATAACCTTCCTAGATTAGAGAACCAAGCACATAATATCCACAGACAAAATCAAACAAAGCCTAGAAAAAAAATCAACTATTTTTTAAGTCCATTACAACTGAGTAGTATGAGTAATTATTTTATTTTCGTAGCCAGTGCAATGGCATGTGAGTCTGCACCAGTTTTGGAGGGTATTACCTAAAGTTAACTTTGAAAGAAATGGTGGAAATGTACTAGAAATACAATGCATGTTTCCGAGCTTACTTTGTGAATTCTTGTATCCTCAAGGTTATTCAAATCCAAAATAAGCATATTGAATTCCAGATGGCAAAACCCACAATCCTAGAAAGAAGTGCTGGTAATTCTAATGCAGATTCTAACAGCTAGAAATTATTGAATAGCCGTTGTTTGAAATAATAAGAGTTGAAATTACTGCAATAAGACAGACTTAAAGCCTATGAAAAATTCTATTCTCTCTCTATTAATTGCAAAAGTCCTTTGGGAAGGCTTAGCTGTCCCTCTCTGATAGCACCCTTAGAGGGTCAGAAATACATCGTTCTGAAGTCTTACATAGTTCAGTTAAATTTCTGGGCTTGATTTTCTCATTTGTAAATTGGCAATGATAGTACTTATATCAAAATATTAGTCAGGATTTAATCTATTAATGGATAAAGTGTGTATCGGCTATGTTATAAATATACAACATTGCTGTTTTTATTTGTTATTATTTTACTCATAGTGTTTATCTCTCTGGTATTAATTTAACTAAATTTTCTTTGAGACTATATTATAAAACTATAACTATAAGACTGCAGTGAGCCGAGATTGTGCCACTTCACTCCAGTCTGGGCGACAGAGTGAGACTCTGGGGTTAATCAAAACATCCTCAGGTTTACAACTTGCTAGATAAGAAGGACTAAGTTCAAAATTGGCCTTTCGAATTTCAGAAGGTACATTTAACTGTTTGTGTATTACTGTCTGGCTAAAGATGAACCTCGGTCACCAATCAGCGTTTTGTCAAGATGGAAATTTCCTCAATCATGGTACAGTTGTGTGTCTCATTTCCTCTGGAAAGGCTTTTTCTTTGGCTTGACTACTGCAGCTCACACTTTTGATTTGACTCTGTCTTTCTTTTCAAGATTGAATGCAAGAAACACATTTTTGGAAAGATATCTTGGAACCTCTTACCATGTAACAAAGATGCCTGTCCTTTCTAATTTTTACTTTGCACTTATCTGACCTTACAACTAGACTGTAACTCTTGGAATCACGGCACTATTTTATACAATTTTGTATCTCTTACGTCTAAACCAATGTTTAGATAATCTTAGACATTAAATACACTTTGAATGAATGAAAAACAGTGTAAGGTATGCAAAATATTTTTTAAAACATGGGGTTAGTTTTCACAACCAGCTGGCTACTCTCTTCTTTAAAATAAATCATTTTGGAAGACATCATCACACAGGCATTTATCACTTACTGGCTCTGTTTACCAAGCAGGACACTGATTGCCTGAAAGAATGAACCTAAGACCCAGAGTTGCCAGTGGAAGTCTTCTAGGCACTAGGAGAACCCAAGTTAACTTTGTTATTGATAACAACAGCAACTATGGGTGTCAGCATAAAGGAAATTATATAATACTGTCCATTTTTTATATTGTTAAAAATAAGCAGAAGACAAAATCCATCTAGGTATTTATTGACACTTGCTCTAAAGAATTCAGATATTCAAGTAAATATGTTCAGCAATTTTGTGTATTGGCTAAACGTTCTAATGACGGATAGCGTGTGAATGGGTTTGATACACATTCTTATTTCAAGCAGTAACTGTTCTTATAGAAATTTTTCATCTGTGTTGAGAAACTATAAAAGTGAAAAGATAACATTCAGTTTCAGAGTTTGTGATGCACAAATATTTCTCTGGAGTCTCTTTAACCAACTTTTCTTATATATAGATTATTTTGTCTAAAACAAATTAAAAACACAAAGACTATATTCATTGGAAATCCTGCTTTTATGTGCAATGAAAAATATGTTAGACATTAATGAGCTGGCTGGAGCAGCCTCATATTTATTTTTAATCTAATGGGTTATACTTGCGTGGACATAACCTATGCAAAAAATCAGATTATTTAAGTGCTAAAATTGTGGCTATATTGAATTCTAAGGTTATTAAAGAGGAATACTTCACGATCAAATATGAGAGTTAGTTTACCAAAATATAAAAAGAGCTAATGACAGCATCTTCTTTCTTGATGTACTTTGGACATGTATTTATAATATGAATTACATATAATATGAATATATGTCTCATAAATGATTATGCCAAATTTATAAAGATTTGAAAAATAAAATTGTTAGAGCGTAAGGAGAAAGCATAATTGGTAAGTGTCTGCATCTAGTTGTGGTTTTTACTTATTTCTCATATTATCTAATATTACACCAATGACAATCAGAAGTCATCTGACCTAAATTTTTAATATCTGATACTTATAACCTACCTTAGAATATGTGGAGGTCACTTCTGGATAGTCACATCTACTCACTGAGTTAAATTGAGGAATCCTTTGTTTTTCTGCTTACATAACGAATTATCTTAGCAATTCTAGAGAAAAGTTTATGTATTTGAAGTTAGGAAGTGGTCAAGCCTTTATTATAGAATTTTTATTATTTATAATATTTTACAAATGTTAAAAATCGGCACAGTGGTTCATGCCTGTAATCCTAGCAGTTTGGAAGGCAGAGGTGGGAGGATCACTTGAGAGCAGCAGTTTAAGACCAGCCTGGGCAGCAAAGTGAGACTCCATTTCTACCAAAAGCAACTAAAAATTCACTGAGCATGGTGGTGCATATCAGCAGTCCTGTAGCCCCAGCTACTGGGAAAGCTGAGCTTGGAGCAATGCTTGAGCCCAGGAGTTTGAGGCTGCAGTTAGCTATGATTGCACCACCGCACTCCAGCCTGGGCGATAGTGTGAAACCCTGTACATATATATACACACACATTACGGACCACATATGCTCAAAAGGCCACTCAAAAGCAGAGTATCGAATCTAGAATAAGGGGATTTGTGCGTCTTTATCGATCATAATCATAATGATTTCACTAGCCTGGGAGATCAGGAATTAAATTTAGAAGCTTGGAAGTAAGCTTTGAGTCTTTTCCAAACATCCCCATGAACATAGGTTTGTGGAATGAAAATATTATTCTTCTTCCTGAAAAGAATACCCCAGCCGTTAATTAGTCCCAGTGATGTTTCTCTTTGAGAAAAAATTATCTCAGTCATTTATAACCAAAACAATACCCAGAGAGAAATTCAATAACAGTATACATTAAATCAGTGATTCCCTAGTCACAAATAAATAATTCTGGTTCCGTATCTAGAAAGTGAAACCATTGCCCAGAACATTTCACCTCCCATTGTCCATTTGCGGTCTGCATCCTGCCAAAGTTACAGGATTTGGGTGTGAGAATTTTTAGAATCCAAAGAGGTATTTACATATTCTGTAGCTCATTGTAGCAGAACATTTTTGTATCTCTCTAAAGATTATGTACACAATCTTTAAGAGCATTTTGGAAAGAGCAGGGACCTCAAGCTCACATGTATTTTTCATTACCTTCCAGCTGCTAGTTCTTAGATTGTCAGAATTGGGATAATAACCCGAAGACTATCACTTTGTGTTTTACTAAAAGGGAAGATTGGGTTGCCACCATAATCCCTAATTGAGGCTGAATTAGAATAAACGGCTGTTAAGCTCTCCAGCATAATTGTGAATGGTGTGTGTTTGACATTCTCTAAGATATAAATTAGAATAAAAAGAACATTTTCAGAGTCATGGAGTAGCTTTGCATTAATGATGGCCTCCCTTGCACTGCTGACAGTCTGCATTATTCATAGTGTCATTATCAGGACTATTCAGTGCTGAATGATTTGTTCGCCCAGAAATTGTATGCCCTGACCAGATAAGTAATATCTGTAGTTTGTATTTATCCTTATGACTGCTTACTTGGGTATGGCTTCTTTTATCTCTGTTGTGAGCTTACTTAGTGCTGCTCAGCGGGATGTACCATCAGTGACATAAGCTTTATTCATTTACAGATCCACAGTGCTGCATCACAGTATTAAATCCTGCAAATGTGGGGAAAACTCAAAGGCTTTAATCATTGGACTGGCAATTGTCATTGTACTGCTGCCATATGTCAGCGCTGAAGTTAAGTTTCATGTCTGTGCGCTGTAAGGAAGGCATGTGGCCATGTGTTGCCGGCTTGTTTGTTTAAGATAGAGTCTTCCCCGCCACTGGAATAACTTTGCCATTCAAATCCCTTTCATCTGCACAGAATGAACTAACCAGAGTCCTACAATGAAATGTGAATGTGTCCTTTCAGAACTGATTGGTCCATTTCATAACTCCTTTCTTATTCTAATTAAACCAGCTCAGGAGAGAACTGTGTTTTAGCATCTTGGGCTTCGGAATGACAAGGAATGGCAGGAAAGAATCAGAGGATGTAGAAAGCTCTCTGCTGTGAAAGCAAGGTTTAAAGGTCTAGAGGATTTTTCCTCCCAGCAAAGAGATCATCTTTTGAAATCGTCCCCATCCGTTCCCCTCTACACACACCAATTTCGGTTTTATAACACCCCTTGCTGTGCATCTCTTGGCAGGAAAGTTGCCCATCTTGCAGAGTCTTGCATGAATAATTCATTTATATGTCATGCTGACTCTTGAAAGCCTGGATTACAGCTTTGGAGGAAATGTTTAATAGGATTCTTCCAAACAATCCAAAATATAGCTCAGAGTTCTATGAGTTCTATCTCTTAGAAAGCCTCGGTGCAATAAAAGAATTAATGTGCTGGAAGCCCAAACACACTCGAGGCCATTCAACCTGCGTTGAGCTAAAGTGTAACCTAATAATGAAGGTTAGTATTTTAGATTAGGGTTTCTGTTTCTCAGAGACAGGATTCTTAAGTACAGGCCTTGAGTTCAATACACTGGCACAATTACTTTTTGTTAGATCTTGAGGTTTTGGATTTTTTTTTTAACATCAAAGGACCTTGGAGAACCAGGCAGACAAGCAGCTGAGAGAAGTATTGAGTTAGATGAGGGCAGACAAACTCTGCATATATCAGGTCGCGTGATCGCCTGCTGTTACTCAATGATGCTGTTCTTTAAACAGTGGTCCTGCTATCAGTCAAGCTGGAAAATTTAAAGATCTTCTGTAGACTCAGTATCTCACCTCTTTTAGTCCCTGTCTCAGTAATTTTATTGTATCTACTCACCTTTACTTCCTCTTCCATTTTCCACAAAGCCTTTTTTGTACTCCCTTCAACACTTGCCTGTAACAAAGTCTTTAAAATATATTTACATTACCCATTTAAGGACCAATTGCCTAAATTCTAACCCACTTTCACTCTCCCAGGATGGTTTGCGTCTTAAACCAAGAAGAAAGTCATAGATTAAAAGAGTCTATTGATTCTACTGAGGCTTATTCTTTGCTTGTTTAATAACTTTGAAAATGACAAAAATAATGTGTTTGTTGTAGAAAACAAAATAGTTAAAGCAAAAGAAAGAAAATTTTAAAAATAATAATAACCAATAACAACTTGACATTGTGGCATATTAATCCATATTCATGTTTATATCTAGATGTGGATCCATCTGTATGTCTATAGATTCATATATCCATGTATGTAACTTTACAAAGGTAGGACAATCTATAGCAGAATTTTAAATAGCAGTTGAATTCCAGCAGAGGATCTATTCCTTTGGTTTGCTCTGTCTAGGTTGCTGGGTTTTAAACTTTTTCAGAGTCTTTTGCATTAGTGGAAGGAATTTGGATTGGATATCTTCCTTTTTTGCCCTCAAGATCTATAATTACCTTTTAAAATTCCGCTCTGTGCCTTGCGAGGCTAACTTGATAGGATTGTATCTGTGGGCTTTCTTACCCTCTGGCCCCCGATTGGGTTCAGCCAATGAGAGAATCAACAGGAGCCCATCAGGAAGGTAGAGTGAGATTAGGGTATTTATTCACCCAGTTTCCTTTCTTGGGAAAGGGAGTTAATAGCACACAACTCTTTCTCCTGCTGAGTTTTAGTAGCCAACCCCTCCCCTCTCTACTTCAGGCCTAGGGTAGCAACTTCTTATTTTAGTTATTATTGCTGCAAAGCAAACCATCCCAAAACTTAGTAACTTACAACTACAATTATTTATTTGCCACAGAATTGGCAATTTTTGCTTGGTCAGGAAGGTTTATTTTTGCTTTTCACTGCTTCAGCTGGAGTGGATTAACTTGGGGATATAAGATCTATTTCCAAGAAGGTTCCCTCACATGCTGGCAAGTAAGTGCTGACGGTTGGCTTGGAGTTCAACTTGGACTGAGGACAAGGGGCTTAGGTTCTTCTTCACATGAGCTTCTCTAAAGCTGCTTGGACTTCCTCACAGTACAGTGTCTAGGTTCCAACAACAATCTTCCGAAAGAAAACCAGGCGTATACACTGCATCACTTTTATGATACAGCAATGGATCATTCTGCATCATTTTCTACTGTAATCACAAATGCTCATAGATTCAAAGGAATGAAATAGAGACATCACCTTTCAATGGGAGAATACCAAATGAAACTAAAAAGAGCATGTGGGATGAGAAATATTAGAAATAAGGCAATTTATCTGATGGTTTCTTACTTATTAGCCACAGAATACTGTACTACCTTTGGGTAGTTTACTTTTGTAAACAATCTCTGTATTAAATTATACTCAAACTACCAAATATGAGTATGCCATATTTTTTTGCTGGGACCCTGCTTAATACAAAATTGAGAGTAAATAATAGCAGGGAAGGTAAAGGAGGAGGGTGCCATTTAGCAAGGTGTCAGGAACTAGCCTAAATATCTACTACAGCACCATCTTTATTTTTAATACAAATATTTTGATATCACATAAGTTTTCATTGGAAGAAAGTCTCTTTCTGTTAAAAGAATATTTTAAAATACCACTGTTTATGTCCTTGAGCCTCATGATATCAGTTTTAAAAGTTGTTTCCTGTGTACTGTACTAACTCCTAATCAAAACTCTTACAAGTCTGTGCTTCTTGCCAGGGAAATTCATTTTTTCTTCTTGGTTAATTACAAGATATGTACAAAGAACACACAATGTTCAATGCACCTTCAGATGTGTTAACGAAACATTATCAACACTAGATCACCTGACTCATCCATATTGACAGTCAAGGCATCATTAACCTCAAACTTGAATGATCTATTCAAACAGTGGTTTCATGCAAAAATAGTTTTTAAAAAATATTTCTGTAAGTTTTTTTCTTCCCTTTCTCTACTGCACATCTCTTCTCAGATGAAGCCCTTTAGGTACTTATTGAACCTACAGAAGAAAATAAGATGGCAGGAGTTAGTATATATTCTATTTGTCAGTACAAGTGAAATAGAATGGGGCTATGTACTCTTCAGAGGATGGAACTGAATTCCCTTGGAAAATAAAAAGAGAAAATTTCAGTATTTTGGCTAGAGGAATATAAGTTAAAGATAATACCTCTTTTCTACTTTCCTTGTGACCTGTAGGAGGTTTTCCCTATGTGAAACTGAAAGTGGTAGAATCGGTAAAGATACTGCAGCAGAAATAAATGAAGAGATGCAGGAATAAGTCACCGAAAAATTTAAACCTCAAGTAATGGTGCGTGCCTTTGTCTAACTATTTTAAATCAGACTCTTGAAAAAGAGTCACAATAAATTATAATAAAGAAGAACAATCTACATAATACTCCCATTTTACAAAAACAATTTTAACACAACTATAAATATTCTGGCTTGAAACATCTGGTACTTTCCCCACATTGTCCCTTGTAATGTTAGAGCTGCCCCTTAGGTCATTAGATCAGTCAGGGACAAAGCAAAAGACAGAAATCACACACAGTTTTATTAACAGAGAATGTCATATGAAAAATTGTAAACTACGTGTAAAGTTGTTAACTTGGCAATCGAAAAGGCAAAAGGGGAAACTAAGGTATCATAGACAGATGACAAATGTGAGAAGCAATGGACACTCCTAGGGCTGGGGAAACAGAGGGAATAGGTTGGAATTTTCAGAACCTTGAAGCTTGGAAGAGGAGCCCTATAGAATGAACAGACGAAGTTCTGAGGCAGGACTCTGCTTAGCTGGCCTAGTGTCTCAGCTCACCGGAGGAGCCGGCCAAGGTCTGGACATAGACTTCTGACAGGGGGATCCTAAACGGCTGGTGCTAATATTTCCAAGAAGGACATTATGGGGTTCGTTCTGCAGGCACTGAAACACCTGTACAACAGCAACACAGCTGCTTTGAGGGTGAATATAGTAATGTAGGTTAGTATCTCATAGATACATTTTTAATATATATTCAATACAAACTTTATATGTATTTTTTTATCATCTGTTATCTATCTGTCTACCAACCTATCTATTAACCTATCTTCCTACCTATATAATCAATTTGTCCCATTTTCGTGATGCTGACAGGTAAATAGTTCAGGAGTTTCTGCTGTGCTTTTTCTTTAAGTTCCGCTCCTAGTGATTGCTATAATAGGAAACATTATGAGTTTTGACTCATTTGGCAAGCTTGCAGTTTCTTCCATAAACAGCCTTTTTATTCTGCCTAAACTCAAGCAGATGCAAAGGAGATAGAAAAGCTGCATGTATTGATCATCTATGGTGTACTAGCCAACTGAGTTCGGTGCTTTTCAAAAATTATCTCATATGGTTCTTGCCATAATCCAATTATGCAGATACTTTTGTTCTCACTTCTCATTTTACTAGTGAGAAAACTGAAGTTATAAAACGTATCAGAAGATACACATAAAACATATGAAGTGGGCAGGATTTGAAGCTAGAACTACCTCCTTCAAAAAGATTTAAATCCTCCTGCCCCCACCAACTTTGAAACCACTGCTAGCCCATATGGTGTCTTGTGCTAATTTAAAAAAAAATGTGCTTACTAATTTTAAAAAAAAAATGCCTTCTCAAGGCTGACAAAACCCCATGGGTACACAACCTGGCAAGAGGATTAAATATTTGTGTGTTAGAAAAAGGCATTTCTGCTTCTGGGTAGATGCAACTCTGAGTCAGGTCACACAGCTTGGAGACCAGAGCATGGGTTTGATTTTCATCTTCTTTCACATCCTGGGTCGGGCACCCTTGTGAATAGCACAGTCTATACAACTGAATACCATGGTCTTTTTCAACATCACTTTCGTCAAAATAATGTTCCTGTTTAAGATCTCTCTTTCATTCAGATTTCAGCATTAAGAGGACAACATGCCTTTCTGCCCTAAAATGCTTTGTTTTTCTCACTTCACTTTTATATAATAATGCTAATTATGTAGTAAATTAGTGACCTTTTGCTGCAAAACAAATTATCTCAGAACTTAGCAGCCTAAAAGAACAAATATTTATTATCTCACATAAATTCTTAGGTCAGAAATCCAGGAGTCACTTTGCTAGGTGGTTCTGCTTTGGGACCTCTCATGAGATGGCAATCGAGCTGTCAGCCCGGCATCAGCCATTTGAAGTTTTCCGCAGCTGTGGAATCTTCCTTTAAGCTCATTCACAGGGCTACTGGAAGGAGGCTTCAGTTCCTCACCACACTGGCATCTCCACAGAGCGGCTTATCACATGGCTTCCCCCAGAAAGAGCGGCTGAAGAGAAGAAGAAAAATACCAGTCACAGTGGAAGTTGAAGGGACTTTTGTAACTTCACCTCAGAAATGAAGTATCATTTTTTTCTGTGGTAATTTTTTTCTTTTTCTTTTTTTGAGATGGAGTCTCAGTCTGTCACCCAGGCTGGAGTGCAGTGGCACAATCTTGGCTCACGGCAACCTCTGCCTCCCGGGTTCAAGCGATTCTCCTGCCTCAGCCTCCTGAGTAGCTGGTACTACAGGCGTGCGCCACCATGCCCAGCTTTTTGTTTGTTTGTTTGTTTGTTTTGTATTTCTACTAGAGATGGGGTTTCACCATATTGGCCATGCTGGTCTCGAACTTCTGACCTTGTGATCCACCTGCCTCAGCCTCCCAAAGTGCTGGGATTATAGGCGTGAGCCACCGCGCCGGGCCTTTATCTGCTGTATTTTATTGGTCCCACAGAACAACATTGTACAACATACAAATGATTGAGAGTCATCTTAGAGGGTAGCAAATATAGTTAAGACTATGGTCTCATTATATGTGCCAACATCCTGAGGAGATAAAATGGCTGATACTCAGGTGATCCTCGGTGGTACAACTGTTAGCTGGCATTTATTTTGGTCAAATGAGTGTTTTTCCTGATTTTTCTATGCTCATGCCCAATCAGTTGTTAAATATTTTAATAATTATTCCTGGAGATAGATACTGTTGTTATCATCAGCTTGCAGACGTTGAATGTGAGGTTTCTAGACCTCAATTTCCTCCACAAATAAATGCTAGAACCGACCTTGGAACCCCCAATCTTTTAATTACTATGCTATTACCTTCTTTAGTATATTCAATTTTAACTTCAATTCATCACTTCTAGAAGTAAGCTGGCACCACACTAATACCAAACATGTTTCTACATGAACAAATTTCCATAACATATTAAATATAAAAGCCTCTTTTAAAGCTAGCTTGATGTTAAAAATCAAAGGAAGAGATTTTATCATTAGGCAGGTCAGAGACTCATTTCACCCTGTGTTCAAAGAGCAGAGCCCATGTCTCAGATAAAGAGCTTATCTAATTTTGAGGAAGACACTCTATATTACTGTTTACTTTCCGGCTAATATAACATTTGGATTTGAGTTTTAAGGGGATAGCCCTCTCCCCAAATGTTTAAGCATGTCAGTTCCATGGGAGTGCATTTAGGGAGACAAAGTGGGAGATCCTATTATTTGCATACTCCGCCAACAACAGAAAGACTGAGTTCTGTGATTATGAAAATTATGGGTTGAAACCGGTTGACAGGAAAAAATGACAACTTGGCTGATCTTTTAAAATTTTAAAATAGATACTGGGCATGTTATATGAGTGCTGCCTGAAGGCTGGGTTTGGGTATTTTATCAAAAAGTAGCAAATAATAACAAATGTACTTTGTGAAAAAATAATTAGTGGATGTGATTATTTTATTTTCGAAATATAAATTTATGCATAAGAAGAATAAATGCAAGGTATGAGTAGCAACCAATTTACTTCTTATACAATCCTTATTTCAGGCAACATTTATAAAGGCCAACTGAAATTGAAGCTAAGGCAAATGCCCAGATATAAGCTCAGGCCAAAATCCCCAAATTTGCAGTTATCAATATGTCCTCAATATATCAATGGCTCCTTGGCTACAGGGTAATGTAAACTAAGACAAAATAAATCTGGTTTGCCCAAGCTTTGGGTATTTTATTAGCCATGTGGCATCTTCCAACCTATGGAAATTAAGCTACGGCCAAGGCCAAGCCTGGCTAAAAAAAAAATAGGCAAAAATCACACAATTTTAACAAGCTCACACGTTTTAACATAACCTCAAATCTATTTTCATTTCTTTCCATTTCCTGCCCAATAACAACTCCCATACTGAAATGCACGGACTGAAGCCTTCTTTTTTCCCCCCCACTGCAGAAATCTTATCTAACTCTATTAGGTTGTAAATAAACACTAAGACCCACGCTAAACCTCAAAAATCCTAAACAAATGTGCAATATATTCTTCATATGCTCACCTATTTCTTTCTTATAATGGCTTTCCCTGGATCCATCGTCCAGATGCTTACTTTGTGACAAAAGTATTTTGATTCAATTATCTGTGAAGGGAAATATCAAAGAAAAACCATCATAAAGATGTCTGGCCTCTTAAAACTATGTTGCCTTTAGGAGCTCATGTTAGAAGCGTAAGAGCTGAAGTTTTCTGTCTGAATTCAATTTCAATTAGATTTTAATATCAGACCTCCCTCTGATTATTAACATTCTACCACCCAATTTTCAAAAATGTAGTTTGTCATGCAATAACCTTGCTGGCTCTGTATTTCCATCATCACATTTGCCCTCACTCCACATTCTATATGGTCTGTGTGAATAAGCTCTTAATCAAAATTTTATTCCATTCTTGAGAGTGTAACTTTCCCAAACTAAGTTTGTAAAAGTGAAATCTTTTTCACTCAAGCTTTGTAAATTACAATCTTCTTAACATCAATGGTTTAATGTGTTCTGAGAATGAGGAAAAAATAGGGAGGGAAGTTTGCGTGTTTTATTAATTCTCCCTTTGCTTCTTCTAATGACGATTAAAGTTTATATGAAATTTAATGAGACATTTGTCTATCAGAGGTAAAATCTATGCAGTATCTCCTGGACAACACATAAAATGGGCCTCTTTGAAGGAAAAAAGGAGTTCTTCATATTTAAAGTATCATATAATAGTAAGAAAAAAATAAATCTACAAATCACTGATGGAATAGCTATGGTATGGTATGTTACCACTTCATAAATTTTGACTATCCTTAAAGCAGTTGAATTAACCCAGTCTAAATGCAAATAGGTTTTATTTATTTATTTATTTACCTATTCATGCATTTATTTATTTAAGGCCAACTTCAGTTTCTAGTAGACACTAATAATGCTGTAATGAGGATTGTGAGACTATGTGAAGTCATTGGGGAAGATTATCATGATCAATTAATGATGTCTGTCATGAGTTTGCCAAATGGAAGTTGTAGTATATACATATATGCAAGATATTTTGCATCCCTGGTCTATGTGAAGTAGAACAAGACTGATGGTATTAGTCCATTCCTCACTGCAATAAAGACATACCTGAGACTGGGTAATTTATGGAGAAAAGACGTTTAATTGGCTCACAGTTCCACATGCTGTACAGGAAGCATGGCTGGGGAGGCCTCAGGAAACTTACAATCATGGTAGAAGGCAAAGGGGAAACAGGAGTGTTTTACATGGCTGGAGCAGGAGGAAGAGAGTGAAGGGGGAAGTGTTACACACTTTTAAACAACCACATCACTTGAGAACTCACTCACTACCACGAGAATAGCAAGGGAAAAATCTGCCCCCATTATCCAATCACCTCTCAAGTCTCTCCCCCAACATTGGGAATTACAATTCAACACAAAATTTGGGTGGGGACAGAGAGCTAAGCCATATCCCTGATAAAAGTTTTCTATTATTTACCTATTATACTTTAGGAAAATTTTCCCATACTTTTGGAATTAAAGTTTCAAGGGCTGAGGTTTGGGAATGCAAACTTTCAAAAATTTCGCCAATTGATTCTAACAAGGAGCCAAGTTTAGGAGCCATTGTTTTAAGGATCAGATTTATATCAAGCTTATTTTTTAATATTTAAAAAAGTCTTGTGGATACATAGAAGTTTTATATACTTACGGGGTACATGAGATGTTTTAATGCAAGCGTGCAATGTGTAATAATCACATCATGGAGAACGAGGAATTCATCCCCTGAAGCATTTTCAAACATACTTTTCAGTTCAGAGCTAAGTGGTAAGCAATGAGTGAGTGTGTGCGTGCGTGTGGCAGGCAGGAGGGGGCAGTATAGGAAAGAAACAATCGAATTCTTGTGGACAAAGGACTGCTTTATTTCTTTGCAATCGTTTTGCATGTGGGTTTTTATTATTACGGAGACCAACTTCAAAGGGGAATAAAAAATAGATATAGACTAGTCCAGGAGAATAAGAAAGAAAAAGGAAGGAGAGTATAATATTCATGTAGGGTCATAGGTCTTTCTGTTTCTCTGAAATTTACATTACAGAGTTACAATAGTTCACTTGCCTTAGGGACACATCAGTTAAGTCTCAGAGGAGGTAGAGAACTGGGGCAATTATTTGCAAATTCATTGACTTAGTTGATCATTGCTTCAAGTTTCTATTTCAATCACACCATGGAGATTGAACTAGAATTAATTTCCTGGTTAAGTGACCCTAAGAAGTCATGCCCTGCTCTCTTCTAATTCCACACCATTTTACTGCAGACCATGGCACCTCATACATACAAAGATACATAAATGAATATCTAATCTTTTTAGAGACAGGGTCTCACTATGTTGCCCAGGGTGGACTTGAACTCCTGGCCTCAAGTGATCTTCTTGCCTCAGCTTCCCAAGTGCTGAGATTATAGGTGTGAGCCACCTGGGCCAGCCCGAAATTTTTCACAAACATGTTTGTGTATGTGTGTATGTGTGTGTGTGTGTGTGTGTGTGTATGGGTGAATTGGTGTGGGTGTATGTATATACTTATCTACTGAATTCTCTTCCCCATCCCCCTTCTCCTTTTCCTCCTTTCCATCTCTCTCCCTCTTTCACACACATACACACACACACACACACACGTGCCCTATGTAGCTATTTATGTGAAGGCATTCTAATAAAGGAAAAACTTTTCAAAAGTCCACAGAAATTAAAGCTTCTCAAGATGCATCACGATCTAACGAATAAAAATAACAATGTTTTGCAACATGCAGAATCACAACATATTGCAAAAGATAATTGAAATTCCTACATATGCCTAGGATATTAATATTTTTCCCTGCTTTTTTGTAATTAGATTGATGTGCGTATTTAAAAATCTGCTCCCCACATGTGCTTAAGAATGCCAGGTTTTTCCTGAGTCATATTGCCAACTCCAATACTAGGTTTGAATGTGTCTTCTATCCCGGTGGTATATATTTTAGCACCCCTGCAAGGTGCTGGTGTGCTGAGAATATCAGCACAGATGTTATAGGATGCTGTTATTCAGAAATAAATTATTCATTTCCTGGGCACTTTCAGTTTTATGTTGACAATAGTAGCCATTACAATCCAATCGGATTTACATTCTCAGCATTTACCTTTCAAACTGATAGGCCTCTGAAACAATAAACGTTTTGGAAGTTTAGACATTATTTTCAGTCTGGTTTTCTAGATGCAGAAACTGAGATACGGATTTGAATGTACTTGATGTATCAGGGAGTGTGCTGAAGAGATAAGGACTGAGGAAAGACAAGCACGAGTTGGTCCACTTTGAGGCAAGGGGGTCAATATTTATACCCCCAAGGTATTAGTTTGATGGGGTTGTGATATGGTTTGGATCTGTGTTCTGCCCAAATCTCATGTTGATATGTAATCCCCAATGCTGGGGTTGGGTCCTGGTGGGAGGTGATTGGATCAAGGGGGCCATTTCCTATTAATGGTTTAGCACCATTCTGCAAGTGCTGTTCTCATAATAGAGATGTCATGAGATCTACTTATTTTAAAATGTGAAGCACCTCCCCCGACCCCTTGTTACATTTCTGGTCATGTAAGACATGCTTGCTTCTCCTTCATCTTCTGCGGTGATTGTAAGTTTCCTGAGGCCTCCACAGAGACTGATACTGCCAAGCTTCCTGTACAGCCTGCAGAACTGTGAGCCAATTAAACCTCTTTTCTTTATAAATTACCCAATTTCAGGTATTTCCTTAGAAAAATGTGAGAACAAACTAATACAGAATATTGGTACCAAGAAGCAGGGCACTGCTATAAGGATACCTGAAAATGTGGAAGCAGCTTTGGAATTGAGAAACCAGCAGAGGTTGGAAGAGTGTGGAGGGTTCAGAAGAAGAGAGAATGGTAAGGAAAATGTTGGAACTTCCTAGAGGCTTGTTGAATGATCGTGACCAAAATGCTGATAGTAATATGGACAATGAAGTCCAAGTTGATGAAGTGTCAGATGGAAATGAGTCACTTATTGGGAACTGAAGTAAAAGTCACTTTTGTTATGCATTAGCAAAGAGGTTGGCTGCATTGTCCAGCCTGGTCATGTGATTGAAAAGAAAAGCCCCTTTTCAGGAGAGAAATTCAAGCAGGCTGCAGAAATTTGTATAAGTAAAAAGGAGCCAAGTGCTAATATCCAAGACATGGGGAAAAGACTCCAAAGGCATTTCAGACACCTTTGCAGCAGCCCTTCCAATCACAGGCCCAGAGGTCTAGGAGGGAAAAATGGTTTTCTGGGTGAGGCCCAGGGCCCTGCCACCCTGCGCAGCCTTGGGACCCTGCCTCCTACCTCCCAGCTGCTCCAGCTCCAGCCATGGTTCAAGGGGGCCCAATTATAGCTTCAGTGGGTATAAGCCATAAGCCTTGGCAGCTTCCTATGGTGTTAAGCCCATGGGTGCACAGACTGCAAGAGTTCAGGCTCAGGAGCCTCTGCCTAGATTTCAGAGAACATATGGAAAAGCCTGAATGTCCAGGTGGAAGCCTGTTGCTGGGGTGGAGCCTTCATGGAGAACCTTTAATAGGGCAGTGCAAAGCAGAAGTGTAGGGTTGGAGCCCACACACAGAGTCCCCACTGGAGCACTGTCTAGTTGAGCTGTGAGAAGAGGACCACCATCCTCCAGGCTCTAGAATTGTAGATTCAACAACAGCTTGCACTGTGCACCTGGAAAAGCCACAGGCATTCAGTGCCAGCTTGTGAAAGCAGCCAAAGGGGTTTGTATCCTACAAAGCCACAAGGGTGGAGCTGCCCAAGGCATTGTTATCCCACTCCTTGTACCAGTGTGCCGTGGATGTGAGCTATAGAATCAGAGGATAATATTTGGGAGCTTTAAGATTTAATGGCTGCCCTGCTGGGTTTGAGGTTTGCACAGGGCCTGTAGCCTTTCTTTTGGTTAATTTCTCCATTTTGAAATAGGAGTAACTATCCAATGGTTGTACCCCCATTGTAACTTGAAGTACCTAACTTGTTTTTGATTTTATAAGTTCATAGGCAGAAGGGACTAGCCTTGTCTCGAATAAAACTTTGGACTGTGGACTTTTGAGTTAATGCTGGAATGAGTTAAGACTTTGGGGAACTGTTGGAAAGGCATGATTGTATTTTGAAATGTGAGAAGGATGAGATTTGGAAGGGACCAGGGGCAGAATGATATAGGTTTGGTCTGTCTCCCTGCCAAAATCTCATGTTGAAATGTAATCCTCCATCCTGGATGTGGGGTGTGGTAAAAGGTGATTGGCTTATGGGGGCTGTTTCTCATTAATGATTTAGCACCAGCCCCTAGTGCTGTTCTCGTGATAGAGTTCTCACGAGATCTGGTTGTTTAAAAGTGTGTAGTACCACCTCCCTCCTTCTTGCTCTTGCTCCAGCCATTTAAGAGGTGCCTGCTTCCCCTTTGTCTTCTCCCATGATGGTAAGTTTCCTGAGGTCTCCCCAGAAGCTGATGCTGCTATGCTTCCTATATATTCTGCAGAATTGTGAGCCAGTTAAACCTTTTTCTTTATAAATTACCCAGTCTTAGGTATTTCTTTCTTTCTTTTTTTTTTCTTTGAGACAGCATCTCACACTGTCGCCTGGGATGGAGTGGAGTGCAATGGCGTGATCTCGGCTCACTGCAACCTTTGCCTCCCGAGTTCAAGAGATTCTTCTGCTTCAGCCTCCTGAGTAGCTGGGATTACAGGAGCCTGCCACCACACCCAGCTAATTTTTTTGTATTTTTAGTAGAGACGGGGTTTCACTATGTTGGCCAGGCTGGTCTATAACTGCTGACCTTGTGATCCGCCCATCTTGGCCTCCCAAAATGTTGGGATTACAGGCATGAGCCACTGAGCCCAGCCAGGTATTTCTTTACAGCAGTGGAAGAACAGACTAATACAGGCTGTCTTAGCAAAATACTAGACTGGGTGGCTTCAGTAACAAAAATTTATTGTCTCATACTTCTGGAGGCTGGACATCCAAGATCAAGATGCTAGTGGAGTTGTTTTTTTCTGAGGGCCATAAGGAAAAGAACCATTATCAGACCTCTCTCCTTGGCTTGCAGGTGGCCACCTGCTTGCTGCCCCTTCATTTGGTCTTTCCTCTGTCTGCATGCCCTTTATGGCTCTTTTTGTGTGCAAATTTCCTCTTCTTAGAAGGACACAAGACAGGCTGGATTTGGGCCCTGCTAACAACCTCATCTTAATGTAATCACCTGTTTAAAGGTGCTATCTCCAAACATAGTCACATTCTGAGGTACTTGGGGTTAGGGCTTCAATGTATGAATTTTGGGTGAACACAATTCAGCTTGTAATCCTCATCAATCCAATCTGTCAGTCACTGGCTATAGGCAACATCTAGGGAAGAGGGTGAGGAGTAACCTTTCCAGTGTCCCTGAGAAGTCACTTGGAGCAGTGGGAGGATAGATAGAGGTGTTACTGAACAAAGGTGATCTGGCAGGGCAACCCACAGTGCCTACTGCAGAAATTATTATATGCCAGTGGAAGAATCATGAAGCTCATAAACATGAAATGGAGAACTTTATTTCTCATAAAGGGTTGCAGCCTCTGGGCTGGCCACTACACAGGCTGGAAAGCATAGCCTCTGGAAGAAGCCAAGTTCAAACACTCTGAGGCAGGGGCAAAAGGAACAGGAGTTTATGCTGAGCAGTTGACTAAGTATCCATATTCTATAAACTAAAGGAGGAGTCATGAATATTTATGAAAGGAGAAACCATGCCCATGAGCAATTGAGCTTCATGCCTCTTCATGAATTGCATAGAAAAAAGCATGGCTGTGCTAGCATGATGAGGGTGGAGGTTTTGGCCCTCTGATGTCAAATGGTGAAGCAGAGGACATGAAAATCTTTACTGCACATCCTCCATGAGTTGGTCAAAAGCAGTCCAGAGGTGGTGGTCATTTTTTTTAGAAAGGGGCACATTGTAAAACTAGTGAGCTGTCATGTCAAAACTGCAAAGCTGGAGGGGGAGTCCAGTCGTGGCCTCAGATGACTGATTAAGGGAAATAGTGGAATGAATCAGCTGTTTCTTGTTTTCCAGAGCTTGTTTCTGCTTACTCCTCAGGAAAAAATTCTGGTTAAAGGTTAATGAGGGAGGGGAGGACTGAGGCACATCTGACCTCTTATCCCATCATGGCTGGGAGCTCAGTTTTCCCTTTGGTCCCTTTGGCTCAGAAGGGGTCCATTCAGTCAGTCAGCGGGCTTAGGATTTTATTTTTATTTCTCAATAAATAGAAGTAACTAATATTTCATGATCCCTTAATAATTAGGTATTTCATCAAATTTAGGAACCCATTAACTATAACGTACACTATTATTTTAAGGACTGTAAGAAAAGAAAACCATGCCACAAGATGGGAATCTAATAGGAAACCTCCAGAAAAGTGGGACACAAAAGAACTAAATTCTCAATGTCAAGAAAAATGAGTAATGAAACCACCATGCAGAAAGGCAGTAAGAAACATTCATGTTTATATATTGGCACACGATAGAAGAAAGAAAAAAATAACTCCCTTAAAAATTTGGACCTTAAGCTCTTACTAACATGAATTTTTGACTTTAATTCACACTACTCAGGTGGTCCAAAATCCTAAGCAGACAATTTAATTAAAAGTGCTCTCAGGTATGTAGTGCCCCCAAATAATTGGAGGAGCAAATACCAATGTGACCAAACGGTGAAGATGCACTGATTAGAAAACGCTTCCTCCACAGATGTCAAATGATGATAAATAGTGATGATAACAAGGATAGATAAAATTTTGTATAATCTGAGGCTTTTTCTTTAGTGTTGGCAAACTGCAGCCTGTGGGTTGGCTGCTGCTCCTTGTTATAAATAAAGTTTTATTGGAAGACAATCATGCCATTCATTTCTATACAATCTATGGCTACTTTTGTGATATAACAGCACAGTTAAATAGTTGCCACAGAGACCATATGACCTACAAAACTGGCAAGAATTATTATCTGACCCTTTACAAAAAAAGTTTGCTGAACCCCTGATGAATTTCTACGTATTACATTATTTCATTTTAACCGCAATCTTATGTGGTAGATAACATTATATCCCCATTTTATAGACCGGGAAACAGGGACCAAGAGGTTAAATGACTGACCCAATGTCACATACTAGTAAATAGCATAAGAAAAATTTGATTATAGGTATGCCATTAACTTCTAGTGGTTAATTATGTAAGAGGGGAAGGTATCCAAAGAAAATGGGCTGCGTGATAGTAGGCGTTCAATAGATAGTTTGTTGTATGAATAAATGCATGAATTAATGGATATAGTCAAGATGTGGCAGAACCAGGATTTTAACCCAGGCCACTCTGAATCCAAATTCCAATATCTCTTAAAAACAAGATATAAAAGTGTAATTAACCGCAGAGACAGAGACTGCCTTAGCCTCTACCCTTAATTAACTTGGCAGAGTAACCCACACCGATTTTTCTGATAAAAACATGCTGACTCATGCATCCACTAGGGTACTCACAAATACTTTGGTTCCCAGCAGATGTACTGTGTGAATCCCATTTCAATCTGTATTTTTATTAACTGACCTACTGTTGTCCTGATTACATTGAAGAAGAGGTCATCCATTGTACCAGATACAGGACTTTCTGTGAGTTAATAGATGCAAAGGCAGGGAAATAATTTTCCTTAACAAATTATCCATTTGTTTCCCAGTGTTTAGAAGAAAAGTCATTATTTTTGTTAACAATTAAAATAAAATTAGTTAAAGGCCCTATGTTAATTGAATGCTCATCATAAAATTAAAAATAATTTGAGTGAAGTATTTATATCTGTGCTTATAAATATTTCTTTTTTTTTTTTTTTTTTGAGACAGAGTCTTGCTCTGTCGCCCAGGCTGGAGTGCAGTGGTGTGATCTCGGCTCACTGCAAGCTCCACCCCCTGGGTTCACACCGGTGTCCTGCCTTAGCCTCCCGAGTAGCTGGGACTGCAGGCGCCCACCACCTCTCCCCACTAATTTTTTTTTTTTTGTATTTTTAGTAGAAACGGGGTTTCACCATGTTAGCCAGGATGGTCTCGATCTCCTGACCTCATGATCTGCCCGCCTCGGCCTCCCAAAGTGCTGGGATTACAGGCATGAGCCACCTTGCCCGGCCTGTGCTTATAAATATTTCTATAAAATATTCAGCTTAAAATTGTTGTAAAAAGATTATTAAAATAGGAAAATAATTCAATAGTTAATAGAAAAAAGGAATATTTTTGATTATGAAAAACTCTTTTTTAATTTAAGCAAGAAAATATTAACCTACTGGTGACAGTAGAAACAAGATGGCAGGTTCTTTTCTCAAGAGGAGCTCACTGTGCAGTAGGGGAGCCTGTGTTGAACCCAAGCAGATCTGGCTCTAGAGTCTCTGCTTTTAACTACTATATTCTACTGCCTTTTCCTGAGAAATGCCATTTTGCACAAAGATCTCTGCAAATTGCTTAAAAAGCTTTCTATTGGAGCAGAGTGGAGGAGATATTTGAAATGAGTTTTGAATGGCTCATGGGAGCTTAGCAAGAGAATGAGGAAGAAAGAAAGAAGGTGAGATGAGATTTAAAGAATAAAAAAATGTGCTGAGGCCAGAGGCATGAAACAACATATTAGGGTCAGAGAGTTTAAAGTGGTTTGGTAATGGTAGAGGGTAGGGTGAATGTTGGGACATGGTGAAGGATGAAACAAATAAACAAAGTAATAATAACATGCCCTAGTTTGACTTTCAGCCAATGAACAGCAAGGAGTCACTGAAGAATTTAAACAACAGAATGAGAAACTCAGATTTTTATTATTGAAAATTGTCATTCTGGCAGTAGCATGTGAAATGACTTGGAATGGGGAAGGCAGGGATCTCTCTGAACCTTCCTTAACAGTGGTCTTTGCTGACATCTCCTCTCCTGCCTATTCTTTACATACCACCATGACCCAAGAGCCAGGCCCTGGCCTCTTCTTGTCACTTTCTACACTTCCTTGGCCAATCTCATCCATTCCCATGATTCACACATCTGTACAAGTGAGCTGGATCCCTCTCTTGAGAAATAGTCTGATGGTGCACATTCACAGCAGCTTGCAGCAGAGGAATCTCAAAGTCCACATCTCCAAAGGAACAGAAGAAGCTCAACTCTGTGGATTCAGATCTGACTGACAATCCTCCAACTCATACCATGAACTGAAATTAGTAATTGACCTTACCATCCCACCTAATAGGCAAGCCAGGAAATCAGAGGCCCTCCTAAATTTCTCTCTTTCTCTCACCACCCATTGCATTTTATCCCATCAATTTCAAATTAATACTTATATTCTGTTAACTCAACCTATAATAGTCCCATCCCTCCCTTTCAGTGTGGAACCTGAAGAGCTTTTAAAGTCTTATGTAGATGTTAGAACTCCAATGCCCAGAGAGTCTGAGTTAAATGGTCTGGCATGAGGCTCAGGACTGGTATCTCTTAAATGTTTTTTAGGTGTTTTGGATGTGCAGCTATGAGTGAGAATCATTCCTCTCAGCCAAATAAACTGTTAGCAATTTGTCCATTGCTTCCACCTCCATGTTCTCTCTCATTCTCAGCCCATGGCATGTCCTTCAGCCATGTTAAAGGCATGGTAAGTTCTTGAATATGCCGATTTATTCCAAGCCTCCCTGCTTTGACTTATGCTCTTCTCTATGTCTGCATTTCCTACCTTTATCCTTCTCTATACACTTGAGCCTTCTCTCCTCAAGTAGAACTGATTATTCCTTCATTTTGCCTCAGCCCATGAGGTCCTTCCTCATATTTTAGAGTATCTATAACTTCATTGCCTTTGTTCTTTACGTATCTATCTTCCCCCACCCTGGAAATCACTCTCTGAGTTGAGGGATCATCCAGTTTCATTCTTAGAAATATTTCAGAACCTTACATATAGAACAGACTCTCTCAAACTGTATGCTATTGATACTTTGGGCTGAGAAATCCTCTGTTGTAGGGATCCATCCTACAGCAGGATGTTTAGCAACATCCCTGGTCTCTACCCACTAGATGATAAGTAGCACCCCCTTCCCACTTGTGATAATCAAAAAGTGGCACATGTCTATAGTCCCAGCTACTCAGGAAGCTGAGACAGAAGGAGCTCTTGAAGTTGGCCAGCCTGTGCAACACAGCACGATCCTGTAAAAAAATGAAAAAACAAAAACAAACAAACAAACAAACAAAAAACAATAACAACAAAAAAAAAACACCTAAAAACATTGTCCCACTCTGGGGTGGGTGTGAAGAGG
This sequence comes from Pan troglodytes, assembly GCF_028858775.2. Lineage (NCBI taxonomy): Eukaryota > Metazoa > Chordata > Mammalia > Primates > Hominidae > Pan > Pan troglodytes. The sequence continues at coordinate 4,533,982 of NC_086015.1, forward strand.
ACAAAATCAACCCTGGCTGAGGACAAGTGAGATGCTAAAACTGATTGGTGGAGGACATGAAGAAAGTGTGGCTGCTTGTTATGCTGATGGTTTCTTTAAAACAAGCCTCCCTATGTAGTCCCCTCTTCTGTTGACTCAGGGCTTAGCCATGTGATTTACTTTGGTCAATAGGTCATCAACAAGGACAATGCCCACAGAGGCTTGAAAAAAGCTTGTTGCACTAGGGATTGCCCCTTTGGAGCTCAGCTACCATGTATAAAGCCCAGGCTAGCTTCCTCGAGGATGAGACACCACAAGAAAAGAGAGACACCCATACCACAAAGAGAAAGAAGCCCAAGTCTTCCAACATTCCAGTGAGGCCTGCTCCCAGTGTACCTGCTATATGAATATACCCAGGTGAGACCAGTAGTAGAACATCCCAGCCAAACCACAGGATCATGAGAAACAGTAAATCATTATCTGTGACTTTATATTTAGAACACTCCATCATCTCAGCCCAAAAACTTATTGAACTGATAATAAATTCCAAGGAAGTCTCAGTATACAAAATAAATGTGCAAAGATAGCAATCATTCCTTTACACCAACAATAGGCAAGCAGAGAGCCAAATCATGAATGAATTGCCATTCACAAATGCTACAAAGAGAATAAAATACCTAGGAATACAGCTAACAAGGGATGTGAAGGACCTCTTCAAGGAGAACTACAAACCATTGTTCAAGGAAATAAGAGAGGACACAAACAAATGGAAAAACATTCCATCCTCATGGATAGGAAGAATCAATATCATGAAAATGGCCACACAGCCCAAAATAATCTATAGATTCAATGCTCTTCCTATCAAACTACCTTTAACATTCTTCACGGAATTAGAACAAATCTACTTTAAATTTCATATGGAATCAAAGAAGACCCCATATAGCCAAGACAATCCTAAACAAAAGGAATGAAGCTGGAGGCATCACACTACCTGACTTCAAACTATACTACAAGGCTACAGTAACCAAAACAGCATGGCACTGGTACCAAAACAGACATATAGACCAATGGAGCAGAACGGAGACCTCAAAAATTACACCACACATCTACAATCATCTACAACCTAACAAAAACAAGTAATGGAGAAAGGATCTCCTATTTATTAAATGGTGCTGGGAAAACTGGCTAGCCATATGCAGAAAACTGAAACTGGACCCCTTCCTTACACCTGATACAAAAATTAACTCAAGATGGGTTAAAGAATTAAATGTAAAACCCAAAACCATAAAAACCCTAGAAGAAAACCTAGGCAATACCATTCAGGACATAGGCATGGGCAAAGACTTCATGACAAAAATGCCAAAAGCAATTGCAACAAAAGCCAAAATTGACAAATGGAATCTAACTAAAGAACTTCTGCACAGGAAAAGAAACTATCATCAGAGTGAACAGGCAACCTAAAGAATGGGAGGAAACTTTTGCATTCTACCCATCTGACAAAGGTCTAATATCCATAATTTACAAGGAGTTTAAACATATTTACAAGAAACAAACAACCCCGTTCAAAAAGTGGGCAATGGATATGAACAGACACTTCTCAAAAGAAGACATTTACATGGCCAACAAACATTTGAAAAAAAGCTCAACATCACTGATCATCAGAGAAATGCAAATCAAAACCACAATGAGACACCATCTCATATCAGTCAGAATGGTGATTATTAAAAAGTCAGGAAACAATAGTTGCTGGCAAGGCTGTGGAGAAATAGGAATGCTTTTACACTGCTGGTGGGAGTGTAAATTAGTTCAACCACTGTGGAAGACAGTATGGTGACTCCTCAAGGATCTAGAACCAGAAATACCATTTGACCCAGCAATCCCATTACTGGGTATATACCCAAAGGAATATAAATCATTCTACTATAAAGACACATGCACACATATGTTTATTGCAGCACTGTTTACAATAGCAAAGACACGGAATGAACCCAAATGCCAATCAATGATAGACTGGATAGAGAAAAAGTGGTACATATACACCTTGGAATATTATGCAGCCGTAAAAAGGAATGAGATCATGGCCTTTTCAGGGACACGGATGAAGCTGGAAGCCATCATCCTCAGCAAACTGCCACAGGAACAAGAAACCAAACACCCATGGTCTTTCTCATAACTGGGAGTTGAACATCTGTGACCAGATGGACACAGAGAGGGGAACAGCACACACCAGGGCCTGTTGGGGATAGGGGGGTGAAAGGAACGAACTTAGAGGACAGGTCATTAGGTGAGCAAACCACCATGGCACATGTATACCTATGTAACAAACCTGCACGTTCTGCACATGCATCCCTTTTTCTATTTTTTAGAAGAAATAAGAGAAAATATCATTGTCTGAAGCCACTAAGTTGTGGTGTGGTATATTATGCAGTAATACAGAACATGGAGGTCATTTTAAAAGTGCGGTGAAAGGAACTGAGAATCTGAACTAGGGCAGTGGTGGTGGGAATAGAAAGTGGTGTGGAATTTAGTTTAATGTTTTCTGTACTCTGCTGAGCAATCTACTAAGTACCCTGCAGGATTCACATTTATCAATAATTGATGATTTATACTTGTACACTTTTTTAAAGATTTGAAAACCCTTATTACCTCAGTAATTATTTTCTTAAGTGCTTGCTATGCATTAGGCACTTTACAAGCATTAGTTCATTTAATCCTCATAACAACACTGTGAAGTGAGTCATACTATCAGTCCATTTTATAAATGAGGGAACCAAGGCTTATAAAATTAAATACTTGACCCCATCAAATAGCTAGTAAGTGGTGAAACCAGGATTCAGACTAAGCTCTCTCTGACTCCTGAAGAATTGCTTCTAAATATTCTTCTATATTTTTCAAAAAAGTGTTTGGTGTAAGATCTTCTTTATTTGATCTTTGTGGGAGTAGAGAAAAGCTATTTGCCATTCTTTTCATTCTCAACAATCCCTTTCCCAGGCTGAAGTTTCAGTTTAACAGGGAGTATTTTTATTGTGAATAACTGCAAGGTCAATTTGTGGTACATTTTCACTTCCTGAATGATACAAGTTTCAGGGAAATGGACGTGAGGGACATGGATTTCCAGTCTATATTAGCAGCCACCAAAGATTATTTGCTGTCAACTGATTAGCCCCTCATCTCCCTTCTCTTCTTCAAAATCTAAGGAACGTTCTGTCTTTTCCAGCACTTCGAGGACTTTTTGTGATGTAGAATGGGGAGCATGGGGCAGAGAGAAAGTCAACTTGAGTGGACAGAGCCAGAGGTGTGCTTCTGCTGAAGGTAGGGATTTGAGGGGTCAGCAGGAAGGAGAGGTCCCTAAGAGGGAATAAGTTCACATATGACCTTGCTATATATCAAGGTTATAGATTCCTTTACTTGCTCTATTTACAACTTTCCCAAATGTCGCTCACACTATCTGAAGCCACATAACCAAGGATTATAAACTTTCTTGAGAAAGCGTTACTAAACTTCCCCAGACTTGGCAAAGTACACGCTCAGCCGTTCTTATCGTGCCTACAGCTGTGGGGAGCTTTCTCTGAAGAGTCTCTCCTCCCCATCACCAAATGCAGTATCAGGAAATTCCACCTGAGAAACTATTGTTTTTTACACGTCATTTGAAATATGGCTTTTGAGATTTCAAATTAAATTAACAGCAGCCTGCAGTCTTGACTGCTTCTAGAAAAAACTGTATAAAAAGCCCAGCCATCTTTTGATCTAAAAGTTCTGTATGTATTTAAATTTCCTAGTATCTCATGTTTACGTTAGAAATGCCCATCTGGGTTTGCTGAATGAGGAATAATTGTGTGTCCATTTGTTTTTCTCTGATTTGTAGTTACTTCACTATCTCAAGATAAAAGAATATTTTACCTCGGTGAGAGAAGACTCAAGTTTTTTTGACAATGTCACTTGTGATACAGCCAAGTGCTTTATAACTGACTGTATACATCTAAGTGGCTATTTAACTGAAAAGAAAATAAATTTGGTTCAACGCTTGAGTCTATGCTAATGTCGACTGTGACAGAACTTTCCTTTCTTTACTCTCTAATCCAGCAGAGGGCACTGATCAAACATCAGTGGCTTTAAACCTAGACGGCTTGTTCACTGAATAGTTTATCAGTGCTATTAGATAATTTTTCTCTTCAAGCCATTGTCTAACTGGAAGCAAACTTTGGAAAATGATGTGTACATTGGCCTTGGCAAATGGTTTATGGATTTAAAATAATAATTTTCAACACAACTGCACCCTGTATTCTCTATATTTTTGCTGTTCAGTACAGCAACCACTTGCCATAAGGGGTTACTGAGCACTTGAAATGTGACCGGTTTGAATTGAGATGTGCCGTTAGGCATGCAATACACACTGGCTTTTAAAGACTTAGTGCCAAAAAAAGAATGCAAAACGTCTCATTAGTTTTCTGTTGTTGTTGTTTTTGTTTTTTAATTGGTGAAAAGTTGAAATCATGTTTTGGATGTGTTGGGTTAAATATACGATTTAAATCAATTTTAGCTGTTTCTTTTCACTTTTTTAACTTTTCTACTAGAAAATGTAAAATGACAGACGTTGCTTGCATTGTATTTCCAGTGTGAAGCACTGATCTCACTCTTATAACACTTCTTTTCTTCTCTAAGAGTAAGTGTTTTCCAATTATACTGCCTATTTTGCGGTCCAAGCCCCTATTCTTGCTTTCCCTCAGTGTTTCTCGTCTTCCCAGATGAATCCAGAAACCACAGGTGCCCAGTGGTACCTTGGCACTGTGAGAGTCACCTGAAAACTACCTTTAAAAAGCCAATGGCCAGGCCAGGCGCGGTGCCTCACACCTGCAACCCCAGCGCTCTGGGAGGCCGAGGCGGGTGGCTTCCCTGAGCTCGGGAGTTCGCGACCAGCCTGGGCATCACGGCCAAACCCCGTCGCTGCTAAAATGCAAAGGATCAGCCGGGCGCGATGGCGGCGTCTGTGGTCCCAGCCAGGAGGGGAGGCTGAGGCGCGGGAACTGCTTGACCCCGGGAGGCGGGGGTCGCAGCGAGCAGAGGCCGCCGCCCTCCAGCCCGGGCGACAGGGCGAGACTCCTCGCGGGCGGCGGGGTAGTGGGGGCGGGGCAGGGCTTGGGGGGGGGGGGCAAAGGCGACCTGTGAGCTCTTGTCCTTGCCCTGGGAGAGCACGGAACTCAGAGAAATCATCTGACCCCGGCAATGTGTGACAACAAGCAGGAAAGCTTTGCTTGAGGAAAAAAAAAAAATTCTTGTTTTAAATGCTGAGGCTTTGGGACCACAGTGTCATGATGAACAAACATTCACTGAACCCCCTACCTTATGCCAGAGGCTTTTCCATAATTATCTCCTTTAATTGTCACCAAAAACCTCGGCAAGTGTCAGACTTATTGCCATGCTGCAGAAGAAACATCCAGACTTAGAGAGGCGGGACAGCTTTGCCGAGACCACACTGAAGAGTGTGGTAAGTGGCAGAAGAGACCTGAAGAGCCAGCTGTGTTCAGCCTGTAGGATGCTCTCTCCACCTGCGACTGGCAGGTTAGGAACACCCTGGGTGTGAGATGGTGATCGGCAGCAGCCAGTGAATAGGCTCTGCTCACTCTCAGGTGGTCACTAACCATATCCAGGAGCCAAAGCAGGGAGCTGGCAGCTTGGGAGCAGGGACATCACTTCTGACAGCAATGGGATGCTGAATAAATCAGTTATTGAACTAAAGAATAGAGAAAGAGAGAGAGAGAGCATGTAACATAAAAGTCTCCTCTTTTGTGATCTTAATAAGATAAATGTTTCATTGTTCTCACCTCTGATTGGGGCCTATTTTCAGCAACAAAAGAACTGCTTTGGAACTATGACTATTCTGCTGATTAGACAAACTAGTTTCATTAGAAAGATCAAACAGAAAAGTTACAGAGAAAACAGAATTTGCCAGCATAGTTCAGACTCAGGGGCTTACCACGGTTTCATTTTCTCCATAACTGGATTCTTGAAACAGCAAAGAATTCTTTTCTGTCATCACCCCTCATGTTCTCTAAAGTAGAAACCGGGAATGCGTTGCTGTAATTGTGTTCATGGCATCTTTGTAATTTTCCAGGCCTTAAATGAGCCAGTCCAAAAGCAATACTGGTTCAGGCAAAATGAAACTTAGCCTTCCAAGAATACATATTTGGTAAAGGCTGAGCTGATTTTAATAGCTAATATTTATTGAGTGCTATTTCTGATGGTTACATGCAGTATTTCATTAAATCCTAATTCATTTTAAGACAGCAACACTGTTATTATCCCTATTTTACCAAAAAGGAAGCTGAGGCTCAGAAAGGTTACGTAATTTGCTATAAGCCATAGAATTCACCAGTGTGAGGATTGTCACCACTGACCCTTTTACTCAAGCGCTTTGACGCGTGACCATTACACCATGCTGTCTTCCTTAGAGAACAGCTTGTTATCATGAAAAAAGTTATTTTCTTTCTCTGGCCCGTTAAAACAATACAAAAATCTATATCAATGGCATTTGCAATGCACCAGATACTTTTACCCTTTTCATTCTTTCACTAACAAAAAATTGATAGCAAATGTAAGCCCATGTATTTATGAAGGCAGTTGGTTCCTGCTCACTTCATTTTACCATTTGCTTTCACTTGAAGAAAGGAATAACTGAGAGCAACCTTTACTGCTGTAATTGGATTTTTGTCATCAGATATGGTTTGGTTCAATTGTATCTTAGGAGAAATAATACACATTTGGGGTTTAGTTTTATAGAATCTATTTTCTGTAACCTTAGAAGTCTTAAATTTTATCTAGGAATGCATTATATTCAACACTTTCAACTTGCATATAACCTGCTAGGGGGAAAAAAAGGCTAATTTAAGAAGATCTTTCTAATCTTGTCTTCCAACCTTCACAGTGAGCATACCATCTGAAATTTGCATTTTTTGTCATCTTGAACTTTGCATAAAACTTCTAAAAATGTTCTTATCTATGAACTGCAGGAACCTGAAGAATAATTTTGTCTCCAAAATAATTACTGGAGCACTTCCATGTTCTTTGTGTTGTTGAGAATTTTTTTTTTTTTTTATGTATGCAGCTTTTAAAAAAATCTTTGTTTAAGGCCCTAAATATCATACATCTGGGATTCGATGAACAAGAGTTTGGGGAAAGCCATTTATTATTATTATTATGCAGCTTATATTTTATTATAATTTTTTAATTTAACTTTTATTTTAAGTTCAGGAGTACATGTACAGGTTTGTTATACAGGTAAACATATGTCATGGGGTTTTGTTGTACCAATTATTTTGCCAACCAGGTATTAAGCCTAGTACCCATTAGTTATTTTTCCTGATCCTCTCCCTCCTTTCACCTTCCAGCCTCTGATAGGCCCCAGTGTGTGTTGTTCCCCTTTATGTGTCCGTGTGTTCTCATCATTTGGCTCCCACTTATAAGTGAGAACGTGTGGTATTTGGTTTTCTGTTCCTGTGTGAGTTTGCTAAGGATAAGGGCCTCTAGCATGGAGCTTATATTTTAAAGAAAACTGATGAGTTGGCCCCAGTTGTGGAATGAAGAGTTTTCAGCTTGTGTTGGGAACCAAAAAGGCTGTTAAGTGTAGTTCAAGAGTTAAAACAAGGCAGGGGAATAGAACATTTTACCGATGGCTTACTAGTTTCTAGTAAAGATGAAACTCATCCCCTAACTGTGGAAATTCAACATAACTGTGGAGTCTCATAAAATTATACTGTGAGCTATTACGACAAACCCAAAAGGAAAAAATATGCAATTTAAGAAACATATTCTGAATATACTTTTTAAGAAAAATCTAAATTCTTTAAAAATGGTGTGACAATCAGCAGAAGGAATTATGGTAGATTCTTCTAGTAATAGAAAATAGTATTTCTATTATTAGGCAACAAACAGTTTTGTGGATTTGTATTATCCATCTCAAGAATTTTCATAAAAGCCTGATTTTCTTTTGCTTTTTAAAAATGTCCTATCCTGACTGACCCTCTTAAGGTCAGACTTGAAGAACAAGCTTCTTACTTGATACTCCTTAAGTGTCTAAAACAGTGTTTATAAACTTTCATCTACATGTGAATTACCAGAGTGCATTGTTAAAATGCAAATGCTGATTCAACTGAGATGGGGCCTGAGATTTAGCATTTCCAGCAAGCTCGCCTGGGATGCCCTCACTGCTGACGGGCAGACTTCACTTTGTGTGGCAATGCAGGGGAGCCCTGACAATTCCAGCCTTGCCTTCCCTCTTTGTTCCTATTCGATCCATCCACAAACCTATTGGCTCTGCCCTCAAAATCTATCCAGAATATAATCACTTCTCACCCAACTGCATAGCTAAGACCTCAAGCCAAGCCACCATCATTCCCTTCCTAATCTCTGCCTTGGCTTCCTAAATGACATCTGTCATTGACTCTTGCCCTTGAAGAATATTTTTCACACGAACGGCAGAGAGATCTTTCTCCAAACATAAATTAAATCAAACCTATTCCTTATTATTTCCTAATTGTTTCCCAGCCCATTAATACCCAAACCTAAACTGTTTGCCATCAGTAAGACCCTCCCTTATCTGACCTGTTTCCTGTTCCACCTTGTCTGCTACTTTTCTCTGATTTTCACTCCATTTCAGCCAGACCAGCTGACATGTTATTCCTTTAAAACACCATGTGCATTCTTACCTCAGGGCCTTCGTATTTGCTATTCCTTCTTTCTGGAAAGTACATTCTATAAATCTTTGAATGACTCCTTACCTGATGCCATTCAGGTCTCTATTCCAATATCTGCTCTTGAAATAAACCTCCCCATACCCTGTTTACAATACTGCCCCAGTTATTATGGATGTGTAGCTGAAAAAGTTTAGTTGTTTAAAACAAAAATATTTATTTTGCTTTTCAATTTGCAGTCTGAGCAGGGCTTGGTGGGAACAGCTCTTTTCTGCTCCACTCAACTTTGGCTGAGGAAGGTGGCTAAAAGGCTGGGGAATGGAATCATGTGAAGGCTCATTCACCCACAAGCCTGACACCTGGACTGAGAAGACTCAACATGTGGGGCTCCTCAAGCATCTGTCTGTGTCTCTATGTGGCATCACCTCATGGTCTCTTTATCATAGTTGCTTCAGGTTAGCCAGACTCCAGGATCACAGGTGGAGAGGCAGAGAGGAGAGGAGAAAGAGACACAGAAAGAAAAAGAGAGACAGAGCACTAGGTGGAAGCCAAATGGCCATTTGTGACTCAGCTTTGGAAGTTACTCATACAGTATTACCTCTGCTTTCTTCTTGCCTGCCAAATTCTATTAGTTGGAGGCAAGTCACTAAGGATGGCCCACATTCAAGGAAAAAGGAATTAAATTCCACCTTTTGGAGGAGGAATGCCAAAGAATTTGAAAACATTTTGCAAAACCCATCACATGGTCCAACTGCTCAACCAAGATTCGGCCTTATTTTTCTTCCTAGTGCTGATCACATGGATCTCTTGTCTGTTCCTCCTACTGGAAATGTAAGTCCCATGAGAGGAGGGACTTGGTCTTCTTTACTGCTGCTTCACCAGTGACTCAAAACTGCTGGGCAAAGAGTAGACATTCGCAAGTACTGGTTGGGTCAATTTATTTATTTAATGAAACTGTTTTCTCTGCAGAACTCAGCTCAATTCCTGCTTAATAATATTACTAATGAATTAATATATGAAATCTTCTTAGAATAATGCAGGGCCCCGTGGTCTATGCTCAGTTAATTCTAGGAACTGTCCCTAATAAGAGCTAACATAGATAGTGTGTTTAGTGTCCACTGAGCTCCTCATGTAGGTTACTTTTTTTAATCTCCCAGGAAATCCATGAGATGATACTGTGATTACACCCTTACTTCACATAGCTACTTAGTGACTGGAACTCAGAACCAATCCTGCCTAATTCCAAAGTACAAGCTCTCATTCTTCCTCTATGGTGCATTTTGATCATTTGTATGGGCAAGGTGGAAAGTAAGTGATTTTGGATTAAGACACAGAGCCTTATCCTGGCTCTTCTATTTCACCTCTTTTAGCCTCAGTTTTCCCATTTGTAGAATGGGGATGATAATGATATCTATCTGAGAGGGCTAGCGTACAGTTCAAATGTGAGCTACATCTGTGAGTGGCTTGCCAATAATATAGTGCTAAAGGAATATGTTAAAATAATTGGTTGAGAGGCCATTAGGCTGAGGCAGCTCCAGCACTCTGGGTTCTATCTAAGCAAGTTGAAACCTGATTCACTGGAAATAGTAAGACAAAACTTAAGCTTAACCAGTCAGAAGCTGCCAAATAAGCTCTCAATAGGAACTTTCCACTTGAATGATTCAAATAAGGCCACTGCTCCACTTCAACCAGTGAAATATTTTCTTTGCCTTGCTTCCACATTCACCCTGTAAAAGCCTGTAGCTCATACTCCTGTTGGTGGAACCCCCAACCACCTGTGGTCTGGAATTGCCTGATTTGTAAATTGCTGTTAGCTCAAATAAAGTGTTTATATTTTAATGTGCTTCAATTTATCTTTTAACAGTAAAATATAATCTTTAGTATTTTACTATGTATCCTAATCATTGCTATAGAAATCTGTATGCATATTTTATTCTAATTTTAAGTTTTTGGTTCCTAGTACAAGATTGACTGTACTTGTCTATTTCAGTGTCTTAGACAGAACAAGGTTTTGGTAATCATTTCAGGAATTAATGGGTAATTCCAACACTCATGGTGTGAAGAGTGCCCCTAAAATTAAGAAAAAATGCATATTCTTTATATTTATTTGAAACAAATTATCTCAAATTCTTTCAGAAGTGAATAGATCAACTGTTAAAAAGTAGAAAAACAATTGGCTTACTATGCATGGAATCATGAAAGTGTGAAGATGGAAAAGAACAGAGGCATAGTTCAAAATCCTGATAAATCACTTAATAGAAAGGGCAATTTTGTAAATGTTTTCATTTAAAACTTTCACTTCCTCACATGTAAAATGAAGTTGATAGTACTAACCTCATATGTTGGATTAAATGGTATAATGTAAATAGATGTACTTTGCAATATGTAAGTTATTGCATAAATATAAGGCATCATCATCTATTTCTTATAAGTCTAGGCTAATTTCTACTCATCTTAGAAAATGAATATTATCCTGGGGATTCTTCGAAGAAGTAACTAAACATCATTTTAGAAATTCCTGAAAACATGTATTTTAAAATTATAAAAATGAAATAGTAAAGCTTATTAATGGAATAAATGCTTTTGCTTTTCATTGTAAAGAAAATTGTTCTGATATGAATATATTGCCCACAAGTGCTGTAATGGAGGCCTTGCAAATCCTTGATATTTTGTTCTTTCTTAAGTGTACCAGGTAAAAATAAGGCATGGCCCTGGGATGAATTCTGCAAATTTTCTCCCAAGTATCATCCTCCAGCTGATTCCCACTCAAAGATATTTGATTTTGTTTGGGATAATGTCTTAATTTGGGCTTCTATAACAAATTACCATAGACTGGGTGGCTTAAACAATAAACATCTATTTTTCACAGTCGGGAGGCTGGAAAGTATAACATCAAGGGACTGGCAGATCCAGCGTCTGGTGAGGGATGCTTCCTCATTTGCAAATGGCCATCTTCTCATTGTATCCTCACATGGCAGAGAGTAGAGAGAGCAAGAGCAAGCTCTGGTGTCTTCTTTTAGAAGGGTTCTCTTCTCATGGCGTAATCACTTCTCAAAGGCCCTACCTCCTAATACCATCATATTGTGGGGTAGGATTTCAACCTATGAATTTGGGGGATGAGAATACAAACATTCGGTCCACAGCATGATCGGCCCCAAGGGCCAGTATGTGATACATTTTCGTTAATTGTGCGTATCCTAGTTTTTTTTGCAAAACACATGTTTTCCTAGTCATGCATAGCTGGAATAGACCTTGTAATAAAATTTTGTCAGTGAAGTGTAAGTGGAGGTTTGCCAAGGGACTTCTGAGGAGGGGACACTTTCTGAGAAGAACCACACTTAAGAAATCTCAATAGCTATGCTCCTTTCCATTCCTTCCTTGTTGAGATATCAATGACTCTCTAACATTTGTAACCATGAGGAACAGACTAAGAAAATAGAAATATCTCTTTATGTAATGGAATCCTGATGTAATTGAGCCTCTCAATAAACCTTGTACTGTCTGTCTACCTACTTACTATCTTTAGTAAATAATAAAAATTCTGTGATTAAGGCCACTGTAATTATTTGATTGCTGTTGTGGTTACTTGGAGATGACTGCATATTAACTGATCTATGCTATAGTATCTCTCTAGGAAAGAGTAATCATAAAGCAAGGGATTTCTGTACTGTGTTAAAATAGTTTGATTCTAGCAAAAGTTGAAATAAAGAAAAACATATAATCCCTACAACAAAAAATATTGCTCCATAATAATATTTTACATGAAGACTCTGTGAGTCCCTAAATAACTTCAGAAATTAGAAATTCTAATTTCTCTGAGATTTTCTTCATTCTTTGGCCAGACAAACAGCGTCCCAGAGAACTTCTTTTTCTCATTAAAATATGAATAAAATTTCACTAGTTAAGTATGGTATGACCAATTAAAAATAAGAACAATGTGCAGTGAGCTGAGATTGTGCCACTGCACTCCAGCCTGGGGCAAAGAATAAGACTCTGTCTCAAAAAAAAAAAAATAAAATAAATAAAATAAAAACAATGAAAATAACAATTTTCAGATTACTGTTCATCAAACATACAAACTTACCGGTTTTGTACTCTGGTCAATGCTATTTAAAAATTCCTTCGTTTTGAAAGATTTTTCTCCTTCAAGTTCTCTGAAGGGGCTGAAAGCTCAAGGCATCTGGATTCAAGAGAGTTAAAAATTGGATGGCAAAGTGACCCCAAAAAAGTTAGAAACAAGATTAAGATTTTGATAAGCCAAATTAGGGAGTTAGGCATCATCTTTCATAGGAGCAATAATGAGAGATTGCATTATCTTATTCAGGGAAAGATTTTAATGTGATGAACATATTAAAGGAACCATGCTGGCCACAGGAAAAAGAGTCATCTAGATGGGGCGAGATAGGGAAAAGTGACCACTCAGTTGGTTGTTGTCATAATTTGGGCAAAGATAGTGATAACCTAAATGTGGTACTAGAAAGTGAACTGGCAACAAGTGCAACAATTACAGGCATTAAAAAAAAAGGATATACAATTATCCCTTGGTATCCATGGGGATTGGTTCCAGTAACCCTGCAGATAACAAAATCCAAGGATACTGAAGTCCCTGAGATAAAATGGTGTAGTCTTTGCCCATAATGTATCTATCTCTTCGTGTGTTTAAAATCATCTCTAGACTACTTATTATGCCTAATGCTATGTAAATGCTATGTAAATAGTTTGTATACTCTATTTTTTAAATTTGCATTTTTATTGTTATATTGCTGTTTTTTATTTTTATTTTTCATATATTGATCTACAGTTGGTTGCATCTGCAGATGTGGAGACAGTGGATACAGAATCTGCTGATAACGGAGGGCTGACTGTATAAGCAAACAGACAGAAGTTTGTGCCATATTAGACATGGACATAGAGGGAGTGGGAATAGCTACAATGACAGAAATACTTGGATTTCTGGCTTAAGAAAACTAGACAGAAGTCAGTGATACTGTTCACTGGGATTGCTTAACTAGGCCAAATGCTGCAGAGAAATAAAACTAAAATAGAAGGGAACAGGTATAGAAGGCCTTGGTATTTATATTAAGAACTTGGTCTACATGGGGGAAGAGTAGAGGGGATGCCAGATGTTTGTGGCTTGAAGAGGGACTAGACAGTAAGTTGATAGGTAAGTGGAGGCAGATACATCTTGAAGATGTGGAGAAAGAGAGGGGCAAACTGAAGGAAAATGGAAAGTTAAGGCTGAAAGAAAACTTTGGTTTGAATAGGAGAGAGCCAAGTAAGTTTCATGGATCCAACCTGAACAGTTGGTTATCTTCATTCTCTTCTCTTACACATCAAATACTAAACCAAGCAAAAAACATCTTCTGTTATTTTCCTTTCTTTTAGGCTCACTCTGTGGCATTGCAGACAATACAAGGAAAGATGGTTTAACATTAGGAGAATTGAATCCCAGGGGCAGCACTGTGACTCAGAAACCAAAAGGGACCATTTCTTATTTGAAATCAGCCATGCAACTTCACTGGTTTTACAATGACTCTAGCCACCTCTTCCTTAGCAGACACTTCCGGGGCTACTGCTTGTTATCTGGGTCCTTTCCCTTTTGACCACAGATCCTCCTGGAATCTCCAGTGTGAGCCTTCCTTTCCTCCTCCTGTGTCTTCTTTACTTTGACATAAACCAGTTCAGTTTTTGTTTCACTTTCTCTTGTTAAAGACAGATGCATTTATAAAAATAAAGAGTCAAACACTTTACCTATAGAAATGTATATCAGCTTTGGAAGCTGATGGCATTTGTGGCACTGATGGCTCTGTGTTCATTGAAAAAAAAAAGTATTTCCTTTTCTTCCTGGTGGTTAGCTACCTATCCAGCCTTTTGTGCAGTTAAGGGAGATCATATTATGCAATGCGCCCTGTGGACTGAAATGCTATGTGTCACCTTGCATGGTCATGTGTTTTCACATATCCTTTTTTTTCTGCTTTCAGGTGGCTGGAATGGCTTTAACCCCAACGCCGTATTTGGAAGCCACTTGTTGAAAATTAAGAAGCCAGAAGCTAGAAAGAGCTCCTGTCTCTGATTCACCACCTAGGGGAGCACTATCTAACTATCAGAAATTTTTATCATGAGGAAATAAACTTCTATTGTGTTAAGCCTCCAAGATTCCAGGGTTTATCTATTAAAAAACAACCAAAATACTAACAAATAGATTATTCACTCATGATGGTAACATTTGCCATACATTGACTTAATACCAAACACTGCATAAGTAGTATATCATTTAATTGTCTTATCAGCTGCATGAAGTAGATATCATTCTCCTTATTTTATAGATAAGGAAGGAGTCTATGTTTCACAGTGTTAAATAAACTGGTCCTGACAGCCCCTGATAACTTCTTAAAGGCTATGTAGAGTCTCAGAGTTTTTACTTAAAAGATTATTATAGAACAAAGCACAGGGATGTTTGCTTCAGCCTCATAGAGAAAGTAAGTTCCTCATTCATTTTAAATCTGTATGTATAAAACACTTGAAGACAATGTAATCAATATATAATTATGTATAGTATTGCAATTCATAATACTTGAAAAATTATATGTTCTAACATGTATATGCAAGGTCAAATTCTAGAGTGTCTTTTAAAACAATAAAAAAGGAAAAGATTCCTTTTTCTAAAAATAAGTCCAAGATATAGGAGTATGCCATCTAATAAAAACTTCCCAGATATAGCTTTTACTTGACATAACCTATTTAAAATGTACAACTCGAAACCAACCTGGTTTGACCTAAGTGTATATGCTCAAGTATTGCACGCACGATCTTGAATATTCACATTACGGTTCATTGAAAAGGCAATGGGCTTTGCAACAAGATTGACAACAAAAGGAAAAATGATGAAGAAAATTGCCTTACTTATCTGCTACAGTACTCTTGATTGCCAAGTGTAATTTCATGGTTCATTATAAGAGACGGAAAAGTTTGACCATTAACTTGAGTACTTGTATATCCTATTGATACAAAGAATAAGTTGCTTGAAACACACTTGGTTTTTAATGAAGCCACTGTAATTTTGTGTTTTTAAAGCATCACCAATTTTCATCAGTTTTACCCCTGCTGGAGTTTTATGCGGGTAAAATAGTTAAAGGTCGTCAGACACTGTGGGACGTAAAACAACTGTAGAAAAATGAAGATGTTAAAATGACACAGGGGTGACATGAGTTATTTTCTGAGTTACCACTTGACATACTGTGAGATTTGACTGGGTAATTGGGTAAATAGCGTTGCTGTTACAGATGTCATATGATAGATCAGATAGGGGTCAGATAACATAACAAGTGTAATCATCCTTTAACACAGGGGAACACTGCTCCAAATTTCTATGGGGAATGCCCCCATTTAAAGTTATGTTTCTCCATTCTAGTAAATATTCCTAAACTTTAATTCCCTAAAGGACACTCCACTGTTCAAAACACTTTAATAGCTTCTCATTATCTAGCACGGTGTTGTTCAAAACTGTAGCCACCAACCACATGTGGACTGTTTAAATTACACTCAGTGAAAATTAAAATTCAGTTTCTCCGTCACAATACGCAAATTTCAAGTGTTCAATGCCTTCAAGTGGCCAGTGGCTACTGTATTAGACAATGCAACTCTACACAGTTTCCATCAACTCAGAATGTTCTATTTGATAGCTTATATCTAGAACTGGACTATCCAACATGGTAGCCCTGGCCACATATGGAGATTGAGTGCTTGAAATGTGGCCAAACTTGAGATGTGCCATCCATGTAAATTACACACTAGATTTGGAAAACATAGTTCAAAAAGAATACTGCAAAATAGTTCATTAATAATTTTCTATGCTACTTACATGTTGAACAATACTTTATATATACTTTTAAATAAAATGCAGTACTAAATTTAATTTTATCTGTTACTTTTTAAACTTTTAAAACACGACAACTAGAAAATTTAAATTTATTTATTTATTTTGAGATGGAGTCTCGCTCTGTCATCCAGGCTGGAGTGCAGTGGTGCGATCTCAGCTCGCTGCAACCTCTGCCTCCCGGGCACAAGTCATTCTCCCACCTCAGCCTCCCAAGTAGCTGAGATTACAAGTGCATGCCACAACACCTGGCTAATTTTTGTATTTTTGGTGGAGATTGGGTTTCACCATGATGCCCTGGCTGGTCTCAAACTCCTGACCTCAAGTGATCCGCCCACCTCAGCCTTCCAAAGTGCTGGCATTACAGGTGTAAGCTACCATGTCCAGCTTGGAAAATTTAAATTTAGTTATGTGGCTTGCATTATAGTTCCATTGGACAACGCTGACCCATAATGACAAAGTCTATATGGTAAAGGCCTCAAGGGACGTACCCGTAGTGCAACAAAGTGGGGCTTCTTAACTTGCTGTCCACTGGAGGAAGTATGGGGGTGCTCACCAAGCAGAGGAAGAGACACAGTTACAGTAGGGATCTGTGGAAGAGCAAACTTTAAGAGAAACTTAAATGATGTAGTATTTTGGTAGAATCAAGCAAAGGAGGGAGGGCTGTTTATAGAGGGATTAAACTTAGGCCCAGGCTAAGAAGCAGACGTTTATTGTAGCTTTGAAAACTACAAAGTAAAGATAAATATGGCATGTATTTAAAAACCCTTTATTTGAAATTCTTAATTAAGTTGAAAATTGAGACTGTGTTTGTGGGCCAAAGTGACTCAGTCCAGTCAAAGGTGGAATGCTCCACTCTTACTAATAGATGATTCTTCACCATTACGTTCTTTCATTAATCATCAAAAGGAGTGTTTACGAGTTCATCATAGAATAAAATTCGTATTTCTTGGCATAGCGTTAAAGTCCATCCATGATCTGACTCTGTGGTTCCCAGTAATATCGCGTGCTATGATTCCTCATACACACTGTGATTATGCAGAAATGTTCTCAAAGCTTGCCCTGTTCTTGCTAACACTTTAATTTGCTCATATCACTTCCCTTCTGCTAGAAGGTTCTTCCCGCTCCTTCTGTTGAAATACTTCAAGGCTCAGTTCCATAATCACAGCTTCTTCTAAAGTCTTCCCAGATTTTATCCTTTATAGTAAAGCAAGCATCAAACAAATATCCCAGAACATTTGGCTTTGACCTACCAGGGGTAAATGAGGGGCACACTTTCTACTTTGTGAGATGCTTATTTGGTCATGTGCCCTCTAGGCTGCCTGTCACTTGTCCAGCTCCTGAAAAGCAGAGGACATGCCCTGTTTGTGCATTTTTCCCCTCCCCGTAAAAGCAGTTCATTTCACATGGGAAGTTCTCAAAAAATTTTGACGAATGAAAAATTACTCTTATAAAAAGAGAAAATGTAATTATGTTGGTAGTGAAAAAAAATCATGTGTAGCTTAGGTCTAGGCAGATCCTATGACCTCCACTTATTTTCTCTTTGCAAGCACAGCTCCAAGTAATTCAGTAACTATACACAGACTGAAGAAATGATGACATCAAACCTGGCTTTGCCTATACTTGAATGCATTTAGTTGTTTTGGTGCTTCACACCTGAATTTCAGTTTGCCTGCATAGAACACACACACACACTCAGACACATACATGGTCTACATCTGTGCATGCTGGAGGGAGAGAGAGGAAGAAAAGCATGGTCTTTGTTTTAGAGGGTTAGTGCTGACTCAAGATGCCTGAAAGTTTCCTATTATACCACCCTGCCTATGTCTTATGTGATAACAGCTATCAACATTCATACCAATATCAGACTGACTCAAAAGCAGTCTCTGGTTTATTCACTCATTCATATCATTTACTATGCATATAATTCATGCTAGACTTTGCTTGTTAATGCATTTATATGATGGGAAATTATTCTAAGCATATATTTTGCAGGCCATATTTAAGCATAGAACAGGCAGATTAAAAGGCAGTGTTCTTTGAGGATCTGTTGCAAAATTATCTTACCAGTACCCATAATGTCAAAAATCCTCATTTGTCTCTGCAATTATAAATATATCTTAACATAGGAAATGCTACTAAAATACTAAAAAGAGCAATGAGCTAGGGAACACAAGGTTGGTGTCCCACCTGATTTGTTAGCCATGTGATTTGATAAATATTATTTTCTCATTTTTAGGACACCTTGTGCCCATTTCCTCTTCTAAGAAAAAATAATAAAGCATTGTTCTTTACCTTCTTAATGATAAGAATCACGAAAGAAAGATTGCCAAGCCTGGTCCGTGGGGATTATGATTCAGGGGGTGTAGAGAGAAATCTAGAAATCTGTTGTGTTGTGTTTTGTTTTTATTAAACGTCCTGGTGATTGTAAAGAAAGTTCGAAAAACTCTGATTTAGACCTGGCTTCACACTTCAAAGTGTGTAAGAATCACCAGGAGGCTTGTTAAAAAATGCAAATTGTGGGGTCTCACCTCTAATGATTCTGATTCAGCAGATCCGAGATGGGGCCCAGGAATCCGAAATTTTAATGAGCATTTTCAGGGAATTCTGATGCACATTCACAGATCACAGTTTGAGAAATACAGATCTCAACTGTGACTTTTGGGAGATTAGAGATTGTCTAGTTCATGGCCATAATTTCAGTAACCAGAGCAGAGAGTGGTTGCTCACAGCTAATGCAGAATTAAGTCAGATTGCCCTATGATATAATATTTTTCTTTTACTTAGAAAAAAAGAGCCATTATTTAGAAGTGGTAAAACAATTTATCTACTAATAAAATAACAAAGATAATTTATCTATTTCATCTCTATCTCAGTTTCTTTGGTACTTTAATGTTACTAGTTCATTTACTCATTCATCAAGTACTTATGGAACATGTGAGGTACTGGTAATACAGCAGTGAACAAACTGACATAGTTTCTTTTCTCCTGGAACTGATGTTATAAGTAGGTTTTCTGGTTATCTATTGCTGGATAATGGGCCACTCTAAAACATTGGTTTACAACCACAACAATGATCTATACTCAAAGTAGGGTCAATGTGACAACTTGTCTCTGTCTCATATGGCATCAGCTTGGGCAACTAACTGTGGCTGCAGATTCAGTTCGAATAGGCTGGCTTACAACTTGGTGTTGACTGTCTCCTGGAAACTCAGTCAGGGATGTTAGCTGAGCCCTTGGTTTCTTTCCACATGGCCTTCCCAGCAACTGCTTGGGCTTCTGCACACGATGGGAGTCTCAGTGTAGTTGGACTTCTTACATGCAGACTGGCTTTTCTCAAAGACCATTGTCCACCAGAATACAGCAGAGGCTACAATGTTTCTTCTGAGTTACGCTCTGAATCACAGAATGTTACTTACATTAAATTCTAGTAGTCAATCAAGTCACTATGGCTCCCAGATTCATAAAGTGGGGAATTACTCTCCACTCTCAATGGCAAGAGTAGCAAAGAATTTGTGGCCATCTTTAATTTACCAAGGAGTGAGACAGATATTTAACAGTTAACTAAATACACTTGCAATAAGAACCACTAAGGAAAAGTATCTGGTACTATGAAAACATAAAACAGAGGGAGGTAATTAGGAAAAGACCCCCTAAGGAGGTAATATTAAAGATGAGATGGGCTCTAAGTCAGAGTGCTACAATAAAATGCAAGGAGTTAGTAATTAGAAAGCAGGTAGAATAATTAGGCAAAAGAGACAAGGATAAAAATGATAAGAGCTAGTCTTAATTACTTGCTTCCTCTGTGCCAGGCACTGTTTCAAGCCTTTACATGCATTATCTCATTTAACCTTCACAAAGATCCCAGGTGATAAATAATTGTATTCCTATTTTACATAAACTGAGAAATAAAGAGTTGCTCAAGATAATGCAGCTAGCAGGTGGCAGAACCAGGGTCTTAGGGTCTTGTGTTACTTGAGAAATGTAAGATATGGACGTTCTTGCACCAAATGCTGTCATCCCAAGGGCTATGAGTAGGCCTGAAATTCCAACAGGGAACAGACACCTGAAGAGAAGGTTATGCATAAAGTAAGAGTGAACGAATGTCAGAGGTGAAACTTCATCTACTACACCATGGCTCCACTGGAGGGTTGTAATTTTCTCTCACAGCAGGGTATTAGAAGGAGATTGGAAAATAGCAGCTGGACTCCTATTTGTCACTAGGAAAGGGGAAGCATTCCCTTTGATTTAACTCCGTTTCCCAATCCAATATTTTTTTAAGCCCAGAAAGACCCTTATTGCCTCTCTCTCCAGGTGGAGTGGGGGCATAGATATTCTTCTTCAAAATCAGACAGGATTTGCTAAATAAATAATATTCCTTTAAATAAACCTTGAAAGATATACATCAGCTGTGTAAGTTTCCACAGGTCTGGAGACAGCGCAGTGAATGTATCACCCGAGTGACGTGGGTCTTGTGATCTACAGATGTAATACTTCATCTGGACCCGTGTGACATACTATCAGGTCTGTGTTGCTTTGATGATGTATTACTTGGGAAAATAAGGTTAGCTGTCAAAAACTCATTCCAGGGAACCGAAAGTTTGGCTGGGGGGAAAATTCATTTCGGGCCTTAAAAAAACACATTTTTCATTGGAGTGGAGGGAATGATGACACGGCTAGAGTCAAAAAGCTTGAGGGCCTTGTGAACTCTCATGGCAATTGCATCTTTCGATACAGATGACTCAGGGAAAAGGCAAGGGACAAATGTATACAGGCAGAACTCTTCTTTATTTGGGGTGTTTGCAGCAGCCAATATATACAACTGTAGGATGGTACAAATGGGCGAGTTTCTGTAAATTCCCATTGGAATGTCCTTGATACAGCATAGGCTGTAAAAGCTATTTCAGAAGGCTACGTTTTCATAATAAACATCTGGAATCAGAGTTTTGCATGGGGGCTAGAAAGTGTCTTATAATTATTTTGCATATCTCTATTTATGGATGCATTAACAACTGTTATTTTACAGAGAGTGATAATGTATTCTGAAATGATCTTTAATACTGATATTTCAAAATCTGTTTTTAAAAATGTGTGTCATCTGAAATTAAAAAGAATTGTCTTCAGTATTTTATTTACTTTCAGATGTGCTGACTAATCTTGGAACTCGATTTACATTTATCACTAAATTCAGATTTTACATCCATGTATTGTTAATTTCTGCCTGAACTTAATATGTTTGCAATAATGCAAAACTTCTATAATAGATTTTCAGAGAAAATAAATACCAAAAAATAAAAGCAACAAACAAAAACAGAACATAATCCTTGAGGGAGCCAAATGGAAGAACTATTTCTTCTGGGTAAAACAGCAAGTCCACAGAAGTTCTGAAGTTTTAGAGTTGGGCTCTGAATTTAATAACAGTTGGATCTGTATACATTTATTCATCACTGAGGTGAATTTCACTTTGTGATTTGAAGAAAGGCCAAGAGTTATTCTTAAATCTGATAAAACACTATGACTTAAGGAGTAAAATAGTGATTGTGAAACCAAAACATTTATATACCTTGTTCTTTGTTTTTTTTTAACATAATAAAGGTAAAGATATAACACACAATAATATTTCATTTTCCAAATTTAAAGAAAAATCCAAAGTGTTTTCAAATTTTGTTCATAACAGTTTGTCCTAATCACTGTAATTACATCTGTATAACTCTTACATATCTTGGTAGGGGGTGCAGTAAGATAAAGTAAGGCAAGGGATTGGTCTAAATAATTCCCTGATGACAGATATAAAGAACAGTAATATACACTCAATAATCATTTTTAAATAAATTCATATATTGACATTGCTCTATGTCTTAAAATAACTTTTCAGTAAATAAGCACATAAACAGTAAATGTATTGCCAAATGAAACTTGTGATTGCTCCTAAGAACACCTTACCACATCTTTGCCCAAAGAAAATACAGCCTCAGGAGAGAAAGACTTTCAAATATATCAACTGGTATATATATATATTTTTGAAAAATTTAAATACATCTTTACTTTATCTAAAATTATTACAGCTCTTCTGTTTTTTAAAGAAAGATCCAAGAGTTTATAATACCATAAGACAAATATTTATTTTTTAAAAATCAATGTAATGAATATTTTAATTATTTAGTATTTTTTGATGAGTTCGAATTTATAATTTGTTTTTTGAGAAATTTGAAATAATGGATTAAACCTGATTTATATAATAATAATGATGATGATAAAAATAATATTGGTTACTCTTTTAAAAGAAAAATAAAGCAAAATCTATTTGTGTTTAAATGCTCAAAACAAATCCACCAAAAATAGCTAAGATAAAGAAAATGAAGGATATATATGCATATGTATGCCCACATATGTATACATATATTTTACATATAAACATATATATGTGTGTATATATATAAAATTGCATGTGTGTGTGTGTATATATATATATTTCCTTTTTATATTTCTTTAAAACATGAAGTTGTAGGAAAATGTTTCTAAATTGTGACAAACAAAGAAGGGCTAATGAAGCATTTTGAATGAATTCAAGTCCTCAGTGTGTGAAAAAAGAGGGGTCTGGGTATAGACTGTGTTGAGGACAGGAAAGACTTTGGGACTCCCTTTCATCTAGGAAAGGATTTTTGAGTGACATGAGAAAGAAAGGCATACATAAGTCAGAGAGTGGGTGACATTGAACTTGCTAAGTGATATTGGGGTGGTATGTTCAACAAAGTCAAATATCAAAAACATTTAAAATTTCAGACCTAAACCTGGGCCCCTCTACTACGTAAGGGGGCAGAGTATTTGTCTCTTAAGCTCCTCAGTGAAGACTAATATGACCAAATACACAGGAATCCAGGTCTGACCTGGAGAGATGACTACTATCACCTTACTCAACTCCTGGAGGAATGGGCAGAGGGTTAGATGCATTTGCTAAGTGAGGACAACACAGAAGGTTATAGGGGCTTGATGGTAAAACAATATAGAGCATACATCAAGAAAACATCATAATTTGCCCTGTCCCATGTTCACCTTTAGGAATGTGGCTATTACTTTAAGAGAGAATGCTTCAAATGCACGTTCCTCTCATTACATGGCTCAGGGTTTCCCAGATTGTGCCACTACTCCCAAAAGTATTCAGAATGACTTTAGGTAGTATTTCAGAAACATTTCTTTTTAAAGTATTCATTTGTTTTAAAGGTATGTTAGAAAAAATACATGGCTGGAGCACAAAACTCATGATTTCACAAATATTATTCCTTAAAATAAGGCCAAGTCAGTTTTTAAATGAATTTAAAAAAATGAGTTGATATTAGGCAAAAGTATTTAGGGAGCACACAGATGCAGTGACAATAGTCAAGAGGTTAAGCCAAAGACTGAGATTTGAAAACCTTTTATGTCCTGAATATAGTCTAGATTTGTCCCTTCTTAATTCTGTCCCCATTCTTCTTCCCATGACTGATATAATTCGTGAGCCAAGTGTAAAATACAGGGTACCTTGTGCAAAAATTTCTAAAAGTTTCAAGATAGTGACAGCAGAGTGAACCAAGTGTGGGATGCTTCTTAGCACAGGGCACAATGCAACCGATGAAGGAGTCTCCCACTCACTCAGGAGGCTGGCTCTACTCTCTGCATGTAGGGAGACATGTATGTGGGGATGTGGCAAAGTTAGATATTAGTTTTTGCTCCAGGAAATCTGAGCTGGAGAGTCAGAAAATGTGTGGAGTATTTGTGTGTGTGTGTGTGTGTGGTGGTGGTGGTGGTGGTGGTAAGGTTGTTGCTATTGTTGTTTTCCTTGGAAAACCAGAGAGAATATAAGACAACTCTGAAACTCTGGAAGAGACAAACATTGGAACTTTCTCTCATTACTCACACGGAAGAACATGTGAACATGTCGTTCTGTTAATTACAAAACCTGAGTTCACATCTCCTTTGGAAGATCTTTTTTTTTTTTTTTTTTGACAGAGTTTCTCTCTTGTTGCCCAGGCTGGAGTGCAATGGTGTGATCTCGGCTCACTGCAACCTCCACCTCCTGGGTTCAAGCGATTCTCCTGCCTCAGCCTCCCTAGTAGCTGGGACTATAGGCTCACACTACCACACCCGGCTAATCTTTTGTATTTTTAGTATACACAGGGTTTCACCATTTTAGCCAGGATGGTCTCGATCTCCTGACCTTGTGATCCGCATGCCTCGGCCTCCCAAAGTGCTGGGATTACAGGCGTGAGCCACTGCACCTGGCCCTTGGAAGATCTCAAGACTGCATGCGTATTGCACTCTCCTGTGGAATCTCTTATTTCACATGGATGATGCAATTTCCCAAGTTCCTTTCCTAGGTTAACTGAGGACTCCCAGAAGGCCATCTCTGCTAGGAAGAATGGTATTTCAAGCTCTAGTGCAAAAACTGTGAGATGACGCAGGGGCTGCTTTGCTTTCTAGATGCATTTCATCTCTGGCTTGATAAGGCTGCAGAAATCAGAATGTCTCTCCTTTTCTCCTAGCCTCTCTTTCTTTTTCCCTGAATCATTTTCTCTCTTTTGCTTTTAGGTCTCGTCTTTGAGGGCTCGCTCCAGGTTGCCCAGGTTTATTGGTCTTCCTTTGTGTTCCCATACTACTTTACTCTCCTTAATGCTTCCTCTTGGACATGAATTTCAGACACCAACTTGAAGTTGTTGCCTTGTTTGGCTGTTTTCCTTCTAGATCCTGAGGTGTGTGGAGGCAAGACCATACCTTAATCGTTGCTTGTTCTCTATATTTTGTCTAAGATTCTGGCATGGAACACACACTTCATACGTATTTGGTGAATGAATGAATGAATGATTTCATGTATCAATTAACATACACGTGAAGGGTGACAACATTAAAATGTCTGAAAAAGACACAAGCAAAATTTCCTAAAACATATTTTTTACTGTTTATGATTTATAAATTATGTTTTCCGTATAGATTTTTAGGCATTTATAAGTATCTTTTTTTGATACCTTTGGTTCAAACTGTATTTTTCATATAAATGATTGCTTCTAAAAATACTTTCTATGGTTATTTAAAGTCTAATTTCAAAATTGAATTCATATTGAAAGCTTGTATACACCAAACCCATAATTTTATTGAAATATTCCAAAAAATGTGCCTTCACCATAGGTCTTAAATAACATTTTAAAAACGTCAATATTTATCTTTTAAAAATAGAAATCATGTTTGTGATTTTTTGTTGCTGTTGTTTTTAGGAATTAACCTGCTCTTCTACCCTACGTGTAAGACAATTTTAATTTGTGTCACCTTTTTTTTTGTAATAATGCGAACGTATGGTCATTCATGTGATAAATCATATCTGATTTCTGAAATATAAATCACAATGAACTTCAAAAATGCAGTTTTCTTGACTTTCTTTAATTTAGTTATGGAGTTTGTTAGGTTTGGTGCTATATAGCCATGTTTGATTTAAAAATATTCATTTATGACACTATTAATTCTGTAAACTCTGGACTTAGATTCAAGTATTAGTTATAAATCAACAAATTAGTAATCTAATATGCCTATCTGCTTATGGATATAAAAGTCATACATTGTATATGATTACATTGTTAGGTTCATGTGGAAAACTCAATACATTTTTGACTTACAGAAGTACTTTATCATTAAGAAATTTTGAAATAATAATATGATATGATGACCTGAGAAATCTGTGAATCATGTGCAAATAAAGTAGATAAACTAAGCTTTTCAAAAACCTGTTTCTGACTGTGTGACATCTTGTGGAGAGGCTTTGGAAGATCAGACAGGGGAATGGCCAATTTGGAGCTTTCAGTAGAAAGGTAAATGTATAAAAGTAGCTGAGATTTGTCACAAATGTTTCCTGCATTTCTCTTTGGAAAACAATGGACTTGAATTGCTGTAATATAAATAAGAATAAAATATATTTCCAGTGGGGATGAATAGGGATGGATACTAAGTGATGTCCGAGTATCCTTTGATCTGCAGAATTCATTTTTTCACATTTTTCTATATCAATAGTCAAATATTATTGGAGAGAAAAGCAACAGTAAACCTCAGTAAATATATTTTCTTAGCCATTTTCTCTCCACCATTGCTCTTGGGCACATCATTTTTAGTCTGCTTTATCTGTTAGTTTTTAATAGAGATGTGTAAGAATTGCCTGCTGATTGTGGATTCATTGATATGTCTTTTAAATTTTGTCAGTTTTTGCTTTGTAAATTTTTATCACATTGTGAAGCTCATAATAGCGTATGACTGTTATACATTTGGTGGTTTTTCTCCTTAATTTTAAACTATGTCCTCTTTCTTTTGCCTTAACTTCTGTTCCGTTTGATGTAAAGTTGCTCCACCAACTTTAACTTGGTAGATATTTGTATAGTGTATTTTCCCTCCCTTTTATTTCTAACCATTTAGCTGGGATTTGAATTTTCATCAGATAAGACAACATGTCTTGGCCAGGTGTGGTGGCTCACACCTGTAATCCCAGCACTTTGGGAGGCCAAAATGGGAGGATTACTTGAGCCCAGGAGTTAGAAACCAGCCTGGGCAACATAGTGAGTCCCTGTCTCTAATTCAAACAATCTAAAAAAAAAAAAAGATACCATGTCTTTTAACGTGTGAGTTTAAATGGTTTTACATGTGACAAGACTACTTACAAATTTGGAATCTTCTAACCTCTAGTTTTGCCTTTTGAACTGCTTCTTCTTTTCCTGTGTTTCTTTCATTCCTGTCTTTTACTGATTTCATAGAGTTTCAATATTCTTTTTTTTTCTTTTTGACGGTCTGTATGCAATTGATTAGTTTTGGTGGTTATTCTTAAATACATAACATACATAATTAGTCATAAATTGTTCTAATAATATTTAATGTTATTCAGTGTTTTCATCTTCCTCTCAAATATGACAAGAATTTAGCATTTTTTAAAACAAATGTTTCTCATTTTTTGTTATTGCCCCACTCCAAACCCAAGGAAGTTTCTTTGAGGCAAAGTCATTTCTACTGGTTGCGTGTGCTTTAAACTTTAATCTTATTATTATACATTGTGTACTTTATATTTTTTAAATTTTTATTTAACTTTAAGTGCACAATGTGCAGGTTTGTTACGTAGGTATACCTGTGCCATGGTGGTTTGCTGCACCCCAACCTGTCGTTTAGGTTTTAAGCCCCGCATGCATTAGCTATTTGTGCTGATGCGCTCCCTCCCCTGCCCACCACCCCCCTACCCCCGCTGCCAACAGGCCCTCGTATATGTTGTTTCTCTCTCTATGTCCACGTGTTCTCATTGTTCAACTCCCACTCATGAGTGAGAACATGGAGGTGTTTGGTTTTCTGTTCCTGTGTTACTTTGCTGAGGATGATGGCTTCTGGCTTCATCCACATCCCTGCAAAGGACATGATCTCATTCCTTTTTATGACTGGATAGTATTCCATGGTGTATATGTGCCACATTTTCTTTATCCAGTCTATCTATGATGGGCATTTGGGTTGGTTCCATGTCTTTGCTATTGTAAATAGTGCTGCAATAAACACACGTATGCATGTATCTTTAGAGTAGAATGATTTATATTATTTCTACTGGCATATACCCAGTAATGGGATTGCTTGATCATATGGTATTTCTGTTTCTAGATCGTTGAGAAACTGCCACATTGTCTTCCACAATGGTTGAACTAATTTACATTCCCACCAACAGTGTAAAACTGTTCCTAATTCTCCACAGCCTCACCAGCATCTGTTGTTTCTTGACTTTTTAATAATTACCATTCTGACTGGTGTGAGATGGTATCTCATTGTGGTTTTGACTTGCATTTCTCTAATGATCAGTGATGTTGAGCTTTTTTTATATGCTTGTTTGTTACATACATATCTTGAGAAGTTTCTGTTCATATCCTTTGCCCACTTTTTGATGGGGTTGTTTTATTTTTTTCTGGTAAATTCTTTTAAGTTCCTTGTAAATTCTGGATATTAGACCTTTGTCAGATGGGTAGATTGCAAAAATTTCTTCTCATTCTGTAGCTTGCCTGTTCACTCTGATGATAGTTTCTTTTGCTGTGCAGAAGCTCTTTAATTTAATTATATTCCATTTGTCAATTTTGGCTTTTGTTGCAATTGCTTTTGACGTTTCTTTAATGAAATGTTTGCCCATGCCTATGTCCTGAATGGTATTGCCTAGGTTTTTTCTAGGGTTTTTTATGGTTTTGGGTTTTACATTTAAGTCTTCAATCTATCTTGAATTAATTTGCATATAAGGTGTAAGGAAAGGGTCCAGTTTCAGTTTTCTGCACATGGCTAGCTGGCTTTCCCAGCACTATTTATTAAATAGAGAACCCTTTTTCCATTGCTTGTTTTTGTCAGGTTTGCTGAAGATTGGATGGGTGTAGATGTGTGGTGTTATTTCTGAGGCCTCTGTTCTGCTCCATTGGTGTATATGTCTGTTTTGGTA
This sequence comes from Pan troglodytes, assembly GCF_028858775.2. Taxonomy (NCBI): domain Eukaryota; kingdom Metazoa; phylum Chordata; class Mammalia; order Primates; family Hominidae; genus Pan; species Pan troglodytes. The sequence continues at coordinate 4,562,981 of NC_086015.1, forward strand.
CCAATACCATGTTGTTTTAGTTACTGTAGCCTTGCAGTATAGTTTGAAGTCACAGTAATGCCTCCAGCATTATTCTTTCTACTTAGGATTATCTTGGCTATTCAGGCTGTTTTTTTGGTTCCATATGAAATTTAAACTACTGTTTTCTAATTCTTAGAAGAATGTCAGTGGTAGTTTGATGGGAATAGCATTGAATCTATTAATTACTTTCACCAGTATGGGCATTTTCCCAATATTGATTCTTCTATCTACAAGGATGGAATTTTTTTTAATTTGTGTCCTCTCTTATTTCCTTGAGCAGTGGTTTGTAGTTCTCCTTGAAGAGGTCCTTCACATCCCTTGTTTGTTGTATTCCTAGGTATTTTATTCTTTTTGTAGCAATTGTGAATGGGAGTTCATTCATGATTTGGCTTTCTGTTTGTCTTTTGTTGGTGTAAAGGAATGCTTGTGATTTTTGCACATTGATTTTGTATACTGAGACTTTGCTGACGTTGCTTATCAGCTTCAGGAGTTTTTGGGCTGAGATGAATGGGTTTTCCAAATATAGAATCATGTCATCTGCAAAAAGAGACAATTTGACTTCTTCTCTTCCTATTTGAATACGCTTTATTTCTTTCTCTTGCCTGATTGCCCTGGCTAGAACTTCCAATGCTATGTTGAATAGGAGTGGTGAGAGATGACATCCTTGTTTTGTGACAGTTTTCAAGGGAACTCCTTCCAGCTTTTGTGCATTCAGTGTGATATTGGCTGTGAGTTTGTCATAAAAAACTCTTATTATTTTGAGCTATGTTCCATTAATACCTAGTTTATTAAGAATTTTTAAGATGAAGGAATCTTGAATTTTACTGAAGGCCATTTCTGCATCTATTGAGATCATCATGTGGTTTTTGTCATTGGTTCTGTTTATGTGATGGATTATGTTTATTGATTTGCATATGTTGAACCAGCCTTGCATCCCAGGGATGAAGCTGGCTTGTTAGTGGTGGATCAGCTTTTTATATGCTGCTGCCAGTATTTTATTGAGGATTTTTCCATTGATGTTCATCAGGGATAGTGGCCTATAGTCTTCTTTTTTTGTTGTGTTTCTGCTGGGTTTTGATTTCAGGACGATGCTGACCTCATAAAATGAGTTAGGGAGGAGTTCCTCTTTTTCAGCTGTTTGGAATAGTTTTAGAATGAATGGTACCAGCTGCACTTTCTACCCCTGGTAGAATTCAGTAGTGAATCAGTCTGGCACTGGGCTTTTTTTGTTTGGTAAGCTATTAATTACTGCCTCAATTTCAGAACTTTTTATTTGTCTACTCAGGGATTCAGTTTCTTCCTGCTTTAGACTTGGGAAAGTGTATGTGTCCAGAAATGTATCTATCTCTTCTAGATTTTCTAGTTTGTTTGCATGGAGGTGTTTATAGTATTCTCTGATGGTAGTTTGTATTTCTGTGTGGTCAGTGGTGACATCCCCTTTATCATTTTTTATTGTGTCTATTTGATTCTTCTCTTTTTTGTCCTTTATTCCTCTAGCCAGCAGTCTATTTTGTTAATTAAAAAAAAAATACCAGCTCCTGCATTCATTGATTTTTTGACGTGTTTTTCATGTCTCTGTCTCCTTCAGTTCCACTCTGATCTTAGTTATTTCTTCTCTTCTGCTAGCTTTTGGATCTGTTTGCTCTTGCTTCTCATGTTCTTCTAATTGTGAAGGTAGGGTTGATTTGAGATCTTTCTAGCTTTCTGATGCAGACATTTAGTGCTATAAATTTCCCTCTTAACACTGCTTTAGCTGTGTGTCAGAGATTCTGGTACATTGTCTCTTTGTTCTCATTGGTTCAAAGAACTTCTTCATTTCTGTCTTAATTTCATTATTTACTCAGGAGTCATTCAGGAGCAGGTTGTTCAATTTCCACATAGTTGTGTGGTTTTGAGTGAGTTTGTTCATCCCGAGTTCTAATTTGATTTCACTGTGGTAGGAGAGACTCTTGGTTATGATTTCAGTTATTTTGCATTTCCTGATGAGTATTTTACTTCCAATTATGTGGCCAATTTTAAAACAGATGCCATGCGGTACTGAGAAGAATGTATATTCTGTTGATTTGGGGTGGAGAGTTCTGTAGATATCTATTAAGTCCACTTGATCCAGAGCTGAGTTCAAATCCAGAATATACTTGTTAATTTTCTGTCTCATTAATCTGTCTAATATTGACAGTGGGTGTTAAAGTCTCCCATTATTATTATGTGGGAGTCTAAGTCTCTTTGTAGATATCTGAGAACTTGTTTTATGAATCTGGGTGCTCCTGTATTAGGTGCGTATATATTTAGGATAGTTAGCTTTTCTTGTTAGTTCATCCCTTTATCATTATGTAATGCCCTTCTTTGTCTTTTTTGATCTTTGTTGATTTAAAGTCTGTTTCTGAGATTCAAATTGCAACCCCTGCCTTTTCTGTTTTCCCTTTGCTTTGTAAATTTTCTTCCATCCCTTTATTTTGAGCCTATGTGTGTCTTTGCATGTAAGATGGGTTTCCTGAATACAGCACACTGATGGGTATTGACTCTTTATCCAATTTGCCAGATCTGTGTCTTAATTGGAGCATTTAGCCCATTTACATTTAAGGTTAATATTGTTATGTGTGAATTTGATCCTGTCATTGTGATGTTAGCTGGTTATTTTGCTCGTTAGTTGATGCAGTTTCTTCCTAGCATCAATGATCTTTACAATTTGGCATGTTTTTGCAGTGGCTGGTACCAGTTGTTCCTTTCCATGTTTAGTGCTACCTTAAAGATATCAGATACAAATTTAGCAGCTGAAACCTGTGGCCATCCCTTAGTCTCTCAACTAGGCAGCAGTGAAAACACTATGCAGTAAGAAAAAGAACTAATCTTGTGTGCAGAAAGCAAAAAATTTAAAAATACACAGATTATTTTCAATGTTCTCTACTGCTAGCACTACAATCCCTTATTCCATTCCTCAGATCCTGAGACACCCAATGACTTCATTAGAGAGAGTCCTTCTTGCTTAACCTAAACTCAGTTGAGTTTTCATCATTTGCAGCCAAAAGAATTCTAAAGAACACAGACATTATTTGTTTACATATAATTTGTTTTCCCTTCCTATCAGATAAAGTTTTCTCCATAGATGGGGAGCACACACCACACACACACATGCACACATACAGATGCATGCACGCGCACACACACACACACACACATATTATGAGAAGTAATTTCTCACACTGGCTGGAAATCTTGACATTTAGAGTTCAAATTACTAAATTGAGACTTTTATTCTTTTGGGGATGATAGAGAGACAATAGAAGACTCAAGGCACAAGACATTTTTTAAATATTCATAATGTGATGTGACTTGAAATATCGATAAGTGGAGATGGATTTTGGAGGAAACTGGCAATGATATTAAAGCAATGACTTGTATCCACTTACGTCTTTATAAGAATTTTCCTTTAGAATGACTCTTGTGATTTTTTTCTGCTTCGATCCTGGGATAAAACTTATTTCTGAGATCTACTATCCAGAAGAACTTCTGGATTTTTAACATTATTCCATTTTTCTAAAGTGTCACAATAATCAGGGGAGGAGGGTAAAAATTATTGAAGATTCTGGCCCATAATATACAATCGGTCATATTTTGGCTGATGAGTGCATGGATGATTACATAATCTAATTAAGTTGATATGTACTGTAAATCTCATAGTTTGACTTTCACATCAAGGGACATTTTTTTCTTGTGTGTTAATATCAATCCTGTATTTATATTTATAGAACATAAAATTGCAGCATTTTAAACTTATAATTGTTTGCCCTGGACTCTTAGATCCTCGTTACTTGAGCTGTGGTCCAGAGATCAGCAACAGTCACATCATTTGCAACATTTTGGGGCTGGTTAAAGTATAGATCTCAGTCTCATCCCTAACAGCTGAATAAGAATCTGTATTTAAAATAAACCCCCAAGTATTCTGAAGCACATTAAAGTTAAAGAAGCTTTGGAACACATGACACATTTTTTATGTTGTTTTGAAATTATGAAATATAATAAACCTAACCTTGATAAAATGTCATGTTATATTTTCCACTTAAGCTGCATAGTTTTTGTCTTGCCACAGATAATAATGACTAATTTGCTGTGCTAAATCACAGGAATTGGTAATCAAATGTGAATGGCTTTAAACCTATACTTTGATGAAATTGACATTTAAAAATATAGTAAAGGTTTTTTTAAAGCAATAATGCAGAAGTATGGGGCATCATTTAGTTTTATGTTATAGGCTTTTTTTGCAGAAAAACTATGATTTCTAAATTAAATGTAATATAGAGATCTACAAAGCTACCAGATGTATTGATTCTTATGTTTGTTGGTGTTTTCATATAACATTGATATTATTCAGAGCACACCAGTTGGTTAGAAAATTTTAGGATTTATTTCACTGGCAATATCATATTATCTCTTGATACTAATTGGTATTAAATTCAGAAAAATCACTAACTGCATTAGCAGTTGTGCATGAATATCTGAGTATGCTGTTATTTCAAATCTGGAAGTCATTGTAAGGACTTTTTTTTAAGAATTTAAGTTAATATTGTGCTACATGACTGTTTGTAGCATTGAAGAGGAACTAATCTTTATCAGTCATTTAATTACAATGAATTAAAGTATATATGTAATTACCTACATCGTATTAAAATTGGACATATTTATAAGGAATTCTAGGTGAAATATTAGTCTTAGCATTATGTGAACTGGACTCTGATTACACAGAATTTCCCAATGCATCTTTGTACTGCACCAAATTAACTCTAGACTACTAAGCCCTTTACAGCTTGATGAAGCAAAAATTCTTCTGACAATTAAATCCAAGGAGAATTTTACTACATTCTTATTTTTCCACAAAAATAACTAAGAAGTTCTTTTAACACGAACAAATTCTTTCAAGAAATGTTTATTGAGTCCCTCTATGAAGAACATAATTCAGATTAGCAGGTGGGAAAAAACAAATCACAAAACAACTGTCTCTTTCCTGTATAGTCCATAAGCAGAATATGTACATATACATCTGTCTTTGGGCGTGTGACCATCATTGAAGAGAAAGGCTAATCATTTCATCTTATTTTAAAATATATTTCAAGTTCTTTATATGATTTTTAAATAAGTTGTAGGCCTTACTAAGCACTGATATTATGCTAGCAAATTTGGTAAGCATTCAATTTGATTATCTCATTGAATGTATTAAAAATTTGATGAACTGTATAGTATGTGTTGTTAATCCCATTTTGCACATCAGAAAACAGAGGCTCTGCAAGCTTTTGGCTATCTTGTTCAAGATCACAGAAATAGTAAGTTGTGGATCCAGAAATTATAGCCATCCTTCAGAGTGTATGTGTATCGAGTTTATTGTAAGCTTCTGATTATGTTGAATAACAATGAATAAGCACTAAATAAGGAAACCTTTACAAACAGCATAAGAAGGCTCATCTTGAGGACACTGCCCTTGGACACAGTAGCACAGAACTACCATCAAAAGGGTGAAATAATTTACATGGAATCCTAGTGCTTGTCAACAAGCACAGGTTTTCTATTTTTGCCTCCACTGACAGAGAGGATGAGTTTTAGTACAGGCAATGCCAGTCTGCTAGTACAACCTACTGTCCTGTGACAGCACAAAAATTAACTTATCCAAAAGGATAGAAAATGAAAAAGAAAGTTTGAGTCCGCTTATCATGTGTGCCAGAGTGTGACCACCGTCGTTGTTTACCATCCCCTCTCTCACTGTAATTTTTTTCCTACTGGATGCCTCTGAGTATTACTTTCCAACTTGATGATATTTCTTGGAAAAATAGCACCCTGGCAGGCCAAAGTTAGAGAAGTCCAGTTGGTACCTGACACTCACTTTTTTTTCTTTTTTTCATCCCACACCCAACCTTTCAAGAGAGAAATGCAAGGCAGGCAAACTGGTGAGTCCCCTGAAGGCCCTTGAAGTGACTAATGTACACTCTATTTTGCAATCACATGGGGCCTGTGAAAGCACGTGGGGCCTGTTACTATTTTTATCTAACTGGGTTAGAGTTGGACTCCCCATAGACCCAAAAGTATAGGAATCTAGATCATCATTTAGGAGGTAGCTTCAGTTGAAATGCTGGAGGCTTGAACAGGAGTCCTCTTGGTAACAAAGAAATGAAAGGCTCCTATCTTGAGTTCTGCATGGAAGACTCCCTCTTATACTTTTTACTGTTGTTTTCAACTAATACAAGGACTACTGATTTTTCTTTTTATATTAAAGTTACACTTGGCCTAAAGTTTTATATTTGTGAGTAGTTTCTACAATTTTGCACAGTTTAATATGTTATGTTAAATACATATCTCAATTATCACTCTCCACTTCCTACTTGTAATACATTTGTAACTAGTAGGAACTAGTTCATTTAAACCGTATTAATCACACTCTGTCTGAATTAATATTTGTTAGCACGGATTATTCTGATGGCTACTTCACATTTACACTTCACCTCCCCTCTCTTTTTGCCAGCTACCATAAACCCAGCTGTATTTTATTCTAACAAGACAAAAGAAAGAAAAAAATCTGGGCCCAGAGCTAAGTGTCAAAGATAATAGAAACAAAGTGCTGAGATTTTTCCTGGTGGAATAATGAACACTTTTCTTACACAGACTCTTTATAAAGTGACATGTTTATTTAGTTTCTGAGCACTAATGAAATGATCAAAACAGTATTGCAATTTATAAAGTATAATACTTGGACACACCAAGCCTTTTATTCTCTCAAGTCCCCTCGCAGAAATGACAAACATAAAGGCTAGGTCAGTTACTATTCAGTAGTGCATCAGAGCTGGCTTGTATATTACTGGTGTCTCATCCCAATTCCTTGTTAATGATGTCACCTTGTTGACTGGGGAAAAAAAAGGCATAGTAGGAGTTATTTGCTCTACAGGAGTAAGTAAATGCTACGAATTAGGGCTCCCTTTCTCGCCTCTCCTCCTGGAGAGGAGCAATAATGCTCCTCATTGTTGAGCATTTACCAGTGCACCATTGCCTATGACCATATCATGCTTGCTGTCTTGTATCATCAGTACTAGTTCTTCCTTAACAAATGCATGCCATTATGCACAAGTCTAACCAAACATACACTCAGAATGACTGCAAATTCATTGGAAAACATCCAACACAAAGCTCACACTTGGTATTTTCTGACTTCCTTGGGCACAAATTAGGATCTCAGGCAATATTTGCTGAGTGAATAAATTGGCATATATAATAAAATAAAAGCCTTATCTATTTGCATATTTACCACCATCTTCAGAAACATATGCATTTCATGTAGACTAACTCTGTCAGTAACCATAGCATGCTAGTCTATAATCATTGTCGGAAAGTTTCACAGGATAAAATAAAAAGTTATTGAAAAAGGAGTACTGAACTCAATATCAAACTGAACTACTTGCTAAATTTGGGACATTAGTAGAGTTATTCATATTTTATACATGTTATTTTCTCATCTGAAACTGTAGACAATAATATCTACCATGGGTTTATTATGAGGATTCAAGTAATATTTAGCACATAATCTGTATTCAAAAATTGCAATAGATACTGCTGATATACAACAATAATACTTTTATTTTTACATTTATTATCTTAAATATAGTCTGCTGAGGATCACTGACGTTTCTAAATATCATGTGATTGGAATAAAAAATAACATAAAATTTTCCAGATATGAAGTCACTGGTAATTCACTGAACAATACTGAATATAAATTTCAACAAGTGGGATCTTTCATTGAGTCACAGAATTCAAGTAGGTATGGCCTAAGCATTTACTTTACAAAATAGTTAGATGTACTTTTAATTTTCTAGCTGAAGTTTGCTATTAAATTTACCTAAATAAGAGATTTAAATTAATGATTCTTTTTTTTTTGAGAGAAGTCTTGCTCTTATCGCCCAGGTTTGAGTGCAATGGCTTAATCTTGGCTGACTGCAACCTCCGCCTCCCAAGTTCAAATGATTCTCCTGCCTCTGCCTCCCAAATAGCTTGGATTACATCGCTTGCCACCACTCCTGGCTAAATTTTGTATTTTTTAGTAGAGACGGGGTTTCACCATGTTGGCCAGGCTGGTCTCAAACTCCTGACCTCAGGTGATCCGCCTGCCTCGGACTCCCAAAGTGCTGGGATTACAGGCGTGAGCCACTGCGCCCGGCCATAATGATAAATTTTCAAGAGCAGAGAAAAGCAATTTCCTTAATATCAAAGAACTAAGAACAGACATTTTTTGGCCTTTGTTGTTACCCTCAAGAAAATAGGTGATAATACAATAATTTTACTCTAAAATAATGATTATCAAACATTAGAGTGCAGAAAAATCACCAGAGAAGTCTGTGGGGAAAAATGCAGATTATTCACATTCCTTCTACTGCCTTCCTATCCAGGCAGGAAGAGTAGAGAGAGACGAAGGGAAGGAGAAGAGAGAGGAAGGAAAGGGAGAGAGGGAAGAATGAGTGAGAGGAAAGGAGGGAGGGAGATAAAAAACGGAGGGAGGAAGAAAAGGAAATAGGAGACTATTTCCCAAAGAGATTAATGTTTACGTCAGTCTCCTATTTTTTTTTGAGTCTTGGGATTTGAAAAATACATTGGGATTTAAAGTGATGTCATTCAGGTAGATTTATCTCTTAGGGTATATCGGCTTATTTGAAATGGTATCATTAAGTTAAAATGAAATTAAGTCAAATATGATTTTCCACATCCACGTTCCAGGCCACATAATGAAATAAGAATAGCACCAGCTTTAATCAAATGCATGTGATATAACTGCACAGCAGAAAGCCTTCAGAAGGGATGTAGATTGGTGAAGCTATGCCACAGAGTCACCAATGATACAAAATTGCACTTGATACAGTCCTGCATCCCAGGGTGCCCTGTAAAATTATTATGCTCTTCATAACTCATATCCCTTTATTAATGTAACACGGCATAAAAAAGGCAAAACCAGTGGTATCCTGGAAGTCAGAAGGACTACACTCCTTGTAGAAATCTGTCACTAGCATGACTTTAGGTAACGATGGCATAATAAGAATTTCCTAATAGTTTTTTGACTTATAAATGTCTTTCTTGATCTTTTTGTTCTTACTATTAATTTTTATGGACCAAGTTATCTGCATTAAAGGTCAATTTCTTGGTCCTTCTGCTAAATTGTAAGCAAATGTTTTTGCTTTTTAAACCTAGTAATTTATCAAGAATAGCAGCTATACACCATGTACCATGAGTGGATATATAGCTGCTTTGAAAGTGCACAAATTGACACATATTTGCTTCAAAGTTTTAAATCCTTGATTTTTTTATGAGAGTAAAATTTTAGGCTTGAATGGTGGTCAGATTTAGAAGCACTGGACTGAATTTTGTCTTAACTCCAGAATCAAAAAACTATTCTTTCTTTAAAAGACTATACAGTCATGTGTCACATAACAGTATTCAGGTCAATGATGGACCACATGTACAACAGTGGTTTCATAAGATTATAATGGAGCTAAAAATTCCTATCACTTAGTGACGTTGTAGTTGTCATAGCACAAAACATTACTCACATCTTTGTGGTGATGCTGGCATGAACAAACCTACTGTACTGACAGTCCTATAAAAGTCTAGCACATGGAATTAGTACATACTACTAGAGAATGATTATAAACACCTGTGTTACTGGTTCGTGTATTTATGATACTCCGTTTTTTATCATTATTTTGGAGTATATTGCTTCTACTTATGTAAAAAAGCTAACTGTAAAACAGGCTTAGACAGGCCCTTCAGGAGGTATTCTAGAAGAAAGCATTGCCATCATAGTGGATGATAGCTCCATGTATGTTATTGCCCCGGGAGACCTTCCAGTGGGGCAAAATGTGGAGGTGGAAGACAATGGTATTGATGATCCTGACCTTCTGTGGGCCTCAGCTAATGTGTGTGTTTGTGTCTTAGCTTTTAATAAAAAAGTTTAAAAAGAAAAAAGTAGAAAAATGCTTATAGAATAAGGATATAAAGAAACACAATTTTTTGTACAGCTGCACAATATATTTATGTTTTAAGCTAAATGTTATTATAAGAATAAAAAAGTTAAAAAACTTATAAAGTAAAAATGTTACAGTGAGCAAAGATTAGTTTATTATTTCAGAGAATTTTTTTTATTTTTTTGAGAGGCAGTCTTGCTCTGTCGCCCAGGCTGGAGTGCAGTGGCGCGATCTCGGCTCGCTGCAACCTCAGCCTCTGGAGTTCAAATGATTCTGCTGTCTCAGCCTCCTGAGTAGCTGGGATTACAGGCGCATGTTGCCATGCCCAGCTAATTTTTGTATTTTAGTAGAGACGGGGTTTCACCATGTTGCTCAGGCTGGTCTCGAACTCCTGAGCTCAGGCAATCCGCCCATCTTGGCCTCCCAAAGTGCTAGGATTACAGGCATGAGCCACCGCGCCTGGCCAATATTTTGTATAAATGTAATGTAGCCTAAGTGTACAGTGTTTATAAAGTCTAAAGTAGTGTACAGTAATGTCCTAGGCCCTCACATTCACTTACCACTCACTCACTGACACACCCAGGGCAACTTCCAGTCCTGCAAGTTCTGTTAAATGGTAAGTGCCCTATACAGTGTACCATTTTTAATCTTTTATACCATATTTTAGTGTACCTTTTTATGTTTAGATATGTTTAGATACATAATGTAGTCCTTGTGTTACACTTACCTACAGTAGTTAGCTCAGTAACGTGCTCTACAGGTTGACAGCGTAGGAGCAATAGGCTATACCATCTAGCCTAGGTGTATAGCAGGCTACACCATCTAGATTTGTGTAAGTACACTCTGTAACGTTTGTACAATGCTGAAATAAGCTAAGGATCCATTTCTCAGAATGCATCCCCATCATTAAGTGACGCAAAACTGTATTTTAAAAATAATATAATAGTGGATCCCAAATCTCATCAGTGAATCATCTTCTAGTGTATTAAAATGTAAATATACTTCATGACTACCGATTAATATAATTGATATTACAGAAACAAACATATCGGAGTCATGTGTCGGTCAGAATTCAGACAGGATACAGAAACTATTCTAAGCATTTCAATCAGATAATTCAATACATGGATTTGATGACACAAGCAACATAAAAGCTTACAAAGTCAAAAAGAGAATGAGGAAGCAACACAGAAGTTAGCAACAGCAGACTCAGCTCCCATCCCTAGGGCTGGAGAGATAGAAGAAATGGATTGTATCAGACCCCAGAGAGCTGTTCAGCTGCTGCTTGATGGGAGTTGCAACCACCCAGGGGTGCAGACTCTGCCTATAAACATGCCCAAGGCACAGCAAAGTGGGAAAGAAGGACCCTAACTTCTCCCTTCTGCTTTTCAAAAGTGTGGGGAATGCGTCTGAGAATTAAATAGTCAAAGAATGGCACAAATAGCATCTCTACATATGTGTTGTTCCTTAAAGCTGTCCTCTTGCAAGATTTCACATTCACTCAAATGTTGATTCCATTGCACAATATATTTTTATACCTTCACTTTTAGGGTTTTTGCTACCCGCAAAAGAAAATGTGTCTTTCCTAGAGTCCATGAATAGTGTAAGTTCATTTCTGTCCTGGCTCACTGTTATAATTACTGCGCATGTTGACATGACTGTAATTTGCCTGTGCTATAAGATGTGAATCACCAGATGTTGATTGCCAGAAGATGAGCTCTGTCTGTGCTAGAAAGTTTCAAGAGCTTTCCCATCAGGGAAATTAAGGATGATGTACTTTGGACTGTATTTGCTTATCACACAATTTGAGAAAGCTCAAATTGTGTGATAGGCAAATAAAAATGTATAACACTGTTAGTTTTAAACTACTAATCTTTAATGGTTCTTGAATCAGGACTTTAAGGCCAGTTAATGGTGGCATAGGGAGAATGCTAAGATTTGTCGAGTACCTATTATGTACTGGACTCTATATAGATAGTTTGTATGCATTATCTTACAATTATCTTACAATATTACAAGATAGGCATGATTTTTAGTTTCTTTCTTTCTTTCTTTTTCTTTTTTTTTTGACCAAGTCTCACTTTATCACCAAGCTGGAGTACAGTGGGCCAATCACAGCCCACTGGAGCCTCAGCCTCGACTTCCTGGGCTCAAGCCAGCCTCCCACCTCAGCCCCCCAGTTAGCTGGGACTACAGCATGTGCCACCAGGCCTGGCTATTTTTGTATTTTCAAAAGAGACAGGGTTTCACCATGGTGCCCAGGCTGGTCTGGAACTCCTGGACTCAAGTGACACACTCACCTCCTCTTTCCAAAATGCTAGGATTACAAGCATGAGCCACTGTGCCCAGCCAGGTATTATTTTCAATGGTCTCTAATATCCATGCTCTCTTCCATATACATATATATTATTATATATATAATATATAAATATATATAATATATAAATTATATATAATTATATAATATATAATATATATAATATATAATATATATTATATATATTATGTATATTTTATATATATTATATATTTTATATATAATATATTATATATTTTATATATAATATATTATATATTTTATATATAATATATTATATATTTTATATATAATATATTATATATTTTATATATAATATATTATATATATTTTATATATAATATATTATATATATTTTATATATAATATATTATATATATTTTATATATAATATATTATATACTTTATATATAATATAATACATACTTTATATATAATATATTATATATATTTTATATATAATATATTATATATATTTTATATATAATATATTATATATATTTTATATATAATATATTATATATATTTTATATATAATATATTATATATATTTTATATATAATATATTATATATATTTTATATATAATATATTATATATTTTATATATATAATATATATATTATATATATAATATATATAATATATAATATATAATATATATTATATATAATATATATTATATATATAATATATATATAATATATATTATATATAATATATATTATATATATATAATATATATATTATATATAATGAATATTTTGGACCAAACTGATTTGTGGCTTTATTTTATATGACCTAGCATTATATTGGCCTTAGTTTTTCTACTTATCTTCAGTTTCATTTTTTTGTATGTGAGCAACTTTTAAACTTTGGGGGAATTAAACATGCTCTAAGTAAAGAAATGTCACTCCATTTGAAATATAAGTGTGAATTACCGTACTGGATTGTGAACTTTTTTTACGACAGATACTATTGTATTACCTTATATTCTTCCAATACCAAGTGCCAGATAGAAAGTGACTTTAAAACTTTTTTGTGTGTGTTTATGTGTGTGTGCCCACACATGAATGTGCATATTCATTATTTCATTTAAGTTTGATTTTCATGTTATGAGGACATTTCTGTGTTGGTATCTAATATATCTTCCGCTTCTCTGTCATTCTTGTATGTATACAAACTTATTAAAAAAGAAAGTATGTATTTTCCACGCTTTTTTCTGGGTCCTCTCCTAAGAATTAGGTTTCACTAACTTGAGTATTGTATTTTCTCACTGTAATATACTGAATTTGAAAAAGACTCTCTAATCTCTAAAGAAAAATTTGCAGTTAAAAAAGTATGTTTGCACTTTGTTGTTTTGCTGTAACTTTTCTATATTTCTATTGCGTCCTTCAGTCTGTAAGACAATAAACACAAGTCGTAGGATAAAGCAGTCTTCTGAGTACCACTGGGATGCTTCAATCTACAGAAGTCTGACAATTCTCATCACATTTTTTTAGTAAAGTGGGCTCTTTAATTTTAGAGTAATCTTTCTTTGTCTTAGAACAATAAGTTTGTTAGAGCGTCAGCATGGTCTCTCAACAATTCTTGTCAGTGGAAAATGTGTTTACATGTTGCTAGCAACGCTATGAATTGCTCACTGGGGACCTAAGCAGATGACAATGAGGTTTATTGCCTGAGAGTGTTAATGATTATTTTACATAACTTGGCTTGGGAACATACTACAAAACAAACAACTTTTGAGAGCTTTTTTACTTTGGTAATTTTGTGTTGTTGAGATCATATGGAGAGGCAGGCAGCTCTGCAGACGATGGAACAATGAGCTAGCATATATAAATCCGAGCTGATACCTTGAGGTAATTCTTCTTTGCAAAGTAAAAAGATATTCGGTAATCAGGCACTGCTAATGTGTCTCCATGATAATATATTCTTGTCTTGAACACAGTAATTTATTTTTCTGCTAACATATTCCTGCTAGCATTTATGTCTCTATCTACCACTCAATTATATATGCATGAGTTCATGTTTTCACAGTGTGTGTTTTATTCACACCCTCCTCTGCACTTGAAACACTTAAAACAGTGTATTATTTATCTCTGTTGAGCAGTGTGTTCATACAGGTACAAGCTTAGCCAAGAACTTTCTAAACACCACAGAATTACAGGTCAACAAACCCAGTGATTTTTGTATGCATTTGACAAATAACCATTTCATTCAAGGAGAGAAAATGTCAATAAAGCAGCTTTTAAAAAATTAATTGAATGTATGATTGACCGGTGGATTGAGATTGGTCAGAATACCACTCAAAGTAGAAGAGATTTGGGGAGAGAAATATACTAAAATATTCTGCTAAACTAGAAAACTGCTTTTCAAACAATTGGCAGGTGAAGATCTTCTTCCCAGGTCCTAAGAGAAATGGAAGAATCTGGTATATCTAAGTGACTGTGGTTTTATTCTTGAACTTAGCAAACCTCTGCCTACTTATAAATTTATACATGGGTGTCCATCAGAGTGGCATCTAGATGGGATGAAGGAAACGATTTCTGGTACTCTCTCCTGCTTGATTTCTCCATTGGTCTTGTCACTGGAAGGCAACGTGGGACACTGCAGACAGAAAATGAGGCATCTTAGTTGCTGCTATGACGCATGCCACTCACTTGCTTTTCCTTGAACCAGGAAAACCTCACAGCTATTTGCTAACTTTTCCTTTACTTTGACAGACACTGCAATGGAAATTCATATTGATTTTTACCAGTTCTAAGATCTTACATCTTTTAAGCCTCATAAAAGCAAAGTATTGAGAAGAAAACCCCCAGTAAATTATCACCAAAATTGGACAGAGGAGGAAGATAATTTATCTGTCTAATTCAGTAATATTCTCTTTTTCTTTAGTGGGGGATTAAATTTTTTGTAACCTTCTTAAACTTTTGTTACCTTTGTAGTTTAAAGTGACAAGTTAAATGCTAACACAATTGATAGGGGTGAGCAACTGGTCAATGACTGGCCTGATCAGACTCCATAATGTTGCTGAAATTGCTAAAATATGCAGGTCCATTGTAATTTTGACAGAAAACAGTTTTCTGCAGGGCTTTATATCTCCCTGGTGATATTAAAAGCCAACAATGTTGTAAGTACCAAATTTCTCTGGAGGAAAGTTGAGAGACCTCAGCAACGTAGACGCCATGTTAAAAATAAATAAAGTCTGAGTATCTTGAAATTTCATGTGTGTCGGTTTTGAATGGGAAATTCGATGGTAGAGTATAATACTGCAGTTAAAAGACTTGCATTCACTTTCCTCCCACAGCCAAGTTACAAATTATAACAGGTAAGGACCTATTTTTTTTTTGCTTAGGCCTAGGGCCCCTAAGGCAAAATAAATTGGATATTTTGTGCAGTAACTTAGTGACGTGGTGGTAGGCAATGGGAGTGGTGGAAAAGGGTATGCGTATTTAGCATACACCATTTAAGGACACGAGTTAACATTTATTTTAGTAACTTTGGTGGAGCCCAGGACGTCTGTTAACGGCTAGTCTGAACAATAAACATCTGCCAGTATCTTCTTTCTAAAAATAGTTTCTTTCTTTTGACCATACCCTTTTTATTTCTACTAGGTGCTCTTTATTTTTGTTCCTACACACAGAACCAGATTATTGTTAGTTCACACGGCACGGTTTTACAAAGGAGAAAAAGGCATGACATCTGAGTACATTCAGCACCACACACCAGGGTTCACGGCAGGTCTGGCTACGTAATTTACAGAGCCCAGTGCAAATTGGAAATATGGGACCCTTTATTAAAAAATTATTAAGAATTTTAAGATGGTGAGACTGGATTTCTGAACCTGCCCAGTATGTTAGAGCACTCCTAGACGTAGGTTAGTCAGTAATGAAGGGACACTGGATAACATCTCTTGCTCATCTAGCTAAACACCCAGTCAACATGAAGAAGGTTTCATCCATTTGTGATCACATCCATTTTATTACTTAATCTTTGAGGTGGAAGGTGGTGTAATTTAGTAGTTTATCCTTGAGGAAGTCAGATCTGAGTGAATTCAGGCTACATCACTTCTTGTTTGGCTGGTCTGCAAAATGGTTTGGTTTAAATACCTTGTCTGCAAAATGAAGAGAATATCTGCAACATAGAATTCTGGTTAGGATAACTCAGATACATCTCTGTCATAGGCATTCAGTAAATAATATCTCTGACTATGGTCAAATAAAATCAAGTTATTCTCTTAATGACCAAGAATTATATTAATTACTACTAGCTTTGGTTATCAAAAACAGTGCCTTGCAAATCTAAAACATAATTTCTAGAAAATAAGACCCTTTATAAAGAGAGAAAGCGTTGTGAAATCAAACAGTTAGATGATTTCAAACATAAATGTGACATGAAGATTTTCTTTAATAATACAGTAATGGAAGCTTAAATTAGGTTTTTAATCGTGTGAATGTGTGTTTTATGGAACAAAAATTGTCTTGTTATAATTGTGCTTTCATTTAAGGAGATCAATTATTTAAATAAACATCACCAAGGAAATTAAGAGATTTACTATGAATGAGCCATACAAAGGTAAATAACTACTATTCTATGGAGAGAAAGAAAAAAATTTAATCTGGAAAACCTTGAGTGTTAGCCAGTTAAAATATTTGCATTGCACAAAATGATTTCCATAGCAATGGGAATTTGGAGGTCTCAAAACAATTTAATTCTAACATTCTATCTCATTTCCTAATATATTTCATCTTGATGAGAGGCCAAAAATTCTTGTGATATCAAAAGATATAAATATCAATGGATAATTTTTTCCAGAAAAACACATTTTAAGTATAGAGAATGGTACATTAGATATAGCATGGAATTTGGATCCAAACAGACTGTTCAAATTTCATCTTCTAACATTGAATAATATTTTTTTAATTTGGCAAGCCATTTAACCTCTCTGATCCTAGATTCTTCATTCTTAAAATCTGGGCAACAATGCCCACATAACAAGAATTGAATTAAGAATGCCGTCTTATATATGTAAGTGGCTTTCCAACATAGTTGCTGCTCAATAAATGATGGCTTTTGCTACTTATTAACAGTAATAACAAAATTGAGAATATTTCTGATTTTTATATTTGCATTTTATCTTCCCAAATAGATTATTCACTCGTTCTGGACTGGCATCATAGTTAAACTCCTTTTCTTTCCTCAAAAACTCTCAGCACAACTTTAAACAGCTAACAGCCACCAGGAAAAAGAACTCTGTAAAAAGGCATTATTTTATTCAACAATGAAGCATTCTGTATCTAGACCTGGGCTGAAAATCCAGATGCTTACAGACCAAGAGAGAAGGTGGATCATTCCTTATGAAATTTTGACTTGTGCTCCTTTGATCCAGACACACATCATGTCATGTAAATCTCCTACAATTATTCTCCATTCTACCAAGCTATGCCCTTTCCTGTTTTCAGAAAGTTAGAGATTTTCAGTCTATCTTTCACTTTACCACAGTTCGGTAGACTCATAGGTTCAATACTATTTTATTTTCCTCTTAATGCTAAGAACATCCAAGTATATAAGTGTAATGACAGATAGTACCTGGCAGTCTAACCCAATATCAGGGGACATTGTGAAGTGGTGGAGACCGTGGTAAATGGGCAAGTTTACGCCCTACCCCAAGGGGCAGGTACACATCTGATGATCTTGGTAATAAATTCTGATGATATTTATAAACTATTTTCTTCATTAGCCCAGGTGCCTGGATTTCTATAACTATTACCGACTAGTTAAAAGGAGTAAAAATGGTAGTGACTTAATGCATTTTTAAGATCTTTCCAGATTTCGAGGAGCAAGGAAGTATTCTTGTTTACTGTCTGCCGAATGGTGGTGTCTTGAAAGAATATGTGACAAGATAAACAAGAGAGGAATGCACTTCAGCAGCCATGGAGCAAAGTTTCATAGAGAAATGCAATGCTGTTTTGGTTCAGTAAGAAAGGTGTCTGCCAGCACCTGCAGTGACTCATCACCTCCTTAAGGATCTGTCCTCTGAAGTAGCCATTCAGTTCTCCCCGTTATAACCTGTTGCTAACCCAGGTACTCTTTCTGCTCAACTCTCCACGTGTTTGGATACCACTACTACATGTTTTTGTGCTCTGTTTCCTATCTCGTGATTGCTACTACATCAATAATGCATGACTTTTAGCTGTCTCGTAGTTTTTCCAGCTTGCACCTCAGTTCAGATTCCTCTAGAGGGAAGATCTTACTGGGTCTGTTAGTCACCGTCCAGTTTACCTGGTGTTCTTCTTGGCCAAACTTTCAAGTCACTCTACTGCTTAGCTTGAAGACCACTGATCTGTGGACACGTCCCTGAGGTCAGGTCCCCACATTGGTCCAATCAGTTGTGGTCAAGGTTGGTAGAGTCACGTGGTCTGAAGCTCAGTGACTCCTTCACAAGAAACTCCTTGAGGTCATGACAAACTCTGAGGCACCTCAGAAGGAATAGAAAATATTCTAACTTGCATTATCTTGACTGACTGGTACAAATAATAATTTTTACCCCATCTCTTCAGCTTAACTATAGGTTGCCAAAAATCCTCAATGATTCAAATGCATTTTTAATTCAAACAGGCAACACATTATTTGATATTTGGCTCAGTAGTCCTATGTCTTCTGAAGTTAGCAGGGTTTACAATGTCTGTTCTGCCCAGAAATGATTTATGTCTTTTGATACTCAAACTCTATTAACAGTTGGTAAAGTTTTAAAATAGAATTGTAAATTTTCATATTGCTCTACACAGAGATCATATGCATGAAAGCTCACTGATGATGTAAAGTAGGGCTGCTTGTGCAGTCTAATTCTGAACAGTGGGTCAGTAAAATATCAAATTAATTATTGGGAGAGATTTATATAAAGTGTCATTCCTAATAGGTAACTAAAGTGTCTGTCCTGAATGTTTGATTTCTAATTAGCTATGAAGTTCTAGAACTAGTGAGTTATGCACAGATTCAGTTAGGAGGAGCTCCTTTGACATAGAGGACAGAACTTCGGAATGAATAATGCCTTACAATTACTCATTTCTTCCTTTTAGATTTATATCTAAAATTTCCTATTCCCATCAAAGTGAAGTATAGTTCAGTTTTCTGGACAAATATTATCTTTGAATTCTGAATCTTCACAACTGTGAAGCCTTTTTATTTCTTGTTTAAGTCCAAAGTTAGAATTCTCTGTTGGTAATGAGTTCCTCTGTCTCTTTCAGAAGTCCGTTCAGTCACTTCTCCACATATTTAGACTGCATGCACACAAGCATCATGAGAGGGAGAAAATTGAAATGTTCTAATTACAAACGAATAAATATTCGCTGAAATAATTTGTTTTCTATTCAAGTTTTACCTTAGTAAGATTCCAAATTGAAACTCTTATCTACGATGTTTGAACAACTCAGTGAAAAGCTACAGTTAACAAAAAGTGAACAAGAAAACCATCAATAGGAAATCCCTATGCGATATGTTAACATAAACCAATATCAACAAAAAGACTGTTGGTTTTTCAGATCCCTTTCTTCTGCTTTACTTTGATTTTTAGTCAATTGCAATATGGGCCATAATAAAAATGACCTAATTTTATTTATTATCATTATCATTATTATTATTATTATTATTATCTTGAGATGAAGTCCCACTCTGTTGCCCAGGCTGAAGTGCAGTGGTGCAATCTCGGCTCACTGCAACCTCCACCTCCCGGGTTCAAGCAATTCTCCTGCCTCAGCCTCTGGAGTAGCTGGGATTACAGGCATGCGCCATGTCCAGCTAATTATTGTATTTTTAGAAGAGTTGGGATTTCACCATGTTGGCCAGGCTGGCCTCGAACCCCTGACCTCAGGTGATCTGCCCACCTCGGCCCCCCCAGTGCTAGGATTACAGGCGTGAGCCACTGCTCCCGGCCCCCCAAAATGACCTAATTTTTAAAAACCTAACCACTAAAACACTCAATTTTGATTATTCCTTTATTTATTGGGGTAAAAAATACATAATATGAAATCTGCCCTCTTAACTAATCTTTAAATGTACACTATGGTATTGTTAACTATAAACACAATGTTGAATAGCACATCTCTAGAACTTTTGGAGCTTGTATAATTGAAACTTTATGCCCATTGAACAGCAGCTCCTCCCTTCATACTTGGCAACCACCATTCCACCTCTGCTTTCATGACCTTGACTACTTCAGATACGTCGTGTAAATGGAATTCATGCAGTATTTGTCCTTCTGTGACTGACTTATTTCACTTAGCATAGTGCCCTCAATGTTCATCCATGCTGTAGCATTTGACAGAATTTTCTTCTCTTTTTATGACTGAATAATATTCAATTGTATGTGTATGCCACATTTTCTTTATTCATTCATCCATCAATGGACATTAAGATTGCTTCAAGATTATGTTGTCTAATTTCCACGTTTGTGAATTTTCAAGCTTTCTTTTCGCTGTCGATTTCTAGTTTCATTCCACTGTGATCAGAAAAGATGCTTGGTATGATTTCAATCTTTTAAAATTTATTAGGACTTGTTTTTGTGATCTTTCTTGGAAAATGTTTCATGTGCTTTAAAGATTAATATACATTCTACTGCTATTGGGTAGACTGTTCTGTGTATTAGTCATAAACATTTTTTTCCTAAGGCGTAGTTCATGTCTTCTGTATCCTATTAATCTTCTGTCTGGATGTCTTATTCATTATATGATAGGGTATTAAAGTCTCCTACTATGATTGTGTTGCTGTCTACTTCTTTCAGTTGTCAATGTTTACTTCATATATTTAGGTACTCTAATGTTGGATGTATGTATTCTAATAATTCCTATATCTTCCTGGTAAATTCATACTTTTGTCACTATATAATGTCCTTCTTTGTTTGTTGTAACAGTTTTTTACTTAAATTCTATTTTGTTTGACATAAGTATGTCTGCCTAGCTCTCTTTTGGTTACCAGTTACATGGAAGATTCTTTTCTACCCTTTCACTTTCAGTTTATGTGTATCCTTAAGTGTAAAGTGAGTATAGATTCACATAATTGGATCCTGGTTTTTTTTTTTTTTCATTTATTCAGCCACTCTGTCCTTTGTTTGGGGATTTAATCTATTTCCATTTAGAGTAATTATTAATAGCAAATAAATTAATATTGCCATTAAAAAGTATTTTCTGGCGGCTTTATAGATCTTTTGTCCTTCTTTTCCTCTATTGCTGTCTGTGTTTTAAAAATTTTTTTGCATCGATATATTTTGATACATTTCTCATTTTCTTTTGTGTTTCTGCTATAGATTTTCTTTGTGGTTACCATGTGGCTTATATAAAATCTTATATAGTTATAGCAATCTCTTTTAAGCTGATGACAACATAAGTTCAATTGCATACATAAACTACTTTTAATTCTCCCTGCAACGCTTTATATTATTGTTAGAAATTACATTTTATTATATATTTATTTCTGTATTATAATATCCCATCGGTTATTTTCAATATACATCAATGTGAAACATAAATTATTTATTTATTTATTTATTTACTTATTTATTTTTATTTTTTTTTTTGGAAACAGAGTCTCACTCTGTCTGGAGTGTAGTGGTACAAT
Source organism: Pan troglodytes (assembly GCF_028858775.2). Classification (NCBI taxonomy): domain Eukaryota; kingdom Metazoa; phylum Chordata; class Mammalia; order Primates; family Hominidae; genus Pan; species Pan troglodytes. The sequence continues at coordinate 4,584,915 of NC_086015.1, forward strand.
CTTGGCTCACTGCGTCTCTGTCTCCCGGGTTCAAGTGGTTATCCTGCCTCAGCCTCCTGAGTAGTTGGGATTATAGGCATGTGCCACCACGCCCAATTAATTTTTTTGTTTTTAGTAGAGACAGGTTTTCACCATCTTGGCTAGGCTTGTCTCAAACTCCCGACCTCAGGTGATCTGCCCGCCTCGGCCTCCCAAAGTGCTGGGATTACAGGGGTGAGCCACCACACCCAGCTGGCCTCGATTACTTCCATTTTTTTAAAAAAATCTTTGTACATACGTACTTGAGTATTTACATTATGATTTGTCTGCATGGTAAAGTCAAGCTGAATTAATAATGAGTATGTGAAATAATGTGTTAAATACTATAAAATTGCTTTCTAGAAATTTACTCCAATTTGCACACTCACAATTCCTTCAATCCAAATTGTCATGCCCATACACATTTTAAAAAAAAAGAAGCCTCACTCTTGTTGGCCCCAGCATGTGACAGATTTTTAAAGAAAGATTTTGGTCGTATTTTAGCTCTTTGCACAGTAACAGCTACCCATTCTAATCCCTTAGCCACGTGGCAGGCTTGTGGGCATGTGTTTCAGGAGTTGCTGGCAAGCAGCTTGCAAAAGCCAGGGTAGAGTAAGAAAGAGAGAAAGAAAGAAGGAAAACAACAACAACAACAACAACAAAAACCTTTAAATCCTGTCCTCTAAATATTGGGAATCTGTACTCTGATTGCTGATTGCTGCTTCTGATCATAGTCAGGAAATCATTCTTTTTGCATCTCCCCCCCATGTTGCAAGCTTCCCCCATTTGGTTGAAGTGACTTCCAAAGTATTTAAAGGGCTGGGGCCTGTTTTAACCTTTATTTCTAACTCTTCCCCTTTTGGGAGCCAGACATTAAGAACTATAACATTCAAATGCAACCACATATAAAGGGGAAATTAGAAATTCACTGTATATGCCCAGAGAAGGGTGTCAGGTAAGAGAAGACCTGGAAAGACCTTAGGTTTGCACCTCAGTCTGATCCCTGGCACAGAGACAGCCTACAACAATCAGAAGAACAAAAACAGAAATAAAACCTAATATACTCCATGGAAAAGGGAGGATCTGATTCCTAGAATTAACACATTATTAGATTCAAATGTCCAGTTTTCAACAAAAGAAAATTTACAAGATAAAAAGAAATAGGAAATACGGCTCAGTTGAAAGGGAAAAGCAACAACAACAAAAACTGTCGGTGAATCTACTAGAAAAAGGCTTTAAAATAACTCTCTTAAAGATGATCAAAGAACTAAAGGAAGATGTAAAAAAAGTATAAAAGAGAAATGATGTGTGAATGAAATGGGAACATCAATAAAGAGGTAGAAGACAGAAAAGAAACTAAATGAAATTATGAGCTGAAAAATATAATACATGACATAAAAATTTACTTGAGGGGTTCAAATGCAGGTTTGGGCCAGCAGAAAGAACTTGTACACTTAAAATACAACAATGGACATTATCAAGTCTGAGGAACAGAATGGAAAAAGGTTAAAGTGCAACCCAGCCTAAGGGAGCTGTGGGACACCATAAAATACACCAACATACATGCTGAAGGACTCCCAAAGGAGAAGTGAGAGAAAAGGGCAGACAAAATATTTGAAAAAAAAAAAAAGCAAATTGCAGGTCAATATCCTCTATGAACATTGATGCAGAAATCCTCAGGACAATATTAGCAAATCAAATTTAATTGCCTATTAAAATGATCATACACCATGACCAAGTGGGATTTCTACCTGGGATGCAAAGATGATTTAACATATGAAAACCAATCAATGTAATATACCACATTAACAGATTGAAGGAATAAGTTCACATAATCATCTTTATCAATGCAGAGAAAAGCATTTAACAAAATTTAACAAACTAAGACTGCCTCTACATAATAAAAATTATGTATAAAAAAACTGAAAACCAACTTTATTCTCATTAGTGAAAGACTGAAAGCTTTTTCTATAACATTAAGAACAAAACAAGGATGCCTACTCTCACTACTTCTATTCAACAAAGTACTGGAAGTCTTAGCAGAGCAAATAGTCAATGAAAAGAAACAAAAGGGATCCAAATATAAAATGAATAAGTGAAATCACCTGTTTGTAGATAACATGATCTTATATGTAGAAAACCCTAAAGATTCCATGAAAAACATTATAAATAATAAATTCAGTAAAGTTGCAGAATACAAAATTGACATACAAAAATCAGTTGTGTTTCTATACACTAATAATGTATAATCCAAAAGGAAATTAAAAAAAAAAACTCATCTATAATACTATCAAAAAAATAAAGTACTTAGGGAAACACTTAAACAAGAAAGTGACAGACATATACACTGAAAATTACAAAACATTGTTGAAAGAAATTTAAGAAAACATAAATAAATGCAAAAATATCCAATGTTCATGGATTGGATGACAATATTGTTAATACATCTATACTATCCAAAGTGATCTATCTACATATTAAATGGAATTTCTATCAAAATCCTAGTGATATATTTTCCAGAAGTAGAAAAACCCATGCTAAAATTTATATGAAATGTCCAAGAACCCTGAATAGCCAAGACAATCTTGATACAAAAGAACAAAGCTGGAGGATTCATACTTCGTGATTTCAAAACTTACTACAAAGCTACAGTAGTAAAAACAGTGTGGCTCTGTCAAAAAGACAAACATATGGAATGGATACAAATGGAATGCAATAGAGAGCCCAGAAATCAACCCTCAAATATATGGTCGCATGATAGTCAACAAAAGTGTCAGGATCATTCAATGTGGAAATGGACAATTTTTCAACAAATGTTATTGGGAGAACTGGACATCCTCATGTAGACGACTAAGTTGGATCTTTAACACTGTATAAAATTGATTGGAACAATTCAAAATTGTTCCATGACCCAAATATAACACTTAAAAATATAAAATTTTTAGACAAAGATATTGGGCAAAATCTTCATGACACTGAATTTGTCAATGATTTCTTGGCGATGATACCAAAGGCATAGGCAACAACAACAAAAATAGACAAATTAGACTTCATTAAATTTTCTAAAAATTGTGCATCAAAACACACTATCAACAGAGCAAAACACAACCCAGAAAATGGGAGAAAATATTTTCAAATTTTATATCTGACAAAGGATTAACATTTAGTATACATAGAACACTCCTAAAGTTCAACAACAAAAAAACCTAACAACTTGATTCAAAATTGGGCAAAAGATTTGAAAAGATCTTTATCGAAAAAAGATAATCAAATAGTCAGTGAGTGATATGGTTGTCTGTGTCCCTACCCAAATCTCATCTTGAATTGTAGCTCCCATAATTCCCATGAGGGACCTGGTGGGATGTAATTAAATCATGGGGGCTGGGCTTTCCCATTCTGTTCTGCTGATAGTGAATAAGTCTCATGGGATCTGATGGTTTTATAAAGGGCAGTTCTCCTGCACACGCTCTTTTGACTGCTGCCATGTAAGACGTGCCTTTGCGTCTCCTTTGCCTTCTACCATGATTGTGAGGCCTTCCCAGCCATGTGGAACTGTGAGTCCATTAAACCTCTTTCCTTTATAAATTACCCAGTTTCAGGTATGTCTTTATTAGCAGTGTGAGAACAGACTAACACAATGAGCATGATGATTAATTAGGAAAATGCACATCAGAACTACAGTGAGATACCACGTCATACTCATTAGGATGGCTAGTATTAGAACAAAGAAGAAAAAGAAAAGAAAAGGTGTTGGCAAGTATGTGGAGAAATTGGAACCCTTGTGCATTGTTGGTAGGAATGCAAAAATGGTGCAGCCACTGTGGAAAACAGTATGGCAATTCCTCAAAAACTGAAAAGTAGAACTACCATATGATTCAGCAATTCCGCTTCTTGGTATACAGCCAACAAAACTGAACTCAAGTTCTCAAAAAGATATGTGTACACCCATGTTCACAGCAGCATTATTCACAATAGCTAAAATGTGGAAGCAATGATGAATGGATAAATAAAATGTGTTGTATACTTACATAGGAATATTGTGCAGGAAGGACACTTGGACACATGCTATACCATGAATGAACTTTGAAGACATATTGCCACATTGAACAATAAAGTCACAAAAAGACAAATACTGTTTGAGTCCACTTAAATGAGGCACTTAAAAGTTGTCAAACTCACAGAGACATCATGGTTGCCTGGGTCTGTCAAGGAGGGGGAAACAGAGAGTGTTTAATGGGTATGGATTTTCAGTTTGCAAGATAGAAAGAATTTTGTAGATGAATGGTGATGATAGTTCCACAACAATATAGCTATACATAATACCACCAAATTGTACACTTAAAAATGACTAAGACAGTAAATTTTATGTTACATGTATTATACCACATTAAAACATTTTTAAAAATATTGTCACTTTTTAGAATTTGCACTTCAATTTTGATGTTTACAATCTTCTCATGTATTTATTGGCTATTTGTAGTTTTTAATTGCCTGTTCATATCATTTGCCTATTTTTTAAAAAAACAACTGAGTAGTTTGTTATTGATTTGAATGAAGTATCTATAAACATTAGCAAATAGTCCTTTGTCTGACATATAAACCTTTAAAGCAGAAAATTTCATCATTATCTGGTGACTCAGGATAAGGTGGAGCTGGTCTGAGGGAGGAACTGCTATTGGTAGACTGTTTTTTTAGTAACAATTTGTCTCACTCATTTTGGTCATGCAAACCTATAATTTGTATTTCATTGAGACCATGCTGTGATTTCAAAATGACCTTCCAAAATCAAACATTCTATATTTTTGGACACTGAAGTCCCAGTAAAGCTTGTAAAATTTTATTTTTTCATAAATTACATTCGTAATGTTGTGTTTGCCTTGTATTCTGGGAGGCTTTTCATTCCTCAAAGGTGTTACAAAAATAAATGAGTTGATTTATAAAAATGCAATTCATATTTTATTATTTTTGTTCCCATAATGCTTACTTCATCTTGATTCGTGAGTGAGTGATGTATTGGATTAATTCTTGGCATATACCAGTTTGATTTTAATTTGTTGAACAGCATTATTCAGAAATAGTAAAATAAATAATTTCATGTTAGAAGGCCTGATTCTAAAATGACTCTAATTTTCAGCACGGCTTGGTGTTCATCATGTGGGATACTTGATTCCACAAAACACTCACATATATTTTGAAAACTTTATAACATTTCTATTCTTATGCCTGGAAATAATATAATAGAGAACTTAAAGTATTTTAGAAACCACTAATCTATCTCCACCAAACACATTTAAATTAACACATTTAAACCCTCACAATTTAAATTAAAATTTAGCTGCTATTAATTACAATACAAAAAACTAGTTGTGATGGTTTAGCATAAAACTAATGTTTCAAACTGCAAATAATTTAAACATTTCAAAATGGACCAAAAGCTGTTGTTTCACCTTTGGATTAACAGCCAATTACTATTTAATATTTAGTAGTAACAAATGGTTACTTTAAAGAGTTTCTATCTTTCCACTTCAAAGGAAGCCTGTGGGAGCCCACATGATTCCTGGTATGAAAGTTGAAAATGAATCATGTATATAACACTCAATATTGAAGATATAATTGTGTCCGGAATTGGTGGGTTCTTGAACCCTTGTGGTGTTACAGTTCTTAAAGGTGGCGTGTCTGGAATTGTTCGTTCCCCCGGGTAGGTTCATGGCCTCACTGGCTTCAGGAGTGAAGCTGCACACCTGGAACATCGAAATTAGACAACATAATCTTGAAGCAATCTTAATGTCCATTGATGGATGAATGAATAAAGAAAATGTGGCATACACATACAATTGAATATTATTCAGTCATAAAGTTCATAAAGGTGGCACGTCTGGAGTTGTTCCTTCCTCCCATCTGGAGTTATTCTTTCCTGCCAGTGGGTTGGTAGTCTCGCTGGCTTCAGGAGTCAAGCTGTAGACCTTTGCTGTGACTGTTACATCTCTTAAAGGAGGGGCAGATCCAAAGAGTGAGCAGCAGCAAGATTTATTGCAAAGAGCAAAAGAACAAAGCTTCCACAGCGCGGAAGGCGACCTGAGACGGCTGCCTGGCTGGCTCGGGTGGCCTGCTTTTATTGCCTTTTCTGGCCCCACCCACATCCTACTGATTGGTCCATTTTGCCAAGAGCTGATTGGTCCATTTTACAGAGAGCTGACTGGTCCGTTTTGACAGAGTGCTGATTGGTCCGTTTACAAACCTTTAGCTAGACACAGAGTGCTGATTGGTGCATTTACAAACCTTTAGCTAGACGCAGAGTGCTGATTTGCGCTTTCACAAACCTTTAGCTAGACAGAAAAGTTCTCTAAGTCCCGCCGGACCCAGAAGCCCAGCCGGCTTCGCTTCTCAATGGCAGTCGCAGCGGGACTTTGTGGCACCTAGCCCGGGCACTCTGGCAGCCCACAGGGAGCTCCTCCCCCGATCAAGCCCAGCAGGCGCCTGCCGGCTGCGGGTGCGGGGCCCGCCAAGCCCGCGCTCACCCGGAACGCACGCCGGCCCGCTAGCGCCGGGCGCGCAGCCTCGGCGGGCGGGCGCCTCTCCTTCCACACCTCCCCGCCAGCAGAGGGAGCTGGCTCCGGCCTCGGCCAGCCGCAGAGAGGGGCCCCCTCAGCGCAGCGGCGGGCTGAAGGGCTGCTGGAGCGCGGCCAGAGCGGACGCCGAGGCCGAGGAGGCGCCGAGAGCGAGTGAGAGCTGCTAGCAGGTTGTCACCTCTCATAAGGAGGTAAGTGTATAATATGAAGAGTCCGGAGACCCGAAGGTTCTGCTCAGTTTTTCCTCTGGCTCAGTGTGAGAACGGGGTTAACGTTCTTTGCTTTTTTGGCCTCCCTGCTCATCCTCAAGAAAGAGGGTTTGGAATCACCTGTAGATTTACTGCAAAACTTATGTAGTTTGAACTTCATGCATCCTCACTTGCACAGGTCACTTTCAAAGCCCTGGGAGCTCAATATTTCTGACTTCGTATTTTAAAATTATTTTTCTTAAGCCGCCTCACGCCCGCAACCCCAGTGGTATGCACCGCTGGATTCACAAACCCTACATTCATCACTGATTAGAATACATTATTTAAGGTTTCCTCCAGTTCGACAATCCAATCCTTCTATGTGAATACTTAATAATTGTTTATATCTAGTTACTCATAACTGTTGTCACCCATAGTGTTTTCTCTCTTAGGAAGTTTCTGCTTTTTAAAATAACACTTTACAGCTTAATTATGAAGATTGATTTTCACTGAGATGTGGTAAAAACTCTGCAGATCCGTTATACTAGACCTGTATATACCGCGTATTATACTAGTCAGGATTCTCCCGAGAAACAGAACCACTAGGTTCTGTTCCAGCGCAGGAGATAAGAAAAAATATCCCAGCTCAAGCAGTGAGATGAAAAGAAGGGGTTAGTCCTCCTTCCTCCACCTTTTGTTTTATTCAGGCCTGCAGTGGATTGGATGATGCTCACACCATGGGTAAAACAATCTACTTTACTCATTCCGCCGATTCGAAAGCTAATCTCATCTGGAAACACCCTCATTGACGCAGTCAGAAGCAATGTTTAATCTGGGTACCCCCTGGCCCACTCAACTTGACACATAAAATTAACCATCGTATCTGTCTTCTTATCTTTAATTCTTCCCTCTGCTGACTTTTCTTGCCTCTGAGTTTAACAGTTCTCAGACTGTGATCTCAGCATTAGGTACATCAGAATCATCAGGAGTTTTTTTTTTTTTTTTAATGAAATTCTCAGGACTGCAATCCAGATTTACTGAATAAGAAAAGGGGGGAGGGTTGCAGATACAAGAAACCTACATTTTGAGCACGTACTCCAAATGTTTGTGACCCCTAGTCTTTAAAAGTCAACTATTCATTTGCATGTTCTAGAAGGTGTGTGTGAATGTGCTTTTTCAAAATCGGGAGCAGATGGCAAGGAGAATAAGAATGTAAAAAAAGCTAAATGTAGGTGAAAATTTGTGACCTATTCCCCAAACAAATATAAAAGGATGATATTATTATATTTTGATATATCACATGATATTCTGTGACTCAATGTGCACCCTCTTTTTATTATGACATTTTCCCTTTCCATTTTTCTTGGCTCTCATAGCTGGTCTAAAAAGAGAAGAGAGAAAAGCTAGAAAGAAAAGCTGCCCTTGCCTTGTTGAATTTCTCGCTTGTAGTTCCAGAACATGAGAAGAGGTGTTCTGGATAGATTAAGGGAAGTCACGGGGCAGAGACACTTGGTCTCACCCCTCCACTGATGCTCTGGGGAGAATCTTTGTGTAGACCTCCCTTATACTGCAAGGGGCTGCCCCAGTAAAGTTAGGAGAGATGTGCAGCATACACACACACAGAGTAAAGGTCTAGTTTGCACACTGATCCTTTCTGAATTCCCCATGTGCTAGACGCTGAGTTGAGAGCCTGCTGCCTGCCGTGAGGCCTTATGAGGGACTCAAGATGACCCCAGGAAGGAAGCCATGTGCAAAGCATAGGCCAGGAACCATAATGAGTGACCAGGAGAAGCTTAACGGCTCCAATGTATTTTCATGTTGAAAGGAGAGATTTTAGAATGTTGTGGTAGTGAGATGAGTCCCACTTCACCTCACCCCACCATCTCCTGGAAGCCCCTGAGAAACAGTCACAGACCACAGTTGGGAAACACAATTTCCATTATGAGAAGCCATCAACATTAAAAGTTGAAAAAACAAAGGGAGTATTTACAGAGGGCTTTTCACAGTGCTGTAACATCTTCCGCTAGTTTTTTAATATGATAGTTTGCTTGAGTAAGTGTGTCTGGAAGATAGAGAATCAAAAAGGAAAAACAAAGATGTGAAACAACTAGTTGAAAAAGACTTCAATCAGCTGAGATTCCATGCTGGATTTTGGAAGATGTAATCACATATTGTATGTGATTACCAGGGGTACCAGCAAGTGTGTGTGTGTGACAAAGAAAAGTGTACATTATTTCAGCTGATGTGTCTGTTGCTCAGTTGAAATGTTATGCTGCCCAAGCTGTTGAGGTTGTGTATTTTCTTATTCAGTAGTCATGCATTTCACTGTGGATTTAAAAATGGAGACTCACCTCAAGGATTCACTGGAAATAAAAGTTATTACAGCCAAGCAAGTTGTTCATTTGCTCCTTATTTTCAAGTACCAGGAAGTTTGATATGGTTGAAGGAAGTGTATAAATGAAGATTGGTACAGTATAAATAAATAATTTTTGTTTGATGTGAAGAGAACTTTTAACGTAGCTTTTGTGAAAAAAATTTTTAAAGAAAAACAAGAAGGCAAATCCAGCCAAGTGTTTCTTGAAAGCCATTTCTCAATGTCATAAAGGATTCGTGGGAAAATATTAAATGTGGGCAATCAAATTAATTTCCATTAATTAATTATTCTGAGTTTTCATGCTTCTTGGAATCTTCCTCTTAAGAGCTCAGTCAACAATTTTAGTCTTTACAACCACATGTAAAGTCAAGATGGATATATTAATTTGAGGCTCAGTATTGACCATCATATCTAGGGGACAGCTCTTTATAAGCATAACTTTAACCAATTTTATATTTTCAATTCAGCGTTAGTGGTGTTCTTGAATATAATGAGTAGGCAACAAAAAGAAATAGGAAGAGTATTTGGAAGTCAGGCCATTCATTTATACAAACGATTTATAAACATGCTGTTGAAACATATAGCTCTTACTTGCAGTGTGGTTTTCTGTGCATCAGTGTTATTTACCCACATTTTGTTAACAAGTGTTTTGTTTCATGAGGTTGCAGATAAATGCATATAAAATGACAAGTACTATTATTATTGATTCTCTTAAACAGTAGCTTTGAGATTTGAAGACATTCCATCAGCATGTTGATCAGAAGGAAAAAGGCGCCTTAGGAAAGAGGCTAAACTGGTCTATAAAGTTATTTGAAGGAATCATCTTGGGAAGTTAGTTCCAAAAGAAAAACTTTCTATTGCTGGAGGGCTATTCATTATCTCTGAGGTTGGCAGATTAGTGAGTTGCTGTTGTCTTTGATAACATGTCAAAAATAAGCTCAAAGTTATGAGATCAATTCTGGTATTAAAGAATTAGTTTTACATTGTGGTATTGTTGAGCTCTACCAGAACCCCAGGGGCTATTTGAGAATCCTGGGTGTACATTAAAAATCCATTTTCACTACCCAGGATATACTTTTGTCTACATGTCAATGGTTTTAATGACTAACGCTGGGTATGCAGCAAAAAATGGTATTGGTTTTACAGTAAATTCTTACTCATTTTATTTCATTTTTAGCAACAATTTAATTCTTAAAATTCCTGGGGAAGTAATGATTAATCAGATTGGATGAATAATTTTCAAATTATGCTATGCTCTTACCAATTTCCCCAGAATTCAATGTCTGCCAAACTTTTAATATTTATTTCTCCCAGGGATTGTAATTATGTTGTTGCTTATTCTAGCCAACATTTTTAAAATCGGATTTTGTTTTTCAAATATAGTATCAATATTATCACTAAATATTTATTTGGCATACACATTTCTACCTTACCTTTTCAAAGATCAGTCTCATCTCTAGATGCTATTGTTCTTAATGATGCAAATGATTTGCTGTTTGACCAATATGGCTGCATAAATCACAGTGAGAGTAAGTACTTGTAGTGATTGAAACTTCTAAGTTACCTCTGTTATGCTACAATTTGCTCATTTCCTGTATATAAAAAAACACAATATTTTACTTAGTACTGACTTTTCCCCATGCCTGAGGAAGTAGTAAACTCTCCAAGAAAGGAGAAATAGCTACATATTTCTATAGAAACAGAAAAACAAGCTATAATAAAGACTATAAATTTGGATACTTGTTAAATGGCTGAGGAGTATATTTGGTGCTGTGATACCTATTAAATGCATTTTAACATCCGTAATAATTGAGAATAGTAGCAAAACAATCATCATGAATAGTGAAACAAACATAAACTAAAAAGAAACTGCTGTTCATTATTTTTTGTGACTTTTTCTAGTGCCAGATAATTCTTCCCTACTGTGATAATGGTATGAAACATCAATATAAACTATAAAATATGAAGGAATTTTCAAAATATTTTCATAATTATTTCATTACCCACACTTTCATTTTCAAAAATATCTCAAAATATGTTAATACTATAGTTGACTTGATAAGCTGGACCTTCTAAGAAAAAGATTGCACTTTGTTTTATAAAATAACTCTTTCAGTAACGTTTATTGTGGACTTGTTGTGTGCAAGATTCTTTACCAAATTACAAAGATAAAAAGATTAATGAAATATGTATCTTATTTCAAGATACTGTGAACTTCCTTCTTTTCCTTCCTCCCTCCCTCCCTCCCTCCCTCCCTCCGTGCCTTCCTTCCCTCTCTTCTTTGTTCCCTCTCTCCCTCTTCCTTCCCTCCATTCCATAACTATATTTTGAACTGTTGCTTGTTAGACCTAATGCTTAGCACTGGGCATAAAGCATGATATTTATTTTCATTAAATCAATTCAAGAAAAACTTTCAAACAAAACAGTCTGTAACTAAGCAGCTTAGCTCAAACTGCATTTACCATTTTTTTCTTTCTTCCTTTCTCTCCAGTCTCAAGATGTAGCTTTGAGCCAAACTACAAATGTGTTTTCTTTCATCTTGAAATATAGCCTCGGAATGTGCTGTGAACCTCCACTCTCCTCTCCCTTTCCCACTTTATGCTCCCATGCCTTATGCACATTTATTTACCTAGGTACTTGTTAAGCACACACCATGCTCTCTTATCTGGTCATAAATTTCCTTAGAAGCTTTAGGGGCCGGATCCTGATACAGACCAGACACCTCCAGAGTTCTCTCTCCAACGCGTGATTACCTCAAGCCTGGAATCCACTCTTGACTAGAGATTGACTGTAAGATTGACTGCAATTGATTTGTAACCTGGTTGGGCCCATCCTGGCACGGGTTCCTTCACTAGATGGAATAATAATTCAAAACAAGTCATCGGAGCAGGTTGCACCACCTGACACCTCCTAAACCGTTTGTTTCTCCTGCATTCCAAACCTCTTGCTTTAAAAACCCCTGCATTCCCTCCACAAATTAAAGAGTGGAAATGTTTGGAAAGAATTCCGCCCAGTCTTGCCCTTGCTACCACAGATAATAAAGCTTGCTCTCTTTCTATCACACCTCGCTCTTGTTATTTTGGCGTCTTTCTCCAAGCAGCAAGCAGCTGGACCCTTTTGCCTGTTACAAGTCTTTAAATAGCATAGTTTTCAAATGTCTTCCTCAGTAAAAAATATGATTCTATCCCTCCAATAACGTAACCTTTTTTTTTCCTTTTCTGTCTGTTGGGAGGAGTTTAAAAAGAAAGCGTGGGCATTCCATATGTATATGAAATTTCCTGTTGGTTCCTGAAAAAATGATAAATTTTTCAATGATGTATCTAGAAAATAGTGACTTCTGTGATTTAATTTATGGTATACTAGCATATGTTTTGTGGCAGAAGAAAACCCTTAAATTTAGTATGCAGACCTCACTGTTGGGGGCACAATGGAACAGACTCATACTGAGACTTGCCTGCATTCTGGATAGGGCAATTGAGTCCATAGAGCTGCACTTCATCATCTGCTAAGTCAGCAGTTAATTTTCTTTCTAGTGCATTATTTACTTCAAAATTACCATTCATGAGAACTCAAGGAATACAAGCTAGCCTAAAGAGTTAGGCTTCGTCTACATTTGTCGTCTGCATGAAGGGAGCAATGTTACAGCACACCCAGGTGCCCCAACACGTTGACAGCCTAGCAGTATTTTACACTTAAAATTCTTCAGCTGATTATTGGACATTTTGAACAAGGACGTTACATTATTCTTGGTACTTACGGCTACACAGCAAAAGTAACATCTGGGAAGGAAATAAGTCGTTACAAATGGATGTGGACATCTGTTTTCTAATGGAAAAAGAACTTCTGTCCTACAAAATATTTTCTTGTAATAATGGATAATAATGTTTTTATTTATTTTTATTTGTTTGCTTTTAACTGGAGACCACAGAATTTTCTTAGAAAATATTTATTTGCAATATTCCAAGCATTGTAGACCGCTTTGTCTAGTGGCAAGTCCTAATCTCTGTAGTAACAGTGACACCTATTTAGTGTGGCAGAGTGGCTTTGGTGTCAAAAAGACATTGCTGCAAATCTCAGTATTTATAACAGGAACTACTTTCACTTCTCTCTTGGGGATTTTTATTATCCACATATCTCCCTTTTAGTGGGAGAGCAAAGCCAGTCTTGCTGTTTTTGAACTCTTACTTAAAATCTAACCTGGGACTAATAAAAAGAAAGTTAGAGATCCTGTCTGGCAGCCAAAGTCCCTGAAGTGAAAAAGCAGAGAATGAGAATTGTTTGTTAAAAGTGACCACAGCAAAAGCTAGAAGGTGAGGACCAAAGGAGAGAGCTGGTAAGAGATACTCTGTGACACTGGTTGTCCAATCATTGAAAACACTGAGTCTTTGTGGGTCTCCAGCAAACTTCCAGTCCTCTCCTGCTTTCAGCGGAGAGTCTCCACTTAATAATTTAAAAACTCCACTTACACTAGCCTTTCTATTTGCATATCTTTCTTGATACTTCTTCTCCACCACCCTCAAACCCCAAGCACTAAGATTTTCTCAGTTGTCCTTCTGAATATCTATTGCATGCATTTGACTTATATTCATCGCTGATCACCATGGCCATTTCCCACTGTGTAAAACTTTTCAACCAGTGCCATTGACTGAGGCCTTCGGCAATTTCTGTAATATATTCCTGAGTAGTGCTTCATGATCTCATGTTTGTCTACCTTTCCAGCTTAATCTGTATTGTTCTCCTTTCTTCTATATTGCACAGAAGCCATCTGGGACTTGCAACTTCTGTTTGCTGTTCACAAAAGCCATGTTCATTTCAAGGCAGGAATATCCTCCCTCACATTTTTCATCTGCTGTATTCCTACTCACTCTTCAGTTCTAACTGACAGGTCACTTGCTTATAAAGGCCTTTCCTGACCTCTTAGATTTGTGTTATTCCCTCTGCTGTAGGCTTTCACAACATCTTGTATTTTTTAATATTAACCTTTTTAATATCAACTTAAAAAATCACAATCACTTAATGTGTTTGTTTTCTACCAACCTGTGAGTTACAAGAAATTGGGTACCATTCTGTTTCTGTTTATTTTGTATTGCTAGGATTGGGTAGAGTGCATACACGTAGTAATGCCTAAATAAAGACTTGTTGCTTAACTAAATGGATGATAATATCAATAATTCATTTGGGAATTAGACATAAACACCAATTTACTCTATATAGTATCATCAAATCATCAAAGACATCAATTTGGATATTACAAATAATGTAAATCCTTGTATGTAGAATTAGGGCCATTATTTATTTTTAAAATCACTTATTCCACATGAAATTATTGTACACCTCTGTAAGCCCGAAGAACCACTGTTATACCAGAAGTTGTGTTGAAATGGTAGGTGTTCAAACTATAGTTGTACTACATGTTTTACAGTATTATTTATTGTGTAACTTTGGTTTAAAAATACATAATTTCTAGATCACAGAAAGGTATATTAGATTATTATTCAAAAGTATTAATTTCCTCCCCATCTACCTCCACGGCACGAGTGTACTTCCCTGTCTCTTGACTTTGGGTTTGGATGTCACTTGTTTTGGCCTGAGGGATGTCAGCAGATGTGACATGTAATACAAACAAAAACTCACCATGTGCTTCTGCAATTATGGGCTTGAACAATTGTTTTTCTGACATTCTGTTAAAGAACTTTCACCCTGAAACCTGCTGTCCCCTTAAGATAGACCTGTCAAATGAATACATAGACTGCGGAGCCAACCCAGCTGACCTGCAGACCCAATACAGAAATGCATGCTTTTTGTTGAATGCCGTTATTGTCTGATTGTTTGTTATACATAAGAGTTTACGTATACACGGAGTTCCCATGTAAATTTGTAGGCGAGATGGTGTAAGGCAGATGGTCACTTGCTGCCTGAGGACATCACGTAAGTGAAACCTCCTTAATTATTTGAATGCAATATAAATATGTAAAGATTATTAAGGCTGTGATGTTAAGTTGTTAAATAGAGAAGTACAAAATAACTGATTGAAACATCATAGGAGTAAATAAAGAAGACAGTCAAGGATGGTTATGCAGCTTTCATCCCCTAGGTCCTCCCACTCCAGGTTACCTCCTTCTAATCATAGAAACTGGCTCAGCTCTGTGTCTTACATGAGTCTCTCTCTCTCTACTTTCAAGTCACTTGAAATGATCAGAGAACCAGTGAATTCTTAACTAACACAAGCTAACTAGATTTGTCCCCAAATTGTAATACTAAAACATGCAGAGATTTTTGTGAAGGCTGTAACCAATCATTAAAACATAGAAGTGCGCGATCTTCGTTTCACCATCATAAAGCATCAAAAGGCATTTTTAACATGATGCTATAATTCATAATCAGTAAAAATTTTCCAGTACGTTGGAAGCTGAAGTATGCTTTCAAAAAATGAAATTGGTACTCTACTTCCATTAATGAGTGCTTTGAAGTATGTATGGAGATAGCTTTCCTCATTTTCAGTAATTCTTCTTGTTCATTACAGCATTTAAAGGGGTAGAGGGTGGGGAGTAAAAATATCATTTTGCAGGCACAAAAATTTTAACTAGCAGCAGATGGTGAGACTGTAGAGAAACTGCTCCTCACATGAAACTTACGGAAATTGGTTTCCTTCTGATATAGTCACACATCATTTAGTTCTAGAATCAGGGGTCAGGGCAATACTTGCCATATGCTAACCCTAGTATATCTGCCTCTTGCTGGTATAGATGCTACATTTCAAGGAATTTGATTTGAGCCAAAGCATGCTGTAATTTTTATAATAACAAGCCATGGCCTTTGCTGACATTTTACCGCTGCCCAATAATGAATTCTCTCTAGAGCTGGAAGCTGTTTTTTAAAATTTGAAATAAAGTTTAATCTTACTTAAGTTCTTTGGAACAACAATAATAAAAAAACTTTATTAATTTTCTACATGCAACCTAGTCTTTCTGTCTGAGAACAAAGGAAAACTGGTGTTTGTGTGTGTGTGTGTGTGTGTGTGTGCATGCTCCCCTGTGTACATGCACCTGTTGAGGTGAGGGTGGAACAATGCCATGGAGGAAGGAATAGGCTGGAAATTTACAGTCCTTCTCTGGTAATTTAAAAAATGTGTCCACAAGTTCTTGGATATACTTTCGTTCCAAAGTCAGAGACAAATTCCTCTCTCGCTGAATGTGGATTGGAATTTTTGATTTGTAACTAACAATGGGAATGTGGTAGAAATGACACTGTGACTTCCAAGACTAGGTCGTAAAAAGGACAGCTTCTATCTGGTTCTCTCTTGGATCATTTGTTCTGGGAAGAGACAGCTGCTGTGTTGCGAGGTAACTCAAGTAGCCCTATGGGGAGTGGAACTGGGGCCTCCTGCCAACAGCAAGCACCAGTTTGTCAGCATGTGGGCACACCATGTCAGGGGCAGTTCTTTCAGTCCCAGTCAATGCTTCAGTGGACTGCAGCTCTTTTGAGTATATGACTGCACCTCGTGAGGTACACTGAGCTAGAACTGCCCAGGTAAGCCAGTCTTGAATTTGTGACTCACATCCATTGTGTGAATTTATAAAAGTTTTTTACTATTTTAAGCTACTAAGTTTTGAGGTAACGGTTACTCTGCTATAAATAACTAATCTGCACAAACTTATTAAGTGTATTGTCTTATTCGATTATCATAGCAATAAGATAGGTACTAGTATAATCATTTTCACATATGAGAGAAACTAAAACTAAGTTGAGGTAATTAAATTACTATGTTTGCTCATGGGGTCTGTATATGAGTAAAGATTAAATTCAGCAACAAGCAACAGGAAATGTAACATAAAAATGATAAGACAAATACATATTACCACCCATAATATTATATATGAGGAAATTAAGGGCTGATTCTTCTGCTCATGGAATGCACTCTGGGTCCTAGCTGCTTCTAACTCTTTAGATCATGGTTACTGGCATGTGGCTTTATACTCATGTTCACATGGTAGTTGCCACATTACCAGCTGTTGCAACCATATTTTGGACAAGAAGAAGGAAAGGGGGAAAAGTCAATAGTCTTTGGACAGCTTACCCTTTTTGTGTCAGGAAGAAAAATCTGCTTCATGACACTTCTGCACCATAATGGCCATGCTTATGTTGAATTGCCTCTCTTAGTTACAAAGGAGGCTGAGCTCATTGGTCCTTGGAGTGAAAAGTCAGGTTTCTGTTGGAAAGCAAGAAATGAATAAGGGATATTTCTAGGCAACTAGTTGTAGCTGCTATGGCCTACATTTTTGGTTATTCTGTATATTCAGATAAATCTTTATCCCACTTTTTAATTTTGCAACCATACTTATCACAAAAGAAACCACCTCCAAGTTTCATCCAGATACTAACTTTAGCTCAAAGTCTAAAAATTCTGGGTGGTATACAGATCACTTCATCATTCCCAAACCTTAGAGTAAAATTAAAAATGTATGCCATACAACTCTGCTATTTCATGGTTAAAAAATAAATGGGTCTTTATACTTATTAGCATCTACGTAATCAATTAAATTCTCCACACTTAACTCACATTTTCATTGCATTTAACATGAACAACTCATTCAAGAGATGTAAAATTATTCTAGCTCCAGTATTCAAATTATACTTTGATAGAAATCAAATTAGTTTGTTCAAGTTCTTAAAAATTTTAAAAACTTTTGTATTTCTCCAGTTGTTAGTGAAAGCAAGTAATTGTAACCCAAAAATTAAATAGCCCACTCTTCATGTGAGTAATATACTCAAAGTTAATTAAAATGTGTACTGTATTATTCAGTAATAATTATGTACAATCATTGTAAAAATTTATCAAACTTGGTTAAAATTTATCACAGTTTAGTTAAATTTAAGTGGTTAATTAAATAATCTACATATGTGTACTCTTTTCTAACAGAGAGTTAATCTGTTCAGGTCAATTGCAAGTAGGTTTTTCATGAAAATAGCTTATTATAAGCCTAACATTGTAAAAAATATCATTCCAAAAGCCATTTGGACATTAAATTCGATATAGTCAAGTGAGTACATAATTTATGTTCTTCCCTAAATTATATTAAATGCAAAAAAAAGACTTAAAAGTGAATAAGCCCTTACTAGACCTGAGAAAATGAGAGTGAAATTTTATGAAACAAACCAGAGGTTTTATAAAATTTTCTAAAGATACATCTTGTATGTTACAAAAATGTAATACAAAAGAATGCTTGAAAAATATGTTGTCAAAATAAAAACATCAATAGAAATATTACAATTTTAAATGAATAAATTTTTTCAAAACATAGTTAACTCAATCACAACAAAAGAGAAATGAAAACTTAGGAGATACAGTATTTAATTCAAAGGAACATTATGAAAACAGAGTGGAGGAAATAAATATTAAAAAGTGACTAATATTAGGGGGAAAAAATCTGTATTTAAAATAAAAAAGCCAACTGAGGGCCAAGTAAGATAAGCTGTTGAAAAATCTCATCATTTCATATATTCTTGCCAAATTTCTGACAATAAAAGATTATAAGAATTTCAGGAAGAAAGTACTGAGGTTGCATTCCAGAAAAATAAAAAGGAATTAAAGAGGAAGGTATGGGATCCACTCAACAATGCAATTAGCACAGGTGTTCAGTAAAATGAGATCTTAGGATGAAGAGTTATACATCATCCTTAAAAAGCAATCAGTTAAAGTAAGAAGTCTGTAGTCTGCACAAAAACTATTTTCAAGAAGAAGATACTTTCTATTTATGAACTTGGAATTTCTAATGACAAGCACAATGCAAATATGAGACATTAAAATCTTTTATTAGTTTGTAAAATTGTTAGAAAGTTAGAAAAAAAAAGAGTGCAGTTGAATTTTACACTCGAAAAGCTGTCCTCTGAGTTGTCTGCACCTAGCAACCAAGTTTTATACTGTCAGTCTAAACAGACTTCTTGATTTTGCCTTAAATAACATTCACAGGATCATGCCATTGGCATAATTACAAGTATAGGTCATGAATTTTTTCATTTTGGATTATATCTGTAGAGTATGGTTTGGGAGATCTAATTGTGTTGACAAAATAGACTCTAAATGTTATCAAACCATAATTTTAAAGGTAGAATTAATTGATAGGGGACAGAAGGGGTGAGAGGTGGGAAGGAAGTGTTTTTAGGGTAACCAATTGCCTGATCTTTCACAATGGCAATCAGATATATACTAATATCTATTTTCTAGAAGAAATAAAAAATCAAGCATTAATTTAAACTTAAGAAAACTCAAAGAAGAATTCCTGTCTAGGTCTTAAAGGCCCCGCAAAAATTGCAAATTTGCTTACCTTTCAGATGTGTTTCATTACTGGAGGTCAAAACAATGACTTTCTTTCTATTTCTCTCACACTCCAAGCCCTTTTCTGCCTCTGGTCCTTTCCGTTTTTTGTATCTTTGCTAGAAAAATTCTTTCTAAGATTTTTGGTGTGGCTGTCTTCTTTTTTTTTTTTTATTATTATTATACTTTAAGTTTTAGGGTACATGTGCACATTGTGCAGGATAGTTACATATGTATACATGTGCCATGCTGGTGTGCTGACCCATTAACTCGTCATTTAGTATTAGGTATATCTCCTAAAGCTATCCCTCCCCTCTCCCCCCATCCCACAACAGTGGCTGTCTTCTTATACTTGTGCACGTTCAACTCAGTTATCACTTTCCAACATTTCAGAGGAGATCTCCACCTTGCCCATTGGTCACTTCATGCCATGAATTATTTCACTTTATGGTTTTCTTAATATTTATCACCATCTAATATTATGGTAGTTTTTTGTTCAATATTTCTTCTCTCTTGCTTGAATATAAGCTCCAAGAGAACAACTTAAAAAAAATTCTCATTGGGTTGATCAGTGATAATTTGTTGAAGGAATCGATTTAAATAATAAAATTAATAATAGCAATAGTAATTAGCAATCATAGCAACCATGTTATGGGCTATATTATGGCCCTCCAAATTTATATGTTGAAACCCTATCCCATAGTACCTCAGGATGTGATTTTATTTGGAGATAGGGTTTTACAGAGGTAATAACGTTAAAATGAGGTCATTAGGGTGGGCCCTAATCCAATTATGACTGGTGTTTTTATAAGAAGAGAAGGTTAGGATACAGATTTACACAGGGAAAAGACTGTGAAGACAGGAAAAAGGCCATCTACCAGCCCAGGAGAGAGGCCTCAGAAGAAGTCAACCGTGATCTTGGACTTCTAGCCTCAAAAATGTGAGAAAATTAATTTCTGTTGTTGTCACCCACTTTGTAGGAGGCTATCCTAGCAAACTAATGCAAGAACTATCACAACTCAGGAGAAGAATGGACTGTGGATATGCTAAGTGACTTAAATGAACTAATACATGATCTTTCATAACAGGGAAAAAAAACTAGGTCCTGAGTAAACTTTACAAAAAAAAGAAAAAAAGAAAAAAAATGGTATAAGCATATAATGCAGAAAACTAATAAACATGAGAAGTATTAAAATGGATTAAAGTTATTGCTTCTTAGAAGTAGGGCTAGAAATAGACAGCGGATGAGAGGCATTTTAAAAAAATAACAATCTGTATTGTGTAATTTTTCATTTTTGGATTACTTGTATGAAAAAAGTAGATATAATTAATTTTTTAGTTTTGAACTATTTATGGAAAGGTATAGTGACTTGTGGCATCTGTATCTACTTTTTTTCCTAATACATTTCATTCTGGTTTACAGAGTATAAAAAAGAAAATAAAATGGTTGCGAGAGCTAATTTATTCTTTAGATTTTGAAAATGAAGAAAACATTGGTGAAAATACAAGACAGAAAAGTCTGCAGTAAGAAACAGACTTCAAAGGAGTTTTCCCTGGGAAAGCAGACTGGAAATAAGATATAATGTAGGGGATGTTTATAAATCCTAACCACAGTCATGAAAACAGATGGAGTAACAGGTGGTGAAACAACAGATGAAATACAGAATGTTGATGGTGAAGAGGAGAAGGTAATGACCAGATTCAGTTTTCTGGAAGGGCTTCAATTCAATACATTTGAGAAAGTTGATGGTATTTGAGATAACTGAGGGACAATTCTTTTGTACCCATGTTCTAGCCATTGTCATCAACTGCGTAGAGAATTCAACTTTTAAAATAATCAGTAAATACGTAATGTAAAATCGATTCACGGCAGCCAGTTAGCCCTTATTTTGAAATTAAAGAGCATAATCAAGTATTAAAGGAAAACACAAATATCATTGCCGGCCTAAGTCTGGATCAAAGTATTTGCTATTACCTTTCTAGGAAAAGGATAACTTGCAGCATTTTTTTTTTTAAATTCGGGTTTCCATAGTTTTTTTTTTTTAAATATAGGTGGACTTCTTTTATTAAGAAAAATATACTATAAAAACGTAAGCCAAATAATTTGATTACTCATTATAAGTGAAATGGAATTTGGAGATTATTTATGGGCAGAATGGAGCAATTATACAATATAATAAGCAAAACTAGATAATCTCAGATGTAGGACATTATTCAAAATGATTTCAGATTTTTAGTTTTAATTGGCAAGAAAACTTCTTCTTTGTCCCTATAATTTTAAAAGTCATCATCAAATTGAAACTGACCCAATAATCCCATAGATAGTATTTTTTTATATATAAATATAGAAATTGACCCTTCTGGTCTTAAAGCTTGCAAATTAGATTTGTTTTATCTGAGTTCCTTCCTCTGGAAATTACCTTCAGGCATCTCAAAAAAATATATCAAAGAATTAAAACTCACCAGATCCAGACAATGAGATACCCCTCATTCATCATGATTGCTTCCTTGCCCCTTTCTAGCTCCTGTTTTCTCACACATTGTTGCATTTCTTTCCTGCTATATAAAACCCCAATTTTAGTCAGTTAGGGAGATGAATTTGAGTGATCCCCTGTCTCCTCTGCTGCAGCACCCAATTAAAGCCTTCCTCCTTGGCAATACTCATCTCAGTCATTGGCTTTCTGTGCGGAGAGCAGCAGGACCTAGACTAAACCCCTGGTGTTTCGGTAACAAAATGATTGACAGTGATTGAGTTTTCATCATGTATATTGATTGTCTTCCATTACAGCCAACTGTATCATAAGATATTCTACCCTTGTTCACTTTACTTTTTGTATGTCCCTGGCTTTGACTTCCACGGTATTACTGAAATATTCTTAATAGGTGAACAAGGACTTTCTCATAATTACACCTTACACTTTATTTGAACTGTCAGCATCTCTGAGCTCCAGATTTATTTATCTAAGTATCTACTGGTTCCTTCTATTTGGGTTTCCTAGTTACCTCAAAATCAAACTTTGGAAGCTGGAGCTAACTGCCTTCTTGTTCTTTCTTCCAACTAATTGCTCAAACCAGAAATTCAGGTAATATTATTGACTCTTCCAACCTGTTTTCTAACCTCATCTACTGATCACCAATTAAGGTGCATATTAACTCCTATGTATTTCTTCTAATCTGTCAAGTTTCTCTCTGTCCACAAGTCTTTATTCTAATTAACTCCAGTATCATCTTTTGTCTGAATTATAGCAATTCCCTTCTGACTAATCTTATTGTCTACAATATTTTGCAACTCCATTCCCTTCTTCACATTGCAGACAAGACAACCTTTTTCAAAAGTAAGTCATATAAACATGTAAGTGTGTATACACTATATGGATATGTCTGTATGCTTATGTATGTATACATGCATGAATGTGTGTATGTAATTCCACATTTTAAAGTTCATTGGTTTGTCTCAGAATAAATTTCCAAATACTTAATCTGGTTTAAGAGTAACCTGTGTTTTTCTGCAATCTTTATGTAGTATTTCTGTTTATTTATCCAGCCCTACCTTATATTGTATCATCTCCAGATTTTACAACCATCTGTATTGAACCACATTCAGTTCCAGAATAATTATGATATTCTTTTTTATTCCTTTAGGGTTTTATTTCCCAAAACATACTTTTCCTTCTGTTTGCAACTCTTTTTTGTTCTTCTTCAAACCATGCTGTCCTGCTTTTTCATGCCTGCTTCTGGATAATCTCATGGATGGAAAGGGTGAATAACTGGATCTGTGGACTTTCCTCTCATCTCCTGGACATCTAAGGTTTGCCCATGGGTAATTATTCTTGTAACATTAACTCAAAGAATTGCTAAGAGTTTACTTTTTTGGATCAAGATAAGTGAGAATCCAGCCAGGGGCTATAGGACTGGCTGAAGCAGTTGCTTTTTGAGTAATATGTGCTGATAATATACAGCCATCCTAGAGTATGGAGGCAAGTCATATACCCCTGAGTGAACACCTAAACAACTAGGGGTAAAAAGTAG
This sequence comes from Pan troglodytes, assembly GCF_028858775.2. Classification (NCBI taxonomy): domain Eukaryota; kingdom Metazoa; phylum Chordata; class Mammalia; order Primates; family Hominidae; genus Pan; species Pan troglodytes. Next base: position 4,608,408 of record NC_086015.1, read on the forward strand.
AGTGAGCTCAGAGCTGGGGCTTTTCCAAGCTGAGGTTCTGCATACACTTAGCTTGCCTCTCATGACAATGTTTACCTTGAGTGTGGAATGACATAGACTCTGTGCCTGGGAGTCATAAGAACTCTACAGTGCTGTCATTGTGCATGCTCTGTTGTTTCTTTTCTCCATCCTTCCTTAAAGTAAATCTGGTCTTACTAGAAGCATGTTGTGTCTCATGAATTAGACTTCCAACAAAAACTGAAGACCATTGCTGCTGGTAAGCAGATGGTGCTGCATTTCCATTCATTCTTTAGACTTCACTAATAGGTCAGTTCATCTGAGAAGTATTCCCTGATTGATCAGCTGAGTTAAAGATGAAAATTTTAATGTACTCATAAAGGCTATATACCTCTCCCCTCAACATTTATTGAATTATATTCTAATCATTTCTTATCTTTATTCCTCACTGCATTACATGGACACAATATCTTATTCATAGGTGTATTTCCAATGTATGTAACAGTGCTTGGCACTTAGATGCATAATTAAATTTATTGATTAAACAAACAGCTAAAGAACATAAATCTCATTGTGCAATGGAGAATAGATAAATGGTTAACAAGGTTTATATAACTATAGCTAAATTTTCTGTTTATTTCCCCATTGTATCAGTTCATTCTTGCTATATAACAAACTCCAAAACTCAGTGGATGAAAACTACAATAATTATTTATTATTGCACATGTGTCTGCAGGTTGGCTTGGGTGTGACTAATCAATGCGTGGTTAGGACACCCTACTTTGGGCTGTAGTGACTGGGTGGCTCTTCTTCTCACTGTATGCCTGTGGGTCAGCAGGAAAGCTCTACTCCACATGTCTCTTATGATCCTTGGACCAACAGGATACCCAGGCCATGCTTTGTATATGGCAATGGCAGAGTTGAAAGGAGTGAGTGAAGGCTTGTTGGGTCTCTTGTGCATAGGGTTGGCATTGGCACAATGTTACTTCTGCCTGAATATCATTCACCAAAGCAAGTCATGTGGCCACGTCCAAAGCCAAAGACCAGGAAGATACATTCCACCTACACTGAGGCAATGGGGGATGGTGAAGCAGCAATGTGATCAACCACAACCACCAACATAACATGCAGTAATTTTAGAATACTTGATCTCTTTTAAATACAATTGTTTTTATATTCTGTATCACACAAATTATTTGTGGAACAATTTCAATCATTTCATCACATTAAACTGGATTTATTTCAATCAAAACGAATGTACTGAGAGGCTCCAAACAGCAGCCAAGTGTGAAGTTGTCTTCATTTTACCCTACATCTTCCTTCCTGTCTACCTGTCTGTGGGCAACAGGTATTACCTCAAGACCAGGGAGCTCTTTCTTGTTCAAGATCTTCCCTTCCTGACTGTCCAGCCTGTGGTCTTCTGGCTTGCTTAACCACCTGCACAGTTGTGAAGGCAAATCCTCACACTAAATCCACCTGCAAAAACCATATCCCCTACTACTGGTTCTGCTTCTCTGGTGAACCTTAGCTGGTATACTCCCTCACAATGCCCATTGTCCTGTAGTTCCCCAAGTCCTGCTTACTCTTTTTTCTAAGTAGTACCTTAATATTACTGAAGAATACACTGCCACCTGGGGATCCAATTATAATTTCTCACTTCTTCCAGTGATAATTGAGAGTAATTTATTTCTGTCCTTTCCCTCTGCCATTAGCCAAGACCAAAATGTCATTTGCTCTTACCAGAATGACAAGAGGAGCCTCGTAACCTGTACTCAGCAAGCCGTTCCTATCCAAACTACTTTCTTCTTTGAATATAGGAAACTTTCATAAATACAAACTTGAACATGTTAGCTTCCACCTACTCTTGCTGTGGTTTCCCACTGGGAAGTTCCTCATCCTTAACATGACCTAAAAGCTTCTGCACTCCCTGGCTTTTCCTCCTTGTCTCCATTGTCCTTTCTTACTACACCTTACCTTTTCACCCAGTGGCCTGAAATGCTCTTCCAACATTTTCCACAGTGTAGGCAGAAATTACCCCAAAGATGTCCATGTGCTACTCTCTGGAACATCTGAGTATGTCATGTCATATGGTGAGGTGGAGAAAAGGCTGCTGAAGAAATTAAGATTGCTAATCAGTTGACCTTCAGAAGAGGTGATTATACTGGACCACCTGGGTGGTCTCAGTGTTGTTACAAGGGTCTTTATTAGTGAAAGAAGGAGCTAGGAGAGTCAAGGTCAGAGTTTGAGGCAGATTTGAAGACATTACACTGCTGGCTTTGAAGATGGAGAAAGGGGCTACAATCTCAGAAATATGGGAAGCCTCTAAATGCTGGAAAAGGCAAAGAAATGCATTCTTTCACTGAGGCTTCAAAAGGAAAACACCTTGGCTAACATCTGATTTTTGCCTAATGAGACCCATTTTGGACTTCTGACTTTCAAAATTTTATCATAATAAGTGGTATATCTTAAGCCACCACATTTGTAGTAATTGTTACAATAGCAAAAGGAAACTATTGTATGAAATTCTTCCATACATTTTCAGTTTAAAATTTCAAAACTGATAGATTATCTAATTTTTATTTTTAAATAGAAATAATTACCATCTGTTATACCCTGATTTTCATTAAAGAAGCACTTTTAAGTTTTAACTTTTTATTTTTAAATAATCAAATTTATAGAAAACTTACAAGAATAGTACAAAGAATTCCCACATACAATATATCCAGATTCGCCAATTTTTAACATTTTCTCATATTTGTTTATTATTCTCTCTCTCCCTTTCTCTCTCTCTCTCTCTCTCTATATGCACAAAAATGCATGCAGTTATTATTGAAAAAAATTAACATAAAAACAATTACAAAGGGCATGATCTCAGAATAAAGCAAAATCCCTTACGTTCAATAACTTCACAATATGGTTCTTACATTTTCCTTGTTTTATCATGGACCAGTAAAAACCTAATTATAGAAAAGCACTGGTTCATGGACAAGCATGCTGAAAACACTGTCTTAATAAAGTCTTACTTATACATCCTTATGCTTACTGTACTAGCCAGTTCTCACATTGCTATAAAGAACTACCTGAGACTGGGTAATTATAAAGAAAAGAGGTTTAAGTGACTCACAGTTCTGCAGGTTGTACAGGAAGCATGACTGGGAGGCCTCAGGAGACATACAATCATGATGGAAGGCAAAGGGAAAGCAGGCTCCTCTAACATTGGAGATTAAAATTCGACATGAAATTTGGGCAGGAACACAAATACAAACCGTATCACTTACTCTTAAATGACTCATTTTCAGGAAAACCTCATATTCCCACACTAGAGTTTATTCCTCAAGTTTGAGTTTCTCTTGAAACCTGAACTTCTTGATGTCCCCGATAACATTGGCGTACTCTCTATCACCTTAAGTTCCTTGAGGGCAGGAGCCATATTTTTGTTTACCATATAATCTTCTTAGGACAGAAGCTGGCACAGAGCACATACTCTTTAAAAATGCATTCACTATGTTAAATAATTGACAAAGAGCAGAAAAAGTAGAGAATGTAGAGTTCATTAAAAAAATTCTTATAATTCTAAAACTGTATTTCATATTGCCTCAGATTTATACTTTTAATTCTAATTTGCCCCAAAAAAGTGTCCAAAGAAAATGCTTACTTTAATTTTAAGTCTAACAACATGTAAGCCTTAGAATTATAAAAAGCAAATTTGGAGCTCATAACCTTTGACTCAAAATGGAAAGGTGAACTAGGATTTATTGAAAAGGCACCATTTTTTGGTCCTTTATTTGTGATCTAGGATTATCTAGTTAAACCCCCCACCCAATGGATGGAGAGGATACAGTTCTGTCTCTTTCCATAATCTTTATCAGATAGCTATTTTATTTCATTAAAAAATTAATCTATTGTATCTGAACATGCCTGTGAATTATGCTTTATTTAAAACCCTGTGATTATTCTCACATTTTTTCTCCCAAGCCTAATCAAAAAGAAGAAGCTTCAACTCCTTACTTGGACATTCTGATTCATATAAAATTTCCTTAAGTGAGCTGGCCTGGGTACATTGTTTTTTCCTTGTTGATTATATTATGTTGGTGCAAAAGTGAAAACAAAAACAAAACAAAACAAACAAAAACCAAATAAACAGCAATTACTTTTGCACCAACCTAATAAAATAACACTATATATATATTCTTATGACCATGTTGGTGTCTCCCAAAATGAAAAGTGGTTCATTTAAGTGTAGACTCTTAATTGCTTAGTTCTTTAGGTCAATGTGTTGTTTTTGTTGGTTTTACTTGAATTATATGGTTAATTTTATTCATCATTAACTAGTCTTGTCCTGAAAATACCTGACTAAAGTTGTATTCCTTTCTTCTAAACAGCTAAGACACTCATTAGCATTACTGAACATGTTCTCACTTTTTTGTAATTTATTTTGGTCAAAGGGAAGATCAATTACATTTTGAAAATACTATTCACGTCGTTACAAACTTTCCAATCAATTCAAGCAGGGAAGATGTACATTCCTTATTTTATAATCTAGGTAGCATCTAAGGTAGTGATAAATGTCTTACTCAGAGTAAAAACACACATTTATTTCTTTTCTAACCTACAAATTACTTGTGTAACTCAATATTTTAACTTGCTTCCAATATTTAAAAAGTAGATGATTTAAGGTGAATCAGTGAATTCATTCCTCTTGACTTTAAATGTGCCTTCATCATATGCATTCCAAAGAAAAATTATCTAATCTATGAAGATGTATTATAATCACCAAATAATCTACTGAATACATTTATAACTGCAATTTTATGCATTGCGAAGCACTGTAATTGCTTAGTATTGCTAAGTCTACTCTAATGCCTTGCAAAAAGAAGGTGCAAAACTATTCAGAGTATATACTGACTCCAGAGAAGCAAATATATTGGGGAGACAGAAAGAATGAGGCAGTATTTTGAATGCAAAAACTAGAAAATGCCAGATTTCTAGTTCCTAAACCCTTTATATTGGTTACAGAGTTTGTTGAGGTAGAAATAGGAAGTGAAAATGTTTCTGTGGAAGGGGTAATAAAATACTGTTGAGTTTTCATTTTCTATTTTAAAATTTCTTTCTTGTCAGTAGTTGTACTGAGATGGAAACAACTGAGGTCTGAGCCATTTGAGAGAATGACATGCAGAAAGCTGAGTGCAATAGGTGCTCAAAAATGTACAAAATGACTGGCTTCTGGAAATCATTGCTTTATTTTGCTGAATATCTGGTTAGGCAAATGAAGGGTATTCCCTATTCTCCACACTAGCTACTTTATGAGGTTGGTCTGTATCTTTGAGTTATGAATGCATGTGTTTGCTAGATAACTGTAGCAGAATGGTCACCATATTTAGGGGGCAAAATAAGAAAAGTTTATGGTAAAATTGATTTTTGAACATGGTGATGCTTGAACCTTAAATGTGTGCATTCCTGTCTATCTTTAATAAATGAGCTAATCTAAGTATATGTGACTTCTTATGATAGATGATGTTTTTTTTTCTTTTCTTTCTTTTTGGAAACTGAGTTATGCTCTATAGCCCAGGCTGGAGTGCAGTGGCACGATCTTGGTTCACTGTAACCTCTACCTCCCGGGTTCAAGCGATTCTCTTGCCTCAGCCTCCCGCGTAGCTGGGATTACAGGCACCTGCCACCATGCCTGGCTAATTTTTGTGTTTTTAGTAGAGACAGGGTTTCACCATGTTGGCCAGGCTAGTCTCAAACTCCTGATCTCAGACGATCCGCCTGCCTCAGCCTTACAAAGTGCCGGAATTACAGGTGTGAGCCACCACGCCCGGCCGATACATGATATTTCAAAGACAAAATACATTGATTCACTATGAGCTGTAAGATGATGTTACAGATAATTAGAACTTGAGGGACAAAGACAACATATCAATAGGGTTGTTTTCCTCTTATTTTTCCTGCTATTCTCCCAGTTAGTATATGGTAAACACTTGATGACATCATTGAAAGAACGAATAAATAAATGATGCAGGAATTGCGAATTGAGTGTTGCACATAACTGAGAGGAAAAGATTCATATTGTAAGACACATATATGGGAGAGAAGATCAAACATAAAAGCTGAGTAAAAAAAGTCAAGGAGATAGACGGGGAAAAATATTATCTCGAAGACAGTGAGAAGAAAGTTATTTTATGGGACCTGTTTTGCATTGAACCGAGCACCTAACATAGGCAGAAATTGAGATTGTGTATTGGAGCCACAAAGGAAAACACCTAGGTTAGTTGTGCATACCCTAATGTGAGACCTTGAAATAGACATCCTGGATCCCAGCCAGACATGATCCCCAAATTTATAGATTTTTACTATTTTCCAAAAAATGTATTTAGCAACTTCACATGTAATATCTCATTCATTCTTTACAACCCTGAGATAGGTATTATGTTATAGCCAATCTTTTGCAGAGGGAAAGTTGTGATAGGGAAAGAGTAAATAATATACCCTGGGCTCCCGCAGCTGAGAGTGGTGGAAAGTAGGATAGAACCCAGGCGATGCTCTTTGAATTGTTGTTCTTAACCTTTAGAAAGATCTCCAGAATAAGAAGGAGTTAAGGGCTATGGCTTCTCACTACTTCAGATGAATTTTTGAGAAAATTGTGGGAGGAGAGAGATGGGTGGAAATATCTCAAAAAGGTGTGTGGGCCTGCAGGAAAACTAGTGCTTCCATCAGTGAGTCTCAGCAGCTACGAGAGCAGCAGTACAATCTGTGTGGGTACAGATTCTCCAGACATCAGGAGAGATGGCCTTGAACCTTCTTCATTATGAGGCTGGGTAGATACAACCCTGACTGTGGTCAAGAGGCAGGCTGCCACCTCATGTCAGGGCATGATGGCATCAAGAGAAGACTGACATTCAGTGGTTGGAGCTCTGTGGGGAAAAAAGAAAAAAATCCAGTAACCCCGTTAAAATATAACTAAATGTCAGTTATACCCTTAAATATTCCAGAGAGTATCAGTACCTAGATTTAAACTGCTGAATTCAATCATTTCTGCATCATCCAGCTTTATAACAAAAGCTTATAGGTTTTACATACTTCAGAGGATAGTCTGGTAACCACAGAAAGACAATTTCTTCCCAACATGTTATTTGCCTGAAAGGGCTTTATCCCCCAAGGATATTATGCTAGGCACTCATAGACAATACATTAAATAGAAATCGAGACACTGGACACTAAGTTGTACTCGGTTACTAATAGGCAGCTTTGCAGTAAAGTACTCAATTGCATTTTTTAAGATTTTTTTATAATTGGACTCATCGCTTTCAATTTCAAGGTACTTCTGGAATAGATATCTGAAAAAAAATTGAAAATGTAAGTAAGATACCTTTAAAAATAAGTTTATATTTTCCAGTTTTTTACATACTCTGACATGTATATAATAAGTGCTCAATAAACGGTAACTATTATGCTTTCTACATCCAGCTTTTAAAATAATCAGTTTTTGGTTTATTTGCTCAGATACTTCATGCTACTCTAGTGAAATACCTTTGCTCCCCAAGTCACTAGATGAAAGTGTGTCATGCTGGGTACCAAGGAGTGAGGCTGGGTTTCTACGGCTTTGTCTCAATGAACAGGCTTTGTCTCTAGGCTGGAACTTCTCTTTACTGCCCTAGGCAGTAGAATGAAGACAGAAGTGAAAGCGATGAATCCTTGCCAATAATTTTGTCAGACCTCATGTTCTCTTGACTTTTAAAATAATCAGTAGTACAGCCTCTGAAATGAAATGGATGGTAGGGCTTGAAGTCGACACAACAGAAAAAGAGAAGGTTGTGTGGATTTACATGGCTATTTTATGCAGACGTGCATGTGTTTGCTTGATTTATTTGGCATTCCAGGTTATCTGCCTTCTGCAGGGAGCATGGTTCTCTTGGGGAGTATCCTCCCTCATCTGTATGGTTCTGATGAAGCTGGAAGGGCAATACCCTTTCGTGGTAAAGAGCACATGGCTGTGAGGTGGATTCATAACCAGGTGTTAATACATACTGTGTGACCTTGGGCAACGTACTTGACGTCTTTGTGCACCAGGAGCCTCATTTTAAAATGGAGATAATACAGTACCTTCCTTATTGGGTCATTTGTTTAGCCTGGATTTCCCTCAAAAGTAGAGCCTAAGATAAGGGATTGGGTGCAGGTGGTTTGCACTGCAAAGGAATCTCAAGAAGTGGAAGCATAGAACGAGTGAAACAGGGAGGGAGGGAAACCTAATCCAAGGTTTTGTGTCCAAGCTGTTCATGGCAGTGGACACTGGGTCTTGACCCCGTTGCAGGTCCTTTGAGGACTGTGCAGACTGCATTATAGAATTGTCTCCAAGGGATCAAGGAGGGGAGGAGTATTTACATAAAACCTCCCATTCTGTGTTGGGCCAGATTGACCCATTAAAGTGTTCCCTCTCTTGCATATGTAGGTTTGCACATGTGTATCAGAATATTTCCATAGGAGACTCTCCCAGCTCTGATAAAGAAGCCCAGGATAGAAGTTACTGTTAGAGACGAGATGTTGTCATGTTATATCTGATAGCTGCCACCAACTGGCTGGAGTAAAAGAGGACTTGGAGATTTGACAGGAGATGTTGATAAAGGATTAAATGGAAAAAAAATATGTGCAAAACTTCTAGGCCATTGTCTGGCTCAGAGTATGTACTCAATTCATGTTAACTAGCAAGCATATGCACTTTTCTGGGCAGATATATACATAACTTTATATGTATAATCATATATATATAATTATGCTATGTTTTTACATTTCCTTCTCCTGTTATATCATGCATATATTACGTCTTAGGATAAAATTGTCAAAGCTTCACTTGACCATGTTCCAGGAACAATACTGACAGTTTATCACTCCTGTGTCTTCACAGAAGGGAGAATTAATTGTAACTTGACCAGTGTCCAGAGATTTGCTAGACTTGCAAGCAAGATTATCCAGGGAACAGAAGAGTTAACAAATTGCTATGGACCCAAAGTTGCCAATCAGTACATGTGTCCAAACAGGATCTCTTCCTAACCTCCATACACACACAGACTCTCACACACACAAATGGGTGCACACGCACAGAGTTGAGCTAACAGCAAGTTTTAGAGAGTATGAGTCGTTTCTCAGAAAAGTTTTATGACTGCTTTAACCCACAAACAAGGCAAGCAATTTAGACTGACATTTAGACCTACTTATTTTCTTGATTTCCCATTTCTTCACTGGGAACACTGAACTTCTCCTAATCATTGTGGATAATGAATTAGTAAGCTTAGTTTTAGGTCATTCATGATTTCTTTTCTTAATCTATAATTGAAAAATTACTTCCTTTTTGTCTTTGTTTTTTCCTTTGATGCTTCCTCATTATATTTAAATTTTTATTTATTTATTTATTTATTTTATTTCATTTTATTTTTGAGATGGAGTCTCTCTGTGTCGCCCAGGCTGGCGTGCAGTGGCGCTATCTCGGCTCACTGCAAGCTCTGCCTCCTGGGTTCATGCCATTCTCCTCCCTTAGCCTCCTGAGTAGCTGGGACTGCAGGCGCCCACCACCACACCTGGCTGATTTTTTGTATTTTTAATAGAGACGGGGTTTCACCGTGTTAGCCAGGATGGTCTCAATCTCCTGACCTCCTGATCTGCCCGCCTCGGCCTCCCAAAGTGCTAGGATTACAGGCATGAGCCACTGTGCCCGGCCTAAATTTTTATTTCTTATGCTGATAAAATATGTAGAAGCACATAGGCAGAGTGTTCAGCAAGATGTCTGTAAGTGAGGACCTTTTTAAAGTCTGTCTTTCTTACAGAAGACCAAGGAATTTGATATATCATCTGAGGAAGTAAGTAAGCATAAGGAAAATAAAATTTTTAGTAAAAGTAGAAATGTAAATGACCATATTCTTTTTTTCGACTCCCAAATTTTTCAGGTGGTCAGAAGGTCATTTTAAACATTTTAAATTTATTTTTAAATTTTGTAGGTTGTGTGTACATTTTCTGGGCTGTCTAGTGAATGTTAAACATATGCTTTATAAAATTATCAAAAGCCGAACTATTGATATACATTTTGACAGATCCTTTTTGGTTTGTTAAATTAAACATTTTGACTCTTTCGTGTGTTATCTTGAAAATGAGAGCATTGGTTCAGTTTTTGAAAATCTCAAATGTAATGAGATTGGTTCCCAGCAGAAGTGGTGGGTAAGAAAAAAATTAAGCTTGTCAAGTCATTTTATGAAAGATGCAGTAAGGGAGAGTTGGGTAGGAGGACTATTCAGAGCTGATTAAGATCAGCTGCAGCATCTGATAAGGCATTTCAAATGTTTGTGCTTTTATGCTAAATGCTAAAGAGATCAGGTGTCTACCCCATAATGGATTTACCTAGGCTCCTCACAGTGTTTTTAACTACAGCAGTGATAATGAATGGTCATGTATCTAAGCGTAAATGTAAGACTTGGAAAGTTTGGGTCTGGTGTTAAGAGTGACTAACTATAAATAAGGACTGGCTGCCCTTGAGCATTTTTAGAGTATGTGTGAATCTGGTGTTAAAACTAGCAAAATTCATTGCCCGTTTTTCCTTTGCGAGTGGAAAAATTTACAGTATCTCTCTTGGGTCTCTTGAGTTATGCGGAGATGGGCAAATCTCAGTTGTAGTGAGAGCCATACACTGGCTTTATTAGTCTTATGGGAACCGGAATCAGCTTCATTGACTGGGAGATTTGCTCATTTTAGAAAAGTACATGGACTTTTGTATTTAGGATACCCTATATTATCTTAATTGTGACTCTTTTAACATACTTATTGCTTAATTCATGGGAGTTTCTTCGCAGTTTTTATCTTCTTATCTCTATCGCTTGGATTTGAAGATACAGCAATTAGGACAAGACGACAGACCTTCTTCCCCAGGGTCAGCAAGGAAAAACAATGCCATCCAGTGAAATATTTGCATTCTATTAAAACAATGATGATCTAGATTATTTAAAATAGTAACAATAATAACTAATATAATGTCTCATTTTAAATAAGGTGGTATTTTCCAATAGATTTTATACACTAATATATTTAACTTATAGTTATTCATATTTATTACATGAATATCGTAGGCAAGATGCTGAGAAAAAAGCAAGTAGAGACCTTGCCTTAAAGATACTTATAGTCTGATATGGTCAATGAGACAGTTTAAAAATAGCCACATACCCAAAGGAAATGCATATATATGTTCACCAAATGCCATAAATTAAATATTCACAGCATTTACTCCATGATAGTAAAAAACTAGAATTACTCACACATCCATCAACATAGAATGAATTACTAAACTGGCATAGTTGCATGATAGACTACATTATAGCCATAAGAATAAATAAATTGCAGCCATACCCAATAACATTGAGGAATCCCAAACTTGTTATGTTGAGTGGAAGAAGGCAGATACAAAACAGCATAAACTGTATGATTTTATTTATGCCAAGAAGAGAGTAAAACATTTATGTGCTGCTGGAAGTCAGTAAAGAGTTAGTGTTGAGAGGTGCAGTGACTGGGAGAGGATAGGAGGGGGCTCTCTGGCATGCTGGCCATGTTCTCTTTCTTTGAACGGTGTTCTCCGTGTTCAGTTTATAAAAATGTATTAACTTTGCATGTATGATTTGTGAATTTCTCCGTATAATATACTTAACTGAATTTTTAAAATAAGCAGTATCATTAAATAGAATAAGAAAAGACCTTTGTGGATAAAATCTTTTGTAAGAAACTGGGCTGTATCTACCATGTGCTACTACCTTAGTTTTCTTTTTGTAAAGTTTTTTTTTTAATTAAAAAAAATTCATTTGCCTTAGTTTTCTGGAGGAATTGGGAGGATTTGAAGATCTGGAGATAGAGACAGTCCTGGAATAAGAAAGCGTATAAACCAAAGTAAAAGGGTGGGAAAGTATTATTGAGTAACAGACTGAATGGACTTTCAAGTACTTGAAGAGAAGTTGGAAAAGTACAAAGAGGAAAGTATTGTGTTAGGTTTCAGCCAGACAATAAAATGTTTTAAACTATCATGGAATATGGTTTCTATTTTTTTCTTTGGGTGATGGGAATTGATGAAAAATTTTGCACTATGGAATGGCATCATTAAGATTAGATATTTGAATATCTGGCAAGTGAGCTTTATGGGATGGATTGAAAGGCAGAGAGACCGAAGGAGGAAAGATTTGACCATCTTTTCTCTGCAGTATTACAGAGGATTGTCACGTGGGTGTGCAACAGATGACAATCAGCAGTGGGACAGTGACTGATGCCTAAAGTGTGCTCAATAAATATTTACTAAATGAATAATAATGTGAAGCAATAAACAAAATAAGAGGATTTTTGCATTTGACTCTGTAAATTAGCATTCTTAAGCAGTAAGTTTGCGTTTTCAAGTGGTTCATCATAAGCAGAATCTAGGTTTTGTTTTTGCAAGGTAATGCCACTTAAAATTGGGACTGGAGTACTTGGTAAAGTCTTTCATAATCTGTATGTGATATTCAGATCATTGAATCTTATCTGTTTGGAATCCAGATTGTGTATAGGATTCAATAATAGGCCAGGTTATACTGTCTTTCTGCCAATTCCTTCACAAGGCCCTCTGAAGTAAAATATAAACTTTCCTCCGGTAGAATATTGTACCTCTTTCTTGATTATTATCCTGGATAGAAGATCTACAGTTATCATATCCTTTTGAGTACTTTGGTTAAAAATTATTGACATTATAATTCTTCAGTAGTTCTTGAACTGAAAGTCGGTAATTCCAACTTTTTTAGAAATCAGGTCAATGGTAGTAAGTACTATGTCTGTGTTTTCCCTTTGAATTCTGGCTTACTTTTTAGGATTTGGTGTCAGTTTTTAAGGAATTCATATAGGTATTTATTGAATTCTGTGGTTTCACTATTCTTAGTTGTGATTACTGGGAAGAACTTTGGCACACCTGGTGGTAATTGGCTATGGTCATTTGTCTCTGAGAATGGTTAGAGGGATGCTACAGCTACCAGATCCAAGTAAGGATGTGAGGGAGGTGGAACACAGACAATTTATCAGCAAAGTCCGTGGGTGGAAAGGATGCCTGGATCATCTTAATTCTTTTGAGCTAGTGTTTGCTGAACTGAATCTAGTAGATAATTATCTTCATCTTTGCTTTATACTCCTTGACACAGCTTAATTGTAAGAGAATGAAGAAGATAGAATGTCTAGCTGATTTGTTATATATTAGTGAACAACTTCAATTTTAGCTCCTATTTTAAACTCTTCCATCCTTTCCTTCTGTCATCACTTGCCCACTTCCAATCCAACTTCCACATTCTCATGAATATTCTCTTTTAAAAATTGTATTTTATTGGCCGGGTGCGCTGGCTCATGCCTGTAATCCCAGCACTTTGAGAGCCCAAGGTGGGCGGATAACAAGGTCAGGAGATCGAGAACATCCTGGCAAACATGGTGAAACCCCACCTCTACCAAAATACACAAAATTAGCTGGGCATGGTGGTGTGTGTGTGTAGTCCCAGCTACGAGGGAGGCTGAGGCAGGGGAATCACTTGAACCTGGGAAGTGGATGTTGCAGTGAGCTGGGATTGGGCCACTGCACTCCAGCCTGGCGACAGAGCAAGACTCCATCTCAAAAAAAAAAGAAAAAAATTACTTTATTATGCCACTTATCTGCTGAAAAATTTGATGGAACAATTTGGGAGGCATTAACCATTTTAACTGGCTTTTAGTAAGTGTTAATGGTTTGGTAAGTTTTTTTGATTCAACACTGAGAAAAATCCATCACTAATGGAAAGCTCAGAAATAAGGTGACCCTAAAAAGATTTTAGATTAGTTTTGTTTTGTTTTGCTGATTATATTTTAAACTATCCACTCAATGTCAAGGTCTTCAGTAGTGCTAATGAATTAGTTATCTCTGAAACGCATCCTGGAGTTCATTGTAAATAAATACTGTTGCAATTTAAATATTGATTCAGGAATAAGTGCTTGAGATTGCAAAATATATTTTTTAAAAGAATGCTGTTATTTTTGTTTCTTTATGGTGAATAAAAAAAGCTTTTGAGTTTGAATTTACTCATATGACAGCTAAAAACTTTTATAATACACCCCCCCAAGAAAATATATTCAGAATTTAAAAAGGGAACACAGATATTAGAAGAAATATCAGATTCAGTCCAGATTAATCACAGAATGAATCAGATAACTATTCTTTCACAAATCATGCTATTTCTGAAATCTAATTATTATTAATGCCAACATGCCATATTTTTAATGGAAATTCTTTTAACATTTTAAAAAATCTTCCATCATCCATACTTCATACAATAAACCCATAAATGTGGAAGCATTTTTAACATGCCATAATTTAGAATGTTTTAATAATAAAAACATCTGAAATCAAGTTTTACTTATTCTTTCCTGTAACAGAGAGCTGACATATAACTTTAAAAGATATTTGCCATGCGGGAATTGGGGATGTTGAATCAAAGAATATTCTTAGATTGTATATAATCTCGTTTATAAAAAAAGTATATCTTGAATTCATATTTTTGCTTTTTCAAGGTAGATTTTGCTCTTCCTTTTGGCATCTATTTTTCTTTTGCAAAATGAAAGACCGCAAAATATTTGCAAGTCATGGTTTCATAAGATATGATTATAAAAAGATAAGCAATGCAAATCCTATGCATCTTGTTTTCTGTACCTTTTTAAAAATTTTCTTTTGCCTTTACAGATTTACTTTCTTACACTCCCTCTAAAAATATTTTCTGTTTAAGAAGGAGAAAAAAATGGCTTGTGACAATTTGCATAATATGTTAATGTGGATATGCATCTAGACATCTGGATGGCATTTTAATATCTCATTCTCATTCAAGGAACTAGACCTCACACAGATGGCAGAGACAATTTTAAGAGCATTGTTGTAAACAAATAAGGCGTCCAGGAAACCAAACACACTCCAAGATAGGCTTTGCCGCCAAAGAAGCTTTTTAGTGAGATGTTTTGACTACAAGATTGTACAGCCCTTATCAGTCTCTGACAAAAGGAGAGGTACCAGCCGGCAGTTTTCCTATGCAAAAGAAAAGAACAAAAAATGTGCCACCAGTCATGAATTTTCAATTCTGAACATTTTAAATATTAAATATATTTTATACACATATACAGAATATATGTGTGTATGTGTATCTATATGCATGCATTCATGTGTACATATAACATATACATGTGTGTATATACATACATGCAAGCATATATTTTAATAAAGTAGACCTATACAATTTAACAATAAGTTGACCGCTTCCTCCCTTCTGTTCTTAGAAATAACTAGAGTCAAACCTTTGCATATTAAAAACACAGGACTCTGGAATTGTTTGGTCTACGTTTAAAACGCAATCCACCATTAACTAGCTTTGTTATTTGGGGCAGGTGACTCATTCTCTTGTATGTGTTTTGTCATCTGGGATAATAATCCTTGTGTCACAGCGTTGACAAAAACATTAAATGCATTAATTACACATCAAATGTTTAGCACGTGCCAATGCATAGGTAGCACTCAATGCATGTTAGTCGTTACCATTGTTTAATTTTTACTACTTTTTACTTTGCTTTATTTTCGAATCTGGCCATCTCTAACACAAAAACATTTGACTTGTTCTTTTATGTAGTAAGAAAAGATTTCTGGGTCTCCTGGGCTTGTGACAAGGACCCAGTCTCTGGATTCAGACAGACTGACCGTTACACTTGAGTATATCTCATACCAACTAGACTGTCATGAAAACTCTGTCAGAGTCAGCTTGCTTATGTAGCAGAGGAAGCACAGTTCCGAATTCACTGGATTATTTTGCCCATGTGACAATGCACATGAAGTAAACGCTTTTGGATGTGCCTATTTTTAGGTCACATGTCTTTTTACTGAGATTTGCGTGGTGACTTTTACCCAAAGGATTGCACATCCAGCAACCATATTTCTCCTTTCTCTATTTCTCTGATACTCATTGATTAATTTGAACGAATTAAGATTTGGGATTCTGAAGTGTTTGGCTAAGCTTTTAAGATAAGGATGTTGCATTTGACGAACTCGCTGTCATGTTTGTCCTTAATTATGCCAAAAGAAGTAACAGTTTCTCAGGACAGACAGCCAGAAAAGGAGTTAGAGGGGTGAACGTCCATCTAGAAGAGAGAGAAGACACTCAGCATGGAACAGAGAAAAGACAGAGTGCCTTTTCTTGGGTTCCATATAACTTCCTTTTCTTCAATTCCATGGCACATCTTAGATTCATCGAAATTGACTTTTGTATTCATCTTGTATGTGATAGGTTTCTTTCATATAGCTAAACTATCCCAGATTAAGATGACAAGTAACTAGATCATTGGTGGGACAGTGTATTCAGTTAGCCTATGTTGTCTATAGAACACCAGTGAGCATTAGCAGATTGCATACTGTAAATCCATTTTGAAGACCACATCTATTGTGAAATTTGGACATGAACTGACAAACCAGGGAATGAAAAGAGCAGGGATGGCAAATCTTTGGTATACCCTTGACAGACATCACTAATCAATCATAGCTTCTTTTCCCTTGAATACAGAGAAAGTCTTGGAATGCTTTTCATTGAATGATGTCATGAAGGCACTCAATTTCATTAAGAGAAGTGTGGGATGTAGTATGAGAAATAAGTCAAAGCAAGTGGTTTAGGACTAACCCTGGGAATAACTTTCTAAATGGGCTATATATTCCATGTGATACATAGGGCAAGTATAGTGTCTTAAAGGAGATGTACAAAATGAACACAAAGGATGCAAAAAATGTTTTACATTGTTCATGTTTTTAAGCGACTGAGATCTGAATGAAAAGGCAAGTTCATAAAAGCAAAACAAAATAAGACACATCATATTTTATTAGGGACCAAGTAAATTTAACAGACAATGAGAGCAATAAGATGTAAGAGGTCATGTGCCCTGCGGACTTGGAGGCTGGCCAGGGCTGATAGGTTGGGGGGAGAGCATTATAAAGGTATGCATGGGCACCAACGAGCAAGCCAAGTTGTCTGGAGCAGACATTCATACCGGAAAACAATGGGAAATAAAATTGACAGACCAAACAGGAAATAAGCTGTGAAAATCCTTGAATCCATACTAAGAAATGAGAACATTTGTAGGCAATGGAGAACATTTGGAGAGTTCAAATATGTAATTGTGGATATCAGAACTGAGGGGATCCTAAGAGATCAATTGGCCTAGCCCATTGCCTTAATGCAGGTGTGTTCATATTATTTTACTTGATAGAAATAGCTGATTATTTATGCTCAAAAGGGAATTTCTCATGATAGTAAGGGGAGAAGAGATGGCTTAGTTCTTTATTGAAGTTTATATGATTTTATTAGTATATTGTAGTTTATTGCATATATAAGATCAGTATACAGTTACAGCAGGGTTTCTCAACCTCAGCACTTTTGCCATTTTGGACTGGAAATTCTTTTTTTGAGGCAAGAGGAGTCTGAATTATAGGATGTTTAGAAGCTTCCCTGGCCTCTATCTCTAGATGCCAATAGTACCTGCACCTCTAGTTGTGACAGCCGAAAGTGCGTCTAGATGTTGCTAAATGTCCTCTGTGGGTCAAGATGCTTTTTTCAGACTTTACTAAAGGTCCTCTGTACATTACAATTATCCCTGGTGGAGAATCACTGACTTGGAGCAAGAATTTCTTTTTTAAAATTGAAATAGAGAAAGCACTTGCCTAGAGTTCAAAACAGAATATTGACATATAATTAGGTAGTGATTTGCAGGATAAGTTAGAGAAGGTAGAAATGGGAGGCAATGAGAATATGCAAAAATGATCATGTCAGTCTAGAAATGAATAGATGGGCTTGTAAGCTAGAGCTCTGTGGCTCTGATAGTAATAGAGGCACTGATAGTAATAGAATAGCAGCAGTTGTAATGGTAGTAGAAGCAGCATTAATTGTGCACTCATAAAAGTACTTCTCACAATTACCTTTAGAAATGTTTGCTACTATGGTTATCCCCATACTGCCGATGAGGAAGCTGAGGTTTAGTGGTCACCCATGGCAATGGTTGGGATTCCAACTCATATCTGTCTTGCTTCCAACACTTTCTATTGCTTCATCTCTGAAACAGGTTTTGCATTCAAGTGGTTGACAGGAAAAAGCAGTCTGAATGGTCACACTCTCTGTTGTTTGTTAAATTATACTATCCTTCCCAAAATCTCACTCTCTTTATTTAGAGATGTGAACAAAAATTGTTCCCCCTAAGAACGGCACAGGCTGGTACAACTTAGAGCCCCATCTGCTCTGGTTTGTTGGATACTGCCACATTACATTAATTAGTAGAGAGAGAGCATTCACATGCATAATGTGCCCATTTTTCAAAAGCATATTTTACATGGTTCTGTCTTTTCCTTAAAAATTCATTACAAAGATAAGAGTGTGTTTATCACATAAATACAGCCAAATTATGGCATAAGGGAGCTTTAAGAAAATAGACAAAAGAAGTTATAAAATTTTAGATGTTATAAAATATTTGTTACTGATATTATGCTATGTTTTTCATGCTATCTTAAAGACTTTTTATAGATATTATTCTATGCTCACAACTAGATTTTGCAATTCCAGCATGCCCATCAATGGAGGAAACCTCCAGTTAGCTTGGTAATTAATTAGCTTCTTTTGTGAAATGTCCAAGCTGCTAATTTCTGTCCTTTTATTTCAAAATAGAACACCTTTTGTTTATTTCTCTGAGACACAGATTTCTCCTACAACTCCAAGTAGGAGAAATAAAAGGAGAAAAACTCCCGAAAGAACTGTTTGGAGTTGGTTAGAAGATTGTCCAGACGATCTTTATTTTAATGTTGGGAAAATGTAGATGCCTATCTTGGAATCAGCAAATAAATTATACTCATATTAAATTTCATTCTAAATTTCTGACTTTACGGTTTATTTTATATATATAATATATATAAATAAAATTTTATATATGTATATCAGTAAACATATGAAACCATGCATAGTACATAAAAACTAGGTTCAAGTAGGAACTCAGTTTACTTTGTTTTTCTGAGCTGTAGTTTCTCAATATGTGAGGTGGGAATAAAATAGGAACTTCACAGGCTGTTAAATGTGTCAATGAGAGAATGTATATAAAATGCTTACACAATGACTAGCACAAACTGTATTACATATGGTGACTCTCCTATGGTAACAGCTATTTACCAATCTCTGCAGTTGCCTTAATGGAATTGTAACAAAACTGGACATGAAAAGCTATTGTAATTTCAGCCCAATGCCTAACATTCGTGGAAAAACATTTCAGCTTTTCTATGCATAGCATATTTTTCTCCACCAAACATCTGTGAAGGTGATTTTCATTTAACTATTTAATGGGTCAATAACCTCCCTTCTATTTTCATATTCCATCTACATCATCAAAAAAGAAATTTTAATTACCCTTTGCATAAATAATAGGAATAAAATGGCATGAATCAAAACACACGGTTTATGCATATTCTCTATGAAAAACAGAACTAAAATGTTGTTAATAAATTTTACACCCATTAAGGAAGTGTATGAGTCTACCTGGTAGAATTAAAGTATAGTTGAAACTATTGCTGTGGGATGAAATTATGCTCACTTTAATATTTCCGATATGTTTTCTTTGTACTAGAAAAAAACAGATATTTTAAAAATGCTGCATTTATCTTTATCTCTCTGTGCACATGAGGATTTCATACCTTATTTTCACTTGAGTTTCTTTGAACAATGAACACTTTGGAGGAGTGTATGCTATATTAGGAATTTATTAGATTTCATCAAATGGCAGGTGGTTATGAATTTTGTTTCCAAAAAGGAGACCTGAGGGATATTCCATATTAAGGGTTTTATTCCCTTTTGGTGGAAACATGCAAATCATTTGTTTTTGCTAAAAAAATCTATGAAACATTTCTTTCATTATTTCCCTTGGGAATGGCAGCTCGCTATTATTCGTAACTGTAAATGCAGTTGACATTTTGAAGTTTATGTTCATGGGAATAAGATATTTTTTGGACATTTTAGTGATGCCAAGCCCAGGAAAATCTAGTTATTTTTTGCAATACACATGTATATACAGTATGTTAATTGGAGTAACAGAGATGGCCATTTCAAATTTGGCTCTGTTATTCATCTTTTTTTTAGAGGCAAAGAGTGTTGGTAAGCGAATTTAACCAGAAGAGCAGTAGATTCTTTTGAAATAATGACATAGTGGAAAATAAAAACACATATACACCAAGAAACAATTTGTGAACTAAAACATGATTAAATTTAATCTATTGCCATAAAGTAGAAAATGTTCGAAACAAGGAAGACTATGTACTTTCACCTAAACTGAAAATAAAATGACAACAAAAAAGCAGGACTCTCCACAATTCAAGACTTGCTGCTTCTATGATGCCACACTCTTGATTATTTACCCCTGCTATATGAATGAGTGAGTGTTAACACTGATGTATTACACCTAAAAGATTGGAAGAGCATCTTTGATTCCATTCCAGTCCACCACGTCGTGCTAGAACCAGGACATCTTCCCTCCATAGTAAATCTCCATAAAATTTCACTGGGGAGAAAAGAATCCTCTACATGTGAGGTAGAGATGTGAATCAGACAAGTCCTTAAATGCATGATTCATCTAACTGCCTCTGAATAATTGGTTAACTTCAGCCACCTGTATATATAAGCATGTAGGTGTTCAATGCCACCACACACTCTCCACAAACAACAACTGCCCAGGGTTGCCAAAAGATAATTGCATGGTGGCAAAACGTGCTGCTTGAACAGTGCCAACGTAAAGGATAAAAAACCAGGAACCACATTGTAAGGAAGTGAAGACTGTATTATACTAGGAATTCCACCTTAGAGTCCAATCTGACCATCTGAATCTGAATCGGACTATAGTGGATGGACTGATGCTACCCTGCAGCCTTACTTCCTTAGCTTTGTTTCCCCAGGCCCTAATATAAACCCCAGGCAAACAGGCATACAGCTGTATGCATTTGGCAGATTACTATCCATTTCATTGTTCAGTTGTTCTGGAAAGGCACCAAATGCAACTGTAGCCTGGAAACATTTGGAAAAATGGTACTGTTCCTGATATCTTTGTTTCTTCCTAAGTGACAGTTGAAGGTGACTTTCCTTTGTACAGTTCTGCCTGCCGTTAGCAATTTTCCAAAATTAAATACCATATTTTGTGTTTGATAGGCACAGCTGTGTCTGTTACCAAGGGCAAGCCCACCTGCACAACACTCTGTGTTCATTTATATACTGATAACTTTATTTAGAACCCAGTTTTACAGAAAAAAATCAAGTTGGGTGAACCAATTTTGAGGGCAATGAATTCTTGAATTCTACTTTTGGGTTATGAAAAGGGCAAATTTATTTGCTTCTGATAGAAGTAATATAGGCCTAGTGGATATCTTAGCAGTGCAGAAAATAGGATGTACCATCTACCTATATTAACTGTGTGTGCATTAATTTCTGAATCTGGTTTTAAAAACTCCATTGTGTTCTAAACCTGATAGTTTGGAAAGTTGTAAGACCGAGTCTAGAGACTCATGTTAAAATTCTAAATTTTGGTGCAAGAGGAATAGCTCTCGTTTTTGCCCAAGCCACTTTATTTTTCAATGTCTTCATTATTTTATCTGCCGATTGAACCCATCAGAGTAGAGGAATGCCCAGAATTATTTGAAGCTCTGAAAGTTCTACAATTTGGGCTAGAGAAATGGAATATATGAATTCTACCAGTTAAGACACCAACTCTTCAGGCAAAATTAATTTAATACTTGGGGTATGATGGGTTGACCCTGAATATTTACAAGATACTAACATTGGAAAATGTTAGAGTGTGTCACATGGGACAAGAGTCTGTTAAGGTGTTCTACAAGAATGGGAGGTTGTGTGGTTAAACATTTGGCATGCTTGGCACATTTTTTCCCTCTTCCTGGAGAGTTATAGTTTGCATTCACATTTAAAGGATCTGAGAAATCCTGCAGAAAAGAAAATTATGTAGCTTTGTTTAACCCAATGTTTCCCAAACTTAGTGGACTTTATGCATTCGACATCTTTCCTTTGCTCTTCCAAATTACTCTTCAGCCTTCCCTACCCTGCTCTGTGTTCATGAAACTGACGTGTGTGAGTTCTAACTTGGAGTTTTCTTTCTACTGGCTCCTGGTTGTTTGGCTGTCAAGAGAAACTTCTGGAGGAATGAGGGCAGGAAAAGGTATCTGAGGAAGAGAGAAGTAAGGTACTTCTTTCCCTGGCTTCTTCTCTCCAAGCTGACTGCATCTCCCCACCAGAGGTCACATTTCTTGTCAAGTGTTCTCTCCACACAGTTTTCCCTCCAGATTCCTGCAAACTCTTATTTCCCTCCATCCTTTCAGGCATAGTCTGTAGGTTACTGCCTTCCTTTTCAATTTTCCTATACCCTGCCCACATCTATTCAAATAGTGCTTGTTTTAGACATTCCTCAGATTACCAAATTTGAGTGTCATCTTTTTTCTGCAGCAAGTCTGAGTGATATATATACACATGGTATCTTTTTTACCTTGCTGATGCATGCCATTTTTATGGAAAAACAAACTGCTATATTTAAAGTGAGGAAAATTATTTTGGTATCAAAGTGTCTGAAACACTGTTTTTGCTTGACTTGCTAACTAATTATTGTCTGAACCCTTCTCTATGTGTAGATATATCCTAAAACCAAGTCAGTAAAAACAGGTCCTTCTGAGTCCTATCTGAGTTTATTTTACCATTGTCAGCTTTCTTTTTGCTCTCAGTGGGCCCATGAGTGATAACTATCTCCACAGTTAGACATCAGTAAGCCATGCCATTTACCTGATTTGTCAACAGACATTTGTGAAGCATGTTTGTGTGTGTGTGGCATTGAACTAGATGCTGAGAATAAAAAGGTAGAGAAAGATTAACATGATTCCCAGGGTATCCAAAGCAGCCTGTATGCCCACCAATACAACAATAATAAAATGTGAATACCGATAATAAATGTAATAATACCTAACACTTACATAGCTCTGAGTACAATAAGACATTTATATAGTTTGAGTGCTTTATCTGTATTAACTCATTCCATCTTCCCAACAACCTTATGAAAAGCTGCTGTTATTATCTCTATTTGACAAATAAGAAAAAGATGACAAAGTCAGGCTAGATGAGTCTGTTCATGTTCACATGTAATTAAGTGGTGGGAGTGGAATTTTAGTCCATGTAGTGTGGTCACAGAGAAAGTATAATTAAAAAATGACAAGGAGATGTGCAATAGGAGGGCTTGGCTCAATTGAGATCCAAAGGGCAAAAAAGTAAAGAGAGAAGAGTGTTTCAGAAGGGAAGAACTTGTGCAAAGATACTCTTAAATTGTCTTGACGCTGTTTCATCAGGGCAGACGACATACAAAAAGGCCAGTCAAAATGGAGTTGTTAAGAGGTGGTCTGTACAAATACATCAGTTAAGTGCACGCACTTATATTTTCTTTGCTGTGCTATTCACGATAACAAAGACACGAACTCAACCTAGGTATCCATTAGTGGTGGATTGGATAAAGAAAATGTGGTACATACAGGTACCAAGGAACACTATGCAGTCATCATAAAGAATCAAATTATGTCATTTTAAGCAACATGGATTCAGCTGAAGTCCATAATCGTAAGTGAATTAATGCAGAAACAGAAAATCAAATACCACATGTTCTCACTAATGAATAAGAGCTGGACATTGAGTTTACATGGACATGTAGATGGAAGCAGTAGACACCGGGGACTAAAAGAGGGGAGAGAGCGGTGGGGAAGGGTTGAAAAACTACCTATTGGATCCTATGCTAACTACCTGGATGACAGGATCCATACCCCCAGACTCAGGATTATGCAATATACCTATGTAACAAACCTGCACCTGTATCCCCCCATATCTAAAATAAACACTAAAATTTAATTTAAAAATAAATTTTAAAAAAACTGAAAAAATATATCAGTCATTGACTTTATTGCCCTGATACGTAGCAATGGCAACTTCACATGTTGACTTAAAACTTTGATTGTCAACCTTTGGTGTTTGCAGGATACTTAAAAAAACTGAATTATTTAATGACACTCTTGAAGGAATTAAAGTATAAAAAAGTTATAGAATATTGAAAACATATTTCCATACTTATTGAATTAGTTGTTTTTAATTTGAGGAGAACCAAAAAACTCTTTACTGTCCTGACCGTATTCTCTGATACAGTCATAATGCAAATTTCTTACAATTTCTGGCATATAGGGCATCTTTCTTTAACACTAGCGTGCCTTTACATGAAGCCTTATCACTTCTTTGCAGCAAGTTGTTCCACAACTCACTGAGTGTGCATTGTTCTGCCAGAGACATCACTGTAAGAGTATGTCGTGTCAAATGTAGCAAAAATTGTTTTTATATGGTATCAGTTATAAAGTGCTTTTGAGGACTGTTTCTTGCTTCCCTGAGAATGCTGACAAGCAGAGTAAACTAAGTGCTCCAATTTCTAGGTTCAGAAAATTACCCATTTTAGTCAGCTTCTGCAGGGCCTTCTAGGACAGGGCACAGCAAAAACACCACTTCTGAACACCCCAATCCCCTGGACCACATCTAGAGGACTACAGAAGGGAAGAGGGAGAATTCTCAAAGTTGTAGTTATCCATAATCCTACCCCTTCTTATCAAGAGGAGGAGAAAGGCATTGAACTCTCTCTCATCCCTGCCTTTTACAGATGGTCCTGGAATATGGACAAAAGGAAAGGAGAAAAATGGCTAAGGTGCCAGAGGAAATTCCCAAAGCAGCCTGCATTCCCTCATAAATCAAATGTATAACATGGAACTCACCTGACACTTATATCATCTTTTCAGTGCTCCAATGGTCATACCCACAAAGAAAAGGGATCCAGGCAACAAGAGGATGGAGGGTAGATTGGTCTTGGACCCGGAGTTTAGGACAAGGTGATGTTGAGGACTTTGAGACAAGAGTGTACATTTTAGTTATTGAATTACATCACAGAAATAATCACACCAGCCTATATTTTTCACCAAAAATGAATGAAAAGAAAATTATGTCTGTTCTAGGCAGATGGAGGTCAAAGGCTGCTCTAGATCCAGAATCTTAACCTATATCAAGATTCATGTTCGTGCATAGCTTTATTGAAACTCTTGGCTCAAATTGACTTACTTCCCTAGTGTCAAAATTTGAGAGCCCATTTGTAAAATGGCTTAGTGTAATGCACTGTGGATGATCAATCAAGAGTCACTAGTCTGTGTTCTTATTGGAGAAAATAATATTGCTTTTCTGTGTACATCTGTGTAAGAAATTTCACTTAGACATGAATGCTAAGAAAAACTACAATCCTTTCCAAGCAATAGACATATCCTTTTATGTTTCATAAAATTATCTCTTCATCTGGGATAGTAGAAGTTTTTATTCAGGCTTGCTTTATGCTTTCTCAAAACTACGGTTATGTTTAACATATTTGCTTTATTTCTATTCCAATGCCTTTGTCATATTTTATGTTAACATTTTGTGTTGAACTATCTAGCCTATCTACCTTTATCTATCTATCTATCTATCTATCTATCTATCTATCTATCTATCTATCTTATTATACCAAAATCTTCCTGCAAGTGTTGATGTCTAAATAAATTTATAATGTTTATTAGATAACCTTCATTTGTAATTGATTTGCTCATCTGTTATCCATAGAACTTGGAAACATATTTGTAGATAAAAGTTACAGATGTATAGATACATTGATAGATAATGCAGTTATATAAAAGTATATATATTAAATTTTAACCTTATAAATATGTAACCAGACATATACAGATTTTAGTAAATTTCTTTTGACTTTTTATTTTTAAATGTGAACAAAAATAGTTGGTGATGATGGTGTCTGAATCTGTGGTCCCAATTATAATCTCACAACTCCAAGTTCCCAACACAGTTGGAAACATCATTTATCTACCGAATTCTTCTGTTGGTGTTTTTCTCCCAGGGAAGCAGAGAAAATAAAGAGTTCTGTGCTTTTAATGTTTCCGCTTTTTATGTTTGTCACAGTGCTCTGCTTTTAGCAAACACCCTGATACACTAAAAGTTTGCTTTTTATTTAACCTTAAAAATTTCTTTGGTAAGCTTGTCCTAAAAACTTGACCCAGAATTATACAAATGCCATTCAAACATCTATTTGTGCATCTCTTTTTTTTTCACTTCAACTGAAAATATACTTTCTCTAAAATGTACATTTGCAATAGGAATATATTACTGATGGTGGAAATAAATTTCCATGTAAATTCATATTGTCCTTCTACATAGTGAAATGACAGCTTTTTGGAAGTCACGTGCACACAGCTCCCCAGGGAATCTCACATCTATTATCCATTTCATGCATTGTGAGGCTTTTATGGCAATGTCCATACCCTTCATTTTAGATAGATCTGTCAGTCTCTCGGTACTACCCATGCACTTTGGATCACTAAGACTCCTCCTGAGTAGATGACATACTAATATGTGACTAGTAATTGAATTTTTGACATATGCAAAAATGTTGTAAAATAGATAAGAGAGAAAGTGCCATAAATAGATATCTAAAAGAAAGGAACAGATGGCCTCTTTGTGAAGATGTTTGGATAAAGCCAAAAAATGACAAACAGATGGTTTATACGTATGGGGTAGGTTGACAATGGAACCTGAAGCTGGTGGGGCATAATGCACAGAGCTCCAACTTTTCCTAAAAAACCTGAAGTTTGGTCTATAAGAGGAAAGTATTACAGACTTCATAAAAACATAGACAATTGCTGAGGAGAGCTTTACTTCCAACTATGTGCTCAATTTTGGAATAGGTGTGGTGTGGTGCTAAAAAAATGTATATTCTGTTGATTTGGGGTGGAGAGTTCTGTAGATGTCTATTAGGTCCGCTTGGTGCAGAGCTGAGTTCAATTCCTGGGTATCCTTGTTAACTTTCTGTCTCGTTGATCTGTCTAATGTTGACAGTGGGGTGTTAAAGTCTCCCATTGTTATTGTGTGGGAGTCTAAGTCTCTTTGTAGGTCACTCAGGACTTGCTTTATGAATCTGGGTGCTCCTGTATTGGGTGCATATATATTTAGGATAGTTAGCTCTTCTTGTTGAATTGATCCCTTTACCATTATGTAATGGCCTTCTTTGTCTCTTTTGATCTTTGTTGGTTTAAAGTCTGTTTTATCAGAGACGTGGATTGCAACCCCTGCCTTTTTTTGTTTTCCATTTGCTTGGTAGATCTTCCTCCATCCTTTTATTTTGAGCCTATGTGTGTCTCTGCACGTGAGATGAGTTTCCTGAATACAGCACACTGATGGGTCTTGACTCTTTATCCAATTTGCCAGTCTGTGTCTTTTAATTGGAGCATTTAGTCCATTTACATTTAAAGTTAATATTGTTATATGTGAATTTGATCCTGTCATTATGATGTTAGCTGGTGATTTTGCTCGTTAGTTGATGCAGTTTCTTCCTAGCCTCGATGGTCTTTACAATTTGGCATGATTTTGCAGTGGCTGGTACCGGTTGTTCCTTTCCATGTTTAGTGCTTCCTTCAGGAGCACTTTTAGGGCAGGCTTGGTGGTGACAAAATCTCTCAGCATTTGCTTGTCTGTAAAGTATTTTATTTCTCCTTCACTTATGAAGCTTAGTTTGGCTGGTTATGAAATTCTGGGTTGAAAATTCTTTTCTTTAAGAATGTTGAATATTGGCCCCCACTCTCTTCTGGCTTGTAGAGTTTCTGCCGAGAGATCTGCTGTTAGTCTGATGGGCTTCCCTTTGTGGGTAACCTGACCTTTCTCTCTGGCTGCCCTTAACATTTTTTCCTTCATTTCAACTTTGGTGAATCTGACAATTATGTGTCTTGGAGTTGCTCTTCTCCAGGAGTATCTTCGTTGCATTCTCTGTATTTCCTGAATCTGAATGTTGGCCTGCCTTGCTAGATTGGGGAAGTTCTCCTGGATAATATCCTGCAGAGTGTTTTCCAACTTGGTTCCATTCTCCCCGTCACTTTCAGGTACACCAATCAGACGTAGATTTGGTCTTTTCACCTAGTCCCATATTTCTTGGAGGCTTTGTTTGTTTCTTTTTATTCTTTTTTCTCTAAACTTCCCTTCTTGCTTCATTTCATTCATTTCATCTTCCATCACTGATACCCTTTCTTCCAGTTGATCGCATTGGCTCCTGAGGCTTCTGCATTCTTCACGTAGTTCTCGAGCCTTGGTTTTCAGCTCCATCAGCTCCTTTAAGCACTTCTCTGTATTGGTTATTCTAGTTATACATTCGTCTAAATTTTTTTCAAAGTTTTCAACTTCTTTGCCTTTGGTTTGGATTTCCTCCTGTAGCTTGCAGTAGTCTGATCATCTGAAGCCTTCTTCTCTCGACTCGTCGAAGTCATTCTCCGTCCAGCTGTGTTCCGTTGCTGGTGAGGAGCTGCGTTCCTTTGGAGGAGGAGACGCGCTCTGCTTTTTAGAGTTTCGTTTTTCTGCTCTGTTTTTTCCCCATCTTTGTGGTTTTATCTACTTTTGGTCTTTGATGATGGTGATGTACAGATGGGTTTTTGGTGTGGATGTCCTTTCTCTTTGTTAGTTTTCCTTCTAACAGACAGGACCCTCAGCTGCAGGTCTGTTGGAGTTTGCTAGAGGTCCACTCCAGACCCTGTTTGCCTGGGTACCAGCCGCGGTGGCTGCAGAACAGCGGATTTTCATGAACCGCGAATGCTGCTGTCTGATCGTTCCTCTGAAAGTTTTGTCTCAGAGGAGTACCCGCTGTGTGAGGTGTCAGTCTGCCCCTACTGGGGGATGCCTCCCAGTTAGGCCGCTCGGGGGTCAGGGGTCAGGGACCCACTTGAGGAGGCAGTCTGCCAGTTCTCAGATCTCCAGCTGCATGCTGGGAACACCACTGCTCTCTTCAAAGCTGTCAGACAGGGACATTTAAGTCTGCAGAGGTTACTGCTGTCTTTTTGTTTGTCTGTGCCCTGCCCCCAGAGGTGGAGCCTACAGAGGCAGGCAGTATGGCACACTCAGTTCATCTTCCTGGAAACCTCCATTTACATTTTATTGTTCAATCCAGAAGTAAATAACTTACATTCAACTATTGAGAAAAATTTTAAATGTGAGGACTACAGGGTAGATAAACTTCAAATATCTCAACTGGTACCCAGCTAAGTTCATGTAGACTTAGGTTTAATTTTTTTTTTTTTTTTTTTACAATATTGGCTTTGCCTTGTTTTATTTGCTTTAGAAATGAAATCTTAAGAACGTTGAAAATATGCTGGCTTATTTCTCCCTATAGAAATATATTGCTAGTTATTTCTACTTGTATAAAATATATAGGGTTTCTACTTGTATAAAATATATAGGGTTTTTGTTGCTTGTTTGTTTGTTTTTTAGAACAAATGGAGTCAATGAGCTCTCTCTTCTTTTAGGTAGCACTTTCCATGTTGAATAATTCTCAACACAAGGAAACAAACGTGTTTTCTTTTTAAAAATAATTACACAAGCAGGTCTTGAAAAATTTAGCTTACTCAGTGCAGTATTATGTAGATTTAAATGTGTCCTCATCCTGCCCACTGCTGTCTTATATTTATTTTAAATTACCATTCTATTCTGATTTTTTTTTAGTGGTAGTCATTGCTATCATTTCAACATATATTATATTCTGTCATTTTCTCTGACTTTACTTGTGTATACACGTGTCCAAATTCATATATATGGATTTTATTAAAACCATAATTTAATAATTTTGTTTACATGCTTTTTTTCTGTTAACAATAGTTTAGGTTTTATACAGATATCCCTCTCATTTTGATTAAGAACTACGTAATATTTCATAGAATGAAAGTACCATAATAGCTTATTCCATTAAAAAATCTGTTACCATGCTTCATGATGCATACATGAAGATATATATTTATGGTCATGTGTAGAAAAATAAAAGCAGAAATATTAAGTGAAATTAAAAATATATAACCTTTACAAGATTTCTAACAGATGCTAGCAAATTGCATTTAACAAATTATTTTCTCTCCAAGACTGTAGGAAAATGACATAACCCCGTCCCCTACCAGAAATGAATATCAAATTAATCTTGATTTTACAAGTATTAGTATGCAGATATAAGGGTTGTTAGTTAATAACAACAACTGAGTATAATTTGAGCTGTTAGAAAATTATTTTCTTATATCTAAGGTAAAATTTTCCCTTAATATTGATTTATTGGTCTTAACTCTACTCTTGGTATCAAAGAGAAAATGCTTCTATTTTGTTTATGTAACAATTTTTCCACATACAAAGTAGTCACATGGTAAAAGACTGAATAGACTGCTAAAGCCCTACATAAAGAGCAACCCATGTGTTACCTGTGTCTTCTATGGTTACTCGTGTCAAAGAGAGTTCAATAATATGGTGCAAATTTTAAGGGGTCACATTTATTTTTCCCAAGACGTGATCTGTGTATTCGTGTTGCCTTCACAATTCAGGCAAGAAGGTTGCTACTCAGGGCTTTTCTTTATCCCCATTTCTCCCATCACCCCCGACCAGAAACTATATTAATTACACACGCAGATCAAAATCACCAGGTTTCATTTCAGTTCTACTTTACTTGCCCTTTGGAGGCCAACCTCCCTTATTTCCACCCATCCTTTTTGTTTCTTCCTAGCTGCTGTCATTTTCTTTTCATATTTTTCTATTAATCTCCATATCGTTCACGGTGTTTATCATGCTATTCCATTGTAATTAATGTCTCTGGGTTATGAAAGAGCAGATTTAACTTCTGTTTCACTTAGATGTGCTTTATCCCTGAGTAACATGATGCGTGAAAGGATGGACTTGGCCGATTTGGAAATGGAAATGAGACCCATAATGCTTTGCAGCAAATATGCCTGATTCTGAATTTGAAAACTCTTTTAGTTTAGATTCCAATTGTATCCTAAAATAAATTTAGGTTCCACAGACATTTTACTAAGTGTCTGCTTTGGGTCAGGCATAGCCCCAGGAACTCTCACACTGTACTGTTACGTTAACAAAAGTTATTAAGTGTATGAGAGTGAAACTGTGGAATGAAAACTGCATTTCGTATCAGAGAGAAAAGAAACAACTTACATTTTACATATTAAAATATAAAAAATCCAATATTTTACATGTGAATCCTGTGGGATTTCATACTGCTTGTATACATTAGCTCAAGTGATATTAATTGCAATATGGTGGAATACTAATAGTTTCATTTTTGCAGAAGAGAAAATCGAGTGTTACAGATGCTGACATCCTTGCCACTGTCCTACAGCTATTCAGTGACATTCCAGGGCTAGGTTTCTGGTGGTTTTCTCTTCCTCTGGCTTCCGAGAGACTGGCAAATTACTTCTTAGTTTTGATTGCCTTCTCCCAGTAGTCTCCGTAATCAACAGAAGCAGCAAGCGAGGTTCTCTCCTTATTAGTGTGCATAGGTTTGTGTTTTTTTAACAAAGTAAATATATTTTATTGAGTCTTTCCAAAATCTTTGTGATTTTCCTTAATAAATCAGGAAAGAAAGCATTGTGACTTTTTTTTTCCAATATAATCCTGTATTTCCATGAAGATGGCTTCTTTCAGTGTTTATTTTGTTAAGCACATAGTCTGTACATCTTTGTTAAATAAATGAATATGGAGCTTCTATTTTTCATAAATAATTTTATGCATGGTTCCAAACTGACATGTCTGTATATTTTTATCACCTCAAGCCACAATATATTGATAGTATTTATTGAGTATCCATTTGATTATAGCACCATATTTCGTGCATATACGTTTTTATTCAATATTTGATACATTGGGAGAAAAAAATGAATACATTAGAAGTACCGACTGTTTTATTTCTTCCAATATATCTTTTTCTATACCTATATAGTTTATAGCTTTATAAATTCTAATAGCTACATTCTTTTTCATTCTCTTGATAAACTCTTTTGATTAAACATTTTGCAATTGTCGAACTTCATAGTTGATTTTTTTTTTTTTTTTTTTTTTTTTTTTTTTTTTTTGGAGATGGAGTCTCGCCCTGTCGCCCAGGCTGGAGTGTAGTGGCGTGTAGTGTGATCTCGGCTCACTGCAACCTCTGCCTCCCGGGTTCAAGCGATTCTCCTGCCTCAGCCTCCCGAGTAGCTGGGACTACAGGCCCCTGCCACCACGCCTGGCTAATTTTTGTATTTTTAGTGGAGACGTGGTTTCAACATATTGGCCAGGCTGGTCTCGAACTGCTGACCTTAAGTGATCTGCCTGCCTCGGCCTCCCAAAGTGCTGGGATTATAGGAGTGAGCCACCGCGCCCAGCCTCATTGTTGATTTTTTAAAGCAGGGACTCTAAGTTTGCATGTCAACTATAGTAAATGCATGTTACATACCCTTTTTCCATTTTTTTTTTGCTTATTTTTAGTTTGTTATATGAAACCTGTTATTGATATAACCTCAAAAAACTTGCGTGTGTCTAAAGTATGTTTACATATATTTACAGCAGTGGTACTGTCATTAAAGATTTTAGGGCAGAGGGCAGTTTGCATCCTTATAGATACAATTACAAATATCTCTGTTCTTTCTTTTGTAACTACAAAATGCCTTCTGAAAGTAAAAGCATGGGTAATAGTTCTAAAGGCACTTTGATTATTTTTTGGAATATCATTCCTGAATTGAGCTGTGTGCGATATCAAAGAATTGGGCTTTTCATTAGTCAGGATGTTTGTCCTCAATTGTTTCCTTAATGATGGTTCTTTCATTGCTGGAATGTCCTGTTTCTCCTGATGTATTTATTAGCCATGAGTTGACTCATTCTATTTTTGAGGTATGTTTCTTCTGCAGGAATAAGCTACATAGGTAATTAAGCCATTTTTCTAATTTGCCTTTTAAATACACACAATGTGCAACAACCCTTTTTTAATACTGCCACTTCAATTTTGCCTTTTGAAAATACCAATAATATTTTTCTCAACAATTTCTTAGTTTACTACAGGTTTTCTTTATTGTTTTATATTCTATTTTAGTAGTCATTGCTTTTTTCTTTTATTTATATAATCATGCTTTTTTCATGATTATTTAAAAAGTAGTTTCTCTAGTATGGATATTTTTGGCAAATTTTGTTGTTTCTTTATTATTTTTTGTATTTCTTTTATTTAGATCTGACACCCCACCCTCGTTCCTCTTTTACTTTGTTCATAATTTTGAAGTCTCCCACTGACACTTACTACTTTTTCTTTACTATATAACTATTTTTTTCTTTTTTAATTTTTATTTTAGGTTTGGGGTGCATGTGCAGGTTCGTTGCAGAGGTAAACTTGTGTCATGGGGGTTTGTTGTACAGATTATTTCACTATCCGGGTATTAAGCCTAGTACCCTGTACAGTTATTTTTCATGTTATTTTCTTGAGTATAAAAAGTGGTAAAATGTACTCCATTTATATGAATATTCCATGTCTTTCAACTTTAGTAGAATTTATGCTTATTAATAGCTTTCTTTTCCTATATCACTGGCAATGGAATAAAACCAAACATCTGTTTCTTTGTTGCTATCAGCATATTTAGGAATTGACAGAATCATTTGATTGAAAATTCTCTAAATATGATCACAGTACTTTATGGATTTTCATCTTTTTTAACAACATAAATATGGATTACATTTGCCTTATAATCATGTGTTTGTGATGCAAGCAGATATACCAGTACTTAGATGGTTCTCAGGAGAGACTCCATTTCTCAGTCTAATACTGGTATAGGGGAAAGGAATTTAAACTATTTTCAGAAAAAAAGGTCATCCATACCACGTGTCATGTTCTTTGCATTTATTCTAGTTTTAAGGTTCTTTAATATTTAACATGGAGATGTTACTACTTTTCTCACCAAGTTATAATAGAGGATGTTTAGGGTTGAATAAAATAATATATGTTAAACATTTTACTTTATGGTTTATATACTATTAGTATTATGCTTATTTTATATATTGCCATTATCTTATCATGAAATAACAAAAATGCGGGGGGTGGGGATCTATCGATTTTGAGTTATGGTTTGCTAACTGCGTTGTCCTGAATGATTTCTCTGATCATGAAAAAGTACACAGTGGGTGGAACTGCAAACATCAATTCTTCTGGTAGTGTACACAGGCTTCTGTAAGTTAGGAAAATCCTTCCACTGTTATGGCCTTCAAATTCCCCTTCAAGACAGCTGTACAATAGACTATTGCCATATTTCAATTTTCCCCCCATGAATTGTTCACATTAGTTTCTCAATCTAAAATGTCTTTTGGCGTGGTCTTATTTTTAATGTGAACTGGCTTAGAGGTCAGAGATTAATTGCCAATAATATTCCTGAAAAGAGTAGGGAACTACTTCTAAGTAAAACATTCCACTTAATCCAATAGGTCTTTATTCTTCATAAACCAAATGTCCTTTCTGAATAATATTTTTCCTACTCAGTTAGATATTTTGGTATGTCCTGTAGATACCTCAATTTTAATATGGCCAAAAATATCTATCATTTCCTCTCTTCAAACTATTTCCCTCTGTTATTCTTAATTTTGATTACTATAGCCATTATCTACATACTTTTTTGAAGCTTAAAACCTAAGAACTGACATGGACAACTTCCTTTTTTCATTCCCACAATAAACTGTTCATTAAATCCTTTTGAATCGACTTCCAAATGCTTCTCAAATCCAACCTCTCCTCTCGTCTCCTTGCCTTTTGTCAATACTTTACTTCAGGCAAACTTCATCTATTCTCTGGCCTATAGCTGAACATCCTGACTTGTGTCCCTACTCTCAGTTGTTCCTTAGTCTTTCATTCCTGGACATCTCGTTACATTCTCTACATAGTTCCCAAAGTTACCTACCCATTATATCATAATATCATTTTTAAAGGTTTAAAAGGTTTTTGATGCAATATCATTAGCTATTAGAGAAAAGCAAAGTAAAGCTACAATAACATGCCGCTATACACTTACTAGAATGGGAAAAGTAAAACCATGCTGACAATATCAAGTGCTGATAAATATGTGGAACAACTGGATCTCTCCTGCATTGGTGGTGGGAATGTAAATCGATACATTTATTCTGAAAAGCAGTTTGGCAGTCTTTTATAAAGTTAACCATATCTTTATCACATGACATAGAAATCACAATCTTTAGTGTTTATCTCAGAGAAATGGAAACTTACATTCACGAAAAACCAGAACACTAAAATGCATAGGAACTTTATTTGTAATAGCCCTAATCTGGAAAAACTCAATTGTCGTTCAATGAATGAATGAATAAGCAAACTGTGGTACATCATTACAACAGAATACTACTCAGAAATGAAAAAGAATAAGCTATTAATAGACACAATAACTTGAATATATATTGAGGCTAAGTGGGAAAAAAGCCTATCTCAAAAGGTTACTTACTGTGTGATTCTATTTATTTAAAAGCCTAAATATGATGAAATGTAGTGATGGAGAACAGATCAGTGGTTATTAGGGGTTATGGTATGAGGAAGTGGAGGGTTGTGACTATTAAAAGATAAATTTCTTTATGTTGATAGAACAGTACTCTATCTTGATTGTAGTGATACACCAATCTATATATGTCATGGAATTTATAGAACTATATACTAAGGGAAGAAAAGATGACTGAAAAGTAGATGAAATCACAGTATGATCTGTAGTCTAGTTAATAGCATACCTATATCAGTTTTTTGGTTTGGATGAACTTCTTTGCTTACAAGTTTCTTTGGGAATCTCTGTACTGTTTTAAAAACTTGTTTATCTTAAACTATTTCAAAATAAAATCTTATTCAAGGGAAAAAAAATAAAGGCTTCTACTGATTCCCAAGACCAAGAGAGATAAAAATCAAATTTTTACCAAGACATATAATATGAATCCAAGTTGTTTTTAAACTCTCTAATCATCACTCTTCTTCATTCTTGCAAGTAGTTCATATCTTAGCCATTGGGAAATCACAGATATGCACAGAATGCCTTCTTTCACCTCTCATTGACAAATTCCCACTTATCTTTCAATACATGGGCTAAACTCTTCTTTGAGGATCTTCTCAAATCTCAAGTGCTGCTCCTACTCTGCTGCTATAACACTTCATCGTACATTTTTTGAGAAATTATCACAATCCATTGTTTTTTTTCTGTTTATGCATCGGTTTCTTTCTTTAGACAATCAACTGGACAGATGGTATAGCACTGTTCCAGGTTCCTCTCAGAGGAGACAGTATTAGCCTAATTACTTTATAAGCTCAATCTAAAACTAATTTTACAACCAAGCCCAAAATAAATTAATGTTTTGTATTAATTGAGCTGTTGCACTTAGACTTGGTTGATATAAATATTTTTATTTTCTTCCACCCACAAGGAATGTCTGCTTTGCATTGTTGCTTCTGATCTCCATATTCTTGCCATATTAGCAGAACATCAGTGTTTCAAATATATTTTTTAAAGCAAGCTTCATGGATCTAATAAACACTAATACCATCTGTGCTTTTCTATAGCCCAGGGAAATTCTATCTAGAGTTACAGGACATCTTTGAATAGAGTTAGAAATATATACAGTTCTCTTGGAGTCCATAACATTTTATTTCCCAAATATTATGTTTGTGGAATCTAATACTTGCTGTTGTGTGCTATTATAGGCACAATTTTAAAAACATTTGTTTTATATATAAGCTCTTGGGTCATGATCTCAGGAAGTCATTTTAGATTATGTTGGTTTTGTATGATAGAATCACTTTCTAAAAGTGATAATAGTACAGCATGACATACAGTGGTAATTGACCATAGAAAACAAAAGCAGAAAAATATATTTGTATGAAGCAAAGCAAATTATGTATTAAGTTGGATGCCATAATTGTAATAATATGTTGAGATGCCTACTAATTCTAACCTCTTATTCAACCTAGTTTTTAAGGATTTTTTCCTATTCTTTTTATCATCAGTAAGCCAAGGTCTGTTCCTCCTTCTTGTAATAGCTTTTTGTTTTACTATAGACAGCATAGAGTAAATGCAAAAGTTTTAATCAATACAATTAACATGATTCACAAACCTTCCAGTGACATCTTTGCCAAATTTCATACCCTATATTACGAAGTTCTGCATGAAAAGCTTTGACTGTTTTTCTAATCTCATTGTATACCCTCCTTTTATGTAGTACACCCCAGACTTATTGGCCTTCTTCTTGTTCCTCCGACAATCCAGGCTTGCACTGTTTTGGGAACTTTAGCTGTTATCCCTCTTCAGGGTGTAATGCCTCAAGATTTCACACACGACTTTTTCTGGTTTTTCAGATCTTAGTTTAAGTGTCAGTTTCCCAGAGAGGCCTTTTCTGAGTATCCAATTTAAAGTAATCTTGTCATAGTGTGTGTGCCAATGCTGTCTTATAACAGCTCACTAGGGCTTATGGTATACCTCTTTCCAACTATGTATTGAGTGATGTCATATTAGTATATTTAAATCAGTCATGTTGGGAATGTTTTCATCACAGAAAATGGCAAAAACTCGGCTTGCTTTGTTCCTTTTAGAGAGCTGGTTATTAAACATTTGTCAGCATACCATTGCCTATATTGCCTATTAATATGTGACTCTTTATATTCTTTATATTTCTTGCAACCTTTAATTTCTCTTCTGAAAACTCTATTCATATGCATCTATTTCTAGTAGAATATAAGTTTGATAAGAACCAATTCCCTGCTGTCTTGCTAGTGCCTAGAATACTGCTTTCCACATCATGAATGTACAGTAAATATTTTTTGAATGAGTAAATTACTAGGCTAACCTATCTGTTATTCAGTTATGATGACTTTATTAATATTTAACATCCATTAGTTGATTTTTAAAATAAAGCATCTATTCTTCTATGAATGATTTCCTTAAGTAACATTGGATATATATGTATGCTCTATTATTAGTCTCTTTCAATTAGTCAGATGCCCATTTCAGGATAGCTCGTTAGATTTGCTTTATCCTACAATATAAACTTCACTCAGAAGAGAGAACTTTCAAATCCTTAAATCATCTAAGAAATCTCTCCAATTCTTTCATGTCAAGGTTAATAATTAAACGTTTAATATCTCTTTAAGCTATTAAGCTAGCAATAAAAATGCAATATTTTAACCCAATTTACTCGATTAAGGAACAATCCCAGATGCGATTTAACATGAAGAATTGCAGTGATCTGCAGTTCATTAAAATCTGAATACTAAAAAGAGAATTTTAAACATATTATGTAAAGAAGTTCGTTTACCTCTTTTCCATAAAGAAATATTATCTTCATTTTCCTTAAAGCATGTTAATTATCATTAGGTACTGGATATACCTAACATGAATTATTGCCTTTTTCCCTGCAGAGCTGTGTACTGGTAGTTATTAAATAGCCCATTATCAACTGAAATTCAGATGCAGATTTTATTCTCCTTTTTTCTGACCATATTTTTCTGCTAGTGTTTATTTATTTACTTATTTTCATTAAAATGACCATGACCTTGGTGTTAAAATCAGTAATGTATACAGAAAATTCATTTGGAATGCAATAGTTATAATTCAGTTCTGAAAATTTATGTTTATCAAAGTATAAAATATTTTTGTTATAACTCTTTTAACTTTTCCTAAAGTGATGTGTGAGCATGATGTAATGTAGCAGAGGTCCAAATTTCCTTTAAGAATATTGCTTAGACCTCATATCATCTTCTAGCCTCACTATAAGCAAATTGAGAACTGCAGTCATTTGATGGTTTTAGGACTTAACTAGAAAAGAAAATATTAAAAATCAGATGTCCTACACTGAGAGTTTTATCTTCTAAAGAACTATTTCGTCTTTTATGTTAAGTACCTCCAAAGTATGATGTTAACGTGAACACATATGTGCACAAATCAGAGCTGCGCGACAGCGCTGAGAAACTACATGTGGATCCTGAGACCAAGTTTAGCTGAAGAAGTACATCTGTGAGCAAATGGCATTGAATTTTATTATTAAGCATCTGATGAAGTGGTTCACCTTTTGTTTTTAGGTCCACATTTGCTGAAATGTAACTCTTACCTCACGCACTGGGAGTGATGAACTTCACTAGGAAATCATCGTTCTTTCTGGTAAGTCACCACAGCACAAAACTGCAACCATTGTTTAGTAACAACTAGACTCTGATAGATGTTGTGGAGAATTTGACTAGAAGTAGGAGGATCATTTACTACATGGCAAAAAAACAAATCAGTCTGTCTTAGAAAGGTTAAAATTTACATGGATAATAAAGAAAGGAAGAAGAAGAAGAGTGATAAATTAGTGAGAAAAGAACAGTAGGTGTAATTATAGCAATATGCTTAAATGAAAGAGAGAAAAATATGGCAGAAGCATTTATTGATTTGAGATTGTAATTTTTTTAAATAAAAAAGCTTAGTCTGGATTCCAACTTGTATATAAAATTAGGAGCAAAGGTATGATTAATATATTCATGGAATATAATTATCAAGAAACCACAGACATTTGTGTATGGAGGACACAGAAAGGAGAGAACTTGCTAACAGGAATCCCATTAAAGAAGCTTCAGAATTTGAAAATCAGCAAAGAGAAGGAAGAGATGAGAGTGAAAGGCTTTATGAAGGAATGAAATGACAGTCATTGCATTTATTGATGTATCTGTATTTAAACATAAGTATATTTATTTATATTT
Organism: Pan troglodytes; assembly: GCF_028858775.2. Classification (NCBI taxonomy): domain Eukaryota; kingdom Metazoa; phylum Chordata; class Mammalia; order Primates; family Hominidae; genus Pan; species Pan troglodytes. The sequence goes on from NC_086015.1 coordinate 4,648,143, forward strand.
GAACATAACAGTTTTCTAGCAAAATTAATAAGGATTATGTTACAGGCATACTCAGTTACGATCTTAGAGGGATTCTGAGAACTCTTTGATAGGTTATTTACTTATAGTTTGTCAGTAGTTTCTAAACATTTTTGGATGGACATCTCTATAAGCAATAATATTTGAGCAAGTAAACTTCAGTACTATATTTGTTTATTTATATGTACACAGTTTTTCTAATATATAATTTAAAAATACCTACTAAAATTGATGAGATAAGATAAATGTAAACAGAATTTTTAATAAATTATTTCTGCCACAGCAGATCATTTTTGTATGCATCCCAATCTGGAGACTTCGCAGTTTGATTTGGTATTACTATTGATTTGAAATAGAGTTTTGTTTATTTATTTCATTGTTACAAAGAATAGGAAACACAACATAGAGGCTCCCCGCCTAGAATCAAACTAAGTTTAGCATATTATCAACAAATGCTTGCCTCTGAAAAAATACTAATCACTTCTTGTATTAATGAGACTTTATCCAATTTAATTTCATATATTGGATGAGGTTAGGCATTCATTAGAACAAGTCATGACAGGCTAACATTTGTATTTATTAATAGTATGGTAGATATTGATCTTTTTTTCTTCTGAACAACAGGCGTTCTATTTTCTAACTATTCTTTCCTCATTTCATGTGATTTTGATGAGGCTATAAATCATAGGACCCTGCTCTTTCAGCTTAGTCTAATTTTGGCACAAAGTATGCATTTAATACCTGATAACAATTATTACTACTATTGTAATTATTACTATTATTGTAGTTATAGGTACTAATTGGGATTTGTTGAGAGTCCCATATTTGCTCTATGGAATAAACCAAAAGTTGATCAACTCTTTCTGTAAAGGGCCAGATAGTCACGTTTTGGGCTTTGAGGACATTATGTTCTCTGCCATAACCACTTAACTCTGCCATTGTAACATAAAAGCAACCAGACAGTACATCAATGAATGAATGTGGTTTTGTTCCAATAAAACTTTAGCTGTGAATATGGAGGTGGGTTTGATTTAATTTGAGGGCCATAGTTTGCCAAACCCCAGAAAAAAGCATACAAAATTTACTGAATGCCAATCTGTACAAACGCATAGCTAGTGTGTTAATACATAAATATGCATACAGTCATTCATTATATAATAATTTAGTTCAATAATGGTCTGCATATACCATGGTGGTTCCATAAGGATGTAATATCATATTATTCCTATACATTTTTTATTTTGACATGTTTATATACATAAATACTTACCATTGTGTTACAATTGCCTGCAGTATTGGGGAGCAATCACGAGCTATACAGGCTTAAAAGCGAAGAGCAATAGGCTCTATACCACATAGCCTAGGTGTGTAGTAGGCTATATCATGCAGGTATACATAGAGCATAAGTACATTCTATGATGCTCACACAACAAATCACCTAAGGACTCATTTCTCAGAACATTTCCCTGTCATTAAGTGATGCGTGACTACACACGTACCTGAAACTATAAATAACTTTGAAGCATAAATAGTTGGTTGCTTTCTGGTATTTAAAATCAAGCCTACTTTTTAGGCTAAGCAATAGAAGAATAAGAAAATGCTGATTCCTTTCAGTGTTTCTTTTGCTTTCATTATGAACTGAATGCTTGTATGCCCCCAACATTTATATGTTAAAGCCTGATTCCCAATGTGATGGCATTTGGAGGTAGATCCTTTACAGGTAATTAGGTCATGAGAGTGGAGCACTCATTAGTGGTATTAGTGCCCTTATAAGAAGACACAGGATAGAGTGTGCTTCCTCTTTATCTTTTTCCACCATGTGAGGAAGCCATGGAAGAAGGTGTTCATCAGAACCTAAGCATGCTGACACCCTGCTTTCAGAATTTCAGCCTCCAGAACTGTAAGAAATACGTTTCTGTTGTTTAAGCCACCCAGTAATTTGTTATAGCAGCCTGAACCAACTAAGTCAGCTTTCATTATTTGTTTCTTTATGATTTGCTGATCTTGTTTTGTGCTTCACAAAGATCCACATAAAACGTCGATCCCCCCAGTAGTTCACTTGCAGTTGGTCAATTTCCTGCAGTAGAGCTAATCAACTCATTGCAGACTCTCCTTGCCTTTCTATTCTAGTTGGTCTAAGTTTGATCTGTAAAGTATAGTTTCTATGTCAACTTTAATTTTGCTATGCACTTTTTCCATGTCTTTAAAACTACATAAACACATGTAATATTTAAACACTGTGGTTTATTCTAATCTATGAAAAACCTATTATTCTGTTCCATTTTTCAAAATACATTTCTCAATTACAATGATGCTATAAGTTTTATAAACTCCCTTTTATTAGGCAAGGAAAAAATGCCCCTCTTCTAGATAGAGGGCCTCCAAGTTAATTCATCAGCAGTAAACATTTTTTTTCCTATGGTTAAATTGATGTATTCACTGCTCTGTCCTTTCTTACTTCTCAACATTAACCCTCCAACAACCTGGATTTTCCTGTGGTCTCTGAAGAATTTTCTGCTAAATAATGTATCCATCACTACTTTTGACTTATAATTTCTATTTTAATAAAAAAAGATTGATTTTTTAAAATTAAAATATTTTATTTTTAATAAATATTAAAAGACTGTTACTGTTAAAATACATTGATTCTATATATTTTTTTTCTCTATCCTTCCTTTGAATGACGCTCAAGGCATTTCTTCCATTATGCCTACAGACCTGTGTTATAACACATTCTTTGCCAATCCTTGAAATAAATGCTTAGCAAGGTAATCTTTTAGTTGTATCAGGAGGAAAAGCTATTTGCTTTCTGTCATCATAGACCAATCACAGGTCCTATTTCAACTTAATTTATTAATATTGAGTCAGGTATGCTGCTCAGATTCCTTTGTATATGCAAAACTGTCTCCACAAATTGGTGTTTAATGTCTACAAGAAAAAAAAAGAGTGGCTATATTTGTAGCAAAAGGTAAACTCATTGATTTTCATCTCCAGAAGCAATACAAGGATGATTTATTTCCTTGAGAGATAATTTCTTATATGTATAGTAATCAAGGATAGCAACACAAATGAAAATGTAATTATGAGTACTGCATACCATATTGGTTTTTTTTCTTCTATTTCTTCTGTTTTTGTTAATTGTCAAAGCCAAGAGTATGTCAAGCTGAGAAAATATCATTAATGAGGATATAGATTAAATGGTCTGTGGGTAATTAATGATGACTGCAATGTCTTTCTCACTTTCTGCATAAAAGATGGGGTTTATTGCTTCTCTCTTTGAACCTGGGTTAGCTCTGTGACTGCTTCATCAGTAAAATGTGGTAGAAATGACATGGTGACAGCTGAAAGTTTACATTTTAAGCAGAGTCTGCTCCCATTTCCTATTGCTTGGAGTGCTTGCTCTGGGGAAAACTAGATGCCCTGTAAGATGTGTGAATATTCGGAACTCGACACGCTATGAGGACTCCAAGCTGGCCATGTTGCAACATCATTTAAACACTATGCATATTGAATTCAGTTGGTTCTTCACACAGATGCTATCTTTAAAAAAAAATGTAGTTTAACAATTTATTTATTTGTTTTTGTTAATTCTTACAGCAAACATTTGTAGAATATAGTTAAGGATACAGAGATAAAAGATAACATTTTTATTCACAAGGAATGCTTATTGTATTCTGTGAGACAGAAAAGTAAACACACAAAATTTAAAAAGTATTATAGGTAATAAGGCAGAAAAAGGTACAATGTACAAGTTTGGATGCTAAGAAAGAAATACTACTTCTATCCGGAGGCATGGTATCTAGTATGCTCTTTGTATATAATAACAATATATTATTATATGTTTTATATGCATTTTTATTAATAATGGTAATGACAACTCTCCATTATTGAGCACAAATCATGTGCCAAGCATTATGCAAGTGAGCTACTATTCTGCTTCTACCTGAGAAAGGAGCGAGAAATTAGAAATAACATGTTTCTAAAAATTTCCAATCCAAATTGATCATCTCAAAATAGTATGGCACTTAGGTCGATCAATTTCTTGGGAAAAGAAGCTAACTAGATTATAAAATGGGATCCCTCCTCAAAAGGCAGCTCATTCATGATAACTCTCTAAATGGTTGTATGAAAAGATAAAAATAATTAAGTTTCATCCTGGACCTTTTGATGCTAACATTAAAAGGACAGCATTGTCTTCTCACAAAAATCCCTTATTTTTCTTCTTACCAGTAGAAATCCATGATGAGTGAGCTTGTCTCATTATGGCAATTCCTAAATAACAGATAACAACTAGTAACAAATGTCTCTGAGTCAAATCTCTCTTCTGACCAGCCATACTGAATAATCTGTCATTTCAATTCAAGTGTTTGTGTGATGATGAGAATACTGAAAATGTGACTTTTAAAGCACTTGATGATACTTTGAATTCTTTAGTTTTTGTAGTTTTGGTCCAAATTTGCTTGCTTTATTTCCTCATAGGTAATGAAAATGTAAATCCTTAGCCTAACACTTTTGCAAATTATTTCAAAATGAGAATACATGAAGTCTAAATTCATTGTGTCTTACTCAAATTGTTTTTACTCATATGGTTAAGTTTCAAATTCACCAGCTGCACAACCTCATGCCAGTCATTTCTTTCCCTCACATATGCCTGTGAAGATCAAAGGTTATAGTTCTTGCTTGTGGTTTTCAAAGTCAGTTTTGCTGAGAAAACTGATCTGTAAGTCAACGCTTAGTCAGAAGCCAAATACGTAAAGCACATAACCTCAGGGTTACTTGAAGGATCTCTAATCAGTGGAGATAGGATATGATGAAATTGGACACGAATGTGTTAGATAGCATATTAGTTGTGGATGTTACACAAAGAAGCACTCTCCTCAAATAAGTTTGAGACACTCAGTGATAAGGAAGTTACACAGTTTCTTTATTGCAGTACTTCTCCAAGACCTAGTTATGCTGATGTGAATTGTTATTCTGTGGTGAAGGGTAGTATTTCTCAAAGTTAGGCAACAAATCATTGAACTTTAAGAAAGACAGAAGTGTATTTTATGTACTATTTTATCTTCAATGCTTCCCATAATATCTGACACATAAGTGATATCAATAAACAACATTTGACTGAATTTAAATAATCCATGAGATTTGGTTTCTGTGCCACTCACTACTGAGTAGCTTTTTGTTTTGAAGAACATAGTCTTTTCTCTCTGTTATTATTTTTGTAATGTGAGAGATGTCTACAAACACAAGAACCAACTGAGCACAAAACAAATAAACAAAAGCTCTGAATCTATAACTAATTGAACCACTGAAATTTTTCATCTAAACTTTCCTTACATTCTGACATCCAGAAAAGAATTTCTGCTCAAATGGGCAAGTCATAAAGACAAATACTTTTAACTGTCTTGGTGTTTCACCCCATTTGTTTTATTATCTCTTACTTCTTTTTATGTAAGTTATATTTAGTAGACATTTGTCCACTATTAATGGACTTCTTTCTAGAGGTGGCATTATGTTGAATTTAGTTTTTTAAGGTCATTGCAAGTAAATGAAAAATTTCTGTCTATTATGGTCATTACTATTGAAAATAGATGTGGGAAAATATTCTGTTTATCATTACTGAGAAGATATGTACCAGGTACTATTCTAAATTTAGTACACTTTTCAAAATATCTAACTTTATTTAATTTTCCTAAAATTGCATGAGATGGATATTACCGTCTTCATTTTCTCAACGAGAAAGAACTTGAGGATCTGAAACATTGAGGAATTTTTCTAAGAACAAATAGCTGTGAAATTACAGAGTTGAGGTGAGGACTCAATTTTACCCTGACTCCAAATCATATACTCTTAAATAATAAATAATAGAAATTTGAAATACAAAAATCAAAGTTTCTCTCTCCTTCTGATTTCATCATTTTATTCTGAGACATCAAGGGAAAGAAGAAAATATCTTCTATATTAAAACCCCTCACCTCAACATGAATTTGTACACTATTCCAGTTTTATTCCCAAAGTGATTGATGAGTTCAAACAGAGAGAGGTGAGGGATTGGAATATTAATATCAAAGATCTCAAACGATTTTCTCTCTCCTATGACAGTATTGAATGAGCTTAAACTAATGTTAGCATCAAGATCTTCAAAACATCATTCATCGTGGGGAAAAGGGAATCAATACTAACATCAGGATCTTCCCTCTTACTTAAAGCTTTAATTCTCTTCTGTGTTCCACTTATATAACCCCAAACAGCCAATACATTTCATTTTATAATATTGCCTATGAATTTTACATATTTATTTTGTGTTATTTCATTAGTCACTGCATGTATGCCTCTGTCCATTCAACAAATGTTTATTGAGGACCTATTACATGTCAGCATTGTTGTAGGCTCTGGGATGCATCAGAGAACAAAACAAACTACAATCCCTGATGTAATGGAGCTTGCATTTTAATGAGTAAAATAGACTATAAATAAAATAAATAAGTTAAATCAATAGCATATGAGAATATTATAAGTGGGGGGAAATCACTCAGAGAAGGGAGAGAAGGAGTTTTGGGAAATAGGGGTGAATTTTAAATTGAGCATTCAGAAAAAGACTCACTGAAAAGATGAAATTTGAGCAAATGCATGAAAGATGCAGAAATGAGCTAGCTGGATATCTGAAGGAAAAGCATGCTAGGCAGAGGGAACAGCAAGGTGGCACATATGCTAAACTATACAGTGAGGAACAGAGTACTAGAGATATAAATTCAGAGAGCAAATAGGGGAGCAGGGTGTGTGTGTTCAAAACTGCAGACCAGGGGTTAGTAAACTTGCCTTCTAAGGGACCAGATTATAAACAGGTTCAGCTTTGCAGGCCACATCATCTCTGTCACAACTACTCAACTTTGGCATTATAATACAAAAGCCATCATTGTATGTAAACCAATACATGTGACTGTTCTAATCCAACTTGATTTTAAAAAGCAAGCAGTGGTCAAATTTGCTACAATTTCCCCTTGCAGACCATTGAGAAAATTTTGGCTTTTGCTTTAATTGAGATGAAGTGTAGGGTAGTTTTAAAAAAACCGTGGCATATTCTTTAGATTTCTTCCCATTGAGAGGTGTCTCTACATCTTGCCTTCATTTTGGCTGGACTTATGACTTCTTCTACACATGTACTATGGTAGAAATGATGCTATGTGACCTCTAAGGCTAGTTAATAAAAAAAAATACAACTTCCACTGTTTTCTTTGTATCCTCCCTCTAGAGAAAACCAACTACCATGTAAGTAATATGGCTACCTTGAGGCCACTGAATTGGAGAAACCACATTGAAAAATCTCACAAGTAGGACAGGAGATGCCAGATAAATCCCAGCTGTTCCAGCCTTCACGTAGTTGTGTCATGCAAACCTGTGATTGTGGAAGGCATAAAGATGACTTCAGCCTCAACCTCCATCTGACTACAATCACATGACAGATCCCAAACCAAAACAACCCAGCTGAGTCTAGTTGGTTCCCAGGACCTTGAGCAGAGTGATACATATTTTTTTAAGCCAGTCTGTTTTGGAATTGTGTCTTACACATATCCAGGTAACTGAAATCAGCACTCTTTAAATTATTTTGAGAAAAGGAATTATGCAGCATTAATCTTGTGTTTTAACAGGATTTCTCTGGCTTTGTGGGTGGCAAAAAGGAATCAGGGAGACTATTTTAATAATCTAGACAAAAGAGTTTAGTGGGTTGGACCAGAATCATAGCAGGGAGGACCAAGAAAAAGGGTAGGATTTTGTTTAACTGTATTTTGAAGGTACAGGTAACTGCTTTACCTGACAAATTAGATGTAGAATACAAGACAAAGGGTTGAATGAAGATGTCTCCAAGAGTTTTTAGCATGTGGCAGAATGTAGCTGTGATTTACTGAGTTGGAAAAATATGAGAGATGCTGATTTGAAGGTGAAAAATCAGGACCTGAGTTTTGGACTTGTTATTTTCTACATGGTTATTCAACATCCAAATGGAGAAAGCAAAAGGGTAAATATGTATGAGTCTAGCTTTTCTAGCAGAGGTCTCATCTGGAGATATATGTGGATGCTGCCAGCCTCTAGAAAATACTGAGTTACTAAAGCACAAACGGGGAAGAGAAATACCAAGAGCTTGAGGCACTTACATTTTAAGAGGGCAGGGAGATAAGGTAGGATTATCAAGAGTGTTCAAGAGAAAAGGGCCAGAGAGGTAGGAGAAAAGTTAAGAGAAAGTGATGTCCAAGGAAGCCAAGTGGAAACAGTACTGATGCATGAACCAAGGCAGGCATTTATTATGAAACTGAGCATCCAGAAAACAGGGTGAATATTTAATACCTGTTTTGTCTTCATTTATGAAATCGTGACAAACAGCGTTGATATCTTGAGTCCATTCTATATGCAAGTACAAGTAAAACCTTAGCAAGTATTCTCAATTACAAGTGCAATTTTAGATATTGATGGAGGATGGGCAAGAATTTGGAACAATTTGCTAGGGATGATATAAAATTGTAATAAATAAAAAGTGTTACTTTTTGGCTGTGTCCCCACCCAAACCTCCTCTTGAATTGTAATACCGGTAATCCTCACGTGTGGTTGGAGGAATCTGATGGGAGACGATTGGATCGTAGAGGTGTTTCCCCTATGCTGTTCTCGTGATAGTGAGTGAATTATCATGAGATCTGATAGCTTTATAAGGCAGTTTTCCCTGCTTTTGCTCATGTTCCCTCACCTGCCACCATGTAAGATGTGCTTGCTTCTCCTGCCATGATTGTAAGTTTCCTGAGGCCTCCCCAGCCATGTGGAACTGTGAGTCAATTAAACCTCTTTTCTTTGTAAATTATCCAGTCTTGGGTAGTATCGTTTAGCAGTGTGAGAATGGACTAAAACAAGAAGAAAGATTGAGACAACATGCTTTGGCCTCTTCTCTGTTTGTTGAACATCCTGGGGAATCCACCACCATAATATCTCTTCTGTTTCAACTGAAGACTTTTGTGCAGGACACTGAATTCGCACCAATCTTTATGTTCATATTGACAACTCAGTGATTAATAGGGATACCCTATTTGTTTCATATGCTACATGGTCACAAATTTAGATATGTAACCTGCAGAAATGAATTGGTTCAACCTTTCTGTAAACTGGGGATTTATACAAGGAACAATTAAAATTTCTTTAGTTGGCTTTTCTCTGCACTATTTCCCCATTTGTCTATCTAAATCTAAACACAGATGCCATAGTCCTGTTATTTTACCCTTAACTGTGGTGATGCAAAATATAATGCAAAAGCTCAAAAACAATGCACAATAATAGACATGTGCAACTAACTTTGTAAATAAAAGTTTGCAGTGAGGTCCCCAAAGACTGGAAACTAAATGTTTCCTTTTCAAATGAACAGCTAATATGTCTCACGGTTAAAATGTAAAACTTGCTTCATTACTCATTTAACGACCTGGGGAATTAAAACCATCCTTTCCTCTTCCAATGTTTGAAAGATAATTTTAAATTTTAAATTTCATGTTTTTCTCATTATTAAGGATTGATAATGGACCCAATGCATGGGAAAACTAATCTAACAAAAAATACATTGGAGGTGTCAAGGCAGTGTGTATTAGTGGATGACACTTAAATGAGCTGCTAACAGGGCTCAGAAAGAACCTGACAGGCACCATGATTGATCTATTATTGGCCTAGGTGACATTATTGGATTTCAGAAATTTGAATTAAAAATTTCACCTAAAGAAAAAGAATAGGTTTGAATTCAGGCAGATAATTTAGTATAGTCATTATTTTAAAAAACTTGCTGAAGTGAGGCAGTGTCTACACAGTCAAGTAGGCTTTGGTAAATATTTTAAATATTGTGATTTTTACCTGCAATACATTTGTATACTACAATGCCTTTGTACACCGCAGTTATATTTTAAATATACCATTTTAAGTTATTTTCGTTTGTGTGAATAATGTTGAATATCTGATTTCGTAGTTAACCTGGCCAGAGGCTTTTTTTTAATTGAACTTTTCAAAAAATCATCTTCTGGTTTTGTTGATTTCTCTATTGATTTCCCATTTTTATTTCATTTATTTCTACTCTAATTTTAATTTATTTTCCTATGCTTACTTTGGATTTAATTTGCTTTTGTTCTAGTTTTCTAAGGTGATTAATTTTTTTAATTTTAATAAGTTTTTGGGAAACAGGTGGTGTTTGGCTACATGAATAAATTCTTTATTGGCGATTTCTGAGATTTTGGTGAACCCATCACCCAAGCAGCGTACACTGTACCCAATATCTATGTAGTGTTTTATCCCTCAACCTCCTCCCACCCTTTCCCCCAAAATCCCCAAAGTCTATTATATCATTCTTATGCCTTTGCATCATCATAGCTTAGCTCCCACTTATGAGTGAGAACATATGATGTTTGGTTTTCCATTCCTGAGTTGCTTCACTTAGAATAATGGTATCCAATTCCAAGGTTGCTCAAATGTCATTATTTTGTTCCTTTGTATGGCTGAGTAGTATTTCATTATATATATATATATATATATATATATATATATTTTATATATATACACACATATATCGATATCACATTTTCTTTATCCACTGTTGATTGATGGCATTTGGGCTGGTTCCATATGTTTGCAATTGTGAATTGTGCTGCTATAAACATGTGTGTACAAGTATCTTTTTTGAATAATGACTTATTTACCTATGGGCAGGTACCCAGGAGTAGGATTGCCGAATCAAATGATAGATCTACTTTCAATTCTTTAAGGAATCTCCACACAGTTTCCCATAGTGGTTGTACTAGTTTACATCCCCACTAACAGTGTAAAAGTGTTCCCTTTTCATCAGATCCATGCCGATATCTATTTTTTTTTATTTTTTGATTATGACAATTCTTGCAGAAGTGAGGTGGTATCGCATTGTGATTCTGATTTGCATTTCCCTGATAATCGGTGATGTTGAGCATTTTTCATGTGTTTGTTGACCATTTGTATATCTTCTTTTGAGAATTATCTATTCATGTCCTTAGCCCACTTTTTGATGCAATCGTTTGGTTTTTTTCTTGCTGATTTGCTTGAGTTCCTTGTAGATTCTGAATATTAGTCCTTTGACTGATGCACAGGTTGTGAATATTTTCTCCCACTCTGTGGGTTGCCTGTTTACTCTGCTGATCATTTCTTCTGCTGTGCAGAAACTTTTTAGTTTAATCAATTCCCATCTATTCATCTTTGTTTTTGTTGTGTTTGGTTTTGGGTTCTTGGTCATGAAGTGTTTTCTTAAGTCAATGTCTAGAAGGGTTTTTCCAATGTTATCTTCTAGAATTTTTATGGTTTCAAGTCTTAGATTTAAATCTTTGATCCATCTTAATTTGATTTTTTTATAAGGTGAGAGGTGAGGATTCAGTTTCATTCTTCTACATGTGGCTTGCCAATTATCCCGGCAACCATTTGTTGAATAGGGTTCCTTTCCCTATTTTATGTTTTTGTTTGCTTTGTCAAAGATCAGTTGACTGTAAGTATTTGGGTTTATTTCTGGGTTCTCTATTCTGTTCCATTGGTCTATATGCCTGTTTTTATACCAGTACCATGCCGTTTTGGTGACTATGGCCTGATAGTATAGTTTGAAATTAGGTAATGTAAGTCTCCAGATTTGTTCTTTTTCCTTAGTCTTGCTTTGGCCCTGTGGGCTTTTTTTGGTTCCATATGAATTTTAGGATTGTTTTTTCTAATTCTGTGAAGAATGATGGTGGTATTTTGATGGGAATTGCGCTAAATTTGTGGATTGCTTTCGGCAGTATGGTTATTTTCACAATATTGATTCTACCCATCCATGAGCGTGGTATGTATTTCCATTTGTTTGTGTTGTCTATGATTTCTGTCAGCAGTGTTTTGCAGTTTTCCTTATAGAGGTCTATCACCTTCTTGGTTAAGTATATTACTAATTTTTTTTGATGTTATATTTTTGTGGCATTTTGCAGCTATTGTTAAAGGGGTTGAGTTCTTGATTTGATTCTCAGCTTGGTTGCTGTTGGTGTATTTCAGCGCTACTGATTTGCATACATTAATTTTGTATCCTGAAACTTTACTGAATTCATTTACCAGTTTTAGAAGCATTTTGGATGAGTCTTTAAGGTTTTCTAGGTGTAAGATCATATCATCAGCAAACAAGAACACTTTGACTTCCTTTTTACTGATTTGGATGCCCTTTATTTTTCTTCTGTCTGATTGCTCTGGCTAGGACTTCCAGTACTATGTTGAATACAAGTGGTGAAAGTGGGCATCTTTGTCTTATTCCAGTTCTCACGGGGAATGCTTTCAACTTTTCCCCATTAAGTATAATGTTGGCTGTGAGTTTGTTATAGATAAGGTGATTAATTTTAAATATTTCTTTTCTAATAAATGTATTCAATGCTATAAATTTCTCTCTAAGCACTGCTTTCAGCACATCCCACAAACTTTGTAAGTTGTATTTTCATTTTCATTTAGTTCAAAATACTTATTTTGTTGTTGTTGAGATTTCTTCTTTAATCCACGTGTTCTTTAATAGTGTGTTCTTTAATCATAAGACAGTCAGTAGATGTCAATTATATCCAGTTAATTGACGGTGCTGTATTTACTCTTTTTTCTGTCTGCTTGATATGTCCATTTTTGATAGAGGGGTGTTGAAGTCATCAACTATGATAGTGGACTCATGTTTTTCTCCTTGCAGTTCTATTAGATGTTGCCTCATGTTTTTTGATGCTCCATTGTTAAGCATCTATACATTAAGGATTGTCATGTCTTTATAAGGAACTGACCCCTTTATCATTATGTAATACCCATCTTTAGCCCTGATAACTTTCTTTGCTCTGAAGTCTAGTCTGTTTAAAATTAATATAGCTGTTCCCATTTTAAAAATTAGCATCAGCATAGTATATCTTTCAGTATGTGCTCTTATAGTTAATGCATGTTTCTTGTAGGCAACATACAATTGGGAAGGTTTTTTTAAATCCATTTTTACAATCTTTGCCTTTTAACTGATATATTTAGAACATTGATGTTTAAAGTAACTAATGATTTAGTTGAATTAATACCTATCATATTTGTTAGTTTTATATTTGTTTCCCTTTTTCTTTGTTCTTAGTTTGTCTTCCACTATTTTACTGCCTTTCCTGGCTTTAATTGAGCATTTTGTATGATTCCATTTTCTCTCCCTTATTATTAGCATATCAGTTATGCTTCTTTTTTACATTTCTCAGTGGTTGCACTAGAGTTTCCAAGATACATTTATAACTAATTAAAATCCATGTTCAAACAACATTATACCACTTCACAGGTAGTGTGTGAGTACCTTAAAATAATAAAATAATCATAATTCTTCCCTCCTTGTCACTTTTATCATTGCTATCATTCACTAATATATAAGCATATATAAGTGCTTATATATAAGCACTCATAAAATAACATAATAGCATCAATATATTTTATTACATAATCACATATGTAATAAAATGTATATATGTAATATATATGAAATTTATATATATATTATATATAAAAGCATATGTAATGAAATACATTGTTGCTACTATTTTGAGCACACTTCTATTTGTAGATCAATTAAGAATAAGAAAAATATTTTTTCTTTGTGACCCCAGGTGTCATGGATAAAAGATCTATGGATATAATTTTCAAGTCAGTGCAAGGGTATTTTTTCTAACACCGAAGTGATATTAGAGTGGACTGAATTCTCTTGGGAAGTATTTAACTCCTAATTCTGGAGCTATTCCAGTGCTTGATAAACCACTCAGTGAAGATACTCTCAAATGAGTTCTTAGTATTTTTGTGTTAAACAGAAAATTTTCCAGTGTTAGGATAATTGGCAGGGATGGAAGGACTCAAAATTGCACTAATTGTATTATTCATAAAGAATAATGGAGTCACCACCAAAGAATAACACAGGGTCTGAAAGGCATCCACAGATATCACTGTCTTCATTTGTTGAGTCTTCATCATCAGGTTACTGTTTTAATAGAGCTATTTACTTCCTTGAGTGCACTCTCAGTTATTCACTCAGATATGTTATCATAAGTTCAGATAAATAAAATATTTTCAGAATCATCTTGAAATTTCACTATACCTATTATTTGCAACAAATGTTATTCCAGTTTCCATTTGACTCTTTTAGCTTAATGTTCTGTGTAACAGCCATTGCTGTTAATATACGTATTTGGGGCAAAAAATACAATATCCTTTGTGATATCCCTTGGATTGTAATATCTGACCTTTGACCTCACATGTTTTAATTATGCAACTAATTATCATGTAATAAAGGAAATACAACTTCAAGATGGTAGCTTTGTATTTTATATTTAAAATCTTAGAAAGTTTTATTATTGATAAATAAAAGGATTCAAAATAATCCTGAAGTATAATGATGTTAAACATATAGTTTAGAACTAGATTAACAAAATAATACCATTTGCATAGGTAGGGTGTCTGATATGCTTCTAAATTAATTTGATTTGTATATTCTTGAAAACTCCCACAAGTTATTTGCATGTACTAAATAGATGTTGCTTTTTATTCTGAAAGAATGAGAATGAAGATAAAACATAGGTTCATACATTGGTCAACATGCAGAAAAACCAATATTGATTATTTTTACAGTTCATTACATCATTAACATATTGGGATTTCCCTTTTACTACAGACAATAATATATTTCACTATGCATGTTTATTGAAATATGTTTTAAATAGATATGCATAACAAGGTATATATTAGTTCAAGCAGATGTTTAGGGTCATAACCATCAAGAAATTTAAGCTGCCCAGGCGTGTGGCAAAATCAGAGTTACTAATTATTGTTTTATTGTTTCTGCATTTCAGTCTTAGAGTCTGGCAGATTGCAAGTATACTGTTATTCTGTAGGAGGTATAAAATGTTCATGATGTTATCTTGGGCGAGGCCTCCAGCCTGGAAGATCAGCATAACTCTGAGTTGCTAATCTGGCCAGTTCAGTCTGTTTTTATAGAGAAAATCAAAGATATATCAATTGATGCTAGTTGCAAATTACAGAAATGTTGTGATTAGTATTTTTGAAAGTCTTATATTAACAACACTTCGTTAGTTGAAAATTCTTCTCCTAGGCTCCAGTTACTATCTTCCCAGCTTAAATCCAGAAAACAACAGCAACGTCTTTGCCAGCTACCTCACATTTGGAGAATTGAACACCGTAGCTCAGCTTGAGGAAAGATGATAGCATTGGAACTGATTTCACTTTCTGAGCCTTTTGTTGAGGGTATTTACTAATAATACTTCTGAACTGTAAAATCTGTGGGTTAGCATCCCCCTCTGATGCAAGAAACCTGGAGTTTACTGGCTAGCTAGCAAATGCAAAATTAGACAATTTTGCTGGGAGCTAAATATACACGGTTAAGTGTGTTTGACTATTATATGGCTGCAGAAAGTTCCACATGCCAATTTATTTGCTTATGGTGTTTTGGAAAATGGAATCCTTTAGAGAAAGGAAAGAGAACACACCAACTTTCAACTCCATTGATTTTAATTAAGCTAACTGTAGATTGGCAAGCACTGCAAAATTCACAAACCTGATGAGACAAAAGAGATTACACAATAGGTACAGGAACTAATGGCTAGTCCTTAATTATCTGAAACTGACAAGACAATGACCTGTCAAATTAATGGAAATTATCTTCCATAAAGCCTTGGTGGAATGGCAGCTAATATTGAACTTCAGAAGAAAAAGCCTGGACCAAAAAGAAGTTCCTTGCCCTTAAAAATGAGCATACCATAATAGACACAGACATGGGAAGATGCTCATGATGTATTAAGTAGAAAAAAAATAGAAAATAATATAGTCAGCCTGTTCCCATTTTGGTAAAATTGAAATACACCAAACCACGTTCACCTGTTCTACCAACATAGGATGTGTACCTGGTCACTCCTGTTTTGTTTTATTGTATATATATGTATTTTTTTTCAATTAATCATTGGAAAACCCCATTTTCTCTTCTGGGAAAAAAATCTAATACTGTCTCTAGGTCCTTCTGCCAAACCCAGTGAGACAGATTCCAGATGCCAATGCCATTGCTTATCAATATCACATGGTATCACTGTCAGATGCACATCATGAAAAACTTCATGCCTGTCTGCTGCTACTGGGATACCCTTGCTGGTAGAAGCCTGTGCCAGAGTGGTGCTCATGAGGTATCAAGGATATAGCCCATTTTACATCTACTCCCATGTTCCATCCTTATTCCACTAAACAATCATGGAGCTAGTAAGGCTGTGTTTGGATGAGTTACTGTAAGCTAATTTTAGTAGGCCAAATAATGCATACAGTAAACTAGAGAATATTTCCTTGAAAATATTATGGTGACTTGTCCTTATTTTAGACTCACCTCGTAAGTAGTAACTAAAACAGTAAATGAATGAATGAACGAGTAAATGAATGAATGCAAGCTGTCTGGACCAGCTTGGTAATAAATATTCTGAAGTTCATCTTTCCATTTTTAAAAAGTCACCCAACTTATGTTTGATAAGTATAAACAAACTTTTTTATGTCATCATTTTAAATGCTTTAGGAAATGCTTTCATTTCCTTTCGTTTTGTCCGATGTTCATATCTTTCATGCTTTGCTTATCTTTTGGAAGTGTCTGTCCAACTAGAGCTCTTCCAAAAAGATATTTGGCAAGGACATCTTCTGCTCCCAGGTATAAAAGTGAGTCAAACACCATTATTATTTTTATCCTTCAGGAAAAACCTTCTGTGAAAATCCTGATTGCATTTCCTTTTATAAGATTCTGTCTCATATTTATTAACTGAAAGGTTTGGGTCAAATCAGCCACATGTACTCTCTGTAGTTTATCAGCAGAAGGATTCTTTGAAAGATTAAATTGCACAGGGCTGACTTCTAAAGTGCAGTGAAAAAAATAAAAAAGCCACTTGGTAAAAATGCTAAAACTTATTTTCTTGGGAAATGTTGTAGAATTTTAGCAAATTAACATGTTACATTTAAATCCATTTGTACTTGAGACTGGATTGTTTATAGATGCTTGAAAGAACCATTATTTGTGTGTACAGATAAGCAAATTGAAAAACATAATTACTCATAACCGTGTTTTATGTTTTCCAGAATCTTAAAGAAGTCAAAAATATCAGTGAAATCAAGCATGGAGAAATATTGCATTATTAATAGTATACTGAAAAGTAAATAAGATTTTTGAATTTCTTTATAAATCATTTTTAGTTATCATAATCCTTCAAGCATCAATTCACTGTGTTTTAAAATGCACATTTATTATCTCTGTATGTGATTTTTCACATCTTTCATTTTTTTCTCTATATTTATGTTTGGGGAAGAACGTGGAATATAGAATGCAGACATGATGTCTCTGAAATACATGTCTCCTCTCCCAAAGACACAGTCACATTTTATAGTTAAATTTTGGTCTGAAAGTTCTAATTTCTCTTCCATTAACCTTTCTGATTCCAAATGCTACCAGTCTCTGTGGCCAAGAGAATGATACACCATCTTTCTCCATCCCCAACAACAGAAAGCTCAGTTTCATCTTCCATTTTCCCCAGCTTTTCCACCTCATACCACTCAGAAAGTCCTGGATTTTATTTTCTTTTGAGTTTCTTGAATAGGTTTACCCTTTCTCCATTTCTGATTCCTGAGTCCTTTCATTAGTCTCTTTTTATTATTATTATTATTATTATACTTTAAGTTCTAGGGTACATGTGCACAACGTGCAGGTTTGTTACATATGTATAAATGTACCATGTTGGTGTGCTGCACCCATTAACTCGTCATTTATATTAGATATTTCTCCTAATGCTTTCCCTCCCCCCTCCTCCGACCCCACTACAGACCCCAGTGTGTGATGTTCCCCTTCCTGTGTCCAAGTGTTCTTATTGTTCAATTCCCACCTATGAGTGAGAACATGCAGTGTTTCGTTTTTTGTTCCTGTGATAGTTTGCTGAGAATGATGGTTTCCAGCTTCATCCATGTCCCTACAAAGGACATGAACTCATCCTTTTTTATGGCTGCATAGTATTCCATGGTGTATATGTGCCACATTTTCTTAATCCAGTCTATCATTGATGGACATTTGGGTTGGTTCCAAGTCTTTGCTATTGTGAATAAACATACGTGTGCATGTGCCTTTATAGCAGTATGATTTATAATCCTTTGGGTATATACCCAGTAAAGGGATGGCTGGGTCAAATGGTATTTCTAGTTCTAGATCCCTGAGGAATCGCCACACTGTCTTCCACAATGGTTGAACTAGTTTACAGTCCCACCAACAGTGTAAAAGTGTTCCTATTTCTCCACATCCTCTCTAGCACCTCTTGTTTCCTGACTTTTTAATGATCGCCATTCTAACTGGTGTGAGATGGTATCTTATTGTGGTTTTGATTTGCATTTCTCTGATGGCCAGTGATGATGAGCATTTTTTCATATGTCTGTTGGCTGCATAAATGTCTTCTTTTGAGAAGTGTCTGTTCATATCCTTCACCCACTTTTTGATGGGGTTGTTTGTTTTTTTCTTGTAAATTTGTTTGAGTTCTTTGTAGATTCTGGATATTAGCCCTTTGACAGATGAGTAGATTGCAAAAATGTTCTCCCATTCTGTAGGTTGCCTGTTCGCTCTGATGGTAGTTTCTTTTGCTGTGCAGAAGCTCTTTAGTTTAATTAGATCCCATTTTTCAATTTTGGCTTTTGTTGCCATTGCTTTTGGTGTTTTAGGCATGAAGTCCTTGTCCATTCCTATGTCCTGAATGGTATTGCCTAGGTTTTCTTCTAGGGTTTTTATGGTTTTAGGTCTAGCATGTAAGTCTTTAATCCATCTTGAATTAATTTTTGTGTAAGGTGTAAGGAAGGGATCCAGTTTCAGCTTTCTACATATGACTAGCCAGTTTTCCCAGCACCATTTATTAAATAGGGAATCCTTTCCCCATTGCTTGTTTTTGTCAGGTTTGTCAAAGATCAGATGGTTGTAGATGTGTGGTATTATTTCTGAGGGCTCTGTTCTGTTCCATTGATCTATATCTCTGTTTTGGTACCAGTACCATGCTGTTTTGGTTACTATTGCCTTGTAGTATAGTAAGTCAGGTAGTGTGATGCCTCCAGCTTTGTTCTTTTGGCTTAGGATTGACTTGGCAATGTGGGCTCTTTTTTGGTTCCATATGAACTTTAAAGTAGTTTTTTCCAATTCTATGAAGAAAGTCATTGGTAGCTTGAAGGGGATGGCATTGAACCTGCAAATTACCTTGGGTAGTATGGCCGTTTTCATGATATTGATTCTTCCTATCCATGAGCATGGAATGTTCTTCCATTTGTTTGTGGCTTCTTTTATTTCATTGAGCAGTGGTTTGTAGTTCTCCTTGAAGAGGTCCTTCACATCTCTTGTAAGTTGGATTCCTAGGTATTTTATTCTCTTTGAAGCAATTGTGAATGGGAGTTCACTCATGCTTTGGCTCTCAGATTGTCTGTTATTGGCGTATAAAAATACTTGTGATTTTTGCACATTGATTTTGTATCCTGAGACTTTCCTGAACTTGCTTATCAGCTTAAGGAGATTTTGGGCTGAGACAATGCGGTTTTCTAAATACACAATCATGTCATCTGCAAACAGGGACAATTTGACTTCCTCTTTTCCTAATTGAATTCCCTTTATGTCTTTCTCCTGCCTGATTGCCCTGGCCAGAACTTCCAACACTATGTAGAATAGGAGTGGTGAGAGAGGGCATCCCTGTCTTGTGCCAGTTTTCACCGGGATTGCTTCCAGTTTTTGCCCATTCAGTATGATATTGGCTGTGGGTTTGTCATAAATAGCTCTTACTATTTTGAGTTACTTCCCATGAATACCTAATTTATTGAGAGTTTTTAGCATGAAGCGTTGTTGAATTTTGTCAAAGGCCTTTTCTGCGTCTATTGAGATAATCATGTGGTTTTTGTCTTTGGTTCTATTTATATGCTGGATTATGTTTATTGATTTACATGTGTTGAACCAGCCTTGCATCCCAGGGATGAAGCGCACTTGATCATGGTGGATAAGCTTTTTGATGTGCTGCTGGATTTGGTTTGCCAGTATTTTATTGAGGATTTTTGCATCGATGTTCATCAAGGATATTGGTCTAAAATTCTCTTTTTCTGTTGTGTCTTTGCCAGGCTTTGATATCAGGATGATGCTGGCCTCATAAAATGAGTCCGGGAGGATTCCCTCTCCTTCTGTTGATTGGAATAGTTTCAGAAGGAATGGTACCAGCTCCTCCTTGTATCTCTGGTAGAATTCAACTGTGAATCCGTCTGGTCCTGGACTTTTTTTGGTTGGTAGGCTATTAATTATTGCCCCAATTTCAGAGCCTGTTATAGGTCTATTCAGGGATTCAACTTCTTCCTGGTTTAGTCTTGGGAGGGTGTATGTTTCCAGGAATTTATCCATTTCTTCTAGATTTTCTAGTTTATTTGCATAGAGGTGTTTATAGTATTCTCTGATGGTAGTTTGTATTTCTATGGGATCGGTGGTGATGTCCCCTTTATCATTTTTTATTTGATTCTTCTCTCTTTTCTTCTTTATTGGTCTTGCTAGTGGTCTATCAATTTTGTTGATCTTTTCAAAAAACCAGCTCCTGGATTCATTGATTTTTTTTGAAGGGTTTTTTTGTGTCTCTATCTCCTTCCGTTCTGCTCTTAGTTATTTCTTGCCTTCTCCTAGCTTTGGAATGTGTTTACTCTTGCTTCTCTAGTTCTTTTAACTGTGATGTTAGGGTGTCCATTTTAGATCTTTCCTGCTTTCTATTGTGGGCATTTAGTGCTATACATTTCCCCCTACACACTGCTTTAAATATGTCCCAGAGATTCTAGTATGTTGTGTCTTTGTTCTCGTTGGTTTCAAAGAACATCTTTATTTCTGCCTTCATTTCGTTATGTACCCAGTAGTCATTCAGGAGCAGGTTGTTCAGTTTCCATGTAGTTGAGCGGTTTTGAGTGAGATTCTTAATCCTGAGTTCTAGTTTGATTGCACTGTGGTCTGAGAGACAGTTTGTTATAATTTCTGTTCTTTTACATTTGCTGAGGAATGTTTTACTTCCAACTATGTGGTCAATTTTGGAATAAGTGCGATGTGGTGCTGAGAAGAATGTATATTCTGTTGATTTGGGTGGAGAGTTCTGTAGATGTCTATTAGGTCTGCTTGGTTCAGAGCTGAGTCCAATTCCTGGATATCCTTGTTAACTTTCTGTCTCATTAGTCTCTTAACACTCATACCGTCTCCCTTACCGCCCCCCCCCCCCACTGCAAGCATAGATACTATTATCCAACTTTTAAGTATGAAAAAACTGAAGGCTGCTCAGGGCTTAAAGGTTTAAATTAAGGCTATGATTTGGATCCAGATCTGCCTCTCTCTAAAGCATGAGCTTTTCAACATTACAATAGGCTGTCTCACTTTTCACTGATATCAGAGTAACCTTTTTAAAACCATGGTGCTGAACATATTCCATTTCCCTGCATAAGTGGATTGCAACTGGTGTAGGTTTAAGTACAAATTTCTTAGCAGGACATCAAAGTTTTTAATTACCTGACTCTCACCTGCATTTCTGGCCTGTTATATTTTCAATCACTTTCTCAATGACTTCTTATATTGCAGGTTAATCAGGAATATATAATCAGCCTGCCTAGAACATGACTCCATGTCTTGCCTATGTTAGACTCTCAGCCTGGAAACCCTTCTACTTAAAACTTGTCTTCTTATCTCACACCCTTAGCTAGGAAAAGTTTTCTAACTTCTAGGTAGAGCTGGTTCCTCCCTCTTCCAGGCATCTTCACACCTTGTACTAGGCAATGAACTCTTCAACAAGAGGGCCCACTTGTTTTCTACTTTTTTATTCTCCAGAATCTATTGTAGAGCCTTGCTCATACTGGGACTAAAAATACCTTTAAAAAATAAAATTAAGCACACTTATTTTCCATAGGAATTTTTGAGTCATTGGTTCCCTGAATAGCCCTACTCCCCTTTTCCATTTTGAAAAAGTATGTATAGTTTTCCAAAACGTTCTTGTTTGACCATTGCGATCAGTTCATTTAGTCAAAGCATTTGCGCTGTTTCTAACTTTTCTACCTTAAGAAGCATACTTTGCTCAAGCAGAGCGTTTAGTGCATGTCTCCTTTAATGGATTCCTGCTGAGAGCTAACAACTGGATTATTGAATCTTCTCCTTCAAAACCACTCTTTGACTTATTACAAGATTATTTTTCTCAGTTACATTTGATTCTTTATAGGTACCATTTTCTGCCCCTGGCCTTGTTTAAAATTGAATTGTGATGGCTCTTCCCCTGACTTATCTTTTAAAGCTATTATCATTTACTTCATTTTTTTTTTAGGCCTTTACTGGAAAATTTCTGGCTGTAACACTTTCTTATAATTTCTATTTCTATTCCAGGTTTCTGCTTAAGCACAGTGTTGCATTAATAAGGGTCAGGCAAAGTTTCAACAGCATTTAATCTTACACTTTAAATTTTTGTTCACATTTTATGGTCTTGACACATTTACTGTAATAAAGGGAAATCATTAATTCACTAAGAAACGTGTAAAAACTATAGTTTTGCTTTTGATTAATTTCCGCATTCACCATTACTTTGCTACTAATTTACCATGCATTGAAGAGACTGAGGGTGCAAAACATGATTTTTTTTCTTTGTTTAAAAAGAACTGTCTTAGAAACCAAATGAGGCTAAAAATGTACCTGTGTTTTGGCTGTCAAAGGGGAGAAGATTACTTCTTCTTGAACGTGTTTTCTGTCTCATCCTCATGTTTCCTTTATTTATACCAAATACACCATACCATTCTCTACTTTTTTTTGAAGTAAAAGAAAGCTATAGCCATAGCCACTGTCATATTAACTCTGAAAATAGGTTTTTTCCTTTATGAAGAGGAAAGAAATCTTAATTTACCTTTGGCTTATGAAAGAAAATCATCTAAAATTTTATAATGCCAGCTACATCTTGAACATTTTTGAATACTGTTGTTATGAAACAAAATCATACTTGAGCCTAGAGGTCAGATATCTCACCAATATTGGCAGCAGGCAATTGAATAACGATTTTTTGTTTTTGTTTTGCACTTGGACAATTGATACTAAAGTGGTAGTGACTACTAAAATTAATGAAAAGGAATCTATAGTTTTTACACTATAACTAGGCCAAATTGGGAAGGTATCAAAATTATAGTTATAAAATGAGACTGAAAGTTTAAAACAGATCACTACCTATGACGCACACAATTGCAAGCCCTTTTTCATAGATCAGTCAATGAAGTCTTTGCAAAAACCCAAAGAGGGTTATTTTGGATTTTAGGGGAGGAGAAAACTGAGACTCATAAAGTTAAATAAACTCTCCTCCTTTATTGTATTGTTTTGTTAAATATAGATTTTTATTCTTATTTTTAACAACACAAATATTTGTAGAAAAATTTAGAGAATGCAGAATAAGCAAGAGAAAAATAAACATTGCTATCCCCCCAGTTTTCTTAACTGTGTATTATGCATTTTTGTGTAACCTGCTTTTTTGCTTTAAAATGTCATGACCTTTTCCAACCATAAGTATGTTATTTTTCATATGTCAGTTTTAATGGCTATAATATTCTCCTCAGTGTTTTTGAGGGTCTTTGAGAGCGCTCAGTAAGTAGCACCTGTCTTTTCTACCCAATTCAATTGAAAAATAGACAGCAAGTGGAGAACCAGAATATCACCCTATTCCTAATTAAGGCACAATTGGCAGGCACAGCTTACAATGAGAGAAAAAATTGGCTTGCTCACTGCATCCCTTGGAAGTTTGTTGAGCTGTGAGAAGAACCCACTTCAGGGAAAGCTTAAAGCCAGGGAGCAGGAAATCCCTGCCCTGCACTGGCCCTGGCTAGAGGAAGGAGGAAAAGAAGCAACTTCTCCAAGCAGAGGAACTTTGATCATGTCTACCCAATACCTGTAACACACCAACCTCTGTAAAGCTGGTGGTCCTCTGCTCTGGGGATGAGGAAGTGGTGGAAAAGGAAGCCAGGCAGACTGCGGAGGATGCCACAAAACAAAGGTGAGGAAGGAGGCATTCCCCTGTGATATATGAAGTTCCTATTACTCATTTAATCAATCCCCTATTGTTGTACACTTAGGTTGTTTCAAAACAACAATGAAATTAAATGCATTTGTAATTAATTATTGTGTACATTATAGAAATTTTCTTTAAATGAAACTATAAGTAAAATTCCTGGGACAATGTTTTTAACATGTTTAAAGCTTTTGATGCATTTTACCACATTTTACTCCGGAAAGTTTTGTCAATTTACATTACCACTCAGTAATGTATAACCTCATTTATTTTTAATAAGTGTATTTGAACCCAGGAAAGTTGGCTCTGGAGCCCAAATTATTAATCTTAACAAAATCCTGCTAGTTACTAAATTAAAAAAAAAACTGTAAAATTCATGAAATTTCTCTGACTCCATAAACTTTCAATGGATAATTTCTATATCTGTCCATACTGCCTGGGAGTGGAGAATTATAATGGTCATGAAAGTGGCCTTTGGCCTTGGACTCCTCCCGGCTTTGAATTCTGAATTTGCCCTTAACTAGAGCTGTGGCAAGTTATCATAGATGTTCAAGCAACTCTGCTCCTCACAGTGCTAATAAAGACATGTGCAAGACTGGGTAATTCATAAAGAAAGAGGTTTAATTAACTAACTGTTTGGCATGACTGGGGAGGCCTCAGGAAACTTACAATCATGGCAGAAGGTGAAGGAAGCACATCCTTATTCACATGGCAGCAGCAAGGAGAAGTGCCGAGCAAAAGGGGAAAAAGCACCACTCACTATCAGGAGAACAGGACATGGGAAACCTCCCCCCTGATTCGATTATCTCCCACTGGGTTCCTCCCATGACATGTGGGTTATGGGAACTACAATTCAACAGGAGATTTGGGTGGGGACACAGCCAACTCATATCAGCATCCACCACATCAAACCCACTAAGTGAGCTACATTTTTGCTGCATGGGATGAAAATGTCCACACAGCACAGAGAAGAATATGTGCTTCATAGAGTAATGATAGTCAGGTTAACACAAGATGCTTCTGTGAGAGGCTGATGGTCAGCCCTGAGATCAGTAACCAGAAGCCGTGGCTTCCAGAAGGCTGCCTGGATCTGGTTAGTGAGCATTTCAGTAGTGAAGTGACCAGCAATAGGAGTAGCTCCAGTGGCAGCAGCGAACTTCAGCACAGCCCACTGGCCAGGATTCCTGGACGACCTGACATTGACATCAGCAGGGTTTTCAAGGGCAACAATGGCATAAGCTGTCAGCAGAAGCTTCTCCCGGGTCCTCTTCAGATTTAGGATGTAGATGCCGTCAGTTTTCCTTTTATAGATGTACTGTTCCATTTGGAAGGGTTGGTGCCACCTAGCAGGTTCCAGCTACTAGGAACTAGAGGGCATCCTCCTCATTCATTTGCAGGACATCATGGACTCCTGACATTGTGAAAGTTTCCATTTAAGTTACCATGGGAACCCAGAGCAACACATGTGGACTCCTGTCTGGATAGTGCAGAAACCTAAGCCTGCTTTATTATATCCACCCACATTTTCAAATTTCCAGCATTTTTATCTGACCTTTAAAGATAGTAAAGGAGTCAGAATATTTTTTAAGTATGTAAAATAAATAACTACCTTATTAATCAGACAAGACTTTACTATAAAACCAAATACTTCTGAGTTAACAATATTGAATACTAACATGGTAAAAAGGCATCAGGATGAGTTCTTTTATGGAGAGGTCCTAAAAATATATAATATTGAAGTGTGTGTGTGACACAGGTAAGTTATATTGCACTCAGAAGTGTTGGAAATTCTTTGAGAGATTGGTTTATATTTGAGAACCTGCATGAGTCTAAGATGGCTCTCATCTTCTTCTAGAAAAGAACAAATGTGAAATAAGACCCCTATTATTTCTTTAGGTCTTACTGAGATTTCTTCTTTTGCAAGAGGATGTGAGTTTTCTGTAATAACACTATACTTCGCGTTG
This sequence comes from Pan troglodytes, assembly GCF_028858775.2. Taxonomy (NCBI): domain Eukaryota; kingdom Metazoa; phylum Chordata; class Mammalia; order Primates; family Hominidae; genus Pan; species Pan troglodytes. Next base: position 4,674,238 of record NC_086015.1, read on the forward strand.
GATCACTAGGTAGTTATGGACTAATCTAGGGCTGAGGGAGAGATTTTTATGACACACTTTATAATAGACTTTCAGCGTTTTTCAGAAAGAAAATCTCACTGAGGATACAAAGTTTATATTTTTCTTTGACTGTAACACATCACAATAAAGATGATACTCTGCTGATATTTGAGATTCATGTTATCTGCAGGAAAACTTAAAGTGTTTTGTTCTATGTGACAGTGACACTGTGTCTACGAATGCTAAGGCAGAGAAAAATGGAGATTTAGGCAATATTTATATAGATAAGAAAGAAAGTTTAGGCTCATAGTCCAGAAAGTAAACTGCTAATTCTTGCCTAGTATGTTTTTTTTTTAATTTTTTTAATTCCTTGAGTCTCCTCAGTTTTGCATGATTTTGACACTGTTTGCAAGACAATTCTACATTATCTCTCCTTGTCTTTTGGTTTGAATTAAAAGTAATTTAGGATAATTTCAGTTTACCTAAAATTAATGAATCTAATTCTTTACCTGGTACAAAAAAATTTGTTCTTTGTCTTCCATAATCTGTCCCTCTGTAATTATTAATTTTACATGTTAAGGTCCAGATATTTGGTCAAACACTATTTTGAATTCTGCTGTGAAGGAATTGTTAAGATGATATTAACATGTAAATTAGTAGACTTTGAGTGAAGCAGATTAACCTCCATAATCTAGGTGGGCCTCATTTCATCAGGTGAAGCCCTTAATGGTGGGGGGATGGAAAGACTGACCTCTCCTAACATCTTTCTCTCCTGAGGAAGAGGGAATCTGGCAGCAGACTGCCTTAGACTTGAGCTGCAACATTCATTCTTTCCTGGGTCTCCAGCTTGCTGGTCTATCCTGCAGATTTTGGACTTACTAGCCTCCACAATCACATAAGCCAATTTCTTAAAATAAATCTATTTCTCTCTCTGTCTCTTTCTCCATCCATTCATCCATTCATCCATCTGTCTACACATTTTTTATTGTTTATTTTTCTCTGGAGAATCTTGACGGATACACCATCTGTTTATCAATCATTCTTGAAACAGAAAATTCTACCTGTGTATGCACCTTGACTGGAAACAGTTTTTGCCAAGTCTGTACTGTACCTAGTTAAGGCATATTTAGAAACATGGCTGTGGGAAAACAAAAAACAGCAAGATTAAAACATAGAGATATATTATATATCCTAATTCTACAAGGATGTTTCTGGCTTTACTTATGTGTGTATTAAGGTTTTTCTTCTCTTCTTCCACACTATTTTCTTATAGTTGACATATGGTAATATAGTAAGAAAAAATACACATGTATTTCTTCTTGCCATATATATTCATTGGGATGTTTAACACTGAGTGTCAACCTGATTGGATTGAAGGATGCAAAGTATTGATCCTGGGTGTGTCTGTGAGGGTGTTGCCAAAGAGATTAACATTTGAGTCAGTAGGCTGGGAAAGGCAGACCCACCCTCAGTGTGGGTGGGCACAATCTTATCAGCGGCCAGTGTGGCCAGAATATAAAGCAGGCAGAAAAATGTGAAAAGGCTAGACTGGCTTAGCCTCCCATTCTACATCTGTCTCCCATGCTGAAAATCGGACTCCAGGTTCTTCAGCTTTGGGCCTGGGACTGGTTTCCTTGCTCCTCAGCTTGTAGACAGCCTACTGTGGGACCCTGTGATCGTCTGAGTTAATACTACTTAATAAACTCCCTGAGAATATATATCCTATTCTTTCCCTCTGGAGAACCCTGACTAATACATTCATATATACATAGTTTTTTATATATATAATATATATATAATATTTATATATAACATATATAATATATATTATATATTATATATAAGTTATATATAATATATAATATATTTATATTATATATAGTAATATATGTGTATATTGCAATACATACATGTATACATATTTGTATACATTGTAGATATGTATATTGCAATATGTATATTGCAATACATACATATATACATATGTGCATACATTGCAATTTTTATATACATATGTATGTATTATGCAATTTATATATTGTATATACACATATGTACATATTATGCATGTATACATACATATATATGTGCATGTATTGTATACATAGATGTTATATGTGCATGTATTGTATACATACATATGTTATATGTGCATGTATTGCACACATACATGTTATATGTGCATGTATTGCACACATACATATGTTATATGTGCATGTATTGTATACATACATATATGTTATATGTGCATGTATTGTATACATACATATGTTATATGTGCATGTATTGTATACATACATATGTTATATGTGCATGTATTGTATACATACATATGTTATATGTGCATGTATTGTATACATACACATACGTGCATGTATTGCAATCAGATGAAAGCACACACTGTTTCAGTCTAATAAAGGCAAATGCTAGCAAGAAATTAATTTCACTGTTAAATTTCCAATTATTTTCTAGATCCTGTAGCTCAGGAGCAGCAAAGGATTACACAGAAACAAAATGCTATGTGGGGGAGAGAGTATGAGGATATAAGAAAGCTAGCCTCACAAAAGATGTTTTCTCCTGGCCCATGAGAATAGCAACTTGAAAGGAGAATAGGAATAAACAGAATAAGCTAAAGAAACCATCCTGGATTTCTTTCATTCTGGAGATGAAGTTTTATTTGGAGTATTAGGATTGAACCTGAAATTAAAAAATAAAATAAAGGTTATTTCCCTGGATTCCAGTTAGTTGTGATTAACTAATAACAAAGCCATTTGGTTGTAGACAATGTCACTTATCACTTTCATGACAAGTGATGACAATTTGGAATCATGCAACTGTAAATGTATGCTTGATATACAAGATGCAGTGGTGAAGAAATCAGTCCTGGCTTTCAAGGTCCTTATCAAACTTGTGGCATCCTGCTATTTATTGCAATCATTTGCATCCCTCTTATCTCCTATTTTTGGAGTTCTAGCTCATTGCAGTCTAAGGACAGTAAATTATATATATTCATACACCACACAATGTTAAGCAGATACCAAACACACACACACACACACACACACACACACACACACACACACACACACACAGCTGTATAATTTTGCTATTGGCACAAAAATGCTGCAAAACCAATCCTCGCAAACCTAGTAGCTTAAAGCATGATCAAGTGAAATTTTTCATACATCTCTGGATCAGCTGTGGATGGACTGGTCTGTGGCTGGGCTGGATAGCTTTGCTGATCTATGCTGAGCTTGGCTGGGCAGTTTGATTGTGTCTCTTTTACTCCAAGCAGGATAACTTGACATTTTCTCATCACAGAGACAGAGGTACTAGGAAAACGAGCTCCATCAATCAGACATTTCAAGCTTCTGCTATGTCATATTTAACAACTTCACATTGGCCAAGGCAGATCACATGACTATGTCCAAGGTCAAGGAGGAAGAAGGTGTTGCTAAGTCACAGGACAAGGTTTCGATATCTAATTTCACTACTTGGGGAGGAGAAGTAAGGGGTTGAAAGAAAATACCGCAAACACACTTCAAGAATTTAAAGTGCACGCATGTTTCTTCAAACTCCATATATGTTTATAGGTTCTTTAGAATAACTTATAAAAGCAAGAGTTTTGGCCTTTATTATTACATTGATTAGCTGATACGCAGAGATTCGAAGATATCTTCAATATAAAAACCACCGAGCATCATTTAATGAAAATTAAAAGCAGTATACTCCATGAAAAAATGAAGCAACTTTTATAGGAATGCTACAATTCACAGCTGTGTAGAGTGACAAAATTGTTCTCATGCCCCTCCTAGCATGCATTAGGATTTTCATTATGTGAAAGTTTTCTTCAGAGTGAATGCAAATCAAAAAAGACTATATTCACAGCCTTTAGTGGGATGTACTAGAGAAAATTCACTTTTTATACCTAGTAACTCCATTTTCCACCTTACTTTGTATACTACACATCTGGCAAGAGCAGACAGTATGACTTAGTAAAGTCAAAGGACCTAAAAAAACCCCTGCTGTAACAAAATGCTGTCTTTGAGTTGTAACTTTTGATTCTTAAGGGAAAAATAAAACTTTTTATTTGTAAAATAGAACCTTACATGCATTAAAATCTTTACTAAGGATTTTCACACACATATCTGGTCAGATATTCCTACAATATCATTAATATTGCAGAGATTTGTTCATTTCAAAAGTGAGGAAATGAAAGCTCAAGTCAATGAAATAAAGGCTTGATCTTAATATACGTAATAGTAAGGATGCATTTGACAGCAAATAACAAAAAATCTGATTGATGTGGTTTTAAACAATAAAAAGAATTTATTGTTGCATGTGAACTGAAGCCCACAGTTAGGTTGGGATAACCCTTGGTTTAATAAGAGCTTGACTTTTCAGTGATTGTCATAGGTCTTTCTTCTTCCATACTTTGACCACATTCACAAAATATTGTGCAGAACTGAGACTGTGTGCATGCATCTCTGAGTCGGAGCACTGAGCTTCCTGCTCTTGGAACCATTCCTGACCCAGTCTCAAGGGCCATGGAATTCTAGGTGGTGATTGATTGGTGCCTGGATTACACAAACCAATCCCTGTGTCTGTGAACTCATGGACCATGTTTTAGCCAAGGTCTAACCCGTTGCGCTAGAGAAGAGGACCCTCACCCACCATTGAATGAGCAGTACACACAAAATAAAATATGAGGATTCAACCAAAGGAGACGGTGAAGGGGGAGTTTTAACCCTCATAAATAACAGGTATAAGACTGAAATCTGTCATTTGTACCCCTTCCTCAGTGATCTTTCCTATCTAAGATAATGTATCCTGTGTTAGTTAATACACATTTTTATAAGGGGTTGTTTTATAAATCTTACCTCTTTTCTGCATTATGTGAATAGTAAGATGGAGAATGTTGCTTATTATAATAAAGTGATAACTCAGCTAATATTCTTATTTCTTCACCCTCATTGAGATTTTCTATGAAATATCATTTGGAGAACATTTCTTATTATAATGAAAAGTGATAACTCAGCTAATTTTCTTATTTCTTTACCTGTCATTGAGATTTTCTGTGAAACACCAGTTAAAGCAAAAGCCCAGCCACTTCTAAGATACTGTATTACAATATTATTATATATTCTGACACATTCAGATATAATTGTTTACTTGTCTTTTTTTGCTGACAAAATTCCTGCATCAGTGTAAGTGGCCATTTATTTTTGATTCATGTAGACAAATGCTTAGCTCTTTAATGGGAGCTTGATTTGAAAGACATATCAAATCGTACATTACAGAGCCATTTCCCCTGAAGATTGCTCCTCCACGTCAGCAAATGCACATTTGGTTAGGAATAAATCACGAAAATGTTTATGGCTACATATATGTTATATATGAAACATTGTTAATGGCTACCATCTTTGTGCCAACATGGTTTTATGCTGGACAATTTAAGGACAATTTCCAGTCCAAAGATTTTGGTCATTTTTCAGAGGCTCCATTATATTTTCCAGGCTACTTTGAATACCATTTAGTAAATTGCTGCCTCAGAGCACTAGATGATGATTTTATCATTTAAATAGTTAATATACTTAAATTGCCTGACAACTAAAATGCCTAATTACACACACACACACAGAGAGAGAGAGAGAGCTAGCCTACCATAACCTCAGACACTACATTTCACTGTAGGTGAGACCTAGGGTCCCTAAGCCACAGTAGAATGATAATAGTTTAGTCTTCTACACTAAAAGGCCTCCAGATACCATGTTATCAAACTTCTTCATTATAAGGAAAAGAAAAGCAAGTCAACGGACCTATGTGATTACCAGGTTTTTTAATATTTTGGAGAGATATAGCTATCAAAACTATAAAAATTTAAGCATAATTTGAGGAGTAATTGTTGTTCCTTCTTTTCATAAAATAACATGCTTCCAAATTATGTTGGAAGATGGAAGACTGATAATTCAAGGGCTAGGGGAAGCTGTGTAAAATTGATCATTGTTGTAGAAGATACCAGCATTTCATACATTTCTCTGTGTTTTTTTAATCTCATTTAGCTTTCCAAAAGAAGGTGTAGTTATTGCACAGGTTATATAACTCTCAAGTCAGAAAAGATCCAAATGTCTTTTAAAACAATCTCTTAAGGGGTGACTACGTCAGACTGTAATTGGCTGATTGAGTTTCGGTTTAATATTACACCTTGCCCCTAGCATCCACTCCTGCTGTCTCTAGGCACTGTCCTTTTCTTTCACAGATTTGACATTTTCTTTTGACCTTAACTTCTTAATGTTCCTTCATTTTATAAATGCTTCATTTTTCATGCTTGCAAAAATGGAGTCTCTTATATAAGGACACCTGTCATGCTGTCAGTTCATAGTAAAACCAGCACCATAACCTAGATATCACTCTTCTCCTCTGGTTACAGTCATTTTATATAATAAGATTTAAAACAGTAAAGTTAGTGTCATTAATGTGTCTCAAAATTCAAGTTTTTCAGCTTCTTCTAAACATTTCTTTTCTTTGAATCTATAAGTCTTATTTCTCTTATCACTAAAAATACATACATCAAAATAAATAAAAGCTTTCTTCTCCAATTACCTACCTAGCTAATTCTCTTTCTACTTCATTTATGTCCTACATTATTTAAAAATTAATCAATGTTCTCTTCCTTTTTTGCTCATTCATTTCTGCCTGACCAACCTCCTAAAACCAGTTCCACTGAGTCGCTAATAATCTTTTATTTCTCAGACCTAATGGATGCTTTTCTATCCTTGAGTTATGTTGTCTCCTTCATGAATGTTCATGAAACATTCTCACTTTTAGAAAGAGCATGTTTTCTTCGTTTCTGTCCTACCTCTTTGACTAAACTTCTTTAGCTTCTGTCTCCCCCACCCCTGCCAAGCATACCCTGTAGTTTTGTATCCTACAATTCTTTATATGTTTAACCTTCCTTCTTGCTTCTCTGCCACCTATACACCTATGACTTTGGAGTCTATGTGCCTACACCAGTGCTTCTCAAACTGAGTAATTTAGCCCCCGAGGATCTATCTGGAGACATCTTTAGTTGTTACTGCTGGATGATGGGGTGGGAATATTACCACCATGTGGTATGTAGAGTATGGATGCTCTAAACATCCTGGAGTGTACAGGGCAGCCTCCTATAACAAAGGAATAACCAGCTAGGATGCCAACAATGTCACGCTAGAAAAACTCTTCTGTAGACCATACTATTCTTCAATTCCCAACTTATATTCACTTGCTTAGTTGATGTCTTTACAACAAACAGAAAGATCTTGCACAGAGGCTTTGAATGAAACATTTCTATACATAAATCAAACATAATTTGCAACTAAACAATTTATTTTCCCACATTGCCTTGTGTTAGATAATGAACTTTTCTTTTAACTCCTTCTAAGTATGTGACACATCTTCTCCACTGGAAAGTTCTTATTTAATATTATAACTGTAATGTCCTTTGATTTCTTCTTTTTGTGATACCATGTATAATCAATACTGTATGACCTTTTATACACTTTGGTCACTTTTTTTGATGAGGCAAGGGATGTATTCACATGCATGATATGGTCATCACCCACATACTTACTTATATGTGTAAATAGAGGGAAAACCACCTTGGGAAAATGTTCTCTACTTCATCATGTTACTTTTAATATGTCAATTAGGCCTATCATATTTTCCAATAATCAAGCTAATTTTTGCCGCTTTTTCACAAAGGAGGACTTTGAAAAGTTGTTAATGAAGCTCAGACCACCAACTTTTGCTTTTGGGTGTTGTCTTAGTCTTTTTGGGACTGCTGACACAGAATACCCAAGGCAAGGTGATTTATAAAAAATACACATTTCTTTATTTTTAAAAAAAATATTTTGACTTTTATTTTAGATTCAGGAGGTACATATGCAGGTCAGTTCCATGAGTATATTGCATGATGCTGCTGTTAGTGTGATTGATCCTGTCACTCAGGTAGTGATCATAGTACCCAATAGGTAGTTTTTTAACCCTTGTCCCACTCTGTCCCTTCCCAATCTAGTACTCTCCAGTGTATATTGTTCCCATCTTCATGTTCATGTGTACCCAATGTTTAGCTCCCACTTATAGGTGAGAACATGTGGTATTGGGTTTTTGGTTTCTACAAAGAACAGATATTTGTTTCTTATAGTTCTAGATGCTGGGGAGTCCAAAATCAAGTGACCCATTTCTGGTGAGGAACTTTTTGCTACATCACCCCATAGTAGGAAAGCAAAGGAGTACATGCTCAAAAGATCAAGAGACTGAACTCACAGCCCCCAACTCTTTTATAATTGGCATTATTAATCCATTCATAAAGATGGAGCCCCCTTCACAATCACCTCCCATTAGGCCCCACTACCCCACACTGTTGCATTAGAGATTAAGTTTCCAATATATGCTTTTAGGGACCACATTCAAACCATAGCATTCCAACCCTGGTCCCCGAAATTCATGTCATTCTCACAAGCAAAATGCATTACTTTCATTTCAATACCCCCAAAGTTTTAGTTTGTTCCAGCACCAACTCATAAGGCCAAAGTCGAGAGTCTCCTCTAAAGAGAATGGTGGTGAGAGTCAAGGCATGATTCATTTTGAGGCAAATGCCCTCCAACTATCAGCCTGTGAAACGAAAGCAAGTTATCTACTTCCAAATTACAGTGATGGAACTGGCATAGAATAGACATTCTCATTCCAAAATGGACAAATAGGCAAGAAAAGAGGGGTAACTAGTCCCAAGTAAGTCCAAAACCCAATAGGGGGAAAACAGTAAATCTTAAAGCTGGAGAATAACTTTCTTAACTCCATGTCTTGCCTTCTCAGCACACTGGGACAAGGATTGGACCTCCAAAGCATCAGGCAGCCCATCCCTATGACTTTAGCAGACTTACTCCACCTAGCAGCTCTCATGGGTTGGAGTCTTATACCCGTGGCTTTCCCAGGCTGGACCGGCATATTGATGGTTCAGCAGTTCTGAGGTCTTGGAGGCTACTCCACTCTCATGACTCCACTAGGCATTGCCCTAGTGGGGACTTTCTGCAGTGGGTTTGCCTCTGCGGCAAGTCTTTGCCATGGTCTCCAGTCTGTCTGTAACATGCTTTGAAATCTAAGTAGACGTTGCCATGGTCCCAGAGCTCCTGCCCGCTGTGCACCTGCAGAATTAGTACCATGAGGATGCTGCCAGGATTTACAGCTTGTACCTCTGGTGGATCAAGCCTCACTTGGGTCCACTTGGGCCAAGACTAGGATGGCCAAGAGGCACTGCATTCAGAGAGCAGAGTCCTAAAGCAAAGGGCAGTGAATCCTGAGGTCCTGTAGCCACCTCTCTGAAAACTTTGCTTTTAAAGTCCTATCTTGCCTTGAAGGTCTGTGAAATGCCTTTAAGGTTGTTCTTCTGTTGTCTTAATCAATAGAACCTGGCTTGCTTCTACCCATATTAATCTCATTAGCAAAGAGTCACTTGGCCACACACTTAATATTCTCTGCTGAACACACTTTTTAATTCTTTACATGGCCAGGCTGAGATTTTTCTAAATCGTTCTATTCTGTTTCCCTTTTAATGATAAATTCCGTCATTACATTATTCTCTCCTTCTCTTATTTTACTGTAAGCAGCTAATAGAAGCCATGCAGCATCTTGAATACTTTGATGCTTAAATATTACTTCTGCCAGATATGCTAGCTCATAGCTCTTAAATTCTACCTTCATGAAGTCCTAGGACATGGACAGGATTCTGCCAACTTTTTGGTGACTGAATAACAAGGATGGCCTCTACTTCAGTTTCCAATACTTTGTTATTTCCACCTGAGATGTCATCAAAATGATCTTTACTTTCTGTATTTCTCCCAGTATTCTGATGATGACCACTTAAATAATCTGTAAGAAGATTTAGGTTCTTTTTACAACTCTTCTTTTCTTCTGAGCCCTCAGAAGATGCACCCTTAATGCTCCCTGTATAGCAAGCTAGGCTTTTATAGCCTGCTCTTCCAAATTCTTCCGGTCTCTACTCTTTACCCTGTTTCAAAGCCCTTCTCACATCTTCTGGTATTTGTTATAGCAACAGTCCCACTTCCAGTACCATTTATTTATCTTAATCTGTTTGGGGTTACATAGCAGAATACCTGAGATGGAGTAATTTATAAAGAACAGATCTTAAGGTTCTGGAGGCTGGGAAGTCCAATGTCAAAGATCCTGCATCTGGTGACAGTCTTCTTGCTGCTTCCCATGGTGGAAGGACAAAAATGCACATGCATGAGAAAGCAAGTGATAGGACATGCAGGCTCAAGTCTTTCATAAACAGTATTATTCAATTTGTAAGTATGGAGCTCTTCTGACCAAAACACCTCTCGTTAGGCCCCACTTCCCAATATTGTTGCATTGGTTATTAAATTTCCAACATGCTTTTTGGGGAACACATTCAACTCATGGCAGGTATGGATGTATGTGTGTATAAATACATAACAAACACAAACATATATATATGTGTGTGTGTGTATGTACATATGCACATACACATTTATATAAATATAAAAACATATATGGATTCCTGGGGATATTATCTTGGAATCCTGCATATTTTAGTAAGTACAAGGTGATTAAATGTGAGCTCATATTCGAAAACCAGTTCCTTTGCCAAGGCCCAGGTCAGTCACAAAAGAGGTTATTAGCATTTCATTAGTTGGATTTTCTCTGTTGCGTCTATTAAAGAGCCTCCATTTCCCCCATTTATACAGTGGGTTTGTTGTCAGAGGGTGGCAGCATTATAAATAATGTGTGCACTTTTAGGTTACCAGTTTGGAGACTGGGCCTATGTTTTCAATGTTTTCCTGAGACCATGTGGAGAATCTTTTGGCATCATCCAGAGTCAAACCCTCTGACTGCTTGTAATAATGCTGGTGCTTTCAGTGGTCACAAAATAGATCACAGTCTCAAGGATCAATGTAAGATTTGAAGATAAGGACATCTTTATGTGTAGAGGGACATTTTCTGATCTGGTAAATAACTTATCAAGCTGAGGTGATTTTTTTTTCTCAGTTGTCTCCCTTCCCTTATCAACACACATCTTTATTTCAATTTTACTGATTTATGTACTTCACTGCTGTTTAAATCCTTCATTGTAGTGCTTGGAGCATCTAGGAACATGTGTGCCTCAAAGCATCAGTAAAGTGTGGTAGGTGTCTTTGAAGGTGCCTTTAACTGCAAAGATGGACATGCACTGGTTCAGCTCTGATTCTGGTATCAACTAGTGATATCTAGTTTGTGTCTACGTTCCCCCATTTTGTTTTTAAAAAAGAGAAGAGTTAAAGAATCCTGAGCTTACTAAAATTGTTTGGTTCTCACAGTGGCTCAAGCCTGTAACGCCAGTACTTTGCGAGGCCGAGGCAGATGATTGCTTGAGTCCAGGAGTTCAAAACCAGCCTGGGCAACATTACAAAAACCTGTATCTACTAAAAATACAAAAATTAGCCAGGCGTGGTGGTGTGCACCTGTGCTCCCAGCTACTCAGTAGGCTGAGGTGGGAGAATCATCTGAGCCTAGGGAGGGCCAGGATGCAGTAAGCCAAAATAGCGCCACTGCACTTTAGCCTGAGCAATCAGAGTGAGACCCTATGTCAAAAAAAGAAAAAAGGGTTGTGGCGGGGGGTGGCGGTTTGATGTTTTATTAAGCTTTGAGGAAGGATTCCTACTATGAGCGTGGAAAGGGCAGGTGGCGGTAAGTGTGCCAATTTTTTCACCATTTCTGACCTGGAAGTTGTGAAATACAGACTTTATGCAAACTTTACTACTGTATAGAAAATGTTACATGTCCTTAAAGTTGTATAGTTAAAATACTACTAGGTATAAAGGGGGTGAGAGAAATAACTGACATGAATACTATGAGCCTATTCTAAATACACTATTTCATTCAGTCTTCAAAACCACCCTATGAAAAATGTATTGTTATTCTTATTTAGTGATGAGGAGACAAAAGTTCAGACACAGTGAATGGTTTTCTTAAAATAGTTCATTTTAATAGTTGGTGAAATGTTTAAATCCAGGTCTGCTTGTTTCAAAGCCTAAATGTTTTCTCTTAATATGTTACAGTCTAGAAACAATGATTAAGAGAATTTGAGAGTATGAAGGGAATACTGTGGTAACAGCAAAGCTGGAAAGATAGAAAGGACCAAGCAATAGTAGACCTTGAATATCAGAACAAGGATTTAATTTTTTTAATATTATGCATTTATGTATATGTATGTGTTTTCATATTTGTATCCTATCAATAGTAGAAAAATATTGATGAGAAAAGGTCAACTTATTCTAATAAAAATATTTGAAATGAAATATTTCAAATAATGAAGAAATATGTACACAAATATATGCATATATATGTACATATACATTTATGTGTGTGTATATAAAAATTTTGAGTGGGGAAATGACAACACATGAAGTTTGTTTCAAGAAGTTTGTCCTGGCCACACAATGTGAGAGATTTTAGTAGATAAATATTTGGGAGACTAGCTAAGGGATGCTTGAGCTAGCTCGAAGAAATAATGAGAGTGTAAACTAAGGTAGTAGCCTTGGGAATGGAGAGAAGGAATGGATGGGAGAGATTATGAGCCATAATGCTAGTTGACATAATCAGTTTCTCTGGACAGTTTCCAAATGAGACTTACCTTAGTGAAACCACATTCTTACACACTCATAAACTTTCTAAGTAAGATAACAAACCAGGTTCCTATGTAGGTGCTAAAAGGCTATAATTAAAATCAACCCACTTATTTAAAAAAATAAAGGTTAAGGAGGTGACTTAATTGGGCCACAGGAGAGCTATCTATTTATGGTGAGAACTTCCTACTCAAAGGATAGCACATCCAAAGGCAGTGCTAGTAAAACGGTTGAGAGTTTGGAAATATGAATCTCTGAACTAGGTTATTCTAATTCCACTAATTGGCTGCCACCACCTGCATTAATTGATATACTGCCATCTTTTCCCAGCTAGTCCCAAACATATGTGGCCACATTGCCCAAAGTGCACAAATTACCCACTAAAGTCAATGAAACTTATGGCTCCTGCCGACATGGTAGCTGGATGATTATTATTATCGATCCACTTGGCTGCATCTTGTCACTATGTCACAGCTGGCTTGCAGTACTAGGAAAGAACTATTGCATATGCAGAATCTTGAAAGCCATGGGAAAAAAAAGTAAGTGGGGAAAATAACAATGTTAATGGCCTCATAACGTGCTGTGCTTCGGTTTAGGACAAATGCTGGTGAGAAAGTCCAATCCATAGTTTGGCGGAGAGAGTGTTGGCTGGCATTAATGCAAAAATTTTATTTAAATTTTAATGAACGATGGATAAGTGTTTTAGATTTTGTGAACATTCAATTTGTAAGTTAATTTTGGAGTACCTAACCCAGAAATCACATAATCTAAAATCATTCTAATGAGTTTGGCCGTGACTCAATTCACAGTTAAAGGAGAGACGTTACTCCAAATTTAGTCTCATTTTTGGATCATGAAAATTCTTAGATTGGGTCATACACACCATGGTGCCGAGTAGTGCTTAATTAACTTAATAGGCCAAGACTTCATTCCACACGATCCTATGGGATTTGTGAAAGCGTTGGTAGCCGAGATAGAAGCCAAATCAAGAATGTACCACCAGGTGGCGCTTAAGGACTTCCTTTCTTCACATGTCACTCAGTCAATCCAGGATTTATTGATGTGAGAAAGTGTAACACTAGATACTAATTTCCAGAAGGGTGGCATGAAACTTCTTTAAAGATTTTAGAAATAATATACTGTTTCTAATCATAGGATTGGGTCTATTTAGTGAACGAGACCACTCTATACACACACATAAAGGAGACAAATGTTATCAAACAACAATGATAATATCAAAATTATGTTTTGTGAGACAACTGTGTTCATTAACTCATTTTTTTAAATCTCAAAACATACAACATTATTTCATGTTCACCATCTCATTTCTTGCAAGAGGCCTATCAAGTAAGTAGTATTTATTATTGTCATTCTTTTCCTAGAAGAGGAAATAAACACCCTAAGAGATTAATCAACATCACACAATTGGTTAATAACAGAGCTTGTAGTGTAATCCAATGATCTACTCCAAAGCCTGAAATCTTAACCAATGTGTCCATCTGCCTCTGATATGGCACTGGTTAAAGTGTAGATGATTGTTCTAGTTTTCAATAACTGGTGTTTAAAATTTAGGGGAAATTTTAAAGTTTTAGTTGACATTAAAGTTGCATTGAATTTCCTTTCTGGTAAAAGAAAGAAGCAAAAGGTGGTGGTCACGTATATTCAGTAATTGACACAGAAAGACTATAATAGCAAGTATAATACACTTGGGCCGCCTTTGTGAATTAATTTAAAAATGATTGCATGCCTGGAATTGCTTAATATGAACTTCCCAATAGAAGAAGCTTTGAGTTACCCTTTCTTGTTAATAGGATTGTCACTTTTTTTTTACAACAGATAACACTGTATAATACTTGTCCCAACAGAGGCTCCAAATCAGTAGAGGATGGAAAAACACTCTTATTCAGAGACCCATTTTCTTTGTTTTATGAAAACCTGTTGGGAAGAAGGTTAATCACAAACAGAGATGTAATTCGGCATGGGGAAGACTTCCTTCCCTATTTTGACAATAACCTTAATCTTAATTACTTGATTCACTCCAAGGAAGAGTCAGATTAATGTACCTGTTAGAACACCACCTAGTTTCTCTAATTAATGTAAATTGTAAAATGTTCAGGAGGTGTTAGAAAGCAGAATGTAGTTTGTTCCTATAATTTGAAAACATCCTAATCAGGATGTATTCTTGGAGGAAAGGGCTCTTTGTGTACTATCTCTAGGAAAAACAGTGAATTTTTCAAGAAAAAAACAAAAAGGCTTGAGCTGAAGTCACATTGGGGATGTTTTGTCTTTCTGAGCACAGGCATATAAAATAAAGGAACCCATAACTGCACAGGGGTTGGTCTGCAGATATGATGAACTCCTCTAAGTCATCCAGGGCTTATAAAACAAAGGAAGTGCAATTCAGTTCTCTGAAAATACTAAACTCAATTTTTGATCGTTAGCACACAGCTGTCTTCATCACCACCCCCACTGCCACAACCATCATCATCATCCAAAGTAATTATAATTGTTTAAGATGCTGTAAAAGTAGAAATGAAATAAACTTTGTCCTTCTCACCTAAGAGTTGAATATTTAGGTATAGAAGATAAAGGAAAGTATTTATTTTAATGCACATTTTGAACACATAAGTTTTATTATCTTTATTACGATATTGGGTAAAGTGATGTATGCAGAAATATTATTAGAGGCAAAATAAACCCTTTTTCTAATAATTTTATTCACTTATTGTCATAGCCCATTTATTGTTACTATAAGGAAATACCTGAGGCTTGGTAGTTTACAAAGAAAATATGGCTCCCAATTCTGCAGGCTGAACAAGAAGCATGGCACTAGCATTCTGCTCAGCTTCTGGTGAGGGTCTCAGTTGGCTTCCACTCATGGCAGAAGGTGAAGGGGAGTTGGCAGGCGCAGAGATTACATGGCCAGAGAGGGAGCAAGAGAGAGGGGAGGGAGGTGCCAGGCTCTTTTTAACAACCAGCTCTCATGGGAACTAACAGAGTAAGAGCTCACCCACCCTATAGGAACAGCATTAATCTCTTCATGAGGAACTCATCCATGATCCAGACACCTCCCATTGGGCTCCACCTCCAACATTGGGATCAAATTTCAACATGAGATTTGATGGAGATAACCCATCTTCAAACTATAATGCTTCTTTTAGGTATATTATTTATATATAATTAATATGTTACATATAATCATATATACACATATAAACTATATAGTTATACATATATAATATATATGTGTATATATAAACTGTATATAATATATACATAAATACACATGAGTATATATATGTATATAGTATATATGCATATGTACACTTATAAAATATTTATATAATCATATAAATATAAACTATGCTCTATATATGTGTGTGTATATATAGTATGTGTAAGTATATACACACATATGCACATATATAAACTATCTACTATTTACTAAAACACTTTGCTTGGTAGAAGGAATATCAAAGTCAACAAGACATATGAACTCCAGGAACATTGCATCTAATAAAGAAGACAAGAAATCAGAAAAAACTACCACCTGTGAAACATGTTATGCTACAGTTAAGTATAGGTAGCTGTAGGAGTATATAAGAGAGTCCTCCAACCTATTTTTTCGAAGTGTTTGTAAGAGATGATCCCAGGAAAAGGTGACTTATAAGTCAAAGACAGAATAAGCATTAACTGGGCAAGGGGGGAAGTTCCAAGCATTTCAGTCTGCAAAGACCCAGAGATAAGAGAGTGATGAGCTCACCAGGAATCCTGAGTAGCTTTCTAAGGTTTGAGTTAAGACAGTGGAAAGAGACTGGGGAGAGATGAGGCTGGAAAGGTAGGCAGGGGCTCATCATAAAGGGCCTTCTTTTGCTGTGAAAAGTTTAGGCTTTATCCTGCAAGGTGTGAAGGACACATTAAAGGATTTAAGCAAAACATCTTTGTTCTTTGTGAAGATCACTCACTCCAGATGTTGTATGGAGGAGGAACAGGTGAGTAAGAGGGGAATAAAGGGTTCAAGGTGGTAATAGCTATTTGAGGCAGAGATATGAGTATGCTGACTGAGGGAATAATAATGGAGGTGGACAGATTTGGATGGCATCAAAGTTTAGTACAGAAATCATGTTAACTGGATTAATGGCTGAACTCATCGTGATACACAAAATACAGAATAGGATTCTTTTGAGACCTAAGTAAAATGTGTAATTTATTCTTAAGATAAACTGGTGGTTTGGCCCTATATTTTGAAGAAAAAATAATTTGTTGCTGCAAAAAGATGGTGATAAGAAAACTGGGAGTTTTAGAAGTGCTGGAGGTCACTGAAATTGTACCGACAGATTTCTAATTCTCTTCTCTGGGAATCATGTCTTCAGCAACTTCCAAAATTGTGAACTCACTTGACCTCGGATAGACAAGCAAACATTGATTTTGAGTTTTCTTAATGGAGGAGCTTTGCATCAGGTACTTTACTTGGGGAGATTCTCACCTCTACTTGCTTGCTACGTCTGTTGGCTTCTCTCTTAGACGTGGTCATAACATCATCACTTAGCTGGTTCTCCAGCTTGAAGGGGACTAGAAGTACTAAAAATGAAGAGGAAGGTGGGAAGCAGGCCCTCTGACAGCAGGCACCTGAAGAAATGATGGCTGATATTTATTGTCTGATGAAGTCTCCATCATGTGCTTTCTAGATGCCTGGTACCAGGCGTATTGCCCATCTGTGGCATCAAAACTTGGGGATTCAGCTGGCAAAGAAAAAAAGGGCATTCTTTATAATACAGGTGCAAGATCTGAAGAGAACAGACAAATTTGAATCATGCAACATTATCATAATCTCATATTTTACTACCCACATAGTAAACTGGCAATGTGCTCAGTGACAAAAGTGTTAAGAATAGAATGAGGTGTACTAGATGCCACTTCTTAGAGAGAAAGGAGTCTCAGATATTTCTAAAGCATCACATGACTGATCATTAAATTGGTCAAATATGGATTAAAAAAAGCTTTGCATTTCTTAAAGATTTTATTTAGGTGAAGAGGAGTAGCTTTACTGCTCTATGGAAAAACCGTAGCGTTCGTTTTTCTTCGTTTTCTTCTTCCCGTTTGTTTAATATCTAAAAGTTTACCTCAACCAGACAAATTCTCAGGTGTAATGAGATTCATTTTTGTGGATTCTAGAGATGTTGAGAGGTGCTTTATTAGCTCAGTTTCTTGAGGATTGCAGGGGGTGTTTGGGCACCTTTTCTTGACTGGTTTTATGAAAGATGTGGGGGCTGCTTTCCCATGGAAACTCCACCTGCCTGTAGAAGCTCTGGCATAAAATGATGGAATTTCCAGAAAAGATTCCAATTTTAACTTTTCCCACTCAATGGCCAAACTCCTAAAAAAAAAAGGGAGGGGGGCATCAATTTACTGTTCCAATTTGGTCATGTTTCATTCACATTTTACCCTACTGTAACTTGGCCTCACAGCCATGCCACCCTTGGAACAGCTCTCTTCAGATTCCCACTGATTCCTCTTAGGTTACTCCCAGCTTATGTGGCCTCTTGGCAGCATTCACCTCCCTTTACTATAACTTTTTCTTGAAACAATGGTAGTGCTCTATTTTTTCCATATTTATTATAGCTTTAAGGGCATGTTTGTGTGGTAATTTGGTCAGATCTCTCTCCTCCATTAGACAAGAAGCCTGCTAAAAGAAGGCTCTTGGTCTGTTTTACTTACCATTGTATGACTGGCAACTACTGGTTGCCACATAGAAAGAGCTCAATAAAGTGTATTGATGGCATGAATAAATGAAAGGCTCACTTTAGGCTAGCTTTACAAACATGAAACTGAAGCAAAGAGAATTTTCTACCTTCTAAAAATTGAAGCCAATCTCCCTATACTAGTTGAATGATACAAGTTTGATAACTCAGTAGAAAATGTCCAGTAATAACTTTAACTTCTCGTATTCCTGTCAAGTTCTATCTTAAGACAAGAAGTAGGCACAATAATTTCAATATCTCAATTATAATGAATGATAATAGTAAAAATATTTAATGATGGATATAACATGGGCAATGAGAAGTTTAAACAACTATTGGCTGGAAACAATTTATATGGCTCTAAAGCTAGTATACGCTGAATATTAGCCTGCTGTGGACTGAATTATGTCCTTCCTAAATTCGTATGTTAAAGCTCTAACGCCCAATGTGACTGCATTTGGAATTAAGGTCGTTAGGCGTGAATTAAGATAAATTAGGTCATAAAGGTGAAACCCTCATCCTATAGGATTGGTGGCCTCATAAGAAGAAATAGATCTTTCTCTATCTCTCTTTTCCCATCCCTTCCCCTATGTGATCAGAGGAAAGACCATGTGAGGACAAAGTGTCCCACCTGCAAGCTGACAAGAGAGCCCTCACCAGAAACTGAATGCTGATAGATATGATACTGGAGTTTTCAGACTTTAGAATGGTGAGAAAATGAATGTCTGTTGTTTAAGCCTCCTAATGTATTGTGTATTTTTATGGCATCCTCAGACCAGTACACAGCTCTAATTAATCATATCAGGTACCTATGTAACAGACAAATTGGCATTGAGCTTATTATTTTTTTTAAAAAAGCCAAAATGTTTCCAGATAGAGATCTTCTACCATTTTTATAACATTTATTTAAAACTTAAATATCCATTGATAGAAATACTCTTCTGATATTGCATACCCGGTACTCACAATAGAAAGAAATTACTTTTTCTAGTATGTGTATCCTGGAAAAGCCCATGTGGTTTTCTTTCATAAAATAAAGAATAATTTGTTACAGGAATTTGCTTTTTTTTAGAAATGCTACAGTACACCAGTTGTCACAGTGTAGACCTTGAAGGATAGTTCTGCAGGTGCTCCAAAAAGGTAGTCTTGATTAAGTAAGTGTGGGAAATGATGCTTTATTAAAACAGTGGTAAATGGGTTTATTTTATTGCTGGACCTTTTAGACTCTTTCACAACTAGTGTGTTGAATGAATTTATCAATAATGTTTATGGGACTCTCAAGGGTAGATAGATATATAATGCAGGATTGTCCAAAGTCATTTGACAAGGAGATCCTTGCTTCACAACACAAATTAAAAACCCATGGAACTGATGTTTTTCAAGATACATAGATTCCACAGTAAATCTTAGTGTAAAATTAAGAATCATTTTGCAAAGGAAAGAATCACTGTATCAATAGGTTTCAGAGCAGAAAAAGCAATCTAGGTATTTCCAGCTACTAAGTAAATCACAATGCTCCTCAGTCCCAAATATGACACCTGTCAAAGGGATCAGAGGACATGGAGTCTGCTGTGCTCATGGTCATATCTGCAGAGACGAACACATCAGCCTCACTGCTGGAGAAAGATGGCTCACTCTCTCTCTCTCTGTATCTTCCACATTTCGTGCAAATGCATCCCATTGGCAGATGGAAATTGAATCCAGAGCCATGGTAGTCTATGAAATATAATACCTAGACTTCCAGCCTCAGAGTTATAGAGTTGTGAATTGTACAATTCTGGATTTCTATTTATTTTGTCACTGAAACTGACTGTAAATCATATTCTGAGACTTCTTACATCCTGTTTCCACACTCCTTTTCCTTATTCCCTCAGGGAAAATAGACAACTAATCTCTTTAACACTTTCTTCCCTGCTTGAAGAAATTGTAGGCACACAGTAGGGGCTTTGTAAATATTTGTTAAGTGAATAAGTAAATAAAGGACATACAAGTTGTTATGTGATTCAGCCAAGAGGAAAATACTGTGAAATCAGAAGATAGTTAATAATTGATTGGCATTGATGTATAGGCTTCAGAAAGTGTCACAGTGGTTTCATGAATTGACTTTATTGATGACCTATTTCAGTTACCGTAAGCATACCTGTACAATAAAATTGAATTAACGTGTATTTACTACCAGGTACTCAAGAAAAACAATAAGCATATTGAATATGAGACTAAAAAGGATAAGACAAAAAGAGTAACAATCAATCGTGAAGCTTCTACAATTTCTTCCTTTCTTTTCTCCTAACAACAGTGGTCAATGACTCTCAGGGGACCTGACATACTTCTACTCAGCATAGATGGGTCTTACAGATGATGGAGTCTCAATGATTCCTCCTGGAATGTGGCTTAAATATGCAGGCTTTCATCTCTCCCTCTATGAGAAGCCAGAGGGCTTGAAGTATCAGATAAATTGTATAAATGTAAGGCCAACCCTATCAGCCATCAATCTATGTCAAATTTCAAAATTATCATGTCTTTCTAAACGTTTCCTATCAATGAAGAGTTACATTTCTTCTGGCTTTGTTAGCCCACATTATTACCTCAGCAGTGTGTGTGTGTGTGTGTGTGTGTGTGTGTGTGTGTGTGTGTGTGTGTTGGAGAGGAAGGGCTTATTTCTTAATATATTATTTTATTTTAAAATACAGGCAAAGTAGGGGGGAGTCTATATGACTAACTCAAATACTTTCACTCACTGGGGTGAACATTCTAAGAAATCAAAGCATTCTCCTGAGTGTATCTTCTTAATCAGCAAAGTATTATATTTGGATTATTTTCAAGAAAAACAAACTCCCTACCTAAACTCTGAATGTTAGTATGGCCTTGGTCTCTCTGAGAGAGAGAAAGAGAGAGAGAGAGAGACAGACCAAGAAGGAGAGAGAGAGAGAAAGAGAAAGAGAGAGGGAGAGGGTGATTGATCTCTCATACATCAGTCACTGTGTCAGAGTATCAATGAATTTCTTAGAGTATCCCTCTAAAAAAAGGGAGAGGAGAGTTAGAAAGAATGTACAGGTAATAACCAAATATTTAATCATCTTGTAATTTTCTAGACCCTCTTTTAGGTTCATTGGGAACATCTGACTAGTTCTGGTCAATGGGTTATGAGCAAAATTCACATCAACATTCATGGCCTGGGGGTGAATGATTTTCTCTCTCATTTTGCCAACATCATTTCTTTCTCTGATTCTATGAACTTGGAGGCCACACATACCATCAGTAGAGGCTAGAAAAATGATGTCTGACCCACATCAGATTTGGTGAAGGAGAAGACAAGAATAACAACAAAACACACACACATACACATACATATACACAAACAAACACATATTGTGTAACCCCTCAAACATTTCAGGATCTATTTTAGAAAGGAGTATAGATTACGCTCACAAATGAGGGGGCAGAGGGTGTCTTAATAAAAATTCCACAGACAGGCTAAATTCCATTTCACCTTTTTTGAGGCAAACTCCTAGTAAGATAAACAGAAATGGGATTAAAAATATCCATGAATATATCCTGGAAATTGTATACAATACTTCATGCACATGTGCTTTTCATTTCCCTGGAGAGAGGATAGATAACTTACATTGGAGCCTCTAAAAGGTTTAGGGTCCAGAAAACATCAAGGAATACAATGTGAAAAATTGCCCTTATTTAGGGAATTTTGAGTATCTGTGGAATTTGAAAATCATGGAGGCAGTTACCAAAAGGCAAGAAGCTTATTTAAGATAGCCTCTTTGGACTATTGCATGTCTATGGAGCCTGTGCATTTGGAATTTGGGCTGCAAGAAGCAGGCATGTGGCAAGTGATGGATGCACCAGTGATGAGGATGAATCATTTGAAGCCAAGAGGCCTGTTCAATCATGTAACACAAAGGGATTAAAAGAAAAGAGGAAAGAAAGCACTGAGTAGTTAGTCTTCGTGCTTGCAAGTCTTTTGTTTCCTTCTAATCTCCTTAAATGTGATTGCTGTGATGGTGAAGACTCTTATATTTAATTGACTCTTGAGTTACTTTGGAGATGAGACATATTTTCCACTTACATAAAACACACTTTGTACCAGAACACAGATGCTACAATTGATACCCCCACGTCTTAAGAGAAAATTTGTAAGAGTCCCCAAAGATTTCAGAACTGCCTTTACTATAAATGAAAGAATGATTGCAGTTATACTAAACGCCAATATTAATGCAGCAGAAATAGAAGAACCAAAGATGGTGCTATTTATTATTTTCCCTCTTGGAGAGTATTAGCAAAAAATGGTTTTTTTTAAATGCAGTTAACCCTGGCAAAGATAACTGATGCAGGTATACAGATTTTTAGTCACCCCTCAAATTGGCAATACATTGCACTCTTTGCTCAGTAGGTGCCCTAAATTGTGAATTTTGTTAACGAAGAGTTGTCAAGAAGTATTGGCTTCATTTAGAAAGCAATATTCTTCTCAGTAGCCTTAGTCTTACTTTAGGAAATCCACAGGGGATACGTAACTTAAGAGTTCAGATTGGAAGGCATCCTATTATTATTCCCCAAATCTTTGCAAGTGTCCCCAAAAGCAGAAAAGATTAAATTATAAGTTTTTTATTTCTCTACTGTTTCAAAGTACAAACCTATAAAAGGGGAACACGGGTACTCTTTTAAAGGGTATAGGGCATAAAACCACCTTTAACTTACACGAAATGCTTTGAATTTGTATAATTTGCTTCTCAGATCTCAAAACACTTGGTTGTATTTCACTGAATTTGACTCATCCCTTTGGGCAAGAAAGGTTGAAAAAAAGAAAATATCTTGCACTACTTGCTTTCTAAAGCCACTCCAGGATGAAAAGGAGATACTGAATGTCTTTGTGGCTGTATAATTTTTAGCAGGGGCCATTTTCTGTGCATTCTTATTAGAGGAATATGTAGGAATGGTCTGTTTATACAAAGACAGGATGGATTATATGATATGATTTTGAAAATGAGGAATATACCTCTTCTAAAACAACCTTCCAGTCTAAAACAGTGTCTGAAATCTAAGATTCAAAAAAAGCCACTTTTTTTTTTATTTTAGGGAATTGTGAGCATCTATAGAGTTGTCAAAACATGGAGGCAGTTACCAGTGTATTAGCGGCACATTACCCAGATGCTTTCTGAACCATTAAATAGCGATCATAAAAAGTTATTACTTCACTGAGGACTTTTAAGGATTAAATAAGATGAAACTTGTAAAGAGTTTAACATAGGGCATAGGGCAGAGTAATCTCAGTAAATGTTAACAGGCAGTACTAGCAGTGGTGGTAGATGTCAAAGTCACTAGTTGCACCCAATAACATTTTTGCACCTGTTACTGCATCTATAGATTTATAAAATCTGAATGTTAGAGACAATCACCAGGTATGCAGAGTAATTAATTCATTTCTTCCTCACTTCCTTCCTTACTCTTTCCTTCTCATTGTCTCTTCCTTACTTCTTCTCTCCTTGCTTGCTCGTGTTCTTTAATTCATCCAACCAACAACAGGCAGTGAGCACCTATTTACAGGCATTTTGGATAAAGTAAAGATCGAATTAAGCACAATCACTGCTCATGTGAAATTTACACATGAGAGAATAGAGGCAAACAGCAAACCACAACATTCAGAAATAATTATTGCTGAATGTGACATGCATTATGAGGGAGTTAGCATAGGAGGCATTAACGGGCTGAAACCTAGACATCTAACCAGAAGAGGGGTTGGCTCATGTATTTGTTCATTTCACAGATTAGTATAAAGCTTTAATCTGATTATTTCCTGAGTTTCTTGCTAAGGGATGGGCAAACAATAGTAGTAAAGACAGACAGGTATTTTTCCTATTTAAGTTTTCATTTTAGTTTTCAAATTTTGCTCTAAGAAACTCTAAGGTCTCATAAATGCTGTGAAGTGCCACTGGAAGCTCTAACACCTCTCTGAGGAAGAGGATATGAGCTGAGACTATAAAACCGCAAACTCACTTGAATTGGAGTACAGCCAACCTTTACTTTGCGCAGATCATGTTAACACAAATCTGTGTGTGTGTGTGTGTGTGTGTGTGTGTGTGTGTGTGTGTGTGTGTTGGGGGGAACCTAGTTCTTACTTTACCCAATCCCCACATGTTCTGATATGCAATAGTTTCAGTTAGTAGGGTATCATGCAATCTGTGGAATACCCATATGTCTTCTTATATATGCTTGGCAAAAAGTATGCTGCTAGAAAAATAATAGCAGCCATTGATTAACTTCCATTCTGGGGCATAATTTTCCAGTTCAAGATTGTTACAAGAATTTATAGCTTTAAAGGACTATCCTATTTCCCCTATACTTCCTGGGCTAAATATCCCATTCTCTTAAATTTTTCTTATAAGAATCAGACGAATTGCCCTCACTACGCTGGTCACTTCTTTGCACATGTTTTTTCAGTGTTTGCCAATGTTTTTCTTAATGCTTGGGACCCAAAACAAAACCA
Organism: Pan troglodytes; assembly: GCF_028858775.2. Lineage (NCBI taxonomy): Eukaryota > Metazoa > Chordata > Mammalia > Primates > Hominidae > Pan > Pan troglodytes. Next base: position 4,699,155 of record NC_086015.1, read on the forward strand.
TGCCCGTTTTGCCATTGGATATTTATCTGTATCACCCTTAAGTTGCTTTATCAGAGTGGGACACAAATATATGTAATTTATTATTGTAATCTTAGTACTGCAGTGTAGTACCTAGTTTCTAATTAGTACTCAATAGTTATTTCATTAATACATACTCCAAATGTGGTGTAACCAAACACAACATAGATATCTGCTTTTATAACTATGGCACTATCACATTAACTTTCATCTAGCCACATGACACAGTTGATTGATTTTATGTTTCTTATCAATTTATGAAATCAGCTTCTTCTCATTTGTGAAAGTCCTGAGGGAATTGACACAAGATAGGTAAAGTTTATTGGGAAGGAATTATGAGAACTAATAGGTGTGAATTGGAAAAGTCAGATCTGAGTAAGATTTTAAAATGGGAAGGAAGCAGTTATGAACATCATGACCTCTCTCCCATAAATACTTTGTGTTGGAGAATGAAAAGAATAAGGAAATCAGAAATACAACTTTCACATAATTCTGAAAATGCCAAGGCATGATGCAGACGTTTAATGGGTTTATATTTTAAAGGTTTTGCATTATAATATTGATTTGAATAATTTGAAATTTCATACAAAATTTCATTACCTGTTAACTTGATGAAATTCACTGAAGAAAGAAATGTTACAGAAATGGACTACACCATAATGACTTTCATATTCATGTGAGATTGTTAATGTAGACCAATTGGGACTTCAAATGGTGTGGTAGAAATTGCTCTTTAATGCCAAATCTGGGCAAAGCAACTTGTCACATATGGGACCAAGCTTAAAACATTCATTCTCAAATTATAAATTATACTCCTGAGAATTTATACTACAAAAATAATGCGAGGACATTTAAAGACTTAGGTAAAGATAGTTTATCATAACATTCTTACAATTGTTAGAAAAGAGTCGATATTCATTAATATGGGGCAAGTAAAACAAAATCATGGTTAAATCTATGTGATGGACAATCAATTAGACTTCCACAAAGAGGCACAGCAGTATGTATAGTAAGATACCTTTAAACTTAAAAAATGCCCGGAAGGGTAAAATTAAAACTAATAATAATGGTTACCTAGAGGAGGAAGAGAGAAAGGAAGAAACTAGAAGAAACAGCATTGATTATTTATTTTCAAATTTGGAAACAAGCAAAAGTTTTTGTTTTGTTTTGTTTTGAGATGGAGTCTTGCTCTGTCACCCAGGCTGGAGTGCAGTGGTGTGATCTGGGCTCACTGCAACCTCTGCCTCCCCAGGTTCAACCGATTCTCCTGCTTCACCCCCCAAGTAGCTGGGATTCCAGGCGCGTGCTACCGTACCGAGTTAATTTTTGTATTTTTAGTAGAGACAGGGTTTCACCTTGGTGGCCAGGCTGTCTCGAACTCCTAACCTCAAGTGATCCGCCCGCCTCAGCCTCCCAAAGTGCTGGGATTACAGGCATGAGCCACCACTGCACCCAGGCAAACAGGCAAAAGTTTTCTATTAATCACATAATGTGGGGGAAAAAATCCTTAAACTCCAAAGAAAAATGAAACAGAAGAATCCGTGTATAAGTTAGTAGCTTAATGGTACAAAGAATTATTTGAGGATACTTTGAATTTTAGTAATTTGCACAGCTTTGTGAAATATATCTTCATGACAATGAGATATGCCCACAATATTAAAATTTGTATGTTTCAATATTTTTACAATATTTGTTATTTTTGAATTATCATCCACGTACTTTTGCATAAAGCAACTGAATACTTTTTATGTCATTAGAGAAGATAGCTAAAAGAAATATAAAGTCAATGAAGTTAAGCAAAAATCTTATAATTCAACATTTGAATAGAAATGATCAAAATGAACTCATGATGTTTCTTATCTTAACACAGTATTTTCTACATCTGTCCACTGAAAAAGTCTAGAAATGATGACTAGCCCAATATTACTGAATAGCCCCAGCATACAGATTATGGTCTCTAAATGCCATTCCCCAGTTAAAACGAAATCAGATACCTTAGACAGATGGTTGATCCCAGGTTTTGGGGGAAATAATGTCCTATAAAAATGAGCCTGGAATTTCTTTCAAAAACCAAAAGCAGCAAAGCCGCCTGGACATGGTGGCTAACACCTGTAATCCTAACACTTTGGGAGGCCCCAGCGGGTGGATCATCCGAGGTCAGGAGTTTGAGACTAGCCTGGCCAATATAGTAAAGCTCCATCTCTATTCAAAATACAAAATTTAGCCAGGTGTGATGGCCCACCTGTAATCCCAGCTACTCAAGAGGCTGATGCAGGGGAATTGCTTGAACCCTGGAGGCAGAGGTTGCAATGAAAAAAAGCAGCAGAGCCACTATTACTGTAATTAGATCAAAGGAAATTATAGTCATTTTTAAGAGCATAATCCCATCCCAGAAAATACAGAAAATGTGAACATTAGAAATAGTAATAAGATTGAAATGTATCAAAATGTAAAATATGTAAGTGCATAATGATACAAAAAAAGATGAATAAGGAAAAATAAGCAAGTTTTTTCTTTATCTTTTCTATGCAAACAATACCTCAAGGTAGCTAAAGAGTTTCTTTATATAGAAGTATTTCAGATAATCAACGAAAAATAATGACAAAATGAGATTATTACAATTTTGTGCTCACTAATACAAATATATAATTAATAATTGCTAAAATCCAAACCAAGTTTTGGAAAGCTAACGGAAAGCTTTAAAATGGATAGGTCAGGTTGTCAACACCTTTTAACCTTAGGAATACACAAGTGTGCATGCGCATGCACACACACACACACCCCACACAAGAAATCAGAAAAGACCTGCCTACTGATATATACAATAGGAATCATTAAGCATAACTTACATCTGTAAATTACCCATGCCAAAATATTGAACCTCAGCCTGATCAAACCTTAAAATCTACTTATCAGTTTGCAAGACACACAAAGGAGAGAGCAGCATTAAAACAAACAAAGAAACAAAAAATCCCCACATTCAATCAATCAACAAAATTCAGAATGTGAGAAATTCTTTAGGACAAATGACTGATTTATTTAACAAATTAATGGCAAGAAAAGCAAACAAGAGTAAAAGATGAACCAAGAGATAAAGAGACTTAAGAGATGTCAAACAAATTATATGTAGTGGATATTTTTCTTTAGTAGACATTTGAAAACTCAAAATAGTAAAACACTTCTTAAAAAGAATTAGAGAAAACTGAACATTGACTACATGATATAAAAAATCGTTTTCTGGCTGGGTGTGGTGGCTCACACCTGTAATTCTAGCACTTTGGGAGGCCAAGGCGGGCGGATCACGAGGTCAAGAGATTGAGACCATTCTTGCCAACATGGTGAAACCCTGTCTCTACTAAAAGTACAAAAATTAGCTGGACGTGGTGGCACTCACCTGTAGTCCCAGCTACTCGGGAGGCTGAGACAGAATTGCTTGAACCCGGGAGGCGGAGGTTGCAGTGATCGGAGATTGCGCTACTGCACTCCAGCCTGGCGACAGAGCGAGCTCCGTCTCAAAAAAAAAAAAAAAAAGAAAAATTTCTAATGCATTAGGTGCGATTATGGTATTATAGCCAGATTATAAAATAGATCATTATTTTTAGATATGAACTGAATTGTTTATGCATGCAATTAAATAATATCTCAGATTTGACTTAAAATAGCTCAGTTTAGTGGGAAAATAATGGGTGGTGGTGTGGATGAATCAAGATTGGACATATGTTGGCAACTGTCCAAATTGAGTGGAGAGTATAAGGTGTTTTAATATAATATTCTCATTTTATATATGCCTGAAAATTTCCATAATAAAAAGTTAAAATAATATTTTTAAATGATAGAAGAGCAATTAGTTCTGGGTTATATAATTTATGAATTTTTTATTTTTATCATTATACTTTACTGTATAATTTTCGTAGTGAGGGTATATTACTTTCATCTTAATAAAGAAAAGATATATAAATTTTAAATGAACTCAAGACTGAATCTGAGCTGATATATCCAGGAGCAAATCCCTTGACATTTGCCAAGAATAACTGTGTTAGTTTTCTAGGGCTGCTGTTACAAAGTGACACAAACTAGGTGTTTCTTTTAACAACAGAAATGTATTCTTAATAGTTCTAGAGGCTGTGAGATCCAGAATCAAGGTGGCTGTAGGGCCACATTTCCTTTGAAATCTGTAGAGAAGAATCACTCCTTGACTCTTCCTAATTTCTGGTGACTGCTGTCAATCATTGGTGTTCTTGATCTTGCAGTTACATCACTGCAATCTCTGCCTCTGTCATCATGCGGTGTTCTCCATGTGTTTCTTTTTGTGTCTCATTTCCTCTTATAAAGACACCAATTATATTGGATTAGCTCACACTACTCCATTGTGACAGCATCTTAATTAATCATATCTGCAAATATCTCATTTCCAAATAATTTCACGTTCTACCTTACTGGGGTTAGGACTTCAGCATATCTTTTTAAGGAAACACAGATCAACCCAAAGCAATCACTAAATCCACCCATGCATCCTGAAATAACTGTGATGTACTAGGAAAGTATCAGACATACAACTGACCAGGATTTAAATTTTAAATAAGCCCTTCATTCCTTGTATGAACTCAGGTTTAATTCTTTGAATCATACTCACCTTGGCTGATCATCATCATCATCATCATCATCATCATCATCATCATCTTAATTGTCTTAGATCAGATTATCTATAAGAAAGCCTAAGGTAGAGTTTGTGTGCTAAATCTTTGTTGAGAGGTAAAACCAGACACCATGCTGAGGAGAAACTTGCTTCATCTGAATTCAAAAGTGGAAAAAGGAGACAAAGTCTTTGGTGGGTAGGGTGGAGATGGATAATGGCAGATAAAATTGAAGATGTGTCCAAATCTAGCCCTTAGTGTTTTAGGAGACTGTTTTAATAGATGTGGCATATGAGGGCATGTCCTGAAATTTTCACTGGGAAACAGCTGAGGTTCAGGAGCAGGTAGACTCATCAAATCTGGAGTAGCACATAAACTGGGTTCAATAAAAACTCGTTAACTTATAGATCAGTTGTGATGAATATATGAGATAATACATGAATGGATTCTACACTTCTATGCACTGCTGGTTTAAGTCAGGCACTCTGTAAATGGTTATTGCTGTTTACTTAGAAGGGCCACATCCCAACTTTCAAAGAGCTTACGAAGCAAAAAAATTTCAAATTTCTTCAAGAGTTCAGCCTAAGCTGGGAAAAGAGGGGGCACACCATGTTTAATTGAGAATATTTTATTTTAAAGCCATTATGATTTGAACTCAGTCACTGAACTACATATAACTAAAAGACAGCTGATTTCACAATTTAATAGGAGCATGAAGAGAAGTGTGCCTTAGATTAAAGTTTGTGCCTTTGAAGTATCATAAACAAGGGTTCACTCATTGATGAATGACTCATTTTTATTTATTTATTTATTTTTTTGCAATGAAGCAAAACTCTTTTCATTTACCATCTCTTCTCCCGCTCCTCCCCCTCATCCTCCTTAATTCTTCTTATAGTTAAAAGCCTGGGCTTTGGGGAAAAGGAGATTTAAGAATTCAAATCCCAGCTTTGAAACTCAAAAGCTAAATGCAAATTGTTTAACTTCTTAAGCTTTAGCTTCCTCAATTGTAACTAACAAGTTACAAGGATTAAGTGAAATAACATATATAAAATGCTTAGCATTTGCTATCCATTAACAGTGTCCACTGTTCATCTCCATTTTCAAAATCTTTCATGTCTTTCTCGTCTCCAGAAGTGACCACAGCAGCTGCATAACGGCCACCTTTCTCCCCTACCTTGTAATCTCTCTCTTCTCTCTCCTTGTATCCTAACAAGAGAGAGCCCTCTCGAAGGTAATTCTTTCCATTTCATTCCCTTCCTTAAATTCACTCAGTGACTTCTCATTAACAAAAGACTAACATCAAGTTTCTAAGTTCGGGCCTTACTTCTTTTACTTCATTCCTCGTTGTCTCCATAACAGGCACATGGACACTATCTGCCATAGACACTTGGATCTTTCTCCTGGACCTCGACACCTGCAATGTCCTTGGCACCTGCCCTTGATACCTAGCTAATTTCTGCTTGTTATTCAGGCCTTAGTTGATGTTGCTCTTCCAAGCCTTCAAAACGCCCTGTGCCATGGCATTTATCACATCATTTTAGTATCAGTCCTCTGTCTTTCCTCTGTACTATATTCTCTATGATATCTTTCATCTCTAGTGTTCTAGATACAGAGATATAGGAGATAACCAATAAATACTGTAGAATGAATCAGTAAATTAATAAATGAATGAATGAATGAATGAATGAAGGAACCCACACAAGCTCTTCTTTGCAAATATAGTCAATAGAGTATTGTCTAATTTGCAAAAGCCTTGGAGTAACATTAACTGAAACTTATAGCAAATAAACGTCTTGAAAAAATAAGGTAATAAAATATCTTAATAAGAATTAGGTTTGACATAACCTAGGCTCTGGGTTCACCCTGGAAGAACACTCCAGTGGAAGTACTTAGTGCCCGAAAGTTGGCAGGACTTCCTCTAACAGGGGTGGCTGCACAGATGTTCTGGGAAGCAGAACACTGAAGCTCCCTGCTTTAGGATAAATGGTGAAGGACTCAACCAAAAAATCCACTCCTTTCCTACTTACCTCTGAGGCCCTGGAGAAGGAGCATCCTTAGCAGTGACAAGGGTATATTGATGTTCTAATGTTTTCCTTAAAGGCATAAAACCCAGGATCTAAATATTTACCAGCCTATAGAAGAGAACCATGGAAAATGACCACTATTAAATTTTTTACTAATCTTGGAAACTAGTCTTTCAGTATACAATTTTAATTGATTAAGAAAAATAGAAAACTATGACTTCACTTTCATGGTCGTTAAGTATTACACACCATCCATAGTGTTTACACATTTAGTTTTGCATAATTATTCATATCAGAAAGTTTGAAGAAATTCTGTCCCCTGTGTTTGCTTATGATAACTTCATACCAGTGCACAGCAAATTCCATCATGTTCCTTTAATTTGATTATCTCAGTTTATCACCATCATATTTCTGAAATATAAGTGCTGGGATTATTGACTTAGTTTTCTTACTTGTCCCCTGCCATTTCCTTTGTCTTTTCTAAGTTCCCTTTGTTTATAATTCTCACATAATGTTAAGGAGGAATAAAATAAAAGGATGGAAAGGAGCTAAAGTTGATTTTTAGCATAGACAATTGAACCAAAGGTAGTCTGTTATTGGGGTAAACTTCTACTTTAAAGTATCCCAATCAACCCACTCCCTGAAATTAAAAAGTGTCTTAAGATATGGTAACTACTCTAGTAGGTTTTTTTCATTGGTATGAATTTGTTCATATTAATTTTACCCTTTGGCTTAGGACAAGGGCAAGTTAAGGGAAAATACTCTTCCGTCTTTTCCTTTCCATTTGTTCAGCCTGAAAGACTATTTTTAGAAAGGAAGTTTTTATTATTATAATTCTTCAACTACAGGGTGAATGTAAAATACACTCTGTGAGCTAGTTTGAGAAGCCATATACCCCACATAACATACTTTCTAAATGATGCTGCACTGTTCTTCCCCAAACACTGAGTTCTCCTAAGTCAGAGGCTGATTGTGAAAGGGAATTCCCCTTACCTAAAATCTACTTCTGAGGCATTAATCTAGGGTTTCCAATTTATGTCAGCTAATTTTATGTATTAGAACCATCATCCAGGTATTCTCCAGCCTTTCCTTGAAGTGTCATTTCTGAATAATAATCTTAGAATCCACTTTCTTAAGCATGTTTCTCCTCTCCTTGAATATCTCATAGCAGTGGCACCTGAATTCAGCATGTTGCATTTATTTTAATGTTTGTATTTGAAAAACTGTGAATGCACAATTCCTCTTTGAGGATACCACATTTCTTCTATGTAAATCACACCTAAGAAAAGATGAAAGATTTTAGGTTTTTAACCCATTCTAAGTGTTCCTATCACTTAAGAATATTTCCACCTCACACCTTAACCCAGACTTAATTGTACAGTGTACAACTACACTGTACGTGGCTAATTAAGAAAATGCCCAATGTACTGTAGTTAAGAGGACTTCCTATTCAGGGAATTCGTTCTGCTCTTTGTTAGGAGTCGCAAATAAAACAATTCAACAACCTGAATCCGCTCCAAACAACACACTAACCAGGTATCTTCACAGAGGCATAATTCCAGCTACAATAAATGTGCATGAGGATTATTTCTCCTTCCTCCTACTGCCTCATCCTATTATTATCCAGTTCCACATGGCAGAGTTCAGAAGCACAGCATCTGCATTTCTCAGATTGCCAGTCTTCTTATCCTGTACTGGTAGGATGACATCTATTTTTGCCAGCGGTGTTGCCGCAACCATTACAGCGGGTCTTCGTTTCTTTATAAAATGAATCAAATTACAGGTGCGCAGCATGGTTGAGTTCAGCTGTATATCTCCAAGTTGCACGAAAACTAAAGCTGTCTTTAACTTAACATAGCATTGGAAGTTCTAGCCAGGGCAATTAGACAAGAGGAAAAAATAAAGGGTATTCAAACAGAAAAAGAGGAAGTCAGATTGTCCCTGACATGACTGTGTATTTAGAAAACCCCATCGTCTCAGCCCAAAAACTCCTGAAACTGATAAGCAACATCAGCAAAGTCTCAGGATATGAAATCAGTGTGCAAAAACCACAAGCATTCCTATACACAAATAATAGACAAGCAGAGAGCCAAATCATGAATTAACTTCCATTCACAATTGCTACAAAGAGAATAAAATACCTAGGAATACAACTCACAAGGGATGTGAAGGACCTCTTCAAGGAGAACTATAAACCACTGCTCAAGGAAATAAGAGAGGACACAAATGGAAAAACATTCCATGCTCATGGATAGGAAGAATCAATATCGTGAAAATGGCCATATTGCCCAAAGTAATTTATAGATTCCATGCTATCCCCATCAAACTACCATTGACTTTCTTCACAGAATTAGAAAAAACTACTTTAAATTTTATATGGAGCCAAAAAAGAGCCCATATAGCCAAGAAAATACTAAGCAAAAAGAACAAAGCTGGAGGCATCACGCTACCTGACTTCAAACTATACTATAAGGGTACAGTAACCAAAACAGCATGGTACTGGTAACAAAACAAATGTGTAGGCTAATGGAACAGAACAGAGTCCTCAGAAATAACGCCACACATCTACAACCGTCTGATGTTTGGCAAATCTGACAAAAACAAGCAATGGGGAAAGGATTCTCTATTTAGTAAATGGTGTTGGGAAAACTGACTAGCCATATGCAGAAAGCTGAAACTTGTCCCCTTCCTTACATCTTATACAAAAATTAACTCAAGATGGATGAAATACTTACACCTAAGACCTAAACTATAAAAATCCTAGAAGAAAATTTAGGCAGTACCATTCAGGACATAGGCATGGGCAAAGACTTCATGACTAAAACACCAAAAGCAATGGCAACAAAAGCCAAAATTGACAAATTGGATCTAATTAAATTAAAGAGCTTCTGCACAGCAAAAGAAACTATCATCAGAGTGAACAGGCAACCTATAGAATGGGAGGAAATTTTTGCACTCTATCCATCTGACAAAGGGCTCATATCCAGAATTGAAAAAGAACTTAAACAAATTGACAAGAAAAAACAAACAACTTCATCAAAGAGTGGCCGAAGTAATGAACAGACATTTCTCAAAAGAACACTTTTATGTAGCCAACAAACATATGAAAAAAAGCTGATCATCACTGGTCATTAGAGAAATGCATCAAAACCACAATGAGATACCATCTCATGCCAGTTAGAATGGCGATCATTAAAAAATTAGGAAACAGGCTGGGTTTGGTGGCTCATGCCTGTAATCCCAGCACTTTGGGAGGCCGAGGCAGGCATATCATGAGGTCAGGAGTTTGACACCAGCTTGATCAATATGGTGAAACCTTGTCTCTACTAAAAATACAAAAATTAGCCAGGCATGGTGGCGCGCACCTCTAGTCCCAGCTACTCAGGAGGCTGAGGCAGAAGAATCGCTTGAACCTGGGAAGCACAGGTTGCAGTGAGCTGAGATCTCACCACTGCACTCCAGCCTGGGTGACAGAGCAAGACTCCATCAAAAAAAAAAAAAAAGAAAGAAAAAAAAAGTCAGGAAACAACAGATGTTGGAGAGGATGTGGAGAACTCGGAACACTTTTACAGTGTTGGTGGGAGTGTAAATTAATTTAACCATTGTGGAAGACAGTGTGGCAGTTCCTCAAATATCTAGAACCAGAAATACCATTTGACCCAACAATCCCATTACTCATATATACCCAAAGGATTATAAATCATTCTGCTATAAAGACACATGCACACGTATGTTTATTGCAGCACTGTTCACAATAGGAAAGACTGGGATCCAGCTCAAATGCCCATCAATGATAGACTGGATAAAGAAAACGTGGCACATATACACCATGGAATACTGTGCAGCCATAGAAAAAGGATGAGTTCATATCCTTCTCAGGGACATGGATAAAGCTGGAAACCATCATTCTCAGCAAACTAACACAGGAACCGAAAACCAAACATCTCATATTCTCACTCATAAGTGGGAGTTGAACGATGAGAACACATGGACACAGGGAGGGGAACATCACACCCCAGGGCCTGTCAGTAGGTGAGGGGCTAGGGGAGGGATAGCATTAGGAGAAATACCTAATGTAGATGATGGGTTGATGGATGCACCAAACCACTATGGCATGTGTATACCTGTGTAACAAACCTGCATATTCTGCCCACGTATCCCAGAACTTAAAGTATAATAATTTAAAAAAACTTTAATTTTTAAACTCCTTTGTCAGCTTACAATAGCAGCCATAAAGAAACTCAGACAATGTGTTCCACTTACCACTCTGCTTCCCTTCTAAATATCAAGCAGTTGGTTGTAAACTGAGCTGTTAGGGCACTTCTGTTGCAAAGCACACTTAAAAATAAAAGGAAAAATTTGGAGAAAAATTGTTTTAATATAAGAAAATTTTCAGGCACCTACAAAGTCGGGGTTGTGGTTAGTGAAGTTGAGGTAATTTACTGAAACTTGTACAATGAGTAGACTGGAGGATTGGAGGAATCTATGGATTTATTATAAGATATAGAGGGCATTTTTTTGTTTTGCAGTTATTAGATTCATTCTGATAAAATAATTTTACCAGAAAACACCAACAACTTAGTTGCATGAAATTTTGTAATACATGGGGCTATATGATCCAAACTTGGCTATCTAAATTATTTTTCCCAGGATTTTGAGCCTTGAATGTAGTCATGTAGGATCGAAAAAATGGTTGGAGCTGATTTACTGCTGCAATGAAGAGACTTCCTGATTTGGATTGAATTGTGCCCCACTCAAAAATATGTTAAAATCCTAACCATTTATACCTGTGAATGTGACCTGATTTGGAAATAAGTAATTGCAATCAAGTTAAAATGAGGTTATACTGAATTAGGATGAGCCCTAATCCAGTGTCACTCGTGTCCTTTTAATACGAACAGTAGAGGCACAGACCCAGACACAGACAGAAGTCCGTCATGCGAGGTTGGAGGCAGAGATTGCATTTATGCTGCCACAAACCAACAGATGCCTGGTGCTACTAGAATCTAGAAGAGGGAGGGAAATGTCTTCTCCTAGAGGTTTTGGAGAAGTTCTGCCAACACCTTGATTTGGGACTCCTAGACTTTATAACTATGAGAAAATAAACATTTGTGGTTTTAAGCCACTCAGAGTGTGGTAATATGTTATGTTAGCTCAAGAAAATTTATACACCTTCCTTTTGCTTCTTCTGCTTTCATCTACTGAGATGCTCTATTTCTAGTTCCTTTCCAATGCTAATTATTTTGTTTTTCCTTTTTTTTGTTTGAGTCACACTATAATACTTCCAATAAATTCCCTTTAAAATTAAGTTGACCCAAATAGATTGCTGTTGCTTGTGTCATTTTGTCCTAGCTGATAAGCAAATATTTCTTGCTATCATTCCTGTGTCACTTGATATTGGTAGACTAGACTCAGTTTGTTAGAAAAAATGACCAAAACTTGGAAGTCTGGTGAAGGGAGGGTTGCATATACTCTTAGAGCCATATTGGATCACAAACATTTTTTAATAAGCCCACGAAAGGAGTGCTTAGTTATCTATAGTATACCATTGTTTGACTTAATATTTACTATAAAGTTCCAGCTTGTGTGAACTTACATGTTAACTTGTGGATTTTTGTCTAGCAGAGATACGAGTCATTATTTGCTTGTAGAAAAAATATCCCAAAGGTTATGTTAGCCATCTTATGCCTACATCCTTTTTTCACTGTGTATATAACCCTTATTCTAATAATTCTCCTTTGAATCACCTTTTCATTCCTGTTGACCACTTCATTAATGAGGAGAACCAGTGTTATAATATTTGTATAAAAATCATACTTTTAACTATTTGAATATTATTGTTGTTATTATTGTTTCTTAGGGACAGGGTATCAGTCTGTCATCCAGGCCTGAAAGCAGTGTCACCATCATAGCTCACTGCAGCTTTGAACTCCTGGTCCCAAGTGATCCTCCCACCTGGGCCTCCCAAAGCTCTGGGATTACAGGCATGAGCCACCACTCTCGGCCAACTATTTGATAATTATACTTTGATATGTGGCATGCGCAGACAAGATTATTTGAGAATACTGATTGTTCCAGATTAGCTGAATAACTGTGAGCACATCCACAAGGCAGAATTTAGGATGTTGACATTAAATTGAAAATAAAAGAGGACTTCAGAATGCTGAGAGAAAAGTATGATTTTTTCTTCTTCTTTCTTAAGGTTGAAAAAAATAACATCTATTAGTTTAAATAAAACCTATCCACTCAACAAATATTGATTTAGAGACTAGTAATTGTTTCTTAAATCGTAAGACAACTTTTCACTGAAGATCTGGTCAGAGAGTTGGGTTAAATATCTTCAAATCAAAACTATTTCATCCAGTTCTTCGGGTGAAAGTAAATCAGGACACAGAAGCATAGGAATATTACATATACATTATATTGATATGTAATATATTATTTATTATATAATATACATAATATACAACTGAATTCCAACTGTAAATTATAGAAATTTGATAAGAAAATTAGATAATTTCACATAGTAAGATCAGACTTTAGTTTTCATTGCATTATTGAAACATGAATGAAATATAACAAAGAATGAGTACAACCGAATCTCTTAACAAACTTAATGTAGGCTCAAGAAAACATTTTTGGAAAAAGCCCGGTATCTCCCCAGTGGAAAGATAGACTTGTGAGTGTGTTTGTCTATGTGTGTGTGTAGTAGTAAATTTTGGGACAAAATGATGGGTAGGAAAGGAAACACAAAGGATACTGCCACCTTCTGAGTGTTTTATGTCCACCTCTGCGAGGAGTTCTTAAAAGAAATCAAGTATTTAATACTTACTATATGAAAACATACATTATTGTCATTAACACAGGTAAAGCTAAGAGAGGTTAATTTTCTTTATTAGAGTTATGAAACAGCTGATGCAGAGCCAGAATTCAAATTTATTTCTAACTCCAATATTTGTATTTTAGGTTTTCTATTAAAGGATATTGCCTCTCAAAATGAAATTGACATTATTGGTGGATATTCAGAATTCTGGTTGATTTCACAAGTTGTACGTTACAACTATGACCTTTCTGGGATAGCACATGGTTTGATGGGAAAAGTATAGAACATTTATTTCTAGTGCCACATTGCCCTGAAAACACCATGTGACCTTTGGAATGTCACTTTTTACTTTTTAGGCCTCAGTTACCAAATCTATAAAATGAGTTTATCAGACCAAATGAATAGACTTATAACTGTGGTTCATAGTATTGGTTTTGCAGTAAAGTAGTTCAACCGTATTTCATTCAAAAGACATTTATTGGAGTGTATAATGTAAATAAATCTGAGATGCCCTTATTTGGAAGATGGCAATTACTTTCTGTACCCCTAAGAAAGAATGAAAATTTATTACTTAAACTCTGACATAATGCCTTATTATTGGTAAGTGTTTTATTTCATACCTTGTAAGGAAAACTTTTAAAGCCTTATTTAGAAATAGATATTTTTACTATGTATCACCTGTTCCTTTACAAATAGAAAAGTACCAGAAAAATAAATTTGGTTAAGGTTTTCTTAAAACATCTTTCCCATTTAGAGTTCAATTTTTCTGGATAACTTTTAGACTCAACTTTTACGTGTTTCTCCACACACTAGCATCTTCTAATGCTTCACAACTGTTGGTAATAAAGCATTACTTAAATGAACGTTCTATTATGTCCTTGAGGTTTTCTTAGAAGCCAGTGATATATTTTACTCAAGTTTTGATGCTGGGAGATATATAAGTATGTATACACACTTATGTGTTTATAAATGTGAGTTGTGGGTATATATGTTCTATATTTCCACATTATGAGCAACTAAGGGAGAACAGTTGGATATCGTTCATGTTGATATTTCTTCCAACACTCACTACATTATTATTCACATAAAAAGAACTAGGAAAATTTTGATGACATAAAATGGAGCTAAAATATCTTATTCTTATTTTACAAGTTTCTAACTATTTGGTTTCATATGTGAAAATAAGCCACATTAACTAGGGTGAATTTTCTATATATACTGAAAATGTATTTCTAAATGTTTACCATATATTAGCAATAAAAACAATTAGGATAGTAAATGGCAAACAGTATCAGTGAAGGAAAATTTTTCCTTAGATCATTTAAAACTACATTATTTCATGAAGTTTTGCTGTGTTATTTGTTGATATCTGACTAATTAAATGCAAATTATCAAGGAACCATCTGCTAGGCTCATTCCCAATGATCAATTGGGTAAATAAAGGTAACAATACGGTGTGTTTGGCTTTGCATCTAACACAGTGTTTGTTTTATTACCATCATTTTAAAGCTGGATTTTTATTGCCATTTTATGTGCCTTGTAATTTGTACATTAAAAATAAGGGTTTCAAAAACAATGATCATTTTGCATTTAATTCAACAGAAATAAAGTGCATAAAAGCTTGTTTTGATTGAATACTGAATCAGATTCCGAAATTCTAAGTGTCCCAACACAGGCCAGTCTCCCGAAACACTCATGTAATAATTTTGAGTTACATTGGAAATAATTTGCTTAACCATGTCAAGCAAATGAGCTTGTATGTTCTAGAACAAGTTGTTCCAAATGGCTATACTTCAGCATATCAAAAAAATCGTTTCTCTCAACTTACTGGTTTATAACATGGAAAGCAGAGTCAGCCTTCTACCTGGTGTACCTGCTATTATTAATTACTTTGTCCAATTCTAGGAATTTCACAATGAGTCCTCTGACGTGAATGCTATTTTTGACACACACACACACACACACACACACACAGAGAGAAAGAGAGAGAGAGAGAGAGAGAGAGAATATTTTAAAGGGATGGTATAACATAAGAACCCAATGGAGAGCATAATGTAACATGAGGTTATAAGAGCAGACTCTGGAGCGAATTTCTGAGTTCAAATCGTGTCTCAACCATTTACTAGGTTTTTGACCTTAGGAAAGTTACTTAACTTCTCTTGTCCTCAGTTTTCTTATCTGTAAAATGGGTTAATTAATAGTACCTAACCTATAGGGGTGCTTCAAGAGAAAACTAATATTTATAAAGCACTTAGAATTCTACCTGCTACATATTAAATACCATATTATTTGTGTAATTTAAAATATATAACATATTTATTAATTGAGTTATGTTTTCTTACTATTGATTTGTTTCTTATATGTTTTAGATATTAACCCCTTCTCAGATGTTTAGTTTGCAAATCTTTTCTTCCATTCTATTGTTTGTCTCTTCATTCTGTTGACTCTTTCCTTTGCCGTGCAGAAGCTAGATGTAATTTCATTTGTCTATTTTTTATTTTGGTGAAGACCTGTAGGTCACAAATGGCCAACAAGTATATAAAAAATGCTCAACATCACTAATTATCTGATACTTTAAAATTAAAACCAGGCCGGGCGCGGTGGTTCACGCCTGTAATCCCAGCACTTTGGGAGGCCGAGGCGGGCAGATCACGAGGTCAGGAGATCGAGACCATCCTGGCTAACACAGTGAAACCCCGTCTCTACTAAAAATACAAAAAATTAGCAGGGCGTGGTGGCGGCGCCTGTAGTCCCAGCTACTCGGGAGGCTGAGGCAGGAGAACGGCGGGAACCCGGGAGGCGGAGCTTGCAGTGAGCCGAGATCGCGCCACTGCACTCCAGCCTGGGCGACAGGGCGAGACTCCGTCTCAAAAAAAAAAAAAAAAAAATTAAAACCAAAGTAAAATATTCCCTCACACCTGTTAGAATGGCTATTATAAAAAGATGATATTTAACAAGTATTGGTAAAGATCTGGAGAAAATGGACAAATTGTACACTGTGGGAATGTAAATTAATACAGCTATTATGAAAAACAGTATGGAAATGCCTCAGAAAGTGAAAACTGGAACTTCCAAGTGATCTGGTAATCCTACTACTGGGTATCCAAAGAAAATGAAATCAGTATGTCAAATAAGATATCTGCTCTCCTACGTTCATTGCAGCATTATTCACAATAGACAAGATATGGAATCAATCTAAGTGGCCATCAATGTATACATGAATAAAGAAAATATGGTGTATATACATGGTAAAATACTATTTAGCCTGAAAAGTTGTGAATCCTGTCATGTGTCACGGCATGACATAACATGGAATACATTATGTTAACTGAAATAAGTCAGGCACTGACAAACAAATACAACATGATCCCACTTAAATGTGAAATCTAGAAAAGTTGAACTCCTAGAAACAAAATATAATGGTGGTTACCAGAAGCTTACGTGGATGGGGTTCAAGGAGATGTTGGTCAGAGGACATGATATTTTAGTTAGACTGGAGAAATAAGTTCAAGAGATATACTATACAATATCATGATTACAGTTAATAACCATGTATTATATGCTTGAAAATTGCCTTGGGTGCACATTTTCAGTGTTCTCCCCACACACACAAAAAATATGTGAAGTAATGCATATGTTAATTAGCATAATTTAGCCATTCCACAATGTATACATATTTCAAAACATTATGTTGTACACCATAGGCAATTTTTACCTGTCATTAATGATAACTCACACACACACACACACATGTGCTCACACACATGCATTTCTATGAGAGGTCCCATCACTTGCTGGAAGATTTTGCAGATCCCTGATGAATATGTGACAGAATATCTACCTGTTTTCTTCTCTTACCTCCTATAAATAAACCTTTTTGCTATGACTCAAAAACTTTATTACAATGCATAAATGTGTATATAATGTCCATTAGCTGATTAATTAAATGAAACCTAAATCTAGCCATACACACACTGAAAGTCAAACTCACTGAGAACAAGTAGAATTGAGTGTATATCACCAAGCTTCAGTAGGAAGCCAGTCTTACCTAAACTGTCTCCCTCAGATATTCCTATTGAGAAGTTTCTGAGGAAGGCTACAGTAATGAAAGTATTCACAAAGTCCTAAAATGTTGCCAGTAATCAGTCAGCATAGTGACCACTGATCCAGCTCAAACTCAGTTATCTTCACTAGCTAAATCCTTTTACATGGCTTAACAAGGAGCACTGACTTTGAATCTGGGTCATAAAGGGAATTCACAGTGAACTTTTACAAATGTTGCAGACTCAACAGGCTCCAAATAAAGAAAGTCATAGATTATGTCTCTCCATTTGAATTGGAAAATTGGTACAATTTTCCGTGTTGCCTAAGTATCGTGATACTTGCTTTCTTTTACGAATAGAATTGATTTCCAATGCAATTTCATCCACCTTTGTTTCTTTTATCATACATTAAACATGGATAAGAGTCTCTTAAGAGTGTGCACATTTTTAGAATGGAAAGACAATTCAGTACTTAATAGGTGAGGCTACTGGGTGTCTTCTCATTGACCTCAGAGTGTCTCATTAGTTCCCATTAGTCTCCAGCCTCATTAAAGTAATGGATATAATGCAAACAGATTTCACGGAACAGCTCTGCAAAAGTTCAATTGTCCCATTTTACTATTGGTGTATTTACATATTAAGTTACACATTAACCTGTATAGTAGTGTGTGTTTTCCACACTGTATACCTTGGAATATTAGTTCTGTGTAATATGAAGAAGTGTTATGAGGAAAAAATGCAGTCACATTTGTTTGAAAAACTGAGTTCAATCAAGAGATACAGGTTTTTTTTTTTCTATTGTTATTGTTGTTTTTACTGTTGGACTTCTCAAAACCATGTTAATATGCATGGTCAGTCTTCAATGAAGAGATGCAGTAAGCCGTATTCCCAATGTTTTGACCACTTTTTTTTTTTTTTTTAACTTAGACGATTTCTCAGAACTGGTGTTCTCTTGTGCGCAGTTTGGGAATGACTGCTTGGTACACTTGTTGTTATTTCTGAAAATTGATATTAAAATAATAATTTATGTACTACCACTTGAATTCTTTTATCAGTTAATCCTTCTTCCTTCTTGCAGATAGTGGAGGGCTAAGAAGAGCAGGAAGTCATGAATGATTGAGAAACAAATAAATGCCACTTATCTCATTCCTCCCCTGGGAAAAAAGAACAGCTTTGAAATTTACTATATCTGTCACCAATGGAGAAATTGATAGTATTGAGTATATTTAAAAGAAAAGCTATTAGCAAGATCAGTTAGGACTGCCTGAGTGAATTTCCAACTGTTTTCCCCATACTAATGCTAAGCCATTGCTAGAATTCCTCCTATGTGGCAGTGAAAACGTAAAATGATGTCTTCTCATTACAAATCAAATGAGGACAAGTGAGTAATTATTGTAGGAAGCCAGCTTCGGGATTAATATGAGGGAAAGTTTGCAAACATAGAAGAACGGACATTGTTAAAAGATGTAACAGAGTAGATTAAATGCTATGACTGTATGATCCAAAACCAGGCAACCATATCCATGGCTATAAAATATTCCAATTGGAAGGAAACTTAGGATAATAGTGGATGGATTTCAGCTTTTATACCAAGTCCAATCAATTGTAGAAGCTTTCTGAGTGCTATGTTGAGGGAAATCCATATCTCAGTGGGAATGACTAGCATGATCAATTAGCAAAAGATCCTATTTTTAGGAATTGGAGATTTGGCAACATAGGGATCACCTACTTGCCATTCTTGATTTAGTTCAATTGTGCATTTTGCAAGTCGGCTGTTGTGATGCACAGAAGCTGTGTAACTTACTCAAAGTTATAGCACTAGCTAAGGTTAGAGCCAAAATTTGAGCCAGGTGTTTGCTTCCCGAGTCTTTTTCAAAAATAGGCTTTGCTCCCAGGCGCGGCAGCTCACGCCTGTAATTCCAGCACTTCGGGAGGCCGCGGTGGGCAGATCACAAGGTCAAGAGATCGAGACCATCCTGGCCAACATGGTGAAACCCCGTCTCTACTAACAATACAAAAATTACCTGGGCGTGGTGGCGCTTGCCTGTAGTCCCAGCTACTTGGGAGGCTGAGGCAGGAGAATCGCTTGAACCTGGGAGGTGGAGGTTGCAGTGAGCCACGATGGTGCCACTGCACTCCGGCCTGGTGACATAGGGAGCCTCCGTCTCAAAAAAAAAAAAAAAAAAAGGCTTTGCTCAATATTTTTCTCAAAACAGCGATCATTGCCCTCTTTGCCATTTAAAATTTTAAAGAAGACATTCAATGATACAACACTAACATTCACTCATCACATTAGGGCTGTTGAGAATGTCTTCTTGGAACCAAAGCACTCAGTCACACAACACATATGGAGCTGTAGGCTGAATAAAACTGCAAGAGTCATTCTGACTTGCAGAGCAAGCCAGGGTGGAAATTGGACATGTTATTATATTTGATAAAGAAGGCAATGTTGAAAGACAGAGAAATGTCCTTGTGTAGCAAAAAAATTTTGAAATATCATATTTTTGCTTTTGCCTTAGTGCTATCTTTAAAATTTTAGACTCTTGACTAAACAATTAAAAATGAACTTGATACCCCTTATAGCAGCTGTGCATACACAACAGGAGCTACTCAGAAATATGCCTTACTTAGAAAGCTTTCTTTGAAGTGTTTCTTTACCACTTTCTTTTTCTTTGGGTTCAAATTAAATAGAATATCAGCCGTCCACTTATCTTAATGACAATTATTGTGAATTAGACACTGAGTAGAATACAGTGACAAAGAATTGTAGGCTTTTGCCAAATGGAGTGGAAAACAGTAGGAAAATATGATATTCTGGCCGGGCGCGGTGGCTCACGCCTGTAATCCCAGCACTTTGGGAGGCCAAGGTGGGCGGATCACGAGGTCAGGAGATAGAGACCATCCTGGCTAACACGGTGAAACCCCGTCTCCACTGAAAAATACAAAAAATTAGCCAGGCACGGTGGCGGGTGCCTGTAGTCCTAGCTAATCGGGAGGCTGAGGCAGGAGAATGTCGTGAACCCGGGAGGAGGAGCTTGCAGTGAGCCAAGATCGCGCCACCGCACTCCAGCCTGGGCGACAAGAGCCAGCCAGACTGTCTCAAAAAAGAAAAGAAAAGAAAGAAAATATGATGTTCCAAGAGCAAGGAGACATCTTATATATACAAATATAGTGCTCAGTAAACATTAATACAATGTGAGTTTTCTAATTAATAATTATGCCTTTTCCAGATTGTCCAAGTCACTAGAAGCCTGAATTTTCACAATGACTGCTATTGTCTTTTGTCATGGAATCAAAACCTTAGTTTTAATCTCATTAACTCCCTGGCCCAGTCTTCTACTAATAGGATAAAATAAAGCACGGTTAAAAGAAAAAAAGCAGACAGAAATATCTCACATATAGAATACATAAGGCCTTATCCATAACATTAGAGAAATTTAGAGCTACAATGGACTATTTAAAGACTAATTTAAACTTTTCCAAATAAGTAAATTGACACCCCAGAAGTTATAGGGACTTGTGCTAAGCGCTTGGTTCAGTGTGGTGAAGATAAAGCTGAAACTTAGTGTTCTTTCCATTTACCCAATAGGATAACCTAAAATGATAAAATCATGAACTGGTGTAAACAAATTCCATCCTCATAGGGCATCTGCACTGGCAATAATTTGGAAGATCAAAATCACATTTTCTTCTTCATTATTCTACAAGGAATGTGAACTGACAAAATGTGAAAACTTTTTAGAATATAGGCTTTCTATTACAATTGCTGACATAGTTGAACATTCAGGTTGTTAATTTTTGAAGACACAGCTATTTCCAAACTGTTTTTATTTTTGTTATGTTTTATCACTTAGTTTTTTACACATCATGAAGATTAAGGTCTTTGTAATTTAAAAATTATGCAACAGCTGCTGAAAACTGCCTCTTACACTGGAACATGAAATTTATATTAGGAAAATACCTATTACTTGCTATAAAATATGTATGAGGCTCTGTAGCCAACTTTGTAAAATGGAATTTCTCCTCAAAGCAAAATGGAATGGTTACTTTGCTTGGGGGGTTCACTGTTAAAGGAGAATGGTATTGATATTGTTCTATGACATGAATAAAGAATACAACCATACATTGTGATACTCAGTACTGTGGAATTATTTCTACACCATTTTATTATTTAGATACTTATACACTGACTTTTGCAGCTGGGCTTGTTTTTACGGCATAATTGTTTAGATACAGATGACAAAATGTATATTTATAATTAATTTGTTTCTGTGTGCTTCTACAGCTAATTAGACATTTCTTAATACCACACCCACAACTACTGTCACCAAGAAAAAAATTAGAATATTTAGGGTATTTGATTTTTATGACACATGACAGAAAGTTGGCTGTTATCAGTGATTTACTTTAAAAAGTTGTTTCTTAGAGCATTTCACAAAAATAGAAAAAAAATTGTGTTTTCATTACACTTTGTCCCAGTTCTTAACTGTATAAGATGCAGAGGGTTTTTATTACTATATTTGAAACCAAGATTCAGGATGTTTAAAGAACCTGACCAGCTTCTTCCATTTCTTCACAAAACAAGCAAATCAATCTTTCTAAAATATGTATCTTAAAATGTCATCGATACACTGTAAAATTTTCATTTCTTATGGCCAGCTGAATGGAGGTCAAGTAATTAAGCTCACTTTCATATTTAAAGTCTTCTTCCTCAGACCTCAAAAACTTTGCAGCTCTTTCTAACTCTGTTTCTGTAGATCGAACTCACACTCCACACCCCCAGCTAGACATTTATTTTTGTCTTATCTTTTCTTCTTTGTTTGCCCAGGAAAGAATAACCCTGTTCATCATCATCTTTTACAGTTATTCTCATCATTTCAAGGGCATCTCAAATGTTTTGATTCTTCAACAGTCTGGTTCATTCTCATTATATGTGACTAGATATGTTTTTGGAGTGTGGTAGTGGTGGGTAGTATGCTCCTGATAATCTCTCTTCATTCCTGAATTCCAGTACAAGGTACTGGTCAACATATCAGAGGTGGAGTCCCACTGCCTGGGTCTAAATCCCAAATCTGCCTTTGATTAGCTGTGTGATTTAGGGTAAGTTATTTTACCTCTTTGTGCCTCAGTTTCCTGAAGTTGATAAAGGGGATACTAACAGTAGCTATTTTACATATTTTAAAGATATGTGATTGTAGTGCGCTGCCCACAGTCGATGATCAGTTAATGTTAGTTATTATGGTGGAAGAATAAAATTAATACTTATTATATAATCATAATGATCTAGCATGCTTCACCTCCTGGCTGCTTTTAAGAAATAAGATACCCTTATATGTGTGTCGCTAAGCAGAATTTATACATTCTTTTCATTCCTATAGATTGAAACTACTATTTTAAATTTAAATTTAGTACTTTAAATAAGTACCATCACATGCCTTAAGTCACAATACTTAAAATCAAAGCCAAATTATTGATCTCATATACAAAAGTGAGAAAGACTTCCTCACTTCTGTCTACATTTAATCTGCATCATTTTCCTTTCATTATATGCTTAGAAGACTATGTCAGTAATGCCTCCTGTTTGGAGAATTTCCAGCAATATGTTAAGGAGTTCATGCAAAAATTTACAGAAATATTTACCATTTAGTGATATACTTTCAGTTTTAAAATAAAACATTGTGTTGATGGAAAGGCTTGACTTCTTCTTAGAAAACAGGATGTGCTATTTATCAAATTCCATTTAAGTTTAGTTATTTGGTAATGGATTATGGATTCTGAATGATGCAAGGAGTTATATTCTTCACTGGTAGAAAGTCATTGGGTCAATATATTTACCGTAAAGCAGGTAATAAATGTCCTTTATTATCTATAACTATGCCAATTTGTCTCTCGTTCTCATCAAGTGTAAGCAGTATCATTGGGCAGGATTCTGGTATGACTTGATAATTTAGGAAATCAGTAATAACACAATTAAAATTACATCACACACAACATGAAAAAATTATGCATCACTTTGTTTATAATGTTTCTAAAAAACTTCCGAGTTTGGGTTAATTGAAAAAGGTATTTAATAAAGGCGTGTCAAATTTGCAAAATGTTCTCACCACTTAATTGGTGGAAGGTTCATATAACTACTGATTATTAGGTAAAATGTATAGTAAATCTAAAAACATAAACACAGCATTATGCATTTAATTCAACTTTTATTGTTGTCAGAATATGTGCCAGAAATATTCCAATCCATTAACAAGGTTCCAAAATAGCTCCAGCTGGATGAATAGTGGGGTCATTCAAACCCCTAAAAAGTTACTACATACTCCTGTCTGTTTTGGCCTTCTTATTATGTTTTTTCCTTTTATTATACTTTGTGCAGAGCTTAATTTCTGCTCCATTGGACTTAAATTGTTGCACTAACTTTAAATATGTGCTAATTTTATCAGAAACTAGATGTAAGGTGATTTTAGCAGAGAAACGTAGCTTGTTAATAAAATTAGTACCAATTCTGGAGTACAAGTTTGATCCTCTTAAAATAACAAGCAGTTTGTGTGGAATATTGAAGTATATTTTATCATCAGCGAAGTTAATAACTCGCTTAGTTTGATATTTTCTGTGTATATATACATTTTTATAGCTTTACCAAAACAGAGCTTACACTAGACCGTGGTTTCTTTTTCCTCCTTCCAATTACTATGTGTTCTTAAATGTGACAAAAATACCTTTGCTTTTTGAGTTCAGTAATTAAGAGGTTTAACTACTTCAAGCTGACCTCCCTGCAACGAGTGCAAATTAGTGAGATTAAAATGAGATTGCTTCTCTGTGTTCTCTCGGTTTACATGCAAGTTTTACCACACCTCATTAGTTAGATAGTTCATTGCAGCGAAGTGCTATCTTGTACGTTTTCAGAGAAAACCTGGCTTGATCAATTAGTCTTGGTAGGTCTTTCTGATCTCTTAAAAATAATTTTGAAATAAAACTGGCATGTGTGAAAATTATCCATTGATATTTTATTAAATTTCTACTACATGTACGTACTTTAACTCAGTCATTAACTCTTTCTTTTTAAATATTATTTAAGAATAAAGAAGAAACTTGTTTAAAATATGGTGTCACAGTCAGAATACACTGATTTATGCTACAATTTCCAAGATCTCAGTGGTTTGAAACTCTTAAAAATTTTCTTTTTCTTTCTCAAGCTTCATGTACAACAAAGGGTGGCAAGGTAGTCTGTTCTCATGGTAGTTACTCAAGGACTCAAGAGAAAACTCTTTATCTTACATAATTGCTACAGTTGGAAAAAAAGATTCATGGTTAATCAATACTGGCTTTGATAATTCCACCTAAAAATTGATACATGTAACTTCTGCTCCCATTACAGTGGCCAAAGCCATGCCTAATTTCAAAGGGGCTAGTCAAACATACTTCTACTATGTGTTCGAAAAACAAACAAACAAAAACCTACGATTTTTCTCATTGATCACCAAATAAACAATACGCCTTTCTGGCCATCATATATTTGATATACTCTCTTTTTCTCCTAAATAAATGTACACACACACACACACACATGCGTGCACACACACACACACTGACACAGGCACACACCACTGCCACTGCCACCACCACCACCACCACCATCACCCTGAATAACAACACTTCCTGGTCAATAAAGGAAATAACTCACCAATAATACCCAGCCACAATATTAAGATTAATGTCTTATTTATCTCAGAGTTTTAGCTGTGATTATAGCATAAAAGTTAGAAATCATTCCAGAAAAGGGTGCAGTAAGAATATTTCCAAAGGTTTGGGTGCATTGTATAATTAATGCAACCCTGTAAAAACTATCTTTACAGTAAATTAAATCTAGAAATAATATGAAGAACTATGTACAATGGCCAACTAAGATTTATTCCAGTTAAGCAAAACTGGAAAAATCAATCAATATAATCTTGAAAAATATGATCACTTGAAAAATCAATCAGTATAATCTCTCATATCTATAGGTTGAAGAATAACTTATACAGAATAAATCATTTGACAAAATATAATTCATTTATAATAAACACTTTCAGTAAAGTAGGAATAAATGGAAATTTCTTCTACTTAATAAAGTGCAGCTACAAAAAAACCTAAAACTAACGTTATAGTTAATCATGAAAGAGTAAATGCTTTCAGCTCAAGATTGGGAACAAGGAAAGGATTGCTCACTCTCCACATTCTTATTGAATATAGTAATAGAAAGTCTACCCACTGTAATAAGAAAATAAAGAAAATGTGTACAGATTGCAAAGGAAGAGATAAACCTTTCGCGATTTATAGATGACATGACTGTCCAAGTAGATCCTGAGGAAACTATATAAAATAAACTCCTAAAACTATCGTGTAAATTCAGCAAGGTTGCAAGACACAAGGTTAACACATAAAAGTTAATTACATTTCTGCATGCTAACAATAAGCATGTGGAGACTGAAATGAAAAACACATTACCATTTATAACTGATACAAAAATGAAATGCTTAAATATGAGTCTAACAGAATACCTAAAAAATTTATAAACTAAAAATTACAAAATTATAGTGAAGAAATTAAAGACACAACAAATAAATGGAGAGATATACCATGTTGATGGATTGGATAACTCAACATGCAAAGATCCCCATCTTGCCAAGTTGATTGAACTATTTGGACACTTGTCTATTTTCTTCCTTTTTTTCTTTTTTTGAGACAGGATCTTGCTCTGTCACCCAGGCTGGAGTTCAGTGGCACAGTCATAGCTCACTGCAGCCTCCATCTCCTGGGATCATGCAGTTCTCTCGCCTCAGCCTCCCGAGTAGCTAGAATAACAGGAGCATGCCACGATGCCCGGCTAAGTATTTTATTTTTATTTTCTTGTAAAGATGGAGTCTTACTTTGTTGTCCAGGTTGGTCTCAAAATCCTGGGCTCAAGTGATCCTCCTACCTCGGCCTCCAAAGTGCTGGCATTACAGGTATGGGCCACCACGCCCAGCCCATTGGTCTATTTTCAGTAAAGCCTGTATGTATCAGTGAGATTTGGTATAATTTCTATTAAAATCCTAGCACGGTTTTTTTTTGGAAGCAAAGACAAACTTACAATGGAATGTATGTGGAAGTTACAGGGCATAAAATATTTAAGCCAATCTCCAAAAATTTAAGTGGCATGAATTACTTTATCTGATAATAAACCTGGTATATAGCTATAAAACATCAGGTAATGTGGTAGTGGCCAAGGCATAATATAGATTAACATAGATCAATTAACTATTAATAATTAATAATATAGATTAATTAGTAATTAATAATATAGATTAATTATATAATTTGATTAATATAAATTAATATATATTAATAGAACCCATAATTAGACCCACTTAATGATGTCTTTTTTTGACAAAGATGCCAAAGCAATTCAATGGCTAAAAGATAGCCTCCCCAACACAGTGATAGAGAAATTGGATATAGGCAATAAAAATTGAACCTTAACCTCACCTCATACTTTGTGCAAAAATTAACTCAATTGGATCACAGACTCAAATATAAAAGGTTAAATTATAAAACTTAAAAAAAACACATAAGAAAAATTTTCAGTTCTAGACGTATGTAAAACGATCTTAGACTGACATCAAAACATAGCCCATAGAGGAATAATTCATAAATTGGACCACATAAAAATTAAAAGCTTGTGCTCTGTGAAAGCACAGGTTTTCATCCTGTTAAAAGGATGAAAAAATAAGCCAATTAGAAAATAGGCAAAAGATATAAAGAGGCATTTCACAGAAGACAATGTACAGGTAAATCATAGATACAAACAATTTTCAACACCAGTAGTCATTGGATAGAAACAGACTAAAAACACAGTGAGGTATCAATACACACCTTCTAAACTGAGTAATCTTTTTAAAAGTAACAAAGCCAAATGAAGATGAGGATGGAGAAAAGTTGGATCATCTCTACATTGCTTTTTGGAGTGTAAAATATTACAGCAACTATGGGAAAATAATTCAGTAGTTTTTAAATGAAATTTATACGCAATTATAATGCAGTCTAGCAAATACACGCTTAGGCATTTGTGCTAGAGAAAGGAAAATGTATATTGACACAAAAGTCTATACACAAATGTTAATATCAGCTATAGTAATAATAGACTCAAACTGGAAATAATCCAGATGACCTTCAATTGGTAAATGACTAAACAAACCATTGTTTATCCATACTATGGAAGAGTACTTAGTAATAAGAATAAGCACAGATACAAGGAACAACTTGTGTGAATCACCAAGGAATTACGCTGAGTGAGAAAAAACAGGGAAACCCCCAAAGCTTATGTACCATATAAAGCTATTTAAATTATACTTTAAGAAAGATAAAATTTTAGATCTGGAGAAGAGATTAGTAATTGCCAGGTATTAGGAGAGAAGAAATAGCCAGAGAGAGGGTGGTGGAGACGGTTACATAGGGCAGTATAAGGTGTCCTTGTGGTGATGGAACTGCTCTGTGTTCTGACTGTGGTAGTAGATACAAGAACCTACATACATGACAAAATTTATGTAAAATATATACATACAGACAAATACATATACACACAAAGTAGAAATAAAACTGAAGAGATATAAATAAAATTGATGGAGTGCGTGAATGTCAAAATCCTGTTTGCAATATTGTACTATGAAGTAACATTAGGGGGAACCGAGTAACAGGTATATGGGATCTCTTTGTAATATTTCTTATGGTTGCATGTGACTCTACAATTATCTCAAAATAAAAACGCTAATTAAAATTAATTTTATTCATAGATGATATTATATATAGAAAACCACTAGAGACTTTATCAAAATACAGTTAGAACTAATTATCAAATTCAGCAAAATTGCAGGATACAAAATGAACATGCAAAAATCAGTAGCATTTTTATGTTGTTGTTGTTTGTTTTGAGATGGAGTCTCACTCTGTCACCAGGCTGGAGTGCAGTGGCGCTATCTTGGCTTACTGCAACCTTCGCCTTCCAGGTTCAAGCAATTCTCCAGGTTCAAGTGAATCTTCTGCCTCAGCCTCCCGAGTAGCGGGGATTAGAGGTGTGCACCACCACACCCAGCTAATTTTTGTATTTTTAGTAGAAACAAGATTTCACGATGTTGGCCAGGAGGGTCTTGATCTTTGACCTCATGATCCACCTGCCTCAGCCTCTGAAAGTGCTGAGATTACAGGCATGAGACACTGCACCCAGTCTCAGTAGCATTTTTATACACTATTTATGAACTGTCTGAAAAAAAAATCAAGAAAATAGTCTTATTTACAATAGCATTAAAAATGTATATTTAGGAATAGATTTAACCAAAGAGGTGAAAGAACGTTACACTGAAAACTATGAAACATTGCTGAAAGACAATAAAAAAGACAAATTTAATGGAAATACATCCGTATTCAGGGATAGGAAGATTAATATTGTTACTGTGTTCATACTACCCAATGTGACCTACAGATTCAATGCAATCTGTATCAAAATTCCAATAACTTTTTATAGACATTGAAAAGATGACCTAAAATTCATATAGAACCATAAAAGATCTGGGATAACCAAAGCAATCTTGAGCAAAGGGAGCAAAGCTGGAAGTATTACACTACCTGATCTCAAAATGTACTACAAAGCCATAGTAATCAAAACAGCATGGTACTGACACAAAAAGAGAAAGAGAGACCGGTGAAACAAAAAGGAGAGACTAGAAATAAATTTGCACATTTATAGCCAACTGATCTTTGACAACGTCAACAAGATCACACACCAGGGAAAGGAGTCTCTTCAATCAGTGGCTTTGGAAACCTGGGTATCACATGCAGAATAATAAAATTGGAATCTATCTCACCCCATCTACAAAAATCAACCAAAATGAATGAAAGAATTACATTCAGGACCTTAAACTACAAAACTGCAAGAAGGCAACAGAGAAAAAAGCTTCTTGCCATTGGTGCTATGGTTTGTAGATGATTTGTTCCTCCCCAGCAAAACTCATGTTGAAATTTGATCCCTAATGTGGAAGTGTTGGGAGGGGCCCTAGCGGAAGGTGTTTGGGTCATATGGGTGGATCCATCCCTATGGATGGCTTGGTGCCGTTCTCTCAATCCTGAGTGAGGTCTTACAAGACTGGATTGGTTTTCAGGAAATAGATCAGTTCCTATGAGAGTTGGTTGTTATAAAGCCCGGATGCCCCTAGGGTTTTTGCCTCTTCATATGTGTCCACTTCCCCCTTGAATTTCTCCCCCGCGACATGGCACAGTACAAAAGGTCTCACCAGAAGCTGAACAGATGCTGGTGTCATGCTGCTTGTATTTCCAAGCCTGCTGTATTGTAAGCTAAATAAACATATTTTCTTTATAAATTTCCCAATCTCAGGTATTCTGTTATAGTAACACTAAATGAACTAAGGCAATTAGTTCAGGTAATCATTTTTTGGATATGATTCAAAAAGCACAGGCAACAAAAGCAAAAAGGGACAAATGTGATTATCTCAAACTAAGAAGATGATGCACAGATAAGGAAACAATCAACAGACTGAAGAGACAAGTTACGGAATGGGAGAAAACATTTTATAACCATATATCTAATAAGGACTTAATATCCAAAATGTGGCAGGAATACAAACAACTCAATAGCAAGAAAACAACCCAATTAAAACATGGGCAAAGGATGTAAAAAGACATTTCTCAAAAAAAAAAGTACTAATGGTCAACAGTTATATTAAACAATGCTCAACATAACTATTCATCAGATAAATGCAAATAAAACTCACAATTAGATATCACCTCCCACTTGTTGAGATGGCTGTTATCATGAAGACAACAGGTAAGTAAGTGTTCGTGTGGATGTAGAGACAGGGAACCCTTGTGTGCTATTGCTGGGAATGTAAATTAGTTCAACCATTATGGAAAAGAGTATGGAGGTTCCTCAAAAAACTAGAAATAGAACTACCATATGATCCAGCAATCTCATTTCTGGGAACATATCCAGAGGAAATGAAATCAGTATGTTGAATAGATAGCTGCACCACAATATTCATTACAGCGTTATTCACAAAACCTAAGATATAGAATCAAACTAAGTATTCATCAATGAAAGAATGGATAAGGAAAATGCGGTATACACAGTAGAATACAATTCAGCCTTAAGAAAGAAGAAAATCCTGGTGATTTGTGACAACATGGATAAACTGTGAAATAAGCCAGGCACAGACAAACAAATACCTCATCATCTCATTTATAACTAGAATCTAAAACAGCCAAACTCAGAGAAATAGAGAACAAAATGGTGGTCACCAGGGGTTTGGGGACACTGGGGATTGAGGAGATGTTAGTCAAAAGCATACAAAATTTTATTGAGACAGGAAGAGCAGGTTTAGGAGATCTACTGTGCAACATGGTGACTACAGTTAATAACCACATAATGTATACTTGAACTTTAGTAAGATAGTCGATTTTAAGTGTTCTTATCACAAGAAAAAAGTATGTGAGTTTGAGGGAACGAATACATTGATTAGCTTGACTTAGCCAATCCACAGTGTATCCATATAGCAAAACATTATGTCGCATACCATAAGTATGTATACCCTTTGTCAATTAAAAAATAAAATATTTAAAAATTAATTTGGCAATATATCACAGAGGTTTTTTTTAATAACAAACATAACTTGAATTTCCACTTTGGGAAATTGACTTAAAAACAAATTACTGAATATTGCCTAGTTGTAGGAAAGTCTTATTACACATAAACACACAAAATGCTGATGTAGATCTGTATCAGTAGACATTTGGAAGTAACTTCCAAGTAAACTAATTGATAAATAGCAAGTCTCAAACATATGCATAGTTAGACCTCATTTATATAAAACAAAAACAAGTTCTGTAGATCTAGTCTGTGTCTGTGAGTGTGTAGCTAGATGGAAACACTCCAAATTATTATTGATTCTTTCCAGTAAGTACAATATGGGGTACTGTAAAGAAACAGGAAGTTTATTTTATATTCAATGTAATTATCATTGAGATTTTTATAATATACATGTGTAACTTTGGTAATTAAAATATTTTCCTTAAAAGAAGGGTATGTGCTCATAAGGAATAATGTTTATTATGTAACTGAATAAGACAGTACGTATTTGTTCATTAAGTGTGGTGTACTATATATTAACTCCTTCAATATTTAGGGAATACCTTTTATTCATTCTTGAACACTTAGTTCTTAGTGCTTAGTACAGATGAAGGGATCAATAAATACACAGATTATGCTTATATGAAGAAAAGGAGACTAAGAAAATTCAGGAGAATATAAATTTTTTTGTTTTAATTATGTTTATGGGTGATTTTCTTATTTGTTTTAATTTTGACTGCGCAAGGTGTTAAAACTTCTATGATGAAAAAAACAGTAGTCAAACTAGCTCGTGGTGACCCCAGTTACCAAAGTATGCAAGAAATATCCAGTCACTTTATCATTAGTTTTATTTTAAATAAATCATCATACGTATCCTCATGTATATATCACACAGTGAGGATTATCGTATTCAAAGGACACACTGGAAATCTAGTAATATTAAACTTGGCTTTGCCTGGAGTATAGATTGGACAGCAGACAAAAATCTACATGTTAAATCATAGTCCTCTAAATGACGTTTCTGTTGTTTGACATGTCATGGCACTTCGCTTTAACAGTCTCTCATTTAACTTGCTTCTTCAACATATGTGCTCATCTTAATCATTCACTCATCCTTGAAGTAGCCAAATTTAAATGTCATGTGTTTTTATTCACAGAGCATGGAATCAACCTCATTATACCCTTGAATGCACAGCTTTTACTGGGAGACCCTCCTTCTAAGCCAAAAAATCAATTTATGTTTAACTGGAGGAATGATATCTTTTTCTGATTGTTGGCAAAATGAGAGAGGGAGGGGGAACTACTCCATTTATTATATGTTAAAATGTCACTTCATGGTTACCTCCCATGTGCATGGTAGATCTGGCAGCTAATTAACATTGTCAAACTACGTTAATCTCACCTACAAATTCATTTATTATTTTGGATAATGTAACTGAAGTTGGACAAGAGAAGATTCAGGATCACATTAAATGCATTGAACTATTAATGTATTAGAACATAGTATGATCAAGCAGTAGCTCAGTACTCATTATGATCCTCAGTAAATTGTTTATCATACAATTGGGAAGAGTTGCTTTGTAATTATTAACTCAGGAGACAGTACTTCTATAAGATCATGGACTAGTGTGATAGGAATGATTCAGAAAACATTTTGAACATGAAGCTTCTCTTCGTAGCTTCATAGTAAGTTTATATTCAGTTTGCTGTTCTCCATTGTTAGTATGCTAAGGTTCACAAAAGAATTATCTCTGAGATGTCTCTTGCATGATTGTACTGTAGATCAGAGAGAATTTGAGAAAGTCCAGTGTTTCAGATAACAATTTAAGATACAAACGTGTTAATACAGATCTTTATGGCTTAACAAATCACTTTTACGTGGTTTTAGCTGATCCTAGCAAAAGTCTCATAAGTAAGCAGATATGACTAACTCTAAAAGGTTAAATAACTTGATCAAGAGTACACTGTTGGTAAAGGACAAAGTTGAGATGATAATTCTGCATATTGATGGAATGAATACATGCATAATAAATGAATGGATGGCAAAATAAACAGCTCCAGGTATTCTTACAGATAGTACATCATTGCAGCTACTAACTTATAAGGCATATACCATATGCATTAATATTGCATGTTCACCCAAAACTTTCAGTTAATCTTTATGCATTTTGGAGGTAATGTCTTAAAAAAGTGGTGTGAACAAGCCCCAATAAAATTATTGTTTTTTGCTAATGAATAATAGGATGCATCAGTTTAGACAGAAAATAGATTCTAGTAATTTACACAGCTTAAAACTTTCAGATTTGTCTCTAGCTGATAAAAATCAGCGGCATCTGGTAGTATAGGAAGGGGGCAGTAGAAATTCTATGCTGTCAGGGCTACACCATCAGTGTGAGTAGTGATTTTACCAGATGATATGAAACAATATTCTTGTTATCATTGTGGAGGCTCCAATACATAAAAATACAAAGAAAAGGGGAATAACGATTCTTAAAATATTTTTTAATCAAGCAGCACAAATTTGAAATTTGCCATATTCATTCACTTCCTGAATTGAATATCATCCATATGAATTATGTATCACATTGATGTCATTTTTATGAACTACATTGGTGACTAATTGAGGTATATTTTAATTTTAAAGAATATGTTGCTATGCTTAATTATCCTGATAAACATATTTTATAACTTCTAGCACATATGCTATTTCATTAAATTAATGGTTTTCAGAATCATTGATTTAATTGACAGTTTGCAATTCATGAAGAAATTGGATGAATAAGTGAGTGTGCATTTTATATTTTACAAATTGCAGAATACAAGTTCATGAGTCTTTTTCACCTATGACTTTCATTAGTTAATGGTATTTCCATCAGTTTTATTGGACACATGTCATGACAGTAGGAAACAATAGGATTGTCTGCATCAGGAAAGAACAAGTAGTAAGTCATGAATCTTTTTTTTCTCTGTTGTAAGCAAAGCTTAAGCACAGATATTGCTAATCAAGGTTTGGTCTTGTTCAAGTTCCAAGCTATCATCAACTCATCATAACTATTGCAAAAGTCTCCTAGT
This sequence comes from Pan troglodytes, assembly GCF_028858775.2. NCBI lineage: Eukaryota > Metazoa > Chordata > Mammalia > Primates > Hominidae > Pan > Pan troglodytes. The sequence continues at coordinate 4,733,423 of NC_086015.1, forward strand.
TGGAATATCTGCATCCACTTTGCCTAGTCTCAAATTCCATCTTCAGTCTGTAGCCAGAAGAATATCTTTCTAAAATCAATTAAATTGGCATCTATTTTATTCCTTAAAACTGCTCAATGGCTCCAAATTTCTCTTAGGATAGTCACATTAGTTAGAAAAAAGTAGCTTCCATAACAAAAAAACTACATTTTATTGGCATAACACAAAAGATTCTCTTTCATTCATCCAACAGTACAAAATATATTTCTGGTATGTGAGATGCAGCCTAATTATGACACAAGAACCAATGTTCTGTCGCTTAATGACACAGAGTTCTCTGCATTCTGATAAAAGAAGTTAAAAAGAATGAAGGAGTCACATAAAATCTTAAACATGTTATTCCAGATGTACACATCATTTATTTTACTTTCAATTTTTATGGGTACATAATAGTTGCACATACACGTGGAATAAATGTAATATTTTGATATAAGCATACAATGTGTAATGATCAAATCAGGGTGATTGGTGGATCCAACACTTCGGACATTTATCATTTCTTTGTGCTGTGAACATTCCAAATCCACTCTTCTGGTTATTTTGGAATATACAATAGATTATTAACTATATCCTCTCTATTTTGCTACTGAACACAAGATCTTATTCGTACTATCCAACTGTGTTTTTGTACCCACTAACCCACTCCTCTTTAAACATGTCCCACTATTCTCAGTTTCGGGTAACATTCTACTCCCCACCTCCATGAGATCAATTATTTTAGCTCTCACATATGAGAACATGTGATATTTGTCTCTGAGCCTGGATTATTTCTCTTAACAGAATGTCCTTCAGTTCTATCCATGTTGTTGCAAATTACAGCGTTTCATTCAGGTGGCTGAATAATATTGTGTTGTGTATATGTACCACATTTTCTTTATCCATTCATCTGTTGATAGACACTAAGGATGATTTCATTATCTTGGCTATTGTGAATATTGCTGTAATAAACATGGGAATGCAAATAACTTTTCAATATGCTGATTTCCCTTCTTGTGGATATATACCCAGCAGTGGGATTTCTGGATCATATGATAGTTCTGCTTGTAGTTTTGAGGAACCTCCATACTCTTTTCTATAGTGGTTTAATACTCTGGATTGGCCAGAATCAGCCTGATAGCCATATATATCTGCATTTATGTCTGGAGATATTTTCCTTCAAATGGTAGTCACTTCTCAGGAAAATTTTCCACTGTAAATGGTGGCACACGGTTTTTAGTAAACAGTTAATTGTCTCTGCTGCAAACCTATCTCTTAAGATGTCAGGTAAGACCTGCATTTCTGGCCATATCAAGCACACTGCTCTTCTTCAGCTGATACAAGTGTTCCTTCTATCTCTTGAATGCCATATGTTTCCTTCTAAAATATAGTTTTTCACATACTTTTATGTTTTGCCTACTATTCTATTCTTCCTTCTGGTCTCAGTAAATTGTGATTTCCTTATAAAATTCTTACCCAGCTTATGTGAGTCAGTTTTCTGTGTTATGTATTCTCATAGTCACATCCTACATGCACCTGTATTCTGCAGCATTTGTTTCTGTTGCAATTTTTACATTTGTTTATTACATGAAGCCTTCAATACAGTATTAGCTTTATGATGGTGGATGTTTGCTTTTGCTCATCATTTTATTTTTAGCCTATTATGAAGTGCTTAGCCACAGTAGGCACTCAGAAGTACTGCATAAATAAATGAATCAATTGCCTGATCTTGCACTCTTCAAAGCCTTTTACATTGCTCTAATTGTCTTCCAAATGCAAATGTTCATCAAAGGTGTTTTTTCTCCATTTTGAAAAAAAAATGAATGCTTTAGTTTGGGCTCCCTCAGAAGCAAACTCTAAATTTAATATTCAAGTGTAAGTATTTTATTTTTATTCCTAGGCATGGGAAACGAGAGAAATGGGAAAGTGGTACAGGAAGGAATAGGCAGCCAACAATGTGATAATAAACCACATTTGCTGACTGAATAATTCCATAGTGAAGACTGGGAAACAATGTAAAACACTACATCAGAAATATTCCACTTGATGGAAAATGGACTTGGAGTAAAAATACTCCTTGACATCATCATTAGGTTACAACTCATGTGGAGGACTGCTAATTTTCCTTAGAGATTTAGCAAGCGAAGTGACCTTCTGGGGAAATATTCTGGACCAGGATATGCAGATTTTGGTAGCTGGAAGACTGTTGTTCATCCAAAAAGATAAAAGGGATGTGGATATTCACAGCATCCAACACAGTTCACCCGAGGCTTAGTGCCACTGTCATCACACACTGCAAGCCTTTCTCTCTCTCACGTTTGACTCTTCCTCTTTTGGCTGGTCTTCACTTTGTGCTCTTTCCCAGTCTTCCTGAAAGGACACTGGCAGATGAGTGTTCTTAAAGCACATCATCTCTCCTGTTATGTGCCTTCTCCACAGTCCTCAGTGAGTATTCTTTTACTCTAAGATTCAGCCTAATCCTTAGCTTACATTCAATAATGTGTAAAAGTTAGTCTATTCATGCTTTTTTTCACTCTTGACATTCACTGTCAAATTCTCTCCTTTGGTATTTACTTGTGCTTTTCTACATAACTTCCTACACCCCTTCTACCTGGGATAATCTTGTCTTGTTGAATTCCCATTTATTCATCAATGCAGAGTTTAAATCTAGGCTTTTAAAATTTTACTTTAATTGAAAAATAATAATTGTACATATTCATAGGGTACATAATGATATTTCTGTATATATACAATATATAGTGATCTGATTGGAATAATTACCATATCCATCATCTCAAAAGTTTATCATTTCTTTGTTTGGGAACATTCAATATTCTCCCTCTAGCTATTTAAAGCTATATAATATATTAATGTTAACTATTGTCATCCTACAGTGGTATAGAACACTAGAACTTATTCCTCCTATCTAGCTGCAATTTTGTATCCTCTAACACATTTAAATCTAAGCTTCTTTATTGGAATATTGAATCTCACAGCTGCTCAAATGACTTACCTTAACAGGTGAAGTATTTGCCACTCCTGTATGTTGTTATGTGTGAGTTTGGCAAAAATGTAGTAGAGTAACCCAGATGAGACTGAATGAGTAGTGTCATGTATATAGACCTGCAAATGCCTCCTTATTCTGTAATAATTGGTCCCACCAGTATTGATCATTTTGTAAAATGCCTATGACATGCATGGTTTTAACTATGCTTTAGGACCTAATCAAAGGTATTTTTTATTCTATAACAATTTTCATCCATCAATGTCTCATATTCCCTACTAGATTATAAATTCTAAGAGGGAAGAGATGTGCTGTAATTCAATCTGTATATCAGAGTGTCTGTATTTTCCTTGTGATAAGCACTGAAATTATCTAGAATGAGTCAATAGATTTTTCAGCAACCTTCAGGAAGTTTCATGTTCATTTCTTTATCCTAACCATCACCTATCATGTACTGATTATGTCATGACCCTAGCCCCACTGACCCTAAGCTTAGGCACTGCAGTGATTCACAGGCCTACTCTTAAAGTGAATAGCTTCTTTAGAAAATAAAGTATAAAAACCTCTTTTATTATCTTACTTCTAGAAATCATGTTAGGAGGTTCGATGTTGATGAATAAATAATGTATGCTTACTTTGGACTGATTATGCAGGTGAACCAAAAAGGTTATATTTATGTGCGAGGAATTTTGAGGGAGTTTTGCAGTCCTCAAGCCATGCTCATTATCTGATAATTGTCCCTGTTTCAACTGTGAATATCCTGTGGACATGTTTGTATTATGTGTTTCTATCCATTCCAGTGTTCACTTATTGAATAGGGGATATATATTTGCAAAACAGACAAAAATCATGTAATATTTCTGCTGTCAATATACTATGCTGCATGCAAAAATGAGTTTCAGTTATACTGAGAGACATACAATAGAAAAACCGGATATATTTTTATTGAGTGGAAACTCACTTCTTAACAGTTCCTCTTTTGATCTTTGAAATATTCTTTATTTTTTAGTTCATATACAAATTTAAATTTTTCTTCTCATCCTTTTGAGTATGCACTCACCCACATACCACCTCTCCATAATTTTATCCTGCTTCTTAGTTCATTAGTTAAGATTAACTGTCTCAGTGGTAAATTACATATACCACTTTAACAATGAGAAAATATATCCCAAAATTTTCTTGTATAGAGTCCACTTATTTCTAATTTTATTCACAAAGCACGTGCTTTATTTGTGAGTTCTATTACCACCATTACTAACATCCTACACACAAGGAAAAAAAAAGGCGAACCAAAGAGCAAAAATATTACTTAATATGAACACAGGCTCCTTCCAGATCTGGTTCAATAGCAGTTCTTCTAGGTAAGGCATAGCTTAGAATCTTAAAAGTCAAAGTTTGGCCCTTGGATTATCGGTATTGACACCAATTAGAAGCTTGTTAAAAGCATAACCTCTGACACTATCTCAGACCTATTAAATGACAGCCTGCATTTGAATACAATCTTTAAGTGCCGTTTTTTGCTGTTGTTCTTGCAAATTTTGAACTTGTGGGACCCAGAAATCACAATAGCAAAGATGGCTAGATATCTACCAAAAAGTGTCCTCTTTTTGTTTAATAATAGAACTTCCTAATTTTAGCTGGTTACCAGGTTACCCATCGAAAAATGCACAACCTAGTTTTGCTTGCACTTTGGCATAGCCAAGGGACTAAATTCTGACCAGAGGCATGTGAGTGTACTGAAGTCTAGGATTTCCAGGTCACACCTAGAAAGTAAATGTATTTGAACTTTCTAGGTCCTTTTCCCACTTGATGCTGTCTCGTAGATGGTAAAAATTTGAGCAGCAAAATTGGACCCAGAAAAGGGAGGCAGATGTTAAAGATGGACAAACTGTTTTGAACTGTTCTGTGAGAAAGAAGAAAACTTTCATCTTGTTTAAGCAGCTTCTTTTTCATGTCTTTTTTATTGCAATTACATGGCTAATATATTTATAAGTTAACTGTGTCTCCATCACTCTATTTTAACCATGTCTACAGTAACACAAAATAAGGCACAGTGAATTATATGTATAACCTCCCCTCATTGATGTTTTCAACAGCTGGATCATTGCACTACAATCCAGTGATTAATTCAAGTCAATGGCCATTTTTGTCTCTTTTGCAACTTCCAAATTCATACTGTTTAGTAGCTTTTGAATTAAAAATATGTCACTCTTTCTAATGGGTAAAATAATAAAAATAGTACCAGAAAAAGCCACAAAAATGTCCTAAAGTGTGCAACATAATTAAACAATTATTTATCTTTCTGATTTTGAATGTTAATTTTGGTCTTATATCCTAAATCCCACATAATTGCATTTTTTTCTGACTATACAGTTTTATACTTGGCAAAACAAATGCTGTTTAACTTAGGGAGTTATCTTTCTACAGCAGGATCCCCTAGAGTTTCAGAATATATTCCTTGCACACTGCTCTGTGTAGAGAAGACGTTCGTTTACAGAGCCTGTCTCAACTTCCTAACATTGGTCTGAGCAGAGTTTTGTTTTGTTTTTTAACAACTTTTTTTAGAACAGTTTTAAATTTACAGAAAAATTAACAAGATAGGATATAGAGAGTTCCTAAATAACTTTCACTAAATTGTCACTATTAACATCTTGCATTAGTGTGGTGTATTTGTTACCATTAATAAAACAGTATTAATGCATTATTAGTAACTAAATACCATAGATTTTTTCAGATATCCCTATTTTTTTTACTTGTTTTTCTATGTTGGAGGATCCCATCTAGTTTCATTTAGTTGTCATGTCCCCTACACGCTTCTAGGTTGCGACAATTTCTCATACTTTTCCTCGTTTTTGATGACATTGGCAATTTTTTTTTTTTAAGTATTGGTTAGGTATTTTGTTGGATGTCCTTCTATTGCAATTTGTCTGATGTTTCTCTCATGATTAAACTGGGGTGAAGCTTTCTTGGGAGGGAAGATCACAGATATAAAGTGTAATGTTCATCCCATCATATTATGGGAATATACTATTAACGTGATTTGTAACTTCATATTGACCTTGCTTGCCTGGCTGAGATAGTGTTTGTCAGTTTTCTCTGCTGCGGAATCGTTCTTTTTTTTTTTTTTTGCTCTCTGTTTCCACACTGGACTCTTTGAAGTGTAGCCACACGTACAGCCCACACTGAAAAAGTAGGGAGTTATTACCTCTTCTTTGAGGGTGGAATATCTGCATAAGTTGAGGAGTTTTTATGCACATTTTCTTTATTTTTAATATTCGTCTTAATGTTTATCTCTTAAGACAATGCTGTTTCTGAATATTTGGCAAACACATTTTAGAGAAGCCAAATTATCCATATCTTCAGGCAATTAATATGTTTAAAATTATACTGAGAACTGATCTAAATTTCTGTGTGATTTAATTATGAAACCCAGTTTTGTGTCTAGTTTACTGGTTTTGAAAAAGTGTTTCAACAAAATAACAACTAAAATTTATTGGTTGCTCATTGTGTGATACGAACTGTTCTAAGAGGTTTGTATGTATTATTTGATACCAAACTCAGTATATTACAAGGAAATGTGTCTTATTACTGATCTACAATTACAGCTTCAATTATTAAATAACTTTCCCCAGTTTCCACAATTATTGAGTGATGGATCAGGGAATTTAGTCCAGTTTTATTCAAGTGAGGCCGTGATGATAGTTATAAAATTGGTATTTTATGTTCAATAATTGTATTAAATCTAAGGCTAAAACAATGTATTCAGTAAAAATTAGAGCACAAATCTTCTGAAAGTTTTGGTTCTGAAGTGTTCATTTCAATTTTTTATGTAATTATAGTTGCATGATCAAATGAAATCATCCCCAAATAACTCAATGTTCAAATGCTAGACTACCCACATAACATAGGATCATCTGAGAATTTCAACTGTCAAAAAGGAAATATGTCTAGATTTGGACTTAGGAAGTTGAAGATAGGTGAGTCATATTCTCTCCAAAAAACCATCTTTTTGGTTTGTTGAAAAACAGGGAGATTTTTCAAGAATCCATAACTAAAGGTGATAGAGGGTAGGTAAGTGTTATTTTTTCCTTTTGTTGATAGAATAAGAACAGAATTTTATGCCCAATTAAAAGATTTTATGATATGAGTTGTTAGAATATACAAGTGTTTCCTATTTTCACTGCATTAATTTTACTAGGATACAATTGCATAACAAAATTCACAAGCAGCTGAGAAATGCTATACTAATATCAGGCAGGCATAGCAGCCTGGGAGCATTTTGCACGTGTGATACTTTAGTCATCAAATTTGTACTCTGAATTAAGTGTACTTATAACTGGTACTTGGACAAGACACTGGTCATTTGTACAAGTTTCCAAACATAGTGACACTGATTAGAAATGCCCTTGCTCCAGAGACAGCCAATAGAAAGATGTATAAGATTTTGTTTTAATGCAAATAGTAATAATGCATTTGATAGGCATTGTACATAGAAAATGAATTAGGGATTATTTTGCCATCATTTCATTTCTTATAAGAATGGTGACCCCTTGGCTAAATTTCATGTTAACAATGTTTCTCATTTACTTTGGTCTTATAATTTCAGCTGCTCTAAAATAAATCTTAGATAAATTCATTGCCTACTTTGACATACATATTTTAAGGCTTCAAATTCTGGAAAGATCTAAATGCCTTTAAATATCTTGTTTTTAGCTATGCTATGATCACACTATTTTATCATTTTAAAAGGATCAGTGTTATCTAACTGAGGTCACCGGCAGAATGAAAAGTCAAGGTATTAGCATTTATATTTTCAACTGAATTGACAGAGATCTCAACAATGACTCATTGAGGGGTTATTAAGTTCAGGAGCTAATAATATTTCTCTAATATGATTGCTAAAAAGTCAATGGGATTTGTAATTTATAACACAATCTTGATAAAATACAAAATAGAATAGCTGTTCCCTTAAGACATCAACAGTTAGTGCATGAAGCATGTCACTTTTGTGTTGCAAATTTTCACTCATATTAATTTGCTCTTATTGAAATTTTGAAACTCACTTAGCTTCAGTTTGGTTTCACAGATATATGTATTAGGCACTTTATCCTTTAGGGGGACTCAAGCCTCTGAAGATGATGATGCCATTGCAGCCAAATTTTACATTCAAATTCTAGCGCAAGACTACTGAACTTATAAAGTTGAGGACACTATTATAAAATATTAATGATTCAATTCTACTTCAAAATTTCATCTTAAGTAAAACAAATAAAAAATAAAAATTATATATAGCTATCTTAAAACAAGCATAATTTGATATCCCATGGATATCTAATAAATGAAATACCATGTGACCATGAAGAGTTTTCTATTAATCACATGGAAAGTGTTCATAATGTATTTTACTTGGAAACAGAGTTTATCACACCTTTAGATCTCAAATTCAAAAAGAAATGTTTGGATATATAAATAGTCATAGAGGCAGACAAGTAAATACATGGAGCACAGGGGGAAAAGAGATGAGAAATTTTTCAACAGAACAATTTTATGGGAATAGTCATAAAGGCAGACAAGTAAATAGCTGGAGCAGAGGGGAAAAGAGATGAGAAACACAAAGGATAACAATGTTATTATCCTCAATTTATTTATTTGTGCTTTTTACAGTTTTTCAAACACTTAACATAAATTGTATTGATATATATATAAAGAACAAAACGATGCTGTAATTATTAAAACAATTAGGAATTTTAAGTCATCTTATGTTTGTTCCTTTTATTTTTATTTATGTATTTATTATTATTATTATACTTTACGTTTTAGGGTACATGTGCACAACGTGCAGGTTTGTTACATATGTATACATGTGCCATGTTGGTGTGCTGCACCCATTAACTCGTCATTTAGCATTAGGTATCTCTCCTAATGCTATCCCTTTTATTTTTAAAGAACCTGAAATCCACAGGGCAATGACTTACCACAAGGAGTAAAGTGTCAGTGTGGGTGCAGAAACCAAAAGCCAGGGCTTCATCTCATGGTCTAGTGTTGACTTCACTCGACCTCAGTGCCTTCCTCCTTCCTTCCCCTGCCAGTTTGGTTCCTTATTAGTTGTTCTTTTCTAGGTATCTTAAGCTTGGAACCTCCGTAAGAAAAGGGACTTGAAATGATCTTACACAGAAGGTAAGAAAAACTTTACAAATTCTCTGAGAGTTTGAGGAGAAAGAAAAAATGTTAAGGGGCTGGCCTTATTAAAGGTGGGTTACCTTGGAGCTGTGTATTCGCACAGTAATATATACTGTGAATCTCAGAATTAGGAGTTGTAAGAATGGAAACTTAACTAAAGGTTTATTTTGTGTGACACTCTAAGATTGTAGTGTCACGTTTAATTCCATTTTGTTCCTAAGTTAAAGTGAAAGGGCATTTTTAAGAGCTTTGCTGATTTATGAATAGTCAAGCACATCACATATTAATAGAATGTGTTATATGGAAGTTGCTATTGACTGTTAAATGTGGTGGAGAAATTAGTGAAGGAATGGGTAGAAATTTTGATAAATAATCCATTTCCCCACCACTTGCTGGCTTTCTTGAATTGATAGCCAGGAAAGGTAGAAAAAAAAGAGGTTTGTAAAGTCAGACTGAGCTGGTTGCAAACTGGACTTCATGACTTGCTACATGTGATCTTGATCAGATTACCTAAATTCTCTGAGTTTAACATAAGTTTGCACTTAAGGGGATGAGGGCGGGCGGGAGAGAGAGAGAGAGAGAGGGAGAAATATACCACTAGTCTTTTGTCTGTGGTAAGTGTTGCAAATATTTTCTCCCAGTTCATTGGCTGTCTTTTGATTTTTTGTATAGTGGGTTTTTTTCCTGCAAAATTTTTAAAAATGATATAGTCAAATTCATTGACATTTTTCTTTTATTGCCTCTGAATTTGAGTCATAGTTAGAAGACCTTTTCTTACACCAAGGTTAAAGATGAATTTTTCAAGTACTTGTTTGATTTTATTTTTTACACCAGAATTCCATTCCTTTTGCAGATTATTCTTGCATATGATATAAGATATGGATCTAAATTTACCTTTTCCAAATGGCTACTTTGTTGTCCCAGCAGCAGTTATTAAGTCTATTTTTAAGTGGTTTGAAATGCTGCTGTTGTCATATACTAAATTCTCATATGTATTTAGTTTTAAATTTGGACCTTCTATTCTATTCCACTGCTTTATCTGTCTATTCAATATGATGCTAGTATAACATCATTTTAAATATAAAGGCTTTGTAGTATCTTTTAATGTTTAGTAAGGTAGTCTTCCTCTTATTTCTTTTTTTGCAGAAGTATTTTCCTTGCTATTCTTGTATGCATGTGATTCCATGTGAACTTTAGTCAATTTACCTAATTTCATAATTTGTTGGTATTTTTATTAGGTTTGAATGAATTATAAGTCAACTTATGGAGAATTTATGTCCTTATAGTGTTGAGTCATTTTATCCAAAATACAGGGTATTTTCCTAATTTTTAAAGTCTTCTTTAGAGTCCTTTGTGAGTGTTAAAATTTTCCTTTCACAAACTTTGTACATTTTTATTAAATTTATTTATAAGTATTTAGTGTTCTTATTGCTTATTCTTATTATAGTGTTCTTATTCTTATTCTTATTATACATGGACTTACTCTTAAGTTCTCTAAATGTTCGTTGTTAAAGAGTATATAAAGGCTACTAATTTGTTAATGTTAATTCAGCATTCAGCTAATTCACTAGAATATTTGATTTCTTGAGATGGTTTTATCATTGACCCTCTGGAATTTTCAAGGTTTATTATCTTAACAACTGCAAATAGAAGTAGTTTTTCTTCTTCTTTACCAATTTTTATGCTTTTCAAGAATTTATCTCATCTAATTGGGTTGGCTCTCATCGAAGAACTGTGGAATAATATGGGATCGTATTAATCATAACATGTATTCTTGCTTCGTCTCAAATCTTAATGAAAATGCCTCTAGCGTTTCTTCATCAAATAGTATACTGGCTTTAAGTTTAAGGGAAATATATTTCATTATGTTAAGAAAGGGTCCCTAAATTCTTATTTCTTTGAGTTTTTTTAAAACAATAAATTAGTGTTTGTTGTTGTTGTCAAAGGCTTTCTTAGCGTCTGTGAAGATAATATAATTATGCCTTTAAATTGTCAACATGGTATATATGAAATGAATTGGGTTTATAGTAGTAAACCAATCTTGCATTCCTAAAATAAATCCTATTTAGTTATCGTGTGTTATTTTCTTAATACAGTGTTGGATTAAGTTTGCTATTTTTTATTTTAAAATTTTACATTATTTTCTTGAGTGATATTGACCTGTAGTTTTCTTTCATTATACTGTTTTATCAGATTTAGGTATCAGTGTTATAGTTTCTTCATGAAAGGAATTAAGATGTTTTCCTTCCCTTTCAATGTTCTGAATAATCATACAGCATTATGACTATCTGCTATTTAAATCTTTAGAATAATTACCTTGTGAAACTATGTGGGCTTGGTGCTATTTTTTGTAGTATTTAACTAATTGTTTCCTATATTTCTTCTATGAAATTGGTTGATTTAATCTTTCTAACACTAATAAGATTAATTTGAGTAAACTTCATTTCTCTAGAAAATAATTAATTCATCAAATTAAATCAAATTTGAAATTTGATTTCAAATTTATTTGTGTCAAAGTAAAGGAAGTTTCCTGTCATTTTAAAATTCTCTGTTGTTTTAATAGTAGCTTGTTTCTTATTATTTATAACTTTATATATTTGTACTTTTTCCTTTTTTATCAAATGAACTGAGTTTTAACATCGCATTTAATTTTAATTATCTAATCTAAATCTAAAAGCTGATATTTGATTCAATTGTCAGAAATCTCTTAAGTATATTGGGATCAACTTGGAAAAGTAAATTGACTTTAAACAGTACACTTTATGAACTTTAAATTACAGATCAGATATTTTTGGTAAAATTTTATCCAAACTAAGATGCAATATGAGTATAATCACTGATTCAAAAAGTTTCCTTTAGTGAGCATCAAATATCTCACTATTTTAATTTTAATATTGATTGTGTGTTAAAATAATAATAATTGCATTATATTATTGATAATGTGTATTCTTGTCATGTTTCCATTCTTACTGGAAATGCCTCCAGTGTTTCTCCATCAAATAGTATACTGGCTCTAAGACTAATTTAAAGGACAAGATGGCCAACTAGACACAGCCAGGAAGCACTGTTCCTACCCCCAAAAGACCAAAGTTTCAAGTAAACCAACATAACTTGGACAGATCTTCGAAGAGAAAATGCCCAGTGGATGAAGATGTGATGCAGATGTGGAGGCTGAGGAAGTAGGAAGCTGGGAACCTTGTTCAGGGTAGGCCAATGCTTGAGCCAATCCTGACCTCAAGTGGCTCCTGGGAATGGGTGAATGAAGAACTGCAGGACTGCCTACCCTAGCCATGGACTGCTGGGATCCTGGCTATGGGGGCCCCACATCTGCCATGGACATTTGAGCTGACAGAAGGATCCTTCCAGAGAGTAGACAGAGATGGAGCTCCAGCCAGCATGGAAGCATGGGCCTTTGTGCACAGTGAGGCTGTGTCCAAACATGGGCATAGCCACCTATTCCCCAGGGCTCCCCATTCACCCTCTGAGAAGCTCTAGCTCCAGTTGACCACCAGGCTAGGAGGAAGCTGGGCTGATTTCTCTGTGGGACTGGTACGTGTCTGTTCTTTAGGCCCTCTTGCCCACCAGCCCCTCCAAGGGCCACTGTCCAGCTGCTCTCCAAGATAGTATGCATGGCTCAGCTTCCACTGCCCAGCCTGGTTGCTTTGCTCCACCTGATTATGTTCCTGGTGGCCTGGGAGCACTTTGGATTCCCATTACACCTGGAACCTGAATCTAGGGGTCCAGAGGATGGAGCTGCAAGCCAATCCTGGTGCCCCAGAGCTGCAGTGTGCAGCTCAGAAGCGCAGAGCTGAAATTTGTGGCCAGCACTCAAGTGGGAGAAGAGCCCACCCTCTTAGAGGACTAAGAGGGGTGACTTGTGTCAGTTCATGAGCTGGAATAGAAGCAGAACATGTCTTCTTCCTCAGGGCCAACCAGGAAAGAGTGTTACCTATCTCCCTGCTACGTTCTTTGCCCAGGGAGCCCCACGTCCCAGAACAGCTAAAGAAAGTAATGCAGGCACAGTGCCAGTGATCAGAAGGGGCTCCACCAAGGCCCAAGTTCAGACTTGGTGAGGAATTACCTCTCTCCCCACTGCACTGCAGAGTGTGGCTGGAAACATGAGGAAATATAGAGGAGCTGGGTGGCTAAGTAAGAGACTATTTACTGTCCATTATTCTTAAGCACTATCCACTGGATCACAGCCCAAACAATAACACCAAAAATGTTTTGCTGATATACCCTGCTGTAAAACCAAGGACAAAAATTCAGCCACAAATAAAGACCTGTACAGAGCCTTGACCATCTGAAAACATTCAGAAACAAAGCCAATTGGCTATGCTCAACTTATACTATAGTTAAAGGAACACCAGCCCTCCCAGATGAGAAAGAATGTGGACAAGAACTCTGGCAATTTAGAAAGGCAGAGTGTCCCCTTACCCCAAAATGAGTCCACTAGCTCCATAGCAATGGTGCTTAACCAGTGTGAAATGACATAAGTAGAATTCTAAATCTGGATGGCAAGAAAGTTCAAGAATCAGGACAAAGTTGAAACTAAATCTAAGGAATCTGGTAAAACAACCCAATAGCTGAAAGATGAAATAACATTTCAAGAAACAACCAAACTGAACTTCTAGAGCTAAAAAGTTCACTACAAGAATTCCATTATACAATCAGAAGTACTAATAGGAAAACAGACCAAGCTGAGGAAAGAAAATCGGAGCTTGAAGACCAGTTATTCAAATCAACTCAGTCAGAAAAAAATAAAGAAAAAAGAAGTTTTTAAATGAACAAATTCTCCAAGAATTATGGTATTACATAAAGAGACCAAATCTACAACTCACTGGCATTCCTGAGAGGGGAGAGAGAATAAAAAACTTGGAAAATATATTTGAGAATATAGTCCATGAAAATTTCCCTATTCTCTCTAGGGAGGTTGACATGCAAATTCAATAAATACAGACAAGCCCAGCTAGATACTATAGAAGATGACCATATCCAACGCATATAGTCATCAAATTCACCAAGGTCAACGCACTCAGACAAAAAAAGGCAGCTAGAGATAAGGGACAAGCTACATACAGAGGGAACCTCATTAGGCTAGCAGCAAACCTCTCAGCAGAAACTTTATAAGCCAGAAGAGACCAGGGCCCTATTTTCAGCATCCTTGAAGAAAAGGAATTCCAACCAAGAATTTCATATCACACCAAGCTAAGCTTCATAAGAGAAGGAGAAATAAAATTCATCACAGACAAGCCAATGCTGAGAGGATTCATTTCATTTAGACCAGCTTTACAAAAATACCTTAAAGGAGTGGTAAAGATAAACACAGACCAGGTACAGTAGCTCACACCTGTAATCCTAGCACTTTGGGTGGCCAAGGTAAGTGGATCACTTGAGGTCAGGAGTTCGAGACCAGCCTGGCCAACATGGCAAAACCCTGTCTGTGCTAAAAATACAAAAATTAGCCCGGTGTGCTGGAATGCACCTGTAATCCCAGCTACTTGGGAGGCTGAGGCAGGAGAATTGCTTCAACCCAGGAGGTGGAGATTGCAGTGAGCTGAGATCTTGCCGCTGCACTCCAGCCTTGGTGACAGAGCAAGTGTCTGTCTCAAAAAAAATAAAAAATAAAAAGGATGAAATAAAACAATGACACCTGCTACCACAAAAACATACTTAAACAAACAGCCCACAGGCACTATAAAGCAACTAAACAGTCAAGTACATACAACAACTAGCTAACAACACAATGACAGGATCGAAATCTCACACCAACACTAACCCTGAATGTAAATGGTCTAAATGCCCCACTTAAAAGCTTGGAGTGGCAAGCTGGATAAAAGGACAATACCCTATCACGTGCTATCTTCAAGAGACCCATCTCACATGTAAGGACAACCACAGACTCAAAGTAAAAGGATGGAGTGAGATCTACCATAGAAATAGAAAACTAAAAGAGCAGGAGATGCTGTTCATGTATCAGATAAAAGACTTTAAACCAATGAAAATTAAAAAGTACAAAGAAGAGCATTACATAATGATAAAGGGTAAGATCCAACAAGAATACTTAACTACCCTAAATATACACATCCAAACTTTGGAACACATAGATTCATAAAACAAGTTTTTCTTGGGCTAGAAAAGACTTAGAGAACCAAACAATAAAAGTGGGGGACTTCAACACCCCACTGAGATATTAGATCACTGAGGCAGAAAACTAACAAAGAAACTCTGGACTACATTTGACACTTAACTAATTGGACCTAATAGACATGTAAAGAACATCTCACCCAACGACACAGAATTTGCATTCTTTTCATCTGCATATAGAACATATTCTAAAGTGCACCAAATGCCTGGTCATAAAGCAAGTCTCAATAACTTCAGAAAAATTGAAATAATACAAACCACACAGTGCAATAAAAATAGAGATCAATATCAAGACTATCTCTCAAAACTATACAAATAACATGGAAATTAAACAACTTGTTCCTGAGTAACTCCTGGGCAAACATTTAAATTGAGACCGAAATTTTAAGACATTATTTGAAATTAATGAAAATAGGGACAAAACTTACCAAAATCTCTGGGATGCTGCTAGGAAAGTTTATAGCACCAAACACCATCAAGAAATTAGAAATATCTCAAATTAACAACCTAACTTTGCCGCTAAAGGAACTCGTGGAAAAAAGAACTAATCCCAAAGCTAGCAGAAGAAAAGAAGTAACTAAAATTAGAGAAGAAATGAATGAAATTGAGATGCAAAAATGTATACAAAAATCCATAAAACCAATAACTGTTTTTTTCTTCCAATAGTTTTTGGGGAACAGGTGGTTTGTGGTTACATGGATGACTTGTTTCATGGTGATTTCTGAGATGTTCGTTCCCCCGTAACAGTAGCTGTGTACACTGTACCCAAGGTGTAATCCTTTATCCCTCACCCCTCTCATCCTTTCCCCTGAGCCCCCAAAGTCTGTTATATTATTATTATGCATTTACATCCTCATAGCTTAGCTACCACTTATAGGTGAGAACATAACGATATTTGGTTTTCCATTCCTGAGTTACTTCAACTTGAATGATGGTCTCCAACTCCATCCAGTTTCCCGCAAATGCCATTATTTTGCTCTTTTTATGGCTCAGTAGTATTTCATGGTATATATACAACACATTTTCTTTATCCACTCATCGTTGATGGGCATTTAGGCTGGTTCCGTATTTTTTGCAATTGCCAATTGTACTGCTATAAACATGATGTGTGTGAAAGTGTTTTTTCATGTAATGCCTTCTTTTGTTTTGGGTGGATACTCAGTAGAGAGATTGCTCGATCAAATGGTAGTTCTACTTTTAGTTCTTTAAGGAATCTCTATACCGTTTTCCACAGTGGTTGTACTAGTTTATATTCCTACCAGAAGTGTAAAAGTGTTCCCTTTTCACCACATCTATGCTAACATCTATTATTTTTTGATTTTTAAATTGTGGCCATTCTTATAGGAATAAGGTGGTATCTAATTGTGGTTTTGATTTGCATTTCCCTGATAATTAGTGATGTTGAGCATTTTTTCATATGTTTGTTGGCATTTGTATATGCTCTTTTGAGAATTGTCTCTTCATGTTCTTTTCCCAGTTTTTGATGAGATTATTTGTGTTTATCTTGCTGATTTGTTTGAGTTCCTTGTAGATTCTGGCTATTAGTCCTTTGTCAGACACATAGTTTGTGAAGATTTTCTCCCATTCTGTGGGTTTTCTGTTTATTCTGCTGATTAGTTCTTTTGCTGTGCAGAAGCTTTTTATTTTAATTAGGTCCCATCTATTTATTTTTGCTTTTGTTGCATTTGCTTTTGGGTTCATTGTCAATAAATCTTTCCTTAAGCCAATGTCTAGAAGTTTTTTCAATGCTATCTTCCGGAATTTTTATAGTTTCAGGACTTAGATTTAAGTCTTTGATCCATCTTGAGTTGAATTTTGTGTAAGATGGAGGATGATGATCCAGTTTCATTATTCTACATGTGGCTTGCCAATTATCCCAGCACCATTTGCTGAATAGGGTGTCCTTTTTCCACTTCATTTTTTTTGTTTGCTTTGTTGAAGATCAGTTGGCTGTAAGTATTTGGCTTCATCTCTGGGTTCTCTACTCCATTCCGTTGGTCTATGTGCCTATATTTTATACCAGTACCATGTTGTTTTGGTAACTATATCCTTGTAGTATAGTTTGAAATTGGGTAATGTGATGCCTCAAGATTTGTTCTTTTTGTTTAGTCTTGTTTTGGCTATGTGGGCTCTTTTTGGTTCCATATAAATTTTAGGATTTTTTTTTCTAGTTCTGGAAAAATGATGTGAAGAATGATGATGGCATTTTGATGGGAATTGCAATCAATCCGTAGAGTGCTTTTGGCAGTATGGTCATTTTCACAATATTGATTCTACCCATCTGTGAGCATGGGATGTGTTTCCATTTGTTTGTGTCATCTATGATTTCTTCAGCAGTATTTTATAGTTTTCCTTGTAGAAACAAGGAGTTTTCACCTCCTTGGTTAGGTATATTCCTAAGTATTTTATTTTATTTTTTGCAGCGGTTGTAAAAGGCATTGAGTTCTTGATTTGATCCTCAGCTTGGTCATTGTTGGTATATAGCAATGCTACTGATTTGCATACATTAATTTTGTATCCTGAAACTTTACTGAATTCATTTATCAGATCTAGGTGCTTTTAGGATGTCTTTAGGGTTTCCTAGGTATAGCATTATATAATCATCAGACAGCAACAGTTTAATTTCTTCTTTACTGATTTGGATGCCCTTTATTTCTCTTATCTGATTGCTCTGGCTAAGACTTCCAGTGCTATGCTGAATAGAAGTGGTGAAAGTGGGCATTCTTGTCTTGTTCCAGTTCTCAAGGAGAATACTTTCAACTTTTTTCCATTCAGTATAATTTTAGCTGTGGGTTTGTCATAGACGGTTTTGATTACTTTAAGGTATGTCCCTTCTGTGCCAATTTTGCTGAGGGTTTCAAACATAAAGGGATGCTGAATTTCCTCAAATGCTTTTTCTGTGTCTAGTGGGATCACCATGATTTTGGTTTTTAATTCTGTTTATGTGGTGTATCACATTTATTGACTTGCATATGTTAAACCATCTCTGCATTGCTGGTATGACACCCACTTGATCATGGTGTATTATCTTTTTGATATGCTGTTGGATTTGGTGAGCTAGTATTTTATTGAGAATTCTTGCATCTATGTTCATCAGGAATATTGATCCGTAGTTTTCTTTTTTTGTTATATCCTTTCCTGGTTTTGGCATTAGGGTGATACTGGCTTCATAGAATGATTTAGGGTGATACTGGCTTCATAGAATGATTTAGGGAGGATACCATCTTTCTGTATCATTTGGAATAGTTGTAAGTTTGGTACAAATTCTTCTTTAAATGTCTGATAGAATTCAGCAGTGAATCCATTTGGTCCTGGACTTTTATGTTGGCAATTTTTGTACTACTGTTTCAATGTAACTACCTGTTATTGGCCTGTTCAGTTTCTATTTTTTTCTGATTTAATCTAGAAGGGTTGTGTATTTCCAGGTATTTATTCAACTCCTCTAGAGTTTCTAGTTTGTGTAAAGGTGTTCATAGTAGCCTTGAATGATCTTTTGTATTTCTGTGGTATTGGTTGTAATATGTACCATTTCATTTCTAATTGCACTTATTTGGATCTTCTCTCTTGTTTTCTTCATTAATATTCCTAATGGTCTATCAATTTTATCTTCTCAAATAACCAGCTTTTTGTTTCATTTATCTTTTGTATTTTTTGTTTCAATTTCGTTTAGTTCTACTCTTATCTTTGTTATATATTTTTTCTCCTGCTAGGTTTAGGTTTGGTTTGTTTTTGTTTCTCTCATTCCTTGAGGTGAGACCTTAGATTGTATGTTTGTGCTCTCTCAGACTTCTTGATGTAAACATTTACTGCTATGAACTTTCCTCCTAGCATTGCTTTTGCTGTATTCCAGAGGTTTTGACAAATTGTGTCACTATTATTATTCAATTCAAAAAACTTTTTAAATTCCATCTTGATTTCGTTGTTGACCCACAGATTATTCAAAAGCAAATTATTTAATTTTCATATATTTTATAGTTTTGAGGGTTCCTTTTGGATTTAATTTCCAATTTTATTCCACTGTGTCTGAGCAAGTACTTGATATAATTTCAATTTTCTTAAATTTATTGAGACTTGCTTTGTGGCCTATCATATGGTCTATCGGGAGAAATGTACATGTGATGATGAAAAGAATGTATATTCTGCAGTTGTTTGGTAGAATGTTGTATAAATACCTTTTAAGTCCATTTGTTGTAAGGTATAGTTTAAGTCCATTGTTTATTTGTTGAGTTCCTGTCTTGATGACTTGTCTAGTGCTCTCAGTGGAGTATTGAAGTCCCCCACTATAATTATGCTGCCATCTATCTCCTTTCTTAGGTCTGGTAGTTATTGTTTTGTAGATTTGGGAGCTCCAGTGTTAGGTGCATATATATTTCAGATTATGATAATTTCCAGTTGGACTAATGCTTTTATCATTATATTATATCCCTCTTTGTCTTTAATTGTAGTTGCCCTAAAGTCTGTTTGTCTAATATAAAGATAACTACTCCTGCTCACTTTTGGTTTCCGTTTGCATGGAATATGTTTTTCCATCCCTTGACCTTAAGTTTATGTGAGTCCTTATGTGTTAGATGAGTCTCTTGATGACAGCAGATAGTTGGTTGGTGGATTTGTGTCCATTCTGTCATTCTGTATCTTTTAAACGGAGCATTTAGGCCATTTACATTCCATGTTAGCATTGAGATGTGAGGTACTGTTCTATTCATCATGCTAGTTGTTGCCTGAATACCTTGTTTATTTTTAATTGTGTTATTGTTTTATAGGCCCTGTGAGATGTATGCTTTACAGAGGTTCTATTTTGATGTATTTTGAGGCTGTGTCAAGATTTGGAACTCCTTTTAGCATTTCTTACAGTGCTGTCTTGGTAGTGGCGAATTCTCTCAGCATTTGTTTGTCTGAAAAAGACTTTATCTCTCCTACATTTATGAAGCTGTGTTGCTGGATACAAAATTCGTGGCTGATAATTATTTTGTTTGAGAAGGCAAAAGATGGGACCCCAGTTACTTCTGGCTTGTAGAGATTCTTCTGAGAAATCTGCTGTTAATCTGATAGGTTTTTCTTTACAGGTTATTTGATGCTCTTGTCTCACAGCTCTTAAGAGTCCTTCCTTTGCTTTGACTGTAGATGACCTGATGATTAAGTGCATAGGTGATGATCTTTTTGCAATGAATTTCCTGGGTGTTCTTTGAGTTTCTTGTATTTGGGTGTCTAGATCTCCGGCAAGACCAGGGAAGTTTTCCTCAATTACTCTCTCAAATAAGTTTTCCAAACTTTTAAATTTCTCTTCTTTCTCAGGAACACCAATTATTCTTATGTTTGGTTGTTTAACATAATCCCTAATTTCTTGGGGGCTTTATTTTTTTATTTTTTATTTCTTTATCACTGTTGGATTGGGTTTATTTGAAAGCCTTGTTTCGACCTCGGAAGATCTTCTTCTACTTGTTATATTCTATCTTTGAAACTGTCCAGTGTATTTTGCATTTCTCTAAGTGTATCTTTCATTTTCAAAAGTTGTGATTGTCTTTTCTTTAAAATATCAATTTCTATGGAAACTTTTTCATTCATATCCTATATTGTTTTTTAAGTTTCTTTAAGTTGGTTTTCACCTTGCTCTGGTACCTTCTTGAGCAACTAAATATTCAACCTTCTTAATTCTTTATCTGGCAATTCAGAGATTTCCTCTTGGTTTGGATCCATTGCTGGATAGCTAGTGTGATCTTTTGGGAGTGTTACAGAACCTTGTTTTGTCATGTTACCCAAATTACTTTTGTGGTTTCTTCTCATTAGGGTAGACTGTGTCAGTGAAAAGCTCTGGAACTCAAGGGCTTCTGTTCAGATTTCTTTTTTCATGGGGTGACCCCTTGATGTGGTGCTCTCCTCCTTTCCCTAGGGCTAGAGCTTTCTGAGAGCCACACTGCAATGGTTGTTGTTGCCTTTCTGGGTCTAGCCACCCAGCAGGGCTACTGGGCTACAGACTGGTGCTGGGGAATGTCTGCAAAGATTCCTGTGATGTGATTCATCGTCAGGTCTCCCAGCTACTACCAGCACCTACACTGGTGGAGGTGGCAAGGGAGTGAAGTGGACTTTGTGGGAGTCCTTGGTTGTAGTTTTGTTTAGCGCACTGCTTTTCTTGGTTGGTGGTTATGTGTAGTTGTCACATGGACAGACTTATGACCTCTGGTTAGCCAGGGTGTTGCAGGAGGTGGAATTGGCTGTTCTCCTTCTTTGGAGCAAGCTTGTTCTGTTATGAGTTACAATAATGGCTTGAGTTGGTTAGCCTCCATCCAGGAGGTATTAATTTCAAGAGAGCACCAGCTGTGTTAGCAGAAGGGGAATATACAAGTGTATATTCCTGTATATTCCTGGCCCTGTGTTGGCCAGGATAAGTACTTGGGTTTCTCAGGTGATAGCAAGGGCCATAGAGCTCCAAAGAGGTTTGTTTGTTTGTTTGTTTGTCTTCAGCTACCAGGGCTGGTAAAGAGAAGATATCAGTTGGGTACAGGGTTAGGCTGCTCTGAGCTCAGACTCTCCTTGGGTGGGGCTTGCTGCAGTCACTGTGGAGGATGGGAGAATGGTTTTCTGGCCAATAGAATTATGTTCCTTGGGGGGATTATGCCTGCCTCTGCTGCATCATACAAGTCGCCTGGAAGTGGCCTCATCCAGCTCCCATGCAGCCTGAAAGGCCAGTCTCAGTACTGCCAATCCCCACGAACAGCGCTGAGTTTATATCCAAGCAGCCTGAGAGCAGGGCTGAGATCTCACCCCAGGCTACAAGCATCCCCACTGAGAAAACAAGCAAGGCTCTCAGGCCTCACCTCTCCCTACCTGCCTGTACCATCAGCTGTGGCTTCTACACTCATATTTGCACTTACTGTTCACCCCACCCCCACCCAGAGTCTGCTCAGAAAAAGTTGTGCTCAGTCAAAATTATTAAAAAGTTCAGCTAGAAGTTTTCTTCAACCTGTGACCCCTTCTAAATTCTTCTGGCTGCCTTCCCGAAGGACCCCTGTGAGATAAAACCAGGAATGGCTTCCCTGGGCTCAAGGTGGGGAGTGGTAGTACCTACAGGGCTCTTCCTGCTGCTGCTTCTACTTTTATATTTCACTCTGATTCCTAAATCCATTTCAGCTCTAGGTAAGGTTAAATCCTTCTCCTGTGACCTGGACCTTTAGGTTCCCCATTTGGGATGTGTTTGGGATCAGACTTTTTCTCCTCTCACACTCTGGAAACACGTTTTTTTTCAGCTGTCTTTCAAAGTTTGCAGCAGCAAGCTACTTCTTTCAAAGGGTCTGTGACTTTTTTGGGTTTTCCTGATATGTTCCTGCAGTGGTTTTGGATCAAAAGTTCACAATGCGAGTCCTCCACATGCTGTTCTGTCCATCCAAGTGGGAGCTGCACCTTAGTCTTATCTCTTATCCACCATTTTCTGGAAGCTTGGAATACAAATTCTTTAACAAGCTATTCAAAGGCCAAGACAATGTGACTCTAATCTTGTTTTCAGTAACTCCTTGCAACACTATTCTTTAGCTATGTGGAGATATTTATTGAGCCTCACACAAGCTCCTACTTTATGCCTTTCACATGCTGTTCGCACTGCCTTGAATTCTCTGTTGCTTCTAATTTGAATTGTATGCATTTTAGGATTTCTCTTAGATGCCACATTTTATGCAGCCTTTTCTAACTCTATCATGTAAAATTAATACCTGTGCATTATTTTATTTGAATCTTTTTTGTGATACTCATCATTTTTTATTTTTTGGTTTCCCTAGAAGTACGCTCTTTGAGTGAAACATTCATGTTTGTCTTTCACATTTCTTTCTATTTACATTCATAACCCATTTTAAGTGCTTTTTGTATAAAAATTATTCATTAAATATTTGTTCACTGTATGTAAAAGGTTGACATCTCAGGCTGAAGAGAATTATTAAATATTTTTGAAGTTGGTTTATATAATATTAGCTTTTACACACTTTCTGTAAGTTTTTCGAAGTATTTTTTGTCTGTCATATTTGCATTTATTTGTTTAAATTATATTTGTACTATATAAATGTTTACCTCTAATCCCTTTTAATAAAAACTTAATTTTATCTTAAGTGTAAGCTAGAGTTAGCTTAGCTACTTATTAATTGTTTCTAAGTTCAAAATTACTGATTTGTAAACATGTATTAGAAGATCACAATGTTAACAGAGTGGAATGAATTATCCACATCCCTCAAGTGGTGGCTGCAACTTAGACCCATGGATTCTGTACTAGATTTTACATAAATAGAAGTCATAAGACAGCATGTAGTGTAAAGGATGTTTGTTTCTTTTTTTCATGACTTAGCATCTATACCATATATCTTTTTTTGGATAATTCACCACTTTAAGAGTAAGTAGATGGCAGAGATTGACTCTATAGAAGTTGAAATTAGCACATACCAACGTTTTATTCATCCCTTGAAACTAGGGCAATGTCAGTCAATGGGATGCTTCCAACTGATCTTGAAATTAGGAGGTGATGGTGCAAAGAATCACCAAGCTGAAGGATTGACTGAGTATCTACTGCAGAGGTAGACAGTGGCAGCCTAAACATGTGACTTTCAGAAGCAACAGGGTAAATGGATCAGTGCAGTAGCTATAGCTTTGACGTCTGTGGCATATGCTCTTCAGAAACTAAATGTAGTTATCCTCACTGATTTAGTTTTATGAAAAGATTTTTATTGTGGTCTTCTTGGCTGCCTATTTTTTCTTAATCCTTTCCATCTTTGAGTTCAGTTCTCTGGACTTCCTGATAGTACTCTGATCTATCAAACATCCATTCAGTGGGTTCTCTTTGGCTAATTCTGCCATAGTCAATTACTGCAGCAACTGACAACTATGACTGTTAAAACTATACTCTTTTGGCACCATTGCTGGATGTATGGTATGCTTACTTCTTCTCTAATTTTTTCCCTTCCTTTTCTAGCTAGATAAATATTTGTTTAGCCTTTTCATATATTTTCTTTGTATCATAATTTGAACTCTCTTCTGAATTATCACCAGAATCTCCTTGTACCTCTTCAATAGTGGAGGGCCCAAACTCAGCACTTGGTGAATCTTGGTGGTTTAAAAAATGGTAAAGACATAGTCCACTCTACCATTTAGTAGTTGTGTGACTTTTAGTAAATTAATGAACCATTATTTTTCATTGTAATTCTGTAAAATGAAGACAATGTTACTGATTTTATGGGATTTTTATAAGAATTAAATAATGTTAGCAAAGACCAAAGACAATAGCACAGTTCTCACACATAGTAGGCATTCAGCGCAGTGAATAGTAGTTATCATTAGTAATTCTGTAGGCTCCATATTGCCTAAGGACCTAAAGATATGATATGTATTCCCTGTGTGTGAGGTAACAATCTCTATAGTCAATTTCAGTTTGACTTATATAATATCCTTGATTTTATTTTATCAAAATTATGCCTGTTTACTTGGTTCTTGCTTTTAAAATGGTATTCACCAAAGCTTTAACATCCAGTAATTAACAGTGAGAGAGAGTAAGGCTCTTTTAAAACCACCAGAGTGTGTTAGGGTAGTACTGAGTCAAAGTCTAAGAGTTTTATGGTTAAAAAACAAATAACTTTTTACTGCTGCTCATTTAAGTAGGATTTTATGTTGTTCCCAAGATGGGAGTCTACAGGCAACTAATAATCGGGAAGAAGTGACTGTGAAGACAAACCAGCTGCATCAAACTGCAGGCACCTCAGGAATCAGCAGATCATGCAGGGCACAAAGAGGTGAAACCAGTCAAGTGTACAGTGGAGACGATTTCTCAATTTTTTTTCCTTGGAATACTAGCATCACTCAAAAATGTCAGTAGTGTTTGGTGAACAAAATAAGCTTTTTAAATTAAATGTACAGAAATCCCTGCTTATCAGAATGACACCTTGAATTTTCATAATACATATTAGTATACCCAAGTAAAGAAGCCTGTCTAATTTTTCTGAAATCTTTATTTCTCCCAATTTGCTGGAACATGTTTTATTTTTAATTTGTTTTCTTTGATTTGCTTTTACAGGAACTTTGTAATAATCTAAAGAACGCGGTTGCTATAATTTGGTAATGACAAATGAAATTATGAAGGTAATTCTGAGCAATTGCGAAAACTCACAAACAACAGTCTAAATATTTGGAGCTTTATACTCTAAATACTGGGGAGCCACTAAAGATTTTTAAAGTAGAACAATGAAGAATTGGTGCATTACAAAAATTAGTTGACAATCATATTTAGACTTTATTTGAAAGATAAAGAAAAATGATAGAGGCAAGGGAATCAACTGACCAGCTATTGTGATATCTCAATTTTGAAAAATAATTAAAAATTAGAATGAAGGGATCTATGTAAAAGGAAGCCACCAAGAGAAGTAATTAATTCATAGGACATGATGATTAATGGATGTGGATGAGGAGGAAAAAGGAGGTTGAAAGAAAGTAGTAAAAACTGGCAAGAGAGTCCATGTCTGACTAAGAGGATAAAATGTCGCACTGATTAATACTTTAACTGACCAAATCAAGACAGTGAGATTGTTTGTGGAAGAATATTGCAAATAATTGAGGAGCTTTAAAATTGTGGACTTATTCTGATGCCTCCACCTAAAGTGTCTGGAATCAAAACTTGCTGATGGTTGCATCATGTTCCAGCTTTCCATCTTGCATTTTCTAACTCAGTAAAGAGTTAAAAGGTGATTTAAAAAAAAAAAAAAAAAAAAACAACTTCCTTTGGCATGGATTATGTCACCTTTCATCTACATGCTATGCAAAATCATGTCTTGGTTAGTATTTTTCTTATCTTTTGATGGTTGACATGCAAGAGAGAATTAAACATCAAGATAATTAGTGAATCCTGGTGATATGGTTCAGCTGTGTCCCCATCCAAATCTCATCTTGAATTGTAGTTTCCATAATCCCTACATGTTATGGGAGGGACCCAGGAATCATGAGGGCAGTTTCCCCCATACTGGCCTCATGTTAGTGAGTAAGTCTCATGAGATCTGATGGTTTTATAAATGGGAGTTCCCCTGTACAAGCTCTCTTGCCTGCCACCATGTTAAGATGTGCCTTTGCTCCTCCTTCACCTTCCCCCATGATTTTGAGGCCTCTCCAGCCATGTGAAACTGTGAGTCCATTAACCCTCTTTTGCTTTATAAATTACCCAGTCTCAGATATGTCTGTTAGCAGCATGAGAACAAACTAATGCACCTGAATACTTTAGTGTTTTTTAGTAGAATATGACATATTGTGAGTACACAATGTGAAGAAATCCGGATATTCGAAAGACAAACATTTCTGAATGAAGGGGAAAAGTAAGCTGGGGCAAGACAACGTTTCTCATCCCTGATTGAAATGTTCCTATTTACCCCCTAACTTATACCTTGGGATGTTATGTTGCTTGTAAAGAATTGTGCAGAGACAGATGGAAATATTAAAATATTTATCCTAAATAAATGTTTGAGTTAAATGGTAATATCCTGTGCTGCTCTAGATTCAATTCTATCAATAAGCTATTTTGAGATTCTGACCTCAGTTTCTTGTCTTCTTTTAAGTTATCTCTGGGCCCTAAAGAGACACAGCTATGAAACTTGACAATGACTGCAGAATAACCAAAAGAAGTTATCCAACAGAATTTATAAGATATAGGATTTCGTTTCAAGAGAGAAAACAGGACTAAAAATTTTGGGATTGTCCACATTAGAGAGAAAAATCATATCTTCATATGAAAAAATATAGAATTTCTTCAAAAAAGAAAATATAAGGGAAGGAGATTGGAATATTAAAGAAAATCTCAGAGAACACCCACAACTGAATTCCAAAAACAGAGGAAGAATTATCATGAATGGCAAAAGATATAGAACAATATAAGAATGAAGAGAATATATCCATTAGAGAATTATAAGAGAAAGGAAATCAATTTAGGTGAAGAAAGTCTAAGAGGAAGGGGATAAAGGGGACTAAATTTGGTGATAAAAAATTGAGGTAGACAAAATAGTGGCCTCCAAAGATTCCCACATTCTAATTCTTGAAATTAGTGTTTATGTTATGCTAAATGACAAGGGAGAATTAAGGTTGCATATGGACTTAAGGTTGATAATCAACTGACTTTAAAAATAGAGAGACTGTTCTGAATTATCCAAATGGGACAAATGTAATCATAAGGGTCCTTTATATGTGAAAGAATGTGAAAGAGGGCAGCAGAAGAGTCATCAGACTGGTTCAAGGTGAGAAAGGCTTGGTTGGCTAGCTTTGAAGATGGAAGGTTTCAGAAGCCAAAAGATGCAGGCTGACTCTAGAGGTTGGAAAAGCAAGGGAATGAATTTACTAGAAAGGAACAGAGACCTGCTGACACTTTGATTTTAGCTCAGTGAGATCCAATTTGGACTTCTGAGAAAATAAGTTTTACAGAACTGTAAGTTACAGAACTGTAGGAAAATAAGTTGGCGTTGTTTTAATCCACTGAGTTGTACCAATTTGTTACAGTAGCAATAGGAAACAAACATAGAAGCTCATTGTTTGCGTAGATACGCAGTGTCAGTACAAAGGACAAAGACCTATTAACAGAGTTACAAATGAGCAATGGAAGTAGCAGGTGTTGCCCATATTTTCAGCAGATTAGGCAGTGGAAGAAGAGAATAGGATAAAAATATCTGAGAAATTGTTAATTGGGGAAAAATTCAAATACATCTAATTAAATAGAAATAGCATTGTTCAAGACAGAAGCTCTATTATATTAGCTCCTTCTTTGCAACTAAGCAGAATATTTCTTGAGAAGATTATATGAGCATAATTGTCAAACCAAACAAATGAAAATCTCCCAAACTAATGGATGTAATAAGTGAGATCTAGAAACTCACAGAAAGCTGTTTCATTTACCATAAAGAATAATGAAAAGTCTTTCATCTCTAAATTGTATGAAGTGAGAAATTCTGCCCATTATAAATGAGATGAAAACGAATACTTAAGAAAAATTCTGGCAACTTCATAAAAAATGTCAATTTTACATATTAGAAGAAAAAACATATTATGCTGTTGACATGTTAAGTGCATCAATAGAGATAATGAATATGAATATGCTAAATCAAGGCATATACAGAGAAAAATAGAAGACTAGGATATTCTCAAAAAAATCAGTTTATATAGAAAGCCAACCTGGTTTTTTACAAAGGTTTGTGTAAAGAAGTACAGAAGTATTTAAGGGTAGAAGAAAAATAAGCAGCCAAATGCTACTCTATAAATAGTGCTGAGTTATATGGGCCACTTTTATGCAACATGAATTCTATTGTAAAACACAAAAATAATGAAAAAAATTGTCTCTATGTTGATTTGATAGAACTTATGGTTAAAGCTAATGATGCAGTTTTAGAATAAATTTTTCTAAATCTAGGTAGAGAAACTCAATTGTCAAATGAATGATCTAGACCCGATGACCTACTGGGTTCCTTCTAAAGTAATGGCCCCAGGTATCCTAGTGCTTGAGAAATACGTAAGCATTGCTTGAAGAAAGCATGCTGGGGCCCAAGCTTTGGTAAGCGCTTTATGAAGTTTTGCTGCATGCCTTCTCAGACCCTTTAGCACATAAATTTCTAAGAAAGTACTTCTAAATGAATCATTTTCCCTGATAGGTCTTTTGATAACAGAAAAGGTTTTTGCCCGTGGATCTCAAAATACTTGTGTTTAACACATTAAACTGTTATCCATAAATCAATTTAGAGTCCTAAAACAATAATGAAAAATAAGTCAGAATCATTTTGACATACTGCTTTCTAAATATACATTTTTCACAGACCCTTTGTGTTATAATCAACTGGTAACTTCATTCTTCTACTTCCTAAGATTGTACATTCACCACTTGGATGGTGTAGTTATGAGCACTCAATTATTTTTTTATCTGAGGAAGTCTTCCTTGAGCTGTTAGTTCAGATCTCTGGGCACTGACATCTCCTGTTCATTTCATATTCTTGATTGTCACGTTACTTTGTTTTTTTTTTTTTTTGAGGTGACATCTGGCTCTGTTGCCTAGGCTAGAGTGCAGTGGCGCAATCTCAGCTCTCTGCAAACTCCACCTCCCAGGTTCAAGCAGTTCTTCTGCCTCAGCGTCCCTAGTAGCTGGGATTCAGATGCACACCACAACGCCTGGCTAATTTTTGTATTTTTAGTAGAGATGAGGCTTCGCCATGTTGGCCAGGCTGGTCTCGAACTCCTGACCTCAGGTGATCCACCTGTGCCGGCCTCCCGAAGTGCTGGGATTACAGGCATGAGCCACCATGCCTGACCTGTCAAGTTACTTTCTATACACTTGGTGACGCTTTGGTCTTTTCTGTTAAATAACTCTCAGATTCCCGAAGTGTTTTTCTTATTTAGGAATAGCAATACTGTTAATTAGCTAAGCATCCGTGACGCCATTCACTTTTTATGGCTTATCTCAATCCTTTCAACAGCTTTGTGCTAGAGATCAATTTAACCGTTTTGCCATAGAGAAAACAAAAGGCTAAGAACCCCATAGCTTATACATGGTAGAGTCAACATTCGAACCCACCTTTGCTTTTCTTCAAAGCTGGTCTTAAGGGTAATGCCCAATTTTCTTGCCCTCTCTGTTCCCTATCGTAAATTCCACCCTCAAACCACCTACAATTTCAGACATATTTCCATTGTTTGACCCTAGGTGGACAAGAGAAGAGAGATATTACTTAAGAGACTAGAAGTCAAGGAGTAGATTTTACTAGGTAATCACCAAACCTCACATCAGAGCTAAGAGTTTCTGAACTCACTCATGCCCCAGGGTGCTGTGTGACTCTGAAACTCAATGCCAGGCCTTACGAAGTGATCATGAGCTCCCTTTGGAAGCAGCCACCTCTACCATTTCCTCTTTCCCATCTGCTTCTCCATGAGGCTCTTCGCTTCCATGAGAAACTTGGCTTCACACCTACGAGTAATTCTCTGTCTCCTTTTTAACCGCACACCTTCAATCAACAGCCCTTCTGTTTCTCTTGCCACAGATCTCCACAGAGGCCTGAAAAAGTGATTTATCTGAGCAAAGGAGGTCTTCTTTATTCAGTGCCGTTGCTCCCAGATGTTTTCTTCTGATTCTAGAAGGCAGATTTATGTCGTTGCTGTTACCTCAGCCCATGAAGCTCAGGTAACCACAGCCACCTTCTGGCTCTACTGTATTAAAATTATATTCTCCTGATTTACATACATTAGGTTTATGAGCTATTGGAAGCACCTAATAACTTTGGGCAAGATAATCCTGACTTTATTTTTTTATTTTAGATTCAGGGGGTACATGTGCAGGTTGGTTACCTGGGCATATTGCATGATGCTGAGGTTTGGGGTATGAATGACCCTGTTACCCAGGCACTGAGTAAAGTACCAGTAGGTACTTTTCCAACCTTTCCCTTCCTCCCTCCCTCCACTCTCTGGTAGTCCCCAGACTTTTTTTATGTGACAATATCATTTTTATTTTTCTAACAAATCTTTCTTCCTTTTTTTCTTTTGAAGATAAACATGGATTTAATAAGAATCAGATAATTCCACTTAGAATCATCTGTTGGGGGGGGGGCTATTTTAAAATGCTGGTGTCTGATTTAATTGCTTTGGAGAGGACCTGAGTATAAATATTATTTTTAAAAGCACCCCTGGTGATTCCAGTGTGCATCTGGGAATGAGAACCATTGTTGTAGGCAGCACTTCTCAGGTTGATGTTCTTAAGTGGGGCAACCACACATGCTAGTTTGCCTTAAGTGAGTCCTGGTGTAATTATTCACAGTACTTCCTGCTATTCTCAGCATCTCCACTTTGGATGATAAATTATATGGCTACCCTATTCATGAAAATCATCTGGGAAGCTCATTAAAAATTCAGATTATCTAATCTCAGGTCAGAAGATTGAGTTTCTGTAGGTCTGGGGTAAGGTTTGAGTCTGCATTAAAAACTAGTAAAATTGACATGAGTTGATTCTAATGCAGGTGATGTACACACTCCAACTCTTTTTAAAATAGATTATTTCTTTTGGAACAGTTTTAGTTTCACAGAAAAGTTGAGGGAAAATACAGAGATCTCCTGTGGGCTCCCTGCCCCTGAATACCCACAGCCTGGCTGACTGTGAGAGTCTCACACCAGAGTGGCAGATTTATGACAATTGATGAAGCTACACTGAGGCATCATTATCACTCAAAGTTTACATTAGGGTTCAGTCTTGGTGTTGTGTGTTCTATGAATTTTGGCAAATGTATAATGACATGTATCCACCATCGCTGTATCGGAAAAATGTTTCAGTGCCCTAAAGATCCTCTGTTCTCTGCCTATTCATTTCTTTCTCTCCCCTAATGATTGGAAACCACTGATCTTTTTACAGTCTTCATAGTTTTGCCTTTTCCAGAATATCATATAGTTGGAATCATACAGTATGTAGCCTTTTCAGATTGGCTTCTTTCACTGAGTAATACACATTTAAGTGTCCTCCACGTCCTTTCCCGGATTCTTAGCTAATTTTTTTCTGAATGTTCATGTAGTTTATCCTTTCACTGAATGAAGAACAACTTTATTTCTTCCAAGTTTTGGCAATTATGAATAAAGCTGCTATAAACATATATGTGGGGTTTATTTAGTGGACATAGTTTTTTAACAAAGTTGGGTAAATCCCAAAGCGCACAATTACTATATTCTATGGTAAGAACATATTTAGTTTTGTAAGGAGCTGCCAAACTCTCTTTCAAAGTGGCTGAACCGTTTTCCATTCCCACCATTGACAAATGAGAATTCCTATTGCTCTACCTCCTCACCAGCTTTCGATGTTGTCACTGTTTTGTACATTTGCCATTTTAATAGATCCCTAATGGTATCTCCTTTTTGTTTTAATTTGTAATTTCCTAATGACATATGATATTAAGCATCTTCCCATACGCTTATTTGCTATCTGTATATCTTTTTTAGTGATAGTTTTAAAGTAAGGTGTTTTGTCTATTTTTTAATCAGGTTGTTCATTTTCTCATTGTTGAGTTTTAAGATATCTTTGTATACTTTGAATAACAGTCCTGTATCAGGTATGTCTTTTGCAAATATTTTCACTTAGTCTGTGGTTTGTCTTCTCACTCTCTCGACACTGTCTTTTTCAGAGTAGAAGTTTTAATTTTATGAAGTCTAGCATATCACCTCTTTGTTTCATGGACTGTGCCTTTAGTGTTACATCTAAAAAGTCATTGCAACACCCATGGTAATTTATATTTTTCTCTTGTATTATCTTCTATGAGTTTTATGGCTTTGCATTTTACATTTGGCTCGATGGTCCATTTTAAGTTAGCTTCTGTGAAGGGTGTAAGGTCTATGTCCAGATTCATTTTTTTGTACTTGTAGGTCCGGTTGTTCCAGGGCCATTTGTTTAAAAGACTATGTTTCTCTATTGTAATGCTTTTGCTCCTTTCAAAGATCAATTGAATTTATTTGTGCAGGTTGTTTCTCAGCTTTCTATTCTGTTCCATTGATCTATTTGTCTATTATCTTTAAAGTAAGGTAGTGTTAGGCCTCCAACTTTGTTCTTCTCCTTCAGTATTGTCAGTTATTCTGAGTCTTTTGCCTCTCCATGTAAACTTTAGAATCAATTCTCTGATATCCACAAAATATATTGCCACACTGTCCTTTTAAAACACTGTTTAGGGTCTGAACTTTAAAAACATCGGAACCTATAATAGTGTGTGTTAGATATTGTGAAGTTTTCTGTATTCTAGAGAAAGATACTCAAAGGTGAATAATGGACCTGTAATTTAAATAATAATAAATAATAATTAATGAACTCTCACAATGTTCTATTTTCTCCTATTTGTCCTATTTGATCCTTAAACAACATAGTGAAGTGGTTATGAATTCTGTTGTATGAATGAAGAAACTGAGAATTTGAATAATTTTTTCTAAATGTGTACAGTTAGAAAGTGGTAGAATTTTGATTCAAATTTAGGTTAATGAGCCATAATGCTTTACTATGATTGTGTAATGTCATTTCCCAAACACTGTTCACTGATTTAAATCTCACAAAATCCTTCTGATACAGACTGTAAAAGGCCTGCTAATTTAGACAGGTGAAACGACTTTACCATTTATGATGTTATATTGGTAGTGTAATGAAGGCAGAATATGAACATAGATCTTTTAATTCCCTATCCAATATATGTTCTTCTCTTTTACTTAATGTAGATTAAATGACGATCTGCTTGTTTTCATTTAAATTTTAAAGACCTGTGAAAACCACTATGCTTTTGTAAAGAAGGAAAAACAAACATTCACATTTTGAGGTAGATAGAAATGTCTTATTACATGCTTTGGCAACTCCTTCTGAAGGTTAAAACATATTAGAAAGCCCCATCTCTTCCATTTCTAATAGTAAAGCCACCCTGACTAGCTCCCCACCTTCTTTGTAACTTATCTCATATTTATCATATTCAAATCTGCAATCTTGATGCTATTTTCGTGATCGTAATTCATGCTCAACAATCTGCTTCCATTCTCAACTCAGTGAGCTGGCAATCAATTTCTTAGTGCTATTTGAGAAGAAAGCAAAATCTAAAAATGAAGCTATTAATATATTACAAGTAAGTACTAAATCTGTTAGGTAGGGGCTGACAGATCACATTAGAATGTGTGCCCTGAGGCACTGTGAGGCATGAGAAGGGACTTGTGATGCATGACACTATTATTGACCTTTGAGTTACACAATTTATCAGAAAGGAAAAAATAGTTTCCTTTGTGTCGGTAAAAACCAGTAAGTGAGCCCTTTAGTCTAGATTTCCAGGAGAAGCAAATTGGTCATTGTAAAAGTTCACTAATTAGGCTGTTTATTCTCCCAAACAGAAATGGGATTGTTACAACCTGACCAGCATACATTTAGCAGCAGTTCTTAGCTAAATATTACATCAGAAACCAGGGTAAGAAGCAGACTATATTGTGAGAACTATTAGAAATGGTTGGCCTACCTTTTAATTGGTGTTTCACACTACTCTGCTTCCCTACTTACCATTATACATACTCACACTATTACAAACTTAACATTACAGCATAATACACATCACGGTGCTCTATCATTGATAGAGCCCTTCCTCCGATTCATGCATGATACTCAGCTCTAAACTTGATTTATCTGATTTAGTCCTTCAAATAGTCTACGACCTAAGGTTTTTTTGTTTGTTTGTTTGTTTGTTTTTGAGACAGAGACTCACTCCGTCATCTAGGCTGGGGTGCAACAATGCGATCTCGGCTCACTGCAACCTCCACTTCTTTGGGTTCAAGCAATTCTTGTGCCTCAGCCTCCTGGATAGCTGGGATTACAGGTGTGCACCACCATGCCTGGCTACTGTTTTCATATTTTTAGTAGAAATGGGGTTTCATCATGTTGGCCAGGCTGGCACAATCCTAGTAGTATTATGCTCATTGTGCTGTTATGGAACTTGAGGCTTTGATGACTAAGATGAGTTGCCCAATTTGCACAGCTAGTAAGTGCCAGAACTGAAACTCAAATCTAAGGGGAAGTGGGCTTTATCACTGTATTCTTAAGCATTTCTCTGCATTGCAGTGTATGTAAAATGAATGGATAGTACTTGAAATTAGTCCTGGACAATTAAGTCTATATGTGATGTATTCAACATCAGTTGAAAGTTCTAGGATCTAATCATTGCCATAGTGCACTCCAGGTAATGCAACGAAGTGTTACCCCTTTTTTGTTGTTGTTCATCATTGTTATCTAAAGAGGATTATGTTCTGAGGTCTTTATTACATTCACAGCATTCCTGAAAGCCACATGCTATGAGAACCCTCTTTTTTTCTCATTTTAAAAAAGTTAACTTTATTGGGATATATATATATAATTTACATAGAATAAATTTTACCTTTTTATTTGTTCAGTTTTATGAATTCTTATAAACTCACGTAAACAACATGAGAATCAAGACAATTTCCATAACCCAAATGGTTCATCATTAACTTTAAATAAACTTTTTATTTAGAACAGATTTAGAGTTAGAAAAAAGTTAGTAGTACAGCAAGTTCTCATGTACCCTCCACCCACCCAGTATATTCCTTGTTGTTAGCATCTTACATTAGTACGGCATTGTGATCTTCTTCTGTGCCAGCATTTCATCCAAGATACCATGTTTACATATAGTCATCGTGTCTCCTTGGGCTCCTCTAGTCTGTGACAGTTTCATAGACTTTCCTTGGTATTGATAACCCTGATGACTTTGAGCACTATTGGTCAACTATTTTGTAGAATATCTCTCATTTAGGATTTATCTGATATTTTCTTATGATTAGACTGGGGTCATGTGTTTTTAGGAGAAAGACTACAGACATAAAGTGCCGTTCTCATCACATGATATCAAGACCATATGCTATCAACATGACAAATCACTGTTGTTGTTGACTTTTATTACTTAACTGACTTAGTGTTTGTCAGATTTGTCCACTGTGAAGTTATTCTTTCCTGCCTTGTCTGTAAAATACTTTTTAGGAGGAAGTCACTATGTGAAGCTTTGAGTGGGGAGTTATGCCCTGCCTTGTTTAGTGGGGAACACCTACACAAATTATTTGGAGTAAACAGAGGATTTGTCTATTTCCTTCGTTTGTTTATTTATGCATTAATTTAATCATTACTTTATATCACTATGGACTCAGATATTTTATACTTTGGGTTATAATCTAATAGCACATTTTAAGTTTCATTGCTCATATTTTGCTAGCTACAGCCATTAGAAGCTCTTTCAGTTGACTGCTGTGTCCTTTTGACATATCCCCATTGTTGTTTTCTGTTGGTTAGTTTATTTTTGCTTTATTTCTAGCACTTTCTTGTTCTCTGGGAATACAAACTATCCCAGGATAATCTTATGTATTCCCTGTCCAAGCTCCCAAATCAACCATTTCTCCAAGGGGTTCTGGTTCCTTTTAGTCGAGAAGCCAAGATCCGGGTGCTAGAGGTGCTCACTGCTACCAGGGTGTTGTTCCTTCTATGTCCCCTCAGATGATGGAGAAAGGGATGTATATGTGTATACTAGCTCACGTGTGTACACATATCAAAA
This sequence comes from Pan troglodytes, assembly GCF_028858775.2. Taxonomy (NCBI): domain Eukaryota; kingdom Metazoa; phylum Chordata; class Mammalia; order Primates; family Hominidae; genus Pan; species Pan troglodytes. The sequence goes on from NC_086015.1 coordinate 4,769,840, forward strand.
ATTATTCCCTGTGTATCATGCTAAACGTGAATTGTACTGATAACCTTCTACTGTAATTCATTATAACATGGCTTATTCTAAGTTGTTCTCCCTTTCATGTTTCTAATTCCCACCCCAACAATGAGCGAAACCTATCCCTTGCTAGCTGCCATCGATTTACTTACTTGCTCAGTTCTTGTATACATGTATATGGGTTCCTGAATTGTTTACTTGTATCCCCATGGGAAACAACTTTCCCAACTAGAGTGCGTACGTGCAGTTCATTTTGCCTTTGGTTTTATAGCCTCTGTGTATTTACAAAATTAATTAGGGCCATATATGCTGACCTTTTATGAGAAAATATTCAAATCAGCATAAAAAATAAAGTTTTATTTAGTGTATAGCTACATCGTGAACAGTTTTAAAATTCTAGAGTTACTTATAATCATGGTTGTGTATTCATGTAATAATAGTTTTAAGTCTATGGTGTTCGTTGGATAGTCTAATATTATAGCAGTTATTTTTCAATTAATTTTTAAAGCTTTTATGTTTTTGGTTTTCTGGTCTTTCCATTCCATGCATCATTAAAAGGAGAATTCTGTAAAACAAAACATTTTATATAAAGATGAAATATGGAAAATATTTCCTATAGGCTGTCTGTATTATTATGTATTTTAATGGACTTAAAAATGTGTAAAAATATGTTTAAATATTTGTAACTACACTCCATATATCAATTAAGAAATTGGCTGCAAATATGTGACTTTAAAATACGTCTTTTAGGATAAATAATTGTCTACATTCTTGGTAATAAAATAGTATTATTCTGAAAATACTAAGCAAATGTGGCTTTTTATCACCTGAAATAGAAAACCTTGCCAATTTCAATGCTTTCTCTTGCTAGAGGAATCTTATGAGATCCTATAACTCACCCAAACTTTAAAGAGCGATCTCATCTCAAACTATTCTTTCCAAAGTTCTCTTTTGGAAGTTCAAGGGTATGTTTTAAAAAATAATTAAGTAACAATGTAAATTGAGAACAAAATAGATGAGCTGCTGTGTTTTCTGTGTAAGTCATGCTAGATGCAAGGTTAGGATTTTAAGTTCCACAAAATGAATTATATACACAAGCTGAAATAGTATCTGAGACTAAGGTAAATAGAATGAGCAGGGCATCAAGGATACAGCAGTCAAAAACAGCAAACCTTTCGCTGAATATCAGATATAAAACATTTAGGAACCTGCCTTGAAGAAATCTTCTTTTGATTAAAATTTAATGATTTATATTTATAAAATGAGTAGCTCTGAGGTTTTATATATTCATAACGTCAAGAGTTTCTCAGATACTTCAAGTACATTCAAGCTTTTGTAATGAAGATTCATTTTAAATTAACGATTTATTACTTTCAGCAACATTTTAAAGTAGTTTGTAGTATGATGTTGGGCTCCAAAGAAAAACAATTGCCTGAAGAACTGTATCAGGTAAGCCTTCTCTGTAACAGACTTCAAAAGAAAATGGCTGAGGCAAACTGGGATGCTGGAAAACTGCAGGTGTACTTTTCAGGATACAAGCATTAATACGTGTGTAATACTGTAATTTCTTTAAAAGTGTAATTTGAGGCGTGGTTAAACCACAGAGGTGTCTATGAATTTGATTTTGACTCCCAACTGCAGTGGCAGTAGTGTGTGCCTTTCTCTTCCAGAGCAATAAGCATTTTGCTGAGGAACTTAAAATTTGCATCTAGGAAATTGAATCTCCTAGGCTAGTCTTTGATCACACAAATCTAAATTAAAGGTGGACACAGTACAAAACAAAAACAAAAACAGAAGAAGTGGTTCAGCCTCAATCTTCATTTTTTTCTGTGTATGATTATGAGCGAAGTAGAGGTACATCACAACACCACAATCATTTATTGAATAGTGTACATTACCCCAACATCCTTATTCACAATGACTTTAAGATTTAATAAAGGGAATTAGAGGAATATACAAACATATATGACAGTTAGGTACTTCACCTCTAAAAAAAAACAATTAAAAAATGTATATTCAAGGGAGGGAGAAAAGACATTTCTTTAAGGGGACTGGGAACACTTTGGGCATTTGTTGAATGCCCATAATATTACTTTAAAAATGCCCCTCCTATTCAACATAGTATTGGGAGTTCTGGCCGGGGCAATCAGACAAGAGAAAGAAATAAAGGAAGAGAGGAAGTCAAATTGTCTCTGTTTGCAGATGACATGATTGTATATTTAGAAAACTCCAACATCTCAGTCCAAAATCTCCTTAAGCTAATAAGCAACTTCAGCAAAGTCTCAGGACACAAAATCAATGTGCAAAAATCACAAGCTTTTCTATACACAAATAACAGACAAACAGAGAGCCAAACCATGAGTGAATTCCCATTCACAATTGCTACTAAGAGAATAAAATACCTAGGAATCCAACTTACAAGGGATGTGAAGGACCTCTTCAAGGAAAACTGCAAACCACTGCTCTAGGAAATAGAGAGGACACAAACAAATAACAAAAAATTCCATGCTCATAGATAGGAAGAATCAATATTGTGAAAATGATCATACTGCTCAAAGTAATTTATAGATTCAATGCTACCCCCATCAAGCTACCAGTGACTTTCTTCACAGAATTGGAAAAAACCGCTTTAAATTTCATATGGAACCAAAGAAGAGCCTGCATAGCCAAGACAATCCTAAGCAAAAAGAATAAAGCTGGAGGCATCAAGCTACCTGATTTCAAACTATACTACAAGGCTATGGTAACCAAAACAGCATGGTACTGGTACCAAAACAGATACATAGACCAATGGAACAGAACAGAGGCCACAGATATAATACCACTCATCTACAACCATCTGATCTTTGACAAACCTGACACAAACAAGCAATGGGAAAAGGATTCCCTATTTAACTTTGTTGTTGGGAAAACTGGTTAGCCATATGCAGAAAACTGAAACTGGACCCCTTCCTTACACTTTATACAAAAATTAACTCAAGATGGATTAAATACTTAAACATAACACGTAAAACCATAAAAATCCTAGAAGAAAACCTAGGCAATACCACTCAGGACATAGGTGTGGGGAAATACTTCATGTCTAAAACACCAAAAGCAATGGCAACAAAAGCCAAAATAGACAAATGGGATCTAATTAAACTAAAGAGCTTCTGCACAGCAAAAGAAACTATCTTCAGACTAAATAGGCAACCTACAGAATGGGAGAAAATTTTTGCAATCTGTCCATCTGACAAAGCGCTAATATCCAGAATCTACAAAGAACTTAAACAAATTTACAAGAAAACAACAAACAATCCCATCAAAAAGTGGACAGAGGATATGAACAGACACGCCATAAGAAAGGATGAGTTCATGTCCTTTGGAGGGACATGGATGAAGCTGGAAGCCATCATGCTCAGCAAACTAACACAAGAACAGAAAACCAAACACCACATGTTCTCACTCATAAGTGGGAGTTGAACAGTGAGAACACATGGACACAGGGCAGGGAACATCACACGCCGGCGCCTGTCGGGGTGTTTTGGGGGCTAGGGGAGGGACAGCATTACAAGAAATACCTAATGTAGGTGATGGGTTGATGGGTGCAGCAAACCAGCATGGCATGTGCATAACTATGTAACAAACTGCACGTTCTGCACATGTACCACAGAACTTAAAGTATAATAAACAAGAAAAAAGAAAAAAGTACAATTAATTTCAGGATATGATTTTAATGAATAGCAGCTAGTAACAGAGGTTTTAAACATGACAAAGGGAGAATTTTCCTGGGGAAACATTTCTTACCCAAACTCAATCTTCCCCTTTAAACATGTCAAAGGGGAAGATACAGAATGTATAAAAGAAAAGTGCCAGATATTTTCACAGAGCAGCACTAAATCTATAATTGTAAGAAATATAAGGAAAATAATAGGTGATAAAGCTAAAAATAAATATTAAGAACATACTACTGAAGGCCATACATGCCAGGGTGAATAATGTGTATTTAATATGGAAGGAACAAAAACATTGGATTTTTATAGTCTAGAAAATTAATGTAGAAATATTGTGTATAAAATGATAAAGGGAAAAGCAAGATGTATGGATATCAAGATTGACTATAATAAGAGAAAAAACAGGAATTAAACTAGTTTGTTGTTAAAATTATAATGAAGGGAATGGTGAGCTAAATATTTTGTTACTGTGAGCAATATAATTTGGAAACATAAATATAGAAATACAAAATCAAAGATGATACAGAAATTCTGATTCCTAATGCCTGGGAGAACGAGCACACCCTTAACATAAAAAAGAAGATAAGTTGGCTTCTAGAAATATGACTAGGGATGGGTACAGGAGGGCATGTTCTATTTTTGAACATTAGAGGTCCTCACCCCACCCCCCAATATTTTACTATTTTTATTAATCCTATAGTGCACATATTGGACATAAATCATGGTCCTCACTTATGATGATATCTCTGGGATAGGTTCCTAGAAATAAAATCATGCTTTCAAAGACTTTCTTTCCCTACGCATTGTCATATTCTCTACCAAAATAGTTGTATCATCTTCAGCAATATATGAGGGAGTATTGCTAACTATATTCTCATTAAACTTGATAATTAACATGTCTCTTGAGTTTTACCAGTTTTAGTAAAAATGAAATTTTGATAATTTCATTTGAATTTCTTTGTTTACAAGTGGAATCAAATGTTAAAATAGGTTATTTAGATTTTATATTTTCCTTTCTGGAAATTGTTTATCCAGGTATTTTACCATATTTATATTCACCTGCCATTTGTTTCTATAGGCCTTATTGAGTTTTTCTTTTTAACTAATTGAAAAGAATATATCTGTTTGTTGACTTTTAAGTGAATATTTGCTGCAAGTTTTTATTAATTTTTACTTGCTTTTTTCTTTTCTTTTCTTTTCTTTTTTTTTTTTTTGAGACAGAGTCTCGCTCTGTCGCCACCCTGGAGTGCAGTGGCGCGACCTTGGCTCACTGCCACCTCCGCCTCCTGGGTTCAAGCGATTTTCCTGCCTCAGCCTCCCGAGTAGCTGGGACTACAGTCACGCACCACCACGTCCAGCTAATTTTTATATTTTTAGTAGAGATGTGATTTCCCCATGTTGGTCAGGCTGGTCTCGATCTCTTGACCTCATGATCCGCCCTCCTTGGCCTCCCAAATTGCTAAAAATTACAGGTGTGAGCCACCGCATCCGGCCTTTATTTGCTTTATAATTGCGTTCATAGTTTTAATGTATACATGTATATATGTAGTTTTGAAGTGTCCAAGGGAATCTGAAGGAAAATGCATTTTTTTAAGCTGGCTGACATACAGGAAGGAAGACATCCTTCAAAGAAACTGCTTCAAAGCAATTACACAGGGAGGAGGTTTTATAACATTTGGGAGGATGAGCCACTCTGAGGAAAAGCAGAAGAAATCCTGAGAATGAGAAACAGCAAATTGTGTGCATTCCGGCATGCACATTTTCAGCAAATAGGATGTTTTTGGTGTGAGGAAGACCAAAAGAATCTCATAACTTCCTTTAGGAAGGTTATGATCACTCACTTCTCAGGGATAAATGACATTTTCCAGCTGGGGTCAATCAGGAGTGGGGAAAATGTCATGGGAATAGAGGGATCTAAAATCATTCAGAAAAAAAATCTTACGGAAGTCAAGTCAAACCAAACTGTCTTTTCCTTTATCGTTTCCAGTATTCTCTATCTGGGAAATCTCCCGGCTCAAGTTAATATTTGTATGTGCATTTTTTCTTTTTTTACGACTCACATGTGGCACATTTTTTAGAATAGGATGCATGGAGTTGGTCAGAAGTGACTTTTCAAATAGGTGACCAACAGATTTGTGGTAGGTAGAATACTAAGTACACTATCTTCCCAAAATTTTCTTCTTCATCTTCAGAACCCATAAATATGTGCTTTTCATATCAAAAAGAACCTGCAAACTGTTGACTCAGGATACAGACCTTGAGACAGATCATCTGAATGGGACCAGTCTAATCATATGAGTTCTTAAAAGCAAAGAAAATGTCCCAGCTGGATCAAGAGAAGAGAAACAAGAAGAACTTGACCTACTGTTGCTGGTTTTGAAGATGGAAGAAGGAACCATGTTCCAAGGAATGTGCTAGATGTTGGGAACAGCCCTCAGCTGACAGCCAGCAAAATAATTGGGACCTCTGTCCTATTGTAAGATACTGAATTCTGCCAATAATTCAAATAAGCTAGGAAATTTATTTTCCCCTAGACTTTCCAAAAAGGAGCAGAGCCCTGCAGACACCTTGATTTTAGCCCTGTGAGAACTGTGTTAGAGGTCTAACCTACAGAACTGTGAGAGAATAAATTTGTTTTGTTTTAAGGGGTTAACTTTTTGGTAATTTATTCCAGCAGCAATGGAAATCCAATACGGCATACAACATTATTTTTTGAATAATCTTTTCATTTTTAATGGGTTTAATGTCTACCATTTATTAAAGTCTTTTATCTATTATGGCTGTCCTGGAGAATCAAGGAACCTGGGGGTTAGAAGAGATATGAGTGACCTGGAAAGTAGATACAAAACTGAATTAGATTGTTTCAAGAAGTACAGGGAATTAATGAGCAGGGTGTTATAGCGAGCACCTGTAGTCCTGGCTACTCAGTGGGCTGAGCCAGGAGGATAACTTGAGCCCAGGATTTTGAGGCTGTAGTGAGCTATGATCATATAATTTAGTCCGTATTGAGGAAGTAGAGGTTACACTCTAAATTATACAGTGAAATGAAAGGTGATGACATGTAAGTTGAGAAGGAGTCTGAGTTCTGGAAAGAGTAAGTTTGGGGGCATGGAAAAATCAGAGCAATCACCAAAACAGGAAAGATATAAGATTCAGAAAAAGATAAAATAATTGATAGTGAGGAAAAAATTATATGGTATTTACTTTTCTTTTGAGACTTTATCTTCTGTTTCCCTCCTGTTCTTTCTGCCTTCCTTCTCATCCTACTTTCCACTGTAGAATTTTGTCTTGAATTTTGATCCATGGCAATCTATAAAAGAAAACACTAATAACGTTCTTAAATTCAGAGAGAATTTTTCCTATCTCTGAGAGCAGTTGTAAAGCGTGAATTTGTCTCCAAACTGGTTTGCATTCTTTCTATAAGGATGCTAAATGTAAACAAAGTACTGCTATTAGAATGATATATGTGAGGCTCCCCATGCACCTTGGCAGAAAAATGTTATATAAATGGAAAGTGTCGCATATATTTTAAAAGAATGCATGAGTTTATTCCTCAAGGGGAATTGCTAATTTATGTACTGTGCTTGTTCTAAAGGTACGTGCATGATTCATAAGTTAGTTTATAAGTAATTTTGTACTGGAGAAAGAGAGCTAAGAGGATACTTAACTGTTTCCAAGTATTTGAAAGATTTATTTTATGATAATCAACTCTTCACCATTTTATTGTAGAGAAGAAGGAAATCAATTTAAATTTCACCTGTAAAAGTTTGTGCAAAATATAAATCTTATGTAAGCATCCTGATTTGTTGTGGACTTTAAGAATACAAAATAAATATTCTTTTTATTTTGTTTTCTAATTCTTATGTCCCTAAATTCTCTGTTCTTCATATCCACACTCCTGAATTTTACCAAATAGTTTTAAAAACATTAACCATTCCCCTGCTGTAAATTTTTCCTCTTGTTAGTCTTTTTTTAATTCTAAAAAAAAAGACAATTAGTTTTATTTTATAAGCCATCTATACCTCTATCATGGCTACCTAATATCTGGGGTTAAATATGTACCATGTTCAGACAGTACGGGCATAAATACACACAGTGTCCAACGGAACAAAATAGAGAACTCAAAAATAAATTCACGCATTTAGAGTCAATTCATTTTTGACAAGGGTACCAAGAACATGCACTGGAGAAAGCATAGTCTCTTTGATAAATGGTGCTGGGAAGGCTGGATATCCACATGCAGAATAATAAAATTAGACCCTTATGTCTCACAGTATACAAAAACTAAATCAAAATGGATTAGATTTAATCTAAGACATCAAACTATAAAACTACTAGGAAAAAGACTGGGGAAACATTCCAGGACATTGGTCTGGGCAAAGATTTCTTGAGGAAGATCTCAAAAACGGAGGGAACCAAAGCAAAAACTGACAGATGGAATCACATCAAGTTAAAAAGCTTCTGTACAGAAAAAGAAATAATCAAGAAAGTGAGAGACAACCCACAGAATAGGAAAAAATATTTGCAAACTACCCATCTGACAAGCGATTAATAAACAGAATATATGGGGAGTTTAAACAACTCAATATGAAAAAATAATAATAATCCAATTTAAAAGGGACAAAAGATCTAAATAGACATTTAGATCAAAAGAAGACATACAAATGGCCAACAGACACATAAGAAATGTTCAACATCACTAATCATTAGGGAAATGCAAATTGAAGCTACAGTGATATATTGTCTCACAGCAGTTACGATGGCTTTTATCCAAAAGACAGGCAATTGTGAATGCTGGCGAGGATGTGAAGAAAGGGGAACCCTCATACACTGTTGGTGAGAATGTAAATTAGTATAGCCATATGGAGAGTAGTGTGGAGGTTCCTCGAAAAACTAAAAAGGAAGCTACGACATGATCCTGCAATCTCACTGCTAGGTATATATCCAAAATAATGGAAATCAATTTATGGAAGGGATTTCTGCACTCTTGTGTTTGTTGCAACACTATTCACAATAGCTAAGATATAGAATCCACCTAAGTATCCATCAACAGATGAATGGATAAAGAAAATGTGGTTCATATATACAATAAAGTATATTCAGCCATTATAAAAAAATGAAATCCTGTCATTTGCAACAACATGTTAAGCAAAATAAGCCAGGCACAGAAAGATAAATATCACATGTTTTCATGTGGGAGCAAAAAAAAAAAAACTGATCTCATGGAGGTAGGGAGTAGAATGATGGTTACCAGAAGCTTGAAAGGGTCAGGCAGAGAGGGTGATAAAGAGACAGTTAATGTGTACAAAAAGACAATTAGATATTTGGGATAAAATTTAGTATTTGGTAGCATAATAGAGGATAATTATCAAGAATTTGTTGTATATTTCAAAATAACTAAGAGTGGAATTAGGATGTCTCTAACACAAAAAAAGATAAATGCTTGAGGTGATGAATACCCCAACTACCTCGATTTGATCATCACTCATTGTATGCTTATTCATACATGTTATACTTTGATACATAGAACTAGTATGATACGTACAACTAGTATGTATCAAACTCATGTATACATACTCATTGTATGCATCAAAATATAACGTGTACCCTATAAATATTTCCAACTATTGTATATCCATAATAATTAAAAATAAAAGTTAAAGAAAATATATCTGTACCATGCTCATGACAGTTTGAATAAATCACAAAGTTACTTGAAAGTAACACCTTATATGTGTGTATATCTCTGTCATATTTTAAGTAACAGACTTTTAAAATATTCTTTGTAGAGCTAATTCTAATGGACATGAGATGAGTTGTTTTTATTTTTTGCTTTTTGTTTTGTTTTGGTTCAAAACTATCAACTTTTCCTTAAAAGGGCAAAAGGTTTAGACTTTTTAAAGAAACTTGTATAATACCTAGATTATTTTTGAGAGTCTCATTCTTGTCATACTTTCATGATTCTCATTCCTGCTTTTTTCTTTTGACACACTAAAAAAATACTAAGAAAAGTATTCTCTCCAAGAAGGAAGGCCATTATTTTTTATTCCAAAGTAATGATCTCCTTCATGCCCTCTTCACTCTGCCCTTGCAGTCATTAGTTTAATATGCAAATAGAAGTGGGCTGCCTAGGCATATTGCAAGAGTTAATGACCAACTAATTGTTACCAACACCACAATCCCCTCCCATGAAAATGCAGATACTGTGAATTGATGACTAGAATCTCCATATGTTTAATGGGAAAATAACAGGAGGCTCCGTTGTACTAGTGACAAAACATGAGGGAAAAAATAATTTTCATCACGTGCCCCTGATTTAAAATTGCTTCAGGCCATCCTTGTTTCACAGCTAGGAGTATAATAAATTAAGAAAAAGTAGTATAGGCCTGAGATGAAACCCTGTGGGATATGTGAGTAAACTAACAGGTAGAGAAATTGAAGGGAAAAAGAAAAAAACATGGATAGCCTTGGGTGGATAATATAAGAAACAAGAAAATAGTGTCAAGATGCAGCAGTAATAAGCTAATAACTTACAGATGTAATATACGTTGCTACAGGTCTCTCAACTTCATGTATTTCATACTTTAAGAGTTTCTGTGACCAAGTAAAGGCTTGATAAAGCTGAACTTTATCTATTAATAAAAAATACATGTCACTCATTAGGGGGCAGTTCATAGAGCAGCAGAAGGCATGGTGGGGACTAAGAATGAGAAAGGGAAGCAAGAGACAAGCAACATTTACTGAGAGCCAAGCATTAGGCATGTGATACTCATTTATAATCTACTGTTTTGCCTATAAGGTAAAATGTATGATTTTTCATTACAGGTAAGGAAACGAGTTTGGATATATATATATTTTTCCCTAAACTTTGTTGACACATTTGTTCATTCATCCATTTAATAAAGGCTTATATTTAGGTAAGACTTCTTGAAAAAAAAATCAAATTCTGAAATAAGACAAAAATGTAAATGATTTTTTTCAATATCAGGTATGGATACAAGCTCATCCAAATATTAGGTAATGTATTGTAAATCATTTTTTATCATTAAATATAGGCCCATACATAGTGAATTGACATATTAAATTGTAAATGTTGCTGGGCATGGTGGCTCATGTCTGTAATTTCAGCACTTTGGTTGGCTGAGGGAGGTGGATCACCTGAGGTCAGGAGTTTGAGACCAGCCTGGCCAACATGGTGAAACCCCATCTGTACAAAAAATAAAAAAATTAGCCGGGCATGGTGGCACATGCCTTTAATCCCAGCTACGCTGGAGGCTGAGGTAGGAGAATCTCTTGAACCCAGGAGGCAGAGGTTGCAGTGAGCCGAGACTGTGCCTCTGCACTCCAGCCTGGACAACAGAGTGAGATTCTGTCTCAAAGAAAAAGAAAAATGTAAATGTTTGTTTGGTAAACGTATGCATAACTGACTAGTGGTAAGCATAGAAGATAACGGTTTATTCCCCTGTTGGATGTTAATCAGGTCCATATTTAACCCATCATTCTCATCCTAACATACCTTTATTAAATAGTCTAGAAAAACCCATCTCTTCAAATATTTTTGGAACCAGTTTTAACATCTTCTTTTCTTATTAGTCATGAATTGAATAAAATTTTTGAGACATTTTACATTTGCAAGAGAAGTAAAAATGAGTACAAAGACAAATAAGCCACAATAAGACAAATAGCCACAATAAGACAATAAGCCACAATAAGACAAACACCTTTCCCCTGTGTTCTTGATAGGGAAAACTGATACTTATGCAACTACTAACCGCAAATAAAGAGTAGAGTTAAGAGGAAGGTAGAAGCAGTGGAGACAAAATTGTTATAATACAAATTTAACTTGAGATGAATCTTGACAGACGAAAAGGTTTTCACTAGGCAAATAGCAATTTGGAAGGGCATTCTCAAAAGAGACAAAAAATATTATAGGTGACAGAGGGAGGACTTAAACTAGATCTGCTTGGCTCCTAGACACATATTTTTTTCCATCATGCTTTGTTCTTTTTCATCCTTGGTGGAAGACTTTAATTTCTAGTAATCATCTTTAGCCTCTCTGGTCATGACATCCCTTGTCTAATAAACAAAGTCATTATGCTGAAGATATACAACATATTTATGATAACTAAAGTTTCTTCTTATTATGATATCCATTAATTACACAGTAATAATAATTGGCTTTTGGTTATTACCTTCAGAACATTAAAAAATAATGCAAATACATTCCTATTACACATTTTCTTGTATTTATGTATAGATACACAATAGAAAACCCATTTCTTGTGACTTGTAAGTTTGAATCAATTTCTTCCCCCCTCAAAAAAAATTCAGTATGTATAATAGATGATGTTCAGTTTTAAATCATTGTGCCTTTTGAATTTAGTTCAGGTCTAAAACTAGTAGAAATAGATACTTATATTAATAAAAAAATTGTTGTTAAAGGGTGGCATATCTTCTGCGTCTTTTTACGCACCCATCAAACCTATTCTTTTTTTAATCTCTTAAATTTAAATCTGTATATTGGGAAACTGATTTATTTTTGTGAAGGAACAAAAGACAGAGGATAGCAGCACCATACTGATTTTGCCTTGTTTATGAAATGTCACCATGTTACATGTTGTTCACCATCTTATCTAGCTATGAGGTGGTTAGGAAGAATGATGTATTAGGTTCATATTAAATTAACAACATGTCAAGTTTCTTACTTCTATACTCTTGGAGCAACACTTACTTTTTCCTCTTGACACATATCAAAAATCTTAATTTTTCATTCATTATATGGCTATTTGGTTAAGAGCTGCCTCCTTCAGGAAGACTATTGAGTTTCTTCAGGATAGAAGAATGACTGAATGACTGGCATGATTATGCATACAAAGAGTGTTTGAATAAATAAACAAATTAATAAATGAATGACTAATAAATATATTAAAATATCGAGACATATTTATGTGTATATATAATTTAAAATCAAAAAACAAAATATTTGTAAGTAATTCAGTCTCTTGTGTTATCTCTCTCACTCTATGTCCCATGGCATTACATGACATATTTTATTTTATATTATAAGGTAAATGTTCTGGAGACTTTTAGAAGCCCATCATTTTTTTTCTATGCATTCTGTTATTTCAGACAAAATGTTAAGTGTTGACATTTCTCTTACAAGAGATAGTTAATAAAATCTAAATTCTAAACACTCCTGTTAAACTTTTAACATCAACCTAATTGCACTGTCAATGGTATATGTCTTCCTTTAATCTTACTGAGTCTGTTCTTTGTGCCTGGATATCAATTATCAATTTGTTTTGGCCTTCATGGATGCTCTTCCTTTCTGAATGAATCAAGACTCACAACTTCCTAATATTCAAAATACATTGATGATTTTCCAAATACTTTACTTAATTGTTCACTCATTCTATCTTTCATTTGTTCAACACCATATAAAACACCCAAAACGTTGTTTGTGATGTTGTCCTGAACATTGTCAAGGTTCTACAGATAAATTAGATACATTCCTTGGTTTATGAAACTTATAAACTCATAGTTACAATAATCAAATATATAATAAAATTAAAATGGAGTTTCTAAATTATCAAATTAGTAGGATATACTTGCATGTTTTAATTATAATACCATTTTCTTCTACAAGTATTGTACTATATGTACATTTCATATAGCTAATATGTAAATGTGAATGAAATGATACATTTCTAACTTTAAATTTCCTGGGGAGATTTGAATATACAACCAAAGCTCTCCAAAAGCATCAAAATGAGATGATAATTTTTGTATTGCTTTTAATGTACCTTTTATCTTTAATGTATTAAATATTTTTTGTGTCTGTCAATGCACATCTGTAACATCATTTTCAATGGATGGTCACATCATAGATATTTTAAAGCAACCCTTGTCTGTTGGAAATTAATTTCCTTTTCAATTTCTCATTATTACAAAAAAATACTGTGATTGACAATCTAGACAATGAAGATATTTTAAAACATCTAATCTAAAGTAATTTATCCAAAAAATATTGGTTGTTCACCTACTATGTGTACATTCTCCTATAAAGCTTTGAAGAGTTAAATCTCTTTATACTCTCTCTTACTTCACCCTTTCCCTCTCTGTCTATCCTTATCCCCTGCTCTGTCTATCTCTATCTGTATTTGTCTGTCTCTGTCTCTGTCAATGTCTGTAATATTGTGGTGTGGGGACTTGTAACATATATGGAATAAGACAAATATTTAGGAAATGGTGGTTGAATATGTCTACATATCAGTATTTTCCCTATTTTCTTTCCTTGCTTCCTTCCCTCCTTCCTTATTCCTTCTTTCCTTCTTTATTTTTCTTTGCCTTTCTTCTATATTTTTCTTATGTATTTTCATTATTGTTGTTGCTTTAAATGTATATTACACTTATAATAAAATTAGTTTTCAAAATTAGGAAAAGCTCAGATCTTCTGATGCTTTTTAAATAGAGGAGGAGACAGAACGTGCACATAACACATTTGTTTACTATGAATTTGTAACATCCATATTCCCTACTTTTTTAGTGGCTTACAAATTATACTATTTTTAATTAAAATGATAGAATACCTCCCAAGAACAATGTTAGACTGAATTCTGACTTCATGATTATGTTTTGAGATTTTTGATCATTAGATAATTTTACAATTTAAAATCTAGTTAACTAAATTCTCAGGCTGGGCGTGGTGGCTCAGGCCTGCAATCTCAGCACTTTGGGAGGCCGAGGTGGTCAGATCACTTGAGGTCAAGAGTTCGAGAACAGCCTGGCCAACATGGTGAAACCTCGCCTCTACTGAAAATACAAAAATTAGTCGAGCGTGGTCGTGGGCGCCTGTAATCCCAGCTACTTGGGAGGCTGAGGCAGGAGAATCACTTGAACTCAGGAGGTGCAGGTTGCAATGAGCCGAGATCGTGCCACTGCACTCCATCCAGCCTGGATGACAAAGTGTCCTTCCTCCCTCCCACCCTCCCTTCCTTCCTTCCTTCCTTCCTTCCTTCCTTCCTTCCTTCCCTCTTTCCTTATTCCTTCTTTCCTTCTTTATTTTCTTTGCCTTTCTTCTATATTTTTCTTTTGTATTTTCATTTTTGTTGTTGCTTTAAATGTATATTACACTTAAAATAAAATTAGTTTTCAAAATTAGGAAAAGCTCAGATCTTCTGATGCTTTTTGAACAAAAGAGGAGACAGAATTGCACGTAACACATTTGTTTACTTTGAATTTGTTACATCCAAATTCTGCTAAAAGACTGGAGATATTGTGTCTATACATTTGGAAGCCAAATATGAGATAGCAGAGAGTGGTGAAATCACCCTTGAAATGAGAATTATAAAACTGGAAACAAGACCTAGTTGTATCTTTACTGGCTAGGGGATCTTGGGCTGCTTCAGTTAGTGAAAAGAGCACCAGTTTGGCATCACAATGCCTGACTTAACCTGCTGGCCCCAATATATATTCGTTGTGTGATGCTAGACACCATTTAAGTTTGCTTATCTTCAATTTCCTCAGTATAAAAGAGGAAAAAATAATTATTATGTTCATACCGTTAAGTTAAAGTTATATAATATGTGTCACACTGCAAATAAAGTATATTAATTATGTGCATAAACCCACTTATTACTCACTAAACAATAAAAAGACTACCAAAAAACTAACATTTTTATTGCATAAATATAAATATAACCTTAAGATTTACTGTGATCTTCTACAAGTGTATATAAAATCAAACACTAGACATCTCTTTTAGAGAGTTTTATTGTTCAGTGTCTGTGCTTATCTTAAATGAGTACTATTTAGATTATAATTTAAGCAGTATGGATGTCAGTTGTTGAAGTTCATTTCATTTTATACATTACATAATGTGTCATTAATAGGAAGCACTTATTCTTAACTATGATTTTTCTTGTCTCTTATGAGAACTCACAATTTTAAAACCTGTGAAAGTAATCTAAATATTCTTCCCATTGCAGGAGGCTTTTGTGCATTACTGCTGGGTGATGGTCTTTCGTTGATTCTATGAACTTGTCAAGCATAGGAATTCTCTTTACTGTTTTTCTGCCCAATATGGTAGTAAATCACTCCAAGAGTTGGTAAAGTGACTGCATATTGGGAAGTTCTGTACCATCAGTTTTTTCAGCAATCATCTGAGGGATCAAAACAGATCTGATTCACCAGAGACTACCTTAAAAAACCAGAATGGCAGTTGATTTAAAATTGAAGATATATGTGGCCTAAGATGCAGAACTATTTGTCTTCACGGGGCATAAACCTTCTAGTGGGAAAATCCATTCCATTTATCAAATTATAGGCCAGAAGTTTATTTTGTGAGCAAAGGGATTTGAGGGTTTTACGGGGTATTTCTATGTTCTCTAGCAAAGAGAGCTCCTTTACTCTGAGGATATTTCTTCCTAAAGAAGTAGGACTCAGTTTCTAAGATCTATGCAGTCTTTCCCACTATATAGTCTGATATAAAAACGTTACTAATGTTTGAATGTTTCTTAATTGTTGCTACAAGTTTGTTTTTTACATGACCATATTTATTAGCCTGTTCACATGCTGCTAATAAAGACATATCCGAGACTGGGTAATTTATAAAGGAAAGAGTTTCAATGGACTCACAGTTCCACATGGCTGGGGAGGCCTCACAATCATGGCAGAAGAGGAAGGAAGAACAAAAGGACATCTTACAAGAGAGTGTGCAGGAGATCTGCCCTTTATAAAACCATCAGATCTCATGAGACTTATTCACGATCACAAGAACAGCATGGGAAAGACCTGCCCCCCATGATTCAATTACCTCCCACCGGGTACTCCCACTACACTTGGGAATTATGGGATCTACCATTCAAGATGAGATTTGGGTGGGGACACAGCCAACCATATCACTACATGAATACACTGAAACCCACCCAGTCCACCCAATTTATTTCCACTACACTACATCAAAAGAGATAGTGTACAAAAGGATGCTGGTTTTTGTGGCCTGCCATATTTGAGGCAAATCATGACAGTGGTTCATCTGACCACCGTCTTCTTTTCTTCTGAGAAGGTAAGTGTACTGAAACTTCTTAATTCTCAAAACTAAGAGTAATTTCTGTAAATGAGAAACTGAAAATATTACTTGAAAGAGTTTCAAGAAAGTTGGATTCTATTCCCAGTTTCATCGCTAAGGAGCATATCACTTTAGCTTTTTGAGTCCTAGTTTTCACTTCTGTAAAATGAGAAGACAGAGTGGGTTGAGTTCTAAAATGTTGTAGGGCTAAGATGATGACTTACCATGCTACAGTTTGGGGTAGTTTCTTATTGATATGAATAAGATTTTGTGCATTATTTACATTAAAAATTTTTATTGTTTTCAGAACCAAATGACCTTTTTCTCTAAAAAAATACATATTTTTAGATATTTCTTGCTTTATGGGTCACAAAATGTAGCCACAATAATCAGAAAAGGACCAATATTGTTGACAAAGTGGACAACTAAGAAATGTAATACTTGAGCCCTAGAGCTGGCTTTTAACTTAAATAGTAAATTTCTAAATTTTGATTACTATAAATAATATTATCACTATAATTATCTTCCACAACAGGGAAGACCACAGTGGCTCTGAAGAACTAAATAAAACCTAGATAGCACACATATTTGAGAGAACAAAAATTCACAATAGGAAGCTGTACAATATTTGGGAATTCTTTTCACAGTTTAAACTTTCTCTGTCTTCAAATATCCCTATTACAGCAAAATCCCACCTACTCACAATTGTACATATTCAAAATGGGACCTCAGAACACAAGCAGGTGGAAATCACAGGTCATGGCCACAGTTGAAATGATATGTCTTTGCTAATTTAAAAACACACTCTTGTGATGAGCAGTTTTGCATATTTAATATAAATATTACATCAAAAACAGATTGTGCTTGCTCTGCAATGTTGCCCTTATAAGCCCTGGAGGGATGTGATCATTTTCTGCTGACTCTGCTATATATGACGGTTTGTAAATTAATACTAACCTCCTCAATGGTAAATGTTGGCCCAGCCCTACACTAATTATGTAACGCAGAAAACTTCAGCAATCAGACATGTTTCAATGGTAAATATTTTGTCTCTCCCCACCCCCAGTATTATGTATTAACGAATACATTATTACCTGCTCAAGCATTTTCTCCTTTCTGTCTCAATCAGTATTATGGTCCGTGATATAATTAAATGTTTCATTTTGAACAAAAACATTTATTTTATTGCTCACCAAGGCTGTTCAATTTTAGCCTTTGGCCATATGACTTTAATCAGAAGTATTTGTGATTTAGAGCACTATAGCATGTTTATTTTTGCAATTTATTATAACAGCCCATGGGAAAATGACAGTAACTAGCTTGTAATTTTTGTAAGTAATAAAAAAATAGCTGTGACCTATGATTGAAGGAAAAAAAAATTCAGGGACTTTCCTGTAGAAATAGACTGTCATCGTTTGAAAACTCAACATTTTCTAAATTACTATTTATTTTTAATGATCAAAGGCTTCTTACACATTGTCTCTTCCGGTGATTCTCAAAGTGTTATACTTAGACTACTGCATGATAATAAATTGGAAAATGTCTTTAAAAAATAGATTTCTTTGCCAGACGCAGTGGCTCGCACCTGTAATTCAAGCACTTTGAGAGGACGAGGCAGGAGAATCACTTGCGCTCAGGAATTCGAGACCAGCCTGGGCAACAATATGAGACCCTGTCTCTGCAAAAAATACAAAAATTAGCCAAGCGTGATGGCACATGCCTATAGTCCTAGCTACTTGAGAGGCTGAGACAGGAGGATTGCTTGAGCCCAGGAGACAGAGGTTGCAGAGAGCTATGATTGCACCACTGCACCCCAGCCTGAGCAAAAGAGCAAGACCCTGTCTCCAATAATAGTAGTAGTAATAATAATAATGATGGATTTGTTGGCACTACCCAGAATTATTGAATAAGAAAATTTTGTGAGCAGAATCTCAGGCTCTGCATTTTGTATAAGCTTACCAGGTAATTCTTTTGAACATTTAAGTTTGCATTATTCTATTTTAAAATTCTATTTTTTCATATAAACTGCGATCATGAGAAAATATAGGACTTTTTCCCCAATCTCACAAGTTAACTGCAGAGTTTGAGTGAGAATTCAGATCTCTTTATTCCTAAGACAATTTCTAGAGACAATACAAACTGGATTTCAATTTATTTTTCATCCTACACAGTTGGTATAAAATTAATTTTATAAAAAAGAACCTTTTATATTACTAGGATAAAAGTAGCATTCTAACAATTTTTCATCTTTAGGTTGGTGTTTCACCTACTTATGTAAACTTTTTCTAGCTTAATCAGTCTAATATATCATTCTTTTTCTTTCTGAGACAAAGTTCTAAACTCATGACATCCGATCACGTGTTCCCGTCTCAAAATTACTTGTTTTGCTCTCATTTGTGTATTTCCCATTTGTATTAATCAAGATATACTAGGTTATGCTGCATTAACAAATGAACATGCCAAAGTCACAGTGGCATAGTGCAGTGAAAGTTTATTTTTCAGCCATAATACATATCCAGCATGGCTCAGCAGGGATCTCTGCTCCATTCTGATGCTATTAGTGCTATTAAGCAAATATTACTGGTCCGGCCCCCTCTGACACATGGTAAAATTACACATGCATGCTTTTTTTGCAATTACATTGGGCAATTAATTAGTTCTTCCAGATATCCTGTAAGCAGAAGTTGCAGGCATTGCACTGCAACATTTAATTGCTGGTGTGAGAACCTCCAGACATCATCTCTCTGGCATTACAATTGGTAACACTGAAAATGGTAACTATTCCTTCAGTGTGCATCTTTGAGGTACCATAAGGAGCAGAGATTTGCCTCAGATTCACAAGAGATATATTGTACAAGAGAAAAATAAAGTTGTGTTGTTTTGTCTTCTGAGATTGTTAGAATTGTTTGTTACCTTCGTATAACATTGACTATCTGGACTCAGATATCCTCAGAAATATATATACAGAGAGATCCAGCATGGAAGAGGCTGTGCTTCCTTGTATCTGCAATATTTTAAACATGTGGCCTTTTTGTCCCCATGACATAGAAAATGTCTGAAAAAGTTTACACAGCTTTTTCATTCCTCAAGCTAACAATAATAGGATATTTTTCCTCACAGCCCGTTATCCAGAACTAATCACATGACTCCAACATACTAAAAGAAGGGTAATAAATGCAATTTTTAATTTTCGGAGAGGAAAAGAAGAACTTGATACTAATAAAAACTAGTAATGGGGTAGACTTCATTGAATAAACTTTATATTTTTGTTCATAGAAAATTTTCCCTCATATATAATTTGGAAGTCAAGAACAAATTTGTTGACTTGGGATAATATCGAGAAGTCATAATGGAATATACAGATATATGTGCCTGTAATAAAATAAAGTCCTAAAAAGAAAAAATAATAAATAGCTTTTTAAAGCATGGTAAATATATTTGCATATTATGACAGAGGTCAACACCCTTACTCTATTAAAAATATTTACAAATCAATGTTTAAATAATGGAAACGTAATCATATAAAACCAGGAAAAAAGTGAATAGTCACTCAATTTGTAATATGAATACCCAAATCTAGTAAACCTCTGAAAAAAATGTTCACTGTTATTCTTCTCAAAAAATGAAAATTTAAAAATCAAGTATATATTCTGCCTACCAATTGTCAAAAACATTTTGAAATATATTAATAGCAAGAGGCAGACTTGAATGGAGCGAACTTCCCTAGAACATCTATAAGTAGTTAGGGGATCAATTTTAAAACGTTTATGAAAATTAAAAATATAAAATATGTCCCGGGGAAACATTCAAAAAGTATACAAAGATATATATTTGAGAATATTCACTGTAGCAGCATTTGCAAAACTAAAAATTTAGAAATGTTTGTAAATAGGAGATTGTTCAATAAATCATGGTACAGAAAGACAGTGGAATTCTGTTACAGATAGAAAGCAAAATAAACACAGGACTTTCAGTTAGGAGAATGTTGGGTATGTGTGAGAAAAAAATGTCAGTGAGGTCATGACATACTTGGCTAGAGAGAGAAAAATGAGAGGTTCGGTGATGAAGGTTAAATCATAGATGGTTTGTAGGCCAACATAAGAACTTAGAGCTTCACTCAAATTTGAGCCTTTTTGATGAATTTGACCAAAAGAGTAAAATTACTTGGATGACCACTTATAAGGATCTCTTTACCTATTTTGTGGTGAATTGATTAAAATGAAAATAATATAAGCAGGGAGACCAGGTAGATGACTGTTTCCTGAAGCAAAATAAGAGATGTTGGTAACTTGGGATAGGATAATAGTAATGAAAAATATGGAATAATTTTAAGGTTAAAAAATTAAGACTTGCTGATGGACTAGATACAGTGAGTGAGAGAAGGAAAGGTATTAAAAAGTACTCCAAGGCTACCTCGATCAAGTGAAAGGCTGCATTGAAAAGACAGAAAGAAGTAGGTTTATGAGAAAATCAAAAATTTACTTCGGAGCATATTAAAGTTGAGTTGCCTATTTTGCATCAAATGGAGATGTAAATGAA
Organism: Pan troglodytes; assembly: GCF_028858775.2. NCBI lineage: Eukaryota > Metazoa > Chordata > Mammalia > Primates > Hominidae > Pan > Pan troglodytes. The sequence continues at coordinate 4,791,173 of NC_086015.1, forward strand.
GCAGTTGGGTATACAAACGTGAATGAAGAGACACATTTTAGAAGCATCAGTGCATAAATTTTATTAAAAGCTTTTTAAAGCAATGACCTTGAAAGATCATCTATAGTGAGTAAGTAGACAGAGAAAGAAGGCATCTATGGATCAAGTCCTGGAGTAATCCAATAGGTAGAGCTTGCAAGATGAGGCAGAGCTAGCTAGTAATAGAGAAAAGAAGTAATTTTTGAGATTCAAAAAAAAAAAAAAAATGAAAGAGTGGCATCCAGAAGCCAAGTGAAGGTATTTAAAGGGGGATTTTAATCAACTCTATCAAATACAATTTATAGTCAAATAAGATGGCTGAAAATTGGCTACAGGATTTGGCAGTATGACTATTATTGGTAGCATTTGTATGAACGTTTCATGATGGAAAATGAAAGTCTAATTGAAATGACTGAGACAATGGAAGAAAAGGACACAAAAAGAGTGAGACGATTTTCTGTATGCAAGCAGAGGCTGAATAGTAGACAGCAGGGTATATGAGATGAAGGTAGGTTTTTATATGATAGCTATTATAGCATGCTTATATGCTGATGACAAAAATCCAATAAAGTAGGAAACTTAAGGTTACATAAAAGAGAAAAAATAGTAACCAGGAGAGGGTGAGACAAGGGCTCTTTTTTGTTTGTTTATTTAAACTAGGAGTCAAATTTCTTTCATTTTTAAGAATAAGTACAACATTGTACTTCAAGAGCAAAAAATAAAGAGCAAGGTACCATGGTGAAGAAAGGTGGGGCAGGAGGGGGAAAGAAGGTGAAAGATAATTTACACCATTTTTTGCTAATAATTTTTATATTATCTAATTTAGTCTTTATTTTTACTTTTTGAACAGAATTTTTTAAAAACAGTTTTAGAGTGACAGAAAAATTGGGCAGAAAGTACAGAGAATTTTTATATGCTTCCCGCTCCCACACACATAGCATCTTCCTCTATCAACATTTTGCATCAGAGTGACACATTTTTTACAATTAACCTACATTAACACGTCAATGTTACTCAAAGTCTATAGCTTACATTAGGGTACACTCTTGGTGTCATACATTCTATGGGTTTTGACAAATGTATAAGGGCATGTATCTATAAATAAATTTTTTATTATCAAAGTATCATAAATAATAACTATGATAAAAATATTTTATCATAAACAAAGTATCATAAATAATAATTTTATTACCCTAAAAATCCTCTGTGCTCTAGTCATCCCTCCATCCCCACCCAATGCCTGAAAACCATTGATTGTCTTATTGTCCTGCAATTTTTTCTATAATTTTATTGTGGTATAATAAACAACATAAAATTCACTTTCTTAACAATTTTAAGTTTACAGTTCAGTGGTATTAAATATACTCATAATGTTGTGCAACATTCACCACCGTTCATCTCTATAATTCTTTTCCTCTTTTAAAACTTAAATTCTGTTATACACACTAAACAATAATTTTCTATTCACTCATCCTGAAGCCCCTCACCAACACTATTCTAATTTCTGTCTCTATGATTTTGACTGCTATCAGTATACTTCTTATAAGCAAAACCGTATAGTATCATTCTTTATATGACTGGATTATTTCACATAGCAAAATGCCCTTAAGATGTATCCAAGTTGTAGCATGTATCAGAATTTTCTCCTTTTTTAAATGCTAAATAATATTCCATTATACCCATACATCACATTTTCTTTGGTTTTAGATATATCTCTCATAGACCATGTGTTTTTAACTGTTCTGTCAATCTCTGTTTTCACATTCCATTTACATTTAAAGTAATTACTGAAACGAGGAGGGGCTTCTGTGTTTTTGCTCTTTGTTTTCTATATACGTTATAGCTGTTTTGTTCCTCATTTCCAGAATTATTGTCTTACATTGTGTTTAGCTGATTTCTTACAGTGAAATATTTAAAATCCTTTCTTATTTCCTTTTATGTATATTATATCCCTATTTTCCTTGTGGTTACCATGGGAATTACATTTAACGGCCTAAAGTTATAACACTCTCATTTTGTTTATGCCAACTTAAGTAACATAGGAAACCCTTTACCACTTAATGGCCCTGTCGCCACTCCTTTTGGTTGCTGATGTGACAAAATTACATCTTTATACATCCGGTGCCCCAAAACATAAACTGATAATTCTTTTAAATACATTGGTCTCTTAAAATATGTGGAAAACAAAATGTTGTGTTACAAACCAAAGTTACAATTATTCTAGCTTTTAGATTAATAACTTTATTTTTAAATGTAGTAGTCTCTTAAATCATGTAGAAAACAAAAAGTAAAGTTACAACTTACTGTTGTAAGTAAAGTTACAAATTATTGTTGTTACAATAATACTAGCTTTTGTAATTGCCCATGTATTTACCTTTATAGAGGTATTTATCTCTTCACATGACTTTGAATTACTGTCTACTCTCCTTTCATTTCACCCTGCGGAACCCACTTAAGCATATCTTGCAAAGTAGGTCTAGTGGAAACAAATTCCCTCAGATTTTATCTGGGAAGGTCTCAGTTTCACCCTCACTTTCGAAGGATGGTTTTGTCAGATTTAGAATTCTTCGCTAACAATTTGAAAATATTTTTTCAGCACATTAAGTATCTTGGTCCACTAACTTCTGCCCTACAAAGTTTCTGATGAGAAATAAGTGGATAATGTTACTGAGGATTCCTTGTGTATAAGTCACTTCTCTGTTGCTACTTGGAAGATTTTCTCCTTGTTTTTGGCTTTTAAAAGTTTGATTTTAATGTGTCTATGTGTGGGTCTCTTTATTTTTATTCTCTTTGAAGTTTGTTGAGATTCTTGGATACTTACATTCATATGAGAAGTTTTCAGCAATTATTTCTTCAAATAATTTCTCTTTCTGTCTCTCTTGCTCGCTCACTCACTCTCTCTCTCTGTCTTCTGGGACTTCTACAATGCATATGTTAATTTATTTGTTGGTTTCCCAGATATCATTTAGGTTCTTTTCATATTTATTCAATATTTTTGTTCCTGTTTTTCAGAATCAATTTGTATTGTTGTATCTTCAAGTTTGCTGATTTTTTCTTTTGCTTACACAAATTTGCCTTTGAGTCCCTCTGTAAATTTTCCATTTCAAATACTGTACTTTTCAGCTCCAGAACTTTAGGTTCAGAATTTCTTTTTTTCTATCTCTTTATTGATAATTACATTTTGCTGTTAGATAGTTTTCTTGACTTTATCTATATCTTCCTTTAGTTCTATATCTTCCTTAACATCTTTAAGATAGACATTTTGAAGTTTTGTCTATGGATCTGCCATCAAGTCTTTTTGGGTATGGTGTCGGTTGATTTTTTTTTCCTTTGAAAGGCCATGCATGCTTTCTTGTTTCTTTGTGTGTTTTGTGTTGTTGTAAAAAATGGATACTTGAATCTAATAATGTGGTAACCTGGGTAATCTGACCCTTCCCCCTTCCTCAGAGTTTGTCAGTTTTTGATATTCTTTTTATTTATCGTTTTGCTTTTTGTATTGTTGTAGGCTATCTCTCATTCTGGGATCAGCCTGAGGTAAAATAATAAATTCTTGTCAAGTCTTTTCTGAATCTATGCCTTTTCCTTAACATGCACAGTCACTTTTTAATGTTCCCCAATATATACAATTGCTTTTAAATATATCAGTGTTTAATGCCTGGCTCTCAAAAGAGAAAAAAGAAAAAAAAAGAAAAAAATTAGTTGGAGAAGCACTGGAAAGTCACTTCAGCCAGAGGTAAAGGGGCTTTCAACAATGGCGAGACGTGAAAAATCAATGGCAGCTCATGGCTTGTCTGCACCTCTCTGATAAGAAGCAGCTGTCAGAAGAACAACCCCAAATATCTGGAGGACAGAGTCCTTTGTGCTCACCCTGGCTCCTTACAGTTCTGTCCAGGCTGCTTCAGGAACATATGCATAGCTGTCTACCACAGCGATGTATGCGGAGAATGGGTAGCAGGTGCTGTACTGAGTGCTAAACTTGATGGAAGTTAACTGCAATTTTCCATCCCAGCATTCCCCTGGAAGTTGCAAACTTTCAATAGACTCCAGGGTTCCAAATAGTTACATCAGACAGATTCTGCCAGTGCTATTGTTATCTAGGTGGGGAGACAGATTCCTGGTGCTTCCTACGCCACCACTTTTTCAGAATCCTCTGGAATGAACTCCTTTGCAGAAGCAAAGAAGTTGGTCTTTGTTGAGACTACAGACAAATAATCCATAATAGTAGTACTGGTTATAGAGTGTATGGGTTACAGTTACTGACAAATTTTGAGAAGTTATTATTCATGCTAATGGAGTACTCTTCTACCTGATTCTATTTCCTCAGTAAAATGAGAAGCAGTTTTTTAGCTGAGGATGAGAAGAGGGTTTGAAACAGAAAGAAAAACAGAGATTGAAAAAGGAGTTGAGGATTTATGCAAATGAGAAATTATATTGTTGAACCTTGGAACAGCAAAAGTCACTAGGATCAATAGATAATAGGTCCTGTGAGGTTGAAAGATCACTGAAGCTGGATAGATAAGAAACGAAGACTGAAAAATGGAATACTTGAAATTAAGATTATGAAGCAGATGCAGTTATTGACAGTAAAACATCTAGGTTATGGTCATGAGAGTGGGTGACTAAGACAGCATGGGAGGCAAAATTATGAAAGGACAGAAGGACCAGGAAATGAGACAACAGGATCCTAAAATGGCTGTACGTATTTTTAAAATCACCAAGAAGTATAACAGAAGTTGGGGTTGAGAGAGTAACAGTAGGCCCGTGTGCTATAACCCTCAACATTGTGGAAGAGAAAAGCCAAGGGGGTTCCACTGAGTAAAACAAGGAAGGGAGGCAGTTGTAGAATGTGATGACATGAGCTACAAAAGGGCATTTGTAGGGAGCTGCAAGAAATCATGGCCTGAAAGGAGCATTGAAAAGCAAAGAGACTATATTCCACGTTCAGGACCAGGGAATGGGAGAAAAAAAGTCACAACTTAGAGAGGGTCACAGGCAAAGCCACGTCTTCGGGGAAGAGCTATTATTCATTCACAGCTAAGTCGTTAGAGGGATGTTCAGAAAAACAAACAAACAACAGAAAATATGAGCTAACTTATTGGAACTATGAATTCTACAGGGCAGAGCAAGAACAGAACAGCTTTAGGAGTCAAGGAGAGTGGGAGGTGGGGTCAGACTGAGGTTGTCAGTGCCATATGGGGAAAAGGGCCCTGCTGATAAAGGCTTCTTGCAACAACTAACATAAACAGAGATGTGGGACATGATTACATGAGCTCTGATAGTCTGTGAGACAGATTGTGGTAGACTGGCAAATGTGTGTTGGAGGGGAGGGATGGTGGTGTTACTAGGAGCACACAATGATCTGGACTCTCCTCTTTCACTCTTCTCTAGGTTTGTGAGGAAGCTTTGGAAAGGGACAGAATCAGAACTGTGGGCATATCCATACCAGAATATTAGCAGTAAATATCCCGGCATGGTGGCATTATGCATGACACTGATTTTCTCATTTTTTATTTAGTATTTTTAAGTACAATTGTCCTGCTGTGTCTGTAGTGGGTTCTTCATCCATGGATTCAACCAACCGTGAATAGAAAACATTCGGAAAAATAATGCCACTGTACTGAACACGTACCACACTTTTAAAATTCCTGTAATTTTCTAACCAATACAGTGTAACAACTATTTACATAAAATCTACATTGTATCAGGCGTTATAAGTAATCTAGAGAAGACTTAAAGTATATGGAAGATTGTTTGTAGTTTATATGCAAATACTACGCTCTTTTATGTAAGGGACTTGAACATCCATGGACTCTGGTATCTGTGGGGGTCCTGGAATCAATCCCTCACAGATATCTGTATTTATTTTAAGTGAATGTGTATTATGGAATATAAATATAAATATATGTATATGCACACACACACATATAAATACACAATATATGTGTATATATATGTGTGTGTGTTGTCATTTTTCAACTTAAGTTTAAAAAATTGCCTAGAAGGGATAAAACAAAAATAGAGCTCCAGATATCTAATGTTCTTTTCAGAAAGAAATCTTTATATCTCTGTTTTACTTCAGCTGTATTGTTTAAACTACTTGGCTAAAGTAAACCCACGTTCATAGAGAAAATCACTATTATTTTGCATAAAGTTGTGAAGTCTAAGGCTGAATAGAGCCTAACAATCATATTTATTGATGTGTCTGTTGTTAAACACTGAGCAGATGTCTCCGTTAGAGCCTCTATAATGATGTCTAGATCATTTTAGGGAGATTTTTACTAATTTCAAGCTACATAGTGATTCCTTCCCAATACTGTTGCCTACATCAAATTTTTACTTCTTAGATATTTCTTGTATTTCTTATCCCCTAATATGGAGACTGTTAGGCTCTCATTATTTCTTTCCCACTCCTCAGGGTTATCAGGAGGATTATAAGCATGAGCTCTGGAATTAGACTTCTAGTGTTTGAATCCCATTGATGTCTAAAAGATATGGCCTTTGCCCTCATAATTTGCAATGTAATCATTGAAGAGAGGCAGGTACATCAGTTTCTACAACACAATGTAGACAGAAGTAAGTATCATAAAAATAATATTGGCTGAATTGGTAGAAAATATCATGGAGGGAATGGCTTTTGAGTGGGGATTGAATAAACAGAGTGTTTTAGGAATAAAAATGGTGTTAGGAAGAAAAGTTCAAGCAAAGAATAATTTTAGTGAAGGTATAAAAATGATGAACTGCTCTCATCTTCAGGGGAGGGAGGGTCTAGAAGGATGGGAGTAAATATTGAGTAGGGGAAAATTGAGAGATGTGGTTAAAAATACCTTGTTTGGACATGAATACCAGCCTAATAATTCTGATTTGCTTTACTATCCATTTGACTTTATGGATCATTAAAAAATTTTAGTATAAATGCTGATCGCTGGTATACATCTCTCTAAGCTTGTTTCTGCACATGAGAGCAGTCAGGAAAACATTTTCAATCAATCACTTATTTTACTAGCTGGTGCCAGGCAAATGGCTTTCCTGATTTTTTTTTAATCTTTAAAATTGACTGAACGACTATTTTTTTAAGTTAATTGGGTGGTTCAGGGCAAGTTTAAATGCAAACAGAACACTTAGCATAGGAGAGCGAGTGCGTAAATTCACAGTGGGAGCAAACATCAGGGCAACAAAAAAATTAGAGCCATTTTTTGAGTCATTGACCACCAACATTTGAGAGTTTTTTCCTGGATGAACATTCCTTCTGCCTTTGGAAATAAATTAATGTTTTAGAGCAGGGGTTAGCACACTTTTTCCATAGAGAACCAGATAGTAAATATTTTGGGCCTTGCTGGATAAATAGTCTCTGTCACAAGGACTTGTCTCTACTTTTATAGGGTGAAAACACCTGTAGACAATGTGTAAATGAGTGGGCATGGTTGTCTTCCATCTAAACATTATTTACATAGTGGGTAGTAGATCATATCTGAGCCACAGTCATAGCTGGCTGACCCTGTTTTAGAAAATTATTGGGAACAGGTGTGTAAAAAGTTGAAGTAAACAAATGCAATATTAAGATACTATCACATAATGATGAATGTTCACCAAATGTCTTCTTTGAATATCAGTGCAAACCTGGCCTGACTTTGATACTGATACTTCCAACTAAGGGCGGAATCCATAGTCAGCAAAAATTATTACTTTTTGTATGTCTTTTGCTGTTACAGAGCAGAGTAAACAATTAATTCAGCTTAGATTAAAGGAAGGCATAGTTTAATAATAAATAGACCTCACAGAAACACAAGCCCAGAAACTAACATAGAGGCTGCGTATCATGAGATATAAAAATGGGAGTAAAAATTTAGGACAGTACGAGGTATTTATTTCAGCCCATGGGCAATCTTATTTTTCTTTTAGAAAAAATCTTTTAAGGCTGGGTAGTTGGCTTATGTCTATAATCCCAAGGCGGGAGGATTGCTTGAGCCCAGTGGTTATCAGCCTGGGCAACATGGGTGAGACCTTGTCTCCACAAAAATATAAAAAATTAGCTGTGTGTGGTGGTGCATACCTGCAGTTCCAGCTACTGGGAAGACTGAGGTGGGAGGATTGCTTGAGCTTGGGAGTCAAGGCTGCAGTGAGCCATGATCGCACCACTGCACTCCAGCCTAGGCAACAGAGTGAGACCCTGTCTCAAAACAAAACAAAACAAAAAGAAAAACCCTGTAAGATTAATGTTGATATTATCCCCATCTTACAAATAAGAAAACTGAGTCACAGACCACTGCTAAAGAAGTTTCTCTTGGCCACAGCTTAGAAAATATTAGAGCCAGATTTTTTATCCAGCCAGTGCACCTCAGGAGCCAATAATCTTAGACGTTGACCAACTGGTTTAAGTCAATTTGCTCTTTGAAGTTTGAGCTAAACTGTGAAAACAACTAGGATTTATCTAATCATAGTAGCTAACATCTATGAATCAATATATGCCAGGGCTTTATACAAATCAGCTCCTTTAATCTTCACAACCCTACTTAGTGGACAAAAAAAAGAGACACTGTCACCCAAAGTGATATAAATGCAATTGGTAGAGCCAGGACTCTATCCTGGTGAGTCTGCCCTTAGAGAGTATAAACTTAATCTTTAGGGCAAGCAAAATAATCTTAAAAAACATAATATACGATGTGCAGAGACCAGGCTGCTGAAATCAGCAAGAGACTGATTTGCTAGGCAAGGTGGTTCCCAGATTATGGAACCAGTGAAGGAGGATAATTTTTTAATATAGGAAGCAACTGAGAACCACTGTAGAGTTGTCAGTCAGGAAGGTTTGCTTGACAGCAGTAAACACTGGAGACTGTAAGGGAGTTTGAAAAATGAGGGATCCAAAAGCAATCATGAGTTTTGTGTTATCCTGCGGAAGAGTGAGAGTAGTAAGAAACTGAGAAGAGAGAATTACTTGGAGACATATTTCAAAGGAAAATATGATTTGACACTGACAGGTCACAGAAGATAAAGCAAAAAATAGTCAAGATTAATTCACATGCTTAGCCTGGGATACTTGACAAAAGATGTTATCATAGACAAACTGAATAAGTTTAGTTAAAGAAGCCAGTTTGAATTAAAAGTAAGTTTGGTTAAATTCACTCGTAAATTTAAAGAGATATGCCATTTTGGCAATTACAAATCTAGAGATGGAGTACAGTTCATAGAGCATAAAGAATGAGAAAAGCCATTCAGTTTAGAGGTGAGAACACCATCAGTTACTTATGTCTACAAGAGTAAATTCAACAGAGTGGTGTGAATTGAAGGTCATTTGGTGGGGATGAAATAAGTTAACAATTTGAAACCATAACATAATGAGTTTGCATGGAGTAATAATGCTCATGTTAGATTTCAAGGAATTAATAAAAATGGCAAATGGAAATGCAGTTAGCAGGAACCTAGATCATGTAGCACACATTTCAGAACATTGTCCATAACAGAAGGAAACTGCAGTGGATGACTCTAGGACAAATAGGTAGTTTTCCTTTCTTTTTTAAAGTTGGTGAAGACCTAGTTTTTCCTTATTGTATATTTAGTTTTCCTCCTTTAGCTCCAAGGTAAAATATATAAGTGCTATTTGTTTTCTAGCAATATTTTTCCCAGAAGCAGAATAAGTTGTAGAAGAGATATATTTTAATTATTTATTGAAAATGTAAACTGCTTCAAGCAATATAACACCATAAATAAAAATGGCTAATTTTGAAAGCATGAGAGTGTACACAAGTCTGATAATTTCAATTCTCCATCAACTCAAAGAGGCATCATGGGAGCAATTTATATAATCTTCACTCTCCTTGTCACAAATTCACCCTGAGGGAAACTAATCTTGATGGAGAAGTCTGACTGTCTTGGGTAGGGAAAAATGCATATGTGAGTATTCTCATGATGAAATTTAAACTATGATTTTGGTGAAATATTTGAAATGTAACTAAAAATACAGCTTTCTCCAAATTGCTACAATATAGTTTTTAATTATGTTATCTTTCTCCTTTTTTAAATCTGTGGATCTATTTTCAAGCTATTCCAATAGCTAACATTTTCATTTTTACCCCCTACTCATAAGGTACCACTGTTTGCCGATTATCATGTAAGATTTAATGTTATTGATCATTGCTTATAATGTGTGCCTAGAGACAGAGAACAAGCTTCCCTATCCAGTTTCTATTTTCCCTTCAGGTTAATAGGTTTCCCTTTCCCAATCATTGAGTATTGCACATAAGAACAAGGAGAAAAATGTCTGTTGAGGTATATTTAGAAAAGAAAAAGAAGGAAAATCCTCATTTAATAGTGATCTTGCGTTTTTCTCTAGTTCATTAGAAAATCAGCCAATGTATGAAGACTAAGCTTTAATTAATGAAGTTGTCCTATATTATAAGAGGGTTCCAGGATGTATCTTACATGCAAATGTTTTCATCTTTTTAAGGTAATTCTATTAATATACCTGCTGTGCCCTAAGGGTCCTAGTCTGAGTACATTTATCCCTTTAGCAAGATTTGGGGGTGGAGGCCATTTGTATTCCTATTCTATTCTATTCTATTCTATTCTATTCTATTCTATTCTATTCTATTCTATTCTATTCTATTCATGTTGGACTTCAGTTGGTGATTAGACACAGTAGACAATGTCATGTAGGGTTAGATATTCATGTATGGTTTAGATGCAGGTAGATTTTACCTCCACAATCATATGAACATTGAGTGTGTCTCATTGGATTTCTGTAAGAATGACATGAAGTGAAGAATTTAAACTTCTTGACAAATTACATGACACAGAAACTACTCCATAAGTGTTAGATAATCTTTTGTACATGAATGGGAAATAATAATATATATTCATATTTTCATGTTTTGGCCTAAAGGAAATCTAGATATTAAATACTAGATCCTGGTGGGAAGATTATTTTTTTTTCAGGGTGGAAACTGAGCAGATGGAGGACAAGGATGGGGAAGATTTTTCTATACTTTTGTTATGTTTTTGGACTTTAATCCGTATGACTGTATTATCTATTTGAAAAGGCAAATATAAAAGTCATCTGAGCTTTTTGTCGTCATAATGGTATCCTTTCTGACAATCGTTGCTTTTAATCCTAAAATGTCTCATCAAGTGCCTTTGTCTCACAATTTATCTGTGGAACATATATGCTTGTGTGTGGAGTGAGGGCTACTCAGACTGTGAACTCAGAACAGGCAAAATGTAAATGCTCATTTAATTGCTGTTTTCTAGATCTAACCAATTTCTATGACTGTGTGAAAGTGGTTAATGAGGTTTTTCTTTCTCTTTATCAGATGATAGTCCACCTTCTAAGATAAACCTTCTCTGTGTTGAAGTCAGGCTTACATAAGGAATAAGTTATTAATTATCATGAAATCTAATAATTAATAGCTTTATTAGAAGACTAGGGAGAACTGATTTACTACTAATAGTAATTATTCTTAATTACAGCTAACCTTTGTTGGAGTGTACAGTGCAAAGCACTTTAAATGTATTATTTTATTTGATTTCCCTAGCAACCGTATGTGGTACATGGTAGACGGTAGATGCTAGATTAATAAAATGACAAATAACCACTTGGAAAATTTGTCTAAAATCATGTGGCTGGTAAATGGTCTCAGACCCAAGCCTTTTTAATGCCAAAGCTTTTTAATCCCTATGCTCTAGACCATCACACTGCTGTATGTAAGCAGCTTTCAATTATGTATTTTAAGAAATTTTTATTTAGCAACTATTTCTGGAGTAATTAGTGATTGTTCCATTTTGTAGGGAACTGGGGTTGCCAAGTCGACAGATATTGGGCTCATAATTCATTTCATACATTGACAGCATGCATGCAATTAACCATCTCAAATGGTAGCACTGTCATGAGAAACTGCCTGTTCAGTCTCATGCATTTCTGTAGTATTGTAATCCAAAGATAGTGGGGTCTCATAGAATAAAATCAAATATATTATCCATGATCTGAGCTATCAGATATTATCCAGATCTGAACTATCCATGAAAACATTTATTGTTTTCCTCAATATCACTCAAAATAGATTTTAGCCTTCTTATAAAGAGTTTAAACAGCAATGATAACAATAACAAAAATGGCTTTTTATTTTCTGGCTAAATTATACTTTACCTATATTCATGGTTGTTTACAATTAAAAATGATCATTCTCAATAGAATGTATATACATGGTCAAAAGCTGTATCCACATATTACCAAAAGAAACTGGTGATTTTCTTTTTTAAAAAAGTAACATTCAAAGTCGTTTTGTTACAGGAAGAAAAAAATGTCTATGAAAGCTGGATATTTTATTTTTCATTTATTTTTGTTGTATCATGTGAAGAGAGAGCTGGAGATTCTCTGTTTCATAATTTTAATATATGGATTAAATTGGATTATTCAGAAAAATTCTACTTATAACACTTCTCTGTACTGTTTTATTACTTGCAGCTACATAACTCTAATCCTAATAGAACCCCTGTTATTCATGACGCTATGTAAGCTTTGTTGCATTATTCATGTTTACTTTATTTAAATTTGTGTCTGTGAACTGTTTGATCTGTGAGGCTCTCAGGAAACTGTCATCAACAGAAATGACAAGACCAAGCTTGCAAATTACATTTTTTATATGTGCTAAAGTCTAGACTTCTATGTTTTGCTAAAGAAATCACCCTATTAAAAAATAATAACATGTATCCTTAAAGCAGAGTGTCTATGATTTATAGGAGCAATAGGCTTGCTCAGAAGTGGGGTGCCTGCAGTATCTTTACCCTGTTTACTTGTTCCAGGTGCCTATTGACTTCTCACATTGTTGCCACTATAACGTGAATACAAGCTGAAACTCACAATTGTTACATTTTGAAACTTGCTAAAGTAATGTTTTTCTCTTGCTCTAAATATTTGAAGATATATTTGAATAGATCAGTGTCTTTTCAACCATTTTTAAAGCACACATTGTCTTGTGCTTCTCTTTTTAATAGGATGGAGATGAGTGAGACTTGTTTTCCCATTTTTGACATGCTTGAGCAAGAAAACAAAGCTTTCCACCATCCCCCAAATGGAAAAACTGCACTGTGCTAGATGGGTTTTGAAAACTAAAAACACAATCAAAACCTTCTAACAGCACATCTGTTCTTATTTACAGGAATTAGACGATATAAGCTGCAGCTCAGAATCAGAGGTAAGCATTACATTTAATCTGTCATGCCTGCAGGTTTTTATGAAGTTCAAACATTTTAACAGGTTCGGCTTGATAAAACTCCCTCATTATGTTCCTTGAGGTAGTCCTGTCATCTTTGTCCAGTGTCTCACTAACAACATTTCCAGTTCAGTAAGAGCAGACATTGCTCATTGCATTTCATTTGATCTCAGGCCATTTAATACCATAAGATGTTGTGTGCACACCATTCCTTTGGGATTTTAAACCATTAGGTTAAAGGTACATCCAATTATGTGATATCTTTAAGCAACTTGAAGGTGCAGTTTTATATATAGAAATTTACCACTGAACTATACTGAAATGAAGTTAAGGTTGTGAAACACACTGACAAAAGATAGGGAATCCAAAGTTAGGAATGACATTTTGTCCTTCCCTTGTGCTATACTGAAAATGAAGGAAGTTGAGTTGAGTACAAGATAAACTCAAGGACACTGAGGATTTTACTTTTTAAAATGTCCTTATAGATGCATCATACACAAGGTAACAATAATAGCTGTACTTATGGAATAGCCGGAAGTTTAAAACACCCTTTCACTGATACGATTGTACTGGAACCTAAAACAGTCCTATTCACATAAGAAATCGGTGATTTTAGTCTGTTTTCCCCAATGAGAACACAGAGAATCTACAAATAATTGTTATTTTTTTTTTACATTGCAAAAGCAGTAAGAAATGTAGCAGCATGTCAGAGCCTGTTCTTCAGACATCAAGGTTGGTACTGTCTGTACTACACAGTCTCACTGCTGCCTATAAGTATATATGCGTGCACCTATCAACACACTTATGTACAAACACACATACCAGTGGATAGTGAGAGGAAGAACAAAAGAACCAGAGACCAAGTAATATGTATTTGCTGGATAAATTAAGATGTTCTCTCTTTCATGCAATTCAATTCAAACTGCTTTAAACATTAAGAGAAATGTATTGGCTGATGAAAACGTAAAAGTCCAGAGTCACTGTTCTTGTGAGTTTCCTAGATTTGTCCTCAAGTGTGCCAGATTTACTGTGGGCATGCCTTATGCTTGCAAAAGGTCAATGGCAGTTTCGGGAAATCTGTGACCCAGAGTTCACAGCATAAATCCTGAGTTTCCAATAGGTTGAAATAGCCATGAAACCATCCTGTAGCCAAGCGTAAAGCACATAGACTTGGATTAGCTTCAGTGGTCATCATGGTAAGGGGGAATGGAATATCCTGTTTGCATTGAACAGATATACTTCCCCATTATAGAGAAATTGTCTATCTCATATGACTACAAGGATGTTCTGCAATGGGGAATAGTATATTAATTCTATGCACACAACCTCAATATGTACTATAACTCTGTTTTATTATGTAACTACTCTGTGCTAGGTATGTAGAATTCTCATTATTTGACTTTAGGTATAAAGGGATACATAAGTGTACTCCTAAATATGTGTAAGATCATACTTATGTTATGATAAATAAATCCATCAATTCATTTTTATTTCATTCAGTTTAACTTTTATTTGTACACATTTTCATGTATGGGGTACCTGTGAATTTTTATTTGTACACATTGTCGTGTGGGGTTCATGTGAATTTTGTTACATGTGTATAGTGTGTAGTAAACAAGTCAGAATATTTAGGGCGTCCATCGTCTGAATACATTTTGTTAACTATAATCTACCCTGCTATCAAACATTGAATCAATCCCATCTAACTGCATGTTTATACCCTTTAACTCATTTCTCTTTATACTCCCCCTACCCCCAACTCACTCCTCCCAATCTCTACTATCTTTCTTTCCACTCTCTACCTCCATGTGATCAAATATTTTCACTCCAGCATATAAGTGAGAACATACAATATTTGCCTTTTTGTGCCTGGCTTAGTTCACTAAAGATAATGACCTCCAGTTCCATCAATGTTATGTCAAATGGCATGTTTTCTTTCTTTTTATGGACAAATAGTATTCCATTGTGTATGTACCACATTTTCTTTAAACATTCATTCACTGATGGACACTTATCTTTATTATCTACCTTTGTTATTATAAATAGTGCCATAATAAACATGCAAATACAGGTATTCCTGTGGTATACTGATTTCCTTTGGGTAGATATCAGTAATAGGATTGCTGGATCAAATGATAGTTCCATTTTTAGTGTTTTGAGGTATTTCCATCCTGTTTTGTATAGTGGTTGTACTAGTTTACATACCTACCAACTGTGTATGGGTGCTCCCTTTTCTCTGCATCCTTGCCAACATTCATTATTTTTTGTCTTTATAATAATGGCCATTTTGATTGGGGTAAGATGATACCTCCTTGTGGTTTTGATTTGAATTTATCTGATTAGTGACACTGAGCATTTTTCATATAACTGTTGGCCATGGGTATGTCTTCTTTTGAGAAATATGTATTCATGTCTTTTGCACACTTTTTTTCTTTTTTCTTTTTTGAGACAGAATTTCTTTCTTGTTGCCCAGGCTGGAGTGCAATGGCGCGATCTTGGCTCACTGCAACCTCTGCCTCCCGGGTTCAAGCGTTTCTCCTGTCTCAGTCTCCTGAGTAGCTGAGATTACAGGCACATGCCGCCACACCCAGCTAATTTTTGTATTTTTAGTAGAGATGGGTTTCATCTTTTTTTTTCTGTCGAGTTGCTTGATTTCCCTGTATATTCTGGATATTGGTCTGCTGTCATGTGTTTAGTTTGCAAAGATTTTCTCCCATTCAATAGGTTTCTTCACACTGTTCATTATTTCTTTTGTTGTGCAGAAGCTCTTTAGTTTAAGTCTCATTTGTCCATTTTTGTTTTTGTTGTCTCTGCTTTGGAAATCTTAGTCATAAATTCTTTGCCTAGACCAATGCCCAAGAGAGATTTCCCTAGGTTTTCTTCCAGTATTTTTATAGTTTTGGGTCTTACATTTAAGTTTTTAATCCATTTTTGTTGATTTTTGTATATGGTTAGAGATAGGGATCTAGTTTCTTTCTTCTGCATGTGGCTATCCAGTTCTCCCAGCACCATTTATTCAAGAAGGTGTCCTTCCCCCAATATAAATTCTTGTCAGCTTTGTTCAAGATCAGTTGGCTGTAAATATGTGACTGTGTTTCTGGGTTCTCTATTTTGTTCCACTGGGATATATGTCTATTTTTAAACCAATACCATGTGTTTTGGTTAGTATAGCTTTGTAATATATTTTAAAGTCAGGTAATGTGATGCCTTCAGCGTTGTTCCTTTTGTTCAGGATTACTTGGTTATGCAGGCTTTTATTTCACTCTATATGAATTTTAGAACTTTGTACAAAAATTCTGTGAAGAATGATGGTATTTTGATAGGGATTGCATAATCTGTGGATTGTTTTGGGAAATATGGTCATTTTCGTGATATTCTTCTGATCTTTGAGGATGGGATTTTTTTTCATTTTTGTTCTCTTCTATTTATTTAATCAATGTTTTGTAATTTTCCTTGTAGAGATCTTAAATTTAGTCCTAGGGGCTTTAATTTTTATAGCTATTGTAAAAGTCATTGGCTTCCTGATTTCTTTTTCAGATAGATGACTATTGGTATATAGAAATGCTCCTTTTTTTTTTTTTTTTGAGAAGTCTCGCTCTGTCACCCAGGCTGGAGTGCAGTGGTGCGATCTCGGCTCACTGCAAGCTCCACCTCCTGGGTTCACGCCATTCTCCTGCCTCAGCCTCCAGAGTAGCTGGGACTACAGGCGCCCGCCACCACGCCCAGCTAATTTTTTGTATTTTTAGTAGAGACAGGGTTTCACCATGTTTGCAAGGATGGTCTAGATCTCCTGACCTCAGGATCCACCCGCCTCGGCCTCCCAAAGTGCTGGGATTACAGGCGTGAGCCACCACGTCCGGCCGAAATGCTACCTATTTCTGTATATTGATTTTGTATTCTGCAAACTTACTGAATCCATTTATCAAATCTAAGAGCTTTTTGGTAGAGTTGTTAGGTTGTTCTCAATAAAAGATCATATTATCAGCAAAGAGGAACAATTTGAATTCTTCTTTTCCAATTTGGATGCCTTTTACTTATTTTTCTTGCCTGATTGGCTAGGACTTCTAATACTACGTTGAATAGGCATGGTGAAAGTGGGCACCCTTGTCTTGTTCCATTTGTTAGAGGAAAGGCTTTCAACGTTTCCCATTCAGTTTGATGTTAGCTGTGGGTTTGTCATATATGGCCTTTATTATTGTGAGGTGTTTTTTTCTATGTTTAGTTTTTGAGAGTTTTTATCCTGAAGGAATGTTGAATTTTATCAAATGCTTGCTCTGTGTCTATTGAGATTATCATATTTTTTTCTTCATTCTGTTGATGTGATGTATTACATTTATTGATTTGCATATGTTGAACCATCCTTGCATCCCTGGGATAAATCTCACTCAATTGTGTTATCTTTTTAATATGTTGTTGGATTTTGTTGGCTAATATTTTGTTGAGGAATTTTTGTGTATGTTCATCAGTAATATTAGTCTATAGTTTTCTTTTGTTGTTGTTGTGTCTTTGTCTGGTTTTAATATCAGGGTCATGCTGCTCTCATAGAATGAGTTAGAGGGATTCCCTCCTCTTCAAGAGGGAATTTTTTGGAATAGTTTCAGGAAGATTGGTATTAATTCTTTGTAAATTTGGTGGAATTTGGCAGTGAAACCATCTGGTGCTGGGATTTTCTTTGTTAGAAGATTGTTTATTCCTAATTCAACCCTGCTACTTGTTATTGGTCTGTTCAGGTTTTCTGTTTCTTCTCGATTCTATCTTGGTAGGTTGTGTATTATTTCCAATACTTTATCTATTTCCTCTCGGTTTTCCAGTTTGCCAAAGTATAGTTGTTCATAATAGTCTCTGATTATCTCTTTATTTCTGTAGCATCAGCTGTAATGTCTCCTTTATCATTTCTGATTTTGTTTATTTGAGCCCTCTCTCAGCTTTATTAGTTTAGCTAGCAGTTTATCTATTTTGTCTATCTTTTCAAAGAATCCACTTACCATTTTGTTGATTCTTTTAAAAATATTTATTTCTTATAAATAAGTTTTATTTTCTATTCAGTGGGTACATGTACAGGTTTGTTACATAGGTATATTGCATGATGCTGAAGTTTGGGGTACGATTGATCCCATAACTCAGGTAGTGAGCATACTACTCAACAATGGGTTTTTCAGCCTTCTCTCTCCCCCTTCATCCCTCCCTCTAATAGTCTCCAGTATCTATTTTTGTCATCTTTGTGCCCTGAGTATCCAGTGTTTAGCTCCCACTTATAGTGAGAGCATGCAGCATTTGGTTTTCTGTTTCCATGTTAACTCACTTAGGATAATGGCCTCCAGCTGCATCTGTGATACTGCAAATGACATGATTTTATTCTTTGTGATGGCTGTGTAGTGTTTCATGGTATATATGCATACCATTTCGTTTATCCAGTTCACCATTGATGGGCACCTAAGTTGAGTCCGTGTCTTTGCTATTGTGATTAGTGTTGCAATAAACATGTGAATGCATGTGTCTTATTAGTAAAATGATTCATTTTCTTTTGGAAATATACCCAGTTAATAGAATGGGTGGCCAAATGGTAATTCTGTTTTAAGTTCTTTGATAAATCTCCAAACTGCTTTCCATAATAGCTGAACCTAATTGACATTCCCACCAAAAATTTCTAAGCATTCCCTTTTCTCTGCAGCCTTGCCAGCACCTGTTGTTTTCTGACCTTTAAATAATAGCCATTCTGAGTGGTGTGAGATGTTATCTTATTGTGGTTTTAATTTGCATTTTTCTTATGATTAGTGTTACTGAACATTTTTTCATATGTTTGTTTGCTTCTTATATGTCTTCTTTTGAGGAGTGTGTTTTCATGCTATGTGCCTACTTCAAAATGTTAGATCTCAAAATAACATATCTGAATGTCTAAATTTCTTGCCAACCTTGGGCTATTTTCATCTATTATTTTGTTAAATTGATTTTATAATTCTTTTATTTTCTCTTCATTCTGAGAGGTACCAATAATTCAAATATTTGGTCACTTTATGTCATACCAAATCACAAAAGATTTCCTCATTCTTTTTTATTCTTTCTGCCTTAATTTTTTGTCTAGCTGGATTATTTCAGAAGAACTGTCTTCAAGTTCTGAAATTCCTTCTGCTCTTAATCTAGTCTATTGTTGAAGTTTTTGATTTTTTATATATATATTTTTTTATTTTTTATTTATTATTATTATTTTTTTTGAGATGGAGTCTCACTCTGACACCCAGGCTGGAGTTCAGTGGCTCAATCTCAGCTCACTGCAACCTCCATCTCCCGGGTTCTAGCAATTCTCCTGCCTCAGCCTCCTGAGTAGCTGGGATTACAGGCGTGCACCACCACACCCAGCTAATTTTTGTATTTTTAGTAGGGACGGGGTTTCGCCATATTGGCCAGGCTGGTCTCGAACTCCTGACCTCAAGTGATCCATCTGCCTCGGCCTCCCAAAGTGCTGGGATTACAGGTGTGAGCCACTGCACCCAACCTATATTTTGTATTTCTTTCAATGAATTCTTCAATTCCATATTTTTATTTGGTTCTTTTCAAAAATATCTATCTCTTTAGTGAATTTCTCATTAATATTATGAATGGATTTTCTGATTTCTTCACATAATTTTTCAGATTTTTTTTTCTCACTGAGCTTATTTAAAATCAGCATTGTGATTTTTTAATTTGGAGTTTGAAAAATTTATTTTTGATTAAAGTGTATTGCTAAAGAATTATTGTTTATTTAGAATTGTCATATTTCCTTGCTTTTTCATGTTTCCTATTTGCTTATGTTGATATCTGCACATCAGATGTATCAGTCACCTTTTTCTGTTTTTGAATTTACTTTGTAGAGGAGGACTTTTTTCTGTATTCATGGTACGGTGAGTAGGACACCTTGGCTTTGATTCTGGCTATGTGCAATAGTGTAGTCTCTGTATGATTTCTTTGGCAGTAAACAGTGTTACTTCTATCTGTGATTTCCTCTTAAGTTGTGATTATTAGTGGAGGCTGTGGTGAAGTTGTGCTGGGGACTGGGATGTTAGGTAGGTCAGTCTTCAGGCCTCAGTGGTAACAAAGGTGGGTTGAGCATGCCCCAATGCCATGAGCATTGTACCCCGAGGCAGTTTACACTAGCCCCCATGTTGGCAATTACTGGAGAGCCAAATTTCGAGCCTCTGTGTGGCTTGCTTGAATGCTGGTAGTGGCAGGCAGTGGTGGATCAGGTAGGTGGGTGGGTTCTCAGGCCACTGGGCAACCAGTGTGCCATGGGCAGTGGCTCATTCACAGCTCACAATCTATTCTAAGCAGTGACACTGTGAGTTTCCCTAACACCTCACTCCAAGCACTGCTAAGCCCCAGGACACTGTCCAGTCATCCAAGTGCTGGGTAAGAAAATGGTGCCTTGCTCTAGCCACTTAGATGTCAGAAAGGGTGTAGAACCCAGCATGAGCTCCCTCCCTGGGTTAGCTTCATTCTACGATCTCCCGACAGCTTCTTGTGTTAGTTTCAGGGCTTAGAGGGCTAGAGGAACTTTCCCATGGCTAAGATTGGATGATTCCACTGTGGGAATATAAGCTGCTAGAAGCCTCTTACTTACCCATTCTAGTATGGAGAACTCACTCCTGGCTCCCACCCAATTCCTGCCCCTAGACAACCCCAGCCAAGCAGGCTGACTCTCTTCTTTCTCTTTCCTTGCTTTTCATATTTTCTCTCACTTTTTTAAGAGAAAAGAGAGAGTTTTCTCTCTTGAATAATGTGTTTTAATTGTGCTTATCACTTCTTCTAAGTAGAAGTGAGCCTAAAATGCTTCTAGTCAGCCATCTTGAAGCCTTTCCTCAAGGCAGTTTTTAAAAATTCAGTTTATTTCTACTTTTCAGTTTCCATTATCCTTACTCTAACAAAGCCAAATTTTAATGCATTGGATAGATATCTTTCATTGGTGTGTGTTTCATAGATTTGTTTTATTGTTTTGTGTGCAAAATAGTGGTTGCCTAAGTCGTATTGTGTTATCTAAAGAAACAAATATGTTTTCTTGGTATTCCTATATTGGCACGGGAACATCTAGTTTATTTCTTCCTATTGTTGTGTGATTCTACAGGGTGAGAATATACTGCAATTTACTTAATCACTTTCTTATTAATGGATAACAATTTGGCTTCCAGCTTCCCACCCACCACAAATATCATTGCGATATATTTCTGCCAACATCTTCTTAAAAAGTTGTATGAGTATATATCTGGCTTATACACCTGAAACCAGAATGAAAATGAGTTTGAATGTGTTATTTACATACTTGTTTAGATACTGATGAATGGCTCTCCAAAATGTCTCTATACTCCCCACTAGAAATACATGATGCTTGTTTATCTTCATCATCTACCAAACTCAGCATTATTCAGTGGCTTCCAAAAACTGTAAATGCTGAAAATACTTACCAATTTGTATATTTTATAAAGGGGTTTAATACAAGTAAGTACTTGGTTTAAAAAAAATCAGTGGATGGGATGCAAAAGCAAGTCTAGACTGGGCCTCTAAGAATTATGTGAGAAAAAAATAATCAAATATCTTCTAAAGAGAGTTTCAACCTTGAGACCACCATGGAACTTTTGACCTTAACAACATATGATGCAGCTGCTAAGTGTAAGGAAACTACAACTAGAAAGGAGCTCTCACTATCACTACAGATACAAATACGTGTTGATATCTCCTAAGTGACACTCAGAATGCTGGAGAATTAATCATCACTGCAGGAGTAGCTCAGATCTCTGGACTGATTTCTGCTAGCAGAAAATAGCAAAAAAGGCAAGAAGAAGGTCTTTGTCATTTTCTATTTACCAATTTTATGAGCATTCACCTAACATACAATTTGTTTCTAGAATCTTAGCTGCAAAGGAGTACGGGGAATATAGGGGTTTTCTGGCCTCTATAATGCAAAAAAGCACGTTAAAACCATGTATGAAAAGGATTTTGAAAGAGCCAATTCATAGCATCCACCATGCCAACTTTCTAATGGTTGGCAGTCTAATGTGTGAAAATGACTTTGTGCCTTCTGTCTATTCTTTTTAAAACTGGGATTTCCATTTCTATAAAATACATATTTTTTAAACTTTCTGGTTGTAAACTTGATTATTTTTGTTGGTTTGATTACACATTCTAGATAATAGACACCTTGCCATTTTGTACAATAGAAATATTCCTCATAACATTTTATGCCTGTTGACATAATTTTTTAATTTACAGAAATACTTATTTAGCGTGATAAAATGTGTTATTGTTCCACAGATATCCTGTAATTTGAGTTTTGTTTAACAAGGCCTTTCTTATTCCTAGGCCGTAAGGATGAATTGTCTTTTAATAAATTTATACATGTAATAATGTTTTAAAAAATTAATGCCCTTAATTTATCTGAAAACCATTGTGTGTATTTTGATAGGTAGAGATATCCTTACCCTTGTTTTCCCCTTTTAAGTAAGCTGTTTTTTTAACACCATTTACCTAACAATTATTCATTCTCCATTAAATTGTGTTACACCTTTATTGAATCTCAGGTTCCTGAATGTGTGCATGTGTGTGTATACATGTGTGCACATGTGTTTGGGGTGTTTATTTTGATCCTTTAATGTATCTTATGCATTACATCAATGTCATCCTTTTTTATTATTATACTTCAAGTTTTAGGATACATGTGCACAACGTGCAGGTTAGTTACATGTGTATACCTGTGCCATGCTGGTGTGCTGCACCCATTAACTCGCCATTTAGCATTAGGTATATCTCCTAAAGCTATCCCTCCCCCCTCCCCCCACCCCACAACAGTCCCCAGAGTGTGGTGTTCCCCTTCCTGTGTCCTTGTGTTCTCATTGTTCAGTTCCCACCTATGAGTGAGAACATGCAATGTTTGGTTTTTTGTTCTTAAGATAGTTTACTGAGAATGATGATTTCCAATTTCATCCATGTCCCTACAAAGGACATGAACTCTTCATTTTTTATGGCTGCATAGTATTCCATGGTATATATGTGCCACATTTTCTTAATCCAGTCTATCATTGTTGGACATTTGGGTTGGTTCCAAGTCTTTGCTATTGTGAATAGTGCCACAATAAACATACGTGTGCATGTGTCTTTATAGCAGCATGATTTATAGTCCTTTGGGTATATACCCAGTAGTGAGATGGCTGGGTCAAATGTTATTTCTTGTTCTAGATCCTTGAGGAATCGCCGTACTGTCTTCCACAATGGTTGAACTAGTTTACAGTCCCATCAACAGTGTAAAAGTGTTCCTATTTCTCCACATCCTCTCCAGCACCTGTTGTTTCCTGACTTTTTAATGATTGCCATTCTAACTGGTGTGAGATGGTATCTCATTGTGGTTTTGATTTGCATTTCTCTGACGGCCAGTGATGGTGAGCATTTTTTCATGTGTTTTTTGGCTGCATAAATGTCTTCTTTTGAGAAGTGTCTGTTCATATCCTTCGCCCACTTTTTGATGGGGTTGTTTGTTTTTTTCTTGTAAATTAGTTTGAGTTCATTGTAGATTCTGGATATTAGCCCTTTGTCAGATGAGTAGGTTGCGAAAATTTTCTCCCATTTTGTAGGTTGCCTGTTCACTCTGATGGTAGTTTCTTTTGCTGTGCAGAAGCTCTTTAGTTTAATTAGATCCCATTTGTCAATTTTGTCTTTTGTTGCCATTGCTTTTGGTGTTTTAGACATGAAGTCCTTGCCCATGCCTATGTCCTGAATGGTAATGCCTAGGTTTTCTTCTAGGGTTTTTATGGTTTTAGGTCTAACGTTTAAGTCTTTAATCCATCTTGAATTAATTTTTGTATAAGGTGTAAGGAAGGGATCCAGTTTCAGCTTTCTCCATATGGCTAGCCAGTTTTCCCAGCACCATTTATTAAATAGGGAATCCTTTCCCCATTGCTTGTTTTTCTCAGGTTTGTCAAAGATCAGATAGTTGTAGATATGCGGCATTATTTCTGAGGGCTCTGTTCTGTTTCATTGGTCTATATCTCTGCTTTGGTACCAGTACCATGCTGTTTTGGTTACTGTAGCCTTGTAGCATAGTTTGAAGTCAGGTAGCATGATGCCTCCAGCTTTGTTCTTTTGGCTTAGGATTGACTTGGTGATGTGGGCTCTTTTTGGTTCCATGTGAACTTTAAAGTAGTTTTTTCCAATTCTCTGAAGAAAGTCATTGGTAGCTTGATGGGGATGGCATTGAATCTATAAATTACCTTGGGCAGTATGGCCATTGTCACAATATTGATTCTTCCTACCCATGAGCATGGAATGTTCTTCCATTTCTTTGTATCCTCTTTTATTTCATTGAGCAGTGGTTTGTAGTTCTCCTTGAAGAGGTCCTTCACATCCCTTGTAAGTTGGATTCCTAGGTATTTTATTCTCTTTGAAACAATTGTGAATGGGAGTTCACTCATGATTAATGATAAAGGGGATATCACCACCGATCCCACAGAAATACAAACTACCATCAGAGAATACTACAAACACCTCTACGCAAATGAACTAGAACATCTAGAAGAAATGGATAAATTCCTCAACACATACACCGTCCCAAGACTAAACCAGGAAGAAGTTGAATCTCTGAATAGACCAATAACAGGCTCTGAAATTGTGGCAATAATCAGCAGCTTACCAACCAAAAAGAGTCCAGGACCAGATGGATTCACAGCCGAATTCTACCAGAGGTACAAAGAGGAGCTGGTACCATTCCTTCTGAAACATTCCAATCAATAGAAAAAGAAGGAATCCTCCCTAACTCATTTTATGAGGCCAGCATCATCCTGATACCAAAGCTGGGCAGAGACACAACCAAAAAAGAGAATTTTAGACCAATATCCTTGATGAACTTCAATGCAAAAATCCTCAATACAATACTGGCAAAGCGAATCCAGCAGCACATCAAACAGCTTATCCACCATGATCAAGTGGGCTTCATCCCTGGGATGCAAGGCTGGTTCAATATACGCAAATCACTAAATGTAATCCAGCATATAAACAGAGCCAAAGACAAAAACCATATGATTATCTCAATAGATGCAGAAAAGGCCTTTGACAAAATTCAACAACGCTTCATGCTAAAAACTCTCAATAAATTAGGTATTGATGGGACCTATCTCAAAATAATAACAGCTATCTATGACAAACCCACAGCCAATATCATACTGAATGGGCAAAAACTGGAAGCATTCCGTTTGAAAACTGGCACAAGACAGGGATGCCCTCTCTCACCACTCCTATTCAACATGGTGTTGGAAGTTCTGGCCAGGGCAATTAGGCAGGAGATGGAAATAAAGGGTATTCAATTAGGAAAAGAGGAAGCCAAATTGTCCCTGTTTGCAGATGACATGATTGTATATCTAGAAAACCCCATTGTCTCAGCCCAAAATCTCCTTAAGCTGATAAGCAAGTTCAGGAAAGTCTCAGGATACAAAATCAGTGTACAAAAATCACAAGCATTCTTGTACACCAGTAACAGACAAACAGAGAGTCATCCTTTTTTTTATTCCTTTGGGTTCACAGAATACTCTAGGATATATCTCCTCCTTTTGTATTTCTTTTTCAAATTTGAGAACAATCATTGATCTGTATTTTGCATATAATTTTTCAGTTATTTTTATTGATATCTTCATAACACTAATCAGAGATTTTGGCTGAGATTGCATTACATTTATAGGGGATTATGTAAATAATTGGCATATTTACATGTCATTTCATTAAATATCTCTATATTTTCTTAAACAACAAAGTCTCTGTCCTCCATTAGTTAAAAATATTATCCATGAGATTCTTATCTATTAGATTGGTTGATTCCTAAATAGTAGGTTGAACCATATGAATATATCATTTTTATTATTTATAAAAGGGTTGGTTATTGTTAATTTCACATGGTTCAACTTAGTACTTTGTAGTTTTATTGTTATAATCAATTATATATTTCACTTTTATATTTATTTTTGGTGCTGAGAACAACTATTAATTTGTATAAATTAATGATGGTTTATGCAGCCATGTCTAATACTTTGTTGGTTGTATTGCTATCTTTTTCTGAAATAGGTATTATATCATCTGCCAGTAATAACAGTATTATCACTTTCCTTCCAATACTTAACACCTCATTTCTCTTTCTTTTCCTACAGAATTGATCAGGTTATAGGGTATTTAGCATGCATACCAATAAAGAATATTGTTATAGCCAGCATTCTTTTTTCTCATTAGTAAAGGAAATGATCACAATTGTTTTCTACTTACTATACATTTCTGTTATATAAGCTTCACTACTTTCAGAAACTTTTTTTTAAGTTTTATAGGTTGCTGACAGATTATTATGTTTTTGTCCCAAATGTTTAAAGAAAGATTTATTTGAATATTGAATATTGAAATTATTTTTTACAGGAGTCTATTACTATAATGAATTTTACTAATGGATTCTCTAATGTTTATCATCTGTGGATACAAGTCATCCAGGTATAGCTTATATTTCAAGCAAGCCTTCCTTGCAGCTAATTGGAGTTATATGACTAAGTATGGGAAATAGAATGATAGTAAAGTTATTGTGAGTGACTTACAGGTTATCTCCAACTCAACACACAACAGTGGCCCTGGACATTGACCATTTCTCCCTTCTTGACTAGACACGACAATAACTGGAGTGACTTTAGAAGCCATAAATTAAGTGTTGACGACATGTCATACCATCCTGAACCAATCAGAATCTCCCATGCGATAAAAATAAACTTCTATCTATGTAAGTCCCTGAAATTTTGTTATTGTTGTTACCTCAGTTAAACCTTTATCCTATCTAATGATGTCTTTGAAGTTTGGTGATAAACCCTAATTCATCAGAATGCATTATAAGTTTTCTAAATGTACTATTAGATTAGTTTGAATAATGCTTTGTTGTAGATTTTAGCATTTGTATTAATAAGCAAAATGTGGCTAAAATTTTACTTTCTTATATAATTAGTATAGTCAATATTTTACATAACCTTATATGGAACATAATTTTAAAATAAAAATTATATTAGACTTTTAAATTAATCTTGATAGCTTTTTCTCTTTATTTAATTTCCAAAAAAGAAATGTGTAAAATGCATGTTCTCTAGGCTGAATTATATCTGCCAAAAAAAAGTTTAATTCTTAACCACCGGGTTCTATAAATGTGACCTATTTTGAAAATAAGGTCTTTGCAGATGTAATCAAGTTAATATAACGTCCTTAGGGTATGTCCTAATCCAGTGTGATTAGTGTCCTTTTAAGAAGATGAGAATGGACTCAAAAACACACAGATGAAAATGCTGCATGAAGAAAGATATACAAAGGAAGACAGCCATGTGATAACCAAGAAGAGATTAAATTTATGCAGCTACAAGCCAAGGAATATCGAAGGTTGCAACAACCATCAGAAGCCAAGAAAGATCATTGCCTTGCTGACATCTTGATTTTGGACTTCTAGCCTCCAGAACTATGAGAGAATACATTTCTGTTGTTTTAAGCCATTCAATATGTGGTAGTTAATTATGTGAGCCCTGGGAAACTAATACAGATTTTGGCACTGGGAGGTAGGATACTGCTGTAACAAGTATCTAAAAATGTGCAAGTGGCTTTGGAATTGTGTAGTAAATAGAGTCTGGAAGTGTTTTTGAAGCATATTCTAGAAAAGCTTAGATTGTCTTGAAGAGGCTGTTGGTAGAAATCTGGACATTAAAGGTGTTCTGGTGGGGTCTGAGATGGAAATGAAGATCATGTTTTGGACACTGGAGAAAAGGCAACCCTATTTATAAAATAATTGAGAGTTTGATGATTTGGCAAATTCTCAGCTATTCATATTTCAAAGAATGGGAAATCATGTTCTGGAGAGAAAACACCATAGGTGTGTCTGAATAAATTTTTGCTACAGAGATTAAGCGTGTGACTCATGGATCCAATCAACTATCTCAGTAGAAACGGTCACCTTGGATGAAAGATGATAGAAATGAACAAAGGGCAGGAGGGCTGTTGGACTTTTTGGTTCCACAAACAGAAAATGGGCAGCTAGAGCTGCTTGGCTAGCAACCTCTGTTAGCCTTCAAGAAAAAAATAAGAAAATTTTTAAGAGTGGCTCAGATGCCAGTGGGATTTTCAATGTCTGGGAGGGTGGGATGGTTACCACTGTGGATCAAGAGGGCAGGGCCACTGCTATTGAATGCCAGAAGGGGATAGGGAGCCATCTCAGTGGGTTCAATGGAAAGAGTCACAGAGAATTATTCTCAGAACTTAGACTTTAATGGAATTTTCTCTGATAGGTTACAGACTTGCTTGGGATATGTGACCCTTTCTTTTTTTTCTTTTTTGAATTTCTCCCTTTTGGAATGGGAATATCTATTCTATGCCTATTCCACCAGTGCATTTTGTAAAAAAGGTAATTTGTTTTCTCTATTTCAGAGGTCCACAGATAAAGAGGAATTTTGCCCCAAAATGAACATTACCCAGCATCTCATCCATATCTGATTCTGAAGTTTTAGAAGATGAGATTTGGGAGTTGTTGAGTTACTTTTATTTAGAAGACATTTTGGTGTTAGAGGTCACATTAGGATGGGTTAAGATTTTGGGGGATGTTGGGATGGGGTGAATGTATTTTGTATGTGAAAAGATGTGGGTTGGGGATCTAGCAGGCATATTAATATGGGTTGAATTGTGTGCCCCCCACAGGGATACGTTGATATCCTAACCTCAAGTACCTATGAATATGACCTTATTTGGAAATAAAGACATTACAGATATAGTTAATATGAGGTCATCAGGGTGGACCTAATCTACCCTGATTGATGTTATTTTAAGAGGCGAACAGACAAATGCATATCGAGGAGAATGCTGTGTGAGGACATGAACGCACGAAAGGAAGATGACCATGTCACAACAGGAAGAGTTTGGAATTCAGAAGATGCAATACAAGAAATATCCAGCAACCACCAGAAGGAAAGGCAGCGTGGTCTTGCCAAGATCTTTCTTTTAGACTTCTAGCTCTAGATCTTTGAAAGACTAAATTTCTGTTGTTTTGAGCCACCCAGTAGGTGGTCATTTATTATGGTATCCCTAGTAAAAAAAAAAATATTCTGGATAGTTTGGTAATTCTCATTTATAAAACTATTTATCGGTGAAACCCCATCTCTACTAAAAACACAAAAAATTAGCTGGGCGTGATGGCGGGCACCTGTAGTCCCAGCTACTTGGGAGGCTGGGGCAGGAGAATGACATGAACCCAGGAGGCGGAGCTTGCAGTGAGCCGAGATCGCCCCACTGCACTCCAGCCTGGGCGACAGAATGAGACTCCACCTCAAAAAAAAAAAAAAAACTATTAATACAATGATAATTATTATTATTAATTTCTATTGGTGGGAGGGTGCTTCTGAGATGGAAAACATGTCTTTAGCTACAATTTAAATTTACTTAATTCTAATTAGTCTGTTAAAATATTCTATTTATTACATATTTGTAATGAATTTGTCATGTCGTCTATTTTCTTTATATATTTATTAGCATAGTATTAGCATGATAATGGCCGTTTTTGTTCAACAGTCCTTCCTTTAGTTTATCCCTCTTTCTCCTCTCACAGTTCCTTAGAGGCAGCAAGGAAAAACTAAGGGGACCCTTTTAATACTTTGGCTACAAAATTTTTTAGCTGGATTACCCAGGCCTTTAATCACATTTTTCTATTAATACCTTATATAGGACTGCAGGCAACAGTATTCCTAAACTGTAGTTTTCAACAATATATATTTTTATTACCCTTTAAGTCTTTGTGTTCAAGACATTTTAAGCTTTTACTAGCAATTTTCTCAAAATCCTTACAGGTTTTTCAGTTTCTGTCCACTCATTGGTTTCAAAGTCATCCTCATATCTAAAAATTTTTATCACAGCATCCTACATTTGAGTGCCACAATCTGAATTTGGTCATCTATTGCTGCATAAATAATTAATCCCAAGCTTAGGCTCAAGCAGCAAACACTTATTATGTCATGAAATTGCTAGGGCCAGACCCCTTACTTTCTTGCCATATGGCCTTCTCCATAGGCTGCCTGAGTACCCTCACATAGTGGCAGCTAGCTTCACTCAGGAAGAGCAATCCAAGAAGAGTGAGAGCCCAGAGTTATGCCATCAACTCTTCTGTATTCTGTGGTCACGCAGACCTATTCTGGTACAATGTGAGAGACTTTACAAGGGTCTGAACACAAGGAGGTGGGGGTAATCAGGAGCAACTTGGAGGTTAGCTTCCACAGTTATTAAGGCATAATCTCCACCATACAACATGAGGAGTGGGCTTTGCCAAGAGTATCAACATACATTCTGCTGGATCTTCATCTAATGGTCAGTTGAAATGGACATATTGGAATTTATTATAAAATAATAATTTTAAATGATTTTTAAATGATTTGCTACACAGATCGGTTACCTGTAATGAAAAACTAACAGACAAGTGATTTTTAAAAATTGGATCAGTATGAGGTTCACCTATAATATGTTCACACTATCCTGGC
The DNA here is from genome assembly GCF_028858775.2 of Pan troglodytes. NCBI lineage: Eukaryota > Metazoa > Chordata > Mammalia > Primates > Hominidae > Pan > Pan troglodytes. The sequence continues at coordinate 4,821,921 of NC_086015.1, forward strand.
CCCTGAGAGTAATATTATAATAAAACTCATAAGTGGCATCATCCTAGTCTTGGTATCAAATGAGGCATAAATGGATTGAAGTGCTCATTTGGCCTAATAATGTAGCGAGGTTATTTCAATTAGAATCACCCAGCTACTAGTAATCTGTCTATATTATTGGAGCAATTCCTTTAAACTACTGACCAAGTCTTGCCTGGCTCAGCAGGCCACATCTAGTGTGATTACCTCCTAACGTGTTATGACATTTAGGAATTCTATAAAACAATCTTAACAGGACATAGAAATACCACTTCTATAAAATGAACTGACATGAAGTTAATTCTTTAATGCATTTCATTAAGAGAAAAGTGTTTACTTTCATCTCTGCAAACAATTCCCTCATTAATCTGGGAAATATCACCTGAGAATGCTATTGAAGTCGATAAAATCAAATAAAATAATGACAGGTACCGACAGGAATGCAACAAATTCTACTCCAAAATATATTCCCCTATTAGAGCTGTTGTAAACCATGCTTGGATTCGGCTACCTTGGCAGAAGATTTAAAAAGAAAAGACACATTCACAGCTGTGTAATTAGAGGAGAATAAGACCAGCAATTAGTTGTAGAGTAGGTATTACTTCTATGTTAGCATCTATTTTCAGTTTTTTATGTTTTGCTTTATTTCCTGTTTCTTGCTGTCTATAAGAATTTCCAGACAAACTTTGAGAGTCTGGGCCATGTTTAACAAAATCCCAGAATACTGAGATTAGGAGGAAGTTTAACCTAATGTTGCCAATTCCTGTTTAGACTTGTTTCCCTTCGAAGCAACTAATTTTTACCTCTGGAATTTGATTTTGACCCTAAACTTAATGGAACTTCAGTGATAGAACTCATTGCCTTCTGAAGGAGTACCTGCTACAAAAAGTTCATTTGTTCATTTGCAAAGTTCTTTGTCATATCAAGCTTGTTTATCCACTTGAAGTTTTCATATGTTGACATAAACTCTACCTTTGGCAATATCTAGCACAAGTCTCATTTCTCTTCAGCAAAAAAGACCTTAAAAATATTTATGATAAACCCTTTTGTATTTTTGTTGCTAAAAGTGGAATCACCTCATAAAGCTGAATGATAGCATTACTGAGTCTCCTGAGATGGGCTTTTCATCACATTTTTCTTTCTGTGTGCCCTTACGACATCAAGAAGGTGCATGATTGCTGTCTATTTCCAGCTCATGAGAGATTTGGTCTTGCTACTCATTGACATGGAAGGTTAGCCTCAGTCAAAAGAGTTCAATAGTCTTCCGCAGGACTATACTTCTTGACTCACAGTGACACAACAGGATAGGAGAATGAAATAATCTTGAGAGTCTGTATGCTAGTATAAAACTAGTGAGGGCAGACATTACTTTAAAGACTCATAAAATTAAAAATCAAGAGAAAGGTCAAACAGATGTGAAAAGTATTGTTTCTTAAGGAACTGACACATCCAGGATGATGTCAAAGTGAGAGACAGAGAATAAAGAGGGTGAACCTTTAAGTCAGGAATATAGCATGGTATGTGATTTGAAGCATTTACTGAATGCCAAGGCTATGAGTGTTCGATTAGTACTCTGGAATGTTGAGGGAGGGGATCATTTTTAATACTGGAATGAGAACCTGGGAAGTAGGGTACCAATACGTCTTGAATTGATTCAAGATTCAATTAACAGGGATTTATTGATGTTCTATATTGAGGCAGGCAATGTTTTGGGTACAGAATCCACAGTTATAGGCAGTGAGACACTCACAAACTTACAATGCTATTAAAGTTGTGTGGCAATACAGTGAACATAAATAAGACATGATATGCTGATTTTGAAGTTGTGAAAGAGTTTGCATCTGGATTATTGATTTTATAATATATTTTCCAATAGAAGTTGTAAAAGTATTATGCTATTATTTTTATTGTGTACAATTTTTATGGCTTAATACCAATGAGAAGTTGTATTTGCCAGATTTTATATGGTTTAAATACGACTAAATATCTTAAGTTATAGTTTACTTGCTCTGGTTGGTTCTTTTTCAGTTTGTTTGCTGTCCCTGAAATTTTAGACATCATTGTAAGGAAAAATGAGTGAGACTGCCATGGAAATTCAGAGCTTTTTACATAGTCCAACTCAGTATAGTCAGGGTAATGGCATCAGTGAGCTTTGTAAACAAAAATTGCTGTGGGAAAATTTCTCAGGGACTGTAATAGTGAGATGAAGCCCCTAGGTTCATACTGTGGAACTGAAGGCAAGACACTGAAATTAAAGCATTTTGTAAGCATTAAGTACTAATCATAAGTAGAAAATGATCATATATTTTTAAAAGAAAAAAATAACATATACATAGAAAAGGATTTTTTAATCAACTGGGCTTTTAGATGTTACTAGTAATTGCTAAATAATATTCCAGAATCCTCTTTATAAAATCATATAGTACTAGAGTTTTAGTTTCAGAAAGGTGGGATAGACATATTTTCCCTATTTCCTCCTGCTAAGTACAGCTAAAAGCCCTGAATATTATATATAAAATAAACATAAGAAGATTGAAATGTGAAAGGAGGAAGGCAACTGGCTAAAGGCCTTAGGACCCAAACACTAACATAATAGGGTGCTCTCTGGGTTTTCTTTTTTTACTCAGATCACAAACTTAAAGAAGCCAGAAACCCAGAAATACCAATAGGTGTAGACAAACAAAACACAACAAAAAACTCTAAACAAAACTCTAATCTCTCTAGCCAAAAGATGAAGAAAAAATATAGTGAGACAGATAGCTGTTAGATAATAGCTGCTTTACTCCAGCCAAACACCGCTAAAAGGATCATAGTCCCATACCCATCAGCAGAAGCCAAGTGGGGAGCTAGATTTTCCTGCTTACAAGGGTATAATAAGATACTCCAATACCCTATCATGATGGTGTCAGAGAAGGCAGAGTAGGAACATAGGTCTCTCACTCCTCTCAGACAATAAGCTCCCTTCTTCCACTGCAGGATCAATAGAGACAACATATGGAGCCTGGACTTCCACTCCAATCGTGCATTAATGATATTCTCCTCCCTGTTTCGACTGGGTGCTATCAGAGCAGACTCAGTAGAAAGTCAGGACTTTTACCACCAAACACACATTTTAGAACAAGAATCTAAGACATATTTTAGAACTTGAAAATATTACAACTGAGACAAACAAAACCTAAAACTCAACTCTCTGTGGGCGAGCTTAAAAGCAGAATGAAGAGGACTAGGGGAAAAAAAAATTAGAGACCTTGAAGGTCTCTGATAGGATCTTCAGAGACAAAAGAAATTACACTTCTAACAACAGAAAGACTGCAAAAATAAAGGAAAAAATAAGAATAACAAAACCCAAATCCTCAAGAACATCTGGGAGTATAACAAGGGATCTAACATTTATGTCATTGGAATCTCAGAAAAAGAGGAGAATGAAGCTATAAGAATATTCAAAGTAATGTTGGCTAAAAAGTTGGAAATGTGGATAAAAGGCTAAACCCTTCAGATTTAAGAAACTGGGCAAACTTCAAATAGGATAAATCCATAGAAATCTGCACCAAGATGCCTTGGAGTTAAATTTCTGAAAACTATATCATGAAAAACAATTTGAAAGGAGATAACTAACACTTTCCCTACACAGGGAAGATAATTTTAATGACAGAGGTTTTCGCATCAGAATCCATAGAGACTAAAAGGAAATGACACAATAGTTTTTAAGTACTGAAAGAAAAGAACTGTCAACCCAGAATTCTACAACCAGAAAAAAAATCTCTCAAGAAAGATGAATCAAGATAGTCTCTGATCAAGGAAAGCTAACAGAATTTCTCCCCGGTAGATTTATCCAAAAAGTCTTAAGAAAGTTCTCAAAAAGAAAAAGAAATGTTAAAAAAAATCTTGGGACATTAGGACAGAAGAACAACAAAGAACAAAAACAATCTGGGTAAATACAGAAAAATTCCCCACTCCTCTTGAATTTTGTAAATCATGTTTGATGTTTGAAGATAAAATTTTAACAGTGTGTGCTGTAGTTCTGCAAAGTAAAAACAAACAAACAAAAAAAGCCACTGCCAACCAAAACCAAAACAACCTAACCACAACGCTGCAGCTGGGTGTCAGTAAAAGTAACGTTCTGTTGCAACCAGATATTAAATGTTTGACTCTCCGTGGTCACTTTCCATGGATTTGGACAAGAAAATGAAACATTCTTCAAAAAACATTCATGTTGTATACTTAAAATGTAAATTTTTCTACTTAAAGGTACCAACGTCTTTGGTATGGGAGAGGACAGAAAAGCAGAAATCGAGTATTTTATTCTCTGAAGGAGGTAAATTAAATAAGAACAAACCATAAATAAGTTGAGAAGTATAAATTAAATACTAAATGATGTAATTCCTACTCAAGTGTTGGAGAAGAATAGATTAAGATACAAACACGAAGGATTTGGGCTGGACTTTGAAGGATGGAAAAGACTCAGATAAAATTAAAGACAATGCACAGTGGGAGAAAGGACACAGAAATAAGCATGGGCATGGAAGCAACCAGGCTGAGATCCTTGATGTCAGAGTGTTGTATTAGTTTTCTACAGCTGCCCTAGGAATAACCACAAACTGTATAACTTGAAAGGACAGAAATTTATTTTCTCATAGTTGTAGAGACAAGATGTCTGATTCTGAAATTCGGGTGTTGACTGACAGAACCATGCTCCTCCTGAAGTTCTAGGAGATGGTCCTTCCTTGTCTCTCCCAAGCTTCTTGGCATTCCTTGGTTTATGACAGCATAAACTCCAGTCTCTGCTTCCATCTTCACATGTCTTTTTCCCTCTGTGGGTCTCTGTGTCCAAATGTCCTCTTCTTTTTTTTTTTTAACAGATTTATTTTATTTTTTTTATTTTATTATTATTATACTTTAAGTTTTGGGGTACATGTGCACAACGTGCAGGTTTGTTACATATGTATACATGTGCCATGTTGGTGTGCTGCACCCATTAACTCATCATTAACATTAGGTATATCTCCTAATGCTATCCCTCCCCCCTCCCCCGACCCCACAACAGTCCCCGGAGTGTGATGTTCCCCTTCCTGTGTCCATGTGTTCTTATTGTTCAATTCCCACCTATGAGTAAGAACATGCGGTGTTTGGTTTTTTGTCCTTGCGATAGTTTGCTGAGAATGATGGTTTCCAGTTTCATCCATGTCCCTACAAAGGACATGAACTCTTCATTTTTTATGGCTGCATTGTATTCCATGGTGTATATATGCCACATTTTTAAATCCAGTCTATTGTTGTTGGACATTTGGGTTGGTTCCAGGTCTTTGCTATTGTGAATAGTGCTGCAATAAACATACGTGTGCATGTGTCTTTATAGCAGCATGTTTTATAACCCTTTGGGTGTATACCCAGTAATGGGATGGCTGGGTCAAATGGTATTTCTAGTTCTAGATCCCTGAGGAATCGCCACACTGACTTCCACAATGGTTGAACTAGTTTACAGTCTCACCAACAGTGTAAAAGTGTTCCTGTTTCTCCACATCCTCTCCAGCACCTATTGTTTCCTGACTTTTTAATGATTGCCATTCTAACAGGTGTGAGATGCTATCTCATTGTGGTTTTGATTTGCATTTCTCTGATGGCCAGTGATGATGAGCATTTTTTCATGTGTTTTTTGGCTGCATAAATGTCTTCTTTTGAGAAGTGTCTGTTCATATCCTTCGCCCACTTTTTGATGGGGTTGTTTGTTTTTTTCTTGTAAATTAGTTTGAGTTCATTGTAGATTCTGGATATTAACCCTTTGTCAGATGAGTAGGTTGCGAAAATTTTCTCCCATTTTGTAGGTTGCCTGTTCACTCTGATGGTAGTTTCTTTTGCTGTGCAGAAGCTCTTTAGTTTAATTAGATCCCATATAAAGAGAACATTAGTCATTGGATTAGGGGCCGCTCTAATCCAATGTGACATCATCTTAACGACTGTATTTACAGAGATGCTGTTTCCAAATTAGTCACAGTCACAGGTACCGAGGGTTAGATTTTCAACATATTTTTCAAGCACTAGTCATATTTCTCAACTTGAAGATGTGAAAAGTAGTACTTTAGGTGGGTTCGAATTTTGTGGAGCCTTAGAAACTATACAGTATTTGCATTTGATAAAGAGCCATGAAACTGATTCAAAACCAACCCAATATTTTATAAACTCTTTCTCATTTTAAATATGGACACATACAAATAGAGGAGCATTTCTGGTAGATTTATAGATAGTAAATTTGTAATAGTAAATTTGTAATCAAACATTGATAATGAAATATCACATCAAACTAGGAACCAGGAGTCTTCATTTCTAATTCTGTCACCATCTCTACTATGCCCCATGACCTTAAGATACACCTTAGCATGAATATGGGATTATTTTTACCATCTATAATATAGATAAATTTCTCAGCTTCATAATAATAAACATTTTTTTTTTTTTTTTTTTTTTTTTTTTTTTTTTTTGTTGAGACGGAGTCTCGCTCTGTCGCCCAGGCTGGAGTGCAGTGGCGCGATCTCGGCTCACTGCAAGCTCCGCCTCCCGGGTTCACGCCATTCTCCTGCCTCAGCCTCCCGAGTAGCTGGGACTACAGGCGCCCGCTACCACGCCCGGCTAATTTTTTGTATTTTTAGTAGAGACGGGGTTTCACCGTGTTAGCCAGGATGGTCTCGATCTCCTGACCTCGTGATCCACCCGCCTCGGCCTCCCAAAGTGCTGGGATTACAGGCGTGAGCCACCGCGCCCGGCCAATAATAAACATTTTTATTGCATGCTATATGTCAAGCACTAATACATATGCTGAACTATTTACCTGAATTGTCTCATTTAATAGTTAAAATATTCCTATGAGTTAAATCATATTATCCTTACTTTTTAGGTGATAACTGAAGCCCAAACAGAGTTTTGAAAACTGCCTCAGTCAAAGTATTGAATAGTTCATAGCCACTATTCAATCAAGGGTTCACAAATTGTGAGCCCATTGATGATATATGGCCCAAAGATACATTTTCTTAGATATACATTCTGTTTTAAAAGAATGAGCCAACATCTAAAACATCAAATGATTTTACATTAAAATAATTTTTATAATATTTTGAAAAAATTAGTAGATCTTGAACTTCTCTGCCCAAACTTAGCTGGACCTTAAGAACGTTTGCCCATGCATTTGCCCATTTAGATATTCATGCATTCTCCACTTAAATGCAATCCCCATCTCTCCCTATCACCTCCAAACACAGAGTCAATTAGGATTTGTCATTGAGCTTGCACTATTGTTTTCTTACATCTATAGTGGAACTTCTTTTTACCCATATTTCAAATAAAAGAAGTGGAATACTTCTTTTTACCCATATTTCAATTAAAAGTGAGAAAATTAACAATAGGCTGAAATATGTTATTTTTCTCATGCCTCTCCTAGATTCTTCTTTTATGTGAACTTTCTGGCTCCTATAGGCATGTAAGTTTGTACCTCCTGCCGTATTGCCTCTGGATCAGTGATCTCAACCTTGGCTGTACACATGAATCACATAGAGGAGAGATTTAAAAATTCCCAATGTTCAGTCTGCACTCTAGACCTATTAAATCAGAATTTCTGTGCATGGAGCCCAGGTGTCAATATTTACAGCTTCCCACTGTGCAGTCAATGTTGAGAACCACCGCTCTAGATATTCTTTAAGATATCTTCTGTTTTCTAAATTCTAAATTTACAATTCAAAAGCCAGTTCTAAAGATTGGAATGGTTCAATATGTTGTGTGTAAGCTGTATATTGGGGATGTGGGATTGATGTAGGGACACTGACTGTGGATCTTTGCTTGCTGAGCTAAGCAAATTAGAGCAACCCTTTAGATGTGCAGCCCATTCTAGCACACAACATTGACATCCAGAGGAGAAGTGTCATAAGTTAGTCTTGGTTATGGGGCCAACAGTTTATGTGACCTAAGAAAGTGATTTACTCAGTCTCGGTTTTATTTTCTTTTCTCAACTATGACTCAACAGTGCTCATATACAATGCTGTATGCAGGTCCTATATTTGCAGTAAAGACAGTATCAGAAAATCAAAATAAAGTACATTCAAGATATATACTTACTATAAGAACATAAAATAAATTTTTTCAAACCTACTGATTTCCAACAGAAATTCAGAAATGTAGGGGGACAACTGTGCTGCAGAAAAAAAAGTATTCAGAAAGGTCATCAAAATTTGACATGTTTACTGCAATGCTTAGGCAAGGAACTTTTGCCCCTGGTTACCCTCCAAGGTCTAGATGACACCTGTCTCTGGCGAATCATGAGGTTGCTAATTGTAAGCTTTATGGATTCAATAACCAGCACTGAGAAGACCTGCAATGATCAGGAGCCAGAGCCAATGGCACGGCTTGGAGCCCAGCGCTTTCTGTTCTTTGTGTTCATACTTGGTCATCCTCTAGAGAAGGTCAGAGTGTTCCATACAAAACTATGCTCAGTTTTCAAGTGTGAAGCTTCCATGACAGGAAACACATCAAGGCTTTTGACAGCCGATAACTTTTTACCTCCTCTCTGAGGGGCTCCTGTTCAGAACAAAAATGTAATATAGCTCCGAGTGTTATCAGAGCTGTTATAAAATGCACTTGGGCATTCTGAAGATTCATGCTTAATGCCTTTCTATAATTTGTGCAGAATGTGTGCAGAGTCCTTACAGCATGCTAATAACATTTTGTTATGACACAGTGCAGCACCACAGAGCCAACTTACATAAGGATAGAACAATGATGTAGAAGGCAAAGATAAAGATTAGAATTGCAAGTTAAAAAGCAAGATTTTATAGAGGCCATTGATAGGTTGGAAGTAAAGCAACTGACAACAACTTAAAATAGTTAAAGACATTTAGGCATATCTTAGAATGAGACTCAACTGACATTTCGAAGGCAAGCTTATAGGAAAATTAATCACATGAGGAGTGTTCATTGACTTTCTATAGAAAAAGTATTGAGATAAATTTGCAGGTATTCAATAAAGTAGAGTGCCTATCAAAATAGGCAGCCTGCGTTAGGACGTCACCATTTTCCATACATGTGTGTGTTTTTCTTCCTAAAAATATTGTCTATATATGCCAGAAACAATTGTGGCTGAAATAAATTTCTTGTATCAACAGGATCTCAGCTTATAACTTTACATCTGAGAATGAAGCCAAACAGAAGTACTTGCTTTTGTTTGTGGCATTGCTCCTAATTTATTTGAATTTAGTCCTGTCACTGGAGTTCAATAAAGTCAGGCAGTGAATCCATATGGATTTGGGTAATAGATTGATGTTCTGATAATGAGAATCAATCCAGAATTAAAATTAATTTTAGGTGAAGAGTAAATACACTGCTTTTAGATACTCATGAAACTCTGCTTCCTTCTTGTAAGTAATGATGAGAATGACATGGATATGTGAAGAATAGAATGCAGAATAAAAACAGAATAAATCTTCATGTGTTTCATAAACAAAATCCAAGGCTGGTGATAAGTATATCAAAGCATTTGTGTTTTATCTTTGAAGGAAATATGAAATGTTACAAGTTTTTCATTAATTTATGTAGACACTAAGTAGGACCTGAGAGAGAAATAATAATTATACAAAATAGTGTTTTATTGGATAAATGCTTTTTTGTTAAACTATTCTACTTGAGTGAGAAATTATGGTGTGTATTTTCTTTACATTCACTATTGTGCGTTTTGAGATGCCATTATGCCAACAGATTGTAGGCAAACCTGATGATTATGCTCTGAACTGCATCCATTATATTTATTAAACCACCTTTTCTACTATCTTTTATGAATGCTTAACTATAGAAACTTCAACGTTTTAAAAATGATTTATATAATCAAATCATTCATGTATAATTAATTCTACTAATTTGCATGAGTGTTTCAGGTCATTTTGGCATAATTAGCCATTGTTGAGGGTTTTCTCCCCCATCAATTAAACTAATTGCTTTCCACATAGGTGTAGATTGAATATTGATCCCCATTTTTTTCAGCTCACTTGCATAAGCAAATTATGCCTAATTGCCAGCTTACTACATCATTACACACTTATCATCAATTATACAAAAATATACTCTGCTAGACAAATGATTTCTTTGTGGCATTTTGAAGGGCTTTTTAATTGTGATGCTTGGAACAGTATTGTCATTTTAAAAAATATTAAACACCATGTTTAAACCAATAACGCAATAAAGTGTGTTATTGGTTAACAAACATACCAGCTCCTGGCTAGACCATCATTTACCTTGGAATATAAAGAGTTTCTTAAAACAATTTGTAGGAAACTCATTGTTATTAAATATAGTAAATACACCAATGCAAATATTAGAATAAGTTCGTTCTAAATTTTTTTAGCTTAATCTTTATCTTTCCCATTCCACATATTTATTTCTTCTCTACCTGACGAAAAGTCTTTGAGAAGATCTGAAGAGGTGGTGAATTTCAAAGAATCACTATACAGAACACACCGACATTTTTAAAAGTCAGGAGATAAAAGCAACCCCATTCATCATGCATTCTGTGCAGAGCATTAATGTCTTTTAGTGATTTTACTGGGCATTTCTCTTCACTAGTTTCTCAGTTAGATTCTTTAAAAAGTACAGAAAGATATGAAAATAATATAATCCCAAGATTCTCCTTACAGATTTCTACACCCTATGACATAATTTTCACACATTAGCTCTCCATAGAGAATGGAGATAAACCAAAAGCCAATATTAAAATGTATTTTAAAATAAGTGGGAGGACTGTCCTGATATGACAGTCTTATTTTAATCCTTGGCTATTCCACTAATAAAATCATATCATATGAGCCACTTTTACATTGGTGCTCACCTCACGGAAGCCAGACTTTTCTCAACAGGATGCCACAGTTAGCAAAGTAGGCCTCCACAGGCTGTATCTAACACCCACAAACAAAAGCTGAGGATGCGAAAAGGTTCTAAATGATTCTATCGCTTGAAACTGCCTGATAATGAGTCTTGAATTACCTGTGGGGATCTTGATGATCAATTCTTTATTTACACTTTAGGACTAACCTTACTCTTTTCTTATTCAAGAAAGTTGGGGAAGACGGAAAGAAGAGTAAAGTAAATATTCCCTTACTCATTGATATCTTTTTAAAACCAAAATGGGACAATTTTAGAAGACCATTTCGTTTTAATCAATTTAATGTAATTTACCCATTTTCTAAAATTGGATGATGATTTTGTGCCACAAATCCTAGGCTCAGCTTATGGAATCATAGGACATCAGAGTTAGAAAACCAATGGGAGATTTACATAGCTTTAATCACTGACATCCAGTATCTATTTGAATTCCTCTAGTGGCAGGTGACTTTTTTTTCCTAGAAAGCAGCACATAATATTTCAAGGGAGCTTTAGTCATCACAAGGTTCTTAGACCCGTTCATCCCATCTCTGCACTCTTTCAAATCTTGGAAAGAACTTATATTTTTCTCCTCACAGGTTATAGTTTGTGTTGATAACTCTCATAAATGCCTACTCTTTTCCATTGTTGACCAAACATCCTTAGATCTACATTCTCCTTGTATAGTTTCAGAACTTTCAAAATCTTCGTCTACGGATATATTTCATGCATATCTCTTTTTTGATGGCATTTAAGGTTTGTGAACAGGAAGGCAGCATTTATAGAAATCATGAAAACAATACAAAATTATAAAACAAATGCCAGGCGCAGTAGCTCACGCCTGTAATCCCAGCACTTTGGGAGGCCGAGATGGGTGGATCACCTGAGGTCTGGAGTCCACAACCAGCCTGACCAACATGGAGAAACCCCGTCTCTACTAATAATACAAAATTAGCCGGGCGTGGTGGTGCATGCCTGTAATCCCAGCTACTTGGGAGGCTGAGGCAGGAGAATTGCTTGAACCCGGGAGGCAGAGGTTGTGGTGAGCCGAAATCGTGCCATTGCACTCCAGCCTGGGCAACAAGAGCAAAACTCCATCTCAAAAGAAAAACAAAAACAGAAACAGAAAACAGACAAAAATCTATTATTTTCCCCTTTACATAGCTTTTAAAAGATACAAATACAAAAATTCACCTTACATAAAATATACATGTATTAAGAATGCTAGTAGAGAATAATACATAAAGTTGTAAAATGTGTGCTATTTTCACTTCTTAAAACTGGAATTATACTGAGTTGTTATTATATTTGACAAAAATAAGATAGAATATTTAAAAATCTTTCACAAAAGATGGCATCACCAAACTGTTGATTCATGATAACTTTTAATATCTGAAATAAATTTTGTTCAGTCTAAAAACTGCTAACAAGTTAAGAAAATATCATGTAAGCTTAAATATCATTTGATATTCTTTGGGTCTTTCAGTTTATTTTATTTTTACAAAGTTTTATGAATGGATTTATTTAAGTAATATTATAATGTAAATAACAAGTCAAAATCAGGGGTTTGAAAGAATTCTCTTAAAATAGGTCTGAACCTTATTCGAGTTTGGGAAACCCTGGGCTATAAAATAAAACTAAACTTTGGATTGGTATGCCAGGCCTTCCATGATCTGGCCCTCATGGTACCATTGCTTCATGTCCTGTCAGTCTCTTAGTCAAACCTGAGGTCCCGCCAACACTGTAATTTCCATGTCCTTATTCTAGCTGTTCCCTCTACCCAGGACAATCTTATAAACCTACTCAGAAAAAATAACACATCACAGACCATAGATAGGTCTTGGGATTTTAATCCTCCCAGAATGACAATTAGAAATTACCTACTCAACTGAACAAAATGGTACAATCTGCCTACCATCTCATCATGAGATATGCATGAAGCAGTCTTCCACATTATTGTGAGGGATAGACTGAGCACCTGTCAGGCCACCACATGGAAGTCAATACGTTCCCTCTAAGCCAGAGAAGCCAGGACCAATAGTCCAGACAAAACGGAACCTTCAAAAAACAGGCCCCCATCAGGCTTAAAATGGTCACTCCCAGTCATTCCCCAAAACTATCTTAAGCATTTTGCTTGATAAATACAGACTTTTGACCAGAAGAGATAAACAACTTTGATGTTAAGGTTGTTATCATTTGTGATAACATTTCGATTGATTTTAAACTTTCAATGGTACTTCAATGATGTCAATAATACAAACCTGATTTAAAGCTGGGAATCTAAAATGAAGTCAAGTATTTGCTGAAACATTTCTTTATTATGTTCAAAATGGTAACTTTCATTTCATATTAAAAAAAAGATTGACAACCTGTGTCGCACCTTTACTAAGACTTCACAAACTCTATTGTGGCCAGTGTTACTTCTGCTTTCATAATGGCCGCTTAAAGACATCTTGTATTGTTTATACTGACAGCACATCTGTATTTCTTATTGTTGACTCAAAATCCTCTCTCATTAACTTGAATTAAAATAGAAAATAGCACAGGTCAGGCCTAAAACTACTCAGCAAACATGCACTTTAACAGTAAATTTACAACACTTTACAACAGAAACCGCGCACTCTTCTTTAATTGCTACAGAGAGGCCAGTCTTTCAAACAAAATAAGAGTAAGAGATGGTGCTTTTATCATAGCCTCATGCAATTGTAAAATAGAGAGCAAACTAAGGTCTGCCGTTCTTTCTCCACCTGCTTACTTTTGGTTATATCTCATGACAGATTTTGAAGCCGATTTCAAAGGGCAACATCTGTTGTTTGAACTATGCATGGAAAGTTTACATAAAGCTAAGTTTGTAGATAGCTAAGGCTATGAAAAGTATTAGAAGAGGATGCTGAAGATACAAAAGTAAAATAAATGGTGAATTTGGATGAATCGTAGTGAATTAATTCTCAATTGCATTACTTATTCTGTTAATAGGAAGACATTTGAGTAACTTATATATGGAGGGGGTTCAGGGCATGATGCCCCAAAATGTGGCTCCTTGGCCTTTGATAAAACAGCAGAATGAGGAAGGTCAGTCTCTGACCTTCTCCCATCCTTCTCCCCTGAAGTAGGTCACAAGACCCTCATTAGAGAGGTATTCTGGCAGAAAGAAACATCCTTATCTCTGAAAAGACAGAGAAGAATCTGAACAAATGGCCTTAACAAGTTTATTACCATTACATCCTATACCCTTTGTTCATCACACTTTCCCACAACTGTCCACTTTGGGTCAAACCTAAGCAGAAAAACGAACAGGTTTCCTGTTTCTTTAGGTCTTCATTTCTGAAGGCTCTCACGTCATGTAAAGCTTATATTAAATATATTTTTATGTTTTCCTCTTGTTAATCTGTCTTTTGTTACAGGTGCCTCAGCCATGAACCTAGTATTGGATGTGGAAAATAAATCTTCACCCATTTATAATATTCATGACTCCAAAACATGTCCTCTTTTAATATCCCAAGCTGGGTTTTATTCCAGGCCGCCCTGGGGGTGTCATGGGAGAATAAATGGCAAATTTAGAATTCTTTATACATTATATTAGCCACAGATATAAATATATACCTTTTATTTTTTTGAGATGGAGTTTCGCTCTTGTTGCCCAGGCTAGAGTGCAATGGCGTGATCTCGGCTCACTGCAACCTCCGCCTCCTCGGTTCAAGTGATTCTCCTGCCTCAGCCTCCAGAGTAGCTGGGATTACAGGCATGTGCCACCACGCCTGGCTAATTTTTTATTTTTAGTAGAGACGGGATTTCTCCATGTTGGTCAGGCTGGTCTCGATCTCCCGACCTCAGGTGATCTGCCCGCCTCTGCCTACCAACGTGCTGGGGTTACAGGCGTGAGCCAGCGTGCCAGGCCTATATATATCTTTTGTTAAGAAATTAGAATTTACTCTTTAAGATAGAGTTAGGCCTAGCGGGGTATTTTGAAAATGTTTCTGAACATTAGCCTATAAATAACCCTGATAATTTTACACTGTCTTTAAATTTACTGGAGTTCTACCAAATGCGTAAAGCAAATAGGTGTGGATGTTAAACATTAAAGGCAATACTTCTATTCCAACATTGCAAATAACTGACTGCTCTGAACCTTACTTATGAATGGCGATACTTATATGACATATTAAAGTTTAGAGTGCAAGATGTGTTTTCCTGCTTGGGACATTATATTTGATAATTCTAAACTGATATTTTAAAATGCATGCATTTCTTTATTATTTTTAAAAAGGCGGGTTTCAATATGAAAACACCTTTGTTGTGTTTTCCTTCTTGTGTGTTTCATGGATTAGAAAGCAATTTAAGATTTAAAAAAATGTTTACTGACCAACAAGTGTTTTGTTTAGAAACTGTGAAAAATAGAATTGCTGAGCTAAAGCAGGCAATAAAACAGATTGAGTTTGTAATACGTTACTTACAATGTGTGCTTAAGACATCCACAAGTAAAATGTGTATTATTATAAAATAAATATACATATATATACACACACACACATAGTGTTTTCAAAGCACAGTGAATTAACACCAACCTCAAATTTCATTCTCGCTGCACAAAACTTTCAGTTACACAGTAGTTTTCTCAGAAACCAATGTCAGATATTAAAGAGTCTCATCCATCTATAAAATGTAATAGTTGAAAGCTTCCATCTGATAGTCTGGGCAAGAAAGTGTTAGGTGAGGAGGAATGGGATAAGGAGAAGTGACAGATAGGACAGTCAGGCCTTGGTAAAAATCACTTCATTGGTTTAATTGAACAATTTCTCTACCATAGAGTAATAAAGAAAATATCACACCCAGTAACAATAGATAGCTTCCAAGTTAAAAGAAAAATCTGTTGCACCTCGTTGGCATGTTCTCATAACAAGTAGAACATAAAGTTATTAGCATGCACCATATTCCATTTTAATTTCTGATCTATTTATCTTTCTCTTTCATTAAATTATTAGCTCCTTTAAGACATATCAGTATATCTCTAAAATCTAACAAAGAACACAGTGCCCAACACATAGTAGAGAATCAAAGAGAATTTTTTGTTTTCTGTTAACCTTTATGTTTAATCATTATGTCTACAATTCTTATTTGCATAATTATACCTTTAAAATACCTAATTGGTGTGAAATGTTTTGGATGTACCAATCATTGTTTTTTGTTTGTTTGTTTTTTCTTGAGACAGAGTCTTGCTCTGTCACGCAGTCTGGAGTGTAGTGGCGGGATCTCAGCTCACTGCAACCTCTGCTTTCAAGGTTCAAGCGATTCTCCTGCCTCGGCCTCCCAAGTAGCTGGGACTATAGGCACCCAACACCACACCTGGCTAATTTTTGTATTTTTTCAGTAGAGATGAGGTTTCACCATATTGGCCTGGCTAGTCTCAAACTCCTGACCTCAAGTGATCCACCTGCCTCGGCCTCCCAAAGTGCTGGAATTACAGGTGTGAGCCACCATGTCCAGCCCCAATCACTCTTTTAAAGCTTTTCTGCATTAACTCATTCATTTGTTACAACAACTCTGTGATGTAAGCACTTTGATGTACCTGATTTATCCACAGTTGACAGATGAATAAGCAGGGTATAGATCAGAAAGTTTAATTTTCCAATGTCTAACTGTGAATAAGTGGCACAGCCAGGATTTGAATCTAGGCCATCTAAGTCATGAGCAATAGCACATACCCATTACATAAAATATCTACATTATTAAAACTAAACAATGCTTTGGAGTCAAAGAATATTTCTATAGTTGGGGCAACAATTTTTTAAATTAGTCATCATGATTATAATATAAATATTATTATTTAACTATAAATTTAACTAGAGGTGGCAAAAGTGGATGGCTGAGAGTCGAGGCAGGTAAAAACTTAACCTGGGTAATAGTGAAGGTGAGCAGTCTGTCTTCAAACTATAAATCATTAAGTCATAGGCAATCCGAGCTATCAGGAGAAAGCTCAGAATATGACAGGAAGAGAAGGGAGCTGAAATGGAAGATGTGAAAGGTGTTGTAGAGTTCAAACTTGACTGAGCTGATCATATAACCTGTTTCAATGAACATCTTTATTTCTGCCCTCATTTTGTTATTTACCTAGATGGTTGTTCAGTTTCCATGTAGTTGTGTGGTTTTGAGTGAGTTTCTTAATCCTGAGTTCTAATTTGATTGCACTGTGGTCTGAGAGACTGTTTGTTATTATTTCTGTTCTTTTGCATTTGCTGAGGAGTGTTTTACTTCCAATTATGTGGTCAATTTTAGAGTAAGTGTGATGTGGTGCTGAAAACAATGTATATTGTGTTGATTTGGGGTGGAGAGTTCTGTAGATGTCTATTAGGTCCACTTGGTCCAGAGCTGAGTTCAAGTCCTGGATATCCTTGTTAATTTTCTGTCTCATCAATCTGTCTAATATTGACAGTGGGGTATTAAAGTCTCCCACTATTTTGTGTGGGAATCTAAGTCTCTTTGTAGGTCTTTAAGACCTTGCTTTATGAATCTGTGTGCTCCTGTATTGGGTGCAATCATATTTACAATAGTTAGCTCTTCTTGTTGCATTGATCTCGTTACCATTATGTAATGCACTTCTTTTTCTCTTTTGATCTTTGTTGGTTTAAAGTCTGTTTTATCAGAGACTAGGATTGCAAGCCCTGCTTTTGTTTTTGCTTTCCATTTGCATGGTAAATATTCCTCAATCCCTTTATTTTGAGCCTATGTGTGTCTTTGCATGTGAGATGGGTCTCCTGAATGCAACACACTGATGGGTCTTGACTCTTTATCCAGTTTGCCAGTCTGTATCTTTTAATTGGAGTATTTAGCCCATTTACATTTAAGGTTAATATTGTCATGTGTGAATTTACTCCTGTCATTATGATATAGCTTGTTAGTTTGCCCATTAGTTGATGCAGGTTCTTCATAGCATCTATGGTCTTTACAATTTGGTATGTTTTTGCAGTGGCTGGTACTGGTTGTTCCTTTCCATGTTTGGTGCTTCTTTCACAAACTCTTGTAAGGCAGGCCTGGTGGTGACAAAATCTCTCAGCATATGCTTGTTTGTAAATGATTTTATTTCTCCTTTGCTTATGAAGTTTAGTTTGGCTGGATATGAAATTCTGGGTTGAAAATTCTCTCTCTATATATATAGAGAGAGAGAGTGTGTGTGTGTACACATATTTGTTCTCTTTCTCTGGAGAACTCTAACACATGGCTGTTACAAATCATAATATGAACATATTTCTATTGATTATCTATTAAGGAGTAAAATTTCTGGGTCATAAAGTGTGCATAGGTCTGACATTAGTAGACAATGGTAAACAATTTCTGAACTAGGTCAATTTACACTGTCTCCAATATAAGACTACCATTTGCTCTAGAGTCTCACCAAAACTTGATGGCATCAGTAGTTTTTAATGTAAACCTTGCCATTGTTTTGAAGTTATTTTAATTAACTTATCTTGGTCTCAAATATATATTTGTTGTTACCTAGAATGTAATCTGCTGATCATCAGCTAATTATGAGAATGAGACAAGGTTTCTGCTTCCATAGCTCAGTGGAAAAACTGTCTTCATGGTAAAACTGATCCACAAAAATATTTCTCACCGTGCTGAAATATGCTGTGCTTGTTCATCACAATCTGCCTTTCTGGTCTTGTGGTCAAAAAGTATCATGCTAATCCTAAATGCAATCTGTTCCTTGCTCCATCAAGTTGATATTAGATAAAAACTGACCCCAACTTGATACCTTTGCTAGCTCCAAATTGGTGTGCTAATGGGTGATTTGGAGATTTACAGTCTTTTAAAACATGATTTTTGTATATCCCCCCAAATATAAAAGCTCCTCAAGCTGCTTGCTACAAACACGTCCTCTCTTCACTGTTGCCTGCATGAGAGTCTTTTCTTTTCCTTCTGCAGCTACTGATTCACTGCAAAATAAACTCAGACTAAGTGCAGATTTTAAATAGCATGGCAAATTGAATGATCCCAGTTTTAAATATATCAGAAAGGTAATGTGGAGTTTTCTAGTACAGCCATTAGTTTTCCTCCTCCTGTGTTGCAGCTGCAAACACACTGGCATTCTCCAAGACTGTCTCAATATACTATGTGTGCTGCACCCACGATTACAAAATAATTGGATTGTTAAGAGAAACATGGTGTGAGGTGTTGGGAGTTAGAAGACTGGCCTTGAGGAGCAACTCTATTTTCTCCCTTCCAGGCACTTGATTTGGTTTTTCCTTATTTCAGATTCTATTCTGAATCTGAAAATGTTGCCTAAGCCCTAATTCAGAAATCCTTTGCAAGAGAGCTGAATAATTTGCTCCAAAAAAGAAAAGGGGGAGAGTTCTAGAGAGAAGTAATCAGCTACCTGTAATCATAACTTTAACATGCTTTTACCAAAAGATGATTAGAAGGATATATCTGCTTTATCAGTGATTTATAAGAAAAATTTCATTTTCTTATTGATAGAAAGACACGTGGATAAGTATACTGATAAATGGCTGAGACTATCCAGCACACTAACAAGGTAGCTTCACACATTTCTAGGTGTGAAAAAAGTGCTGGGAATGTTAAGTGGATGTGACTACAACATCCCCCAAATGAGACCAGCTTTCTTTCAGCTCTTTTACTTTCAACTAAAAGTGAAAATGTTTATCAGCTGAGGTCAGGCACTGGAAATGAGTAGTGAATGTAAGATACAAGCTGTACAGAATTGTTCCACATCTAAACCTGTGGGTGGATATTTGTGCAATAACCCCAAGGGTCTACTTTATTTTAACTTTTCAGCATAACTGAATGGCATAGCAAGACACTTATCTATTCAAAATTCATGAGAGAGACAGAAACATGATAAACTCTTGCAAAAATTTCCCAGCCTTCTTTCTAAGAAGAACCACAATGGAAATTTGCTGGCAAAACTAAAAAATTATTGTAACAATATTAGCAAGGGGCATGCTTTAGCCTTCAGTGTTTAAAAAAAAATTCCCTTCCTCATTTACACAACTTGGTATACTCTTAGCAAAGTTTGTTATCCTCTTAGCCTTTTGGAAAAGGAGAAAGCTTTTGGTATGCCCAATAGGAAACAAATTCTTATAATCTTTTTGTAATGATTTAAAGTAAGTCTATGTCGTTTCAGAATGAGCACAGTGGAAATGAACAATTTTTACAAGTAGTGAAATAGTCAATACATAAAGTATTATTTATTGTTGTTAATATGTTTCAAATAATGTTAACAGTTCCTAGCACATAGTAGGAACATAGAAAATACTTGTTTCTTTCAATATCAGTCATTTTTTATTGGCGACCAACTTAAATATGCTCTAGCTGATTTAATTGGAAAGGGATTTATTAAATAGATATTAGATGCTTCTCAGGATGATGGGGAAGCCTGAATAATGTGGCTCAAGAAATAGGCAGTAAACAAGTGTCTCATATTTTCAGCTCCGTAGTCATTTATGTATCAGTCATTTATTGCTTGTTTCTTTCCTAAATAAACGATATATTCTCTTTTCCTGTGCTTGAGGATCACTTTGAAGATCCTCAAACATAGGAAAAGAGAATATTTCGTTTATTTAGGAAAGAAACAAGCAAACAAATGATGATGAAAATGGTGTCCAATGAAAATACTAAAACGTATGATTACATGGTTTATATAATTTGGGTATCAATTAGTTTGGTTAATATAAATAGACAATGTGGAACTTTTAAACAGAAGGTTAAAGCCTTCTCTTTATCTTCACCTGTGGAACCCTCAGAACTTCAGATTAGTGTTAAATCCATTCTGTTGTAATGAGCACCTTTCTAAGAACTGGAAGCAAACCTAAAAGGAAGTCATTGAAATCAGAGGGAAAATAAAATATTCTATAACTGATAAAGGGGAAGTGTTATTAACCAGTTTAATGGATATATTTTTAATACATACTAGAAATGTCTTTGTTTTGTAGAAATGCTCTAACAAGGACTCACTTCATTTCAACTGCATCACAGCTTACCTGTAATGTTTTGGGAACTTAAAACCTACAATTCTTCATTTAACATATGGAGTCAACCTTTATTTTTAATGCCAATTCTTGATACTTAAAATAAAGTTTCAAATAAAGTGACAATAAATGTATCAAAAGGTCTTCCTAGGATAGATAGCTTGATATTTTTCATTGCCAAAATCTCATAAACACCAAGTTGCATACATGAATTATATTCACACAGCATACGGAAGTTTTTCTTTCTAAATTCTCTCATTTGAATTTTTTTTCTCAACTACTGGGCCATGACTCATGAGCATGTGGAGCAGATGTACTTGGTTTTATTTATCTATTTATTTATTTGCATCTGGTTTGCATAGGACAGAACTAAACACAAAATAAGGACCTAAAATTGCTTACTTGAATGATTGAATGCATTTATCAGGCTGGTCTATTACTATCTTAAGAGCTACACGATACAGGCCAGGCGCAGTGGCTCATGCCTGTAATCCCAGCACTTTGGGAGGCTGAGGTGGGTGGATCACGAGGTCAGGAGATCAGACCATCCTGGCTAACACGGTGAAACCCCATCTCTTCTAAAAATACAAAAAATTAGCTGGGCGTGGTGGTGGGCGCCTGTAGTCCCAGCTAGTGGGGAGGCTGAGGCAGGAGAATGGCATGAACCTGGGAGATGGAGCTTGCATTGAGACGAGATTGCACCACTGCACTCCAGCCTGGGTGACAGAGCAAGACTGTGTCTCAAAAAAAAAAAAAAAAAGGAGAGAGAGAGAGCTACACAGCACAAAATGCCAAGTTATATTTCATAAAAATTTCAATGAAATAGTAATTATTTTTCTATCATTAATTTTTATCACATGATATTACAAGTGATAAGAAAGAAATCAGAAACATTTTCTGCCAAAATAAAATGAGGTTTATCATTCATATAATAACATGAATATTAAGCAGTTTTCATATGCTAGCCTATTTAATCCTCACAATAACTCAGTGTGGGAAATAGAGTTCAAGGTACCCTTGAACAACAAGGGGGTTGGGTTGCTGACCCCTCATGCAGTCAAAAATTCACATGTAACATTTGACTTCCCAAAAACTTAACTTCTAATAGCCTAGTGTTGACTAGAGCCTTATGGGTGACATAAACATGTTTTGTATGTTACATGTATTATACAATGTATTCTTACAATAAAGTAATCTAGAGAAAAGAAAATGTTGTTAAGAATATCATAAGGAAGAGAAAATGTATTTACTGTTCATTAAGTGGAAGTAAATCCTCATAGAGGCCTTTATCCTTGTTCTCTTCAGGTTGAGTAGGAGGAGGAGGAGGAGAGTTGGTCTTATTGTCTCAGGGACGGCCAACGTGGAAGAGGCGAATAAGGTGAAAGGAGAGGCAGGAGAGGCAAGCACACTTCCTGTAACTTTTACTGAAAATAATGTATGTATAAGTGGACCCTCCCGGTTCAAGAGTCCACCGTATTATACTTAATTTGTTTTTAGAGATGAAGAAACAGAACAATTAGAAATTTGCCCAAGGTCACATACTTGTAAGAGGTATATATATATATATATATATATATATATATATATGTGTGTGTGTATATATATGTATATATACACGCACACTATATACATATAATATACATATGAAAATATATGGCATACATTATATAGAAAATATATATTAATATAGATCACTATAGAAAAAGATTTAAGGAGTTTGAAGCAATATAATCAGTGAATTTTAATAGAAAAGACTCACGAAATGCAACACTCTAACCTACTTTGTTAAGGTCAACAGATGCTCAGATTGCCTTTATAATGCAATAATATGTTTAATATTTTTTTCTCATTTTTTTAGACAGAGTCTTGCTGTGTCACCCAGGCTGGAGTGCAGTGGCGTGATCTCAATGCACTGCAACCTCTGCCTCCCAGGTTCAAGCCTTCTGAGTAGCTGGAATTACAGGCATGCACCACCATATCCAGCTAATTTTTGTATTTTTAGTAGAGATGGGGTTTTGCCATGTGGGCCAGGCTGGTCTTGAACTCCTGGCCTCAAGTGATCCACCTGCCTAGGTCTCCCAAAGTGCTGAAATTACAGGCATGAGCCATCGTGCTTGGACTTGATAATGTTTAACTCATCCCACTTTCGTACCTCAAACAACCAGTAAATTAGTATACTGTTCCATTTGTCTGTATAGCACCTGGTATTCAAGCCATTTTCCTACCAGAGAAAATATTCTCCAGAGAGAATATTTTTCTTTGCTGAAATAAAAGCTGATGGGCAGGGTCTTGCTTTTCTTTTTTTAGATCTGTTTGAATTAATTTTGCTATGGGCTGAATGTTTATGTCCCCTTAAAATTCATATGTTGAACACCTAATCACCAAGGTGATTGGGCCTTGGGAAGTAATTCAATTATGAGAAGGAAGCCCTAGTAAATGAGATTGGTGAACTTGGAAAGGGAACCCCATAGAGTGCCTTTCTTCTTCTACCATGAGAGGATACAGTGGAGAAGGCACCGTCTATGAACCAGAAAGTAGGCCCTCACCAGACACTGAACCTGCTAGTGCTTTGATCTTGGATTTCCCAGCCTTCAGAACTGTGAGAAGTAAATTTCTATGATTTGTAAGCTAACCAGGCTGTGGTGTTTATATTACAGTAGCCTGAACAGGCTAAGACAGATGTACTGTCAGTCCCTGGGGAAGTACAAGTTGTCCTCTTTCCCCATTTCTTTCCTGTGTATGCACTAGCCTTAGCTCTGCTCTTCTTTACATAATAATATTACAAAATAATTTCATTTACAGAATGATATCACTTTTGTTGTCAATATCAATATATTTTTTATACAAGGAATTAAAGAAAAACCTTGTGTAACATTTTTCTAGAGTCTTTCTCTTGGTTATGACTTTTTCACACATTTACACGTGTGACACATACATCACATGTGTAAATATGATGCATTTGCACACTGTTGCAAATAGCCAAAAATATTCCATTAATAAGATAATTTGCCTGGGCTTAGTGGCTCATGCCTGTAATCCTAGATTTTTGAGAGGCTGAAGAAGGTGGGAGGACTGCTTGAACACAGGAGTTCAAGACCAGCCTCGGCAATACAGTGAGACCCTGTCTCTACAAAAAATAAGAAATAAAATAGCCTGGTGTGGTAGTAGATACCTATCATCCTAGCTACTCAGGAGACTGAGGCAGAAGGATGGCTTGAGCCTGGGAGGTTGAGGCTGCGGTGAGTCACGTTCATGCCACTGTGCTCCAGCCTGGGTGACAGAGTGAGACTCTGTCTGGGGCGGAGGAGGGTGGAGGAAAGAAAGAAAGTGAGAAGAAAAGCTTTATATAGCAGAGTTGTCTCCATGTTTTCTGAACACTGTGCATCCCAGTCTAAATCAGTAATCATATTGTTGTAAAGTTCCTCAGGACCTGACTCTGTTTCTTAAGCAGAAAATAAATGTATTGACATATAAAGGGTAGCTCAGAAAATTAAAGAAATATTTGAAGAACAGTTGTGGGGCTGGACAAATATAAGAGCACTTCAGGCATCTAGGGAATAGAACATTATTATTAAATTATGTAACTCACTCTCTATGGGATAAATCAGCTAAAATGATCTTCAGTATTTAATTACTCCGCTCCAGGTTGACATCCTATAGGAAGTGCAACTGGACAAACATGAATCACTTGCCCACCTACTTTCTAGGAAAGCACAGAATCTCATGATGGATAATTTTGCTAAATAGTCCATCTATCAAAGTGAAATTGGGAGCTTTTACCAGAATACAGGAAAAGTAGATTGGCAAAAGCAACAGATTTCTATTACAACTGTTAACAATTTTAAAATAGTTTCATTACAAAGCTGTTGAATCCACAACACAGCTGCAATCTTAGATCAATATTTTCAGTGTCACTCCCCCACCTTAAAAAATCTGAATATGACATCAATTCATACTTTAGACAGTTAATTAGATTAAGACCACTACTTTATTGTGGCAGAAAAATAAAGTTTAATCTGAGATTTTAGACGTCTTCAAAATTAGAACAGGGAGGTTTGGTTGATCTTTGAAGAATTCATTCCTAAGGTAAGTGAAAAATAACATCTCGATACAAATAAATGTATCCATGAATGAAGGGTTAGCATGTACTCAGTATCTCAACCCTTTCTTGGAATGTGAGGAAGGCTACATCCTTACAGATCTGACGTTCTGAGACTCTCAGGGCACAGGAACTGATAATACTAAGGCATATCAGGCCTTCTTGCTCAGTGCATCTGGGGAGGCTATTGTAGTTCTAAGGTTATAAACATGCAAACATATACTGTCTTCTTCAAAGCTGCCTCCCCCTTGTCTCTCTTATTGGCAGCAGAAAGTAGAGCAGAGCTACAAATCATGCACAGCAATCTGGAGATACGGCAGGGCAGCCTCGTGTGGGAGTCCTAAATCTGACACCCTGGCCAGTCAGTGCCGGCCTCATTTTATTGACGGCATGTTCATCGTGCAGGCAATAGAAGCGGAAGGCTGCTTTCTGTCCTTGGCTTCTAACCACATGGTTGCATCCTGGTATGTTTTTCTATTTGTGTATATTTGAGAGAACAATAAGTTATGTTTATGCTTTCCTTTCAAGAAGGAGAGTCTATATTTTTCATCCTTGGACTTAATCAGAGCCTAATTTTTTGTAAAAAATTCATTTACTTGAAGTACAAAGCTATTGTGTGTTGCACTTGGGGTTTCTTTTTGTGTTGTTTTCTTTTGTTTTTGATAAAGAAGGATTCCAAGGCCAAAGTTTCCCAGTGTCATTTTAAGTAAGACCTGCAAAATATTCAGGGTCTTAGGTGAAAAAAAAAACACCAAGTAGAAAAAGTATTCTTCCTTACCACATGATCACTTTCAGCCTTGCTAGGTGGAAGGAAGTGGCTCTGTCAAGTCCATATTCCAGCAGGGCTCAAAATTTACATCCCTTTGCATATTTCCATTAAAAATAATATAAGCTTCCAATTCAAATGTATAATTTTGCATAATCATTGCTTCCCGTCTTCTCTTTGGGTCGGCTAAAATAAAAGGGAGGAGAAACCATTGTTTACAGAAAGTAAGCTTTAAATGGTTGAGCCATTTAAAATCACCATTTTTGTTAGTGAAATATAGTTCAACACTGAGTATTTTGTATGTTTCAAAGTAATATAAAATTATTCTGTACTAACAATGAAAATTAGAGAATAATTATGACTGAATGGCAACTAAAAACTAGATGGAAATAGGTAAATGGATAAACAAGTGTGAAGAAAGCTACACATCTCAAGGTTGGTCTTGGTGGTCATGACTGTAATCCCAGCACTTTGGGAGGCTGAGGCGGGTGGATCACTTGAGGCCAGGAGTTGGAGACCAGCCTGGCCAACATAGTCAAACCCCATGTCTACTAAAAATACAAAAAAATTAGCTGGGTTTGGGAGTGCATAACTGTATTCCCAGCTATTCAGGAGGCTGAGGCGTAAGAATTGCTTGAACCTAAGAGGCAGAGGTTGCAGTGAGCTGAGATCACACCACTGCACTCCAGCCTGGATAACAGAGTGAGAACCTGTCTCCAAAAAAAGAAAGAAAGTTACATATCCCAGAATATGGGAGCTTGGAAGGATTTTGGAATGAGTTTGTTTAATGGGTCTCTGAAGGCTATGGAGTCAAAGACAGTAAGCCAATTAGAGGGCACTGGGCAAACAGGCCCCAAATAGTAATCATATAGAACTAAGCCAAGTAGCAATCCTATACCCACTCTTAGACTATAGGCATTTGTTATCCTCAAGGGAAACTCCAAATTGGGTTCTTCTGCAAAGCAATAAACAGTTTGAGGAAAGTTAAGGTTCCGAATGTGGCTGTTGGTTCTAACAGTAAGATCATGGTCTGCTACAATTTGGATGTTTTTATCCCCTCCAAATCTCATGGTGAAATTTAATCTTCAATACAACAGTGTTGGGAGGTGAGACCTAATGGGTAATGTCTAGGTCATAGGGCTCCATGTTAATGAATGGATTATTATTTTTATTTTTATAATGGCAATACCACTAAAAAATAACTTTCAGGAGTGGATTCTTTCTCTTCCACTTTCTGCCATGTGAGGATACAATGTTAATCTCTGTTTGTTCTTGCACCTTCTTCCACGTGAGGATGCAGCAAAAAGGCCCTCATTGGACACCAGATGCAGGTGCCTTGATCTTGGACTTGCCAGCCTCCAGAGCTGTGAGAAACAAATTTATGTTCTTTATAAATTACCCACTCTGTTATTTTCGTTACAGCAGTACAAAATGCACTAGGATATAGTCATTCTGCCATTTGGTGGAAAGTGTAATAGCTGGTTAGCCAACAGGTCCAGGTCAGACCTCATAAAACACCATGTACACAGCCTGGTCAAATGTCCAACTTAGTAAAGAAAATCAAATGGAAACTGTACTACTGATTAAAGCAACAAAGAAAGTACCTAACATTCTTATTTCTTACAGTTAAGCTATGCTTATGAAAAGATCTAGCAGTATCAAGAAACTCAGATATAAGTCTACTCTAAAAGAAAACAAATAACTCTGCACACAAGTGAGAACTTAGTAAAATCCAGTCTATAATTAAAAATTTGAGAAAGTATTGCATTCCTAAAATAGAAAAAGTTTGGTATGTAAAAAAAAAAATCAGATAGCAACAAAACTGTCCCAGTTT
The DNA here is from genome assembly GCF_028858775.2 of Pan troglodytes. Taxonomy (NCBI): domain Eukaryota; kingdom Metazoa; phylum Chordata; class Mammalia; order Primates; family Hominidae; genus Pan; species Pan troglodytes. Next base: position 4,849,508 of record NC_086015.1, read on the forward strand.
AAAATAGTAAGGGATAAATTTTTAAAGAATGGGGAAAAGATAAAAATACAAATAAAAATATAAGATGTAAAGGACTGACAAAGGAGGTCCCTGAGTAATAAGAATCATGTATCAAAAAAAAGGAAACTGTCAAATAAATTATGAAAGAAAATTTCCTAGAGCTGAAAATAGGTATTAAAATTTAGATTCAAAGGGCTTTAAAGGCCCAGAAACATACATTTTTTAAAAAGTCAATCATCCTTAATCATATCTTTATGAAGTTTTAGAACTGCAACTTTTTGAAGGAAAATTATTCTCAGCTTAGAATTCTATAATAGTCAAACTACAAATCAAATGCAAATCTTAAAAAATGTGCAATACATAGAATAACATTGGGCCTTTGTTTTAACAAAACCATTCTTTAAAAGTTACTTCAGAGCTTGGCTTGGTAGCACACTCCTGTAATCCCAGCTACTCAGGAGGCTGAGGCAGGAAGATTGCTTGAGCCCAGGAGTTCCAGGTGGCAGTGAGCTATGATCACATCTGTGAATGGTCACAGCACTCCAGCCTGGGAGATAAAGCAAGACTACATCTCTAAAAATAAATAAATAAATAAATAAATTACCTCAGGATACGCTCTGGAAAAATCAAAGAGTATTTCAAGAAAAGGGGAACACACGAGGTCAGGAAACAGTGGATCCAACCATCAGAGTTATGATGAGAAGCACTGAAATGGCAGCTGAACTTGTGACCTAAATCACAACCATGTGGATTAAAACAAGAGGAAGCGATTCTTCATGAAAGAGGTTTACAGAAAACGTGAAACTACAGAATGGCTAGTAAGATCAAACATTTAGGAAAACACAAATACGTAAGGCAAATCATGACTAAAAAAAAAAGGAAAGAAAGGAAAAAACAGTTATAAATTCTTGGAAAAATGTAACATTTCACAAAAAGTCATGGTCCAATTTTGAAGCAATGTAACCTGCATGATGGTTTCAGGCAATTATGAAAGATAATTTATTTTAATGTGATGCTAAGAAAATTCTCCTGTGTGTGACACAAGAGTGCAGAAATTGGATCAGAGACAATTAAATGCAATCTACCTATAATACTTTCTTGGACAACAAAAAATACTTATATAATTTTAAAAAGTAAAACAGACTTTTTAGCATCAACCCAAGGACAGTGTGTGTTAAGTCTGCTTGCAGTTGGAATAGAAAGTAACAGTTAATATTCAATACCTCAACAATATAAAAGTTGAAGTGTGACGGACATAAGATAGTGTATTTACATGGAAGAGAGAGGAGAAGGAAAAATCATGCCAAGAGAAAACACTAAGTGTTAATAGTCATAATGTAAATAGTTAAAATTGCAGTTGAAGTATTTTAATGTTAAAATTTTAACCAAATTATAATGCATTACAATATATTTATATATATTATTATATATAATATTATGTATAATGTCTATTTTTATATATATAGTAGTATTGGAGAAGAAAATTTTTAAAAGTAGTATGAGCAAATCAAATCCTTATTGTGCACACTGGGAAGAAAGTAGAAATTTTGTACAATTGACAGATCAAGAAATAGTTGTATAATTATATTACTTAAGATTTTTAGGGTTTTTCATTCTAAACAGTGGAACACAAGTTGAAGAAGAGGGAGGCAATAAGCTGTAGCTTTTTAATAGTGAGTTTTTCTGTACAGTTTTGATTAGTTATCAGGGCCATCTATTACTCCAGTAAATATTGAAATAGAAAAAAAAGGATAGAATTATATGAAAAAATAATAATGGCCTTTATTGCTTTATGGTGAGATTACAGATTTTTTAATTTACTTTTTGCATTGAAAACACTTGCAATAATGTATATATATTTTTGATGATAAGAAATTCAGAAGTATCCACAAATAATTTTTTTAAATAATATTTCATTGTCTACAATGTGTTGTGTAATTTGACAGAAATTTTTATGCTTTTTATCTATTCTGTGAAATGATTTATCCATTTGCATTCCCACATGAATAAACTGAGGCTCATTGAAACTTTTTAACTAACACAGGTTCACATAAAAATATGCCATTGCTTCAAGCCTAACTTTTGGCTTCTCAAAATAGCTCACCACACTCTATCTCCAAAAGCTTATGACATGTGTGGGGATGTGACTGGTAATCTTACAAAATAGGGACCTGAAAGATTTACTGCAATTTACCCGAATGAAAACTGATTTAACACTCACTACCCACATTAAGATGATTTTTAAAAAATAGCTGTTACCATAATTAACCCAGATTTATAAATCATCTCTAAAAAAATCTGGCCCCATTGATCCAATCGGTTTCTGCACACTCAATTACTGAAGCTGAACATTCTGAATAGACTTGCCTGCCCCTTTGTGGTTCTGTTGTGTTGACCTTACCCTTGTTAAAAGTGTGTATTCTTTATTAGACTGCTCATCTTTAAATTCCTCTCTTCAGCATTTGTTAGTTGTGTGACACTGATATTCCCATTTTGAGACCTTCATTCTTCAACTATAAAATAAAAATTTAAAAAGTACTGCAGTTGAAAATGTCAATTGTCTTCCAAACATCTATTCATCCCTTTTTCATTGCCAACAGAACCCCAATTTGAGGTCTGGAAATATGATCAGCTAAATGTATACTACATCTTTCTGGCTGCCTTAAAGCTAAGGGTTGCCATGTAACAGTTGCAACCAACAAGGTGTAAGTGGAAGTTGGCTGTGGGTTTTTGAGAAAGCTTACTCTTTCTTGATATGAACAACAACAAAAAAAGATATGGTTTAGACTGTCCTACCTATCTCTATTTTACTTGCTTCAAATAAGGACGCAGTGCAAAAAGCCAGGTCTGCAATATTGTGAGCATGTGGAGGTAGGTGTCGTGGAAAGGACAAGAGAATTGCAAAAGTTCTAACTTTGATATAAACAAGATGTCAGCTGCTTAACCTTTAAATTTTGTGTGACATAAGAAAAAATAATGGGTCTAAGCCAGTAGAAGTGGTCTTCTGCCATTTGTGGCCTAATTAATTGCTTTCTCTCTCTCTCTCTTTTTTTTTTTTTTGACAGGATTTTGCTCTATTGCCTAAGCTGGAGTGCAATGACATACGATTGCTTACTGCAGCCTCCAACTCCTGAGCTTAAGCAATCCTACCACCTAACCCTCCTAAGTAGCTGGGACTACAGGTACTTTTCACCTTGTCTGGCCAATTTTTAATTTTTTTCATTTTGTTTTTGTACAGACAATGTCTGGCTCTGTTGCCCAGGTTGATCTTGAACTCCTGGCCTCAAACCATCATCCTCCTTTGGCCTCCCAGGTGCTGGGTTTACAGGGTGACTCACTCCACCCAGATGTGGCCAAATGAATTTCTAATGGATTCTAATGTCTTTTTCACAGGATTAAATAAAACAATACATATAAATAATTAAGATTAGGGCCAAGTACATAGTGCATAATAATTATTGGCTACAATGGGGTTAAAGGAGGAAATTTTAATGTGGCATAGAAATTTGCACCTTGAAATTCAGCCTTTTTATCTCATTGCTCAGGAAACAAATGTTCAGAGCATGAAATCACTTGATCAAGATAATTCATGTGATCTTTATTTCTCTTCATAAGTTACTGTTATGAAATGTGCTATTTATTAATCATCTGCTATGTAACAGGTATTCTACAAAAGTCCGGGTATAGAGTAATGCCCTCATAAAACTTCCTTATAGTGTCACACATTCTGGGTCTAAAACTTGAATTAAACCCATTGAAGATTTAATTACATCAAATATTAAAAAGCGTTGATACTCAGGTTTAGCTTGAATCTTAGCAGAGAGGATATGGTCTAATTAAACCACTAACTACATCTGCTATTTATATCCATTAACTTTAATTTTATAGTGTAGTTCATAGAACCAAAGAAATGGCTGAGATGCCAGGCTTGGTTAGGGTAGAAACAATGGCTAATCCAATCATCCAGGTTGTAGGAGTCAGCCTAACCTCAGCATTGACACTAGACTATATCAACTCCAACTCTTGTTTTTTCTGTTCTTGAATTCTTCCACTTGACCCAGAAACTAGAAGGGGCTGGGGAACGGGATGGATTGTTCTAATTTGAATGACATATTCACTCCTTGGCTAAGAGAGGTACATCATCTTGACTGACAGTCCACCATATTGCTCACAATGGGAGTGAAGTTACTCCCCAGGAGGAGATTAGTGTGCCACCTCCAAAAGAAAGTGGAATGCAGAACAATTACCTATGCAATTACTGAAACCAGAGCTCTAGCAAAAAGTATAAAATAAAAATGAGAGACTATGGAACTTAGATAACACCCTGGTTCTGAATGGGAGGGGGGCGGTAGAGCTCAAAAAGAAAATATTAGAACCCTAGCCAAGTCCCAGAATTACCTTAGTCAGTCCCTGTGTATCAGCCTGTGGTATTTTGTGATGGAAAAGGAAAAACAGTAACCCTGCCTTCTTACTGTTTTTGGTATACCTTACCAATTCTCTTTTATATTCCAAGAAGTTCTTGCCTGAAATATGTAATAGTTAAGTGTTGTTTTTCTCCTTGCTTATATTGACTTTGTGAAAAGAGCTTATGAAATGAAGTGTTGCTCAGTCTTAGAAAACTAGGCCAGGTATCCAATTAGCATATCTCTCTTGCTCACATGACTATCAGGATGATTAAGGAGCGTTCCTTCTAGCAGAGAAAAAGGTCTTCTGAGCTGGGAGTCAGTTTGACAGACTAGTCTTTCATTGACCCCCTTCAGCTCTCCTTTATTTTACCCTTGATTTTTAAGGAGGGTGCTTTTACTGTTCTTTATATCACTCTTGCTGTCATTGTTACTGCAGTTGAGAATGCTTTGATTCCCCCTCTGTGTTTAAATTCTTTATCTTCTTCTATTTCACACATTCAATGTTGTAGCCAATTGCCAATTCTGTTTGGGCAATTCATTGATGCATAACACTTTTAAGCAGGGTGTAACTGAAAGGGCAAACTTTTGTAAAAGATTATTATTAAAGATAAACACTTTGGATGGATGGATGGATGGTTGGGTGGATGGATAGATGGATGCCACAGACCCTGTAAGTACACTGTGCAGAACCCCTTATGCTCATTTCTCATTTCTGAGTGTCTTTTCTCCTGTTTCAGTGCGTCCTTGATCTCAATCAGCTGTACCTGAAAGTCATATTTGGCACACTCTCCTAGGGCAACTGGGACACTTCCCATAGTCATGGGCAACCAGAAGTGCTTGGGAGTTTACATCAGTCTCTCACCTTGAGGACTTCAATCAGTGGCTGTATGTTGTGGAAGTATAAAGTCCCAGGATCTGATGAGATCAGAATGAAGCTACATTTAATAGGGCTTGGCCTGAAATCATACCCTTGCTTGGCTTCTTCCCCTTCAGTGTCATGTGCAAAATCCCAAGAAAAGAACTAGTTAATTTGTCTAAGAACCTCAGAAAACACTGGCACAGATAGTGAAGAAGAGGAAAAGTAGTATAAGATGAAGTTGGAAAGAGACTTAAGAGTCAGATCATGCCAAGACTTATAAGGAGTCTGAGTATTATTCAAAGCATCGCAGTTCACACCTACTAGCCTTTTCTCCTTCATAGGAAAAACTGCAGAATGGTAGCCACAATGGGTAGTTGCCATGGTAGTGAGGACAAGTAGCCAATATTTACGGTATTGTCATTGCTGGTAAAGGAAGCATAGGGTATGCAACTAATTTTCTAATGCAATTGGTGCAATTGTTAGCCAGGTTGTACCAAAGGAATCTTCCTATTCTTCATCACAAAATAATTATCCTTAAAAAGAGCTTGGAATCAAGAATCCAGAGATATAGTGCTAATATTCAAGAGTTTTCACATTATGCTAAATTTAGCCAAATGTTGCAAAATCATGGTTAAGTTGACATAGGCCCCTGTCTAAGCTGCAACTCCTGGTTGAACACATCAATAATGGTGTTTAAGCATCCCAAATTCGACTGATGGCAGAGAAGCCAAATTGATCATTTTGATGTAAAATGACCTTCATTTGCTTCTGTTATGGTTCTGTTCTCTAGGGAAGAACAAATAATTTCTAACCTATGCTTAGCTAGGATGTGACGCTTTATTATCAATTTATTGATAAGGATTATGGTGTACTATAGATTATTATTTATTTATCTTATGTTAGTTTATCACCACTTACAATCTGCTAACTTTTCTAAAAATTATCAATAGAATTAGTTTTATTTTTTCATTGCATTAAGAAGCACATTTTTAAATAATCTGAAATTGTTTTTACATAAACATAATTTAAGATTTAGATAACACTACATTTTGTTAGTGCAGGCTTGGCCTCCATGCTTACTAAAACATAGGTAGTTTAATTAGCTGATCACAATATGGTATATGACTATTAGATGAGAATATGTTTTAAAATTTGTTTTAATATCCTGTAAGAGAAGGCAAATCAACAAGCATGTGGAGAGAAATTCTTTTCTTGATCTACTTACTTTTCAATATATTTTGGCACATAGGACCATTATTCACAGGATCCAATTTATTTCAACTTACAACTTATTAGTAATAATAATATATGTAGCTTTATATCTTTATGTGAAAATCCCAATTATGACTTAAGTGTGAGTGTCATATCCTGCAATTTCACAGATACTTAGAAGTGATAGATGAAAATCATATATATTCTTCTTGTTTACTGAAGATATTTAACACCAGAAAAAGATTAAGGAAAAAGAAACACTCTCCGTATGTATTCATACATTTTTAATGAGAAAAAAAAAGAAATAAGCTCTGTCAAAGTGCTATTTGTAGCTATTTCCAAATTTAATTTTATGTTTTAAAAAGTTTTTGAAGTCCCACCTAAGATAACATCTGTGAGGCCAGAAATAAATAAAATCCAAGTGTATTTAAAAGAAACTAAGGATTTAAAGGTGAGCAGAAACTGAAGTGGATAAAAATTCGTCTTTTCAATTTACTTGGTGTTCATTTTGGGAAATTAGCCTCGTGACCCCCAGCCTAAATGACATGATCCAGTGAGGTTGCTAAATTAGTGTGATAAGACCCCTGGAATTGAGGAAGTTTCAAGAAAGGATGCTGAAAATCTATCATACATTGAGCTACTGTAGATTAATGATTAATGGCATTATCTTATTTACTGCTAAGAACAACTGTATACATTAGATATTATTATCTTCATTTTATAGAAGAGACACCAGGTGTTGGAGAGGCTCATGACTTAACATAGCTATTAATCAGCAGAGGTAGATTTAAAATCTGAATCCAAATCCAGAAATCACAAAGCTAGCATATCCCCTCTAGTACCAGCCTAGTAATTGTGATTTATGTGCTTAATAAGAAATCAGATCTATTTTCATGAACACTATGTTTAATAAATCATTTTATTGAATCAGAGGTCCTAACTGTCTAGCCTGAACTAACCAACTGGGTTCTAGTAATCAAGCAATTAAAGACAATAGTTTGGAATTGTAGGTGACATAAGGCAGGTAAATAAGAAGGAATCATTCCTGGTTTTGCATAGCCACATACAGAGCACAGTGCCTAGAGCAGAGCATTGCAGATCCATTGAATGGGGAGTGCTTTTAAGAATCCATCTAGTGTGCCTAGAAAAGAAACAGGAAAGAAATCACAAACTGTTAACAGATAGAATAATTTACTAAAAATGTCGTACTGCCTGTCACTGGTTTATTATAAGTAGCATAATTCAAATGAAACCTACATGGGCTCCAAAATGTTACACCTAGAATACAGCAAGATTTGACGATGACTACCCTAAATGATATATGATCAGTCCATTTTCCTTTGCTATAAAGGAATGCCTGAGACTAGGTAATTTATAAAGAAAAGAGGTTTATTTGGCTGACAGTTCTACAGGCAGTGCAAGCATAGCACCAGCCTCTGCTCAGCTTCTGGTGAAGCCTCAGGAAGCTTTTATTCATGACAGAAGGTAAACAGGGAGCAGACATGTCACATGGGGAGAAAGAGAGGAAGAGAGAAGGCAGGCCAGGCGCTTTAAACAACCAGCTCTCACGTGAACCTGAGCTCACTCATTACTGTAGGAAGGGCACAAGCAATTCATGAGAATCTGACCTCATGACCCAAACACCTCTCATTAGGCCCTACCTCCAACACTGGGGATCATATTTCAACATAAGATCTGTAGGGGACAAGCATCAAAACTAAATCAATATAGTTCACCAAACACATGCACAGTGATTCTTAGTCAACATCAGGTTGGCAGATCTACCCTGTGAGATTTATCTAGCTATTTAATAACTGCCAACATACTACTTTTTAATCTGACTTTAAATCAAATCATCACGTATATTATACCAGAAAGCAAATTAGAATTACATGTTATTAATTTACCAAGGAAAGCCATGTGCCAAAAACATCTTTTGGAATACAGGAAAATTGATCAGAAATTTAACTTCTAATTTAATATTGGTTCCCCATTTATTGGTAGTAAACTATAAATGCTAATATCCAATGGTAGGATTAGGATGAGACTCTTTGACCTAGAACAAGAGGATGAGGCATTTGCGCTCAGCTTTGTAGAAAGCTTTGTAGCTTGGGAACAAACAAATCCTCATCATTAGCAGTTCAGTTTCTTCAACTTCTCTTTCTCTTTTTCTTCGCCTATCAATCTTATAAGGTTTCTTTCTCTCCTGTTCCATTCAAAGATCTTTGCTCTAATAAAAAGCACAATTTAAGAAGTTTTCTCATTCTGGATATACTTTTTACTGCCCAAAGTACAGCACAGAGAATTAAGTTTTCAAAAACCAAGTGATATAAAAGAAAGAAAAAGAGATTAAAGAACATGAAAGTGCTACAGAGACTCAATAAAATATATGTAGTTTTTTTAACTCTGAATTTTCCTCTTTTGAAGACAATCAAGATCTTTTAAAACACAGTATCTTAAATTATTTTTTATTTGTATCAGTTCTCCATTAAGTTATGAATATATATTTTTAAAACAGCTTTGGAAAAATACATTTTCTGTTTTATTTTGTTCTACAAAATATAGATAGAATACGTCTCCGAAAGATACTATTTTCCTAGTACACAGGATATGAAATCTCAAAAAAGTATAAAAAAAGAATACAAAGCTTATAGGCTTGTGATGGGACTTAGGAGAAAAGTTTGGACAAAGGGACAAGCATACAATGCATCTTCCTTCTCTTCAGACAGAAACAGTATTAATACCAAAAGAACATGTAAAAGTGAGCAATTCCCTCTGTATTCACACAATCCAAGCGAGTGTGAATGATAATGGGATCTTGAATCTCTCGTAACAGACATCAGTAAAAAAACAACTATGTCCTGTCAGCCTTATAACAAAGGAGCTTATTAAGATAAATGATACTTTTAAGATAACATCTACCATAATATGCTACACTTGGTATTCAAATGTAAAACAGGCCAAAGTCAATATATCCATTGTTCTCCCTCTTAATTCTTTGCCTTAATCTCCTTCACAACAAATAAAATTGTAAAGCAAATCAACTGCTCAAAACTAACAGTGCCACTTGTCCTATGTCAAAATTTGTCTAGGACAGTCTAAATTCAAATATTCAATTCTTCTATGGACAATGCAAATTTAGTTATATCCTGCTTCCTTTTAACAGCCTTGATAGGAATTTCAAAACACTGGAGATTAACTGAGTAAATTATGATTCAACTCTATAATATATAGTATGCAACTAAAAAGAATATCTAATGATAAAAGAAAATATTTATTTTGCTAAATGCAAAAAGCAAGTTACATAATTTTATATTCAATATGTCTACATTTTATAGAACTATACAGATACAATAAAAGACCACAAGGTCATATGCCAAAATATTAATACTAATTTTTTAAAATGATAGACTTCCAGGTATCTTATATGATTGACTTGCATTTCTTTTGATCTCAATCAGAGTAGTTGAATTATTTTCTTGTGAAAATGTACTATCCTTGTTTTTGTTTCTGTATGTTTTCTCTATGTAAATCCTAGCTTTTTCAAATAACCATTCAAATTCTTATGCTTTGTATTTTATTTTCCTGAACATACCAGCTAATGTAAAATAATCTTTCTTTCCAATTCTTGAAACCAAATGTATGCTCCTTAAGGGAAGAATCTATAACAATTTGTACTTCCCACAGCAACTATATTAGCAGAGAAAAATGATTTGGTAAATAAATACCTGTGAGATTAAAAAGAAAATCTTAAGGATGTAATGAGATTTGCATACACACAGACACACTCTCACACTTTTCTTTAAGAGGAGGCTCTTCAGTCCTATTTATTTCACCCAACTCTCATCAAGTTTCATTTTGCACTGAGCTTTCTGTTAGTTCCTTTCAGAATATTCTTATGATTATTCCCTTTATTTATTAGAATTATTTATTCCACCTAAAGAAAGAAAACAATTAGTAAGAACCATACTAACTGTTCCCTAGATCCTTTTTAAAACCATTTGGACATATAAAGAGATTTTGTTTTCCTTTAACCCACATGGACTTCCTACAGTGAAATGCATTTTGTTCACTGAATTACGCAGCTGACATATTCATGTTAATCACTTCAACAAAACCAAAGCAAACATTGCAGTTCTCCAAGAATGTCTTACATTGAATGCTGATAAGTTAACTGTGATGTGCAGGTTTTTCTTTTTTTTTTTTCCTGTGGCGTCTATTTAACTCAATATTGTCAAAATAACAGTGTCTTTTACTTGTGCTTTTCCAAGTTACTCTAGTTAATGATGCTTTCATTGTTTCTGAAATTATCCATCAAACATGATTTTAGTGACATCTGTATAAGTTCACAGAGCTGAATTGCCTTCTAAATTATATCCACTCATTCCCAGGGATTTAATTATACATCTCAAAAATTGAATAATAAGACCAAAAGACATCTGAAAGTTTTTAGTAAGGCGAAAACTTACTTGATGTAGCTGCTCTCACTGTGAGAACAAGAAAGATCACTTAATTGATAATAAGACCTATTCTATTATTATAATTCAATAAAGGATAGAAAAAGGAAGCTAGGTGAGTAAAGGAAACATGTCCGTTACTCAGATGCCTCTTCTGTCTTTTAGATTGAAGAAGTAAGGCCTATATGTGCCTAGTGGACTACAAGTATCTTTCAGATGACCAAGTATCTTTCTGTTTACAAGTAGCATTGTGACTACTGACATTTCTTTCATAATCATATAATTATTTGCAATAATTGTGATGACTTTCTCAGAAATTTATTTTTTAAACTGTAAAATTAAATAAAACTATATCCTAGACTTTTTATACATTTACAGTGGTCCAGTGATATAAGAATATGATGTATATTGAGTTATCATATTGACATCAAAACATACAGTTTTGTAAGAATGAAATTTCGAATCCAAATCAAGCATTTTTTACCAAATAAAATGTCAATAATTGTTTCTATTATTATAGATCATAGAAAAAAATCATTAAATATAGAATTGCACCAAGAAATGCAAAATATTTCCCAACCTGTATGTGTCCCTCTGATTCTAACTAGATAATGTTATTTTGGGTAACTATTTAAAATTAGTTAATACTTATTCAAATTCACCTGTTACTGGAAGTTGTACCTTGTCTGAAAAAATAAACCTTTAGTTTATAAGATATGCATTTTATAACTGATCCAACCCCAAAATTAATTACAATTCAAAGCCAGGTTTCCCAGTTAATAACAGTGAGGGAAAGGTCTGGTTTTCGATCTATGCAAGCTTTATTGTTTGCCATAGTATTCTGTAATGTGCACTTAAATTATCTTGCTCTTAAGAGTGCATTCATCAAAGACATTGCCCATGCCATTACCAAGGTATTACCCACTCTGTCTAACTTTCTAATGAGGGCCTTAACTCCCAGAGAAACAAGAAGGGAAACTCTGGATAGATTGGCGAAACCCTTCACCAGTGATAGGAAAACAACATCAAAGGTCGTTTATTAGGCTGGGTCCAATGTAGCATGTTCATCTCTAGAGGGCATTACATGTGTAACAATACATAGCATAAACTATCATTATCCCTTATTAGAAAATTGAAATTGTCTTGTCTCTGGCCTATATAGCTGTAGCTTTTAGCCTTTCAAAATTATCATCTTCTCTGAAACTCATGCTCTCTTTAATAAAAAAAAATAGATGAATGTAACTGCCTTGAATTAAAAGACAAACTCTATATTATTATATGCTAAGAGTTTGACTCCTTAGCTTATTCACAAAATGCCTAGTTTTATTAGACTTTTTCTTTCCTTCTCATCATTTCTCTCCATATGTTTTTATAACTAATTGTTCCACCTTTTGACAACTCTACATCATTTACTCAGCGTGGTATGTAAGTTTCTTGGGACTGCTGTAGTAAGTTCCCACAAACTGGGTGGTTTAAACAGTAGAAATTTATTCTCTCACAGTTTAGAAGCTAAAAGTCTGAAATTGGGGATTCTGAAGGAAAATGTGTTTCATGCCTCTCTCCCAGCTTCTGAGGGTTTTGAACAATCTTGTGTGTTCCTTGGCTTGCAGTTGCCATCACTCACATCTCTTCCACCAAAGTCACATGGCTGTCTTCCTTCTCTGTGTGTGTCTGTATTCTGCCATGGTGTTATTTTCTTTCTGGATATGTCTCTTCTCGTCCCTTCTCTTGTTTTAGCACATGAGGTGTATTGAATTAAGGGCCTCCAGCATGACTCCATCTACTAAGTTACATCAGAATTATATCTTCAAAGATCCTATTGCCCAATAAGGTCCCATCCACAGGTACTGGGGTTAAGACTTCGACATATTTTGGGGGAGAACACAATTCAACCCACAACAAATGGGATAGCATTTAAGCTCCCTTCTATTTTTGCTTATTTTCTTTTCTCATTCTCTCATGTCTTATCTCTATTTCCATCAAGACAAGCTTCTTCTACCTGATCTTTAAATTCCAGATCAAATATCCGTTCTTTTTATAGCTTCCCATACCCTTCTTGAGGTAGACCCATTCTTTTGTCATATGAATTTTAACATGATAATTTTCATACAATCCTCAGAACAAGAGTTACAGTACCATGTCTAGTACATAGTATGTTCTCAAAAAATGGCTTTTAAATAAATAAATGGCACTTATATTTCATTATACTTACAATAATCTATTTGGATTTGTGCCCCCACCCAAATCTCATGTTGAATTGGAGGAGGAGACTGGTGGGAGGAGATTGGATCATGGGGGAAAATTTCCCCCTTGCTGTTCTCATAATAGTGAGTGAGCTCTCATGAGATATGATGGTTTAAAAGTGTGTGATAATTCCCCCCTTCACTGCCTCTCTCTCCTGGCACCACGTGAAGAAGGTCCTTCCTTCCCTCTCACCTTCCACCATGATTGTAAGTTTCTTAAGGCCTTCCAGTCATGCTTCCTGTTACAGCTGTGGAACTATGAGTCAATTAAATCTCTTTTCTTCATAAATTACCCAGTCTCAGGTAGTTCTTTAGGCAGTGTACAAATGGACTAATACAGCATGTAAGACTATGTCTTATATATATACTTATGACAATTCTTAATAATATTTATCCATTCAAATTAAATAATTGTGTAAAAATTGTTATTGAATCATTTATCTGTACATTAAATACTTAAGAATCACCTTTCCTATCTTTTTTCTAGAAATGGACAAAATTATTTCTCATAATTAAAAACATGTGCTTTTAGAGTCTTTACCTTCCTGCCATATCTTTCACTTTAGTAGATTTGTCTGTTATTTTAATTGAAGATAAACAATGAACATAATGTTTAACTTATGCCAAAATATAATCTGGAAAAATGCAAAATATTATTTAAGTATCTGTATTGTTAAACAGAGAATTATTAGAGGAGTATAAACCACAAAATATTATTAGGAAGTTATATGATTATGGGTGTGCCATTCATAGACCAAACCAATTGCAAATGCACCATTAGAAGTGGGCATTAGCAATTTATGAGATGGATGAGAAGGTCCTGGTGACTTTCTTTTTTAGTCAATGACTCTGTGTGAAATTTAAGTTTCAGTAAACTAAAGTTTAGAGAAATATTTTTCCCCACAAGGTTAGACGTTATCATAAAATTGCTGATTCTACCTAAAAAGTTATACTAAGTGTGTGGGCATTGAATAGCCAATTATAATGTTTATTCTAAAACAAATTACATTTGACATAAAAACAACAAGTAGCAGTGTTTTCAGCTTATCAGTCTAGTTCACATGAATTATCTTTTTTAGTGCCTTAGCTAATTTTCAAAAATAAAGGCACCAGTACTAGTCATATTTTCAGCCTACTAGTATACTACATACTATAAGTTTATATGCATTATACTATAAAAGCATATAACTCTGATATTATACAATTATCATATATTTACTTGAATGTTCTGAGTATAACACTGATGACTATCTCTGCCATAAAGTTTTATATTTATATTGTAACAGGTGATTCCAAGTGTAGATTTCTCTAAATTTACCCTCCACAGTCCAAAGAGTTTCCTTTCATTTAAATGAAATGTACTCTATATGTATATAAATATATATGTATGCTTTGTATAAATATGTATATGTATGTATGTGCATGCTGATGTCCATATGAGTGTATTTTTTCATGAAAATGTCATCTAATTCTTTCAAAAATCTTTAGTCAGCAAACTTACTGTCTTAATGGAACACAAACTTGACTAGATATTTAAGGTCTGGGCTCTCCGATTTACTGGTTAACTTCTTACCATCAATCTGCATGCAGTAAACAAAAGCACTTGCTGTTCCCATCTCCTTCATTTTGGGTTTGTGCCCTCCAAAGTCTGACTCCCTCAGTGGACCCTTTCCAATGTTACCTCTTCCTTGAAATCTTGATTACTCTCCCCAAGTAGACTCAGGGTTTTTCTCCTTTAAATATTCTCCATGCTTCAGTCTAGCTTCATGCATTTGGAACCCTGCTATACTTTATATTAATCATAACAATCAACACATCTCTGCTTTGTAATTGTACACTCCTGCAGGATAGGGATTGTCCTAGTCATCTTTATGTTCCCATACGGTAGCACAGTGCCTCGACTAGAGTGGATATTCAGTAAATATTCGTTGAAATGAACTAGATAGAAAGACTTAATGCAAATTCTAAAACCACCATCTATTAGTAAGGACCTGTGCCACAGGGAATCAGCCTCAAGTTACTTAGGCAGAACTTTCTATGTATGTCTAATATTGAAACCAAGAAGTTACAATTAGAAATTAGAACAGACCATTTAATAATGTGTATCGGTAAATAGTATTTACCTTTCCTTACTTTACCTGACAGGACAGAGTCTGCATTGTAATATTCTGCATTCTGAATCATTCTTATTGTTAGGATTAACAATTATGGAATCTTAGAAACTATGCTTACAGTGTGTGGGTATTGGTGAGAATGCACAGGGGAAGAAAGTACTGCCGGGTCTTAGATGTGAGACTCACACAAGGAATGTAACGTTGTCTTAGATTATAACTCTATTTATTCACCTACTACTTTCTCAGAGTTCATTCTTAAATTATAAATCCAGAGGCCTCAAAAGGTGTTTCTGATCTATTTTCATTTTAGCAACAAAGAAAATAGGCCAGAGCATTGAAAGTAGTTATACCGACTAATCTTAGGATTTAGCAAAGGCATAAAATCTGTCATAATTCTACAGAAAACAGACTTAGTGCATTAATTCTCCTTTGTGGAAAAATTTACCTTTAGTCATCCAGGTTATTATCACCTCAATCAAAGAGGATTATAATACTAGCAGAGAATCTACAGAGAGCAATTCTGAACAAAAACCACTTATTCCCCATTTACCAGAAACAATTGATACTTCATGTTAATACATATTAGAAACGCTCAGGTAATTATGAATCCAAGACCTCTGGAGCAACCAGAATCATATAGGAACATGGCCAATATTTTATATGAAGCCTATGAATATCTATAGTGACAATTCACTAGTAGTCCACTGTAATTTGAGCAAAATTGAATAACTGAAGCTATGCATAGAAGTTACTCATCTAGATGTCTTCGTTTAGATGTAGATGCTTTGAATGGCTGATAACACAGTCCATTACGTTGAGGAGGAAGTTTGGCACAATCTGTAAAGTTACTGATATTTGTTTTCTTTTGTTATATGTAGAGTCACCTATGTCAGATATTTTCAGGATAAGAATTTCAGGTAAACTGAATGATGGTGTCGAATAAAATCAATGTAATCTTAAATACAATTTAAGACACATTTTTCTTTGCATTATAAAAAGATAATGATATTTAATTAAAGCAGAAATTTTTTGGCTTTTTGTTTTTTTAAATTTCCAATTTTTATTTTAAGTTCAGGGGTACATGTACAGGATGTGCAGGTTTGTTACATAGGTAAACATGTGCCATGGTGGTTTGCTGCACAAATCACCCCATCATCCAGGTGTTAAGCCCAGCACTCATTAGCTATTCTTCCTGATGCTCTTCCTCCCACAGCCCCACCCTCTGAGAGGTCCCAGTGTGTGTTTCTCCTCACCATGTGTCCATGTGTTCACATCATTCAGTTCCCACTGATAAGTGAGAGCACGTGGTATTTGGTTTTCTGTTCCTAAACAGAACATTTAAAGGATAGGGACATTCATTCACTTCCATGACATCTGATTAGAGATGGATAAGATATCTTACAAACAAACTTGAATAAATAATTCTAATAAATAAAGGGAATAATCATAAGAATATTCTGAAAGGAACTAACAGAAATCTCAGTGCAAAATGAAAAATTAGAAGCATACAATAAACTATGTTTTGTATATAGATTTATAGGTATATAAAAGGTTAGATAAATAGAACAGCAATAGAGAACAGAGATAGAGATAAAGATTGATTCTAGGTCTATACCATGTCTTTATTTAATTTAATATAAAAGAAAAACATCAATCAAAGATGCAAGAAATTTTATTTAATAATCCAAATGTTGTTAGAATTGACTGTAATAAAAATAGTTTGCCATAGGGCTTTTCATGGTACATTAAAATGAAGAAAAATATTTTCCCATTTACTAACACGTCAAGTTGCTTCTTTTCAGTGATCATAACCAATTATCCAGGAAAAGGGACCGAAGAAATCAAGAAAAAGGAGAATAGACTCTTTATGCATAGGTAGGTTCAGAATTAACAAAGTTTTGTGGTGGTGGTTCTTTGCTTTGACACAGATTCAGTGTAATAAAATTTGTACCACCTTTAGGCAAAATTGAGACCAATAGAAGAAAAATGTAACATAGAGTCTTGAAGTTGTGTCAATAGAAGAATTTAAAAACATATTTGCTTTTAAAAATTGTTTTATGGCCATATAATTTGCATTCAATACAGTGCACACATCCTAAATGTTCATTTTGGTGAGTTATGATAATTTTATACACTCCTGTAACAAACACCCTAAGTAAGATATAGAACATTTGTGTCACCCTAGAATTACATTATATGCCTTTGTATTCAATTTCCACCTAGAAGTGGGAGCTACTTTCTGATTTCCACCAACACACATCAGTTTGTTTTGCATATTCCTGGATTCTTATAAATTGAATCATGTAGTGTGTAATCTTTCGTGTGTCTGACTTTTTTCACTCAACATAATATCATTAAGATCCATGCATGTGGTTGCATGTATCATTAATTTGTTAGTTTATTGCTAAATAGTAGACCATTATAGGAAAATATCAAAATGTATTAATCCATTCTCGTTGATAGATATTCGAGTTGTTTCTATTTTATCTACTGTAATTAAGGCTGTTATAAGCATTTTTATATAACATATGTTTATGGACGTATGTTTTATTTTTATTTGGATAAAGACTCTAGAACAAAATTGAGTGATCATAACATTAGATTATATATATTTAACTAAGTTTAACTGTATAAGAAATTGCCAAAGTGTTTTCCAATAGTGTTGTAGTATTTTTTGTCACCACCAGCAATTTTTGAGAATGCAAGTTGTTCTGTATGTTAGGCAACATAATGGCCCCCAGAGAAGTCCTAATCCCAAAAACCTGTGAATTTGTTACTTTCTATGGCAAAAGGAACTTTGAAGATGGGATTAGTTTGAGGATCTTGAGATGGGAAAGTTATTCTGGATTATCTGCTGAATCGAGTATAATCACAGGGTATTTGTGAGACGAAGACAAGAGAGTCAGCGTCAAAGAGATATAATAATGGTGGCAGACACAGAGGGGAAGGAGAGAAAGAGAAAGCAGAAGATGCTCTGCTGCTGGCTTTGAAAATGGTGGAAGAGGCCATGAACTAAGGAGTGAATGTGGCCTCCAGAAGGTAGAAAAGGCATGGGAATAGGTTATCCCTTTAGAGCCTTCAGAAGAAGCCCAGACCTCCCAACATCTTGATTTTTAGGACTTTTGACCACATAACATAATATTTAAAAGTTGTGTTGTTTTAAGCCACTAAGTTTGTGGAAATGTGTATTAGCAGTAACAGAAAACTAATATGCATCCTTGCCAACTTTTGCTGTCGCCAATCTTTTTAGTTTTAGTCATTCTAGTGGGTGTGAAATGGTTTAGCATTATCATTTTAATTTACATTTCCTTGATGACCCATGATGTTGAGCAAATTTTCATACTCTATCAGGCCATTTGTGTGTCTTTTCCTGTGAAGAATTTCTTTTCAAGTCTTTGACCATCATTCTACGGAATTATTGTTTCTTCTGTTGTTGATTATCAGGAGCTTTAATATATAGTTGACACTTGAACAACATGGATCTGAACTACACAAGTCCACTTGTTGGTGGATTTTCTTCAGCCTCTGCCACCCTTGAGACAACAAGACCAATACCTCCTCTTTTTCCTTCTCCTCAGCCTACTCAACCTGAAGATGGTGAGAATGAAGACCTTTATGATCATCCACTTCTACTTGTTGAATAGTAAATATATTTTTTCCTTATGGTTTTCTTAATAACACTTTCCTTTCTCTTGATTACTTTATTGCCAGAATACAGTACATAGTACATATAATAAGCAAAGTATGTATTAGTTTACTGTTTAAGTGATAGGTAAGGCTTCCACTCAACAGCAGGCAACAGCCAGGTGTTGTGACACATGCCTGTAATCCTAGCATTTTGGGAGGCCAAGGTGGAGGATCGCTTGAGCCCAGGAGTTCAAGGCCAGCCTAAGTAACATAGTGAGACCCCCATCTCCACAAAAAATTAAAATACCTAATCATGGTGGTGCATGCCTGCAATCCCAGCTACTCAGGAACCTACAATAGGAGCCAAAAAGGTGGAGGTTACAATGAGCCATTATTGCAGTACTGCACTGCACTCCTGCCTGGGAGACAGAGTGAGACCTTGTCTCAAAAAACAACAACAAACAACAACAACAGCAACAAAAATCAGTAGGTATTAATAGTTAGGTTTTTTGGGAGTCAGAAGTTATACACAGATTTTGACTGTGCAGGGGATCAGCGCTCCTAACTCCTGCATTCTTCAAGGGTTACCTGTATTCTTGATACAAGTTCTCCTTCAGATTTAAGTATTATAGATATTTTTCCAGTCTATAGCTTACCTATTCATTTTCTTAATAATGTCTTTTGATTGATTTTTAATTTTTAACTTTGGTGAATTCCAGTTGTATACTTTTTTTATGATTAGCATTTTTGTGTCCTATGAAACTGTTGCCTTCCTCAATGTGACTAAATTCTGTTAGGTTTCTCTTCTAGCAAGTTTATGTTTCAAATTTTCACCCTTAGGTCTATAATTCATCCCAAATTTATTTTTGTCTGTAAAGCAATGTCACGATTCATTTTTTTTCTCAATATAGTTACCCAGTTGTTTCAAAACTGGTTATTAAAGTTTTTCTCTTGATCATTGAATTTTCTTGGCACCAAATTATTAACTCTTGACAAAAATAATTGACCCTTAAGTAAGCAGACGGACAAGCAGTGCTTCTATTTTATAGCAATGTAAATAATACACAACTTACACAAAGACTTTTTAGAAGCTAACTAACAGTGGTCATATCTAAGTACGTACACCAGATTTTTTATAACCACTTTTAAAATAAAAGTATTTAGATTTTAACACATAGATTAGGACAGAGAAAGCATATGGTGGAATAAACTGTATCTTTTTGGCCAGATGGTGCTATTTCTAGGTCATCTTGATAAAGAGAGGAGGCAAACATGAAAACTTAATGAAAAACTACTTATGATGCTGGAGAACATCTTGGCTTTGAGTCACTTTTAAATCATAGAAGAGGATTATTCCATAAAATTATTTATAATGCCTAAAATTATTCTTTGCCCAAATCATAAATTTTCAGCATTACCAAGAACCCAGTTAGTATGTATACAGTGTTTCAGCAAGTGCAGAGATGCCCAGGTGGTTGGGATTCAATACATCGAGCTGTCACGCTGCACATTCTTGGAGTACAACCTTAATGGGCATTTTCCCACCTGTGCAATTCCTCTGTTTTCACCCCACTCCATTCATATTTCACAAACTACTCTAATTATAGTATTTATTATTGACCTCAGGCAAAAGAAGTTTGAAAGGGTGGAAAAAACATATGCATTTTGTCTCCATGGATAGTAAATCACTGAGCTATTATTCCTTGGGAATCCCAATTCATGAGAAATTACATAGACAGACTTTTGCCCTAACACTAATCAGCTGCCTGACCTGTAAATATTTCAGCTCCTTGCCTGTATCTATTTCTCCTTGCAGAAAACTGTAATTTATCTAGATTTTTCTAATAATTCACTGACATTTTACTGCTGGCCAATGAGTAAATCATTGTTGCTTTTGGTATCTTATGATTTTGTTCTTTTGTGTCAAAGTTTAGCTAGTTTCATCTATCAGGTTGGAATAAAAAATGCAAATTATGACTATACCACTTATATAGTTACATGATCTACTGACCAAAGTTAATCATCACTTTAATCTTGGTAACTCTTTCAGAGCCCTAATTGTAATAGCCTTTGCCTGAGTTACCTAGAGAGTGGTCTCAATAATCCCCTTTTATTTTTCAGGTAGAGAAAAGGGCACACAAAATGATATTATCTCGATCACCCAGCACATGTATTAAACTATAACAGACTTTTTAAATCATGTGTGATCTTTTATTTTTTGACTGAAAGGGACTAAGTTTGCTGCCCAGAGAAGTCTTTAGGGAGCAAGGAAAGGTAAGCAAATAAACTTATCTGGAGTCAAAGGTCTCAAGGAAAATCTTGCTTTCTATAAAAGGCAGACAACGTCAAGGCTCATAGATTTTCCCAGGGCTAAAAATCAGAGCCAGTTGCCTCCCATCTTGAAAAGACTTATTCATCATGCTGGTTGAAGTATCACAGATCTTGTCAAAATATTCGTGACTCACATATGACCCATCCAAAAGACAAAAGTCAACAAAATATTTTACCAAATTCTAAAATAGTGTTTGTTTTATTATTCTTTGTTATTCTTCAACAATTATTGTTACCTTTATTATATGAAATATAATAGCAATTCCTTGTCTTCATGGTCTTTCTGTTACAGACATGTTTTACACTAATTATACCACTTTAGTGAAATTCATCATACATATTCCTGATCTAAATTCCTTTTTTATTAACCATATATGAGAGAAAGTGGATATTAAAATAATTTTGGTGGTAAAATAAGCGAAAAAATAAAACAAGCATGGTTAAAATGATTAAATTATGGAAAAGTGACCCATGTGTTTCAGATAAACTGATGCTTGAGGGTTTTTGTTGTTATTGTTGTTTAAATTTTATTTTATTTTAATTTTAAGTTCCAGGATACAAGTGCAGGATGTGCAGGTTTCTTACATAGGTAAAGATGTGCCAAAATGGTGGTTTGCTGCACCTATCAACCTATCACCTAGGTATTAAGCCCTACATGCATTAGCTCCCTCCCACTGCCCCTGCAACAGACCCCAGTGTTTGTTGTTCCCTCCCTGTGTCCATGTGTTCTCATTGTTCAGCTCCCACTTGTAAATAAGAACCTACAGTGTTTGGTTTTCTGTTCCTGTTTTAGTTTGTTGAGGATAATGACTTCCATGAAGCTTGAGTTTTTATTCTACGATTTACTGAATGACATTTGAGCAGCTAGCTGACTTTTTAATGCCTTGATTTTAATAATTCAATGAGTTATTGGGTGAGATAATTTAGAACAGCATACATGATATCGTTATTATTAGTCAATAAAATACTATTTATCTTATTTATTACTAATAACAAAAATATGTGTATGACCCTTCGCTATGTTTGAATATGTGATATATTGAATTGAATTCACTGTGAGGCTTCAGTAGGTACCTATAATATTCAAATATGTTAGCTGAAAGCTGTGAAAAATATATTTTTAAAAATTAGATTTACATGCAGTCAAGTTTTCTTTTGATGACACACTCTCTTGATATATACTAAGTTTTATACTTGGAATCTTTCACTTTTATCCTTACTCAGAAACGTGAATATTAAGAATCAGTAGAGCCAGCTCTTCTACATGTTGCCTGCCAATTGCTATCTTGCCTACTTTTAAAACACCTCTAACTTAAGAAAATGAAAACCCACAAACTAACAAATGTTCCAGGGAAGTCCGTGGCATCACTTGGAACTTTTCATCATTAGTCCCAGCTACACTCTTTTGTGTTATATACAACATTGGCATATACTCTAGTCATCTGTATGCCAAGTTAAATGAGACTTCATTCAGCAACCAGTAATATGTCATGCATCAGAAGTCTCTCTCATCATATTGCTTATCACCATCAAATAGTTTCCATTTTGTCTTTATTCCTTTAAAATTGTCATGCTTAAAATTGATGCAAATAATGTAGATACTTGTGATTCTATTATCTCTACATATATTTTTCTACTTTGCAAGAGATGTGAATTTTAATAAATTAGTTCTCTTAGATTATAATGCTACAGAAAAACTGAATGACCTGACTCGTTGGTGATTTGATTGGGATTGGATTTGTGTTCCTGCCCAAATCTCGTGTTGAAATGTAATCCCCAATGCTGGAGATGGGAACTGATGTGAGGTGATTGGATCATGGGAGTGGTTTCTAATAGTTTAACACCATCCCCGAAGTGCTGTTTCATGATAGAGTTCTCTGAAGATCTGGTTGTTTAAAAATATGTGTACCTCCCATCTGTCTCTTCCTCCTGCTCTGGCCAGGTAAGATTTGCCTGCTTTCTCTTCACCTTCACCTTCCACTGAAGAGAGAGGTTAAAGATTAACCCCCCAACTCTAATCACATGTACTATCTATAAATCTCAATCTATCAAGACCCTTTCACGTGGACCCCTTGGAGTTGTAAGCCCTTAAAAGGGTCTGGAGCTCTTTCTTCGGAGAGCGTCATTCTTGAGATGCAAGTCTGCTGATGCTCCCAGCCAAATAAAGCCTCTTCCTTCTTTAACACGGCATCTGAGGGGTTTTGTCTGTGGCTCATCCTGCTGCATTTCTTGGTTCCCTGACCAGGAAGTGATGTGATTAACGGACAGTTGAGGCAGCCCCTTAGGTGACTTACACCTGCCCTGCAGAGCATCCCTGCAGGGAACTCCAGCCAGCTTGAGCGATGGGGATCCTGAGACCGCTCCTGGGTAGGTATTTGTCCTGGTAGAACTCCTTGTCAGAGTGGTGCATGGCAGGCCCCCGCAGATGATCAATGCAATGTCTGAACACCGGGAAGGAACCAGTGCTTGGAGTCCAGACATCTGGAATACAGAAGGACTGGTCCTGGGAACTTGCCCACTCCATTTGAGTGGAAGCGTGGCCTGATCACCCACTGTGTGCCCTTATGGGCACTTTGGTCTCAGTATTGATTTTGATTTGGCTTGACCTGTTTGCAAAAAGGAAAGTGAAAGTGAGTGAGTGCTTGAGTTTTAGATGTGCAAGGTGAGCGAGTGACCTCTTTACCCTTTCCTTCTTGTGGTGTGAGTGTTGTTTTGTCTCAGGAGGAAAATGGGTGGAACGCAAAGTAAGCCCACTCTGCTAGGAACTATGTTGAAAAATTTCAAGGAAAGATTTAATGGAGACTATGGAGTTACTATACACCAGGAAAACTTAGGACTTTGTGTGAAATAGACTGGCCAGCATTGGAAGTGGGTTGGGCATCAGAAGGAAACCTAGATGGGTCCCTTGTTTTCAAATGTATGGCACAAAGTAACTAGTAAGCCAAGACACCCAGACCAGTTTCCGTAAATAGACACTTGGTTACAGCTGGTTTTAGAGCCACCACAGTGGTTAAGAGGACAGGCAGCAGTAGTACTAGTGGCAAAGGGACAGACAGCCAAGGAAGAATCCTGCTCCACCAACCTAAGGGAGTCAGCTCCTAAAGTCCTGTGTGATCCAACACCAGAGGATTCATGGCAAGAAACAGCACCAGTGGCCCCCTTTCCACCAAGAAGAAAAGTCTCCCACTCCGATACCCCATCCTATACCGAAAAGCCACAAGCTCTGATTGATTTGCTCCAAACTGTTATCCAGACCCACAAACCCCACCTGGGCTGATTGCCACCAGTTGCTCATATGCCTCTTTAACACAGATGAAAGGAGGAGAGTGCTCCAAGCAGCAACGAAGTGGCTTTAGAACATGTTCCAGCTGATTACCAAAACCCCCAAGAGTATATGAGGATCCAATTACCAGGAACAGTTGCCGAGTGGGACCCAAATGAAAGACAGGGTATGCAAAGGCTAAACCAGTACAGGAAAGCCCTTCTGGAAGGGTTAAAGAAGGGAGCTCAGAAGGTCACAAATGTTAACAAAGTCTCTGAGGCCATTCAAGGAAAAGATGAGAGCCCGGCACAATTCTACAAGAGACTACGTGAGGCCTATCGTATGTATACCCCCTTTGATCCCAGTAGCCTTGAAAATCAGCACATGATTAACATGGCTTTAGTTAGTCAAAGTGTAGAAGACATTAAAGAAAATCTCAGAAACAGGCTGGGTTCACAGGCATGAATACTTCACAGTTATTGGAAATAGCCAACCAGGTGTTTGTGAATCGAGACGCAGTAAGCTACAGAGAGAACTGCAGAGAGAGTGAACGCCAAGCCCTGTGAAATGCCAACCTGCTAGCCACAGCTATAAGAGGGGTCCCCCCAAAGAGACCAGAGAAGGGGGGCCCCAGGAAAAATACCCAGTCTGGCCATCCACGCTTGCAGCGTAATCAGTGTGCTTACTGTAAGGAAATAGGACATTGGAAGGACAAGTGCCCACAGTTGAAAGGGAAACAAGGTGACTCTGAGCAGAAGGCCTCAGACAAGGATGAAGGGGCCTTGTTCAATCTGGCAGAAGGGTTACTGTACTGAGGGGGACCAGGCTCATGTGCCCCCAAAGAGCCCATGGTCAGGATGACAGTCGGGGACAAGGACATTTAGTTTCTTGTCGATATTGGTGCTGAACATTCAGTAGTAACCACCCCAGTCGCCCCCTTTCCAAAAAGACTATTGACATAATCAGAGCCACAGGGGTTTCGGCAAAGCAAACGTTCTGTTTGCCCCAGACCTGCACTGTGTGGGGCATGAAGTGATTCACCAGTTCCTGTACATGGCTGACTGCCCCTTGCCTTTGCTAGGAACGGACCTACTTAGCAAGCTGAGAGCCACCATCACTTTTGCAAAGCACGGCTCTTTACAGCTAAAGCTACCTGGAACGGGAGTCATAATGGCCCTTATGGTTCCTTGGGAGGAGGAATGGAGACTCTTCTTAACTGAGCCAGGCCAAGAGATAGGACCAACTCTGGCTAAGTGGTGGCAAAAGGTGTGGGTGGAAGACAACGCTCTAGGGTTGGCAATCAACCAGGCCCCCGTACTCATAGAAGTTAAGCCTGGGGCCCAGCCAGTCAGACAAAAACAGTACCTGGTCCCCAGAGAAGCTCTTGAAGGTATCTGGATCCATCTCGAGTGCCTGAGGGCCTTTGGAATTGTAGTCCCTTGTCAGTCTCCATGAAACAATCCCCTCCTGCCTGTCACCAAGCCAGGGGCCATGGACTGCAGGCTGGCACAGGATTTGCGCTTGGTCAACCAAGCTACAGTGACTTTGCACCCAGTGGTACTTAACCTGTACACATTGTTGGGGTTGCTGCCAGCTGAGGACAGCTGGTTCACTTGCCTGGACCTAAAGGACATTTTCTTTAGCATCAGGCTAGCTCCTGAGAGCCAGAAACTGTTTGCCTTTCAGTGGGAGGATCCGGGGTCAGGTGTCACCACTCAGTACGCTTGGACCCGGCTTCCCCAAGGGTCCAAGAACTCCCCCACCATCTTTGAGGGGGTGCTGGCTTGAGACCTCCAGAAGTTTCCCACTTCTGGAGTTTCGAGTGGAGTTTCCCACTCGAGCTGCTTGCTGCTCAAGTACTTCGATGACCTCCTGCTGGGACACCCCACGGCAGTCAGGTGTGTCAAGGGAATGGATACCCTACTCCAGCACCTGGAGGACTGTGGGTATAAGGTGCCCAAGAAGAAAGCTCAGATCTGCAGACAGCAGGTAAGTTACCTGGGATTTACTATCTGACAGGGGGAGCACAGCCTGGGATCAGAAAGAAAGCAGGTCATTTGCAACCTACCGGAGCCCGAGACCAGAAGGCAGGTGAGAGAATTCTTAGGAGCCATGGGGTTCTGCAGGTTATGGATCCCAAACTTTGCAGTACTGACCAAGCCCCTGTACAGAGTCACAAAGGGGAGCGACAAGGAACCTTTCAAATGGGGGTCCCAAAAGCAATGAGCTTTTCATGAGTTAAAAGAGAAACTCATGTCAGCCCCTGCCCTGGGGCTGCCTGACCTGACAAAGCCATTTACACTATATGTGTCAGAGCGAGAGAAGATGGTGGTTGGAGTTTTGACCCAGATCATGCGGCTCTGGCCAAGGCTGGTGGCCTACATCTCTAAACAACTAGATGGGGTTTCTAAAGGTTGGCCCCCATGTTTGAGGGCCTTGGCTGCAACTGCCAATGGATGGATCCAGTTATCAGATAAAAAAATAGCCATGCCACAACTGCTAGGAGCCACAGTCGTACTGGCTGTTCTTGAGGCCCCACATGCTGTGGTGACTTTAATGAATACCAAAGGACATCATTGGCTAACAAATGCTAGACTAACTAGGTACCAAAGCTTACTCTGAAAATCCCCACATAACCATTGACGTTTGCAACACCTTGAACCCCACCACCTTACTCCTGGTATCAGAGAGCCCAGTTGAACCTAACTGTGTAGAGTTGTTGGACTCAGTTTATTCTAGCAGGCCCGACCTCCAAGACCCTTCTTGGAAATCAGTAGACTGGGAGCTGTATATGAACGGAAGCAGCTTCGTCAACCCACAAGGAGAGAGGTGTGCAGGATATGCAGTGGTAATGCTGGGCACTGTCATTGAAGCCAAATCATTGCCCAGGGTACTTCAGCCCAGAAGTCCAAACTCATTACTTTAATTCGGGCCATAGAGCTAAGTGAAGATAAGACTGTAAATATTTATACTGACTCTCGGTATGCCTTCTTAACCCTCCAGGTGCATGGGGCATTGTATAAAGAAAAAGGCCTGTTGAACTCTGGGGGAAAAGACACAAAGTATCAGCAAGAGATCCTGCAATTATTAGAGGCAGTGTGAAAGCCCCAAAAGGTGGCAGTCATGCACTGCAGAGGACACCAACAATCTTTCACCTTGATTGCCTTGGGGAACTCCCGAGCTGACTCAGAGGCTCGAAAAGCAGCATCCACCCCCTACCGGGCATCAGTCACAGCACCCCCCTGCTCCTTCAGGCACCTGACCTTGTACCTACTTATTCTAAAGAAGAGAAGGACTTTCTCCAGGCAGAGGGAGGGCAGGTGATAGAAGAGGGATGGACCAAGTTATCAGATAGAAGAATAGCCATGCCACAACCGCTAGGAGCTGCAGTCATACTGGCTGTTCATGAGACCACCCACCTAGACCAAGAGTCACTTGAAAAGTTGTTAGGCCGGTAGTTCTACAACTCACATCCGGCAGCCCTTGCCAAAACAGTGGTGTATCAGTGTGTCACCTGCTGGCAGCACAATGGTAGGCAAAGTGCAAATGTCCCGCCCGGCATACAAGCCTGTGGAGCAGACCCCTTTGAAGATCTCCAAGTAGACTTCACCAAGATGCCCAAATGTGGAGGTAACAAGTATTTGCTAGTTCTAGTGTGTACATACTCTGGGGGTGGTGGTGGTGGTGGTGTGGAGGTCTGTCCAACACTAACTGAGAAAACTCTTCAAGTAACCCGTGTGATTCTCCGAGATCTCATCCCTAGGTTTGGACTGCCCTTACAAATAGACTCGGACAACAGGCTGGCATTTGTGGCTGACTTGGTACAGAAGACAGCAAAGGTATTGGGGATCACATAGAAACTACGTACCACTTACCGACCACAGAGTTCTGGAAAAGTGGAGCAGATGAATCAGACTATCAAAAGTAATTTAGGGAAAGTGTGTCAAGAAACAGGATTAAAGTGGGTACAAGCTTTCCCTATGGTATTGTTTAAGATTAGATGTACCCCTTCTAAAAGAACGGGATATTCCCCTTATGAACTGTTATATCATAGGCTCCCTCCCATACTACCGGGACTCCCAGGCACTCATCAAGAGCTAGGTGAAATTGAGTTACAGTGACAGCTACAGGCTTTAAGGAAAATTACACAAACAATTTCAGTCTGGGTAAATGAGAGGTGGCCCATCAGCTTATTCTCCCCAGTTCACCCTTTCTCCTCAGGTGATCGGGTGTGGATCAAGGATTGGAACATAGCCCCCTTGCAGCCATTGTGGAAAGGACCCCAGACCGTCGTCTTGACCACAGCCATAAAGGTAGAGGGAATCCCAGCCTGGATCCACCACAGCCATATAAAACCTACAGCACCTCAGACCTGGGAGGTGAGACCAAGCCAGGACAACCCCTGCAAAGTGATGCTGAAGAAGACAATAAGCCCTGCTCCTGTTACACCCAGAAGCTGGCTGGTCCATGCCTGGCTGAAGCATAAGGAAACTCATTGTGGGTCTCATTTTCCTTAAATTTTAGATTTGTACAGTAAGGACTTCAACTGATCTTCCTCAGACTGAGGACTGTTCCCAGTGACATCAAGTTACTGAGATAGGGCAAAAAGTTAAAACAGTCTTTCTGTTTTATAATTATTATGAATGTACTGGAACTCTAAAAGGGTCTTGTTTGTATAATGCCACCCAGTACAAGGTATGCATCCCAGGAAGTGACCAGCCTGATGTGTGCTATAACCCATCTGAGCCCCCTATGACTACAGTTTTCAAAATAAGATTGAGGACTGGCAACTGGGGAAAAGCTGATATGAGTAAAGTAATAACTAAAACAGAAGAGAAAGGAGTTCCCAAACAAATTATCTTAAAATTTGATGCCTGTCCGGCAATCAACAGTGACCCGTATGGAAATAGAATAAGATGTGGCTCTCTAGACTGGGAAAGTGGCTATATAGTAGAAAATAAGTATGTTTGCAATGAATTGGGACTGTGTAGTGATGAACATAGTTACTGGTCCTGTGTCATTTAGGCTACCTGGAAAAAAGATAAGAAGGACCCTGTCCTCCTTCAAAAAGGAAAGAGTAACTGTTCCTGCTATAGTGGTCACTGTAACTCATTAGAACTACCTGATCACCATTGGAAAACAGGAGAGTATGTAACCCTAGGAATCAATGGAACTGGACTGCATCCCCAAGTAAATATTTAAGTGCAAAGGAAGGTCCACAGGCTCTTTCCCAAACCAGTGTTTCAGACCTTTTAATAATAATAGTGTTAGGAGCCTGCATGTTACTCCCCTGTATGTTACCCATATTTCTACCACCTTAGTTCATCAAAAGACCCAGCACAAGTGTATTACATGAATCCCTATTGATCTGTCTCACAGGAAGACCTGGGTGGTGACTATGAAAGTGAGAACTCCCACTAGTGAGTGAGGTTCTCAAAGTGGGGGAATGAGGAGAGAGGCCATTTATCTTACTGTCTCCTGTCTCTGAAGAGAAAGAGGAAGTAAGAGCTGAAAAACAACAGGAATGAAATCAGTGGCAAGACCAGCCAGTGCGCCGATGACCAGGCCTGAGGTTAAAAGATTAACCCCCAACTCTAACCACATGTGCTACCTATAGATCTCAATCTATCATGACCCTTTCACGTGGAACCCCTTAGAGTTGTAAGCCCTTAAAAGGGTCAGGAACCCTTTCTTTGGGGAGCTCCATTCTTGAAATGCAAGTCGGCCAATAGTCCAGTCCGAATAAAGCCACTTCCTTCTTTAATCTGGTGTCTGAGGGGTTTTGTCTGCAGTTCATCCTGCTACAGTCCCAGTGCTGGTGGCCACAGGAGTGCTTATGTCGCCCCTCCCCTAAATGCAGACAGCACAGCATGGAGAGAGAGAGAGAGACTCCGTTTGTTTAGGGGAGAGTGAAGGAAAAGAACAAGAGCCTCTGCCTCATAATCCAGGGAATTCTGCCAGATCTTACTGAAGACCACCTAGATGGTACATCTATGAGTTTGCAAGAGTCATAGTGTTACTGGGCTTGAGATGCCTCTAAAGCAGATATGGCTGCAGTGACCAAATACTTAGATCACAACCCTCAATTCCCTTTGAATACTGGGAAAGCCTTCTCAAGGAGGATGGGAGGCTGGGCATGGTGGCTCATGCCTGCAATCCCAGCACTTTAGGAGGCCAAGGTGGGCAGATCTCCTGAGGTGGGGAGTTCAAGACCAGCCTGACCAACATGGAGAAACCCCGTCTCTACTAAAAATACAAAATTGGCCAGGCGTGGTGGTACATGCCTGTAATCCCAGCTACTTAGGAGGCTGAGGCAGGAGAATCACCTGAACCTGGGAGTTGGAGGTTGCAGTGAGCCGAGATTGTGTCATTGCACTCCAACCTGGGAAACAAGACTGACATTCCATGAGGAAGAAGAAGGAGAAGGAGAAGGAGACCAGATGTGGTGGCCCATGGCTATAATTCCAACAATTTGGGAAGCTGAGGAGGGAGGATCACTTGAATCCATGAGATCAAAACCAGCCTGGGCAACATACTGAGATCCTGTGTCTACAAAAAATACAAAAATCAGCTGGGCATGGTGGCATGTGCCTGTACTCCCAGCTACTTGGGAGGCTGAGGTGAGAGGATCACTTGAGCCCAGGAGGCTGAGGCTGCAGTGAGCCATGATCATGCCATTGCACTCCAGCCTGAGTGGCAGAGTGAGATTCTGTCTTAGAAGAAAGAAACAAACAGAGAAAGATGGGTACACACAAGCACAGACTGTGGAGATTATAATAAATAACTAATTCTTTAATGGCCAGACATTGACCAATAGCCACAAGCATCAAGAGCATCCAGGAAAACATGACCTCACAAAATTAAATAAGGCATGAGTGGCCAATCTCAGAGTGACAGAAATATGTGATCTTTCACAGAAAAAATTCAAAATAGCTGCTTTGAGGAAGCTCAATGAAACTCAAGACAACACAGAGAAGGAATTCAGAATCCTATCAAATATATTTAACAAAGAGATTGAAATAATTTTTTAAAATCAAGCAGAAATTCTCGACCTGAAAAATGTAATTGACATACTGAAGAATGCATCAGATCTCTTACCAGCAGAACTGATCAAGCAGAAGAAAGAATTAGTGAGGTTAAAGACAGGCTATTTGAAAATACACAGTCAGAAAAGACAAAATAAAAAAGAATTAAAAACTATAAATCAAGAAATAAAGTAAAATAAAAACAATGAAGCACACTTCCTAGATCTAGAAAATAGCCTCAAAAGAACAAATCTAAGCATTACAGGAGGTAGAGAGAGAGATCAGCGTGGAAAATCTATTCAAAGGGATAGTAAGAGAGAACTTTCCAGACCTAGAGAACGATATCAATGTTCAAATGCAAGAAGGTTATAGAACACCAAGTAGATTTAACCCAAAGGAGACTACCTCAAAGGCACTTAATAATCAAACTCCCAAGAGTCAAGGATGAAGAAAGAATTCCGAAGGAAGAAAGAGAAAAGAAACCAATAACATGTAAGGAGATCCAGTATATCTTGCAGCAGACTTTTCAGTGGAAACATTATAGGCCAAGAGAGAGTGGTATGACATATTTAAAGAACTGAAGGAAAAAAACCTTTCATTCTAGAACATTATATCCTGTGTAAATATTCTGAGATCAGGAGTTTGAGAATAGCCTGACCATCATGGTGAAATGCTGTGTCTAGTAAAAATACAAAAATTAGCTAGTTATTGTGGTGTATGCTGTTAATCCCGGCTACTCGGGAGGCTGAGGCAAGAGAATCACTTGAACCCAGAAGGTGGAGGTTGCAGTGAGCTGAGATCACACCACTGCACTCCAGCCTGGGTGACAGAGTGAGACTCTGCCACAAAAATGTAATAATAGTAATAATAAAAGAAAAAGGCAAAAATTCAAACAACTAAGCAGAAACTGGGCAAAGCCCTCCACAAAAGAGGAAATGTGAAGGAATAGCTAATAAAAACATGAAGAGGGTCTCAGCCTAACAGGGGGAGATGTCACGTGACACCCACCAGACTGGCAAAAATCCCACAACCCAATCCATGCAAGTGTTAGGGAGAATGGAGAGTAGCAGGAACACCAGGCACTGCTAAGAATGGTTGTGAAATATATTTTTGTTATGCTTCTATATGAAAGGGTGTGTGTTGTGGGTTATGAGAAAAATTACATTTCTTACCTGGGATGAAATTTTAAACATTGGAAGCTACTGACCAGAAGAAACTTGCACTTTTGTACAAAAGAAATACCCAAGAACATTCCTAACAAAACAGAGTCCTAAAGGCCCCAACCTGGCCAAACACTCATCAACAGGGAAATGAAGACATTTCCCATGCTCCTCTCATATGACCGGAGATCATGCAGCAATGAAAATGAATCATGTCAATGTGGGTGGGTCTCAGGAAGAGAATGGAGGACAAAAATAGACATGGAGCAGATGCTCAGAGCCATGCAGTGTAGGAGCAGCCACACAGGAGAATTTCTCACATCAAAGTTCAAAACTACAGCCAAGGCAACAGAGCAAGACCCTGTCTCAAAAAGACAATGGAAAGTTCCAAAACTAAATGGCATATTTTTTAGGGATGTACACATAAGTGGTGGAAGAAATGTACTATGGAGAAAAGTATGGGAATAATAAAGACTAAAGCAGGAATTGATTCCCTCTGTAGGAGAAGGGAAGGGGCTAGGACTTAGGCAGGGCCTCCGGGGAGCATCCGAAGTTATGTCTCTTCAGATTCTATTCCCTAAACTTGGTGGAGGTCCTCTGTGTCCAATGTGTCTATATTCTTTATACCTTACCCGTATTGTACAAATGCTTTATTTCTATTCAACATTTAGAAGACAATTATAAACAAGATGCATTAAATAGCAAGATGGCAAATGAATATCAGGAAGGAACATCAGGAACATCCATGAGGTTCCATCCACGGAACCTCACCATGGATACGCTTGTGATCAAGGGCCTTGTCTCCCCTCAAGACAGTCAGAGATCAGAGGCTGCCCTCATCATAGCAGTGGAACAGGACCAGCTGGGACAGCGTCCTTCTGTGACACCTGTTGTGTTACCAGGCTGTGCGAACGGACTCAGCTGCCAGAACTCACAGAATATCAGTAACAGCACCGAAACTTCACAGGAAAAATGGTAAGTTGTAAGTTTCTCCATTAATAGTAACTCTCAGATTAATCTATGTCATCCATCGCTTCTCCATTAAATAACTTTTTATAGCCTTACATGGGTCGATTTTTCAATTTATATTTTATTTTACTAACTGAATGAAAAGATATATATTGTGTGTGGTGTGTGATTTTGTCTCAGTCAGGATAATCATAGTTTAATTTCTATTATTATTATACCAATATCATTTAGTTTTTTTAAGCTGTTCAATTCCTGAGGGTATTAATCAGGGTCTTTCTGTCTCATGAGACAAAAAACAAATCCAAACTGTGTAAGAGAAAGAAGAATGTATTGATCACGAGGACTGAGAAGCTCCCAGGCTTAATTTGCTTGGGATTCAGCTACATGTACAGTTTTAAGTGGTGTCCTGTAAACTCTCTCTCTCTCTCTCTACTTCCCCAACATCTGCTCCATGTTTAGCTCCACGAACTTCAGACTTAAAAAGCATCACTAGCTCCTGACCAGGATTCCAGCTCCATGAACCTCAAACTAGAACACCAGCCCGGCTTCTCTGCAGGTCTCCAGCTCCAAAACCTAAGACATCAGTGGCAGTACAAACTCATCCCAGGGGCTCCAGCTCCAGGACCCTCAGACTTGAACCGCAGCACCAACTCTTCCCTGGATCTCCATCTCCATGACCCTGAGACTTAAACAGCAGCAGCACCAGTTCATCTGTGAATCTCCAGCTCCACAACCCTCCAACTAGAAACACACCAGCTCCTCCCTGGGTCTCCAGCTGCACGACCCTCAAACTACAACATCAGCTCCTCCCCGGGTCTCTAACTCCATGACCCTCAAACTAAAACAACACCGCTCACCCCTGGGACTCCAGATACACAAACCTTACACTAGAACAGAAACACCAGCTCCTCCACAGATCTCCAGCTTTACAATCTAAGACATTAGTGGCAGCACCATCTCCTCCCGGGGTCTCAAGCTCCAGGACCCTGAGACTTGAATCGCAGCACCAGCTCTTCCCCGGATCTCCAGCTTGATGACCTTCAGACTTAAACAACAAAAGAATCAGCTCCTCCCTGGGTCTCCAGCACCACAACCCACAAACTAGAAGAACACCACTCCCCCATGGATCTCCAGATCCATGACCCTCACACTAGAACACCAACACCTGCTCCTCCGTGGGTCTCCAGATCCATGAACCTCACACTGGAACACCAACACTGGCTCCTCTGCGGGTCTTCAGCTCCACAACCTAAGACATCAGTGGCAGCATTGGCTCCTCCCATGGATTCCAGCTCCAAGACTCTCACATTTGAACTGCAAGACCACCTTCTCCCTGTATCTCCAGCTGCACAACCCTCAAACTAGAACATCAGCTCCTCTAACGGTCTTCAGCTGCACGAAACTCAAACTAGAAAAACAACAGCTCCTCCCTGGGTCTCCAGCTCTGCAACCGTCAAACTAGAATACCATCAGCTCCTCTCCACGTCTCCAGCTCCACAGCTCTCAAATTAGAACAACATCAGCTCCTCTCTGGGTCTCCAGCTGAAAGACCCTCAAATGAGAACAATATCAGTTCCTCCCTGAGTCTTCAGCTGCACGACCCTCAAACTAGAACATCAGCTCCTCTCCAGGTCTCCAGCTGCAGGACACTAATACTAGAAAAACACCAGCTCCTCCCGGTTTCTACAGCTGCATGACCCTCAAACTAATAAACACCTGCTCCTTTCCACGTCTCCAGTTGCACAACCCTCAAACTAGAACAACACCTGCTCCTCTGTGGATCTCCAGCTCCATGATCCTCAAACTAGAATAACATCAGCTCCTCTCCAGGTCTCCAGCTGCAGGACCCTCAAACGAGAACATCAGCTTCTCCCTGAGTCTTCAGCGGCACGACCCTCAAACTAGAACATCAGCTCTTCTCCAGGTCTCCAGCTGCAGGACACTCATATTAGAAAAATACCAGCTCCCCCTGGGTTCTACAGCTGCACGGCCATCAAACTAAAGAAACACCAGCTGCTCTCTGGGTCTCCAGCTGCAGGACCCTCAAACCAGAACAACATCAGATTCTCCCGGGTTCTGCAGCTGCCCGACCCTCAAACTAAAGAAACTCCTGCTCCTCCCAGGGTCTGTAGCTGCATGACTCTCAAACTAAAAAACACCAGCTCCTCCCCAGATCTCCAGCTGCAAGAGCCTCCTATTGCTCCTTTGTTTGTTACCCATATTTTTCCAACTTCTAAGAAGTTTTGTTACTACCTTGGTTCATCGGAAAACTTCAGCACAAGTGTATTGCATGAATGTCTTGTAATACACAAGTGTATTACATGAATCACTGTCGATCTGTCTTGCAGAAAGACCTGGGTAGTGAAGATGAGAGTGAGACCTCCCACTAGTGAGTAAGGTTCTCAAATGGGGGAATGAAGAGAGAGGTTAAAGATTAACCCCCCCACTCTAATCACATATGCTATCTCTGAATCTCAATCTATCACAACCCTTTCACATGAACCCCTTAGATTTGTAAGTCCTTAAAAGGGCCAGGAACTCTTTCTTCAGAGAGCTCAGTTCTTGACATGCAAGTCTGCTGACGCTCCCGGCCAAATAAAGCCACTTCCTTCTTTAACCTGGTGTCTGAGTGGTTTTGTCTGTGGCTAGTCCTCCTACACCACCATGATTCTAAGTTTCCTGAGGTTTTCTCAGAAGCCACTATGCTTCTCATACAGCCTGCAGAACCTTGAGCCAATTAATCTTCTTTTTCCTATAAACTACCCAGTCTCAGGTATTTAATAGCAGTGCAAGAATGGACTAATACATGATTATTCCAGCTAAACAAAATCAAAGTAGACACCATGCCATTGTTAGCAAATTCAGGCTAAATCACCAACCAAAAATATGTATGAATGTCTATTGCAATATGTGTAATGCATCTTTGTGTAATATGCATATTTGAATACAATTTATATTTATGTTTTTTGAAGAGATAAAATCATTGGGATTCTTTTACATTCAGAATCCATGAAGGTCCTTGAACTAGAAGGTATGATTAATTTCAAAATAAATTTGAAAATTAGTTCATAAGTCAATGGCAAAATTAAAATAGGTGGGAATTAATGTTATAATTTCATATACTGCTTTCATAATTTAGCAGTTTTTCATACTGGGAAAATTATAAATAATAATAGGAAATATATTAATATATCAAATTGTATACTTCTGGCCCAATTTCTTCTTCTTTTCTGAGAATATATAATTACTATTTGATATAGATTTTTTGTTAGCCATAGACAATCCTTAATTGAAAAATCATTTAGACAGTCTCTCAAACTTTAAGTTAATTTTCTATGCCACGTTTTCTTAACTCATCAAAATATGCATCATATTGATTTTCAATTAATTTATTTTGAAATGAATGAAATAAAAATGTGAAAAAAGTTATCCAGAATGAAACAACAGTATAGGATGATTAACAAGATTAACATATTAGTCAATATATAATTCCACTGCTATATTGCCATAGCTATGGAACTGTTGTGATAAGTTCATTCTACTAAATCCTAATATTTAAAAAAAAGAAAAGAAAAATGACCTCCAGTACATATAGAAAATTGGTTGCTTTATTATGCATTAACTAATTTTGAAGAAATAGCAAAGAAATGTTCAAACTTTGTTTTATTAAAACAATGCTGTATTGTGTTAGACTATTGAAAAACAAAACAAATAGGGACCTGTATTCTTTGAACTGAAGAGCTTCTTGAAAATAGAATAAATACCCCTGGCATTGGACTTTTAATATGGTATTGTTTAAAGGAGCACTTTTGGCTAGCAAAATTAGAAAGGATTTTTTATTTTTTCATCCTCTATATATGCTGTTCCTTTCTCCAGAAGACAAGCCAATGGTATGTGAAAGAGCTTTAAATTTTTCACTCAAAATAATCATGTAGAGATAAAAAAGAACCGACCTTCTATTATATCACCGGTCTAAGAGAAACGTGCGTTTTAACTTCACCCTCAACAGAGTAAGCTCTTGTGGCCTTAGTGCTTATCATGCATTGTCAGTAGGGAAAGAAAATCACAATGAAGAACAAAACATTTTCAACTTCTAAAAACTAAAAGAGGGAAAATTTAAGGCAGAACTAAATTAAGTAGCAATAAATTAGGGCTGCTTTAGTTGGTGGTTTCCAATAAGCTCTACAGCCACTTCCTTCACCAAGTACATGAGTGTTGCTTCAGCCATCATTCCTTTAATTCATGTCCTTTCTCTCTCTAGAAAAACTCATATATTCATTATCCTAGGAGTATCAGGTTTGCAAAGCTGGACCAAACTAAAGACTCTTCGAGGTGCACTTTGGCTTCTTAAAAGAGCTACCAAGATTTTGGCTGAGACGTGACTTAAAACTCAGCAGGTATGATTGGCAAGCTATCCTGTGAAACTTTTAATTAATCACCATCGGTTTTAGT
The DNA here is from genome assembly GCF_028858775.2 of Pan troglodytes. Taxonomy (NCBI): domain Eukaryota; kingdom Metazoa; phylum Chordata; class Mammalia; order Primates; family Hominidae; genus Pan; species Pan troglodytes. Next base: position 4,887,625 of record NC_086015.1, read on the forward strand.
GAATTGTATTATCTTTGTTCTTGTAAACATTTTCTTTCAAGTTATCATTGCTTGTGATTGAATCATGAGCTCTTAGATTTCTAAGGGAACAGAAAACCTATGAAACATTTGAAGCACTTTTGAAAAGAAACTTCATGGCCAGAAGCTCACCAAAACCTGAGGAAATCTTTTTTATTTTGAAATAAAAGAATGCTTCCTTTGTGTTTCTGTCCTTGAATCCAGTTGTTTTACTTGAGATTGTAGCAAAGTCTTCTCTGTCTTTTATATAATGATTCTTTAATATCTGACCTATTCCTCTATGAGTTATGTCTATTCCATCTTAAACATTCTCAGATTCTCAACTGTATCTGCTACTGTAAATGGTAGTTTAGTTTTTGTTATTTTGATTTTTTTGTTTGTTTTGTTTTTTTCTAGCTTTATTGCTGTATAATTGACAAATAGAAATTGTGTGCATTTACACTGTACGAGTTCATGTGTAGCTATTCATATATGTTCTGAAATGTTTATCACAATCAAGTTAATTAACATATCTATTACTTTATGTAGTTAACTCTGTGTGTGTGTGAGTGTGTGTGTGTGTAATGAGAATATTTAACACCTACCCTATTGGCAATTATCTCCCTATTTTCCTTTCCCCCAACCCCACCCTTCTACTCTGTGCTGCTATAAATTTGACTATTTTAAATTTCACATATAAGTGAGATTATGCAGTGTTTTTTTCCCCTGTTGGATTATTTAGCTTAGTATCATTTCCTTCTGGTTCATACTTGTTATTACAAATGGCAGGATTTCCTTCTTTTTCAAGGCTGAAAAATACTCCAATATATTTGTGTGTGTGTGTGCATGCACGTAGGATCCTTCATGGAGTCATTTATCCATTCCTCCATTAACATTTAGGTTTCCCTGAATTGGCTATTGTGACTAATGCTGCAATACACATCGGGGTGGAGGTATCTCTTTGAGGTAGTGATTTTATTTCATTTGGATATACATCCAGAAATGAAACTGCTACATTTTATGAGTTCTAATTTTATTTTTTGAGGAATTTCCATACTGCTTTCCACGTTGACTGTATTAACTTACATTCCCACCAATAGTTTACTTGGGTTTTCTTTTCTCCACATCTTTGCTAACACTTGTTATCTTTTATCTTTTTGTTAATAGCCATTCTAAGAAATGTGAGGTGATAACTCCTTGTGGATTTGATTTACATTTCCCTAATGCTTAGTGATATGAAACATTTGTTTCCTATACCTGTTGGCCATTTGTATGTCTTCTTTGGAGATATGTTTAGTCAGGTCCTTTGCCCATATTTTAATAGGGTTTTTCATTTTTTTCACTATGGAGTTGCATGTGTTCCTTATATATTTTAGATATGAACCCCTTATATGATGTTTTGAAAATATTTTCTCCCATTTTTCAGGTGTGTTTTTATCCTATTCATTGTTTTGTTTGATGTTCAGAAGCTTCTTAGTTTGATGTAGCCCCACTAGTCTATTTTTGCTTTTGTAGCCTGTGTATTTGGTGTCATATAAAAAAAATTGCCAAGACCAATGTCAAGGACATTTTTTTCTATGATTTATTTTACTACTTTTACAGTTTCATGTTTTATATTTGCATATTTAATCTGTTTTGAGGTAGTTTTTGTTCAGTATATGGTGTAAGATAAGGTTTCAGTTTCACTCTTTTGCATGCAGATATTCAGATTTCCCAACATATTTTATTGAAAACAATGTTCCTTCCCCACTGTGTATTCTTGGCACCCATGTCAAAGATTAGTTGAGCATATAGGTGTGAATTTATTTATGGGTTCTCTATTCTGTTCCATTGGTCTGTGTGTCTGCTTTTATGCCAGTACAATACTGTTTTGATTACTATAGTTATGTAATACAGTTTGAAACCATGAAGTAGGATGCCTCCAGCATTTTTTTCCTTGCTCAAGATTGGTTTGACTATTCAGGATTTCTTATGTTTCAGTATAAATTTTGGTTTCCAAATCCAAATACTGTTTAATATAGTGAACAAATCTTTGTTTTCTTTCTGAAACCATCTTTCCAATATATCTCAGAAGTCAGTGGTCTTAATGAATTGGTGCCACCATCTTTCCTTGCTACTGAAATATGTGTTACATAAATTTGAAAATTATTTGAAAGAAAATGGCCAAATATATCTCCTTCATATTTCTCCTTCATGTGTTTTTTTATTCTGAAAATAAAACTGCAAGAGGGAAAAAACAAGGAACAAGCAACAATAAAGAAAAAAAAAAGAAGTAGAGACTAGGTAACTAAGAGCAAGATAAAAAGGTGAGTTTTTTCACTGGAGGATTGGATGAAAGAACTAATTAATTTGTCTCTCAGTTTGAGCTTTTCAAGAGTTCTTTATAAGTCCTTCATACTGTGACATGATCTGTTAGCCATTTTCACTGTGGTCCCCATTCCAGAAGCATTTTACTCTCTCTCTCTCTTTTTTTTCTTTTTCTTTTTTTTTTTTGGCGGGAATGGGGGATGGGAGTAGGGGAATGGAGCCTCACTCTGTAGCCAGGCTGGAGTGCAGTTGCTGATCTCAGCTTACTGCAAGCTCCACCTCCTGGGTTCAAGCGATTCTCCTGCCTCAGCCTACTGAGTAGCTGGGACTAAAGGCACGTGCCACCACTCCCAGCTAGTTTTTGTATTTTTAGTAGAGACGGGGTTTTACCATGTTGGCAGGATGGTCTCCATCTCTTGACCTCATGATCCGCCCTCATTGGCCTCCCAAAGTGCTGGGATTACAGGCCTGAGCCACCGCGCCTGGCAGCATTTTACTCTCTTTCACATACTTTCTTATATTTATCCTTAGTTTTTTGAAAATATAGGAGTGACATTCTAAGGAAAACTTAAATTGTGAGTAGCTCCTAGTAGAGATGGCCTCCTACTTGACTTTTCTCTCCCGTTTTGCCTCAAATCATTCTTCCTGGTTAATTGAGTTGATTTCTAACATGAAGAAACTTGACTTCTGGCTATTAGCAAAAAACGGAAATTTTTTCTCTGTTGTTATATTATCATATGGCTTCAGCTCATGGCAACACATTTTCACTTTAGTCAATTCTAACAGCATTTGGATTTAGCAGTGAAATTGTTTGCATCTTTCATTGATAATTTTTTCCAAAGCAGTGTAAAATAAAATGTGGTTTTGATCTGGAACCACTTTTTCCTACATGCACATGCACACCCACCCACACACACATTATTAGGTGCCCACATCCTTACAATGGCACAAACAACTTTGCACTGAACCCTTTACTAGTCACTTACACTTCTCTCGACTTGAATATTCTGCTTATTTATCAGTGTAATGGTTTTTATCCAAATAAAGTAAAACAATAGAATTCAGGCCAATTAGCCTTTATATCCTTGTTGAAAATATTTAATATTACAAATAATTTTGTTTTTATTTAGTCCTCTTTAAATTTGTCTTTCACTGTATAAGACAGGCAATATATTCACGTTTATCATGTCAAAAAACTGAATCAAATGTTAAAGTGCTTTAAGAAAGCAACAGTATGAAAGCTGATCAAGCCCACTGTGGTCTGCATCTTCTTTATATGATAAACTGCCTTTCAGAATTTTGGAGATGTTATTAACAAATCAAATTTTTGAGGTCATTGATGGCATAGCATGTATTACATTCTTTATCTCTTCAGTTACTAGAACTAAAACACTAGATCGATTTTATATGTATGTATGAATTGATCATCTCAAGTTTTTACATTTTTAATTTAAATATTTACATGTTTAAATTTTCATCTCTTTTCTGCTTTTTTTCCCAAAATATATTGTGTTCCTTAGTTCTATGTTTATATTTAGGAATGAATAATTGAACAAACTAATTTAGGCACCTTGAGTGGATGTCCTCTTCACATACTTGCCTCTACCCCAGAACATGAGAAGTAACTGTCAGTAATTATTGGCAAGTATTAGTTTTCAGAGATGTGAGCAAGGAATGGACATGCCCTATCTCCAGCCTACGTGTATCCTCAATTAAAAATGATTTGGATTCTGTTCCATGTCTCCATGCCCACTCTTGGATCCCCAATTTTGGGCAGTCAGATCGATCAATTTCTTTAGAATATATTAATCTGGACTCAGCATGAAAGAAAATACCCCATTGCAAATATGGCTTGGAAGGCAGAATAGTTTATCTAATTTATATACCCATCTTCTCAAATCTGAGATCTCTGTAAATACCAACTTCCAAGGACTCTTTTGTGAAGAGCAGCTTTCTCCTTCACTGACTCCTTTTTCTGCTAAGTCTGTGAGCATTTCAGTTCATTCCTAAATGTGATATCATTTGCCTTCCTACTGCAAGGAATGTCTTTGTCTCCTGGTATCTTCCTTTTCTCCTATTCTTAATAGATTTATGAATTATTCTCTATTTTAATGTCTTGTGGTTACGGGAATCTCATGGAAGTTGACACATTTGTCAATATGTGTTATATGTTGGATCCCATCACATTGCTCAATTTGCATTTCATAATTGTGTCTTTTGTACTTGTTCATCTTCATTGTATTCCTAGCAAGCAAAACCATCCCCTTAGCCTAACATCACTGTAACATAAATAAGCACTCCCCTAGTTTCTATGCATCCCCAAAATAAATTCAGCTTCATGTAAATATGACTATTGATAAAGATGTCCACTTATTGAATACACTTATCAAAAGATATTTCTGGTGTAACATGGATATAATTTCTGTCTTAAGAACTCTAATTCTAAAGAAACCTGTGTATGGATTTCACCTTTAGGCCTTAGTTTAAACTTATTTAAATTTGTCTTCATAGATCTTACCCTCTCAAGCTATTCTGTTTTATGACAAAGACCAACACTAAGGTTTTTTATATTTATATATGTGAACTGAAATAACATTCTAAAATATTTTAAATCCTACAAATTAGTTTCTTTCATTAAACAGAATCCTTTCTTTGTGTTGGACATTAATTCAGTGTTAATGTGAATATAATTGTCATGGATTAATATTAAATATTTGCCAATATCTCCCTTTACAACAGGATTTTTTATTAAAGTGTGTGGATGTCTTTTTTTCTTTATAATGTCTTAAAAAGAAGAAAACTTTGGTCATACTATAAAAGTTGAGTCTGATAATGTTTTATTATCTGGGAAACCATTTAAAAATAGTTTCATTGTTATTAAAATGACATCTGGGTTACATGTGAATAATTATTAAAATAATTATAGAACAACATGCATTTGTGAGAAATAATACAAAGAGATTCTGTATACACTTTGCCCAGCTTCCCGCAATGACAATATTTTGTTAAACTATAGTGTAATATCATGACAATAATATTGACATTGTACAGCCCGTCCAACTTACTCAGGTTACCCCAGTTTGGCTTGGACTCATTTGTGTGTGTATGTGCACATGTACATGTATAAATTCTATAGATTTTTATTAATGTGTAGGTTTATGTATCTACCATCACAGTCAAGACACTGAGAAGTTCCATCACCACAGGAATTCCCTATGCTACCGTTTGACAACCATGAGAAAGCATTTTTAATATATCTATTTTTACATTTGGGAAGGGTCAAAAGTCCTTTCATTAGCCCAGCTCCTGTCCAGATAATTTAAATTAATGATGTCTGTGTTCTTGTATGGATGGCATCACTGCTTGAAATATAGATCTCCAGGGTGCTTCTGCTCTCACTCTTTCTGAGCCATGATCTATTGCATGTCTGTACATCATCAAAGCAAATTGCTTCTTCAATGATGTGTAAGTATAATACATCATCACAATGGGACACGGTGATAATGCATTACCCAGAAAAAAATGACTGTCATATTTGACAGACAAGGTCAAGGAGCAAATTCAGGCAGCCCCAGCACATTTCATCAGCAGCATTCTTGGTATAGAAGAAAGTTTGTTTGCTTAGAATGATCCACTTGAAATGTGGACAAGGCTAAATACATACGTATGCCCTGGGTTGATTCCTTTGGTAAATTAAAAATGAGGTGGTTGAGCTTCCATTAAAATGACATCTGGATGACATGTGAATAGTTTTTCTGTCCACAGGGTGTTTTGGATCATGTGTGTTTCTTACTCATTCAGCATCAAATTGTTTTCCAGAGAAAGCTCTTCAACAAGATTGCAAAGTCCTTCAGGGTAGTAACTGTCTTATACATCCTTTGTTTCTTTCGCAGTGTCTAAAGCATTGCTGAGCACATGGAAGACACTCAATAAATACTCGTTTAATGGAATTGAATTTGTAAGCACCAGAGACTCATGCTTCCTTTTCACATAGCTTGACACTTGGCTGCCCAGGATCCTTGCATGCAAGGTGGTAAGGTTACTGTGGGAAAATTCTGTTGGCTTACTATCCTATTTGCTGTCTGCTCTTTCTTTGTTTCTTCCTCCTTTTTTTTTTTTTTGTAGAGTCTTTCAGCCAGGAGCTATTTTTATAAAGAATTTCATTTTTTGCTCATGAGGATTAAACTTTTAAGTTTGGCTTCAGGGTGTGAGAGAAGTACAACTTATGAAGGTTGCTCTGCACTGCAAAAAGGATAGGATTTGAGGAAGGGCTGTTTCTGACATTGGCACAGCAGTATTCCGTTCTCCCCCATCCCCCAGTTGCTGCCAAATTGGCCTTTCTTTAAAGCATACAGTATTTATTTCTCTAGTCCTTGGATCATAGCAATTTTATTTCAGTGTCACCAGTGAAGGAGAGAAAGGCAATATTTTGTCCAAGAGTGGGATTTGAAAATGAGTCCTCTGAGGATATGTTAGAGCAACCTAAGTATTAGATGCTGGAAAAATGGATCATTTCTTGATATTTTGGTAGGACACATCTCCATTTCAAATATATGCATGCTACAATGCAGTGAATACATAGTGCATTTTAGTCAGCTCTGAAAGTAACCAAGCCAAATTTTATACAATTGATACAGACAATGGGTGTTCAAGTGGGAATACATATTACTGGCTCTCTGCCAGCATGATGAAATAGAGGAGGCAAATAGATACAGCTCACATGCCAATTCTGGTTGCTCAGTCACAGTTATATCAATATCATGTTGATAAAAGTTATAAATCAGGAATCAATTTGCAACATCTACCAGGGGCCCAAGTAGAAACATGTGGTATGCATGACAGTTATGAATCAACCCTGGTGGAGGAAAAAGATGGAGAGTCATGGACCATACGCCTAACAAAGTAATTGTACCTGGTCCAATTTTGGACCATGAGTAAACCATTTAATAAAAATATATCATAGAATTGTTTTGAGATTACATTTTAAGTTGCGTAAGCTATAATGTTTGTTATGATTATGCTAATTGTATATATCATTAGAGAAAATAATCACTAAATATTTTGAAACAAAAGAAACAATGAATTTAAGTAATAAATATAATCCCACTCAGCCAGAGATGACAAGTTATTGATACTCTTGTAGATACATTTATTATATAAAAACAAATATATTATGTGATTTATATTTTATCTTACATATTATTTTAATATCGATATTTTTCTCTCATAATACACCTTTAATATATTTCAATTTCAAAAGATAATTTCTGAAAAACTTTTTATATTTGCATGGTAGTTAATTATATGGCTATACATAATTTATTTAAACAAACACCTATATTTTTACATTGAAGAAGGATCTAAATTTTGTATATGAATCACACTCATATTAAATATTTTTGCAATAAAAATGTTTCTACTTCTTTAGTAAAATCCCAAAGGCTGATATATTGGATCAAATGTTCTACAGATTTAATGGGATTTATTCAGTACTTAAAAGGAATTGTATTAAATTAAACTGCACAAAGTCTGTGCCAAATTATGCACCTGCAAACAAATGTATCTGATTAGAAGGCAGTGCAGTAAGTTCTTTTAAAAGGGTTGTTTTTTAAAAAATGAATTAGTTCCAAAACTATTTATATATGAAGGAACAATTTGAGCATGACACAAATTTCTTGTTTGCCTATGTGTTACTTCATCTTTGAGAAACACTAGGCGGATGCACAAAATGGCACCTGGCAGAACAAAGCCATGTAGCAATACATAAAATGTAAGCATAAACAAACCTCAAACATCCACCAGCTACTTCAGCTCAGTACAGGTGTGATGAGACCACCCATCTATATCTGGTGTTACAGCTTTCTGTCTGATTTCAGATAATTGTTATTTCACCACTTTGCAATTCCTCCCAATTGAGTATTGAAAGTACTGAAACCCTTTCAATACTCACTTCCACAAGCAAACCTTGGTTTTTTTTCAAAAAGAAAGTGTCATATTTCTTTTATGAAACTATATATTTCTTTACCACTTAATATGGATAAAAGTATGCTACTATTTTATTAGGTTCCTATGATTTTCTTCTGTGTATGTCACTGAAAAAGTTTTTGATTATTGTTTCCCAACACCAGTCTCCCCATAAGCCATGTAATTTTTTTTTCATAAATTTGCATAGCAAGGTGAATTTTAGGAATACATCATATAACGGAGCTGATTCTTTATGTGTGTATACTTTCTGAAAGAATCCCTATGTGAGATAAGAAAAATAAAAAGCGTTTTCCTTGCTCTCATATTCAATTCAAATTTATGAACCAGATGTATTGGTTCCCCGTGACACACAACAAGCAGCTAATTCTCTAACAGATACCAACTGGGTATACTATAACTTAGCTCAATTTTGACACTATCTACCTAGAATTATTATCAGATGCTACAGGTTAAGCACTCAGTCTCATAGGACTAACCTCAATTTAAAATGCCAATTGCAAGCCTGGGGTTTTGACCTGTGCTTCTGAGTGATTGGCTATAAATCTGAGTTCCCATCACCCCTTCCTCAGATTCAGCTAATTTGCTAGAGAAGCTCAAAGAATTTAGGGAAACACTTTACTTAGTTTACCCATTCACTATAAAATACATTACAAAGAATATAGATGAACAAGACAGATGAACAGATGCATTTTTAAAAGAGCCAGGGCAAGGTATGAAGGCTATTCACCCACCCTCCCAGGCACCTCCAGGGAACCCCGACTTTTGGATTTTTTATAGAGGCAACATTACATAGACGCCATTGATTATATCATTTGTCCCTGGTGATCAACTCAAACATCACTCCCTCTCTCTTCCCTGGAGGGTTGGGGTGGGGCTGACAGCTCCAACTCTAATTATGCCTTGGTCCTTCTGGTGACCAGCCCAGTCCTGAAGCTATCTAAGGGTCCCAAGCCACCAATCATCTCATTAATATGCAAAGACACATCACTCTAGAAATTCCAAGGGTTTTCAGAGCTATGTGACAGGAACCAGGGTCAGAGAGCAAATGGATAGTTCTTAATATATCATAATATCACACTCCAATAAGTCAACACTTGCCTCATTCAAGACTGATTCTAATAAAGAATGATAACTATTATTTTTCACTACTTAAAGAGTCAGACCTATGTGGAAGTTGCACTAAATCCACTTACAATTTATTCCACCACGAAGCTTGGAAGCTCTATGACCCTTAATACAATGTTAATGTGAAAGTTTTATATTGTCTGCAAACCAAAAAGTATCTGAGACTGGTCTCAATTAATTTAGACATTTATTTTGCCAAAGTTAAGGACAGTGCCTGGGAGACAAGACTGTGTCTTTCTCCAAAGATGATTTTGAGGGCTTCAATATTTAAAGGGGAAAGGGCGAATGCTGGAGAGAGAGAAAGACATTTTTAAAAGCTGTGGATAGTTAAGAGGCAAGCAGTTGCATTCTTCTGAGTCTTTGATCAGCCATTCACATGTGAGAGTAGGGTAGAAAAATAGTCACTTATGCATTCATCTAGCTCAGTGAATCTACATTCTTTACATAAAATAAAATAAACTTAAGGCTGAAGAAGCAATCAGATAAGCATTTACCTCAGATGAGCAAAGGGAAGACTTTGAGTTCTGTCCTTTGTCCTGTATTTGTGAAGACAAGCTATCAATGTACATGGTCAGGGTAAAATTCAACATAACTGTCTCAGGATAAAGATCTTGGGGCCCACAAGGAATTTGCTCTTGGGAAAATTATGAGGGAGCTATGTAGCTTTTTCATGTTTTTAGCCATCTTAGAAACAAAATGGGAGGCAGGTTGCATGACGCAGTTCCCAGTTTAAATTTTCCCTTTGACTGAGGGAGTTTGGAATCCTGAGATTTATTTTCCTTTCACATATCTTGCTCAATTTATTCATGAACTGTGATTTTATTCAAAATTATTTTATTTTCAAATTCATTGCATTCAAATAATCATAAAATGCGTACCTGCATTAAATGAGGCAGTGTTGTTCTTTTTCTTCCTTCATTTACAAAAGCTTTTTTCCACTTTTTTCATTGAATAAAAAAGAAACTTAGTTATGGCTAGGATAAATAATGTAATATGTGACTATTTTGCCAGTTATGTTTCTTCTACTGTGACTTGCCTGTGCCATAAATAACCCATTTTTCAATTGAGCAGGCATTTCTTCTATTATTAGTTTGCATGAGTTCTTTAAATATATCTTACATAGCAATTTTCAGTTGGTTAGATACATGAGTTTATCCCTAGCTTTTCTAATAGCACTATTTCCAATGTTACACACACACACACACACATACAGCACTCACTCATAAGTTGAGTGAACTCCAAGTAAGATAAACCAAAGAATTCCATGCCAAGAGACATTTACAAATCTTGAAGAGCCAGAGAAAACCCACACCTTACCTTTAGAGATACATAATACAAATGGCAGTAGATTTCTTATCAGAAACCATGGAGTCCTGACAGAAGTGGCGCAATGCAATGCTGAAAGAAAAGGCCTTTTAATTGAGCACCCTAGACCCAGTGAAAATGTCCTCCCAGATTGAAGGGGAAATCAAGCCATTCTCAGATGAGAAAATATTAATTTGTTATTATCAAACCGACCATAAATAATGGCTAAAGAAATGTGTTCTCTAAACAAAGGAAATGACATTCCAAAAATCTTGGAACATCTGAAAGAAAGAAACAATACAGTAAGCAAAACTTTTGTAAATACCATAGGATTTGTTGAGTTTTCTAAAATATGTTTGATGGTGGAAGAAAAAATTATAACTTTGATGTGGTTCTAAATGCATGCAGAGGAAATTTTTTTTTTTTTTTTTTTGAGATGGAGTCTCACTCTGTCACCCAGGCTGAAGTGCAGTGGCAGGATCTCGGCTCACTGCAAGCTCTGCCTCCCGGGTTTACGCCATTCTCCTGCCTCAGCCTCCCGAGTAGCTGACACTACAGGTGCCCACCACCACGCCCAGCTAATGTTTTGTATTTTTAGTAGAGATGGGGTTTCACCGTGTTAGTCAGGATGGTCTCGACCTCCTGACCTTGTGATCCACCTGCCTTGGCCTCACAAAGTGCTGGGATTACAGGCAGGAGCCACTGTTACTCAGTGGTGGGATGGCTGGGTCAAATGGTATTTCTAGTTCTAGATCCCTGAGGAATCACCACACTGATTTCCACAATGGTTGAACTAGTTTACCGTCCCACCAACAGTGTAAAAGTGTTCCTATTGTTGTTTCCTGACCTACCGTCTGGCACTCCCCAGTGAGATGAACTCGCTACCTCAGTTGGAAATGCAGAAATCACCTGTCTTCTGTGTCACTCACACTGGGAGCTGTAGACCAGAGCTGTTCCTCTTTGGCCATCTTGGCTCCTCCTCAATATTAGAATTTTCTATCCTTTTTTGCGACTCATTTTTCTCTCTGTGTTAACTACATTCTCTTCAACTACAAGCAATTTCCTCCACGTGGCTGAAAAAGGTGACTGCAGTCAGGTCTATATCGTAGTGGTCATTTATTCTAAGAACACTTATGGTTTGTAAGGTCAAGTTAGTGACTTGACTGTATATGAAGCAGAGTCAACCCCACACAAATTACATGAAATGAGAGCGAGGGGATTTTTCCAAAGATGAGAACAATGGACATGCTTCATGTCTATTTGTGTCTTCAGTCAGTCAGTTTTCAGCATGTAATGTACATTCCCTTCAGAGAAAACAAATGAACTAACATTTTAAAGACTGGACTATGGAGAAAATAAAAGCTAATACCCAATCTATTTGTTTTTACATTTGGATTTCTCCCCATTCATATGTTGAATAGGAAATTTCACGTTTCTTAAATAGATTTTTAAAAAGTATTTAAAATACGATTTCCTCAAATCTTTGCACATATTTTTTCTGGTTCATTTTGTTTCACATGCTAGAGAAAAATAAATACCAGCTACAAATATGAAGCAGAAATTGTCTATTGAGCATTGGTATCAAATTTTCTACTGAGAACACTGAAAGCATTATCTCATTTAAATATATATATTAGAGTCTTAGGATGGTCGTAACAAAGTACCATAGACCGAGTGGCTTAAAACAACAGAAATGTTGTTGGATCACTGTTCTGGAAGCTTGAAGTCCAAGTTCGAGTTGTTGACAGGGCAATGGTCCCTCTGGTATATATAGAGGAATCCTTCCTTGCCTCTTCATAGCTTTTGGCAGTTTTCTGCACACCTTTGTTGTCCCTTGAAGCTGCAAAATCCAGCCTCTTCGTTGCCACATTGTTTCTTCCTTGTGTGTATATTAGTCTTCTCATGGCCACTTCTTACAAAGACACCAGTCGCGTTGGATTAGGAACTCTCCTTACTCTGGTATGACCTCATATTAACCACTTACATCCACAACAACCTTTTCTACAAATAAGGTCACACTTTGTAATACTGAAGGTTAGGAAACACTGGGTGTTTGGACTTCAATATATCTTTTTGTTGTTGTTGGGGGGACACAATTCAACTGATAATACTGTGGGGCTAATATAACTCACATTTTACAGATGAAGAAATTTGTGCATATTGAGTCATTTACATAGTATCACAAGTAACAGAGCCAGGATTTAAACAAATTCCATCTACCACTGAAAAACCACACACAGACCAGTTATTCACCTCACTACTTCCTGCAGCCGATAACTGTTTTCCATTGCCTGAATAGGGTATAACTGCCAAAAATAAGAACAAGAAAAATGTATGAAACAAGAGGACTTTCATAGCAAAGGAGACAGCCACTGTATAGAACCCAGCACATTGCATTTTTCAGAACAAAATAATAGATATTTTAAAATGAATTTGTTAGCCAAATAGAAAGTAAAGTCTGGGGCAAATATCTCTACCACATAGATAATCCACTGATGACTTACAGTTCAGTTGGACATATAAAATATGATAGAACTTTTCAATAATTATCCTTAAACTCTAGAAGAACTTTGAGGAGTCCTTGTTCATATTGCTTTTCTGAATATAATTATTAAGATTATTAAGATCAGTCTGCAGCAGTTTCCTTGTAGATGGAAAAGTTAATTCTCAGTTCAGGGTATAAACGAGAAAGAACATAATTACTATTATTGGACTAATTTTCCTAATAAAGTTAGGCTTGCTAGCCCTTAGTACACCATGGTTAATTTATATACATGTTGATGAAAGGCAAGATAAGTAAAGTCTAGTGAGTTTAGAATATTTTAGAGGTCCCCCTCATCTTTTAGGTATGTGAAGGGGATTTTAAATGAATGCTTTTAAGTTAACAAGAAAAAGAATGGACTGAATTATCAGTTTTTTGTATTAGGTGGTCTGTTTCCCACTGAAAAAGTTGTTATGTGGCTAAAGAGCCTGGTTTAAATAAAAACAAACAGACAAATTTATGCAGAAAGTTAATGAAGACTAAAAACCCCAGTGCCCATTGTGCTGGGACAGCAGATGCCATCAGCAGATGCACTGGAGTTTACTCCAGTCCTTTACTGAGCCCAACTATATGATGGCTATGCAAATTTAAATACTTTAAACACAAAATAGGTAATAAACACGAGTGGATTGAAACAATGGGCAAAATGTGTGGAAATGAGAAAGTGGAGCGTGTGAGAAAAAGTCTTTTAGAGCTAAAGTGCAAGCCTCTTCTAAAGCCATTAAAATCCTTTTTTTTTTTTCTTTTTGAGATGGAGTCTTGGCTGTCACTCAGGCTGGAGTGCAGTAGTGTGATCTTGGCTCACTGCAAGCTCCGCCTCCCAGGTACAAGTGATTCTCCTGCCTCAGCCTCCCGAGTAGCTGGAACTGCAGGTGTGTGCCACTACGCCCAGCTAATTTTTTGTATTTTTAGTAGAGATGGGGTTTCACCGTGTTAGCTAGGATGGTCTTGATCTCTTGACCTCGTGATCTGCCTGCCTAGGCCTTCCAAAGTGCTCGAATTACAGGCATGAGCCACCTTGCCTGGCTAAAATCCATTTCTTACCCCTAACATGCTGTGCTAGAAAAAAAAAAAAAAGCAACTCTGAGGTCCTAATCAGATTCCATAGTCTACGAATTCGATCTGTCGTCTTCAGAACTCTACACTAAACTTCTCCAATATATAATGACAGAAACAACACAATAGTAACAACAGCATGAACGTTTTCTATATCATTTCAAGTCTTCCACACCATAAAGTCACTAAGAATAGGAAATTCATATTTACTTATACTTGCCTATTCTCATTTCTAATAGAAAAATAATATAGCAAAATGATTTGAATGCCTACACGTTCACAATACTCACTGACTTATTTGTAATATGAAACAAAAGAAATAAAAACTAACCTAGTGACCCATTCATATATGCATGCTTTCTAAAAGGTTTTGTTTTTGTTTTTAATGATTCTCATTTGCTTACCACATCAGTGTTGCAATGTTAGTCATCTGGAATTCTAGAAATTGGGGGAAGAAAAAATTAGAACACCTACCAAGTTAAGTTAATAGAATAGTATTTTGTAATAGAAACCTAAAGTTACATAGAAGATAGATACGGTTTTATCAAAATAAACTACCGAAACTATACTAAGGATGGGGATGGAGAAAGGAACGAAATCAAGCTTTCAAATGACTCTGGAGAGGGTGGTTGGAAAAGGCTGAAAATCATTCAGTAACATTTCTGAACATATATATTCATAGAGAGGAAATAAAGTAACCCTCTAAGATAAAAGGAGAAGCTAGGAGTGTTCATTGCTATAAATATGTGAAGAGAAAGAAACATTGAGAAAAGAAGAATTTTTAAAAATTTGGTGGACTGGGAGGAGAAAGGGAGTTGATATTTAAAAAGACATTAGGTCCATGAAGGGTGCCCTCCCCCCTTCAGATGTTCCCAAGACTTGGGCATTCAGACTCTATTCCTTTGTATGATGCATAGGAATAAATTAGCCAGCCTCTTGTTACCCACAGTGTGATTTGTAAAGCATCAGCTTCAAGGTTATCCTGGAGCTTGATAGAAATAGAGACCTGGCGGTGTCACTCCCTGCTTAACAAATGAGAATCCACATTTTCAGAAGACCCCAGGTGATTCCTATGCACATCAAACTGTGACGAGCACTGAGCCAGACCACAGAGGGCAAAGCCCTGTTCTAAGCCACAGTGATGCTGACTCTCCTCACCATTTTCTCTCTCAAGGTCCTGACTGTGGGCAAAATATAGAATCTTAGAGCCTGGATTATAGCAGTTTTACATAAGCAGCACACTGATGGAAGCAGCTACAGAGGAAAAGAGAACTGGCAGCTCTTGAACTTTCACCCTCTTTCAGAATTCTTAAAAATTCAGAGAGCTGTTCTTTAAAGAGACATTTTTCTCTCAGCAGTTGAATCTTTGTAGTCTGACTTGTGAGAAGACGTCAAAGACTTCCTCTCAGGAGTCAGTTTCCCTGCCATCCCACCCGCTCCTTGCCTAGCCTTCTTCCACATCTGCTTTATCACAGGGGCCTCAAAACTATAGATGGCATGCAGTGACTTGGCACGGACCATACAATTCTAAAAGGAAGTCAACTGAGTGTTATACGTCCACATGGAATCTGCGTTTCTAAAGTAGAGGATAGCATTGAATATACCAAGAAGTTTCTTCCCGGAAACAAAACCCTGTTCTGGATGTAGTGTTAAGAGGAAGCTGTTCCTATTTCATGAGGTCGTAATACTCAGATCGGTGTGCTGTCATCAGCCCTGTTGAAGACATTTCCAAATCCTTTAGGCTTTTGTCTTTTCCCATACTCTAGAAAGTAAAAACTATAATCAAACTCATTTTCTTCGCCCCTTTACATGAATTAATGTTATGATCAATTGAATTGCATGGACATGCCAGTATCTATTTTCAATCTGTGTAGGCAGAATGAAGAAAGCATAATTGAGCAGTGCTCGTCTTTTAAAGGCAAAATGAAGTTTTCAGTTTGGAATTGATTAGTTGTTAGGGGATAAAGACCTTTGAGGTAATTCCCTGCAGCTGGGGCAGTTAGAAGGCAGGGGATTTGAGTTTCCGCCTTGTAAACAAACCTTTAAAGTGGATTTGCTATTTCCGTGGGGAGGGGAGCCTCTGTGGAATTTGGTAGTTGGCAAGATTTGGCATTTTTCTGCTTGGGAAGAAAACAAGATGGGTCTCAAATCTAAGTCCTCTTTTTCTCAGATCAACATCACCTTTTGAAAAATAAATTGATTCTTTGGCCTTAATGACTACTAAAGGAAATTAAAAACAAACAAACAAAACAGAAGAAAAATGATTAAAGAGGCCGGGCGCAGTGGCTCACGCCTGTAATCCCAGCACTTTGGGAGGCCTAGGCGGGTGGATCTCCTGAGGTCAGGAGTTTGAGATCAGCCTGACCAACATGGTGAAACCTCGTCTCTACTAAAAGTACAAAAATTAGTTGGGCATGGTGGCGCATGCCTGTAATCCCAGCTACTCGGGAGGCTGAGGCAGGAGAATTGCTTGAACCCGGGACGTGGAAGTTGTGGTGAGCCAAGATCTTGCCATTGCACTCCAGCCTGGGCAACAAGAGTGAAACTCTGTCTCAAAAACAAAAAATAAAAATAAAAATGATTAAAGTAAGAATGAAAATTTAGTTAATGTTATTTAGGACAGTAAGAGCAGATGTAGTCATAGAAAGACAATGTGCAGATGATTATATGGAAAGAAGAATGTGAACCCTTCAGATCTCTTTAAAATTTTATAATAGCTTTGTATTTTCAAATAAATTGCAAAGAGTTTCTATACTTGTATCTAGTTTCCCCTGTTAACATTGTACATTAGTGTTGTGTAGTGTTTTAATTAATGAAACAATAGTGATACCATTGATTATGATTTCCTGAAGTCTGTAGTTCATTTAGAGTCCTTTAGTTTTTAAGAAGTGTCCTTTCTCTGTTCCAGGATCTCATCCAGGATACCACGTTACATTTAGCAGTCATGTCTCTTTAGTCGTCTCTTTACTGTGAGTATTTCTCACACTTCTCTTGTTTTTGATGATTTTGACAGTTTGGATGAGAATTGGTTAGGTATTTTGTAATCTACACATCAACTGAGGCTTGATTGATGTTTTTCTTTAAAATATTTTTCCCATTTGTATACATGTGTGGCATACAAGTGCAATTTTGTTACATGCATATATTGCACACTGGTTAACTCAGGGCTTTAGGGTATCCATCACTTAAATGATGTACATTGTACATTGAAGTAATTTCTCATTCACCCCCCCGCCCCCCTCACCCTTGTGGGTCTCCATTGTCTATTATCCACTCTACATCCATGTTTACACGTTTTATAACACCCACTTATGAGCAAGAACATGCAATATTTGACTTTTTGTGCCTGGTGATGTTTTCCTTTTGATTAAACTGGGATACACATTTATGGGAGGAAGACCAGACAGATAAAGTGGCATTCTTATCACATCATCTCAAGGGCATACGCCATTGACATGACTTATTGCTGTTGATGTTGACCATGGACACTGGGCTGAAGTAGTGTTTTTCAGGTGTGCCACTGTGAAATTATATTCCCCTGTTTACAATACTGTATACTTTAGACATAGGTTATTATGTACAACCCACACTTAAAAAGTGGGGAGTTATCTTCCACCTCCTTGAGGGAGTGAAGTAGTATCTACATAAATTATTTCATATTCTTATACAAAGAATATTTGTTTATTTCATTTATTTATATACTTGTCTTGATACAATGTAAATAAATCACTATTTATTCATATTATTATAAACATATGAATATCTATAGTATAGTTTGGGTTACAATCCAATACTTATTTTGTTACTCACATTGTTCCTGCTTTGACCACTGGGAGATCTTTCAGTTGGTTCTTGTAATACACCATTTTTAAAAGCAAAATGGAGCTAAGTGTGGTGGCGCATGCCTGTAGTCCTAGATACTAGGGAGGCTAAGGTGAGAGGATCGCCTGAGCCCAGAAATTTGAGACTGCATTGAGAGCTATGATCACATCACTGCACTCCAATCTGGGTGATACAGCAAGACCCTGCCCCACCTAAAATGAAAACAAAAAACAATAACAATGCTACATGGGAAGTGAGCGTGACAATGTGATATTTCATAATTATATCCAAAGATTAGTAAGCATGATTCATGGAGAAGTGGCTAAATCTAAGCATTGTTTTCCCATGAGATTGCTGTTAGAAAAGCAATAGAAAAAAAAAAAAAACAAAGAATTGAGTGAGTCAAGAGATAGGAAGTCTTTCACTTACCTTAGAGTCACGTTAGGTATGTAGAGAAGCAGTTCAGATTAACAAAGTTCAAAAGATCCCACCGTCAGATCTGTATAACAAGCTTTGCACACTAAAGAGCTAGAGTATCTGTGACTCTTTGATGTAAGAAGGTATTAACCCAGTGGAAAATAAAAAGAAAATTAAAAATGCCTAGGTAGACTCATTTATGGTTTTATAGTATCCCCTACTGGGGTACGGATGGGAAGGGAGAAACTGTTTTTAAATAAAATGATCAGAAACTTAGACTGTGACATTAATTTGTTGGTTCAGTGTTTTAATTTGGAGGTAAATTATACTAAACAGTATTATGACATTTTCTGTAGAAAGTCTTCTACGTGTATTGAGTCACTGCCTGTTAAATTAGTTTAATCAGCAAGTCATTTTTGCTGAATCTCTTAGTCTCCACTAATATTGTCCTGAAGGTGTAAATGGCATGCAGGTTGCCTAAATAAAGCTACAACATTCTGTAATGCATTTTGTGAATGAACTACTTTTGCAGATTTGGTACAGGTGTTCACCCCTGTAAACTCACAATTATTTTAGAAGTGATGTACAGGTTGTCAATTGTCCCCATCTGCCTCATTCCCCACATGCATTGTCACCTTTGTGTCAATCCAGATCTCATTAGCTCTTTGCAGACAAAGATAGAATGGTAGATAATATATAAGTAAATGTGGCTGTGTTTTAGCTCTTCAAGAGAATGCCAAGAGACTCTCTTAATGTTTACTATTTCATGTGTGTGCAGCTTCTTAATTCTTACTATTTCATGTGTGTGCAGCCTCTACAACTACAGTGCATCTCTATTGTTTGCACAGTGACAATAATGGTAAGAATAATAACTTAGTACATACCATACTGCAGAAACTGTGTAAATTACATCCAATGTGCCCATTTAATCATCACTTTAAAATAGTAACTCCTACTCCGTAGCAATGTGCAGTTTATAGATATCTTTCACATTTGAAGATATGAATCTCAGTGTCCATATATTGGTATGCAAAAAAAATCAGTTATATACATGTTTAGACCACTTATATTTTAATCCCACCAAGCATATGGAAAGCTTAACCTTAGGGGTGTGTGTGTGTGTGTGTGTGTGTGTGTGTGTGTGCAGGGGTTCCCTAAACTTAAAACCTGTTGTGGATGCACATGAAATTATAGACAGTGCCAAGAAGGGGCACAGGCCCTGCTCAGGGACTCATCTGACTTCACGAGTTAATAGATATAATATGAAGGGTCACAGTTCTCTATTTGGGTGTTTTTACAGCCTCTGTTTCTCTGTCTCTGCATAGCACGTAGCCTTTTTTTCAAGTCTCGATGCCTCTTTCACAGCTCAGCCCTGGGCCTGCTATCCTGTTTTCACTGCTTCCCTTCTTTTTTCTACATGACTTTTCATTTTACTTTAAGTTCTGGGATACATGTGCAGAACGTGCAGGTTTGTTACATAGGTATACATGTGCAATGGTGATTTCCTGCATCCATCAACCCATCATCTGTATTTTAAGGCCCGCATGCCTTAGGTATTTGTCCTAATGCTCTCTCTGCCCTTGTCCCCCAACCCTCCAGCGGGCCCCAGTGTATGATGTTCCCCTCCCTATATCCATGTGCTCTCATTGTTCAACCACCACTTATGAGTGAGAACATGCGGCGTTTGGTTTTCTATTCTTGTGTTAGTTTGCTGAGAATGATGGCTTCCAGCTTCATCCATGTCCCTGAAAAGGATATGAACTCATTCTTTTTATGGCTGCATAGTATTCCACCAACATGCCTATTTCTGAGTCAAGCACGTTGTTTATGCCCAGTGCATTTTCTTTATACACAGAGGCTGAGAAAGAACCAGGAAGCCTCTGACTGTTTCAAGTGTGTTCTCTGCTATATCTATCTACTGATTCAATAAGCACAAGCTCATTGAATGGAAAAGGGCAATATGCAAAGAGAGCAAAATGAGACATATATCTCAAAGGAAAGTTCCACTGTAAATGTCTTTATTTGATGTACACAGAGGGATTTGAATTAGGTCTAGGTTTTATGCCCACTTTACAGAAAAATTGAAACTTGATCAAACCTATAGAACCAGTAAATGTCAGGACCAGACCTGGAGACACACTCCCCTCGGTGCATATTTTATATCTTCTTCATTTTATCACCCCAAATCATTAACTCCTGAAGTAAATTCATTTAGTATTTAACAAATGTTTACAAAAGTTGACTATAGTAAAAGTATTATGTTAGCTGCTATGAAGTAGAAATATAATCACACGATTATCTTAATGAAGCATCTCTACTTTATAGAAGGGAAATTGAGATTCTGAATCATTAAGGTTTTAAATGTCGTCACAGGGATTGTTAGTGATAGAATACAGAGTTGAGTCTAGGGCTTATTAAGCTGTATCTGTCACTCTATTCGTGTATTAGTCTGTTCTCATGCTGCTAATAAAGACCTACCCAAGAATGAGTAATTTATAAAGGAAAGAGGTTTAATGGACTCATGGTTCCACATGGCTGGGGAGGCCTCATAATCATGGCAGAAGGAAAGGGAGAAGCAAAGTCACATCTTACATGGCAGCAGGCAAGAGAGCACATGCAGGGGAACTACCTTTTATAAAACCATCAGAGCTTGTGAGGCTTATCCACTATCACAAGAAAAGCACAGGAAAAACCCACCCCCATGATTCAATTACCTCTCACTGGGTCCCTCCCACGACATGAAGGAATTATGGGAGCTACAATTCAAGATGAGATTTGGGTGAGGACACAGCCAAACCATATCAATTGGCCTATTTCAGTTTGAGAACATACATCTGAATTTCAAGGAAATTTGACTACAATTGAAGAAATTGAGTATCATTACTGATTTCTAATGGATGTTGCTGTATGTAATATTTTCTATATGAGAGACAAGATGTAAGGATGAAGATGAGGGACAAGTTCTTCATCTAGAAAGATCAAGGGTGCTGTCAAGGAAGAGTTGAATTTGATTCAGAACTGAAGAATATTTGGGCTTTCAACTAGTTCAGAGAAATTCTATAGTCACTAGAAGATCCTTGCATTTGAGAGGGCAAATTTGAATATGTTCCACAAGTAAAATCAGAAATTGGGCTTTTTATTTTACTAACCAGATTAATGCACTATTCCAGAAATGCAAATAGGTTGTACTTTTATTTTAACATGGGGCTACTTTTGCCTACTATTTTGCTGGGTTTTGTTGTTTTATTGCAAAACCACAATTACTATTACACAATGGAAGCTCCATCAGTGAAGATACTTTATCTGCTTTCTTCACTGTCATATTACGGGGTAAAAAACTGCTTTGCGTATGAGAACAAGTAATAATGAAACTGGTTACTTTTGGCAGAGTCTGCGTTATACATAGGCTCTTTTGTGAAGATCTAAATATGGTTATGTAATCAGTTGTTCAGACAAGAGAAACGTAGATTAATTGAATTAGATAATCCCAGTGGTCTCTCAAAGATCAAACAATAAAACAAACTATTCTCATACCCCATTTGAAGTACTTTTGTATAACAACAGCGTTTTAACATGTTTCTTTGGATTAAGATTATCAGCGACTTTGGAAGTCAATTAAGTGTGAAAGCGAAACATGGTATTTGACGACAGTACCAGCCCTGTATTGCTGCAAATACATTCTATAATAGCACTGGACGCATCATTCAGATTTTATGACAAGATGCAATAACCAGCTAACTGTGATGATAAAATAGACTTTTTTCAAATAAAATTTCTAGCAACCTTTATTATGCATGTTTTCTTTGTTGTCTTGTAACATTAACCATGGACATCACATGCCAAGCATGATGAAGAGAATTTCTTTAGAATCGAGTTTTATAACAAAGAATGTATTCCAAAGTAAGGATTTATGTTGGTGGATAATTATGAGCCAGACCGACTACTATGAATAACTTACATCAGGGCTAGGGTTGGAGAAAATGAGGAGAGAGTAGTACAATTAAATGATCAACCATAACTAGTCTATTTGTTTATACAATAATAAAAAATAGTAGTTTCTATTGGACTGAAATATTTCAGGTAAAATTGATGTTATATCAAATTAATTAAATAATAAATGTACTTGCCTTAAATCAATGCATGCTTAGGATTAATACTGATTAAAAATCTAAGGATGCAAAAAGATTTATAACAAAATGACAGTAACAGTGGTCTTTCCTCAATCTCTTTTTCTCCCAAAAGCAAAATCTGTTTATAATTTTAATTTTTATGAGAGCTACTTATATAAAAATGTAGACAAGAAGAAATTATTTTTTCTACTTGTGCATCCGAAAGTATCTTTTCTTTTCCTTCCTTCCTTCCTTCCTTCTTCTTTCCCTCCCTCCCTCATTCCTTTCTTCCTTCCCACCTTTCTTCTTTCCTTCCTTCCTTCCTTCCTCCCTTCCTTCCTTCCTTCTTTCCTTCCTTCCTTCTTTCCTTCTTTCCTTCCTTCCTTCCTTCTTTCCTTCCTTCTTTCCTTCCTTCCTTCCTTCCTTCTTTCCTTCCTTCCTTCCTTCTTTCCTTCTTTCCTTCCTTCCTTCCTTCCTTCCTTCTTCTTTCCCTCCCTCCCTCATTCCTTTCTTCCTTCCCACCTTTCTTCCTTCCTTCTTTCCTTCTTTTCTCTTTCACTTCCTTCTTCTCTTATCACTCCTCCCAAATTTAAAATCATCTGTCCATTGTCTTTGTCATCCAGTATAGATAATAAGGAATCTGATGGTCTTCTCATTAATAGTGAACTTGCTGTTTTTCTCTCAAAAATGAGAAAGCTTTTGGGAGCTTCTTTTTATCTTAAGTGTTCTGAAATTTCAAGACAGTATGCCTGGGTTCTTTTTAAATTCCTTTTGCTGGATACTCAGGTTTCAAATCAGAAGGTTTATGTCCTTCATTTCTGCAAAATTATCTTCAATTATTTCTTGTACTATCTATTCTTCATCTGTGTTCTTACTGAGATACCGAATCATCTGAATTTGTTCCTTTTTTGTATTTTTTTCTTTCTTCATATTTTATAAGAATTATTCAGCTTTATTTTAAAGTCCTATTTTTAGTCTCTAAGTGACTATTCTTGTATTTAACTTTTTATAGCATGGTCTACATTTTAATGGTTGTCATATATTTTTGAATGTTTATTTACAGAGCATCACTTTTAAAATTGTTTTCTTTCCATAAATTGGGTCTGTTTGTTTTGGAACAAGCTTTTCCATGTATTTTTCTTGTTCACTCTCTTTAGTGATCTCCAGCTGTCAATTCATGTTGTAGAAGGACAGTGATGTTGGTCACAGATTCCCCAAATGCTAAGGTTAGGTGAGAACCAGCATACTCATCAAAGATCTTCATTTTCCCCAAAGACAAAATGCAGTGCTTTTAGAAAAAAATTAATTACTTTTGGGATGTTATTTCCCTCATGATAAACATGGTTGCCATTTACACTCTCTACTGCTTTGAGAGAGAAGTTTCCGTCAAGCTGTGAAATTGGTCCGCACACAGCACTTCAATTAATTTCAGTTTTTGACCCTCGTTGTCTTCTCAAAACGATCAGCACCTTCTCAATCTGAAGTCACAGGATGGCAGAGGTTCTGCTTAGCAGACTCTCCCACTTTGAATTGGAGTGTTTTGTTTTACCTCTTTCATCTATTTTCCAATTTTTAGAAATTTGTTGACTTTTTTTGTAAACTTTTTTTTGCATTTGCACTTCTACATTTATTTATATTATTACTTTTACTTCTGTGGGATCTCAGTAATGAAGCAAACATATATGCCTAGGTTACCATATTGAATTCAACATAGAGAGTATGATTTTTTAAGTAAATCCTGAAAGAAAACTTTCTATAAATCTACAAATCCTCTTAAAATTTTCTTTTTATATTTATTTGCAAATTTTTAATTTCTCGTATTTCATAAACTGAGAATTTTAGATACTTTTACATTTGTAGCATCAAAAATAATTTTTTAAAATGATGATGTACTTAGAGTCAATCTATTGGGATTGAGTGTATTTTTAAAATTAGAATTGTTAAAATAGTATTTGACATTTGCTTTGCTTCTGGTACTGGTAGGCTAGTTTGCTGCAGACCAACTTTCACACCAAAAATCTCTAGAAAAAAAGACACAAACTTCTTATCTCAAAATATCCATGTTTCAGCAGAGGTTAGCTGAGTTTTGCTGAATTCAGGGTGTCATTGGGACTGCGATCTCATCTGAAGCTTGAGGTCCTCTCCTACACACGTTCAGGTTATCGTTCCTTGTGGCTACAGGACTGAGAAAGTTGTTTCCTTTCTGGCTCTTGGCTGGAGGACATGTCGAGCTTTGAAATTATGCTCACAATCCCATGCCGTGTGTCCTCCTTCACAGGACTTCTCACAACATAGAAGACTGCTTTGTCTTCAAGACGAGCAGAAGAGCATCTTTCTCACATTAAATCTGACTTATCTTGTCCCTAACCTCTTGACAGCATTTAATAAAAGCTAAATTCGTTAGATCAGACTCACACTGACCTAAACATAAGATTAATAAGGATCAGCTTTCTATTGGTTAAAGTCAAGTGAGTAAGATGCTAATTACATCTGTAAACCGCTTTGCTATATAAAATAACAATCTTGGCAGTAATATCCCCTCATATTCACAGTTTCCTCTTACACTCAAGGGGAGATGATTATGCAGGGTTTATGCACATGGAACCAGACATCTTGGGAGTCATCTTAGAATTCTGCCTACCATGAAGTCTACATAACCAAAACCAGGAGAAAGAAAAAGAAAAAAACATATAGTTCATGGGAAATCCAGATATTGGGGTTATCTTAAGTATTTCTAAATAAATATTTAATATGTTAAGTATTTTAAATGTTTTAAATATTCAAAAAATTAGATGGCCATGGAAATGTTCATTAGAGAACAGAAATTAGGATTGCTAGACTTACCAAATAAACATATAGAGTTTCAAGTTAATTTTAAATATCAAGTAAATAGCAAATACTTTATACAATATATCTCATGAAATATTTGGGATATATTTATACTAAAAGTTTATTGTCACTGAAATTCAGGTTCAACTGGATGCCCTTTATTTGACAACACTAACTGTAAACTATCAAAATAAATAAAATTTTTGAACCTTAAAATATAACAAATACAATTAAAGACTCAAGAGGTTCAAAGCACAACAGACTAGATATGACTAGATATAATTGACAAGAGGATTAGTAAAGTGCTAAGTAGGTCAGAGACGACATATACTGAAAAACAGAGAGAAAAAAATGGAAGATTCAGAAAAGCATAAGAAACATATACGACATAGTGAATAAATGTCAAAAATATTTATTGTGGTTCAGAACAGAAAAAGAATGGAGAAAATGTATTATTTAAAGAAATAATGGCTAGGGATATTCTAAAACTGACAAAAGACAACAAGTAATAGATTCATACAACACTGCATTTATTAAGAAGGATAAATTCAAATAAGCCATACCTACCACATCAGGGAAAATAGTAAAATGAAAAAAAAAATCCTAAATAAGCTAGATAAGAAAGTGTCATACTACCTTTAAAGTTGCAACAATATTATAACACATTTAATTGATTTACTATATGAAACATTGGAAACTAGAAGTCAAAAACTGTGATCCTTGAATTTTTCTTAGGGGGCAGGTACCATATTGTCAAACTAGAATTTTATTCCTGGCAAAAACATTCTTTAAAATGAAAAGACAAATAATGGAGAATGAACTTGAAATTGAAGGGTTTAGAATTACAAAGATTTTTTCCCCCTATTTCCAGGTGAGCTCAACAGCCAATTAAGTTTTATTATAAAAAATAAAGCAGCTTATATCTACTTGAAAAAGTGAAGGCAAAATTAAAATGTTCTCATTGAAACTAAAAGTCACAGGATTTATCACTAGCAGAACTACACTAAAGAGCTCTTCAGCCATCATGAGAATGTTTTGAAATATAAGCAGAAAGGAATGAAAACCAGTGAAAAGGATATTATGTGGGAACATCTAAAAGAATACTTCCCATACAAAGCAACATTATTAATTACATAGTTTCATGCACGTCCGTGTGAAGAGACCACGAAGCAGGCTTTGTGTGAGCAATAAAGCTGTTTATTTCACCTGGGTGCAGATGGGCTGAGTCCGAAAAGAGAGTCAGCGAAGAGAGATAGGGGTGGGGCCATTTTATAAGATTTGGGTAGGTAAAGGAAAATTACAGTCAAAGAGGGGTTGTTCTCTGGCAGGCAGGAGTGGGGGTCACAAGGTGCTCAGTAGGGGAGCTTTTGAGCCAGTATGAGCCAGGAGAAGGAGTTTCACAAGACAATGTCATCAGTTAAGGCAGGAACAGGCCATTTTCACTTCTTTTGTGGTGGAATGTCATCAGTTAAGGCAGGAACCAGCCATCTGGATGTGTACATGCAGGTCACAGGGGATATGATGGCTTAGCTTGGGCTCAGAGGCCTGACATTCCTGTCTTCTTATATTAGTAAGAAAAATAAAATGAAATAGTGGTAAAGTGTTGGGACAGCGAAAATTTTGGGGGATGGTATGGAGAGATAATGGGCGATGTTTCTCAGGGCTGCTTCGAGCGGGATTAGGGGCGGTGTGGGAACCTAGAGTGGGAGAGATTAAGCTGAAGGAAGATTTTGTGGAAAGGGGTGATGTTGTGGGGATGTTAGAAGAAACATTTGTCGTGTAGAATTATTGGTGATGGCCTGGATACGGTTTTGTATGAATTGAAAAACTAAACGGAATAAGAGGAGGAGAAAAACAGGTATTAAAGGTCTAAGAATTGGGAGGACTCAGGACATCTGATTAGAGAGTGCCTAAGGAGATTCAGCATAGTCCTGCCAGCAAAGATTATTTATTTACTTCAAGAGTTAAGAGCGGCGGTTTGGGGATAGCACCAGGAGATATCAGCTGTGATGGCTTGGAGAAACAGTGTAAACCAGCAGTGTAAACAAGAGCAGGGCATGTCTGAGTAGTTGAGAATGGTGAATAGGAGTATGACTAGACAGAAGATAGTAGGGATGACTAGTTTTTTGGGGCACAGTCTAAGTTGGTCTGGTGTCTGGAATGAGACTGGGGCCTAATAAAAAGGAGCGTCTATACAGGAGCTCAAATGGGCTGTACTTTGTAGCATTCTGAGGACAGGTCTGACTTCTGAGAAGGGAAAGTGGTAAAAGTATTGTCTAGTCCTTTTTAAGTTGGTGGCTGAGCTTGGTGAGGTGTGTTTTAAAAAGATCTTTAGTCTGTTTTACTTTTCCTGAAGACGGAGGACTGTAAGGGATATAAAGGTTTCACTGAATACTAAGAGCCTGAAAAACTTCTTGGCTGATTTGACTAATAAAGGCTGGTCTGTTATCAGACTGTATAGAGGTGGGAAGGCTAAACTGAAGAATTATGTCTGACAGAAGGGAAGAAATAACTGTGATGGCCTTCTCAGACCCTGTAGGAAAGCCTGTACCTATCCAGCGAAAGTGTCTACCTAGACTAAGAGATATTTTAGTTATCTGACTCGGGGCATGTTGAGTAAAGCTAATTTGCCACTCCTGGGTGGGGGCAAATCCTTGAGCTTGATGTGTAGGGAACGGAGGGGGCCTGAATAATCCCTGAGGAGTAGTAGAATAGCAGATGGAACACTGAGAAGTTATTTCTTTGAGGATAGATTTCCATGATGGAAAGCAAATGAGAGGTTCTAAGAGGCGGGCTAGTGGCTTGCACTATAGCATAGCCTGCCTTTGCTGATGTGTGGCGATTAGGCCTGGTGGAACTGCCATCAATAAATCAAGCGTGATCAGGGTGAGGAACAGGAAAGAAGAAAATATGGGGAAATGGGATGAATGTCAGGTGGATCAGAGAGATACAGTCATGGGGGTCAGGTGTGGTATCAGGAATAATGTGGGAGGCTGGATTGAAGTCCGGGCCAGGAACAATGGTAATTGTGGGACTTAACAAAGAGTGAGTACAGCTGAAGGAGCCGGGGAGCAGAAAGTATATGCGTCAGGTATGAGGAAGAAAATAGATTTGGGAAGTTATGAGAAATGTAGAGAGTGAGTTGAGCATAGTTTGTGATTTTTAGGGCCTCTAAAAGTATTAGGGCAGCAGCAGCCGCTGCACGGAGACATGAGGGCTAGGCTAAAACAGTGAGGTCAAGTTGTTTGGACAGAAAAGCTACAGGGTGAGATCCTGGCTCTTGTGTAAGAATTCTGACTGCACTAACCATGCCTAGGAAGGAAAGGAGTTGTTTTGTAAGGGATTGAGGTTTGGGAGATTAATCAGACATGATCAGCAGGGAGAGCACGTGTGTTTTTATGAGAATTATGCTGAGATAGGTAACAGATAAGGAAGAAATTTGGGCTTGACTGAAGTAATAGGGGCTGTCTGTGAAGCTTTGCGGCAGTACAGCCCAGGTAATTTGCTGAGCCTGATGCGTGTCAGGGTCGGTCCAAGTGAAAGCGAAGAGAGGCTGGGATGACAGGTGCAAAGGAATAGTAAAGAAAGCATGTTTGAGATCCAGAACAGAATAATGGGTTGTGGAGGGAAGTATTGAGGATAGGAGAGTATATGGGTTTGGCACCATGGGGTGGATAGGCAAAACAATTTGGTTGATAAGGCATAGATCCTGAACTAACTTGTAAGGCTTGTCTGGTTTCAGGACAGGTAAAATGGGGGAATTATAAGGAGAGTTTATAGGCTTTAAAAGGCCATGCTGTAGCAGGCCAGTGATAGCAGGCTTTAATCCTTTCAAAGCATGCTGTGGGATGGGATATTGGCGTTGAGTGGGGTAAGGGTGATTAGGTTTTAAGGGGATGGTAAGGGGTGCATGATCGGTCGCCAAGGAAGGAGTAGAGGTATCTTATACTTGTGGGTTAAGGTGGGGGGATACAAGAGGAGGATGCAAAGGAGGCTTTGGATTGGGAAGAAGGGCGGCAATGAGATGCAGCTGTAGTCCAGGAATAGTCAGGGAAGCAGATAATTTAGTTAAAGTGTCTCGGCCTAATAAGGGAACTGGGCAGGTGGGGATAACTAAAAAGGAGTGCTTAAAAGAGTATTGTCTAAGTTGGCACCAGAGTGGGGGAGTTTTAAGAGGTTTAGAAGCCAGGCCGTCAATACCCACAACAGTTATGGAGGCAAGGGAAACAGGCCCTTGAAAAGAAGGTAATGTGGAGTGGGTAGCCTCCGTATTGACTAAGAAGGGGACGGGCTTACCTTCCACTGTGAGAGTTACCCGAAGCTCAGCGTCCGTGATGGTCTAGGGGGCTTCCGAGGCGATCAGGCAGCGTCAGTCTTCAGCTGCTAAGCCAAGAAGATCTGGGAAGGAGTCAGTCAGAGAGCCCTGGGCCAGAGTTTCAGGGGCTCTAGGAGTGGCTGCCAGGTGAGTTGAACAGTCCGATTTTCAGTGGGGTCCCACAGAGATGGGACATGGCTCAGGAGGAATCCTGGGCTGCAGGTACTCCTTGGCCTGGTGACCAGATTTCTGGCACTTGTAGCAAGCTCCTGGGGGAGGAGGTTCTGGAGGAACGCCTAGCCGCTGTGGTTCAGGCATTTGGAAGTTCTTGTGTGCTGGAGATGTGGCTGGGGTTTGTTTCACAGTGGAGGCAAGGAATTGCAACTTTTTTCTATTATTGTACACCTTGAAGGCGAGGTTAATTAAATCCCGTTGTGGGGTTTGGGGGCCGGAATTTAATTTTTGGAGTTTTATTTAATGTTGGGAGCAGATTGGGTAATAAAATGTATATTGAGAATAAGATGGCCTTTTGACCTTTTAGGGTCTAGGGCTGTAAAGTGTCTCAGGGTTGCGGCCAAAGGAATCATGAACTGGGCTGGGTTTTTCATATTTGATGAAAGAGCCTAAATGCTCACTGACTTGGGAGAGGTCTGATAAAGAAAAAGGAGCATTAACCTTGACTATGCCTTTAGCTTCAGCCACCTTTTTAAGAGTAAATTGCTGGGCAGGTGGGGGAGGGCTAGACGTGGAACGAAACTGTAAGCGGGACCAGGTGTGAGGAGGGGAGGTGATAAAAGGATTACAGGGTGGAGGAGCCAAGGCTGAGGAAGAATTGGTACCTGGCTCAGCCTGGTGAGGAGCAGCCTGGGGAGGAGGGGAGAGGTCAGATGGGTCTGTAGAAAAGGAAGATTAGAAAGACTGAGTGACACTTGGGGTTGGGACTGAGGGGACAGGCGGGAGGGAAAGAAGGAAGATTGGGGGCGAGTTGCACTGGGTACAGAGACTAGGGAGGGACTGATGTGTAAAATAATGCCTGGATGTCAGGCACCTCACACCGTTTGCCCATTTTACAAAAAGAATTATTTAGATCTTGCAGGATGGAAAAATTGAAAGTTCCGTTTTCTGGCTATTTGGAACTACTGTCAAGTTTGTATTGGGGTCAACCGGCATTGCAGAAGAAAATAAGATGCTTAGATTTTAGGTCAGGTGAGAGTTGAAGAGGTTTTAAGTTCATAAGAACACAGGCTAAGGGAGAAGAAGGAGGAATGGAAGGTGGAAGCTTGCCCATAGTGAAGGAGGCAAGCCCAGAGAAAAGAGTAGAGACACGGAGAAGGGGTGGGGGGTTCTTGCCCTCCAGAAAAGCAGAGAAGGGGTTGGGGCACAGAGATACTAGGTCGGGGTGCAGAAATAAGGGATCAGGGTGCAGAGATATAAGAGGTTGGGTGTGGAAATAAGGGATCGGGGTGCAGAGATATAAGAGGTCAGGGTGTGGAAATAAGGGATCGGGGCACAGAGATATAAGAGGTCAGGGTGTGGAAATAAGGGATTGGGGCACAGAGATATAAGAGGTTGGGGTACTTGCCCCTCCCCTAGAAAAGCGGGACTTGCCGCTAAGGGTGAAGGACCAAGGCAAGCGTCCCTGTGTGGTCTGACACCTCTGAAATGTGGGTGAATAATCAGGCATCCCTGCAATGATTAAACACCAAGGGAAGGCTGCCTTCCCAGTCCGTGACGAGCACCGGAGTTTTGGGTCCACGGATAAAACGTGTCTCCTTTGTCTCTACCAGAAAATGAAAGGAATTGAAATTAAGGGAGAGATTGAAGTGTGGCGCCAAGATTGAAAGGAGAAAGAGGTTGAGGGATAGTGACGGAGATTGGAGAAGAGAGTAAAAAGAGGCTGCTTACTAGATTTGAAATTGGTGAGATGTTTCTTGGGCTGATCGGTCTGAGGACCTGAGGTCGTAGGTGGATCTTTCTCACAGAGCAAAGAACAGGAGGACAGGGGATTGATCTCCCAAGGGAGGTCTCCTGATCTGAGTCATGGCACCAAATTTCATGTGCATCCATGTGAAAAGACCACCAAGCAGGCTTTGTGTGAGCAATAAAGCTGTTTATTTCACCTGGGTGCAGGTGGGCTGAGTCCAAAAAGAGAGTCAGTGAAGAGAGATAGGGGTGGGGCCATTTTATAAGATTTGGGTAGGTAAAGGAAAATTACAGTCAAAGGGGGATTGTTCTCTGGCAGACAGGAGTGGGGGTCACAAGGTGCTCAGTAGGGGAACTTTTGAGCCAGGATGAGCCAGGATAAGGAATTTCACAAGACAATGTCATCAGTTAAGGCAGGAACAGGCCATTTTCACTTCTTTTGTGGTGGAATGTCATCAGTTAAGGCAGGAACTGGCCATCTGGATGTGTACGTGCAGGTCACAGGGGATATGATGGCTTAGCTTGGGCTCAGAGGCCTGACACATAGGATTTAAAATATGGAGAGAATAAGAATACACGGCAACAATAGCATAATAGATGGAGTGAAATTGAGTTAACATCTAAATGCCTTGCATTTTTGCGGAAGCTTTAAACTACCATCTTATATTAGAAATGAATAAGGATATATATCGTATGTTTAAGGAAATTCACCATAGAAAACAAAAAGGATGTACTATATAATAGTAAACTAATGAAAAATGTAATAATGAACTACTCTCAATATAAAAGAAATAAGTAGGACAATATAAAACAGATAGGACAATTTATTTTATTTTATTTTACTCTAAGTTCTGGGATATATATGCAGAATGTGCAGGTTTGTTACATAGGTATACATGTGCCATGGTGGTTTGCTGCACCTATAAACGTGTCATCTACATTTTAAGCCCTGCATGCATTAGGTGTTTGTCCTAATGCTCTCCCTCCAATTGCCCCCCACCCCCTAAAAGGCCCTGGTGTGTGATGTTCCCCTCTCTGTGTCCATGTGTTCTAATTGTTCAACTCCCACTTATGAGTGAGAACATGCAGTGTTTTGTTTTCTGTGCCTGTGTTAGCTTGCTGAGAATGATGGCATCCAGCTTCATCCATGTCCTGGCAAAGGACATGAACTCATTCTTTTTTATGGCTACATAGTATTCCATGGTGTATATGTGCCACATTGTTCTTTATTCAGTCTATCATTGATGGGCATTTGGGTTGGTTCCAAGTGTTTGCTATTGTAAATAGTGTTGCAATAAACATACATGTGCATATGTCTTTATAGTAGAATGATTTATAATCCTTTGGCTATATACCCAGTAATGGGATTGCTGGGTCAAATGGTATTTCTGGTTCTGGATCCTTGAGGAATCACCACACTGTCTTCCACAGTGGTTGAACTAATTTACACTCCCACCAACAGTGAAAAAACATTCCTATTTCTCCACATCCTCTCCAGCATCTGTTGTTTCCTGACTTTTTAATCACCATTTAAACTGGCGTGAGATGGTATCCCGTTGAGGTTTTGATTTGCATTTCTCTAATGACCAGTGATGATGAGCTTTTATTTGTATGTTTGTTGGCTGCATAAATGTCTTCTTTTGAGAAATGTCTGTTCATATCCTTGGCCCACTTTTGGATGAGATTGCTTGATTTTTCTTGTAAACTTGTTTAAGTTCCTTGTAGATTCTGGATATTAGACTTTTGTCAGATTGGTGGCTTGCAGAAATTTTCTCCCATTCTGTTAGTTGCCTGTTCACTCTGATGATAGTTTCTTTTGCTGTGCAGAAGCTCTTTAGTTTGATTAGATCCCATTTGTCAATTTTGGCTTTTGTTGCAATTGCTTTTGGTGTTTTAGTCATGAAGTCTTTGCTCATGCCTATGCAGATAGGACAAATTTTTAAAAAATTCATAGAATAGTCCATTTAAACTCAAATAGTTCAGCTATTACATTAAGTTAATATGGACAAAATCCTGCAATTCGTAGGCAAACAATTAAAAATTGAATACTGAAACAAAATGTAACTGTGTTCTGCTGATAAGAGATGTGTCTTTAATACAAAAATAAGAAAGACTGAAAGTAGAATTATGGAACATGATAAACCTAATCAAAACAAAGCTTGTAATTTTAAAGAAACTATACTGAAAAGCAAGAAATATTTATACATAAAGTTTGACATTTTATAATGATAAAAAGATAAAACAACAGAAAAAGATGACAAAAATAACTTTGTAAGCATTTAATAACCTAATCTCAAAATGAATAAAGCAAAAAAGTACAAAATAAAGAAACAATAGAAGAAAAATAATGAATAGCTACATTTACAGTCATAGTTGAATAATTTAATGCAGTTTTTCTCAGTAACTAAAGAATAAGCAAAAGATGATTGGATAAATTAAATATGTTATATACATATAATGAAATATAATTTTGCAATAAAAATAAATGAAGTATTGATACATATTACATTAAACATAAATTCAACTTGAAAACTAAGTGAAAAGAATCCAGTCACACCCTAGACAAAAACTTACAAAAAGACATTGTAAAATTCCATTTTTATATAATGTATGTAATAAGTAAGTTCATGGAGTTAGAAAGTATTTTGGTGCTTGCCTGGGACTGATAGATGAAGGTGGGGTAATAGCGAGAATGACGGCTGATGAGGACAAGGGTTTCTTTTTAAAGTGATACAAATGTTCCAGAGTTTGATGATGGTTGCACAAATGTGTGAATGCAATAAAAACCACTGAATTATACACTTTATTTGATAAATTATAAATTATTTATCCATAAAACTGCAAAAATGATTTTTTAACTAAAACTTGCATTCGATCTCATCCACCTGTAAATGGCATTAAAATTATTTTCAGTTCAGTATATTCTAGACCAGTGGTTTTCAACCAAGCCTAACTTTGTCTCACAAGGAACATTCGTAATGTCCGAAGACATATTTGATTGTAACAGTAGAGGTGGAGTGGGTATTTGCATTAACTAGGTAGAAGCCAGAAATACTAGTAAAAATCTTACAGTAGGTAAGACAGCTTTCAACCAAAACAATACAAAACAAAACATGTAACTGCCCCAAAATATCAATAGTGCAAAGGTTAACAAGCCCTCTTTTAGAGACATTGATCTCTATTCCTACATAATTTTTAAGCCTCATGGTAATAGAGTCTTGGAATGTGAATGAAGCATAATGTAAACATTACAAGCAACAACATGGCACATTTTTAGAATTTACGTCGTTCAGAATACCCCTTAGTATCACCTGACCCCAAAGCTTAGAATGATTTTGCCAATTTTGCAAATATGAAAACTTAGATTATGTTATTCTTTTTCTAATGGGCCAAGAAAGGTATAACACTACACTGTCACTTTTTTTTTTTACTTCTATACTAATTACTTTCTGAATATATATAAATATCTAATCTATCTATCTATTCTTTTACCACTTAAAAATATTATTTTAATCTGTTTAAAACTAAGGCCTAGCATTAGGAGATATACCTAATGCTAAATGACAAGTTAATGGGTGCAGCACACCAACATGGCACATGTATACATATGTAACAAACCTGCACGTTGTGCACATGTACCCTAAAACTTAAAGTATCGTAATAATAAAATTAAACAAAAAAAACTAAGGCCTAAAAATAAGAAGTGCTATTTTGTCTGACAGCAAAATAAATAAGTAGTTTTTAAAATAGTAAGCTGAAGTTTAATAATTATGTTAAAATTATAGTAACTTTTTTCTGCAGTAATTATTTTTGATAAAAATTAATGCAATTACATGACATAAAATTAAGATATAGTTTATTTAGTAAGAAAAACATAAAACAATAACCATTGTAGAATGAAAATAAGTTTTAATATATGAAAGACTTAAGAATCCTTTGATACATTAAAGTGACTGATACTAGTGTTCTTTGCTGAATCGTAGGTAACATATTTATTGATTTTTAAAATAGGGTTAGCATAGAATAAATGAAATTTATAATTTAATAGTCATCAACTTCACATTCATTTTGCATACCACAGGAGAAAAAAAGAAGCTCAGAAAGATTAAGTTCTAAGGATAATTGATTTTAAAATTGGGGCCAGAATTAGGACTCAAACGCATTTTTTCTAAGGTCTAGCCCTTTGTATATTACACCCTTGCTGAAGACTAAATTTGTGTGTGTGTCTTATTGGCAGTGAGAAGGCAGATTTGCCAATATGTAGTTTCTAAATCTTGCATTTATTTCTATACATTTTAAATTTAATTTAGAAATAGAACAGGGAGAGTAATGTTAGCAAGATGGTCAATCAGAGTTGTTTGGCACTCATCCCCACAAAAAGGGTTGTGGGGTTCCCCTCCAATATAACAAATGAACAACTATATTTCAGTGAAAGTTACTGAGGAAGTATGCTGGGGAACATAGGTAGAGTGATAGAAATCCCAGTGAAGCACAGAAACTCAGGATAGAACTATAAAAGAAGAGGGAGACACACAAACTCTACCAAATTGTTCCCTCACTGGGATTAGCTCATAGCCAGGAGGGGCTACTGCTTATGGAGAAAAGGTAAGCTGGAGACACCAGTTGTCCCCATTACTACTGCAGATGCCTGCAGGCTGCTACGGGAGGGTCCTGCAAGCCTCACAGTCAACAAATTCTATCTGGGGAGCTTTCTGGAGTTCACATAGCTGTGTTGCCCTATACTAGGAGCCCATTTTGTATACCCACCAACTCCCGTGACCTAAGTTGGAACTGCATAGTACCATCCTGAAACCAGACTGACTGCTAGAGTATGTCCTACTCTGGGGGCCAGTAGCCACTGTGTCTCTCCATCCCTGAGGCCCCAGCATCATTCCACCATGCTCACAAGGAAGGCCACAGAACTACAACCCCAGCTACTTTAAGCTTAGGCCCAGTGGAATGGCCCAAATCCATGCAACATCCCCTCCTCCCTGGGGAACAGGCATATCTGCACAGCAAGAAAGCCAACACGCAGCTGATTGGCCTGTGGTGCCTGTGTGCCTGACCCAACAGGAAGGATGGCAGCAGCCCCACCCATTGAAGAACCCACCTCAGAGTTGGCCAGCCCACCATGCCTATGTAAGCCATGCCTGACAGCCAGACTAGGGGTGGCCCTGCAACCCTGGAAAGTCCACTACATAGCCAGCTGGCCCACCATGCAAGTCTGTCTAAACAGTGAGGCTGGTAGCGTTGCCCCTAACAAAACTGGGCCATTACCATCACAAACTCCTGTAGCCTAGGCCACTGATGAAATTGCAGACATCATTGATGAGAATTATAGCTAATGAAACTGCAGAGAACCACACAGAACCAAAGATAATGGATCATACTCAACTGACATCCTAGACACACCTATAGGAAAAAGTCTCTCCTTACAAAAGTTAGCCCGTAAAGTTGGAAAAGATAACTGTTCCACCAGATATGCAGATATCAATGCAGAGATATAAGAAACATGAAAAAGTAAGGAAACATGACATTTCCAAAGGAAAATAATAATTCTACATTAACAGCCCCCCATAAAAAAATTTATGCAATTCCTGGAATTTAAAATAATGATTCTTTTTAAACTATGAGATATAAGAGAATATGGACAAACAATTCAATGAAATAAGAAAAATAATTTATTATCTGAATGAGAAATTCAACAGAGGGACAGATATAAAAAAGAACAAAACAGATATCTTGGAGCTGAAGAATTCAATGAATAAAAGAAGTACAACTGAGAGGTTTAACAACATACTAGCCATTTTGGCAGCATATGTATTTATGATTTGTATAGAAGAAACAGTTTCTAAATTTGAAGACAGTTCTTTTAAAGTAACCTAATTAGAGGGGAGAAAAAGTAAACAAAAATAAAAAGCAATAAAGTCTACTTATGGGACACCATTAAGTGAATGAATATTTGCATTATAAGAATGCCAGAGGGAGAAGATATAAAGAAAGGCAGAAATATTGAAATAGTATGTGGAAACTTCCCAGTCTTAGCAAACATATGAACAACCAGATTTAGAAACTCTAAGATTCCCAATTAGATTACAACAAAAATGATCTACTCCAAGGTACATTATAATCCATCTATCAAAAGTCAAAGACAAGGCAAGAATTCTGAAAACTGAAACAGAATAGTGTCAAGTCACATATAAGAGAATTCTATTATACTGTAAGCAGATCAATCATTAGAAACCTTGCAGGCCAGTAGAGAATGGTATGACATATTCAAAGTGCTGAAAGAAAAAAAAAAATACTGGCAGCCAAGAATACTATATCAGCGAAGCTGTCCTTCAGCAATGAAGGAGAAATAAAAACCTTCCCAAATAAGCAAAATCTGAGGGAATTCATCACCACTACACTAGTCTTTACAGAAATGCTTAAGATGATAGTGCTACAACTGAAAGTGAAGATAATTACTATTTTGGAAACACATGAAAATATAAAACTCACCAGTAGAGGGCAACTCATAACCAAAATCAGAATATCCCAGTGCTGTAATAGTGCTATGTCAATCTTTTAATCTTCTGATATAAAGTTTAAAAACCAAAGGGGTCAAAAAACAACTTCTACAATTAGTCATTAAGAAAAACAATAGATAAAGACACACATTAAGGCAACAAATATATAAATTACAGGGAGGGGTCAGGAAAAAATGTCTAGAGTATTTTTATGTGACCAAAATTAAGTTGCTCTCATCTTAGAATAGTCGATTATAACTACAGGAACCTTTATGTTAGCTTCATGGTATCCACAAAGAAAGAAATTACAACAGGTACACAAATGAGAAAGGGAAAGGAAGCAAAGCTTAGCACAGCAGAAAACCACCCAGCCATAGTGGTAAATAATAAAAGAGAAAAAAAGAACAAAGAGTCTATACAACAATCAGAAAACAATTAACAAAATGTCAAGGGCAATTCATTACCTCTCAATAATAACCTTAAATGTAAATGGATTAAATTCTTCAATTTAAAGATTGCATTGTTGAAAGGATTTTGAAAAACTAAGAACCAACTGTATATTGCGTACAAGACACTCACTATTAAAGACAAACCCAGACTGAAAATGAGAGGATAAACAAAGATACTCCATGGAAAAGAAAACCAAAAGCAAAAGGAGTAGCCATATTTATGTTAGATAAAGTACACTTTAAGTCAAAAACTGTAAAAAGAGACAAAGAAGGTCGTTGTATTTAATAAAGGGAGAAATTCAACAAAAGGATATACCAATGATAAATATATATGCACACAACACCAGAGTATCTAAATACATAAAGCAAATATCAGATCTAAAGGGAGAGATAGGCTACAATGCAATAATCACAGGAAATTTCAACATCCCACTTTTAACAATAGATAGGTTGTCTAGATATAAAATCAGCAAAGAAACATCAAACTTAAGCTCCACCATAGTCAAAATGAATCTAACATATACTTACAGAACATTCCCTCCAATAATTGCAGAATATACCTTCTTCTCAATTGCACATGAAACATTCTCAAGGACACAAAACATGTTTCAACATATTTAAGGTAGAGAGTATATCAAGTATCTTTTTTGAACACAATGGTATAAAGCTAGAAATGAACAAGAAAATTTCAGAAACTTTACAAATATGTGGAAATTGAACAAATTGCTTTTATATCACCAATGGATCAAGGAATAAATTTAAAAGAAATTTAACAAATTCCTTG
The DNA here is from genome assembly GCF_028858775.2 of Pan troglodytes. Taxonomy (NCBI): domain Eukaryota; kingdom Metazoa; phylum Chordata; class Mammalia; order Primates; family Hominidae; genus Pan; species Pan troglodytes. The sequence goes on from NC_086015.1 coordinate 4,927,099, forward strand.
AGACAAATGAGAATGAAAGCACATCGTTCCAAATCCTATGATATACAATGAAAGCAGTTCAAACAAGGTAAGCTTATAGTAATAAACACCTATCACATAAAAAGAGAAAGCTTTCAAATAAACAACCTAACGATGAACCTCAAAGAAATAGGAAAGCAAGAACAAAATATATAAATTGGTAGAAGGGAAAAATTAATAAAGCCTAGAACATAAATAAATGGAGACAAGAAAAACAGTTCAAAAGATCATTGAAGAGAATTGTTGATTATTTTGGAAAAAATAAACAAAATTTACAAACCTTCAACCAGACTAAGAAAAAAGAGAAAACTCAAATTAGTAAAATCAGAGATAAAAAAGAGACAATACAACTGATACTACAGACATACAAGAGATCATAAAAGACTATTGTGAAGAATTTTACACCAACAAATTTGGTAGCCTAAAAAAGAAAAGATAAATTACTGGACACATACAACCTACCAAAATTAAATTGAAAATCATAACAGACCAATAATGAGCAAGAAAATTGAATTAGTAAAAAGTCTTCCATCAAAGAAAAGCCCAGGATCTGGTGGCTTCACTGATGAATTCTACCAAACATTTTAAGAAGACTAATAACAGGTTTTTTTGAACTATTTTAGAAAATTAAAGAGGGGAGAATATTTTCAAATTCATTTTACAAAGCCAGCATTACATTGATGTAAAAACAGGACAAAGACACAAGAAAAAAAATAAACTACAGGTCAATACACCTAATAAACATAGATGCAAAAATTCTTAACAAAATGATAGCAAACTAAATTCAACAGCACATCAAAAAGATCATTCACTATGATCAAGCGGGATTCATCCTAGGGATGGAAGGATGTTTTAACGTAACATACACCAATCAATAAATGTGGCACAACGCATTAACAGAAAGAAAGACAAAAACAATGTGATCATTTCAATAGACACAGAAAATGGATTTGACAAAATTTAACATCCTTTTATAATAAAACTCTCAACAAATTAGGTTCAGAAGCAGTGTACCTCGACCCAGTAAAGGCCATACAAATGACAGACTCACAGCTAAGATCACATTTAATGGGGAAAACCCAAAAGATTTTCCCTTAAGATTAGAAATAAGACAAGGATGTTCATTTTCACTACTTCTATTCAATATAGTACTGGAAGTTCTAACTAGAGCAATTAGGCAACATAAAATAAATAAATAAATAAATATAGATTAGAAAGGAGAAAGGCAAAATATCTCTTTTTACAAGTGACATGATGTTACAGAAGGAAAACACTAAAGATTACACCAGAAAACTGTTAGAACTAATAAACAAATTTAGTAACATTGCAGGACAGAAAATCAACATACAAAAATTAGTTGTGATTTTATAGGCAAAGGTTAACTATTTGAAAAAGAAATCAAGAAAATAATTTCATTTACAATAGCAACAGAACAGAAAGATACCTTGGAATAAACCAGAGGCTTGATAGGTATTTACACTAAAAACTATAAAACATCAATGAAAGAAATTGAAGAGGACATAAAGAAATAAAAAGATAAACTCTGTGTTCATGGGTTGAAAGAATTAATATTGTTTAAATGGCCATATTACCCAAAACTGTCTACAGATTTAATGCAATCTATATCAAAATACCAATGACATGCGTCACAGAAATAATTTTTTAAAAATCTCTAAAACTTATGTGGAACCACAAAAGACCCAAAATGTCCACAGCAATCTTAAACAAAAAGAACAAAGCTAGAGGCATCACATTACTTGACTTCAAAAGACATCACCTAACTCCCATTACAATGGCTATGATTAAAAAGACAAAAGAAAACAAGGTTGGTGAGGATGTGGAGAAAAGAGAACTCTTGGTGGTAATATAAAGTAGTAAAGCAATCACAAAAAACAGGAAGCAGGTTCCTAAAAAAGTTAAATGTGGGACCATATGATCCACAAATTCTACTGAATATATACATACAAAGGAAATAAAATCAATATGTCAGAGACATCTGCACTTCCATGTTTATTGCAACACTATTTATAATAGCCAAGACTTGGAATCAACCTAAATGTTCAACAAATAGTAAATGTATAAATATTTACACAATTGAATATTATTCAGCAATAAAGAAACTGTGTCATTTCACACCAAATGGTTGAATACGGAGGACCTTATATGTATTCGTCTGTTCTTAGGCTGTTAATAAAGATATACCCAAGACTGGGTAATTTATAAAGGAAAGGGGTTTTATTGACTCACCATTCAGCATGGCTGGGGAGGCCTCAAGAAACTTACAATCATGGCAGAAGGGGAAGCAAACACGTCCTTCTTCGCATGGCAACAGCAAGGAGAAGAATGAGCGCCCAGTGAAGGGAGAAGCCCTTTACAAAACTATCAGATCTTGTAAGAACTAACTCACTATCACCAGAAAGGATGGGGGAAACCGCCTCCCGTGATTCAATTATCTCCATTGGTTCCTCTTACAACACAGGGTATTATGGGAGCTACAATTCAAGAAGAGATTTGGGTGAGGACACAGCCTAACCATATGATATTATGTTAAGTGAAATAAGTAAGACACAGAACGACAAACACCAAACGATCTCATTCATATGTAGAATCTAAATAAATATGTTGCTCTTACGGAAGTAGATAGTAGAACACTGTTTTACCGGAGATGATGTGGAAGGGGAAAATGGAGAGAGGTTTGTCAATGGGTACAAAGTTACAATTAAATAGAAGAAATAAGTTCTGTTGTTCGATTGCATGGTAGGGTTACTAAGGTTAACAGTAAGTTGTTGTTAAATGAATTTTTGTTTTTTTTTTTTTTTTTTTTTTTTTTTTTTGAGATGGAGCTTTACTCTGTCACCCAGGCTGAAGTGCAGAGGTGCAATCTCAGCTCACTGCAACCTCCGCCTCCCCAGTGCAAGCGATTCTCCTGCCTCAGCCTCCTGAGTAGCTGGGACTACAGGCTCATGCCACGACACCCAGCTAATTTTTCATATTTTTAGTAGAGATGGGTTTCACCATGTTGGCCAGGCTGATTTTGAACTCCTGACCTCAGGTTGATCCACACACCTAGGCCTCCCAAAGTGCTGGGATTACAGGCGTAAGCCACCATGCCTGGACATTAAATGAAATTTAACCTAAAGCTGCATTCTTAGATATTTTAAGTTGAGCCTAAGAGTCTCTCCCTACATAGTGAACTGTAACCTAAGTGGATGTGTAACCAGATTATAATTTAACCTTGTGCCAATCACTGGGTTTCAGCTAATCAAAGCAGCCAGTTATCCAAATCGTGTTCAAATAAGGCAAACACCAAGCTGTAACCAGTCTGACTGTTTCTGTGTCTCACTTCTGTTTTCAGTACTTCATTTTTCTTTTTCTGTCCATAAATCTTCTACATGGCTGCACTGGAGTCCCTGAGCCTACTCTGGCTCAGAAGGCTCCCTGCTTTGCAGATTGTTCTTTGCTCAATTAAACTTTATTAAATTGAATTTGGCTAAGATTTTTTTTTAACATTACAAAACAGCTAGGACAGATGTCTTTGAACATTCTCATCACAAAGAAATGATAAATGCATGAGGTAATGAATATGCTAACTACCCTGATTTGATATTTATGCAATGTATACATGTATTGAAAATCAAATGGTACCCCATAAATATGTACAAATATAATGTGTCAATTTAGAAAAAGGAAAAAATAGAACTTGGGAAGAAATATATCTTCTAAGAAGATGGCATTTTAGGAAAACAATCTCTACTAAACTTATTTTGAAATGTTTATAAATTGCATAATTTACTTTGAAAGAGGTACGAATGACTAAAAATTCAGAGTATCAAGACTTCTAAGTTATTAATTGATATGTAAATACATATGCTACATTATGAAATATAACATGTTAATAAATATATACCTATTGAAAAAGTGTATACGTTTATTTCTAAGAAATATAAACTCTAGTACAATTCTATTCCTATTTGACCAGATGTCTCCTCACAACATAGGTGTTTGTTTTAATCATCTCTCTTCAAGCTAGACTAACTTGACATGTGTAAATTCTCTACTAATGCAATTAAACTGACCTGCGTAAGAGACAAAATGGCCAATGAGAAATCTATTACTAAGATCTTGCATTAGTGTGGTGCATTTGTTATAATTAAAGAACCAATAGTCACATACTATTTTAACTATAGTCCATGGCTTACATTAATTTTCATTCCTTTTATCATACAGTTCTATGGGTGTTGATATACAAACTGCATATACCTACAGTTTCATGAAAAATAGCTTCACCTGTGATTCACCTATTTATCCTTTCTCTTCCTCCTCACAAGCCTCTGGCGATGACTGATTTTCTTTTTTTTTTTTTTTTTTTTTTTTACAGTCTCTATAGTTTTTCTCTTTCTAAAATCCCATATGGTTAAACTCATACAGTATATAGACTTTTCAGATGGGCTTCTTTCACTTAGCAAAATGCATTTGATGTTCCCCTGTGTCTTTTCATGGCTTGATAGTTCATTTTGTCTTCTTGATATGCCATTACACTAATATATCACAGTGTGTTTATCCATTTGCTTACTGAAGGGCGTCTTGGTTGTTTCTAGGTTTTGGTGATTATAAACAAAGCCACTGTAAACAGGTTTTTGTGTGGATGTTAGATTTTCACCTCACTCAAGTAAATACCTAAAAGCGTAATTGCTAGGTCATATGGTAAGAATACGTTATGATTTATAAAAACCTGCCAAACCGTTTTACACAATGGTTGTATCATTTTGTAATCTTGTCAGAAAGAAGAAATAAGTGTTCCTGTTGCTGTGCCTCCTTGTCGATATTTGATGTTGGCAATGTGTTGGGATGTGATACATCCATTCCAACAGGTGCATATTTCATTGTTGTTTTAATGGGCAGTTCACATGTGTATTTTTTTTCCTTTTCTACAGCCGTATTATTCCAACACTTCCACTTGTTGAATCGATGGCCTATGTTGCTTCATGGGGACGGCAGAACCAGGTCTTGACCATAAAGTGAGTCTTTAATTCCGGGCTTTTATATAGGGGAGAAGAGTAATTTTTTAAATCCACAAGAAGTCCTTCACATATTATGAATATATATGGGGCATTATGTCAAACCACAGTGTGAAGGGAGAACATGCCATCTGGAGTGGGGGTTTGGAGGCACTGGGAAATGCCTCTGCTTTGAGGGAGGAGTCGTCCAGGATTTGAGAGAGATTTAAAGTTTATTGTTCTAGAGAAGGCTTTCATTACCCAAGATTTCCCCTTCCCCAGGCTCTTAGCCACCGAAGAAGGGGCGAGGAGGCAGCAAGGTGAGTGAGTTGATAGGAAAGGGCTGAAGGAAGATGCATGAAAATACTGTCAGGGATCTGGTTGCTTGAGCCTTGCCTCCCACTACTCCACCAGCAGAGAGCAGCAGAAGAGAAGCAATGGAATGGGAAGAGCTCCTCTATAACTTGTGGAGGGGTTCATTTCTCATAGGTGCTATGGGTTCTGCAACCAGCAACACCTGGGAAAGCAGCATCTTATTCTAAGTCAGAGAGAGGCTCAGTCCACTTGCCATGTCCAAGTGGGGCACCTTTGTTCTCACTCGCAGAAATATATAGTATGAGCCTGTAGTGCCATAGATGGTAGATGAAGATGGTCTCTACAGACATTGATCAGTGTTAGCTCTCCTCAGCAGGTATATGGCAGAAACAGTCAGCAGACGTATGGTAGAAACTCAGAAAGGACAGGATCAATACACAGAAGGTAGTGGGGAATGAAGAATAGGGCTGACTGGGGACAGTGGTTCATGCCTGTAATCCCAGCACTTTGGGACGCCAAGGCAGGAGGAATGCTTGAGCCCAAAAGTTTGAGACCAACTTGGGCGACATAGTGAGACCCCTTCTCTATAAAAAACAAAAACAAACAAACAAAATAGCTGAGGGTAGTGGTGTGTGACTGTGGTTCCAGCTACTCAGTAGGCTGGGGTGGGAGGATCACTTAAGCCCAGGAGGTCGGGGCTGCAGTGAGCCGTGATCATGCCTCTATACTCCAAACTGGGTGGCAGAGTTAGTAAGACCATGTCTCAGAAAAAAAAAAAAAAAGTAAGGAAAGAATAAGGCTCAGGGCAAAAGTACCATGGCAGAGGCTGGTGGTGGACATTACCAATGTGGGAGATTAAAGAGTCCCAGAAAGCCAGCAGAATCAGCAAGATTCAAGATGGAGGCCTAGTCATTGGGCCATCTGGCTAAGCTCCATGAACACTATTATTGTCTATCCACACCCTTGCGGATCTCAGGAACAATCAACACACGATAGTAGCTACAGACACATCAGTCCAGACCCAGAGAGAACAGAACTTATGTCCATAACTCAAGTGACATATGGTGTTCTCCAATCAGAGGTCACAGAAGCAAGCCAAAATGAACATGGAGGTTGATAGAGTTTGGATATTTGTCCCCATCCAAATCTCATATTGAAATATAATCTTCAATATTGGAGATAGGGCCTGGTGGTAGGTATTTGAGTTATGGAGGTGAATCCCTCGTGGCTTGGTGCTGTCCTCTTAATAATGAGTTCTTGAGAGATCTAGGTGTTGTAAAGTGTGGCACCTCCCCTCCAATCTCACTCTTGTTCTTACTCTCACCATGTGAGATGCCTGTCCCCCCTGACCTTCTGCCATGATTGGAAGCTTCCTGAGGCCTCTGCAGAAGCTGAGTAGATGCCAGTGCCATGCTTCCTGTACAGCATACAGAACTATGAACCAATTAAACCTCTTTTCTTTATAAATTACCCCTTCTCAGGTATTTTTTATAGCAATGCAAGAGCAGCCTAACACAGAGATCCTTGCTTCTTCTATGAGAATGAGTAAACTTACCTTGAATACGGTAACACCCAGGAAAAGGGCAAAGAGGAGGTAGAAGGGGGAGAAACCTGAAATACCAAGCAGTTATCCAAATGATGCTGAAGTTACCTGAAATAAACTGTTTTATACTGGAAGCAACAGAAATATCATGAAGAGATCCATTCAGGACTTTTGTCTTTCTCCCCAACGCTGAGCAAGAAAAAATAATAGCAAATACTTAGGCAACAATTACTATCTAACAGGAACTATTCTGTGTGTTTCAAATATATTAACCTATTTAATCCTTACAAGAACCCCGTGAAATTATTATACCCATTTCACAAATGAGACCCACAGAGATTAAGCAAATTACACAAAGTTATCCAGCTAGTAAGTTTCAGAGCCAGAATTTAATTCAGGCTCTTAGCCACAATGCTATTTTTAAACTTTGTTTCTTTTTATTTTGTTTAGAAACATGGTCTCACTCTGTTGCCCAGGCTGAAGTGCATTGGTATAATCATGGCTCACTGCAGCCTCAAACTCCTGGGCTCAAACAATCCTCCTGCCTCAGTCTCCTGAGTGGCTGAAACTACAGGTGTGAGCCACTGAGCCCGGCCAGCCACTATGCTATGTTGCCTACCTAAGGCATAATAAACCCAGTGACTGAAAATAAAGTTTTTGTGGTCATCGTTTTGTTGTTACACATATGAATTGCAGCAAATGCACCATGATCCCTACTATAGAAATGCAAGAGAATAATTTCAATAACAAAGATAAAGATTGGTGTGTAGATGTACTCAGGTTAATGGGGGCGCAAGAAAGAGGGAAATGGATTTGTAAATACATTCCTGCAGAGGGTAACACGTGAGCTGGGTCTCCGAAAAAGAGGTGGGTCTCAGAAAAAGAGATCTGTGGTTCTGAAAGTTGACTGTGTGCTAGAATTAACAGGAAGGCTTGCTAAAACATGAAATACTGGACCATCCAGAGTTTCTGATTCTGAGATCTAAGCTAGAGCCATATCATTTGCATCTCTAACAGGTTCCTAGGTGCTGGTGACACAGAGGGATCACTCTTCTAACCAGAGTTAGATGGAAAAGAACATTGGGAAAGAAACACTGGGAAAGAAAGCAGGTTGAGTGGAGGATTAAATACTATTAGTTTCATGCGCGTCCATGTGAAGAGACCACCAGACAGGCTTTGTGTGAGCAACATGGCTGTTTATTTCACCTGGGTGCAGGTGGGCTGAGTCGGAAAAGAGAGTCAGCAAAGGGAGATAGGGGTGGGGCCTTTAATAGGATTTGGGTAGGTAAAGGAAAATTACAGTCAAAGGGGGTTGTTCTCTGGTGGGCAGGTGTGGGGGTCACAAGGTGCTCAGTAGGGGAGCTTTTGAGCCAGGATGAGCCAGGAGAAGGAATTTCACAAGATAATGTCATCGGTTAACGCAGGAACAGGCCATTTTCACTTCTTTTGTGGTGGAATGTCATCAGTTAAGGCAGGAACTGGCCATCTGGATGTGTACGTGCAGGTCACAGGGGATATGATGGCTTAGCTTGGGCTCAGAGGCCTGACAATTAGTATGAAGCAAGGCAAAGGAGAGATAAAGCAGAAGTTGGGTAATGCTTAGTGGTGTGAATTTGGAGCAGAAAAATAACATGAGACAATGTATAACAGAATTCCTTGGAAACCTCAAAAATTCTGTTTAAATGTGATAATTTTAAAGATAATAAGGCTTAATGAGAAGAAAATAGTTCTTTGTGTATAAACATTTTGAGAAAGAGAATCAAAAGCCGCTAAAATGCTTCAGTCTGTGCACAAATATCTGTGAATATCTGTACCTAACAAAAGTTTTATCTTTTGCCTCTTCCCTCTCTGCTCCATGCACAAACTTGCCCATGGTGACACTCCATCCGCTGATGATGTCTTTTTTTGTCAAATAAAATGTTGAACATTCTTGAAAAAGCTTGAAGGGACTATCATTGCCCTTCTATATCTAGTGACGTCTTTTTGTTCAAGAAGGTAGATTCACTCTGTGTAAGGTTTTACCTGGAGTTGAATGTGAGATTGTAACACTGCCAACAAAAGCAACATTCCATGTCTCGAATTGAAATGTAATCTGTCAACCCATTTAAAACAAAAAAACAAAATTACAACAAATTTAGGTTGGATATTTAATTGGTTTTTATTTACAATTCATGAATGTGGGCAGCATCTCATTTTATAAAATGGAATAAGAACTCCCATGAGCTTGCTGGATACAGTGAGCTCTAAATTTCTCTTCAAAGAATCAGTATGTCAGTATGTTCAGTTCTTTGTCCTCCATTTTAAAGTTTAACTTCCTCGTAGTTTCAGTAAACAACCTTTTCCACCAGTTTTAATCAGTAGTTCACCTCTGTTCCCCTGGTCACCTGCTTTGACCTGAGTCATCCCAGTCACCTGCTCTGACCTAAGTCAGTTTTAGTCACCAGTTCTGTAACCGTCTTTCCCACCAAACTGCTCACCCCGCCACTCTGGCTCATACCCCTGCTCTCTTTAAAATACCCAATCAGAATTAGCTTAGACTGTGCAGTCCAACCCTAGCCAATAGGGGAACGACACAGCAGTAGGGGCTACCTGTATCAGGAATAAGAACCCCTTCCCCTCCCTTGTTCAGGTGTGCTCTCACCATTGCTCCAACCATGAGTCGCACCCTACTACAGAAGTAAAATTACCCTGCTGAGAGAAAATTATTTGTTTGAGCACTAGTTCATCTTTTCAGCATCAAAGAACAAGCATTTGTTTCTAAGAAGCTGAGCAGAGGAGGTTGGCTTTGTAGGCAGAAAAGAGTTGAAGAAAACAGAACAAAAAGCAGATTAGTCATTTCAAAGTTACTATTGATATAGAGTTAAAACATAGGGAATTCCTTATTACACTGGTTCAGATAAACTGGGCTGCCCCTGATTGTTTCCTGTGAATAATGTGGGTTTTTTGGTTTCTTTGTTTTTGTTTTTTTAATAGTGGCTTGTTTCAAAGTTCAGTTTGATTATGTAGCACCTAGCATGAGTGAATCCATTCTGGTTTGTTATAGTCTGTTGGGGCTGTGAAAGGAAACTGAATCTTAGGGTCCCCAAATCACTAAGCAAAAGGGAAAAGTCAAGCTGGGAACTGCTTAGGGCAAACCTGCCTCCCATTCTATTCAAAGTCATCCCTCTACTCACTGAGATAAAAGCATATCTGATTGTCTGCTTTGGAAAGGCTCATCAGAAACTCAAAAGAATGCAATCATTTGTCTCTTACCTACCTATGACCTGGAAGCCCCTCCCCACTTTGTTTTCCCACCTTTGCTTCTAGTTGTCCCACCTTTCAGGACCGAACCGATGTTCATCTTACATACCTTGGTTGAAGTTTCGTGTCTCCCTAACATGTATAAAACCAGACTGTGCCCCGACCACCTTGGGCACATGTTGTCAGGATCTGCTGAGGCTGTGTCATGGGGGTACATCCTCCACCTTGGCAAAATAAACTTTCTAAATTAACTGAGACCTGTCTCAGATACTCGGAGTTCACAGGGCCAAGTATAGGCACTTACTCTAAAACAAGGATTTCATAAATTTATTTCGTACAGCAATCATTGACATTTGTTCAGTTTCTATGTATGTTCAGGTGCATGCACATTCATGCACACAACAAACTGAATTTTACTTTTTCCCTCTGACTCTACTGATTGTGTAAATAATTGAATTGGTAGACATAACTGATGTTTTGGGTTTTTTCTTATTTTTTTTTTTGTTTGTTTGTTTTGTTTTGAGACAGAGTCTCACTCTGCCAGCCAGGGTGGAGTGCAGTGGTGCAATCTCGACTCATTGCAACCTCCGCCTCCTGGGTTCAAGCAATTCTCCTGTCTCAGCCTCCCGAGTAGCTGGGATTACAGGCAGGCACCACCACACCTGGCTAATTTTTGTATTTTCAGTAGAGATGGGGGTTTCATCATGTTGGCCAGGCTGGTCTCGAACCCTTGACCTCAGGTGATCTGCCCACCTCAGCCTCCCAAAGTGGTGGGATTACAGGTGTCAGCCACAGTCCTGGCTCTGATGGTTTCTTTTCCCTTGAGTTGTTAGAGATTCCTCATTGAGAGAACTTTGAGCAGACATGTAAAGAATAAAGTTTTCTTTTCCATCTGTCTTTTTCACTCTGTTCCCACTTTAATGTTTCAAAATTGTTTTACATTAAGCTACTCATTGCATACATAAAATGATTTGGATTAGTGTGTGTGTGTGTGTGTGTGTGTGTGTATTTAATTGTGGAATGACTCAATTGGTTCAGCAAAACAATTTCATTTAACAAAGAACTAATTTTTTCTTCAAATATATTATATTCTTTTTTTCAATTTTTGTTTTTAAGTTCCAAGGTACATGTGCAGGATGTGAAGGTTTATTATAAAGGTAAACGTGTGCCATAGTGGTTTGCTGCACCTATTAACCCATCACCTAGGTATGAAGCCCAGCATAACATAGAGCTAATCTTAAACCAAACTGCCTTCTAACGTTCTATCCCCTATATTTGTATCTGAAAAGGTTCCATTATATTCTTTAGACTCTTCCAACATTTGCCTGCTAGAAATGAGAAGGTTTTTTATAACATCTGATCCTGTGTATTTATCACTCATAAATCAGAAACTCAATTTGAACCCTGTGAAGTATGGAGGTTTAAAGCAAACCTTTATTTAACATTTTGTATGTCAACATTTTTCCAAACTTGACCTGCCAAGTGGATTTAATAGCAGATGACTCTGGAACCTGAACAAGTGTTTGCTCTTATATTTCAACTATTAGTATTGAATTAAAGACTACAAGGTTTGGATCACATGGCAGACTTCTTTGATGCCTTATGCTGCTGATGCTGGCCAAGAAGAGGAACATCTGAGTATTTACATGTTTATGCCTGGGGAATTGTAAGAAATCTTTGAACATTTGACAAATATGTGCCTATACCACTAAGCCTAAGATTGCATCCAAATCATGTGCAAATAATTTCTCATAGATGGGAAAAATATACTGATGCTAAAAAGATGTCATATGAGCTGTTTAAAAATAACAGTCCAGGAAATTCACTTTTTGTGAATCTGAAATTCTCCCTCAATTATCTCAATAATTGTCCAAAGTATAAGATCATCTGGGGAATGATGAAACCAATGAGAGACTCCGTTTAACGTTTCTTGTGCATTTCCCATGAGTGCAAATTATGCCACCTTTTTAACACATTACTGTCTCCTTTTGTTCTCAAAGCAATCCACTAAAATGATGGCCAGTGCTGCTTCCATCTCTGATTTTCTCTCCCATCAGCCTACTCATATGTATGCATTTGGTGGTTTACATTCATCAAGGTTATGGGGCTGCTTGCCCGTAGCTTATTCTACCTGCAAAATAAAGTATTACATATATATATATACATATATATACATATATATACATATATATACATATATATACATATATATACATATATACATATATATACATATATACATATATATACATATATATATACGTATATATATGTATATATATATATGTAGTTTTCTATTTCCAGCAACAGTGATTTATTTTAAAGTAGTTTGTCATCAGTCTTACCCTTTGCTATCGTGATATACATTTGATTGTTCTCTCTACTTGCAAACTTGCCCTCCCCCAACATATACGAATTTAGGTTTATATTGATAAACATTCAATGGTTTTTTTAATCAAGCATAGAAATGTAGAATACATCTGAACTCTTTAGCATGGTCTACAGGCTCGTACTGCAGGTTGCCAAATCAAGCAAAATATATACATAATAAATATGTATGCATAAGTGTTATAAAATGTTACGTTTTCTACATTTATAAAGTATACATATAAATATATACATTTAATTATCTATACACACACACAGAGTTGATTATCATTATTTGCAGCACTCATATTCTATAAAGTTACTGACAGCACTGAATGAAGGAACACAGAATCACTGCCCCTAGAGGAAATAGTTGTTACTGAGAACATCTACTTAAAACATTTTCATAAATCAATCAATACACAACCTTGTGTTATGCATGTTTCTGTTTAAATACACTTTATTTTATACATAGTGTATTTAACACTATTATAGTATTAATTCATTAATGGTGGAACTCACAGCCAACAGTATCATAACTCATTCCTGAATGGTTTTCTAGCACACATTATTTTCTTCATAAGACATAGCACCGTCTTCTTGCATTTAGAAAGAACTGCATTTAAAAAGCACAAATGCAAAAAGCAAACATAACAACAAATAGATTGTGAAAAAGACACGTGTAGTATGCGAGTTATAATTTAAGATCATGTTATTTATATGTGTTTTTTTATTTTAAGCTGTCTCCCCAAGGTGCATGCTTATATCCATTTTGTTGTGCTAAGCCTGGTATAATATCTGATACATGAAACCTTTTAAAATATTTGTTGAAGAATGAATGGTTTAAAGAATTAACAGAAGTGGTGTGAGGATATATGAAACAAGAGAATCCTTAGTTATGTATCTAAACCTAGTTACTCATTATTTCATTTATTGGCTCATTCTCCACATATTTAGGGAGTACCTTGTGCCTAGGCACTATTCAAGGCTCTAAAAATGAAGCAAGTATAAGAAGACCAAGGCTCCTGTCCTCATGGAGCTTACACTCTGCTGGGGCAGACAGAAAGTAGACAGAAAATTCAGTTATAACTTACATCATCGCCATGAAGAAAACAAATCAATGTGTGGAAAGCCAGTGCAATAAATAGGACACTGACATCTTGACACTCCTCCCCCCACCACTGTTTCACAATGTGCAGAGTAAATTAAACACACACAAACACTTCCATATATATTCAGTTAATTTTCACCACTCTGTATGCAGAGAACAGTGTAAATGACATAAACAGTGATAGAGAAAAGCAATTAAGTTCAAAATAATCAGTATGTTAATAATGTAACTTTTTCAAAGGGTTTTTACAAAGATAATTTATTTATGAAACACAAGTTTATTGAATACATTTTATGTCAGGCATTCTTATAGGCACAGAGGCAGAAAACTTAAAATTGTATTTCAGGGAAGGGAAACATTCTAAACAAATTCCAATCTTCAGGCATCTGATTTAGAGCAGCAAGAACATGATATATGAATGTGTTAGCACTCTATATCCTCAGCATGCTAATCCTCATGAAACTAAGCCTTTAGTAAAGCTCATGTATTAAACATGCATGTTGTTTTAAAAAAAAAGGCAATCCTCATAAACAGTGTGTCCATTAACAAAAATCCACCGATTTTGATTTTTAAACTCCATAAAGCTCAGAGAGCAACCTGCTGCTGAAAGTTGACTTTTTCTCTGTGGCTTGGGACATATGGATTTTGACAGTAGAGTTGTAGAAACTGTTTAGCTATTTTTAAACCATGAGATGCCCATTCTCATCTTAACGCTTGAGTATTTCTTCCAGGCTAGGTAGGGAAACTTGGGTGAGATGTTTGTGATTAAACGCGTAATTTTAACGAGTTACCTAAAGCTCTCCTTATCTGTTCGTGCTATAGTCCACAGGTATAATGCCTCTCCTACTTAACCATGTGTATATTACATGTGGTATATTTTTATATGTGGTATTATTATATATGGTATACATTATATAGGTATTATATGTGGTATATATTATATAGGTATAATTATATATACATATATATCATATAGGTATAATTATGTGAATCAGAGGACACATAAAATGATCATGTCGTCCTGTGCTGGAAACAATGCATTGACTTCCCACTGAATCTAGAATGAAAAGTAACCTCCTTACCATTTCCTGCGATACTTAACCTTCTAATAGCCTCGATCACCTTTCCAGCTTCTGTCCTTTACATTGTCCCACTTACTCTTTCCTTTCTGGTCTCACTTGACAACTTTCAGTCTTTCAAACAGACTGAACTCCTTCTTTGCCACTAGTTCTCTCTGCCTGGAATATTTTTACTTCCACTTTTCACATACTTGGCTGTTTTCATTTTCCAGATTTCTGCTTAATTTTCACATCATCAGAAAGAACTGCACTTATTATTTAGCACTGCAAAGGGGCCCTACTCCTATTCATTGTCTCATAGCACCCTGCTCATCTTATATAATGTTTATCTGAATTGTTTTGCTATGTTTAGACATTTACTTATTGGAGGTTTCTCTACAGCCAAATAGGCTCTAAATCCCGATGAGGAAAGGAGCATCGGTGCTTTATTCACCACTGTATGTCTACTACAAGTACAGGGTGGACGCATGAGGGGTCTTAACCATTACTTCAGTATAAATGAATGAATATATAACGTAAGAGTTTAGGACCTTTCACTACTAGCTTACTTCAAGGAAAGAGCAGGGACGCTGTGTTGAGAAGACCTTACATTACTCTTGGTTTAGCCATTGTGTCTCTTTTACTTTAGCCAACTTGTTCCACATTTTTGGATTTTGATTCTTATTTGTAAATTATAAATAACAGATATAATTAATATAAACACACCATATAATGTAAAAACATAAGGTGCTATTATAATAATCAATAATGTATTTTAAAAGCAGATAATTCCATGGATCCTCACATTTCCTTATAGACTTCTAGTTTTTCATCAATAAAGCACAAAAGATATAGAGTAAATGCAAGAAAATAAAATCTCTGTGACCCTTTTTGATTTCCTATTTCCAATCCTCTTTTTACCCCTAGTTTAGCAATGTCTTTATTGCCCTTCTTTATTTCTCCAATGGTTTATGTAATATAAAATTACAATAATAAACTTGATAAATTTAGTTAATGAGGAAATTTATGGAATGAGTAAAAAATAGAAGTAAGGAAGACAATTTTTTTTACCACTTCTGAAGACTGTTGTTAGTTAATAGAACAATATAGTTGACCCTGGGCAGTGAAATTATATTCATTGTCCAATCACAACATCTGATCAATGGCTCATTAATATCTAATAGTAATTACTTATATTGCTTCACAGTTTTTTTTAATCTAAAATATAAAGTTCTTATTGAGAAAAGAAAAACAGATAAGACATTGGTCTTCATAATTTCCAATGTTCTCTGTTATCCAGTTATTTATTCAGGGAGAAATCTTAGGAAAATCTATGAAAAATTAGAGGAATGATACTCTTTCTGGAGAATTAATTTACCTGCTACTGCTTCTTCCCACTCTCCTATTAGAGGCATAATTGACTTAGACACACGGGATATGCCAACCTCATTAAACCTGAGAGCCCATAATGTGCAGGATCACAGATCTAAATAGCTTCTTTTAAGTTTCCTTATGCCACATATTTGGATGCCATAGAATACTGCCTATGGTGGGACGTGCTTCTTGCAGGATACTTGGAGGCCATCTGTTTATTCTGGCATGAGATCCTCTATGACATTTGAAGACTTGGTAGCACTTAGTTTTTAGTTTACTTCCCATTAATAAAAAATAAATAAAAATAAGCTTGCTCTCTATTTGTATCACATACATAATCAACATTTCCATGTGTAAAACAGAAGGTATGAGCAAATCTGAACATAATTGTTTAGAACTTCTCCTGCAGCTCCCTGGGGGAATTGTGTCTCAAACGCCATCAGTATAGGTTATCAACAAGATGAGAATTGCAAAGCCCAATTAGAGATTAGAATAGGGATAGCTGATAAGAAACATGACCAAGCTCCCCAAATTCAGCTTGGGAAGTCAAATTAAAGTACAGAGGGTGAAGTGGTCTGCATCAGCCGCCAATGAGGAATGGCAATATTTAAACAATATAAGCAAGGAACTCAGAATTCATTGGCCAACTGGAGGTCAAAAGCCCAGGTTTGGAATTAGGATAAGATTTTGCTGTGAAAGTCAGTGTCTGATTCATCTTCATTCTAGACAGACAGTTCCAACACTTTTTAAGTCTCAAGGTCCCTCTCTATTGATGCACCCCAATTAACTATGAGGAATCACTGCTCTGAGATCTAATTAATTCTAATGTTGGTTTCAGGGTTCCCTTCTGTACCAGCAGTAGTAGCACATGGAATTTTGTGGGATTTTGACAAGGAAATTACATTACTAACATATCTTGAAGGGATTCCTATAACAGTTTCTTGATACCATAACAGGTTCAGGTCACTAAGAGTCCCACCAAAGTCCAGGCACGGTGGTTCACTCCTGTAATCCCAGTACTTTGAAAGGCCAAGGCAGGTGGATCATGAGGTCAGGAGTTCAAGACCAGCCTGTCCAACATGGTGAAACCCCGTCTCTACTAAAGATACAAAAAACTAGCCGGGTGTGGTGGTGCACACCTGTAATCCCAGCTATTCAGGAGGCTGAGGCAGGAGAATCGCTTGAACCTTGAAGGCGGAGGTTGCAGTGAGCCCAGATGGCACCATTGCACTCCAGCCTGGATGATGGGGCAAGACTCCATCTCAAAAAAAAAAAAAAAAAAAAAAAAAGAGTTCTGCAAAGACTTCAGTTTCTTAAAGAAAAAGAAGATGTGTTAATTTGTATGATTTGCCTATTTTTTTTCTGTTGCAAATACTCACAGCATGGCCAGTTTCAAGTTACTGAAAAGTTAAAATTACTGAATTCTTCACATTGGTGTTCTCTAACTGATTCAAACAGGCTCTGGCCCATCACTGCTGGTTATACAAACCTTCTAGAATGAGGAAGGAAATTAACTTTTCCAAGATCTCCAGATTATGAGATGAGGTCAATCTCCTTCTTTTGTGTACTGAATTTGAACCCAGTCTTTCTTTGTTGGGAAATTCACTCTTACATGTGTTATCTTTTTATTCTGCTATATTGGATCTTCTGTCTCAGCTGACACATTTTCAATAGCTAATAAACAGGTTCTGCCATCAGACATTCTTAATAAAAAGCCATACCTTGACCCCACACGTAATGGCAACCTAAATTTTCTACTCTGCTTCCCAGCAAAACTTTGTAAAATAATTCTTTTATTGTTCTCATCACTTCTACTTACATTCCACAGAGACTTGACTCTTAGCCACCAATAATCTCTAGATTGCCAAATTAAATAGTGTCATTTTTACTTCTATCTCAATCTTTTATTAGCTTTAGACATGGATCCCTACACCCTTCTTCTGGGAGCTTTTTTATCCTCGGTTTCATTGACACTAAACAATGTTGGTTTTTTTCTTTCTAACCTCTCCTTCTTGATCTCAGAATTACAAATCTTGAAATGTTTCAAGATGTTATCCTTGGGTCTCCTTTCCTTTTTTTGTCTACACACTCAGGACTGGTGATTTCATTCAATACAAAGTGTTAAAAAGTCCCAAATCTCAATCTCAAGCCTGATTTCTCCTCAGAATTCCAGAATTATATATCCAAATGTCTATTAGATATTTCCATTTGGATGTCTGATAAACATTTCAAATTTAACATGTCCTGAACAACATTTTTGTTCTATTCCAGGTGCTGGCAAACTATAGCTGTGAGTCAAATCTGGGTCACATAATTTTGTTCAATAAAATTTTATTGGAACTCAACCACACCAATTGTTTGCATTTGTCTATAGCTTATTTCACACTGCAACAGAGACCTCTTTAGTCTGCAAATACTAAAACATTTATTATCTGGCTCTTTATAGAAAGTTGGCCAACAGCTGACCTATATACCAAATTTGTTCTTCTTGAAGTAGGTATTTATCTGAGTTGGCAACACTACCTTAAGTTTATATCTCAAGTCAAAATTCTCATAATTGTCTTTAAAGTTCATCCTTTTCTTGCCTACTACACCCAACACATCAGCAGTTCATATGGCCTTTACCTTGAGAATAAACCCTAAATCTAGTTTTAAAATGTCCACTGAAACCACCAATGTTGCTTGAAGCATTGAAACAACTTTCTAATGATTTCCTTGCCAATTTATTTTTACCCTTTTACAACTTTATAGTCTTCTTAAGTTATAGAAAATTCTTCTTAAATCACATATCAGATAGTCTTTTCCTTGCTTAAAATCATCAAATGGGTATGTATTTCTCTTAGAATTTTCTCAACTCCCTACCTTCTCTTACAAAGTTCTGCATAATCTGGATTCTTACTCCTCTGCCTACCAGTTCTCTTCTCGCTCTTGGCCCACTGAACTGCAGCTGCACTGAGCTTTCTCTTACTCCAACATGCTAATTTTTCAGTTCTGGCCCTTTGAGCTAGCTGGGTTCTCTGCCTGGAATTCTCTCATGAACGCCTTTCATGAATGTCTCCTTCTCATCAATCAGGTTTCAGTTCAAATGTCACTTCTTTCAAGAAGCTTCTTCTTAATAATTCATTCTAACAGAGTCGTACAAGTATGTATCATATTATCACTTACCTAGTTTTTAATGTTCTTCAAAGCATTTTAACTATAAGATAGGTCTTCTATTTACTTATTTTTGTATTTATTTGTTTGCTGGTGATTTTTCTGTCTCTTCAAAATAGAATATAAATCCTCCAAGAATAGGAATCATTTCTGTCTTGTTCATTGAAGCATCCATAGCATTTAGGACAATGCTGAACAATATTGGTTGAATGGATGAATACTCAGCTATCATATTCCAGAGTGGTTTCTCAAGGTGGTCTTGAAGAATGTGGGCCAGGTTAATTTTCTTAGACTAATTATGAAGGCAGAAGGAAGAGCAATCTATTCTATTAATTTAAGTAATGTAAGTATCCCTATAAAAGAATTAATTTATTTTTATTATATTTTTCTTAAATATAAATAAGTGTAACATTAGTTATAAAGTCTTATATTTGCTACTTTTATGCACTAAAACCAAAACAATTACCATAAATTAATCAAATTAAGATGTTTACTTATGCAATTATTTTATTAGTTGCCCTGATAAACTCTTTGAGGGCTGGATCCATGTACGAATGTGCTCACTAATGCTTCATCTGTGGTTGAAAACATTGGCTGGGACATAGAGTTTGGCAAATACTTGTGGTAAATTAGTGCTGAATAGTAAATAAATACATGGCCTCTGCAATCAAGGTATGTGTGTCTAGTAGGACAGGCTTAAAGACACAAACCAGTTGACCATCCATCTGCTAGAAAATTCCTCAGAACAACTCTGAGCTTCAATATTAATTGTGGGCATTTATCAGCACTAACTATGCTACACTCTTAAAGAAATAACAATAACTGAACTCTTATAACAAGCTTTGAAAGCATTTATACTCTGATTATTTCCTTATTACAAGATGAAGGTGAGAAGAAACTGGGAGGTTGTCTGGCCACAGTTAATAAGTAGTAGAGCCAGGATTTACAGCCAGTGGGTCTGTATATAGAGCCTGAGTTCCATTGATTCCCAGCTAATGAGGGAGTAAATGATTCTTTTTCATTGGCAATGACCCAGATCCCAGAATCACAAGTTATATCCCACTAGAGCAGACTGGATTTTACTCATTAAGGTTGCATTTTTAACAAGATAATTCCTTCCTACTGCTTGATACAGTAGCTATAGACAGTTACTTTTATCTAAATTACTCACCAAAATTTGAAGGTAGAAGGAATTTAGCAATACTCTTGTCCCACCTCTTCATTTTTCAACTGAGGAATCCAGAGTTCTAGGGAGATTAAAGTTACATAGCTAGGTAATGACAAAACCAGGAGGAGAAACTAGAATCGTTTTCCTCTGAATCACATGCCCTCTCAAATTTTGCCTGTGTTTAATGCCAGAAGGGCAAAAACAAAAAAAAATGACAAAAAAGTTTGCTTTCCCTTAGCAGGAAAGTAAAAACAGATCACCTAAATATTTCTGTCCTACTTTCCTTTACTTTTGGAATCATTGCCAGAATGTGGTAGTCTGCTCATCAACTGTTGGAAATATAATCCTTCTGTATCTTTCAGATGATCGGGAATCCTTTTCATTTATGCATGCATACGTACACTCACCTTTCCATTCCTTTATTTACTTATTCATCAAGCATTTCTTGCATGGCAATTATGTGCAGAGCTTTGTACTTGGTAAAGGGGAAAATAAAGAATAGTTGAATATGATTTTATTCAAATTGATTCTATCCTCTATTACATTTTATTTTGTAACTTGCCTGAAGTCCCTTCAAAGGTAGACAGGTTGTAATTTCTCAATAAAATAGATATGAAAAACCAACAAAATCTTCTAGCATCAATGTGGCAATTAGCTGCTGACTGCAACATCTGTTTTCTCAAAGTTGCTATGTTTCTGCTTCTATCAATATTAATAGCTAATATTATTGAGTGTTTAATATGTGCCAAGCACTCTGTTAAACACTCCATGTATGTTAACTCATTTAATCTCCTCAGCAGTTCCGCAAGGACATATAGTTATTATATGTATTTATAGCATAAGGTTACACTCCTATTAAGTGGTAGAAAATCCAAACTGTCTTTCTCCAGGGAGTATATGCTTAATTGCTTCATCAAATTGTTTGTAAATTGTTAGATTCTATAGATAATATCCAAGAATTTCAGTAGAGGAGTGTTCAGGAGCCTGTGAGTTATCCCACATTGAAACTAGGAGACACACTGCTCTTCCTTTTCTCCAACAAATACACCTCACTTTGTCTTGTGTGATTTTTCACAGAATTCCTGCCCTATTAGTAACATAGCTATGATTTTATTTAATCCAAATACTGATAAGCAATTGTGAAAAATGTGAATATCTGAGAACCTGTACTTTGCAAAATACATTTTTACTTAAATATGATTCTCTTTTAGAAAATGCTGTTGCAAAGTGGTGCTTATTTGGGCTCTGTATTTTTTTTGGGGGGGGGTCCTGATTTATAAGGGCAATAACAACTCAAAAAATGGTATGAGTAAAAATGGCTGTTCTCCTGAGCTTGGTAGAAGATTGGAGAAGGCATAAATAGCAATCTACCCCCCTGATTTATTCTGAGTACTCACACAACTGAGTCCGAAATAAATTATAAAGTGGTTGGCTCCAGTGGTGTTATTAAATTTCTTGTAGGCTGGAAGCGTTGATCATTGGATACCCTTAGGTTTGAGTTTCATTCAAATGGTGGAAAGATATATACTAATACTATATATCACTTCAACTTCATGCATGAGACTTGAAACAAGAAACTTCTGTTATAGCTAGCAGGAATAGTCTGTGAGGTGAATTGGATCTACACTGCACATCAAAGTATTGATAAATTGACCTACATTTTTAAAGCCGAAATGTAAACCTCATTGTGCATCAGGAGGTCGACACTGTCAGTTACCTATATATTTCTCAGCGTTAAGTAGTTATGTTATGAAAGATGAATGATTCTTTACAAACACTGTATAAATGTGACTGCATTTGGACTTTCTAAAAGAATGTAAGCAATGTATGCTTGGAAATCCTCTACCTATTTGGAAATAGAACACACTTTGCAGTTGATGGTAGAAATTATAAATTTCTTCTAGAGAAACATAGAAGTTACAGGATTTGGCTGATGACAAAGACATATTCCCACAGCACCACTAAATGCTTTCTAAATACTTGTTATACTTAAATACAGTATTCCATATAATATGGGAGAAACAGTTTGATGCCATTTTAGTTACATTGTGTATTTAGCATGAACTCTAAAAGGAAACTCAGCTAAACTCCATAATCTCTCCACTTACTGGTTCAAGAGTCAGAGTTGAGGAGACTCATGTGGAATTCTTGACCTCATTTACATTCTTGTGTTTCATAACTTCTGGCCCTCGGTTTCTTATTTGCATAGACATTTAGTATCTAGTAATCAATCAACGTGTTGTAGATTCTATAATGACCGTATAATTAGCATCTTCTGTGCATTATTTCTGATCCCCTACAGAGCTCACAGATATGTTGTTCACTTTGAACATGAGACATAAGACTCTGGGAGCACTGTAGGGTAAATTTTGAAACAGCTATTCATTCTGGCTCCTATATTTATTGTTTCTGTTTTAAACTTAATTTCCTATTAGTTGTTAAAGTGTTCACTTATTTTTCAAAGCTCTTTGAAATTACAAAAATGGTTAGCTATTTTCTAAATCTTGCCTGATTTTTTTTCCCTAAAGGGAAAGTAGTATAGATTTGGAATCCACTAAATAATACTTAATTTATTCCTTTATCTGGGTGGAGAATTAAATGTCACAATTAGTCATTATTTATATTTATTGTATTCTAGAGCAGTGTTTTCTTAAATACCTCAGTTACCTTCAGATAAAGTACTTTCTAGGAGATACACATTAACTCCTTCAAAATCAGGGATATCATTTCATAGCTGCCTTAAGGGCACCTCTGAAACATCTAATGTGTTTGCAAAGATTGATTTAGATGAAGCATGAATACTCCCATAAAATACTAATATTGACTAATTATTCCTTGCTTAGAAATCATACATTTACCATTTTATACCCTTGCTCCCTTCACTGCTAGAGGTATTGCCATAGATGGTAGAATAAGTTAAATCAGAATGTGTTTCCACTTTCAAATTTCATCATCTATCATATAAAGTACTTGTTTTTTGTCATATTTTGCATGAAATTATTAATGCTGGTGGGCATGAATAAAATATGTCATTTGTATCTGAACTAGTAATATGAAATCTTAGAGAAATGATGAGTTGCTGAAAAGATAATTGGAATGAGTGGAATATCTTAATTTATCATATTATGAAATTTATTTCTGGGCTTTTAATCTTTATTCATATACGTTGGCTCCAGATATAATGACATATCCATCCCTACCATTACAAATTATTAGTTCTTTCAAGAGAATATATTTTCATGTGACTTTTGTTTTATAACTAAAGGGAAAATGAAAATACCTATATATAAAACATCAGTTCAGAAACATTCCTCGTGCTATATAATTAATTCTAAGTGATATATGCACAGAAAACGGAGATCATATGTGGTAGAGAGGAATCTGACGAAGTCCCCCAAATACTCCTTTTTTCTGGTTATTCAAACAAACACTAATCTAGATGTCTGTGTAAAGAAATATTGCAGATGGAATTAGAATCACTGATCGGCTGACTTTAACTTAGGGGAATTATTTAGCATTATCCATGTGAGTCCAGTGTAATCACACGGGTCCTTAAAAGCAGAAACCAAAGCAGAATATTTAGTCAGTAGAGATGCATTGGAGATACGAGGCAAAAAGAGAAAAGTCAGAGGATTCAAAGTCCCATTATTTCTGGCTTTGAGGGTGATGGGAATTAGCCTAGTTTTATTGCCTCTCAGAGCCAGTAGTGAAATGAGGGCCTTAATCCTATGACTGTATAGCACTTATGGAACCAACCACACCACACTGTACCTGGACTTGGGACCCTTGTGAGATTATACATTTGTGTGGTTTTGAGCTGCTAACTTTGTGGTAATTCGTTACCATAACAAAGAGAAAATAATATTCCATATTTACTTGCCATAACCAATGCTTAAGCAGGCAAACCTTACTTTTTAAACCATTCTTTAGAGAAGTTATGCCAGTTTCCCTCATTAACAGCCTCCTTTTTAGTAACATTCCAGATAATGAGTGGGCTCATGGAAATGATAAGAATTTCAAGGGGACCCCAAGTGGTCATATTTACTTTGCTATTGAGTTCAAGTATTTTCAATATTGTTAACACACATGCTGCATCCAGATTGGACTTTTCATGATTCACACCTCACAATGTCACTTCCCCATCATGTCTTTTGCTTAAACCCTTTCAACGCTTTTGACCTTAGGAAAATTGGGCATTTTTTAAAAGTCTGTGCCTGGTTTCACCTTTATCTGTTTCTCCAGTGCCGTACTTCATTCCTCTATGATTCCTTGCATGGAATGTTGTCTTTATATCTTCACCACTTTACCCACTTGATACCTAGAAGCACTGTGGTATAATGGTTAATAGGGTGGACTCTGGGGTTATTCTGTCCTAATTTCAAATCCTGGCCTTACCACTTCCTTGCTCTACAACATTAGGCATGATACTTTACTTCTCTGTGCCTCAATTTATTTATCAATAAAATGGGAAAAATAATAGTACCTACTTTAGCAAGTTGTCACACGCAGAATTTACTCATTTGTGTCTCCTCCATTTTTTTGTGTACTTTTATTTTTTTCTCTTACACATTTAATGAATATTTATTTCTATAAATAAGTGTCTATGATCCTAGACATAATCAGGAGATGCAGGTATAAATTTGATATTTTTCTCCTCATAGGACCAAGTAACTATTCCCATAGCTGCAAACATAGATTACTTATAACTATTTTTTTCATTCACTGAAAAAACATTTATTATGTACCTACTGAATTTCAGAAACTAAGGATACATATATGAATAAAATATAGTTACTTATCTATTCTATTGTTAACTATATGTTTGATGGAATACAGCAAAAAATGTAGTAAATCTGGTCAAATTGTCATTTATTGATAAACTAGAAATATTTTAGCCAGTAGAGTTAGGTGGATATAACTAGAATTTATGCAAACTTTTGCACTGGAAGAATCTTTTGTTTTATTTTTACAAACTTGTTCTATTGAGTGTTTGTAATATGTGAAGCACATTATAGAATTATAAGAAAAAATGCATGTGAAGCACCTAGGATAATGCCTGGCCTATAATGAGTGTTTATTTTTTAAAAAAGTATATTGTTTGAGCCCCTACAAAGTGCTAATCATTTTCTAAGAAACAAGGACATATCAGGAATGTGATAAGATTCTGTTCCAATGGAAGAAAAACTTGTTGAGCAAATAAAATGTGCATAGCTTAATAGCAACCAGCATGGTTTAAAACACATGGATAGCCTGAGCTACTTTTGATATGGCATCAGGGATGATTTGGGAGAGGTGACAATTGATCTATCTCCTGGGGCCCAGAGATTGAAAAAAAAACAAAAACAAAAACAAAAAACAATTGCTTGCAACTTAATCCTTAGTGTCGTGCCCCTTTTTGTTCAAAAAAACCCCTTTCCCTTTTGTAATTCATTGTAGGTTTTTCTTCTCAATTAAAGTTATGTCAGAAAACTAGGCTTAATAATTTAGCTTAGTATTCCATATGCCAAACTGATTAGTTCATATTATATATTGTGATGGTTAATACTGAGTGTCAACTTGATTGGATTAAAGGATACAAAGTATTGATTTGGGTGTGTCTAGCCAAAGGAGATTAACATTTGAGTCACTGGCTTGGGAAAGGCAGACCCACCCTTAATCTGGTGGGCACCATCTCATCAGCTGCCAGCGCAGCTAGAACATAAAGCAGGCAGAAAAACATGAAAAGGCGAGACCGGCCTAGCCTGTCAGCCTACATCTTTCTCCTGTGCTGGATGCTTCCTGCCCTCAAACATCGGACTCCAAGGTCCTTAGTTTTGAGACTTGGACTGGCTCTCCTTGCTCCTCAAGCTTGCAGACAGTCTGTTGTGGGACCTTGTGATTGTGTAAGTTAATACTTAATAAACTCCCATATGTAAATATAGATATGTATCTCCTGTTAGTTCTGTCCCTCTAGGGAACCCTGACTAATGCATATATGTTTATGTTATTTGTTCTCATGTCCACCAAAAAGGTCAATTAAAAAACCTTCCCTTAGCTGTGGTAATATCACACACACACGCACACACACACACACAAAACCTTCCCTTAGCTGTGGTAATATCACACACACGCACACACACACACAGGGCATGCACAAGCGTGCACGTGCACACACTTAATATGTACTTTTTAAATCCTCTTTTACATTAATGGCCTATTTATTTTAAAACTTGAGCTAATTTTCAGAAGATCAAATTTTGCAAGTGTTGCTTTGTGTGTTTAATTATATCAATTAATTACTGTATTTGCAAGGTTTAACAGCCCAAAAGCTATCAAAGAAAGAATCATTTTAAGAGCTTCAAGTTGCTGACACTTCTAAGGCAAAACTGGGAAAGACTCAACCTGAAGAATGATTGATTTCTTAGGGATGTCTTTCTGTCATAAACCCAAGATATTTGAGAAAGGCATGCTAGATTTTTTTCACTGCATAGTGTACTGCCAAATATCAACATTTTAAAAGCTTGAAGATATGAAAAGTAGAATTGTGTATCAACAGTAAAACTTCACAAACATCCTACAATTTATATTTTAAATACAATAACTTTTAAAGGTCCTAGCGGTCAATGGGAATTAAGAGTTATTTTCTTCGGTGGTTCAGACACTGTGTTTATCCAGAAACGATCTTCTAGTAATTTTAACTGTAGTGAGCATTCTAATGAAGGCCGTGCAAATATTAAACAGCTACTACAATTATGCTTCGGTTTTCTTTTCAATATTGAATGTTTACATTCTTAAAGCATCTCTGATCGATAGCTTTTATTGACTGTGTTTTCTCCTTTCTCAGCTATTTCTTTACTTGTTTTGCTTTATTCATTTCTTCATATGGTATGTTATTTATTTATTTCATGTTGATGTGGGAAAAAAGTTGCCCTCTTTTTATTAACAGATTGAATTATCAGCAGGCACTGAGGCTTAGTGCCAAGCAAGAAAGACACAGACAAGCTTATTTTTTCTGCTACCACTTTCAACCTTGAATACAGACCTCTGGGTAATGTCACACTGGATACTTGCTGAATATTTGCTGAGGACTTCTTTTATGTTTGTCTCAGCATTGGTTTAAAACAAGATCAGGGCTAAGAAGAGCCAAGCTGCTCTTGCAAAGGTCTTCCTTCATTTGCCTTTTCTCTCCCAGACTTTCCAGCAACTCCTGCTCTCCTGCATATTGATCTGTGACTTGACTCTGGACTTCATGTGTTCATGTGTTTATATGTTAACTACTTGGTGATTTCAATATGTTTTACATGACACATGAACTCAGCATGACCAATTCAAACCTATAATCTCTCGACACAAGTCTTCCAACCTGGTCTACTTCAATGTAATCTTATCAATGAATGGAGAAACATGACTGTCCAGCTCTTACACAAGCCAGAAACCCAGGAGTCACTTTTTGAACAACTCCCTCCCTCTCTCATTGTTCGTATTCATTCCTAAATATTCTATGATTACCCACTTCTCCCCACCTCCATGGCCATCAGCACTACTCAAAACTAAATAGTCACTATCTGTTTTCTGGAGACGGGAGTGTCCTAACTGGTTAGTCCTAGAAACTTTTGTGTCTCTTTACGTGGTTTTCACACTGGATTTATCTAAATAGATATGAAATGATATCATGTGCTCCATCTCATATATGAAACACTTCAATGGATTCTCATTACAATCAATGTGACTTACAAACTCTACAATGTCTTAGCTCCTTTTTACAGATTCTGCCCAAACCACATTGGACCATGTCGATTTTATTATAAGACTTCAGCATATGCTGTTTCTTTTACCTAGAACACCATCATTCATTCATACCCTCAAACACACGAGCACACACACACACAATCATCTTTCGCAAAGTTAATTTTTTCTTATTCATTCATTTGTTTCAGAATCCCATTCAATGTGTTCTTTCACGGGAAACCCTTTTTGACCTCTCTAACTAGACCAATTTCTCTTCTTCAAAGCACGTATCACAGTTGTAACTTCACATTTATTTCTAGAATTTCTTAGATTCTGAGCTGAAATTTCCATGAAGGGAGGTACCATATTTGCTTTTGCTCAATATCTGATCCATGCCATCCAGTTTATCATCTGACACATAATATGTATTTGATAAATGTTTTTGGAGTGAACTGCCTTTAGTTCATGTGAAAGAAATGTAATTCATTTTAGGCCTAATAGTTCTTCAGGCAATCCTGAGAAGCCTCATACTTCCCACTCTGACTTGGACTTTCTCACTTCAGAAATAAAATGACCTGAATTTATTTAACCATTTTCATGTTAAATATTTAGTGACCCTTTGTCATCCTGATTGTCTTGCCCTGAACATATTTTTCATATTCTGTATAAAATATAGAAAACTCTGCAAATTGTGTGCCTAGAAATGAACCCAATTCTCTAAGTAACAAGCCTTTCTTTTTTTACCCTCCATACATCACTGAAGTCCACGTTCATTCAATTTTGTAGATGGTAGATTAGCTAATAAAATAGCCGTAAACATTTCTATTATAAGGCTAGGCACCCTAATCTGTTTTATCAGGGAATTTATTTACCTTTTTCTGACATAACTCCCAGTTTGTTTTAGTTTACACAATAGTTCTGTCTTACCCACTTGAGTCAATTATGACTAAACTTAGAATCATGAACCCCACCACAGAATATCTCATTACTGAGTTCTTTTATTTTGATTTTTTTCTTGTTCTTGAGATGAGGACAGGAAGTTAAAAGAAACCAAAATTATTTCTCTAAAACTTCCAGAAAGACCAAAGTTGAAACTGGAACATAGCTTTCCTGATTTATAGACCAGAATTCTGAAAATTACACCAAAGGTGGCTAATAATTAGAATAAATCATATCTGTAAGAGGCTTTAAAAAATAAGTATTCTGTTTTTCACATTATTTTTTCCTATTTTATACCCATTATCCAAGATGTTGTTTCACCTTATCTGAGTTAGAAACTAGCAATCAGTAGCAAAAAAAAAAAAAAGAAAAAAAAAATCCTAAACTAACTTTTTAAACCTTACAATGTATAGACCTGTTGTACTATGCAACTTATATCATGTTAAGATATTAAATGAACAATAATAAAATATAAGAGTTGAAAGTCAATTTACTCAATCATTACATAAAAAATGAAATACTTCTAAATTTTTTAAACCCTTAGATTTTACGTAGCTATGAACATTTAGAAAAACTATGCTATGCTTTTAACTGGGATCCCTCTATATTGGTACCCCTTTCAAATTCCTTTTTTTTTTTAATTAAGAGAAGGACTCAAACCACCCCTTTCTATTTCTAAGCCTCCCAGCAGCAATTGTGAGAATGTATGCCACACCACCCATATGTTCGTCTCCAGATGGCTAGCCTGCTTCTCTCAGCTCCCCCACCTGCCTGGGCCAAAGGCATGCTGTGCCCAGAACCCTGTGTATAACATGAAAGATGCTGATGCCTGCTGTCATCCATACCCTTGCATGTCCACAGTTTAATCAGAGCACAAGCAAGGAAAGAAAGAGAGGCAAAGCTGGAAGGAAGCAGAATTAGAGTTAAAGGAGAGGGAGGATGGAGGAAGAAAAGAGGAGTGAAAAAAGAGAATAAGAAAGGATGCAAGGAGGAAAAGGTTACAGTTTGATGAGAAAAGTATAGTTATTTTATGATAGTCAATCATTATTTTGGTAAGATTAAGAAAATTGATATTTCACACTCAAAAATCAAATAAATAGACTTTAGTCACATGAAGACAAGCACAAATGGTTTCCTTGTGTAACATTAGAATTGATGCTGTGTTGTACTGGCTCTGAAAGTGGATGGTAAGCTGCAAGTGGTTGTTCGTCTGCTCTTCTCTATGAAAGACACAGGTACCATCCTATGGATTTGAGAGAAGTGTTTCACATCTAATGTTACTGAGCAATAACACCCAAGATTAAAAACATAACAGAAAACACATACATGTTGCTGATGCATATGGGCATCACGTGTGTGAGTTGCAACTCAAGCAGAAACCCTCAGATAAAGGAGGGAGGTCAAAAAAGTTATAAAGGAGATTTTCCTTCTTTCTAATGTTTCTTCCCTGCCCTTAGCCCAGTGTATCTTCAAGTATGACCCTGAGGTAACCCACTTTAGAGTCACCTTGAGTAGTCAAGGAGACCCATAGCATAAATAATTAATCAGCCAACAAGGATCTATTGAGTGATATCTCAATACTAAGCAGGTAATTTGTTCATTCAACAATATTTATTGAGAATCAATTATGGGTCACATACTAAGTTCAGCACTGGGATAGATTATTGTGAAAAAACATAGTTCTGGCTCTTTTATTCAACTGATATTCTTTGAAAACCTACTGTAATCTAAGCACTGTTTTAAGCTTTAGGAATAAAGCATTGCAAAGAAATAAAAATAAAAATCATTCCTTATGATGTGGAGGTTCTTGTTATTGAAAACCATAATAAATAAATAAATAAATGAGTCATTTGTATGAATACATTATGCAAAAAGACAAAATGTGCTGGAGAGAAAATAGAGCAGAGAAGGGAGTATCAGGAGCAAGAGGTATGCAATGTTAAGTAGAGTGGCTAATAAAGCCTTTTCTGAGATGCTTAAACTTGAGGAAAAACTTGAAGACGGTGAGGGAGTGAGCCATGTATCTATCTGGCAGATACCTGGAAGAAGTAGCCAGTGAGAAAGGCTCTGGTTCAGGATGGTGTCTGTGACTCAAGAGTGAATGGAACAAGAGAGAGGGTGGTAGCAGATGAGACCAGAGAGTGGCAGGATACCTTTACAGTGGCCTGCAAGACACCACAAAATCTGGTATCTTGTAGGCCATTATAAAGTCTTTGTCATAACTTGTCTAAATCAATTTGTATTGAGGGATCCACCCCCATGACACAAACACCTCCCATCAAGCCTCACCTCCAACCTTGGGAATCAAATTTCAACATGAGGTTTGGAGGAGACAAATATCTAAACCATTGCATAAGCCCTCCCCGAATCCCTCCCTTCTTTAGAGTGAAAGCCAAATGCTGCTATATAGAAAAAGCCTGAACAGGACTAAATTGGAAGAAGGGAAAGCAGGTGGGAGGCAATTGCAGTAATCCAGCGAGAGAGGATGAAAGTGATGGAAGTGACAGAGTTGAAAAGATGTAGGTACATTCTAGATATATTTTGACGACTGGATTTATAGAATTTCCTGATAAATCAGTCTTAGAATGAGAGAGCAAGAGATAAGTCAAGTTCGACTCAAATCTATTTGGCCAGAGTAGCTGGAAGGATGGAACTGCCATTAATTGACATGGAAGTGTGGATGGAGAAGGCTTTCACAGAGGAATGTTAATTATTGATTCTGTTTCAACAGGTTGATTTTGAGATCCTAGTGGAGATTTTCATTAGTCTAGAGTTGAGAGGAATAGTCTGAGGTAGAGTTGCCATAGGTGATATTTTAAAAAATTAGATTGGCAAAGATCCCAAAGGTACTTAGCGTCATATCAAGAAATGAGGAATTACAAAGAATGTGCAATAGGGCACTCCATATTAGAAGGTCAAGAAGCAGAGATTATTCCACCATAACAGACAGAGAAAGATTAGACATTCATCGAAGAATAAAAAATATATGGTGTCCTGGATGACAAGTTAAAAAATTATTTCAGAGTTGAGGACATGAAAAACAAGGTCAGAGGCTAGAGAAGTAAGAATGCAATTATTCGATCATTAATAGAAGAAACAAAAGGTTAATAAAATAATAGGTAAGTCAGATACTGTTAATAATACAAATTAATATAAAATATAAAACTAAATGCTACAAAAAGTACATCATTTTATAATAATAAATAACAACAAATATAAGGATAGTGGCGGAAAACATGGGATGAGGAAATGCTTGTTTAAAGAAGTAATCTTGAGATTAAAGATAAAAGATATGTACAATTCACTGAAAGTGAAACTGCGAAGGTTTTGGAGTGTTACAGCCAGATCAGATGACATTTGCAATGGCCTTTTTTGGAAGAAAACATAGTGTATTCAAGGAAAAGGAAAAGGCTAGTTTAGTTTTAGCATGAAAAAAATGAATGTAGCAACTTAAATAAGGAATTATGTATGTTTGGAAAGAAATGTCTTGAAAATCGTGGGCAACATAAACCAAGATGAGAATTAAATGACATTATATTAGGATGTTTTGGGCAACAAATAAGAAAATACCTGCATAACAATTACTTACAAAATAATAGTTTATTCATAAGTCTCAAAAGAGACATATGGAACCCCACAATTCTATATCTCAAAAGAGACATATGGAACCCCACAATTCTATTTCTGGACATCTATGTAAAAGGACTGAAGGTTGTGCCTTGAGGAGATATCTGTACAACCACGTTTATAGCAACATGGTTATTACAATAACATAAAGGTGGAAGCAACCCGTGTGTCCATCAATGGATACATGAATAAACAAAACATAATATATATAAACATGGAATGTTATTCAGCCTTAAAAAGGAAGGAATTTCTGACACATGTTAAAACACGGATGAATCTTGAGGATATTAAACTTAGTGAAAATGCAAGTCATAAAAAACAAATACCATGTTATTCCACTTATGAGAGAGTAGTCAAATTTATAGAAACAGGAAGTAGAATGGTTGCTCCCAGGGTCTTGAGTTAGAGAGGAACAGTGAGTTACTACTTAATGGGTTCAGAGCTTCAGTTTCGCAAGATGAAAATTGTTCTAGAGGTAGATGGGTGTAGTGTAGTGTACATATGAGTGTACTTAATGCCTCCAAACTCTACATTTAAAATAGGCTGGTAAGTGTTATGTTACGTGTATTTCATCAAAATTACTACTACTAATAATGAAAGGGGTCACTGGACACAATGAAAAAGAAGAAAGAAGAGGAGGAAGAGGTGAAGGAGGGCAGAGAGATGTAACACCAGGGATGATTTTAGTAAATCCATGATACCTGGGCTCCAGGTAACTTCTGCATGACTCTTTTAGTCTTCCCTTCATGGTCACAAGATAGCTGTTGAAACTGAGCATCAAGTTATTCCACAAAAATGTCTAAGGCAGGAAAGAAGAGTCAAGGACTTTTTTCTCATACAACCCTTTCTTTCTACCAATTAATAGAATATGTTTCTCAGAGGCCTTCAACCAAGATCACTTTGGTGTAATTGGCCAGAACCATAATAAAATTGCCATACTTGTCTGCAAGAAAAATTGTGAAAGCAGGTTTCTAATGATTTCAGATTCACTTTTGAGGGCAAAAGTCAGTGGTGTGCAGATAAATATTTAACAAATAGCTACCTGGGATGGGAGAGAATGTGTGTACATATATAAGTGTATTATACATTTTATTGATATAAAAGATTTGTGGGACACTATAAATAATAATAGTATATACAGTATTCTTTATTGTCAATTTCATATAGCCAAATGATCTACACAGTGTGCGTGCTTCCATTGATTTTTTTCCATGCTTTTTTATCCATAGCCAAAATATGGTTGCAATTCACAAGTGTAGTTCCAACAAGAATGGTGATAGATATTTTCCTTGTAGTTAATGAGTGATACACAATGAACCAATGAACACATATATAAAAACTTAGTGTGAGCCAGAGTGGCTTATTTCCTTCAAACAACTGCACTAGTTACCCAGCAAAAGTTCTCAATCAGGCTGAAATGGCTGAAATGACAGACACAGAATTCAGAATATGGATAGGAATGAAGATCATCGAGATTCAAGAGAAAATTAAAACCCAACCCAAGGAATCTAAGGATTACAATAAAATAACAGGGCTGAAAGACAAAATGGCTATTTTAAGAAGGAAACAAATTCATCTGATAGAGCTGGAAAACACACTATAAGAATTTCATAATATAATCACATATTAACAGCAGAATCAACCAAGCTAAGGAAAAAAATTTCAGTGCTCAAAGACTGGTTCTTCAAACTAACTCAGTCAGACAAAAATAAAGAAAAAAGAATAAAAAGGAATGAACAAAACATCCAAGATATATGGGATTAGATAGAGACCAAATCTATGACTCATTGACATCACTGCAGGAAAGGGAAAGAAAATAAGCAACTTGGAAAATATATTTGAGGATATTGTTCACAAAAATTTCCCTAACCTTGCTAAAAAGGCCAACATTCAAATTCAAGAAATGCAGAGAACCCGTGCAAGATACTATGCAAGACGACCATCCCCAAGACACATAATCATCGTATTCTCCAAAGGTGATATGAAAGAAAAAATATTAAAGGCAGCTATAGGGAAGGGGCAGGTAATATAAAAACGCACCTCCATCAAGCTAAAAGCAGAACATTCAGTAGAAACTCTATAAGCCAGAAGATATTGCGGGCCTATATTCAGGATCCCTAAAGAAAAGAAACTCCAATCAAGAATTTCTTATCCAGCCAAACTAAGCTTCATAAGTGAAGGAGAAATAAGATTCTTTTCAGGAAGCAAATGCTAAGAGAAATCATAACCACTCAACCTGCCTTAGAAGAGGTCCTTAAAGGAGGGCTACATATGGAGAAAAAAGACTATTATCTGCCACCATAAAAACACACATAAGTACATAGATTATTGATAATATAAAGCAATGACACTGTCAAGTCTGCATAATATCCAGGATCCAATCCACAACATAGCAATGTTAACCTTGATTGTAAATGGAATAAATGCCCTGATTAAAAGGCACAGGGGAGCCAGTTGGATAAAGCAGCAAGACTCACTGTGTGCTGTCTTCAAGAGATCTATCTCACATACATTGACACTCACAGGCTCAAAGTAAAGGAATGGAGAAAACCCTACCAAGCAAATAGAAAACAAACAAAAAAATAGTGGCTGCCATTCTAATTTCAGACAAAACAGACTTTACACCAACAGTGATCAAAAAAGAAAAAGAAGGACATTACATAATGGCAAAGGGTTCAATTCAGCAAGAAGACATAACATAAGAGCAGACAGATTCATAGAATAAGTTCTTAGAGACCTATGAAGAAACTCAGATAACCATACAATAGTAGTGGGAAACTTCAACACTCCACTGACAGTATTAGACAGGTCATTAAGGCAGAAAACTAACAAAGATATTCAAGATCTGAACTCAGCACTTGACCAAATGGACCTTGCACACATATACAGAACTCTCTACCTAATAACAACAGAATATACATTCCTCTTATCTGCACTTGGCACATACTCTAAAATCAACCACATGGTAAGCCATATAACACCTCTCAGCAAATCAAAAAAGAAACTGAACCAACCACACTCTCAGATCACAGCACAACAAAAGCAGAAATCAACACCAAGAAGATTGGTCAAAACAATACAATTACATGGAAATTAAACAACCTGCTCCTTAATGACTTCTGGGTAAACAATGAAATTAAGACAGAAATCAAGAAATTCTTTGAAACTAATAAGAACAAGGTTAGTGCATACCAGAACCTCTGGGACACAGCTAAAGCAGTGTTAAGAGGAGAGTTTATAGTGCTAAACACCCATATCATAAATGGCAGAAGAATCTCAAATTAACAGCCTAACATCACACCTCGAGGAACTAGAAAAACAAGAGCAAACTAACCCCAAACCTAGCAAAGTCAAGAAATAACGATAATCAGAGCTGAACTGAATGAAACTGAGACGTGAAAAAGCATACAAAAGATCAACAAAATCAGAGGGTTTTTTTTGTTTTGTTTTGTTTTTTAAGAATGAATAACATAGACCACTAGCTGGACTAACAAAAAAGAAGATTCAAATAAATAAAATCAGAAATGACAAAGGGGAACATAACCTTTGACCCCACAAGAATACAAAAAACCATCAGATACTATTATGAACACATCAGTGCACACAAAATATATGACCTGGAAGAAATGGATAAATTCCTAGAAAGATATAACTTCCCAAGACTAAATGAGGAATAAATTCAAACCCTGCACAGACCAATAATGAGTTGAAGTACGGAATCAGTAATAAAAAGCCTACCAACCAGAAAAAGCCCAGGATCAGACAGATTCACAGCTGAATTCTACAAAATGCATAAATAAGAGCTATTACCATTTGTACTGAAACTATTCCAAAAAGTTGAGGAAGAGGGACTCCTCCCTAACTCATTCTGAGGCCAGCATCATTATGATACCAAAACAGGAAAGAGACACACACACAAAGAAAACTTCAGGCCAATATCCTTCATGGACATAGATGCAAAAATCTTCAATGAAATTCTTTCCAAAAAGTCCTTGTTTTTTTGTTTGTTTGTTTGTTTTAGAATAAATAAATCCAACAGCACATCAAAAAGCCAATCTACTACAATCAAGTAGGCTTTATCCCTGGGATGCAAGATTGGTCCAACATATGCAAATCAATAAATGTGATTCACCACATAAACAGAATTGAAAGCAAAAACCATATGATCATTTCAATAGACGCAGAAACAGCTTTCAGTATAACCCAACATGCCTTCATGATAAAAAATACTCAACAGAATAGGCATCAAAGGAACATACCTCAAAATAATAAGAACCGTATATTACAAATCCACAGCCAACATCATACTGAATAGGCAAAAGTTCGAACCATTTACCCTAAAAACTGCAAAGGGTGCCCACTCTCACCACTCCTATTCAATATAGTACTGGAAGTCCTAGCCAGAGTAATCAGGCAAAATAAAGAAATAAAAGGCATCCAAATAGGAAAAGAAGAAGTCAAACTATCTCTCTTCACTGACAATATGATCATGTACCTGAAAAAACATAAAGACTGCATAAAGCCTTCTAGAACTGAAAAACGACTTTAGAAAATTTCAGGATAAAAAAATCAATGTGCAAAAGTCAGTCACATTTCTATACACTAGTAATGTCCAGGATGAAAGGCAAATCAAGAACACAATCCCATTTACAATAGCCACAAAAAAGAGAAATATACAGGAAAATAGCTGAGCAAGGAGGAGAAAAATCTCTACAAGTAGAACTACAAAACACTGCTAAAAGAAATCAGAGATGACAAAAAAAAATGGAAAAACATTCCATGCTCATTGATTGGAAGAATCAATATCATTAAAATGGCCATACTGCCCAAAGCAATGTACAGATTCAATGTTATGCTTACCAATCAAGGCCATTCTTCACAGATTTAGAAAAATCTATTCTATAATTCACATGGAACCAAAAAAATGAGCTGGAATAGCCACAGAAATCCTAAGCAAAAGGAACAAAGCTGGAGGCCACATAATACCTGAATTTAAACTATACTACAAGGCTACAGTAACCAAAACATCATGGTACTGGTACAAAAATAGACACATAGACCAATGTAACAGTATAGATATCCCCAAAATAAAACCACACATCTACAACAATCTGATCTTTGACAAAGTTGACAAAACAAGCAGTGAAGAAAGGACTTCCTATGAATAAATGGAGTTGGGATAACTGGCTAACCATATACAGAAAATTGAAACTGGACCTCTTTCTTATAACATATACAAAAAACAACTGAAGATGGATTAAAGACTTTAATGTAAAACCTAAAACTATAAAAACCCTTGAAGAAAACCTAGAAATACCATTCTAGACATAGGCCTTTGAAAAGATTTTATGACAAAGATGCTAAAAGCAATTGCAACAAAAACAAAACTTGAAAAATGGGACCTAATTATTAAAGAGCTTCTGCACAGCAAAAGAAACTATAAATAGAGTAAAGAGACAGCCCATAGAATGGGAGAAAATAAATGCAAACTACATATCCAACAAAAGTCTAATATCCAGAATCTATAAAGAACTTAAACAAATTAACAAGCAAAATACAACCCCATTAAAACTAGGCAAAGGATATGAACATACACTTTCCAAAAAAGACATATATGCAGCCAGCAGGTATATGAAAAAAAATGTTCAGCATCACTAATCCTTAGAGAAATGCAAATCAAAACCACAATTAGATACCATCTCACACCGGCCAGAATAGCTAGTATTAAAAAATAAAAAAAACTATAGATGTTGGCAAGATAATGGAGAAAAGGGAATGCTTATATACATGCTTTTGTTTGGAATGTAGTTTAGTTCAGCCACTGTTGAAAGCAGTTTGGCAATTTCTCAAAGAACCTAAAACCAATTGACGTAGAAATGTCATTATTGATATATACACCCAAAGGAATATATATTATTCTACCATAAAGACACTTGCACATGTATGTCCATCACAGCACTATGCACAATAGCAAAGGCATGAAATCAACCTAAATGCTCAACAACAGTAAACCAGATGAAGAAAATGTACATATATATACACCCTGGAATCCTATGCATCCATAAAAAAGGAATGCAGGTTGGGCACGGTGGCTCATGCCTGTAATTCCAGCACTTTGGGAGGCCCAGGCAGGCAGATCGCCTAAGGTCAGGAGTTGGAGACCAACCTGGCCAACATGGTGAAACCTTGTCTCTACTAAAATACAAAAATTAGCCTGGCATGGTGCATGGTGAAACCCTGTCTCTACTAAAATACAAAAATTAGCCAGGCATGGTGGTGCATGTCTGTAATCCCAGCTGCTCAGGAAGCTGAGGCGTGAGAGTCACTTGAGCCTGGGAGGCAGAGATTTCAGTAGGTCGAGATTGCACCACTGCACTCCAGCCTAGGTGACAGAGCAAGGCTCCATCTCAAAAAAAAAAAAAAGAAAAAAAAAAAAAGAATGCGATCATGTCCTTTGCAGCAATGTGGATGAAGGTGAAGAAAATTATTCTAAGCAAACTTATTCAGAAATAAAAAACCAAACATTCTCACTTACAAGTGGGAGCTAAACATTGGGTACACATGGACACAAAGAAGGGAACAAAAGACACTTGGGCTTGCTTGAGGGTTGAGGGTGGGAAGAGAGTGAGAATCAAAAAGCTACATATCAGGTATTATGCTTATTACCTAAGTGATGAAATAATCTGTAAACCAAACCCCTGTGACTCACAATTTATCTGTAGAACCAACCTGGACCTACACCCCTGAAACTAAAATAAAAGTTAAAGGAACAAAAAGAGCAAAGAATTTGGAGTCCCAAGACCCCTGGGACTTATTAGCCGAGTGAGATTGAGAAGGACATTCACTTGTTTTAAGTCTCAGGTTCCTTATCTGAAAGGATATCGTTTGAAAACAGTAAACATCTTACAGGGCTGTGATGAAGACTAAATAAAACTGTTGACATACTGGAAAGTTTTGAAAAATGTACCTGACTTCAAAGACTGAAATTTCACTTCAGAAAAAAACTTTTAAAAAATCTTGATATAAAAAATTACTTTAAAAAAATAAACAAGCAACAAAACAATAACTCAAGACTTCATTTATAGCATTGGCCTATTTCCACGGAGTAAATACTCCCAATATATCCAATTTCCTGGTACCCACTTGACACCATTGAATGTAAATTTGAGATTGTGCAATAGCAAAACATTCTATAGGATTTCTAATATTAAGATAGAATCAATGCAAACAAACTCAAAAGCATAGGCAATAGTAAGAGGTAATAATATATTTGGAAAGGATGAGTTTTGAGCTTTAATTATTTTGCATTTAATGTAATTAAATTGTTCATTAATATAATTTGATGTTTAATCATATCTGTTTATAATATGGCTTGCAAAATTCCTGAAAATTTAACAATCAGCTCTCATAGGCCTCTTTGGATCAAATGACCAGCAAGGCATAATACTAGCAAGTAAGGAGGAATGAGATGCCTTTGGCTTTACAGATTTTAAACATTTAAATTCACTTAGGTATATAGTAGAAGCATTTTTACTTCCAATTGTGCTTAATCTAAGGAAAATAGCATCTTTGAATCTTTTCCTTTTTCTAATCAACTTTTGCTCCTAATTTTCCATTCTAGCTTCTAATATCCCTAGATTAAGAACAAAAATAACATTGATTTCCACCACAGATAAAATGTCCAATAAAAGGCAAAGTAAAACTGGAGTCAATTGAATATTCTCTGTTTAACACCAAATTGATTTTAAGGCTGCCAGATAAGGAAGGGAGAAATAGAATGTAAAGCTGTCCTGAGAAGAGATCACTCAGTCTAAGCCCCTCATTTTGGAGATATGAAAATGGAGATACCTCAAGATTGGCCTAAAATCACCCAACCCACTAGCAGCAGAGCAAAGACAAGAATGCTGGGCTCCTAAGTTCTGAAAGCCATACCTGTTCTACTGCTGTGCACCAAACCTTAATTCCTGGGCCATCTTTATTAGAAGAGTGTTTGGCAAGTTCTTTGGGTGTGAAAAGAGAAAACAGTCCTCATAAATCAGGTTTCCATGCCTGACTGTTAAATCCACCACTGGCACGATCACAGGGAAGTGCTGCTCCAGCTCATTGTGCTAGAAATAAACTGAGGTCTCATAGCAGCCATTAGAGTCTAATTATATGTGACAGCCAACCTGACAGGTTTTGTTTATTTGTTTGTCTATTCTTTGAGTGCTTATGGCTTGAAAAAAATGAATAATGCTGTCAAAACTATCTTACCCTTCAGGAGCTCTTTCTCTGCTTCATTGGAAAGCATAGGAAAGCATTTACTTCTAACATGCCTGGTAAAGCTAATAAGGAAAAATGATTTCACTGAGAAGTCTGTATAATTATGCATGGCTCATGTGACACCTTCTGATGGTCAACTGTCACTAGTACACTGTGCTAGACTTGATAAGAGAATGAGAATCAGGAACATCAAATACATAGAAATCACATAAGAAGTCTTTTTGGAAGAAATGCGAGCTATGAAATCATCTGAGGATGAGGCAACAAATATATCTAGAAAACATGAGCAAAATAAAACATAAAATTGTACAAATTTCATAATGGAACTGGTGGACAATTGACAGATTATGTTTAACCCTATCTTAATTTATTTTTCCCAGACCACTCACCTTTTAAGAATATCAACATTATATTTGTACTGAAAGTAGATGTGATAGGTAGATCTTGATTATTTTCGAGTCCCAAGCAGATCTCTGTGTTTTTCTTGAATGATTCCAATTTTACCAATGATCTAGCTAAGGACATTGACATGTTCCTGAATGCCTCTAAACAAAGTAAAAAAAAAAAAAAACTTTGAATGGCAGTATTAAGATCCAATTCCTTATCAACATGTTGAAATAATAATGTGAACTTAATAAAATATAGTAAGACTCAACATATTAAACTTAAGAAGAGTTAAATAAGTAAAGGAAAACAAACAACAACAACAAAAAGCTGGAGTGGGAAAAATAGAATCTAATAGCCATCTGTATGAGAAAAGATTTTATTTGGCTGCAAACTCATGAGTCGATGTTGTAACAAGACTGCAAACAGCAAGAATGTGAATATATTGAATCTTGCCTTCCTCTGGGAAGTGCCAATGAGAGCTTGTACTAGCTCCACTCCATTCCAGACTGGCAAGATCATACCTAGTGTGCAATCAGCTTGAGAAATATGTGTTTTTATCTCCCATGGCTTTGATTAAGTTGGGTTACATCTGGCTACTACTCAGTCTCAGTTTGGACAGTGTGGGCTCCACAGCATTTGCCCACTCCTCATGTACTTGCAGAGTTCTGTTGTCTAAGTTACACTTTTTACACTCTGTTCTAATGTGGCTACTGGTAAGGTGTAAACGTTGTTTTGCCAATGTGAAAAATATAAAAATAGGTTTTACAGTGCTCCATTGTATATACTTTTATATACATAGTGATTTCTAGAACTAAAGCTTTCTACATTATTAAGAGTTGATTGTACTGTGTTTAATTGTAGGCAAGACATTAAGTGGTATGTTTAAAAGTTGGGTGTGCTTACATAAGAATCCCCAAGAAGAGAAAGACTCTGTAAACCAATATGTATGAGGAATAGATGAAAAAAATAAAGAAGACTTATTTATGCACAAGAAAAAGAAAAAAATAGTGGGTAATTCTTAATGGAATAATTACTTAGAAGATGAATTGTCATTTTTTTGGAATTCAGTTTATTTTTGTGACTGTCAGGATGAAAGTTGCAAGGTCACAGATTCAGGTCAGCTTTAGAGCAGGTTGAAGTATTAGAAAATGGAATATGATGCTTTATAGTCAATTTTCCATTCATGGAGGTGTCCAAAGGGTACTGAAAGATACATGTATTAACAGTTTTATAAATGGGAGTGATTAATTAGATAGTCTTCTAATCAGTGAGTTACAATATTCTTTTCCACTGCAAGAATCTATGAGTCAATGTTGTATCATTGATGACATGATGACAAAGAAGCTCTATACAACCTTCATTTTGGTTCTTTTAATTTGTAATCTCTCATTTGAAACATAGCACTGATTGAAAGGTATTTTACAGTATTATCCCTACCACTCATTAACACAAATCACTCAACCTAGAAGAACGTGTGGTGGCTGTTTGTAGACCTACACCTACTTTTTGATATTAATTTTTCCTTCTAGATTTTCATATATTTAATTAGCTTACAAACAACTCACCTATTAAATTATAAAACTTATGTATAGATTTGATATAGCATAGTTTTTACATAAGAATGTTTAATAATGAAGAGTGGTGTTTAATCAACATGTTGAATGTGAAGCCAATTCATAATTTGAAAGGTCAACAATAAAGGGGCATCATCCATCATGATTTAATCAGTCGTATCTTATTAAGAGCAGTTGCAAAACAGGTGAGAACATTCACAAAAGGATTAGTTCATAATATTTAGGTTAGCATTTAAAAACCATCACTAGCCATAGTGTTCATGATATTAATTATATAGAAGTATGCCATTTTCTAAAGGAGCAGGAAAACTTTTAAAATATTAACAACACTGAGATTAGTCTTCAGAAATTTAAAATAAAATTCAAGTGTCTTTAGAATTTAAATTTCTTTATGAGGATGTCAAAATGATAGGATAAAACCCCAATGAAAGATATATATTGCAATATTCATATCCAAATGAAACTTCTCAGATCATGAGTCTATTACCATACTCCATTATCCTGAGATGAAGCGATTACATGTTCTCTTTTTATTTTTCAAATACTGTTGACTGCCAAAAAGAAACTAGTGAAGATGTTCTTTATGCCAAATTTCCTTGTCTTCTTTCATTTTTTCAATCAACCACCATTTGCTAAGCAGCACTATGTACCAAGTGTCAGTTACTCTGCCACTATACACATTTCTGTGATTCAAATTAGCTCAAATAAGATCCACAAGTAAAGGAATAATGTTTGTATTATACAAAATTTCATTGGTTTACCTGTGATTTTCATAAGCCAAAGTAGCCAGATGAGTGTGAATAGATTACAACCTTCAGTGGGAAAGGAAAAAGCCATCATCTTAGCTACTGCCCTGGCAGTGGGAGTCCTTTCAGAACATTCCAACTAAGTGCAAGCAGTTGGAGCTTCCTTCCCAGCCA
Source organism: Pan troglodytes (assembly GCF_028858775.2). NCBI lineage: Eukaryota > Metazoa > Chordata > Mammalia > Primates > Hominidae > Pan > Pan troglodytes. The sequence goes on from NC_086015.1 coordinate 4,970,859, forward strand.
AGTTCACCATCAGTTTTGTTCAGCCAGTGGTAAGTTGCACTATCTTCCAGGTTTACTTCACCAGCAGCCCCACTCTCTGAGATCTCCATTTTTATCGATTTGGACTCAGTACTGGCCAAATCTTCTTAACTAACGTTGTTTGTGAATTACTAAAATCGTCTGTGGCAACCTTCAGCTACACTAAGCTGCCTGCCTAGGTGGTCTAAGTTAGCTCTGCAGAAACTTATTACTGTGTTTGCTTGTGCTTTGGTTAAAACATTTACATAAGATTTTCTTTATCATTGCCTACTATTATGCAGAATATGAGGTTTCCTAATAACATATATAATTACAGAGAAATGTCTCTATTGTGATAGTCGCAGGAGATTCAGAAGTGAATTATACGCAGCTGATGCCTTCACACTGCCAAGGTTTAGTAAAAATGACATGCAAACTATGAGTTTTACTACAATGTGATGAGTGTCATTGCTATGCTAAAAAATACAAGAATTCAGAGGTTAGAAGGCCCAAATACCATGAGTTTTACTACTTCCCTAATAGCTCATTTCACAATAAAGAATTTCTGATCATCAGAAGCTTATTATATTGAACTAGAATTTTCACTTCTTTATGCAATCAACAAGGATTTATTGATCAGTTTCTATAAGTCAGGAATGTTTCTGGACAACTGGAGTTTGCTTGAGAAGGAAAATTGGACCTGACTTAGTGTTACAGAGTTTATATTTTAGATTCAAAGATTGAAAATCAACAAACACACAAGAAAATAAATGAATCTGTGAACAAATAAAATTGTTTCAGATAGTAAGGAAATCTCTGAAGGTAAGCAGAGTAATAGGACAGAAAGTGACCGTGTAGATTAAGGGTGTCAATACTCTACAGGCTAGTAGAAGTTAAGCTCTTCTGTGGAGAAGTATGGGTTTCAGCTAACGGAAGTCAAGAAGGAGAGATTTACAGCCTGAAGTCACCAATTATGCAGAGCCTTCAGGCAGGGACATTATGTTTGGCAGGAGGGCAGACATGGGAACACTGGCTGCTTGGGAAGATAAGAAAAAGCCAGGCAATATACTAGTGCTCAGGAATTTGGATTTGATTTGGCATGAGATAGAAAGTCACTGAATTGTTTTTAGCAGGAAAAGGACATGAGATGATTTATTTTGTGAAAATATAAGTTGACGGCCAGATGAAGAAACAATTGTTAGGTTATAGGCTTGGAAGCAGGCAGTTAGGTGTTGGGAGACAACAGCCATGTGCTAAGTGAGGCGTTGCAGTGGTTTGACAGGGAAAACAGGGGCCATGAGCAACAGAGATGAAGTAGATAAACTAGAGTATATTATGGTGACATAATGTGTACATTATATCATTTGGGGATAGATGGAATGTGCTGGTGATTAATCCACAACCATCAAAGTCCACCAAGTAAACAAGAACAGTTCTCTGCATCTCCACTCCATTACTGATGTGGTTTGGCTCTGTGTCTCCACCCAAATCTCATCTCAAATTGTAATCCCCACGTTCCCAGGTTCCAGGATCACGGGGGCAGTTCCTCCCTGCTGTTCTCATGATAGTGAGGGAGTTCTCACGAGATATGATGGTTTAAAATGGGCAGTTTCTTATGTGCACACTTTCTGTCTCTCCTGCTACCTTATGAAGACCTTCCTTGCTTCTCCTTCTCCTTCCTCCAAGATTGTAAGTTTCCCAAGGCCTCCCCAGCCATGTGGAACTGTGAGTCAATTAATCTTCTTTCCTTTATAAATCAGTCTCAGGTAGTATCTTTATAGATGTGTGAGAATGGATTAATGCAATTACCTTTTTTCGTTCTTTGCCCTCATTCACTGAGGTTTTCAAACTACAGTTAGATGACAACTTTTTGTGACTGTTACAGAGGTTTTCCTGCCTCTATTTAGACATTGGAACAAGATTACCTTTAAAAGGGGGTCTAGCATATGATATGTAGATGGGAATTTTTAAGGAATGTGATTCATTTAGCAGCATGGACTATTAGTAAAAAAAAAAATTATATTAAATGGCATTCTTTCCATATCTATAGGGCCAAGTCAAAAGCTCTCCATTACAGCTGGAGATGCCCTCTTTAAGCTTTTACATTCTCCTTCCGCCCCCAACATACACGCTACACTTATACACATATACTTTTCAACCTTCAACCTCCCTTTAGAAAAATAAAAATTATCATTAAGTGCTCAGATCAAAAAGTAATAGGCAATGAAAAAAATATTGATTTGTATTAAATCACCGGTGCAAATATGGTGTGCGAGGATAAGAATGTTTGGCGAGAGCTACAGTATTATAAAATAATATGCTAGTCATTGAAGGCTCTTGTCCATGTAAGTGAGCAGAAATATATAGCATTTGCTTATTATCTCCAGCCCAAGTAGTAAATTATCACTGAAATGGCAAAGACTGAAGTGGACATAAATTTGGGGTTTGCTGTGCTGAGGAGTGTGGAGCTTGGTATATTTCAAAAGCCTTAGGAGGCTACCTATCATCATGATCTACAGACAGAGCTGCAGATAAAGTATAAGGTGATTTCTAGTTGGAAACTTAACCAAGGCTCTCATGGCTTACAGTTAGAAAATTATTTTCCTCTAGTACAGAGTTTACAGATTACCTTTTATTTCTTTTTAGCTTCAAACCTATTGTTAAAATATCAAATTATTTGTATTTTCCTACTCTCTGTGAAAGAATCTTTTTAAAAAATTAACCTTTCTACCATTTGATTTTGATTACAGAATGACTGATTTACTCATTAATTACCTATTCATTCCTACACTATAGCAGATGCTATTCTAGGTACTAGAGAGTGATGAACAAAAGAGATGTAGACTCTGTATCAGAGAATTTATAATCGTGTAAATGTTATAAAGATAGTGAAACAAAAAATGACTCATAATAAAATAAAATAGGAGTGATGACAGAGGAGAAAAATTTAACTTATTTTGAATGAAAGTGTGTTTGCATAAGGTAAGGTACATATGTATATTGGAATTAACTCAGTCCAGGAAGTGGCCGATTTTAGAGAACATAGTTGTCAGTTTAATCTCCTGATATTGCAGTTAGCATATTATCTGACTGTGGCTATTAGCTTGCAAATAGCTGTTGTTTAGCCAAAGCAGAAGCCATATAGGGTTTGCAAGGTTGAAGACAGACCTGTTACCACTTCTAGTAAGAGACTTTCAAATATATGGCCTACTGATAGCTTGGTAGTAATTTCAGCAAAAAAGACAAGTCCTGTTTTCCTCCCTTATTATTCTCCTATAGATTCACCACTATGTGTTCGCAGTCTTTGTATCAAGGCTGTTCTATTTACGTTCCATGCAAAAGATGTTTGTTTTCTTTTCATGGTGGTGATGGCTAATGGCTCCCTCCATTGTGGCAATACCTTCCAGTGTCATTCCCTATCCTTCTGCTCCTTTCTCTGCCTCCTACTCCCATGTAGAGTTTCTCCAAGAGCAGACTTACTTGATTACCTCAGAAAGCCAACTCCTGTAATGTCACAGAGGCATAGTACTCTATGAAACTAAGACGATCTAAGACACATGGGAGGGAAATATGACTGGATGACTGGAAACTATATTCGCTGGTTGCTACTAAGAGCCTCACTCAGTTTCCAGTGTCTTTCTGGTGGTTTTACAGCTTTTTTCTGGTAACTTACAATTGTCTTCTCTAGTACCCTTCCCAACAAAAGAAATGTAGGATATTCTAATTATTTTGCACTCATTAAAATGGACATTCATTTTGCTGAAATATAGCTTATTCTATATATGTTTATAGTGAATTATCTTGTATAATTTTTTTATCTTGACCTATTTTTGTATGTGTAATGTCATTCTTTTATGGGCCTGTGCATTCTCTTTAGCATTCTAATTCCCATTCTAGGGAACAAATTACAGCACCTTTGTGTTTTAATCATCAATTATCCTACTCAAGTGTTTTAAGCACCCTGCAAACAATATCTGGTATGTGCCTTGCCTAGTTTAATTATTGAAGCACTTTTGAAAGCACCAGGATTTCATTAGTGATCAATATAAATTGGGCCAGTCTTCAACCAATTTGTGTTCATTATTAAAGCCTTCGGTTCCAACGATAACTTGGAGACAGAGAACTGATGAAGCTGGTTAGACAATTGCCTAATGAGGCAAGCAGACTCTGCCTCTGATCTTAACCAGCCTCTGGGCTCTGAAAACTTTAAATGGTCCCAGTGACAGATATCACACTAGAAACCAGCCATTGTCCATCTAATCACTACCTCTAGCTGAGCTGAGAGGCATAAAATAACACAAATGAATTGAATGAAAGACAGAATCTATCATGCTACAGGTAATTGTGTTTATCAAGCATTAATATCTGAGACTCAATCCTAGGGCTCTAATCCATCTCATAAAACAAAGTCCAGAGACAGGAGCAATCCTCGGCAAAGAAGCCGTTCGTAGAAAGTAAAATTTGTGGGATCCAAAAATAATTGACATAAAATTCCAGCAAAACAGACTGACATTCCAAAAGCACTTTAAAATTACAAGGGATTGAGGACACAGATCTTTTAGCAGAAGGTACCGATTAACCGGGTCTTCGATACATACACAGGATGTAGGTGACGTGTACAACTGGAGTTAAATGGCAGTTGAGACAGGTAGGCTTTTTCTAGTTGGAGAGCTCTCAGGGAACCGGTGACTACTTTGGTCTGGTACAGATGAGAGATACAGAAATTATATCAGGTGGGAAGTAGACACCTGGCCAGGGAGAAATGCAGGGACATAATTAATCCCATTTCTGCTGAGGGTGACAACTTGATTAGTGCCCTTAATTAAGGTCAGGCTTTGAGTATCTTTATAAATTCTTGCTGTGGGAGCTTTGTGCCAAATATATCCATGTATATGTATAGATAGTTACATTATTTTTCCCTACATCAATTTCATGGTCTCTAAAATGAACTGAGAGAGATCTGATTTGAAATAGTATTCTTACCTGTTCTCAAAATCTGAAAGTCCGGGAGTCCATGGGAAAATAAGATAGAGTTTTTATTACATATTGAGGTATCATAACTCTTCCTCAACATGGAAACAAAGATCTTGCATTATATCAGGTTTGAGCTTGTTAGAAACATCATTTCAGCAGGCTTTTCGGATTCTGTGTTGGTTGCTACTGAAGTAAATTTGCACAGTACTGTTAGCCTTTGGGGGTCTTTCTTACTCAACCACTATAGTTGTTGCAGAATTTTGCGCCTTAGTTCAGCTAAAACCTGGTTCTTGTCACATGACCAGGAAAATTTAGACACGTTGAAGGGTGAGTAGAGCAGGATTTTATTAGGCAAAAAGGGAAAAAAAGGGAAAAAACCTCACAGACTAAATCCCAGGCCACCACACAGAAACTGAAGAGACCAGGCTCCTCTTGCCTGCCCATAGCTCCACCCTGTTCCCCCAGTGCACATGTGGGCATGCTCCAGCAAGGCCCTGGGCAGCTTCCCTCATCTGCGCCAAAGCCTCTGATGTAAACACTTATGGAGCAGGTCGGAGATTCTCCAGGGTTCCCTTTTAATCTGCTTAGGCATTCGGCTATCTCGTAGTTAAGATTGAGTAGATCTGGGCAAGAAAACAAGGGAAGAAATGGATATAAATATGTGCCTTTCATCTTCATTAATTTGAAGCCTCAAGTTTGTATAAGTATGTTTCCCCAAGGGCCTTAACATCAGATGTTATGTAAGTAGGATTTTGAGTATTCAGAAAATAAACTTACCAAGTTAAACACAGCGATATTACCTTGATTTAGAAAAAAATCATTTAGCAATGGAATTCAATTTTATACCCCGGTACCTAATACATGATTCCACAGGGAATCATGCTTGATTCTGTTAGAAATACTAATCTGGATGTAAGCACTTGCCTTCAAGGAGCTTTAAACTAGTGGAATGTAAAAAAATGCATTAGAAGATACTGTAGACTGTGAGGGAAAAAAATGTTATGTGATAGAGATGAGTTTCAGTTGGAAAGATTGGGCAGATTTTAAGAAAGGGGGTATTTGACTGAATCTTGAAGCAAGGATAGATAGAATTTCAACTGATGAGTAATAAAGGCTCAAAGGGGAATAGCATTTGTTTCATTAATGTGCTCCTAGAGCTCAACTTGCATAACTCATTTTTCATAAGACTAAGTTTATGCTTAAAAACTCACCGATGTCATCAAAAATCTAATAGGAATATGAACATTTTCTGCTAGTGGTTTTGGTCTCTATGTTAGTTCTATACTTTTTTTTTTTTTTTGATAAGAAGTATGGATGGTGGGAAACCAACTGCTTTGATGGAAATTCAAGCAACAGACACATCCCCTGTCAGCTCCACACAAAGATATCCTGATGAAGTTCTCCTGACTTCTAGGAGGGGATGTTTCAGAAGTGCACATGAGGGAGAGGAATCCTGCTGTCGGCTGACTTTTTGCTTTGCTTACTGTATTTTGTTTTGTTTTTAAAACAGGCTTGGACATACATTTTCAATTCGAAAACTCCCTTCTGAGATCCAAAAGTAAACATGTTTACAGATTATGCAAAAGTTTGAGTTTAGTTTCAGAATTTTTATCTCAAAGGCTCTAGCACAAAAAAAATGGGGGATGTCCAAATTCTGGAATTTGAAACAAATAACAGGACAGATTGCAAGCTGGCAGCTGGCAGGGAGAAGTCCATTATTTCCCAGCTCCATTCCTTTGACTTCAGCCTAGGGAAAGGTTACCCTAACCTTGCCTCACCTTATTATCCATTCTATTTTTAAGCATTTCTCATTTACCACTGAAAAATATTTACCACATACTTCTAGTGGATCTAATCATTAGATTCTTAGGTGGACGCTTCTCAATCAATGAAGGACAGAACCTATCGAGCTTCCTGACTTCTTTAGTTCCTAAAACGCGGCATTCTGTTTTCTTTTTTTACTACTAATAAAGGCAGTTAACATTCACTGGTGGGCCACAGTGAAAACTTCAGATAGTTTTCTGAAGGTTTACTACTTTCTGTTTAGTTTTGTTCTTTTTTTTCCCTAAAAATTAGTGGGTTCCCCAGTTAGTGTATTGTAATTCCCTTTTTTTAAGTCTTGTTTTTCCTCTCCTTCTGTGATTTCTACTCATTCCCAAAACTCTGCATAGTAATCATGACCAAATGATTTCTGAATTCATATATCAAATCCCCCAAAGGCTTAATATCATCTCAGAATGTCAGCCAAGCTCAGATTTCCAAAAGTTTTATATTATTACATTGGCTTGAATCATAGACTTGTGTCCTTCTGTAGTCAGCACCCATTCCTTCACCTTTAGGCATAGCTCCAGTTCTGAGAGACCTATCCTTGCCTCTACTGACAACAGCCTGGTAGGGATATCAGTAAATGTAGCCAGACATGTATATTGCCACATGGCTGCTGCATGGCCCTGATTAGGCCATCTTGATCTGATTGAAACAAAGATTAGAAATAGTAGAGGTTGATTCATTCCAAATACTTGATGGGACAGCACATCAAATCCCACAGCTCAGACCCCTGGAGCTGCTCTGGTCTGTGTGTTTTCTAAGCATACCTTTTAAACCCTCCCTCTGTTTCTACAAAACCCTGTGTATTTTTCAAAGGAATCTCTTTTTATGCTAGGCAGAGGTGGTCTCTATTGTTTGCAACCACACACACACACACACACACACACACACACACACACACACACATTCTCAACAAGTAGTTTCTACAATGTTGATAGGCACATTGTTAGAGATGGAGTTAAAAAATGAATTCCTGAGTCCTAAATATAGGCAACTTTTATTTCAATGAGGGCATAATACATCCATACCAGAGATCATTATAATACCATGTATTGGTACCAGGACCTGGAGGATATATTGAGGCATCTTCCTAAAACTTCAACCTAAGTTGCTATCTGAGATTTAAAACCAAAACTTAAGAGACAAGACATAAGCCGCCTCATATAATAAATACAGGACAACTTCTATGCCATCAGGACATAACTGAAAACTAAAACACATATTTGTCAAAAGGTGTGTTGGTAAATGTTGGAAGAATAGATTTGTAAAAGTGAAGTTTGGAAGTTTTCATAAAAGAATTAATTAGTAGAGAGGGGAGTACCTTGACCAATGAGCTTCCTATATCAGAGGAAGGCAGATGAGACACAATAATCTGAAGTCTAATGCAATTTGTTCAAATCCTGGATAACTTGCTTAACCTGTCTAGGTGTCAGTTTCCTTAGTTATAATTTGAGGATAATAACAGTATAAATTATTATTACTTTATTGTGTTGATTATATGAAATAATCCATTTCCTATAGTTTTTACTGCACATGGGTTAATATAAAATATTATCAACTTTTTTACTATTATTATTGAGTTGGCAAAGTTATTCCTATTATGGGAAAAGATTATCCGACATTTTAGCCCAGTGCCTTACAAAATTTGGATCTTATCATTCTTTTAGTTCTGATTCTGGGCTCATGAAGCAACCTTCTGTTGCTAAGTGGCATCCTACATAGGCCTGCCTTGAGGGAAGAATTGCTCTGCTGAGGCCAAGTAGTTTCTAAGGAAACTCTATTTTAATACATAAACCAATAGTTTGCTTTTTTTTTTTTAAACTTTAAAGATCAGATTTATTTGGAGAAAACAAAACACCCACAACCCAAAGGATGGGATTTTACGTCAAGACATCTCCCAGGTAATAAGTCTACAGATTAAATCATTTTCATAGAAGATATTTTTGTACAAATTTTACATGTATTCAGGAGCCGGACATTAATCGATCCCTGTTTCTATTTTAAAAGGGAGGAGAAAGTAGGGGAGGGGAAACAGTTTTGGATAGAACTATCTGGAAGGAGAGTAGACATGAAGAGGGCAAACCCTAGCTTTTCATGATCTACAACCAATGCTTTTTTCCTTTTTTTAAAAAAAATAAAACAAAAACCTTTCAAACTTCAACACTCTTTAAAAGCCCACTTCTTAGCTACTGGCCAATCCACAGCAGTTATTTAATTCACTTGGTACACACCTTTGTCCTCTGGGTAAATTATATTCATTGTGCCCACTGCTGCAGCACGCATAACCAACACCCCTGCATGGCTGAGCAGGGCCTAATCCAGGACTGATGGGGTAAATTATATTCATTGTGCCCACTGCTGCAGCACGCATAACCAACACCCCTGCATGGCTGAGCAGGGCCTAATCCAGGACTGATGGGGTAAATTATATTCATTGTGCCCACTGCTGCAGCACGCATAACCAACACCCCTGCATGGCTGAGCAGGGCCTAATCCAGGACTGATGGGGTAAATTATATTCATTGTGCCCACTGCTGCAGCACGCATAACCAACACCCCTGCATGGCTGAGCAGGGCCTAATCCAGGACTGATGGGGTAAATTATATTCATTGTGCCCACTGCTGCAGCACGCATAACCAACACCCCTGCATGGCTGAGCAGGGCCTAATCCAGGACTGATGGGGTAAATTATATTCATTGTGCCCACTGCTGCAGCACGCATAACCAACACCCCTGCATGGCTGAGCAGGGCCTAATCTAGGACTGACGGGAGAAGGGCTTGCAAACCAAGATCAAGGTGTCGTTTCTCTGCTAATACTGTCTACCAAGCTGATCCCTACAAAAATGCACATAAAAGCAGGCAAGTTTATCTACTGTGTTGCAAGAGAAACCAGGACTTTGTTAAATAGTTCTCTCCATTACCATTTATTCTCTCAAGGGAAGCTTAAAAAAAAAAAGAAAGAAAAACAGCACATTGGTCTGGCCCCCTCATGAATCCAACAAGCATTGGTGTGGCATTTCAGTGGAGAAGGAAACTTGGGGGAAAAAGCCCATCCAGGTTGTAAGAAAGACTCCCAATTTAACTGTCCCTTTCCCTATTTATCCACCATCCAAGACCATCCATTATTCTAGAGCACTCTGATCTATAAAAGGGCTCAAAGCATCCGGAGCAGGCAAGGAGTGAGAACCAAAAGACATCAAGAAACCGATTTGCTTGAGAAAAGCAGCGATTCTTCCTTTCACAGCTCTCCATGGCTGAGACAGAAAATGCCCGAGACATCATGTATGTGACTTAGAGACTGCTTTTCGGGAGGTTAAGAGTAGCATGAAGAGCTTAAGATGACGATAAGAGTCTAAATTTTTAGTTTCAAGGTTTCAGTAGAATGTGGATATATTCAAACTTTCAAAAAGGACAGTGTTTAGAAAGGGTAAAACTAGGACACAGAAAACGTTGGGAATTACCACGACCCCCAAGTGCTTCCGGCTCCAGGAAATAACCATTCATGTGTTTGCTGGAGGTCACACAATTTTCCCCTATTACCTGGTGCAAAATGACTCATCACTTCCCAAAAGCTTCTTTTCAATCCACAATTTTCCCATTTATTTTGGTGCAATGCAGTCCCATTCTTTATGGCCTACCGTCTCACTCCCAACTACCCTCCTGGGAGTAAAAAAAAAAGGAATTCCCCCTAGGCTGGCCCCCAAAACTCAGAATTAAATAAGAGGAGGGGCTGGCAGCCTCCTGGAGACTAAAACAACTTGAGGCTAAATCTACCTTTCCAAGGGTGGAAAATTTATTCAGATAATGTTTGAGAATTCATATATGCCACCATAGGATAAAAACTAAAAGGTAGAAATCTCACACGTTTCCTTTACCTCCCTCCCATACTGCCCAACCAGGTTCCAGGCGTTATATCACTGTCATTACCATTTCTGCTAAATGGAGACCTCTAGTTTGCTTTTATAAATCAAACTTGTGATTTTGGCAAATGAATGCCAGCCTTTTCGTCCAGCTCCTAGAGGTAGGACATCCTATGGTAGACACAAACCCTGGGGCCTTGTGGAAGCATTTAAATGGCTGAAGCATCAAGGAAGCCTTCTGAGAAATGTTTAAGAGTTAACCAGGTCAAGGAGATAATGAAGTTCTCACTGCCAAGGTAGTATAGGGCAAACAAAAAGCTTAAGGTGTCAAGATATATACACAGAATGGGGATGGGGGTGGTGTCATGTGAGGGGACTACAAGTACTTCAGGGTTGCTAAAATAAGAGTTAAAGGCAGATACTTGTAGGAGACTGGGCAAAAAGTCTGGCTGGGTCAGTATTTAATTGTATGCCCCCCCCCCCCAAAAAAAAATTTATAAGCTGAAATCCTAAATCCAAGGACCTCAGAGTGTGACCTTCCTTGGAGATAGAGTCTTTACTGAGATAATCAAGTTAATGTGAAGTCATTAGAATTGGTTCAAATTCAATATGACTGATGTCCTTATAAAAAGGGGAAATTTGGGCACAGACATGTATAGAGGCAGGGTGATTTGAAGACACACGGGGACAGATGACCATCTTTCTTCCAGGCTAAGCAAAGGGACCTGGAATAGATCCTTTCCTCATAGTCCCCAGAAGGAATCAACCCTTTCAATACATTGATTTTGGGCTTTTCACCTCCATAATTGTGAGTTAACACATTTCTGTTGTCTAAGCCACTAAATCCATGAAACTTTGTTATGGCAACCCAGGGGACTAATTCAGCCAGATTTTAAACCTCTGTATGTATCTGCTAATGAGCTTATACCTTCTTTGCATGATAGGAAAGCATTGAAGTGTGTGTGTGTTTTTTTAATGTGTG